>NC_090437.1:1078150725-1079350725 GCF_031143425.1 Pleurodeles waltl
AAAGAAGTCTGGAGTATGTCATATTTTCAATTATGTATTCTTTGAAACAGGTACAAACATTGCAATTAAACTGTACAGAAAATGAGCATAGATTAATTACCTGTAGCTGGCTGCAGTGATCACACCAGGAGTTAATATCAGGTCACCAACATGCGCAAAATGAATTGCCAGAGGGTACAGTAAGTGGGCATATAAGTGGGAAATAACAGCATGCCAGTGCCACAGAAATTCAAACAAATGTAAATGAAATGTGAAGTAACACTGTCTTACCTGTGTGTCATTGGAAGGATTGTCTGATCACTGATGTTCTTTTGTCCTCACCCTCTGCCTCCTTATCATCACTGTCCACAGGGTCCACTGCTAGCACAAGGGCATCTCCAGTCTCCTCCTCCTGCAGGAAAGGCACATGGCATCTCAGGGCAAGGTTGTGCAACATGCAGCATGCCACTACTATCTGGCAGACCTTCTTTGGTGAGTATCACAGGGATCCACCTGTTAGATGGAGGCACTGAAACCTGGCCTTCAGGAGGCCAAAGGTCCATTCAATGATCCTCCTGGTTCACCCATGTGCCTCATTATAACGTTCTTCTGCCCTTGTCCTGGCTTTCCCCACAGGGGTCAGCAGCCATGATAGGTTGGAGTAACCAGAGTCACCTGTAAATATTGAGGGACAGCATTTAGCCACACACTATCCTATATGGCCCACACCATACCCATACACCAACATCTACTGGGAATGAACCAGGGCTCATCTATTAGCCACATCCTGTGCCTCTGTAATTGGACCATCACATTTGGGATGCTGCTATTCCTCAAGATAAAGGCATCATGCACCGACCCAAGATACTTAGCATTGACATGGGAGATGTACTGGTCCACCAAGCACACCATCTGAAAATTCATGGAGTCGAAACTCTTACTATTCCTGAACACCTGTTCATTCTGCCTGGGGGGACAAATGCAACATGTGTACCATCAGTCACCCCAATTATGTTGGGGATATGTCCCTTTGCATAAAACTCAGCCTTCACTGTGGCTAAATCCTCAACCTGGGGGAAAACAATGTAGCTGTACATATGTTTTATCAGGGCAGACAACACTCTTGTCAGCACTATTGAGAACATTGGCTGTGACATTCCTCCTGTCAAGCACACTGTCACTTGTAAAGAACCAGTTGCCACGAAATGGAGTACAGATAGCACTTGCACAAGATGGGGGATCCCAGTGGGGTGACGGATAGCAGATATCAGGCCAGGCTCCAATTGGGCACACAGCTCTGTGCTCGTGGCCCTGTCAAGTCTATAGGTGATGATAATGTGCCTGTCCTCCAGTGTAGCCAAGTCCACCCGAGGTCTATACACCAGGGTATGTCTCCATCTCCTATTCATCTACAGCGGTAGGAATCTATGGGACACAAGAGTGAGGAGGCTGTCACAAACTGAACAATGTTCATATGTGCCATATGTACAAAGTGGTGCAATGCATGCATTGCACCACTTTGCATCCCCTTGCACCACATTATGCCTGTGACCAGTATAATGTATGCAAGTGGGGCATTGTCATGTTAGGAGGGCCGAAAAAATGGAGCAAAGAAATCTATGATATTTCTTTGTGTCATTTTATTTCGACATTTTTAACACATGCTCAGACCAGGCATTAAAAGGGGGTACATATTTAGTTACAATGGCCCCCGATGTACTGTTCAGGGTTAGCGCCAACATTTTGGCACTAACCCTTAACAGTACATCAATAGCATTACAAAATGTTGATGCTATTGCCCCCTACCCTGCGCAATAGTGTGCCGTATTTTAAATACCCACATGGTGGTAGGGGGGCACTAACGGGCGCAAGGAAAGTGGCACTGCACTGGATTTTGTATTATGCTTTTTATGTGTAATTATGCTCTGCTCATGTTAAACATTTTTATTAATTAACAGTCAAAATATACCGCAAATGCACAGGTACAAAAGCTGTTGTTCATGGTGCTCTTGCTTAAATGTGTCCTTGTACAAAAACAAAATGACATGAAGATGCATTTCGGCTGAAATATAGTACAAAATTATCAATTTGTTTTCACATAAGTATGTATAATTGTGTGCCATTTTTAATTCATTTTGCATAATTACACAAAAGTAAATTATACACACTGCCCTAATCACAACCTAAAAATTGATATGTCAATGAACCAACAAATCACTTTCCCAAAGTAATTCCACCTCTAACTTTACTCTACCCAGAATTACTCTGAAATATTTTTTAAAAACAATGACCTCTGGCCAAAAAGAGCATTGTGTGAAATTAGTTTTAACTAAATTGGTATTGATAGATATGAAATGCTGTCTTTTAGTAGTCAAATCAATAAAATACATGTACATCATATATTCATGAGAAACTGAATTACACATATTTAATCATATTTAAAATGTTAAAAAGGTAGAAAAGTACCATTGAGGAGGATTTGGCTAACCCAGCATGAGCCTTTAGATTTCCAGTGTCTTACGTAAACAAATTTATGTTTAAATGTAAGCCTTTTATTATACTGTTGAGAGACCTGTCAGCTTTTGGCATGGTTTCCCCTGTCTTTTTGGCTACTAATCCAGTTTTTGATTGTGTGCTGAATTTAAGTTTTGCTGGGTTTAGGACTCTTGGCACTATACCACTGCTGACCAATGCTATAGTGCAAGTGCTCTCTATCTAAATGGTATTGGTAATTGGTCTATCCATGAGTGGCATGTTTGATTTGCTAGTAAGTCCCAAGTATAGTTTTGGAAAGTGGATTACTGATAATTCCAGGTAAGTACCTACACTTAGCAATAGGTCAGTAACCCCCACTAGGTCCAGTCAGGTCTCAATAAATGAATTCCCGCTCAACCCTTAGTAGCTTGGCAATGGGTGACAAGGCTTAACTTAGGAGACAAGTGTACAAAGCATTTAATATCAACAAAACAGTAAATAAGTAAAACACAAAACACAATTAAAATACAACACCAATTTATAAAATTAGATTATATTTTTATGATTAAAATGACACTAAAACAGCAAAAATCCAATGCACGGAACCAGAGATCTTAATTGAAAGTAATTCAGGCACTTAAAAGCAAATAGCGATCAAAGGGTTAAAAAAGGCCACACTGGACAGGGACAAAGTCCAGAGTTCAGGCATCTCACGATATAACACTGTTATGCTTACTTTCAGAACTGTTTCTTATTAGAGGAAAGTGGTCTACAGCACCAGTCAAGGGTTCAGAGGCTCTGGTTTGCCTCTTGGGGTCTGGGCCTACAACTCCCACAATACATCTCTTCAACTTATGGAGCGGTTTACAACAGTTGTTCCAAAAATCTCTAAACTTCTGGATCTTCTTCCAGAGGTCCTTTTTGGGTCCTTGAAGTGCCCACAACTTGATCCAAGGCTCGGGAAGCTCTGACTTGCTAGGTGGGACTTGGAACTTCAATTCCCAGAATACACCTGGTCAGAATCCTCAAATGGCCATGGGACACAGGACTTGATGCAGGGGATTCTGGACAGCTCCTTTGTACATGTAACTTACAGGGAGTCCCTTCTTGAAGCAGTTGAAGACAGGCAAAGTCTTTTTAGTGGTGCACCAAAGCCATAGTCCCTGCTGAGTGCAATGACTGTGACCGATGCCTCAGGCTCGCCTCCGCAGTGCCTCTCAAGCTCCACCACAGCATGAGTACCGAGTGCCATGTCACCGACCTCCGTGATACCAACTCTGACTCATGGTGTGATTGTGACACTGCAAAGTTGATTGATTGTGTCTTGACCTGCTGGATTCATCGATCTCGCCCTATCATAAGGAACCAATGTCTCACCATCAACACTGCATCACCTCCCCTGCAACTGCAAGGAACCAATGCTTCACGTCCCCTGCCTAGCAGTAAGGAACCAGATCCTCACCTCTCTGGTAGCAGTAAGGAACCGACATCGCACCAGCTCCTGCAACACCATGCATCCCCAACTCCGTGCATCGTCCTTGTCTTCTCGCATTCCAAAGGTACTGTACAAGCCCGCACTTTCCTGCGAGTGGAGTTGGACTGTTAGGAACAACCCTGTCAAGACTTTGTAATAGCCCTAGTTGGAGCTATTCAGTTTCTAAGCACTTTACTGAGATTGAGGGCCCGTCAGGCATTGCAGTGCCGGCCTAACGAGGAGCATTGCCCAATGATGAAACATGTCACCCAATAGAGCGTGAGGGCTACTGTTCCTGTAAGACTAATGCATACGGTGACCGAAAACAACCCCTGCTCTAATTGGTGCCCTTTTGGAACAGTGCATCTTATTTCAGTTATATTTCTTCTGGAGTAGACATTAAAGTCAGGGCAGGGTATGTATCTTCTAGGTGCGCTGATTGTTCACAGCGATGGTGATAGGCTCTGCAGTGTGTAACTCTTCGGTACCCAGCTTCACAACTGGTTTATTGTCTTGGCAAATAATGAATAGGCCTTATGAGCAAAGGAATCTTCAATAAAGAGGATGCAGGATGAATTTATATAATATGTACTCTGCTTTTTTCACAGCTGAAGGCACAGATAATTCACAATCCAGAGTAGCTGAGTCGTGTGGGCATCTGCCACTGAATTCTTGTGGGTGCAGTCTTTGAGATCAGCACTTTCATCTGTTAGCATGTGTGATACTTCCATTGCAGACTAACGTTCTGATTATGACCTTGGCGCATGGGATAGTCTGTCACAAACATGACGGATATCCCACCTGCCGTTTTACAAGTTCCATAGGATATAATGGAACTTGCAATATGGCGGATGGGAAATCCATCATGTTTGTAATGGAGTACCCCATCCGCCAAGGTCGAAATCAGGCCCATAGATAAAACCTACCCCCTTACTCAAAGCTTTTAGTGAAGCAGTGAGCAAGCTGTCCTCATTTGCTATCTTTGAAGCATCTTCAATTTGATTTGGAACATCCACAGATTCAAGCCGCATGATGCAGAGTACAGTACTTATTAGCAAGACCTTCAGCACGATATTAGAGGGAATGGGCCTCATTACGAGTTTAACGATCCATGGATCACCATGGTAGTGGTGGTGGTCCTACCACTGCAACTTTGGCGGTTGGTCTGCCGGATTACGAGTTTGGCACTCTGACTGCCAGAAGACCGCAAGAGGACTGTCGACACTGCCATAGTCGGTGTGGCAGGGACCGCAGTGGCCAATATTGGAGATCCGGGCATGGGGACCGCCATGGCCATTACAACCTGCATGACCACCATGCTTTCAGTGGTTGTCCCACCACCATAGAAATCTTGGCAGTCAGGCAGGTGAGGGGCACCTAAAGGGGTATGGCCCCATGAAAGGTGAGGCGGGGCCCACAACAAAAATCTGGGGTTCAGGGGTGCACTGTGTCCCATGCACGATGTGGTGCATGGGCACAGTCTGCATGTAGTGCCGACAGGTAGGGAAGCATAGGCGGCAGTAGCTCCATGATGCTACTCCCTGCCTCTCCCTGACAGTCACGCGACCCCATGGAGAGCTCATCATCCAGTGGTCTTGGACCCGTCAAACTGGCACAGTTTGAAATACCGCCAAACTCATAATGAGGCTCTATTTCTTTTTTGAAGGTAGAGATTTAATATTATTCAGTCTCTGGGATTCCTTATTTTCATGAAGGTGCATGGGAGATACTTGACCGGAGTGATTTGGAGCTGTGACTGTAGTAGTTTCTGGATTGACTTTGGACATACTGCCTTGATCATGAGGGATTCAGGCCCATATTTATACTCTTTTAGCTCTGCATTTGCGTCATTTTTTGATGCAAAATCGGCGCAAACGTACAACATACAGTTGTATTTTGTAAGTTTGCACCGCTTTTCTGTCAAAAAATGATGCAAATGCGGGGCTAAAAAAGTATAAATATGGGCCTCAATGTCCTTATTGCTCAGATCAGCTAGAAGCACAGTATAGAAAGTTTCCTTTCTGCACATTTTGCCAGTGCTGTATTTAATCTGCAGCATATAATCCATGAATTTTTAAGACAAAGTTAATGTGAGTCCTTTAGTGCAGCAGCATTCACTGGAGATGTAACTAACATTTTTAAGATTGAATCATCTTTAGACTGTATGCCTGACATGGATGAGTGATTCCTAGGAGACTGCTCTGGTGGTGTTGAACTATTGGGATGAGATTTAACTATACATATTAAGGGCCTATTTACAAACTTTCTTTTGTTGTACATTTTGTAATGCATTTAGTACAAATTATACAATTACAATAGTACTACATGTGTATTAATAAAATACTATTCAGAAACCTTCCTGCAGAGTTTCACCCTCTACTTCTCTTGTCTTTTTCTGTACCAAAATCTCTTCCCTGACTGCTTTGGTAGTAAATGTGGGAGGGACAGATGGGAGTGGCTAGAAAAGGGGGATGCTTTTGACTAAAGTGGATAGGATTAGGGAGGAGAAAGAGTGGTGGTCAGGGGTGGGTTTAAGGATTGCGGTTCCTTATCCACAAAAGAGTAATCCCATTGCTGTTCACAAACTTCTAAAGTTACTACAGTCAAAATGAGAGAAAAAACAGAAGTAAATTACTTCAACATAGAGCTTCAGAAAGTTCAACACTATACATGGCCAACCACTTGTATTGCAACATCTTCCCACTGAAAGTAATGGAGTTATGGACTTAAATTTAAATCCCAAAGTAAATAATATTGAATTCAGTTATTAAAAATAGTTAAATACACATATATATATATATATATATACATATATATATAATTTCATGTTCTAAAATTTGAAAAATGCATTTACTATTTAGTTTTACAACATTTTATAATTTTTTTTTATTTAAAATGAATGTAACTGTAAATGGTATTAAAACAGAATTAAATCATATTAAAGTCTATTCATCATTATAATAATTAATAATGCATAACTTAGGGCCAGATGTAGCAAAGGTTTAGCGAGTCGCAAACGGCGAAAAATGCTGTTTGCGAGTCGCTAAAGCCACTTTGCTATGTACAAATGCATTTTGCGAGTCGGAACCGACTCGCAAAATGCATTCCCGACTCGCAAATAGGAAGGAGTGTTCCTTTCCTATTTGCGACTCGCAATGCGATGCAATTCCATTTGCAATGGACTCGCAGTTACAATCCACTTGAAGTGGATGGTAACCCAGTCGCAAACGGGAAGGGGTCCCCATGGGACCCCTTTCCCTTTGTGTCTGGCATCAAAAATTATTTTTCAGAGCAGACAGTGGTCCAATGGACTACTACCTGCCCTGAAAAATACCGAAACTAAAGGTTTCGGTTTTTTTTTCAAAGTGCAGCTCGTTTTCCTTTAAGGAAAACGGGTTGCACTTTGAAAAAAAAAACTGCTTTATTTAAAAGCAGTCACGGACATGGTGGACTGCTGTTCCCAGCAGGCCACCATCCCCGTGAGTGCCCCTACTCGCTATGGGGTCGCAAATTGCGACCCACCTCATTAATATTAATGAGGTGGGTCTTTGCGACCCCATAGCGACTCGCAGAAGGTGTCTGAGACACCTTTCTGCATTCCAAATTGCGAGTTGCAATTTGCGAGTCGCTGAGACAATTTGGAATATTTTAGGTAGGAACCTACTTTTTGATTTAAGCTTAAATAAGATGGATTTAATTGAAAATGCTTACATTATTTATTTAATTCACAGTTAATTGTTCTGCAGCAGTTTTACACTTTATTTCTACTGTGTCATACACTTAAGTTGTATTAATAATTAACATAGAAAAAAGTGTAAATGTTTATTAAATTTGGAAAATATTTGTTGTATATATATATGGAAATTAGTTCAATATATTTAATTTAAATGTAGAAAAAATGCTACATCAATATTACCTTAATTTCATAATTTCATATTTAATTAAATATTTTAATTAAAAATAACACACCACTATTAACCTAATTTAAGTTTTACATTTCACCTCAAATTTCAACTTTAATTAAATTACCACAGCACTATTAACCAAATTTTATTTTAAGGTAAGTCTTTAAAGTGATTTTGTAAAAATTATTCATTAACAAATGTTGAATGTGATGTATAGAATTAAGTCATTAATTTTATTATTTTTTATTTTAACACAAGGTATTGTCACATATTGTGTGATTAAATAATACCTATGTACTTTTTAAATATATTTTTCGAATAAATATAATTATTTTTATTTGTAACTATTGTAATTTGTACAGAGTAAATTGCACATGTAAATTACACAAAAGTATAATTTACATATATGAAACCCCCATGCCATTTCTTGGGATTATCTCTGTCAAAATAATTAGCTCAGCACTGGTTTCTTAGTTTGCTCACCTTGTAAGAGGTTCTGTATCCCTATATCTTTCTGCTAGTAACAACATTTGTAGAATTTCATTTTCATCATGTAGTTCACAAGTTCAAATTCTGTGTACGTCAGAATTACACATAATCAAAGTCTAGCATGGAAGTGTCAGCCAGCCCCAGGAGACACATTCAGCACATAAACCCATTTTTTCTCACAAATTGGTCACTAACACCGTGGCTTTTCTTGCAGACTTGCACCACTGGCATACTTTGGCAATGGGCATTTGCCTACATACATCTTAACATTTCCTCAATAATTTGTTTGTGTGGGAGAACTTTCAATTTGTCAGGGGCCCCACTGAGATTAGGACTATACTAATTAATACTTATAGTGTACTTTTTCCAGTGACAAGGTAATTCTGGGGGAGTGGTTTAGCATACCCAAGGGGGTACCTGAAAGCCAGAAAGAAGGACGAGGCAGAAGTTGAGGATTGCAACAGGTAGGAATGGACTGGCATCAGTAAACTGGAAATGAACTGTGTGTGTGTGTGTGTGTTATGCCTGGAAAGACAAAACTAGACTGACAAGGCCTGTGCAGTACAATCAAGATCAGGAAGGCAATTGGAAATTACAAGATAGAAGAACAATAGACAAACTATCACAATTACTCTATGAAAAGTGAACTTTGTTATGAGCAAAATTGATCTCACAGTAAGGCAAGGAGCAGTTCTTCTCACAGTCTTGGGAGACACCCAGAACTGCATTTGGAACAATAGTTCTTGGTGAATGTCTTTGCAAGAGCCACCATACTTCAGAATCTCAGTGACACTTTCAATTAAGATTTCAACATAACATGAGAGGACAAAGGACAAAGGGGAGCAGAGCAAGAAACAATAGCGAAATTGGGCTTGAAGAACGTCAGGACCAGATTCTAAGAATAGGAACAAGACTGGCATAGAAGTCTACAGATCAAGAAAGGGAAGCTACACACCATCAAAGGCACAACCAAAACTATGTACTCATAACATGAGACACTGGAATCCCAAGAATAAGAATCTCACAGGTACAAGTGCAGGGCGGGGAATGTGCAGACAGAATTGGAAACACTGTTATATAAAAGAGACAGTGAGGCTGCCACAACAAGGAACAGAAACAGATAAGCTAAGGTAATAAAGGAGGACAATGGAAACATGTAAAAGGGAAAACAAAGCCACACAGAAACAAGGAACAAGTCTACAAGCAAAGCAATAAGACAGCATCAGTTCACTTGGAGCCTCATCAGAAAATAAGGTCAGGGGAGGAGCACAGGGGCTGGGAGACAGCTAGCTGTAAGTAATAAACTTGGTGGTGGGAGTCAGGGAAGGTCCAATAAAAGGAACACTGCACAGTAACTGGAAAGACTAGCAAAGCCAGCAGGCACAAGAAGCGAAAAGGTGAAACCAGGACCTGAGCGTGGATTAGAGCTGAGAGTGAGAAAAGTAAAGAAACCAAGGGGCAGATTTATGGAAAGTGGCGCTGTACTGAGTGTAGTGCCACTTTCCCTGCGCTCCCCTACCGCCACCATGTGTGCGCTGTATTTAAAATACGGAGCACCATGGCACAGGGTAGGGGGCAATAGCATGATTCTTCATGACACCATCGATGTACTCTGCAGGAGTAGCACCAAAATATTGGTGCTTCTCCTGCAGAGTAGATAGGGGCCCATTATAAATAATCAAAGCCCCCTTTCAGAGCTTGCTCTGAGCAGGCGTTAAAAGTGCCATACAAAATGACGCAAGAAAATCTCTAAGATTTCCTTGTGCCATCTTTTCGACCCCCCCCCCCCCCAACGGGGGAAAGTCCACTCTCCATACATTATGCCAGGTGCAGGCAGAATGTAGCAAAAAGGGTTCCAAAGTGGCACAATTTATGCATTGCCCCATTTTGAAATATGGCACTAGGATTTTGGCCTCTTTGGGCCACATGAGTGTAAAACCAATTACTCTAATGTGGCGCAAGGTGGTGCTAGGGGCTTATAAACATGCCCCCAAGTGTGTACCGGTCAGAAGTTCTATAGGAGCCATGAACAATGATACCAAAGAGGGTTCCATATGCAGGGAATGATCTAGGCAGGATTTGGCAACAGGAGGAACTACATAGACCCTAGTGGAGCAAGATGGAGGTTGAATGTGATGAGGCGCAAGGTGTGCAGTGCGCTGAAGAGTGTTCCGGCCTAAATAGTGCTAAAAGAAGTGCACCACAGGGCCTTTTAAGCCTTCAAAATGAAGTGATTGAAAAATAATGACATCATAAAATATAGTTTAACATTAGAAAGACCAGAGGCTTCAACTCTAAAAGTTGGCTTCCTGGAGCATTATACTATGACAGCCGGCTCACTGGATCCCCAGAACCAAAGGACACAGGCCTGAATCTCAGAAAATGGCAGTCATGTCTTAAAAATGACTTATCTTAACAATCACAGTTCCTTTCCATAATACATAGCACTGGGACCCTTGCTCAAGATGGTTAAAAATAATTAGTGAATTGATAATCATAGTGCTGTTCTAGAATTTAGGATAGTAAGTGGAAATTAATGATATTGCACCAATTTCCACATGCCCATTCATAATGTTGAGCTCTTGTTCTAGAGGAATACTTGTGTTTGTGAGATATGGATGCCTTATATCACAATCCAATATGGTATTATAAAACGTGATATCATCATATCTTCACAGAAATCAGTGACACTTCTTCTGAATGAAAAAGAATGGTAAGTTTGTCATTCTGTCAAGGACTTCCCATTGGCTTCCAAGGCACTATCAAACAAATACTGGTAACCTGAGTGAAGATGTGCCATTCGGTAGGTCCAGCACAATATTAGACACTAGCAAAAATACTGATAATTTCAGTGAAAATGGACTTACCTGTAATTCCACCAGGAGGAAAAAGAGGGAATCAAATATTTTTAAGGCCAGGGCCTCAAGATCAACATGGAGTATAATTAACTTTCAGGGAGTAAGAGATAACAAGGCTATAAAACAACAAGACACAATCAGAAACACTGCTTTGTCACACTGAACATCAGTAAATTGCTATTAAAGATACTGTTATGACATATCCATGGACAGACCACAAATGCAAGAGCATGCTCCACGAATCTTGGCAATGTTATTAAACCTATTCCATAAAACAATATTCACACTGGATGAGAAACATTGTTTAGTTTAGCAGCTGTTCACATATACCATGAAGACAACAGAGGGACTTAGAAGGCTGTAACAACAAAGTGTGGAGAACTCTGTACACTGCCATGACATACAAGGAGCAAAATAAGTAAAAGCATAGGTACTCATTTAATAGAAAGTAAACATACAGCAAGACAGCAAGCTGCAAACTAAAGAAGCAGAAAAAGTACAACAAATGCATTAAAAAGTGACTCTCTTGGAAGAAGGAGGTTCTCAGAAATATAGGTGGAATGCAAATAATGATGAGTGTAGAAATCAGGTGTTACGACAAATGTATAGTGTTAGACCTAACATCTTTGGTGTGGTTTCCTCTGTCTTTTTGCCTCTGCTTCCTGTATTTTTTCTGGTTTTAGTACTCTGGGTACTTTACCACTGCTGACCAGTGCTAAAGTGCAAGTGCTCTCTGTGTAAACTGTATTTGTAATTGACTTTTCCTGCATGGCATATTTAATTTACTAGTAAGTCCCTAGTAAAGTGCACCAGAAGTGCCCAGGGCCTGGAAATCAAATGCTCTAGTGGGCCTGCAGCACTGATTGTGCCACCTATATGAGTAGCCCTGTAAACATGTCTCAGATCTGACTCTGCAGTTTCTGTGTCTGCAGTCTTGCACTGCAAATTTGACCTGGCAAGTGTACACACTTGCCAGGCCCAAACCTTCCATTTTGCTACATGTAAGTCACCCCTAAGGTAGGTCCTAGGTAGCCTAGTAGGCAGGGTGCAGTGTATTTAAAAGGTCGTACATATATTGGTGTGTTTTGCATGTCCTGATAGTGAGATACTACCAAACTCAGTTTTCACTGTAGCAAGGCCTATCTCTCCCATACGTTAACATGGGGACTGCCTTTAAATATATTTTAAGTCCAGTTTCCCATTGGGAGTAGATAGAGATGTGGAGTTTGGGAACTCTGTTCTCACAATTTAAAAATACATCCTTTAGTAAAGTTGTTTTTTAGGTTCTCAGAAAGTGGGCATTAATCATTATGTGCCTCTGACTGCCTGTGGAATCCTCGTCTGGGTGAGACTGACAGTTGGGCTGTTAGTGAATTCCCTCTAGACAGTGACACAAAGGAAGCTGGGGAGTGTCTTGCATTTCCTGATGAGTCTCTTGAGCTAGAATGGGGAGGGAGGAGCTAACACTTACACCTGAAAAGACTGCACATGTTCTCACACAGTGCAGTCTCCAACCCCCTGGTGTGTGTCTGGGGCCAGGCCTGGGCAACACAGGATTGTGTGAACAATAGAGACTTTGCTTTGAAGTCTGCCTACTTCAAAGGCATAAATGAGTATAAGTAGTGGACCCAAAACCCCAGACTTTTAGATTAAGAGGAAACTCTGCCAAGGAGAAGAGCTGAAGAGATGGAGGAGGAGTTCTGCCCCTTTGCCTGTGAGTGTGCTTTGCTGGGTTGGCCTGGTGTTGCTGCTTCTACCTTAGAGAGGACAAATACTGGACTTTGCAGTTTTTTCCTGCTTGTGAAGTGTCTCCAAGGGCTTGGACTGAGCTTGCCCACTGTTTTGAAGTCTCAGGGCCATCGCCTGCCAGCACCTGGATTCTCTTGCTGAGACTCCTACCCTGCCAAGTGGTGCCTTACCAAGTCTCTGGGCCCTTGAAAGGAAAAACTGGTGGAATCAAGGCTGAAATCCATGCACTGGAGCCGAGCTGGAGAAAAACAGTCTGCTTAAATCGACACAGCACCTGAATCACAGATGGAAAATCGACACAACACCCGCTTGTGGCTGCAGATATTGATGCATCACCCACACAGCACCGCTCTTCACCATTGTGTGTCAGGATTCTGCACTCATCATCCCTGGGTGTCAAAACCACTGTGAACCTGCACAGACCCAAGGCTACATATCCGGTAATCGATGCATTGTTCTTCTGCGGGAGAGAGAAACAACACATCACCTACCTGACCAGAGAAAAATCAATGCACGGCCTCACTTGTGAGTCAAGATTCGGTGCATTGCTTACTTTTCTGATGCATGCTCGCCTGTGAGGCTTCATTTTTTACGCATACCAGGTACTTTGTGTAAAAACAAAGCATCCATTGATTTCTCTGGATTACAACTCTTTTTAATTTAAAAAAATCTTATCTGTGCTTGTTTGTGTTGGATGTTTGTTGTTTTGGTCTTCTTTGATTTAGATAAATATTGCCTATTTTTCTAAACTGGTTATGTGTCCCTTTTGTAGTGTTTTCACTGTATTACTGTGTGTTTGGTACACATACTTTACACATTGCCTCTGAAATAAGCCTGATTGCTTGTGCCAAGCTACCAAGGGGGTGAGCAGGGGTTGTCTTAGGAATGTAACTCCCTTACCCTTACGAGAGTGAAGGACCCTGCTTGGTCAGAGTGCAAACTGACTGCCAACCAGAGACCACATTTCTAACAGACAGCAGACAGTGGACTGTGATCAAATTTACCATAAGAAGCTGAATCACACAAATTAGAAGTGCACTGTCTAAAGTTCTGCCTATTTGTACAAGGGATCATTTCTAAAAAGCCTTGGCTCACATAAGAAGAATGTACCGCTGAAGAATATCTACTCTGGAAACAAGGAGCACGTAGGGCCAGATTTACAAGGCCCTAGCACCTCTTGGTGCCACATAAGCATCACATTTTTACGCTAATGTGGCACCAAGGAGGCCATTTTCTTTCGCCTCTTTTTCAAACTCACTCAATGCATGCCTTGCCCCACTTTGTAACCCCTTGCACCACATTATGCCAGTGACAGGCATAATGTATGCAAGAGGAGGGGGCGTTGCCACGCAGGGAGGCCTGTAAAAATGATGCAGTAAAATTTACACTATTTCACTGCGCTATTTTTAGCATTATTTTTAACACTTGCCTAAGGCATGGGTTAAAATGACACGCCCATTACTTTCAATGGGCCTCCCTTTATTTTGCAGGATTAGCACCAGAATTTGTGGTGCTAATCCTGCAAAGTACCACAATAGCATCAGAAATCTTTGATGCTATTGTCCTAATGTGCGCCATTGTGCGTCGTATTGTACAAGCAGCTCACAAATGATGTCTTTAGCGGGGGCAAGGGGAACATAAGAAAAGTGGTGCATCAAAGATGATGCGCCACTTTCTTGCAAATATGGCCCTTAGCATCATAACATGACTGGACACAGAATATAAGTCAAACACAACCAAATCATCATCAGTAGACAATGCTGGGCTGAAAGAAATAGAGGCTTTAACACAGTTTGCTATTGACCAAGTGCTTCCGGTGTGATCAGTCTAGTACTCCTCATTGACATGTGTGCCGATTGCCTCAAACTTCCTTGATATGTACATTGATGCGTTGGACGAAAGCTTTCTATGGGGGGGGGGTACAAATCCAGTCTCACCAATCAGAAAGCTGTGATGCGATGGATCAGTGAAAAACACATGTAACTTGACGTTCCTTTTACATTCCTGAGTTCTTATTTTTTCCCTGACAAACGATCTGTAATGAATGAATAAAGTCAATCTTGAAAAAGAACTACGATCTACAGAAAAGCACAAGTTAGTTGAAGCTTATATTGAAAGGAATGTTAAATCTTCAAAATGTGCACTTTTTCAATTTCATGAAATGCAATGTAATATAAGTTCCTTACCCACTGGATAGACGCAGTAGAACACCAGCCGGTGTTCATTCAATATCCTAAGATGTAAACAACAAATCAGACATCATCAATTCCTGTAAAACCCAGCCACGCCTGACAGCACTCTGCGCTCAAGTTAAACTGGATGATTACAAAAGAAGAAGAGCTGCAATTTACCATAACGAGGTATTGTAATCAATTCCAATTTCAATCGGATCCAGCCCATTAAGATTACGAGTAATAATAGGTGGGATAATAATAGATAATAGGCCTTTGATTTTCGGCTGTATTAATAGATCAGTATCACTGGCATTCGAATACCTTTAAAACATCACTGGGTTGCTTAATAAAAATGAAACATGATGAAAAGTGAAGAAGAGAAGATCGCAATCCCTGATTCTCCGAAAAAGTAGCAATCTGCGCTCACAAATTGTGACCTCGCACGAAGGAAGGTTAGTAACGTGTTGAATATTGCAATTCATGAAAGGAAACGTATGACTTCTGCAGTTTACCAAACATACTCCTTGAGCACTTTCAAGCACTCTGTTTTTGCATGCAAGCAAATGCACTTGTACATATCATAACATGTACAGTCCATTGGTGGGTGTTCAGAAGCTTGCAGGGCATCCCACCCTTTATCAACCACTCTCCTCTAACCCTCCACCCTGCCCAAAGATTTACATGTGTGATTTTCCAGATCACAAGGGGGATCGTTAAGCTATTCTTCGCAAATTCACAAAACTCAGCAATAAAGCATCTGATAAGTCGCACAGGTGCTTCCCTCCAGGCTTACAGCTGAGTCCTATGATGTTTTTAAAGGCTTTTATTTTCCCAACGCGCACTTGCATACTCTATACATACTGGCCCATATTTATACTTTTTGACGCAAAACTGCGCTAACGTAGTTTTGCGTCAAAAAAATTAGCGCCGGCTAACGCCATTCTGAAGCGCCATGCGGGCGCCGTATTTATTGAATGACGTTAGCCGGCGTTAGCCGGCGTTAGCCGCCGGCGCCGTCTGGTGTGCGTTAAAAAAAACGATGTACACCAGGCAGCGCCGGCGTAGGGGAAAATGGAGCTTGGGCGTCAAGAAATGGGGCAAGTCAGGTTGAGGCAATTTTTGCACCTCAACCCGATTTGCGCCATTTTTTTTTCACTCCCAACCCCCATAGAAATGACTCCTGTCTTAGCAAAGACAGGAGTCATGCCCCCTTGCCCAATGGCAAGGGTGACAGGGGGTGTCCCTGGGGGCATGGGAGGGCACCTCTGGGCTCCTTCAGAGCCCATGGACTTTGGCACTAGACGCGTCTAACGCCAAAGTATAAATATGGAGTTAGTTTTGCGTCGAAATTGCGTTAAAAAAAACGACGCAATTCCGGCGCAAACGGAGTATAAATATGCCCCACTGTATTTACTCGAAATGTCGGCCCTATCGTCTAACGTACCATTCGTTCTTTTCTTTCTTTTCATTTTTTACACCCTCTTCCCCCACACTCCTGCAAAGTCTGGGTGCGATGTATTCTTATATTCCTGTATATTCCTGTAAGGAGAGTTATTCCAGTTCCTTACTGGAATTAAATGCTGAGCATATCCAGGATGGGAAAGGGTTGAATAGAAGTTTGTGGATGCCCACAAGCGTATAGTCCTCTACAGACTGTGAAGGTAAAATATGCTGTGGTCCTTCAATTCCTCATCTCTTGCATGCAGTAGTGAAATCATGTACACCTGGCATTTATCGATTTGTGGATTGTTGTCAGACATAAATCAAACAATTTGCAGCCACAAACACGCATTTACAACTGTGTATGGCTTCATGAATTGGACCATTTACAATCTTAGTGTGGGTAAATCTTTTCATGAGTGTTAAATCAACTTCTGAGAATTAGTTTATCTCTCGTAAAAAGTGTGCTTTGCAACCTCAAGTTTAGTTTGCATGTAATTTGTTTCAGAAACAACCCCACCATATTTAAATCATTTGTTTAATCTGTTAACGGATGAAAAACACTTGTACAATACACAGTGCTATAGGGGAAAAAGTACAGTCTGCCCCATTTGGAAATTACAACCTACATCCTTCATGCTACAAGCACCCCCTAGACAAGCAAACAAATGTACTCTTAATTAAAAGAGCGAGTTTAAATGGAGTGGAGTGCAGTGGGAACAAAGCTCGGTTTATTTGTGTCAACAAGAAGAGTGATTCATAGGTAAGTGTCAAAGATGTAGATTGTTTCCGCTCCAAATCATTTAAATTTTACGGAAAGATTGTTAAACAAAGGTTAGTAAAAATGGTCTGGAAAGCTGCAGCACAGGATGTTAGACATTGAGCAGGTACATGGGACCGGAGAAAGATGCACCCTCCGGGAATATATTTAGCAAATGACCTCCAATTCTAGTGATAACGTAGAACATTAGTAGACATGATTTGCGATAATTTCCTAGCATAATCAATTTGGGGCCAGATTTACAACACGCTGGCGCAGGGGGGTGTTACACCAAAGTCAGCAGCGCCGTGCTGCACCAGTTTTGAAACGCAAGGATGTGCCATATTTACAAGAATATGGCACACTCCTGCTTTTCCCCCTGCACCGGCACTAAATTAAGCAGCCTGCATCAACGCAGGCATCCTTGCACCATAGTACAATGGTGGTGGAAAATGTGTTATTGGTAAAGGGAGGTAAGTACCTACACTTAGCAATAGGACACTAACCTCCACTTGGGTCCAGTTAGGTCTCAGTAAATTAAACCTAGCTCAACCCTTGGTAGCTTGGCAACAAGCAATAAGGCTTAACTTAGGAGACAGAGTATAAAGCATTCAAATATCAGAAAACAGTAATTAAATAAAACACAGGAAACAGTCTAAAAACCCAAAATCAATTTATGAAAGTAGATTATATTTTTATCTTTAAAATTACATAAAAACAAATAAAATCGGATAATGGGAACCGGAGATATTAATTTTTCAAGAATTAATGCTTTCTAGCGCATAGAAACAAAAAGCACCAATCTGGTCATCTGGTCGCACCTCAACCAGGGCAAAGTCAAAGTTTAAGGCCAACCGCGATGGAGCCAGGCTCGGCTACAGCCCGCGGGAGGCCTCAGTCAAAAGTTTACCCTAGGACTTAGTCGTTTTTCTGAAGATTTTCTTCAGCGGGATGAACCTGCCAGTCCAATCCGACCTCCTGGAATTCTTCCTCCGATACGCGTTGCGGGAGCCCTCAGTGGAGATTTTTACCTTTGGACTTAGTCATTTTTTCGAGGTGAAAATCCTTCGACTGGGGCAAACCTGGATCTTGATCCGATGTCTTTGGAGCCCTCAATGGATACGCTGGCTGGGAGGTCCAGGTCAACTTCCTACATTCTGACATAGTCTCTTTTTTGGAGCTTTTCTTCACCTGGAAGAACCTGCAAATCAGGCCGGGTCGCGGTTGAGGCAAGCCGGCTAGAGTTGCCGCGGAGGGTTGGTCCCTCTATGGAGCTTTTTTCCAAAAGTTCTCCAAAGTTCTCCAAACTTCTGGATCTTCTTCCAGATGTTTCTTTAAGGTTCTTTTGGGGTCCACAGCTCACCCCAAGGATCCAGAAGCTCTGAGATGCCCTTTGGGGGTGTGGACTACAACTCCCAGAATGCACCTGGCGGAAACTCCTTTTTGTCCACTGGACAGTGGTCAGCTGGTTGGTTTCTTCCAGAGTTGGTGCAGGGGACTCTGGTTAGCAATTTTTCACCTGCAAACAGGGAGTCCCTCCTTGAACCAGTTGAAGCCAGGCAGAGTCCTTCTTGTGGTGAAGCCCAAGTGTGCAGCTGGTGCAGTTCTTTAGAGTGCAGTGTCCAGGTGCAGGTCAGGGGTCTAGCAGGGCAGTCGTTCTTCTTCTGTAGTTCTGGTAGGGAACTGAGGTGTGGGTGCAGGTCTGCCAGTTTTATCCCTACTCCTGGGTGAAAAACAGGGGGGTCCTGGTTCGCCAATCAGGGGCAGGGTCCTTCCCCCTGTGATGACCACTTCCTGGGAAGTGTGGAAAAATTCAATCCCAGGGAACAACATTCCTTAAAAATCCATCATGGCTGAAAATGATTTTTGGAGGTTACATCTGGCTGAGCCCACCCACTTGTGTGGCTAAAAATCCTAAACACACCCCTTTCCTGTCCTCTCCTAATGTAATCAAGGGGGCACCTAATTGTCTGGGTTTGCAGGATGTGGGGGTGTTGCTGGGTTGCTCCAAATGTCCTTCTCTGCCTTTGAAGACCAGTTTGGCAGCCCTCGCCCTTCCTACCTCACCATCAGCTGAGGGGAGATCTCCTCCCACAGGCACATCTCTTTGTGTGAAGACAGGTCACTTCACACCTCATCAACGCAGCCTGGCCAGGCTGGCAGAGGCTGGCCAATCAGAGCACAGCAGCGAAAACACTGCAGGGCTGAAGTCTGCAACCTTTCAGGTAAAGTTTAAAACTCTTTACCTGAGCAAGTTATATTAAATCCCACAACTGGAAGTTGTGGGATTTATTATAACAATGAATTTGAGAGGGAAAAATGAATTTGGATGTTTTACCTCACCAGGGCTTATAAAACTATTTTTATAGGGTCCCTGATTGTAGTTACATGGCACCCAGCACATAGGGCACACCTTAGGGGTGACATATGTAAAAAATAAGGTAGTTTAAGACTTTGGAACTACTTTTAATTCCAAAGTCGAATTTGCATGTAACGTTAATTTAAAAGCAGCCAGCAAGGCAGGCCTGCCTTTAAAATGACACTGGGCACCTCAGCAGTGCACCTATGGATGCACTACCTAATCTGGGGTCCCTAAACCTACATGCCCTACCATATACTAGGGACTCATATGTAGGTTGACTTAGCCAATTATAATTAGCCTAATTTGCATACTGAGTTTACACATAGCACAGGCCCTGGGACTGGCTAGCAGTACCCAAGGCACCATCAGAGTCAGGAAAACACCAGCAAAAATTAGAAAATGGGGGCAAAAAGTTAGGGGGCCTCTGCAATCAGCCCTGTTCTCTCACAAATGGTGTCTGTGTTGAGGGGTGTGATTGTTTATGTGCAGGAAGCTGTTTCTTCCTGACATAAACAATCATTCATGATATTTTGCTTCTTCTATGTGTTCTTCAGAATGCAGCACACATGAAAAAATAAAAAAAATGAGGAGGAATAAAAGTAGTACTCCTCGTTGTGCCACGGTAACACCACCCCTGGGGTGACTTTAGTTTTTGGCACTGATACAGATTTATGCCTTCTGGTAAATCTGGAGCAGTGTCAAAAGCAGTGGGTGTTGTGGTGGAATGCCCACTGCAACACTCATTGCACACCCCTCAGACAAAGAAAACTACGTCAGAGGGGCCAATATTTACAAGGAGGCATAAAGGCACAAAAAGTGGCATTACGCCTCCTTGTAAATATGGAGAAGTGTGCCAGCTAGGGCCTTGTAAATCTGACACTTGGAGTCTTAGAGAGAGAGAGAGAGAGAAAGAGAGAGAGAGAGAGAGAGAAAGAGAGAGAGAGACATTGAGATTAGATAAGGTTCATACACAGTAATTCAAAAATAGCTTTATATCCGCATTTCAGAGTTCATAGTGTTAGCGCGTCAGACCTTATTAAGTAAACTGACAAGGGAGACGCAAATAGGCAGATGGAAGTTTTGACTGCGCTTCATGTTTTTCCCACCATGAACCCCGTACCAATACAAATCAAATAGTAAACAACAATCAGTAACATCAATAATCAATAGGAGTCAGTAATTTGCACACACCATGACCTTGCAGTCATGAATAACCACACCTTTATGTAAAAGTAAGAATGTTTATTTCCAATATATTAACAATGTTAATGTCATGTAACTTAGGCCCTCATTATAACCAATAGTGGCGCTAATACCGCCAACAGGCTGGCGGTACTAGTCACCATATTATGACCGCATCGGTTTCACTGCGGTGACACCGGAGGGACCGGAGGTATACCGCCATGGCTGCAAGCAGCGCTGCCCAGGGGATTTCGACTACACTTACCGCCAGCTTGTCCATGGGGGTTGACACCGCCATGGAAAGGCTGACGGAAAAGGGACTCGGGATGCCCCTGGGGGCCCCTTCCCTGCCCATGCACCTGGCATGGGCAGTGCAGGGGCCCCCAGGCACAGCCCCGTCGCTCATTTCATTGCCCGAATTACGGGCAGTGAAATGCGCGATGGGTGCTATTGCACCCGCTGCACATCAGCATTGCCGCCGGCTCTATTACGAGCCGGCACCAAATGTTGATGTGACTTTTCCGCTGGGCCAGCGGATGTTCTCACTGTTACCATCCGCTGGCCCAGCGGAAAAGTCATAACAGGGAGCCAGACATACCACCTGCACTGGCGGTATTCTGGCTCCTGCAGCCTCAGCGGACTTTTGCAAAGACCGCGGAGGTTGTAATGAGGGCCTTAGTCTCAAAATCAAATGATAAACATACAGGAACAATACTGGCTGACCAAAGCGGCGGAAGAAACGCAATCTAATCAAAGCTTGAGCTTCTACACTTTCTAAGGTTACAGTACAAATCAACAGCAAGAATAATTGCACAAACGAAGTAATGTACATTTAGATTCAGCAAAGAAAAGACATCAACTGTTATTACATGTAGCGAACTTCATCAGTAAGAACCCTAACTAACATCAGATTAGCATAGCATGTGGGGCTTAATGCAAAATAATTTAGTCAACATGAATTTAGAAAAACATCTAGCTATGGCTCTAGCAGTTGGTACCTAGAAACAAAAGCAAATAGACATAACAATCAGTAACATTATCAGTATACCTGTCCTCAATATGGTTCAGCAAGCTTAGACAGTCTTCGTCAATAGGACATCAGTTCGATCAGCAAGACATCAGGGTACAGCATCAAATTTCAGAAAAAGCAGTCTTTTCATACAGTTTGGAAAAGAATAATCGAAAAATGGGCTCTCTGAACAGTACGAAAGAATAGAGCTAATGGCCTGTCTTTTCTCTGTGTAGTCTGGGTATGTTAGATTTACTAAAACTACTTCCCATAACCTCATTGGTCAGACAGTCACATGTTTACATGTAGTCCAATGGCTCCTCTTCTCTTGTTCTCGTCATTCGTCTTGTCAAGTATCAATATTGTTGCAGCTTGTACTCCAGTCAGTGGATTCATTGTCTTTTCCTGGGAAGGTCAGTCTTACGCACGTTACATTAAACACTGTTTTGCTAGCAAGTAGAACATCTTCTTGCAAGCAGTTTCTCATGTGAACTAATTTCAGCTACGAACACATGGTCCGTACAGTGGAAAATCACAATTTAATTCTCTAAGCTTCATTTTATAAAATGCCTAAGAAATGCAGCTTGACATATGGCCTTGCAACTAGGTCTAAGACCTCACTAAGTTAAGGCCTATGATTAATAAAGCTAACACATAATGCATAACCCTTAATATGACATATTACTACAATAATCAAACATAAGTTCAATATTTCATATTAATAAGCCATTAAAAAGTAGACTTCGTGAACATTGGTGGGCACTCACGTGGGCATGTGTGCATTATTTTTCTCTATGTTAGTACATTTTCTATGCAAATTCAACACTCAGAAAACATGAATATTCATTAATAAAATTCATAAATAAACTCAGTGTTAACACTGGTAACATAGAGAGACTATTCAGTTATTTTGCTGGTCAGTAAAACAAACATTTGGCAAAATGTCAAGGGGTTCAGTAAATCACTTTACCAAAGTAAAGGGTCGAGGAAATTAATTTAAGCTTTTTTAAAAAGAGATGCACATTGTATCTCCAGCACGTTTGTGCACTATGATAAACTGTAGGGTTTCATCTGGGTAATAACTGACAAGTGGATCAATGTTATCTATAACACGTTCAATGGCTTTAGGATTTTCAAAAAGCGAGAATTTTTTTTTTTTACAACTAAATTAAGTTCAGAGACCAACAAATGTTCTTTTGAACCCATTGACACCAAGAATGCCACCTACCAAGGCTGCTTAGCTTTCAATTAACCTAAAACCTCTTTCCTTCACCAACCTTCCTATCTCTTTTTTTCATTATTTTAGGTTCTTTTTCTTTCCTGCTTTCTCTCTTTGTCACTATTTGCATACGGTCTCCGAGGCCCCTTTTACTCTGTTTTCTGTCTTTCTCTCTCTTCCTTTAGATCAAAATGTAATAACAAAAAATAAATACCATCCACTAAATGAAGTGCCAGTATCTAGCACCAACAGCTGTGTACACAAATTAAGCACTAATTTTAAGTGAACAGTATTTTTCATGCTGTGATCTTTAAGCCAAAACATATGCATGGGTAACTCCAGAATTAAAACTCCCAGGGGGGGATTTACAAAGATTTTGTGCAGGGATGGCATCACAAAAGTGACGCTAACCAGTACAAAATGTTTTATTCCTAATTTACTTTCCAGCTCGAAAATAGTTTTGTGCTGGAAAGTACCCTAAAAGTAATGTGATGCACCATGAAGCATTGCATCTCTCAGCACTGAGGGGGTGTTACATGGGTGGTACATGGGCGTTCCCATACAACCACCTATGCCTTTTGTTGCAAAAACGTATCTACAAACAACAGTAGACAGTGTTTTGTACAAAAAGTTAATGCCATTTGAAAGCAGGAGTTAAAAGGAGAAATGTTTTCATTTTACCTTTCTTTTCCGATTTTGCATGTGGGCTGCACTGTGCAGCATGCATACAAGGTAGGAAAAGTTTTAAAGTGTGTCTAAGCATAGTATTTTGGGCCAGATTTAAGAAAAATGTAGTGCCACTTTTCTTGTGGCCCTTGGCACCCTCCTACAGCCACCACGTGTGAGCTGTATTTAAAATATGGTGCACCATGGTGCAGGGTAGGGGGCAATAGCATCAGAATTTCTGATGCTATTGATGTTCTGTTCAGGGTTAGCGCCAACATTTTGGTACAATACATAGGGGCTCATTGAAAACAATGGCTTTCCCCCTTTTAACGTCTGCTCTGCGCAGGCGTTGAAAATGCTTTAAAAAAAATCTATTAGATTTCTGTGCACCATTTTGTCGGCCCCCCCAAATGGGGGAATGCACCCTTACATACATTATGCCTGGTGCAGGCATAATGTGTTGCAAAGGGTTACAAAGTGGCTCAATGCATGCATTCCACCACTGTAAATTTGATGCAGCGATTTTTGCCTTTCTGGGCCACATTAGCATAAAAAACATGACACTATTGTGGCAAAAGGAGTCGCTCGGGCTGTAAAATCTGCCCCTTTGTCCTGGAAGAGTACCTTTTATGTACAAAACCTGTACTAGACTCATGCACACACCCTTGCAATATGGCACAAAGGTGTGTGCATGGCGCACAGCAGCTGAAATCAGTGCCAGAGCTAGAGAGAGGGGATGAGAGTGCCATATATTTTTAGATATGGCGCTCTCCTGCTCCGTTCTTGCCACGCAGCACAGCACAGCATTGTTCATTGCTACGCTATGCAGGGTGACCGTTTTGTGCATTTGCCCCCCAGAGTGTATAAAATAAAAAGCTGCAATTATCATGGGCATGTCACCAGCTGCGTCAAAGTTCCTACTCCAACTCTCTAACAGGAATGGAGCCACATTTGCAGCTTATGGAGCAGTCACACAACCGCCTTCCTGTCTGTGCTCTAAGTCGCCACCAGGTATTGCCATGGCCTAGAACTGGCCTTCTTCATCTTCTCATTTCCAATGACCTGACCCCATTGTCTGTCCCACATGATGTTTACTCCCTGCACTGAGAGTTGTAGTATTGTTTCTATAGCGCATGGTGCTTCCTATTATCAGATACCTTCAGGGTCATCAAAGAACATGTAGCAGTAGTAACACAATACTGCATGCAACTATCTAAAGCAAATTGATTTTTGATTTACTTAAATACTTAAAGCGGGGGTGCATATAATATTCCCAATGCTCTTCATGCACATATTTATCAATAATGGACTGCCAAAATCTTAGCATAAACATGCCCCATTTAAATCATATCATACCATTGCGTCAAATGAGTCACCTGTGCATCCATCTTTCACATCTAGAAAGAAACTTCTGGCCGCAATATTTTTTAAGACTGTTGGGCCCCTCACCACATTCCAGCATGGGTGCCATAATATGGTCTGGCAATCCCAGAGTCACCCTTGTATATCTCAGGAACAGTAGGACTGTGAATAATGCAGATCATTGGTAAGTAATGAAGGAATTACCCCCATATCCCTCCATCTCAGCACTTTACATACTGACAAGTGAAGTAGAGATGCCTTTGGTCTGTCCCTCAGGTGAACACTGTACACTATAACAAATGCAGAGGTGGTACCCCCGATTAGGGCAGAGGAGCATTGCCCCCCTCCTGCCAGTGCAGCAAATGTGAAAAATAAAGTGATAATAAAATGAATTACCATTTTATTTTTCACTGCTCCCAGCCTGAACAGTGTTTGGGGGCAGGGCATTGCTGCTGACTGGCAGCAGGGGAGTGGTGTTCACTCTCCCAGTTAACACTGCACATGGCAGTTTGGCCGGCTGTCTTGAAGCAGCCAGCCACACATGCACAGTGTAAACCTCTCCACTCAGCTACCTGAGACAGCTGGGTGGAGAGAAGGCACAGGTCCCTTTTGCCTTCTGGGCATCGAGGCAGCTTGCTCCAGCCAATCCTGGTGCTGCTTTTATGCCACTCACCTGCAGTATGAAAGCAGCATTGGGGTTTTGAGAGGGGAGCTGCCTGAGGCTCCAGGAAGTGCAGTCGTGCTGACTGGATGACGACGACGAGCAGAAGCAGAAGGAGGAGAGTGGGTAAGTATATTTTTCTTTTTTTTATTTGGCCCACTGACAGGCACTGTGAGACACTCACATTGCCTTCATCTTTAATTCTAGAGCTCTCAGTCACGGCCCATCATAATAATGAGCCTTGATTAATAGCTTTGGAATTTGAGCCTAAAGGCACTGTGGGGGTCATTCTGACCCTGGCGGCCGGTGACCGCCAGGGTCACCGACCACGGGAGCACCGCCAACAGGCTGGCGGTGCTCCCGAGGGCATTCTGACTGCGGCGGTTCAGCCGCGGTCAGAAAGGGTAAACCGGCGGTCTCCCGCCGGTTTACCACTGCCCTACAGAATCCTCCATGGCTGCGGAGCGCGCTCCGCAGCCATGGGGATTCTGACACCCCCTACCGCCATCCTGTTCCTGGCGGGTCTCCCGCCAGGAACAGGATGGCGGTAGGGGGTGCCGCGGGGCCCCCGTAAGAGGGCCCCGCAAAGTATTTCAGTGTCTGCAAAGCAGACACTGAAATACGCGACGGGTGCAACTGCACCCGTCGCACCCCTGCAACTACGCCGGCTCAATTCTGAGCCAGCGTCCTCGTTGCAGGGGCATTTCCTCTGGGCCGGCGGGCGCTCTTTTGGAGAGCTCCCGCCGGGCCAGAGGAAATGTCTGAATGGCCGCCGCGGTCTTCTGACCGCGGTGCGGTCATTTGGCGGCGGTACCTTAGCGGACGGCCTCCGCCGTCCGCCAAGGTCATAATCAGGGCCTGTGTGTTTTGTTACAGTGCCTGCCACTGGACTGCGGTTCGACAACCCTCCCTGTTAAGGTTCATTGGTCGCTACTGAACAAATGTATACTACTCAGGAGGGCTTATTAAAATATTGGCTGCAGCACAGCAGCACTACAAGAATCCTTTTTTTCTGAACCTGCCACAGTAATGCTGGACAAATGTGCAAACAGACACACTGCTTGTAGCCACATTAAGCTCTAGAGAGTTCAGTTTAAATGTAAGTTGACGGCTATAAAGGACACAATTTAAAGATCTGAAGTAGATTGGATTCATATAAATGTAGGAAGGTGTATGGGCATTGGAAAAGAGAAGGCATATTGAAATGACGAAGCCTTGAAAAGCACCAATCATTTGGCACAATAACCTCAAATTCAACATGTAAGAGAGAGCAGAGAAATCTTGCAGAAAGCAAGGTATTGTGCTACTGAAATGAAATGCTTACAATACTTAATAATAAAGTCAATGATTAAATGATGGAATATAGAACCTGAATAGACCACATGAGAACCAACTGTGCATAAGCAACTATACACCTAATTTTACCCTTCAGGAAGAATTACTCTAACCCCCAGTCCTATAGTAACATTTTTGCAAAATAAAAAGGTTAAATTAAGCATGTGAAAAACATTTGAGCTTGAATACCCTTTGCTAATCTTCACAGATGCAAATAAACCATATATTACTTTACTCCTACCCTAAAGCTGACCAACTCCAACTATTTGCACATCAAAACATTAAGGTGGTTATTATTATGAGTTTGACGGTCCCATGACTGCCAAAATGGAGATGGAAGTCACTCTGCCGTTTGCATGGTGGAGAAGACTGCCATATTGTGAGCATGACCCTGTTCCCAACAGAACACAGCCAATACACCGCCATACTGCCAGTGCGGATGGGTGGCCGAGGCCGGCGACAGGCATCTTCAGGCTGGCGGAGACCATGTTTCCACCAGCAAAATTACGAGCCTGGCGGAAACAAATGACATAAAAGGAGACACTCACCGTCAGGAACACAGACACATCTGCAGCCGCCAGGGAACTCAAACTTGAAGTCTTCCACTGCTCCTTCTGGCCATATTACTCCAGAACCAGTGACAGTGATGAAGACAACAACCATAAGTACACCCATCTAGCACACACTGGAGGGAAGGCGATCAGTACACACCCATACACAACACACATGCACGGCTAAACACGGCCACACACACACACACACACACAAACAAAGACCTGTACCAATATACAAACACATCTACATACACCCACCCACCCACACAATACAACACACACCACAGCCAACATACACGTGCCATGCACGCACCACACCTCACACACACACCACTGCCACTGACAAACACATCTACACAAAACACCACCATGTCACACAGCAGCAACTCAATTGTAACCACACAGACGCATTTTCAGAGAGACACACCGCACACCTCTAGAGGAAAACACATACTGGCAGCAACATGTAACAACAGCACATAACCAATACAAACAATAACACTGCTAAACAATGTGTATGAACACACGCTACATCCACCCAACACACAAAGTACATCATCAGATGCATCACAACCCACACACCACTACAACACAATGTCACATAACATCAACATCAACACAACACATCACAACAAATTAGTAGCACAACTCTCCCACACAACTCACACTTCTACAATACCATGTCACATACACAGAGGACACACACCACATCGCACATATACAACACATACATGTGGAAGGAAAGCCAGGACAAGTTTCCAACCACCAACACCAACAGTTAAGTGGTGCAGATATAATAAAATATATAAAATGATGGCAGAAAAACTATATATAAAATTGGCCTACTGGCCAGTCCAGTTGTTCTCAGTGCCCCTGACACACTGGACAATGTCTCTGGGTCCAACATGACTCCTGACTGCAAAGTGGCCTCCACATGGCAGGGGCATCAATAGGGTAGGCACCTCAGGGGTGATGGGGGGTCGACGTGGGGGCTTGAGTTTGGGAGGGGGGTCTTTTGGTTTAGGTTTGGACTGGGAGTTTGCTCTTAGACTTTGATTTGGGGAGGGTCTCCCTCGCATTTGTGGAGGTAGAAGTCTTTGGTGTGATAGGGGCATGGGCAGTACCAGTCAGTCATGGGAGGACTGGGATGTAGAGTGACTTGGTTTGGGGAGGGTTGCCGGGTGCTTGGGGGAAACAGGGACTGGATCAGTGGGAGGGAATAGGGCAAACTCATACACGAATGTTTTTTTAGGAACACAAGGGCAGTCATAAAAAAATGTTTGGGAGTGGAGGGAGAGGGAATGCTTGAGAAGTGTCTACGTGTATGTGTCTTGGATGCTGGTGCGTGGGTTGATGCCATGTGTATGCTGGGTGTCTGTTGGGTGTGTGTGTGTGGGAGTTTAGGTGTACTGGGAGGAGGGGGGAGGAGAAGCAGGGAGAATGTGTGAGTGTCTGTTGGGGTGGTGTCTGCAGTGAAGGTAGATGTACTGCATGTGTGGGTGTTGGTAGTCATGGTGAGTGTGCATGTGGTGTATGGGGTGGATGTATGGGTGTCTGCTATTGTGGTGATGGTAGGCATGAGGAGACTGGTGGCTGGATCTGGGAGTGTTGTTGTGGTGATAGCAGGTTTAAGTAGTGTAGTGCCTGTGAGGGGGAAGGTGGTGGTGAGTTTGTATAGGGAGTAGATGTTGTTGTGTATGCATGGGTCTACTGTCTGTGTGCATGGCAGTGGACTTGTGGTGCCTGTGTTTGTCTTTGCCAACCGTGTCTGTTGAGGTGGATGAGTGGTGGTCTGACTGTATGCTTTGGATGGGTGAGGGGAGAGGGTTGTGGGATTGGGCACAGGTAGCTGGAGGGGCAATGGAAGACGAAGGGACACTGGCTGCAGTCAACAAGGAGGCCAGAGACTGAAAGGATCTCTGCAGGTGGAGGGCACTGTGAATGCCTTCCAGGTATGCATTTGTCTGTTGCATCTGTGATGCCAGTCATTGGATGGCATTCATGATGGTCCTCAGGAGGTCAATAGCCTCCTCATTGAGAGCAGGAGGGCTGACTGGGGCAGGGGCAGCGGGGCCTGTGGCAAAGGAGATGCCCACTCTCCTGGGTGAGCAGACGCAGAGAACTGGGTGGCTACAGGGAGGGTGATGCTGGTAAGGGGTGTGGTAGACAAGGATGGTGCTGGGCTGGTCCCAGATGTGTCCACTACCGCCATGGAGTGTCCATCAGAGGAGGAATATGAAGAGGATGTTGTTGATCCTGTCTCCGCTGTGGCAGGTCCTGTGAGCAGCAGCTTCTCCACTCACCATTGCCCCTTCTCCTTCGCCTGATGATGCTGATGCATACAAAGACTGAGAGGGAGAGGTAGGGAGGATTAGAGGGATAGAAAGGGTGAAATGGGTCAATAGCTACCCATCATACACACAGGGTAACAACCTCAAAATATACTGGTATGCCATGCCATTGCATCCCTTTAAACTGACATGCACATCTGGGTGAACCCATAGGTGAAACTGAAGCTTTGCAGTGAAAATCTATTGACATTGGCACACTTTGACTTGATGAAGGGTCATACAATGCACAGTACTGGCCACACTACCATGGTCATTTCCATAGTCATACCCTGTACTCCTTACTCATACGATTCCTGCATGGCAAGGTAGAATGCCAACAAATCCATTAACAATGTGGGCAGTAATATCTTGGCCACCTGCAGCCATCTACACCTATGGTATGAGATGAGGCAGCCGATTGAGAACTCACCAGTTTCCTCTGTCAAAGTGTCAGACTATTACTGATGGCAATGTCCTGATACCTCAGGCATACTGATGGAAGGATCTGGTCACTCAAAAGATGTGTAATGTATCCAGACAAACTCAAATATGGGAGTAAGTCCCCTCATGAGTCACTGTCTTCATGGTATTGGCAGATGTAATCAAGACAAATTCTGCAAGGGTGACTTATACCCCTAGCCAATGTGCAAGAACTAATGATCTACACTACATCTTACCACTAGTAGGCTACCAAAACCCATACATGCCTACCATTAGCAAGTTGTGTGTTTGTACTTGTGAATGCTGTGCTGCCCTCAAGCACCCATCCACCTCAGGGTTGGTTGACTGCCAAAATGTGGTCCCTTGGGGGGTTAGGGTCCGACAGGCAAAACTCCCTCATTGGGAGGACATCCCCAGCTGGGCCTCAGCGGTCTTATGGGCCCAGCATCTCAGGCCCTCCCACCTCTTTCTTCAGTGGGTGCTTCCCCTGGTATGGACTCCAAGGGCCCACACTTGATGGGGATAGCATGCCAAATACCCTTCTTCTGATGGGCGCTGACCTGCATGGGTGACACAGACAGAAGGAGAAAGTCATTTAGAGTGGCATCACAGCAACAGCAGTGGACTCCACATATCAGTCACATCTCATGACCACACAAACGTGCACGTACGCCACTAGCGCCGCGCCAACTCCTTTGCCATCTGTATGCATCCACTCCGTGTGCATCATCCCAACGCGTTCAGACCCACACCATCACTATCAGACAGGACAGGAACATTTGACTCACCTGCTGTTTTGGTGCCCAATACAACTGGTCATACAGGGGTAGGACCCCGTTGACTAGCTTCTCCAGCCCCTTCCTTGGTAAGGGAAGGGACCCTATCTCCTGCAGGATGTGGCATAATGGTGTCCAGAGACAGAACATAGCAGCTCACGCAGTGGAGGTCTTGCTTGCACGAGTGTCAGGAATCAAGTGAGCTATTTAAAAAAAAATGGAGGTCACATCTGCTGCGCACATGACCGTTACCACCGGTGGTGATCGTCATTGGCCCCATTCTCCCATAGTCAACAATGTTACCTAATGAGGAGTTGCACAGTGGTTGAGACCGCCTACCGCCATGATGACTGATGCCAGCGAAATTAGGTCACTTCCATCTGTCCTGTGCTTGCAGGACAAGAAGCTGCCATTTTACATGTAAGTAGTGCATTGTAGGTGAATGATAAGTGCATCATGGATGATTTTAGTGAGATGTGCATAGATTACCTATGTTCACACATCAAACATAGTTCATACATTTGATATTCATGGATAGTGTTGTTGGATGTACAGATAAATATGACACAACATGTGCAGTTACTTGTTGACTCATAGATGGGGTAACCATATCTATATGTTCAAATTTCACATACACCTTATAACCTGTTACATGGAAATGTCAAATGTACTGTGTCTGCCAAACTGTCTGTCTGGACCTGGAATGGTCATAAATGATGGCATACAGGGTCAGATAACATGGCCATATGGATTCAGTGTACTTCAGAGTTATGTCCACACTACTCTTGTGTGCTACGTGTATTGAGTTTGGTGGCTTGAGACCTGATGATATAAACTTGTGGCTATTGCTCTCTCCTATTCCTAGATTCCATGTAATAGTGAGAATGAGACATGCACCTGGGTACTGGACCCTTGTTGATCATGCTACCCTGGGAGAAAGACACATCATTCAGACTTATCTTCTGAACTGTCAGACCATCATGAAACTGTGTACCCAGTTGGAGCCATATAACTTGTCTGTCATTCGTAACCCCTATGCCATACATCCAATAGTACAGGTGTTTTCTGTGCCACACTTCCTTGCCTCAGGCTCATTCCAGATCACAGTGGGCTTGGCAGCAGGGATGTCACAGCCGATGTTCAATAATGTATTGAAAGATGTACTGTGTGCTTTACTCAAACATCTGGACAGCTACATCAGGTTCCCCCAACGTGCGGATTTGCCTACTGTCAAAGCTGACTTCTATGATATGTCAGATATTCCTCATGTGATAGGGGACATAGATGGCACCCACATTGCTTTGGTTACCTCCAGGGCCAATGAACAAGTGTACAGGAACAGAAAAAACCTTTACTCTACCAATGTCCAGGTGGTGTGTCTCGCTGACCAGTATATCTCCCAAGTGGTTCTGTGCATGACTCCTATAATCTGAGAAACAACAATGTCCCACGCATGATGGAACAACTACAGAGAGAGGGCCTTGGTATGTATCCGATTGTATGTGTGAATCTGTTATCTCACCTCTCTTCACATTCTGCACTCTGTCTCTACCAGTATTGTGATGTGTCCAATCTTTGGGCACACAGGTGACTCTGGCAATCCTAACCTGACGTGGATGCCGACACTAGTGAAATACCCAACCACAGATGGGGAAGACAGTTTCAAGGAGGCACAAATCAGGATGAGGCATGTCATCAAGAGGGCATTTGGGCTACTGAAGGCTAGATTACAGTGTCTATACATCTCAGGAGGTGCCCTGCTCTCCAGACCACTAAAAGTCTGCCAGATCGTTGCTGCCTACTGCATGCTACACAATCTAGCTCTGAGATGCCACATCCCATTACTGGATGTTGTGGAGATGGCAGCTAGACCAGTGACCAATGACAGTGACATAGATAGTGATGAAAAGGAGGATGATGAGGATGCAGCTAACACTAGAACAGAGTTGAACCAACAATACTTCATATGACATACTGCTGTTTGCCTTGTGACATTGCTCCTCCTGATATGTGCCATCAGTGCAGCTATCCCACTATGTGGGTGTGGGGGACAACATGTTGGCCATCAGGACAGGTGTTAATGTATTGATATCAGAGCTATTTTTACTATGCTGTAGTCTAGCATCACATCTGCAATTACTTGGGCATGTTGTATGCTCCCTGTACTGTTATGTCAACTGCAATTGGACTGCCACACATATTGTTGTTATCAGTATTGGTACCTATCCTCACTGTACACAATGGACATAACTTTTACTGACAGTGGGACTTTTAGTGGTCAATGTGGTAACTGTAATGACATTTTGTACAACGGTAAATCTTACTTGTTAAAATAATGACAGGTAAGCAGTAGCTGTGCTCAATGCTGTTTATTGTGATTCACAAGTGCAATAGGTGATGAGTGGGGTCACGGTGGATGACATCTTCAGAGTAGTGGGACCAGCTCTGATTAGTCCAGATCCAGTATCCAAGGGGCCACGGGAACATGGAGACATGACAGTGGCAGTCAACAGGGTATCTCAGTGGCACACAAGGGAGAATGTTCAGAAGAGGGTCACTTCCTGGCAGGGTTTTTCGTCTTGGCATCAGGTCCTGCAGGATGTCTGGATGGATGACTTCGTTTGTGTGGGGGTTCCTCAGCTACAGAGGGAGGGGTGATGATGGCCTGCGGGTCCTCTAATGGGGCCTCCATTCCACTAGCTGCAGCAGAAGTGAATGGCTCAATTGGTATGTGGCTAGTGGAAGGAGCCAGCTGGTGGGTGGAGGACGCACGCAGGATGGTTGTACGTTCCTTGAGCACCCATGCAATGGAGGCAATGGTATCATTGTGAGCCTGCCACTGTTGCATGGTCTCCTGGTGGTATTCCCTCTGCAGCCTCTGGTTCTCCTGCAAGGTTGAGAAGATCTGGCCCATCTTGTCCTGGGATTGCTTGTATGCTCCTGACACTTTGGAGATGGCCTCCTGGCCAATCGACTTCCTTGGGGGTCCCATCCCTTGACCCACAGGTGCCCTCCAACTGCCCCTGGTACAGTGCATCCACTCCCAGTTACATTAGGAGCTTCATTGTCATGGGTGTGAGGGATTGACATTGTGACATTGGTTCCATGTTCCATTGAAGATTGTGGATAGTGGATAGCATTGCTGGCATTGCCACTGAGTAGTATGGAGTCAAAACATCCAGTTGGTGTAGCTGGTGCAATGGTTTTACATGCAGGTATTCCACTGTGAAGTGGGTATTGCAGCTTTTCATGTGTAGTGAGTAATGCATTATGGTAGTTGTAGTGCTTGCCATTGTGACTGCTATCTTTGCACAAGGGAAGGACTGTGTGAGGATAGTGGCAGTGGGGTGGTGTGGCATGCAGGGCAGGGGCATTAGGTGATGAGGACACATGCCGTACAGGAGTCGCTTGTGCCAGGGGAGTGTTGTTGACTTATGAGAGTCCAGTCCTCCAGTTATTCTAGTCACGCCCTCTGGATAAATGATGTCCAAGACCTTCTCCTTACACAATGTGAATTATGGGGTAGGAGGTGGGGGTCCACCGCCAGTTTTGTTGATGGCAATCTGGTGTCGTGAAGCCATGGAATGCACCTTCCCCCGTAGGTTGTTCCACCTCTTCCTGATGTCCTCCCTTGTGCATGGACGAGGGGAGGGCAACTGAGTTGACCCTGTCAACTATCCTCCACTATAACTGCATTTTCTTGGCTATGGATGTTTGCTGGATGTGTGCTCCTAACAGGTGTGGCTCTACCCTGCCAATTTCATATACCATGACCCTCAACTTTTTGTCTGTGAATTGTGGGTGCTTTTGAGGTGTCTTATGTGGTGGTTATGATGTGGTTTGGGGGGGTATTGTGTGCAAGGGTGGGGTGTTTGGGGCTTGCTAGGGTGTAGGGGGTACTTAGCTTGGTGTGCTGGTTTGTTGTAGTGTTTGTGTGCAATTGTGATGTGTGTATGGTGTTAATGGTGCAGTTGTGTGATGTGTGCTGCGTGTGTAGTGTATATGTACCTATGGAGTATAAGTGGTAGGTGATGGGTTTGTGGCTCCTCGCTGTCTGTCTGTGGTTGTAGTTGCAAAGGATTGTTGTTTGTGTGTGGGGGTTTAATATTGGTGGTGTGGGTGTGTGTAGTGTGGGTATGTGTATCAGGTGTGGGATATTCATACTGTCCAATGTGGTGTTGGATTCTGGTGAAGGTGACAATTTGAGTGCAGCTGTTCGCACCGCCAATGGTTTTCTACCGTGTAATGACCACTGTGCTGAATTGTGGGTTGTAATATGAAGGACGGGATGTTGTTGGCATGGCAGGGCTGGTGGTGGGACAGCCTCTCTCCCGCCCTTGGTCAGCCTGCCGGTCTCAGTTTTGTGACTGTTTTTGGGCAGTCTTCAGTATGTGACTCGTAATCCGACGGTCAGAATACTGCCAACACTGGTGTTCTTTTGGCAGCCATCACCGCTGTGATCTTCCAAAAAGACTGCCAAACTCACAATAAGTGCCTAAGTCTTACTAATGGCTTCCACATCTGCACATTAGCCCACTATAACTTGCATAAATGCATAATGCTGACAGTTAACCTGGTTAACCTAAACAGTCATATTTTTCCAGCGCCTAACTCTGTTTGGCATATCAAATGTTAATATCCAGCAGAGGCTTAAATTCCACTACCTTAGGTGACAGGGTTCCACATATGACAGCACAAAGGGCCAGATCAATCAAAAGACTGTTCATAAACAGTGATTGCAAAAGGAGCACCAATTATTATTATTTTGTTTGCAACCAGTTTTTCATTCTGCAACTCCAGGCTGGTTGCTGTGTGCAACCCCTTATGACTGGCTACAAAAGCAGGGATTATGGTTTTCAAGAAATAGCAGACCACTATCCATGTGTTTGCATCACTGTAGGAGGCTGTCTCTCTACATACTGAACAAAATTAAGTGCACTGTGCAGAGAGTCCAGGCAACCCCACCTTGGTATCCAGAGGCAAAATAGACAACCCAATGCTCTATTTTTCTGGTAGTGTTGGTGAGCAGTTAGGCTTATCTAGGAGTCGTGCTAAGCATTTTTTGTACTCACAGTATCAATCAATGAACAAACTCTCAAAAGAATAACTTGAGTCCAATTTACAAAAATAACATGGATCTTTTAATAATTTTTAAGACCAAGAACTTCGCTACAGGTAAGCTGTTTTTAAATTAAAAATACTATTCAACACCAGCCAAAGTTCAAATCAGTACCAAGAGTTCACCCACAAGGCTGGCCGGGTGCAGAGGTCGAATTTGGAGTTGTGTGCCCACTGTTAACCAATGGAGACCAGGGGTGCACAAAGATGCACTGCTCACAGGTGAGTACAAGAGGTGTCAGAGGTTGTCTCCAGGGGTCAAGGTAAGCACCAGGGGGGGGCGCAAGGCAGCACCAAACTCACACCCTTAGCAGCACTGGGGTGGCCATGTGCAGAGCGCTGATACAGCATCAGGTACCCAATGTTAACCAATAGAGATGGGGTAATCGAAGATGTGTTGTTCCCAGGTGAGTAGAACAGAGTCATGGGTCAATCTGGAGTTAAGTAGCGGGGGGCTACAAGGCAGCACCAAACTTATACCCTCAGTGGTACAGGGATAGCTGGGTGGAGAGTGCCAACACAGCTTTAAGTATCAGATTCTATCCAATGGAGGCACTCAGTCTCAGAAAACAGGATGCAGACTCAGACAAGGGGGCTGGGTGAATGCAACCCATAGATGCCCAATTATGTAGAGGTGTCATGGGTCATAGGGACACTGACGATCCAGCCCTCCAAGGCCAAGGGGCTCCAGGTGCAGGGTGTCTTTTGGGGTCAGAAACAGAGTAGCGGGCAGGTCAAAGTCAGAGGAGGCTTGAGATTGAGGCTGCAGGCCGCACTGTGGAGTCTGGCAGAGATCAGCACATGGGGGACTCTTGCTCAGAGGTGCTGGTGAACCTTAACAGGATGGATGGGCCAGTTGAACTTAGACCATCGGCGTTGGTTGCAGGGGTTGTTTCGGAGGTGTTTTCGTAGTTCTTCAGACTTCTTTTTTAAACTTAGTTTCTTTTGGAGAGGTCTGCTGTCCATGGAGATCTTGGACTTTATCGAAGGCAGGCAGTCCTCCCAGGATTTTGAAGGATGCTGGGGTGTAGGACAAGTTATCTTTTGGTGCAGGTTCTTCAAAGTGCTGCAGAAAGGCTGGAAGGGCGAGGTCAGTTTGTGTCTTCAGTCTGCTGGTGTGACTTTTGTGATCTCTGGCTCCTCTTAGGTCATCAGGAATCTGAGGTTCTGGCCAGGGGTTGCCACCTAGATACTGTATTTAGGGGCATTAGGAGGAGTACCTTGCAGTGGCTAATGGACCACCTTCCTTAGGGCGGCTACACCCACTATGTGACTACCTCCTTTGGGAGGGAGACCCAACCCTGAGCCTAATTGCCTATTTTTCTCTCCATCCAAGATGGAGGAAAATGGATTGGGTGGGTCACCTCTCCTGCCACATCTGAGGGGTGGTGCTAGCTGAGGGTGACCACCCCTCCTATTCTTTCTAGTTTGCCAGACAGCGTACCCAACTAAAGTGGGGGCTGAATCAGGGGTTTGCCTTCTGCTGATAGCAGCAGACACTAGGGTTGCATTTCAAAGGCGGTATACCTTTGAAGCCTCCTACAGAGTACAATGCCTGCTTCAGGGAGGAAGTGTGCCATCTCTGCCCAGGAAAGGCTTCGTCTTCTGTCCCCAGAGAGTGTAGACTCTCACCTCAAAGGTCCAGAATCCTGTCTCGTGGTGGCAGGCTGGCTGCGAGCAGTCAGCAACCATGCCAAGGCTGTTAGGCTTGCATGGGAGACCTTTAAGGTGCCCTCTGGGTACATTTTATAATAAATCCAACAGTGGCACAGGCGAGAATGTATTATGTTGAGCTGTTTGATACCAAACAACCCAGGGTTCAGTGAGGCCATCATGTAGCTGGTGAAATCATAGTGACCAGTGTCCAGCACATACCTTACTATGGCTTCCATGTACACTTACTATGTTTAAGAAGTGACAAAGACACAGTAGGGGCCTATTTGCTCATGCATATGTACCCTCACATGTAATATAGTGGACCCTGCCTTAGTTTCGCAAGGCCTGCTACAGGGGTCACTCATCTATATTGCATGCAGTGTTAGTGGACATAGGACCCAGGCTGAGTGCCATGCATGTTTGAATTTGGAAGACTCCTTGTCATGCAGCCTGCAATGACAGTCTACCTAGGGCTGGTGTGGAGTCTCTCAGAGTGGCTCAATGGATGCTGCTGCTCTGGGGGGTCCTTTTCAGTACCGATGCCCTAGGTACCAGGGGTACAATTTACTAGGGATGTACAAGAGCGGCTGAAGTGCCAAACAGTGCAGTTTTGGGGAAAGAGATCAGGCCCTGGGAACCTGTTTAGCAGGGACCCTGAGCATTTCCAGTTTGAAACCACATCATGTTCCAGGCAAAATGTGAGGGACTAACAATGTCAAAAGAGATACTGTCTCACAATTGCCTAGTGACAAGATTCTACGTTTTTTAAAGAAACTCTGGCCCGTATTTATACTTTTTTTGCGCCGCATTTGCGTCGTTTTTTGACGCAAAAACGGCGTAAACTTGCAAAATGCCATTGTATTTTGTAGGTTTGCGCCGTTTTGCGTCAAAAAGCGGCGCAAATGCGGCGCTAAAAAAAGTATAAATACGGGCCTCTGTTCCTTATGTCGGACATCCTATTTTGACTTGTAGAATGGGTTTCCTACAAAATGACTGGCACAAACCCTCTGAATTTGTGAATTACAGGGTTTGCAACCACAAAATGGCTTTATACATCCGGCCCATTATTTCCAAACAGCTGAAACTGGGTCATGGACTAAATGACAGCATAAGAGCACACAAGAAGATATTTGATATATATACAGTTCCAGAATATTTCACTGCAATAAAAGGACCGTGTTCTGACCCTTGTCCACAAGTTCTTACCGTAAGGAGTTTAATGCTATGACTCTGGCAGCTCCATGTTGCTCACTACTCATAATACAAAATGATCCCACATGTTTACAATTGCTCAGAAAAGAGATGCAGAGAACTAAACTGCCAAATGGAACTGGCAAAACCTTGACCACAAACAAAACTGCACCAAACTCATTCGTTGGAGATAATTGTGAATGTATATCCACTGAATATAATTGTGCAATTATCAATTTGATTCTATATTTTTCAACAGTTACAACTACCCTCACCTTGATTCAGAGTAACATCTTAAAATTGGATATCGTATCAAATTGGGCTATTGATTGCTTCACTCAAGCAAAAACCACAATCCTTGTTAGGGTGAGCCACAAAAGCCATTAATTTAATTTCTCCTTAAACCTCTGGTAGCTTGGCACAAAAGCAGTCAGGCTTAACTTAGAGGCAACGTGTAAAGTATTAATGCAGCCCATAAACAGTATTAAAGTAAAAATACAACACATGAAAACCCATGCAACATTTTTAAATAATACACTAGAATTTAAAGAAAAGATACTAGACAACACATATCTGATCAGTAGAACCAGAGTTAGTCAATTTAAAATTTTTAGGGAAAATAAAGCCTAAAAGCACAAAGTGCCACACACCGTTTTTGGTCACGCTAGACCAGAAGAAATTTGTGAGCTCAGTGGAGCACGGTCAGATACAAGGACCAGATGAGTTCTGCTAAAGTGTTGTCTTCTCCAGTCCGGCATGAAGAGTGCTATTCATATTGGACAAGTCTGCAATGAGGCAGCTTTCAGTGTCAAGAGGTCGAATGTCACTGATGGTTGTTACTGTAACATGAAGATGTTGGTGCTGAAGTTTAATTTTGGCAGAAGATCAAGGCTGTTGTTGATGTAGCTCGAAATGCAGGTCTTGCAATAATGATTGTCATTAACGGTCTATGTTGGCACATGGAGCACTGGTCGCACTGGAGCTTTGTGTCGGTGGTTGCTATAGGTGGTAGAATCTTAACCTTCAGGATTTGTACCTTTTTCTTCTTGATGGTCCCTCAACTAATATCAGCCAAGATCCTAGGGGGCATCTTTTGGAGATTAGGACTCACTCCAGCAGAGGCCAGGAGAAGAGCTCAGCAGGTCCAGTTACAGCTGATCAGCAGTGCATTTGCAGGGAGGCCTCTGGAAGGTTGGGTTGTCTTTGTAGCTCACACATGAAGTCCACAAAATGACCCTTGAGGTCACTCTGGGTAGCCTGGGATAAAGGCAAGTAGTTCCAAACGTCCTTCTTCAGACAGCCCAGAAGTCCTTTAAGCAGCAGGGCAGTCCTTTTTCTGAATGCTCCACAGGACCATGAGTGTTCTGATGAGTGTTTCTGAAGTTTCTATTTTTATACCGGTGTAAGCCTTTGTGTGTGGGAATTCTCCGAACTTCCCCTAAAACAGGATCTGGTCAGATCTTCCCCTTTATCTGGCCCAGACTCGGTGTCAGGTTCTTTTGGGTGTGCTGTAGGCCTTTGAAGTGTAAGAGAGGGTGCATACAGCTCCACCCCATCATCTTGTCAGGATGGCCCATCCTGTCCACACCTAAGCCCCTTTTGTCTCACCATCTTGAAAAGGAATACACAAACCTAACAGCAGAATCAGTCACAATTATGTGACCCAGGACACTGGCAGAAAGTAACAATTGGGTGGGCAAAAAACATGCAAAATTTCTAAAAGTAGCATTTTTAAAATTGTAACATAAATTCTGACTTCAGCATTAAAGAAGATTTCAAATCACAATTAATTTGAGTTCAATCAGTATGGTGCTCATTATGAACACGGCGGGTTGGCCCACCATGCCGGTGTTGGCGGCTGAAACCATCCGCCTTATATGGCGGGCCAACCCGCCGTATAAAGCCCTCACTCACCGCCAGGCTTCCGCCGTCAGGCAGCCTGGCACTGAGTGGAAGCACCATCCGACAGGGTAGCTGCGCTACCCCTCGGATAATGTTTCCTGATCCACCAGCCTTTCCGTGGTGGGTTATCCTGCCAGGGAAAGGCTGGCAGAGGGGGTGCCCGGGGCACCCCTGGGGGCTACTGCACTGCCCATGCACTTTGCATGGGCAGCGCAGGGGCCCCGTGTAGTGCCCCATCGCGCAGGTCACTGGGTGCAGCTGCACCTGCCGTACAGAGTCATTGGCGGCGGCTCTATGTGGAGCCACCGTCAATGTCCCGGCCAGGCCTTTCTGTGGGCCAGCGGGCGGAATCAATGTTTCCAACCGCCAGCCCACAGAAAGGTTCATTATTTGGTCGGCGGGGATCCGGGGACGCTGGCGGTCAGTGTTTTGACCGCCACCATGAACACAGCGGTTGTTACCGCTTTGTTCATAATGAGCACCTATATCTCTATCTGCCCCCATTTCAAAGTTAGCACTTATTTAAAGTTATAAGGAAATCCAATGTTAATCAATAGGAGAGATAAGCCATACAACAGTGAAAAATATTTAGGAGTTTTTCAATGGCAGGACATGTAAAACCTAAGAACATATGTCCTACTTTTTAAATATAATGCACCCTGCACTGTGAGGCTTTAAGTAAAAATGAAAAGGAAGGTTAGGCCTGGCAAATGGTATATTTTGCCAGGTCTAAATGGCAGTTTAAAATTGCACTACAGGTTGCAGTGGCAGGCCTGAGATGTTTTAAAAAGCTACTTTCAGTGAATGGCACATGGAGTGCTGCTGCCCAGTAGTAGCATTTAACTTACAGGCCCCGGGTGCACATAGTGCCATCTACTAGGAGTGTACAAGTAAATTAGCTGTGCCAACCCAGTGTAGTCCAAGCCACGTTTGAAGGAGAGAGCACAGGCATTGGTCATCAAGGTGTGAAGTTCAGCAAAAATGATATAGTGCAATAAAATCAGGCATGCTGACGCTAACTATAGGTCACCCACTATGAACTTGAATTCAGTTTTATAGTACAGTATTCAACCTCTCTCCTCCTCTGTGTCACAAGGAACATCCTGTGTTCAAAATAACCCAACACTGTTTCTTGCAAGTACACCAAATTCACAGTCTACACTTCTATGCTAATAGAGGCCAAGTCATCCCAGCTTCATAAACCATAACTGACTCCCTATGTCATTGGGTCCATCAGAATTCTTAACAAACAGAAGGACACAGGAGACTGTTGAATAACTGAATAATTGTATGAGATCAAATCAAGGTGTGAATATAGTAACCTCTGTTTTGAACCTTTACACATTAACACTTTCCAGAACCTCAAGTGAATGATGGAAATCATGACAAAGTCAGAAAGGTAGTATAGTGATTTAGTTGTATTATAAATAGCATGATTAGTGCTGTGCTCCACACTGAAAGCAAATTACTCTAGTAAACTATTCTTTTTGCATGGTTCCTCCCATTTGTTGGATCTAGATGCTGGTAGTTTGACTTCTCAGCAGTTAGGACTGCTCCCAACTACGCGTCCTTCTCTAAACAATGAAAACATACTTAGAATTAGGCTGATATATTGTGCCTTTTTGTAAATAATCTGCAATTTGTCCATATCTGTCACAGACTGTCTAAAATGCAAAATCCAAAAGTAAGGAATAATCTTTTAGGGCCACCAGGACTTTAAATTATTGGAAGGTTTTATTGGTAGAATATCATACTTTGCTGCAGCTTCTGACAGCGATTCTTCCTCCTCACTTAGCTGCAGTTAGTAACAGTACCCTTGACCTTTCCTTCCATTCAGCTTTGGTGTAGTAATTACCTATAATTTGAGCACAAATTACACAGACTGTCAAACATCCAAATTCCAAATATTAGCACTAAGAGAAATATTTTGCTCACTCTTTTCACTTTTTCACTCACCTACAACAAGACCATGTAGTACTGTGCACTACACTTGAGCATCACATGTGAAAACTACAGTTTTTTCACTTTAAATGAATAAGCTTAAAATATGAATTAAAATAATATGCCTAGCTCTTTTACTATTAATCTCTAGGCATTGCTTCAAGCAAGCTAAACATGGGCATCTAATGGCCTGATTTATCCATTTTGGTGCAAAACTTCACTAACGCATTTTTGCACCAAAAAGTTTAGCACCGGCTTGCACCATTTCTGTGCATCAGACGGGCACCATATTTATGGAATGGTGCAAGCCCATGCAAAGGGTAGGAAAGCATAAAAACAAATGATGTTAGTCGGGTGGGGCTGGCGGTACAGAAGAAGGGGGCTTTGCACCAAAAAATGATGTTAGGCAGGTTAAAGTGAAAAAAATGACTCTAACCTGCCTAGAGTCATTTTCTAATGCAAAACAATCCATACCACATGACTCCTGTCTTAGAAACGACAGGAGTCATGCCTAACACCCCAATGGCCAGCTCAGGGGACCAGGGTCCCCTGGGCATGGCCATTGCACCCAGTGCATTGTAGGGGGGCCCATTTCAGGGCCCCCGATAGCACTTTGAAAAAATTCTCACCTGTAATTACTTATTCTTACCTGGGACGGGGTCCTGCATCCTCCGCTGTCCCTCTGGTGTGGGTGGGGGTGTCCCTGGGGCATGGGGAGGGCACCTGTGGGCTAATTCCTTGGTGTTCCATGATTGAAATAGGCCCACAGGTCCCCTAACGCCTGCCCTCACCCAGGTGTTTTAAAATGTTTGACCCCTCCTCCCTCCCATGCATGATTTTAGCATGGGGGATAAATATGGCGCTAAGACCATAGAGTAATTTTTTGCATGGGAATTTCTACTTTGCATCTCATTGACACAAAGAAGGTTTCCACGTCCACAAAACTTACTTTAACTCCATAAATTTGGCACTAGACGGGTCTAGCGCCAAAGTATAAATATGGAGTTAGCTTTGCACAGAATTTGCGTTAAAAAAAATATGCAAATGTGGCGCAAAACAAGTATAAATATATCCTCTTCACTAAGAGTCTTCTTGGGAGAAGCACCCCAATGTCCTCAAGACCACACTCCAGGCTGCACTCCCCAAGTAACACAAGCCTTCCAGCACTCCACAGCTGCCTGTGTCTCCAGCGGATGTTTGTCATATCCACTTCAGGGGCACTCATTATTAGTCCATTCTACAGAAGTCCTAGGAGACCCAACTCCTTCAGGGACATCTAAAAGTCCATTTTCTATTCTCCGAAGAAGAAGGTAGAGGGCCACAAGTGATACTGCCTTTGGAGACCCAGTAGAGAGGAGTTTAAATATAAAAAGCCAAAGTGAGTCTGCAGACAGGGGTTCATTCAGAGTTTATGGATACACTATTTTCAAAGGCTCTACCCATGTGCAAAGCTTAAAAAAGAGGGACATGAAGAATTTTTGAATGTGGGAGTACTACTCAATTCAGAAATACAAAATAAACCATTGTGCCTCCCGGGAGCAGCATCCAAATTGACTAACCACCTTTCACAGTATTCAGGGAATTTCTAAGATAGCAGATTCAACCAAGATTGGTTAAAAAAAAGACATCTACTCTGAGTAGAACTCGTCCCAGTCCTAATGTGTTTCTTTCATGCAAGACTTCAGATGAAATCCCTGCATCCATCACTGTGAAAACATCCTGCTCAGGTTTTCAGAGAAAGACATCCAATTGTCTTAGATATCTCTACCATACCAATACTCCTTCTGTCCCAGTCCAACTACCTGATTCTGACCAAACATTACTGATTTTAGACTCATTAGTAACTGTAACCCTGAAAATGTGGATTCTGCAAAATTTCAAAGCTTTATATTTGACAAATATTGTACCTTACAGTCATACAGCAACACTCTGGCAAAGAAAGCTCAATTGTGACTCCAGCATCTTCTCAGGACCAAAACCTTTATCCTAGATTTAAATTTTAAGGGTCTCTTCACAAACTGCATTTTGTAGTACATGTTGTAGTACTACCATAGTACTACAAACGTACTATGAAACGCTATTCAAAGACCTACTTTCAGGTGTTACACATCTCATACTCTTTTATTAGGTTGAACATAGCAGCACTGAAACACTGCTTTTTCCAACATGTTGTTATCTGTATGGGCTTTTAACCGCACCCACCTCACCCTATCACTTTCATTCATTCAGGGGCTTGCCTTTCTAAAATCCTTTGATGACTTTCATAAATGCTTCACATTTGTCCTGCCTTGCAGTGATTTTGTTACCAACTTGGAGACTGACCCTCTTACAGGGATTACTGCACGATCGCTGATATATTTCAGCGTGGGCAAACTACTTTTTTTGTGTCTATCCTTCATGCTTCATTTGCTCTTTGTGGGCTTTCTGTACTGAGTGTGCGCTAACACATTTGCAAAGTAATCAGACTGCCCCTCTCTAAAGAAACTCAAGACTAAATGGGAACACGCTCCCTATGAGCCGACAATGTTTTTCATTTCAGCTGCATTGAAGTCAGAACAGCAATTAAATCACTGCACCACAGCCTTTTTGAGTTTTATGCAGATGCCACAGTTATGTTATTTCAGGCTAAAAATAATCTTGAAGGAGAGTGAGACAAGTTTTTCACGCATGCTCCCTTGTATATGAGCTTGATGTTTAAGGTGGTTACTCTGACGTCTGCTTATTCTGCCTTTACCAGAAGTGGTGCTTTAAAGGAATTATTTTTGCGAAAACTGAACGTTGAGATCTAGTGGCATACCTGGGTTACACTTGTGGCTGGGTTATGCTCGTAGCTCATACTCCTGGCTGCGGGACTCAACCAAAATATTGCGATACTGGCGAATGTACTTGCACGTCAAAGTCTAGGCTACTTAAAGCACCTGAAACAAAAACACAGCTTTGTGAAATCAAGCCGTGGCCCATCCTTTAGGGCAGGGGGGCCACACTCCCACCTTTTGCCCCTCATGTAGAGTGCCTGTCAGGCTGAAGAAAGGTCAGCCTGACAGACACTCTTCATGTTCAGCTCAGGCAGCCAGGAGCGAGACATGCACAATTTGCGCAGACTTCTGGCTGCCTGAGCTGAACTTAGCTGGGCTGAAGAGGTCACAGCTCCTAAGGGCGTGACCTCCTAAGCTCAGCAGAGCTGCCTCGATGCTCTCCCCCTCGGTGACAAGGGGAAGCGTCACACACTGACTCTGACCTGGGCGTTACAGGTTTAAGCCCTGAAGTGCCCAGGGCGAGTGTCAATCAGTGACACCTCGTCACAGACTGGGGTGGGGTTAGAAGTCTCACTGACCCCGTCCCACTCTGTGACGAAGTTGGGACTGCTGCCTTCCCTCATTCCCTAAGGTCAGCCAGTGAGGGAAGGCAGCAGTCTCAACCCTCCTGGGACCTCCGAGCTGAAAGTAACTGTGTGTGTGTTTTTTTTTTTAATGAATGTTTGGTGCATGCGTGTATGTTTGAATGTTGATGAGTGTTGTGAATGGATGTGCGTGCGTGCAGGCATGTGGGAATGAATGAGTGTGAGTGTGCTTCCCCCCGCCCCTCCCTCCTAAAATTACTGTCCGCCACTGGTGAAATCCATAAAGTGGGTTCAAATTAATCCATTTTTAGAATGTGAAATTTATTTGCTGCCAAATGGCTGACTGCAAATGAAGTGGCAGTGTGACGCAGGTTACGAATGGATGAATTTCTATAGAGCTTTATGAAAATCATCTATTTAATAGGCACCTGTTATTTTGTGAGCATCTTTAAACATGCCTTTACTCAACTTTTCTGGCACCCGCTTCCTTGCTTTAGAGTACTGTGTACAGAAAATCATAGTTGATAATTTATCCTTTACAATGAATTCATGAAAGTTATCATTTTTAGGCCAGGCTAGGCAGCACGCAAGCACTATTTTCGACATTGTAATCTAGCTCAGTTTTATATAGTTAACTCAATCAGAAGAGCACTTTTTATAACTGCACATATAGCACAAACTCAATTGTTGGATCGCTTTACATCACTATGTAAAGTTACAAATAGCACAACCTCATTTCTATGACTAACTTAAATGTATGTAGTTTATTAAATCTGTAAAAGAGACTGAGATAAAAGAGAAAATGGTACTAAAAAAATCTAACACATATTCAAGGTCATCAGGTCAAGACTCTCTGCAGTAAATGGAAGCGCTTTAATTATATGCAGGGCCAATGGAATTATGTGGCCGAGAGGACCAAATTATGTGGCAAGGATGACCAACTTATGTGGCAAGCAAAAATCCACTTATGTATTTACAACGCCAATAGCTCTAACTCCAGACAATGGTAAACCTATTGCATTGCAAATGCTTGTTGTTTTTTTGTTTTGTTTTTTTAGAAAATCTCTGCACACGTAAATATATGTTTTTGTACTAAGTGCGAAAGGACAGGATAGAGTGGCTTGAATATGAGTGGTATTATTAATAGAGGGGTGATATTAGTGAGGCATGAGGAGGGGTTTAAAGGAGGGCTACGGTGGGTTACAGGGCCTTACATGCAATTGCACCCACCCACCCATCCACAAAAGAGTAATCCCACTCCTATATACAAACTGCACTACTATATGTACTACTGCCAAAAAGACCCATAACAATAGCATATGTACAGCAGAGGTAGGGAGGTAGAAACTTAAAATAGACCCCTAATGGAAATATTGTTGCATTAAATTAAATAATCTAAATAATTATAAATATAAAAACGTAATTTAATATTTTGAATATTATTTAAAAATAGAACATTTTATCATTTCAACACACTGTATTAGTATGTTAATCTAAAAATTAAATCTGCATTTATTTTTAGTACAATACAATGATTTTTTATTATTTTTATACATCACTTGTAATGATTATTACTACAATATAAACATTTATGTTTTGTTTTTAGGGGCATTTTTTAATTTCAAATTCCACAATCTATATTTAAATTATATATAACATTCCAAATATTTAACTGTGAAAGTTTAAATAAATTATTAATAAAGGTGCATGCATGTTTTTTTTTTGTTTTACATTGAATACATATCTATAAACAATTGCAAGTAACATTTAACCTAAATATATTTTTACAAATTATTGACAAGTTTATTAAACATTTTGAATTTTCACTGTACTATACGACAGGGAGACTGCTGTTGATTCAATTATTTCATTATGGTAAAGTAAAGGGAAAGAGGTAGATAAGTGAGTGTTTGCAATATCATCGCCAAAGACTGTTTCTCACTTGATGTGTCAAAACACACACCTTACGACACAAAATGCTAATGTTAATGTTATAATTAATCACTTTGCTATATGCAGGGCTCTACCTCCTGCATGTGATGATATTTCTTCTCACATACAGAGTTCTTGACTCCGCATAAAGGGAGAAATCTCTGCACTTGAGGCAGAGATCTCAGATTAATGCAATAAACAGGAAATGGCATAGAGGAAGAGTACGTTTCTATTTTGAAACCATTGGGAGCCAGTGTTAGACCTGTCAGTCTTGATGTTTTCTTCCCCCAAACATTTTGCCTTACTCCTCCATTTTTACTGATCTTTTTGTTGGCCTTAGGACTTCCTCAGGCTGATCACATTGTAGAAGCAGAATCAGAGGCAGGAATCCATCAGATAAGAGAAAAGAAAATGTATTAACGTGATATGTGGAAAGCTGACGTGAAAGGCCAAGTCCAGAAGTCTGAATTGCAGAACATCCAATTCAATTTGACATCTTTGAAAACCAGAGTAGGTGCATCTAGGCATTTCATTAATTGTCCAAACTTCAGCACATGATCATTTCTCAAACATTACGATTGAGATTCCATTTAACATTTCATAACATCCATACATGGGGGCCAATGAAATGATAGATAAAGTAATTACAAAATAATTGCTTACGTGCCTCACATGACAACAATAGGAGCTTTCAACATTTGAAAACCAGTACGTCCACAGGATAACAGATGTCTTAATATTTATTGCTGCCTTCTTGGCAAGCCTTGCATCATATTGCATTCCGAGCATAACACAAAAAGGACAAATAAACATCATTTATCAGCGTCATGAATTCAAAAAATAGGCTTCGCTACCATTAAGTATCACAGGTCTGAGCACAACAAAATGGATTCTATACTTGAAGGAAAGAAATGGAATTCCACAATTTTTAATTTAATAAAAACAAACTTGTGGGAAACACTCCATATAGCAAGTCGTAAGAAAGATAATATACTCTTCTGGCAGACAATAAACTCCCCCATGCTAGGGGACAGTGACATTCCTAGGATGGAACTTGCTATCTCCAAAGAAGACTGGGTAGCACACTTCTCTAATATATATTCACTGACGAGTAATACATTAGACCATACACATGACCATGACGCACAGGAAGGTCCGCGCCCAGTCATTACCCCCCAATTTAGTCTTCAGGAGGTAGAGGAAGCTATAATAGAAAGCAAATAAGGGAAAGCGCCAGGCCCTGATGGTGTTCCGATCGATATATTCAAGGCCAATATTGAGTTGTGGGGGCCTGTTCTGACGCAGACATTGAGGGCTATCTGCACATGCGGACCCCTACCATCTTGGAGAGATTCTAACATAATCCCAATATATAAAAAGGGTGACCGCCTTAATCCAGCCTGTTACAGGTCAATCTCCCTGCTGGACACAACAGCTAAACTAGCAGGGAGAATAATTCTGAATAGGCTGCAAACATGGGCAGAGGAAAAGAACGTTTTATCCCCGGTCCAGTATGGATTCCGGAAAGGAATCGTAACAGTGGAACAAAGTCTAAATTTAAGTCTCATTATTGCAAAGTATACCAAGATCAGATCAGGCAACCTGTACCTGGCCTTTATTGACTTATCATCAGCCTTCGACTGTGTAATTCATGATAAACTATGGGATATTTTAAACAGCATGGGGGTGGAACCGGCCTTAATTCAATTTATTCGCGAAATGTACACAGGGAGCAGAGCAAGAGTGAGGTACGGCCTAAAAGGGGAATGTACTCGCCCCTTTGGTCTACACAGAGGAGTGCGCCAAGGCTGCGTTCTTGCTCCGTTCCTGTTTTCTATGTACATAAACAATTTAGACAATGAATTGGCCTCTAGGTGTAACGATCTACCCCAAATAGATAAACGACCTGTTCCGGCATTACTTTATGCAGACGACACAGTACTAATGGCCAGGACCCCAATAGCTCTCCAGAAAGTCCTAACAACCTGCATTACATACATGACACAGCTGGGACTCACTGTCAACCGCTCCAAAACTTTTATCATGAACTGTGGGGGGAAGCGCGGCAAGTTTTACAACATCACTATTGCAGATAGCAAGGTCAAAATCGCGCAAACCTTTTCATACTTGGGCATAACACTTGATAAGCTGGGTTCTTGGGCCAACTGCAGGAAGACGAAGAGAGTGCACCTGATCAAAACAACGATGGCACTACGACTCTTCTCTAAAAGGCTTGGGGGGATCACACCACCTAATATGGTAAAGATCTATAAAACCAAGTGTATTCCAGCTGTTACGTATGGGGCAGGAATTTGGGGCCATACAAACTGTGATCTAGTCCAGACTGTGTAAAATGATTTCCTACGACACTTGTTCAGGGTACCAAAAGGCACTTCATCGTACGTCACACACTCGGAACTTGGGGTTCCCTATATTGCAGACTTGATAAAGATTCAGCCATTGTTATTATGGCATAAAGTCTGGACGTCGGAACACACTAGTTTTAATAAGGCCATCCTGTCCGACTGTACGAAGTCATTATACTCATCAAGGGTACCATGGCTAAAATACATCATGACCTTTTTTGGAAAATTGGGCAATAAAGACTATTATACAAACCCTGTCTCGTTGCAGAAGATATCTAGGATGGACCTGAGTAAACTGGCATTAAAACATCTAGAAGACATACGTTGGGGTGTGGAATCCAAAAAAACTTTAGTCATTCACAACCAAATAATTTTGACGGCTGAGGGCATGCAGCCTTACTTGACAAATATGGTACTCCCTCGCCACCGTTATGTTCTTACTAGACTTAGACTAGATACGTTTCACCGCCTAGTTTCATTCCCAACTATGAACGATTGGTCCACCTTGTTAAAACCATGCCCTTGTGATGCAAAAACTCCGCAATCACAATCCATGTGGTTTTATTTTGTGATTTCTACGCCTACCAGAGGAAGCGCCTAGTTGTTCCACTTTGAAGGAAAATCAATCTCCCCCAATGTCGCACAGCCTACGCCTGTCTCCAGTTACTATCTTCTTTAGAGACATGTGGGATCTTAGCTAATTTTTTATGTTCTGTAGTAAAGATAAGGAAATCCATGGGGGACGCAACCGAAATATAATCTACTGTGATAGATCTCTTTTATTTCTGTGTGTTTTTATCACATTTTTATTTGTTTTTACCTACTTGACTTTTTATTGTATATTGAAATGTATGTACCATAACTGGAGATATTTTTATGATTGTTATGTCTTTTATGACTTGGTGAAAGTCGAATAAAGATTTTGTACTACTACTACTAATATTTAATTCAGACTTACAGAAGGAGAAGGCCTTCTCATCAAGTTAGACAGCCATATCTGGGCACGAATAAGGCAGAAAGCAACAGGAAGCAGTAGGCTGCTGTTGTGGCAAAAAAGATTGTTGAAGGAAATTGGGTTACTAGTTGAGACGGTGAAACCCTACTCAGCATCAACCACAGTTCCTATCAGGGTGAAGTCACCAGCACCACCTTAGGAAAACAGAGTACAAAGTAATAACTTATTTGAGTCCCAAACAACACTACAAATCAGTAGACCCAGAGATATGCAATTTTAAATATGAAAGTGAAAACAGTGCTTAGAAGCACAAGGCACCAACTGTGTTTATCTGGTCACGCCAGACAGGGACAAAGTCACACGTTAATGCTGATCATGATGGCACAATGCCTTTTCAGCACATTAGTCTAAAGCCACTCTACCCTCTACAAATTTCTACCCTCTACAAATTTCTAGAAATCCCTAAGAAGGAACACTGCCAACAGATAAGAATAGAACAATCAGTAAACCAAATAAAACCTGAATTATCAAAACAGACCCCAGGGATATGAAAATATACAACTCTTCATAGGACTACAGAACCTCAAAATGATAGCTAAAACAACACTGTAATTAAACTATACATGTTGCCAACAATAACATCCAACACAAACTAACTACAACAAAACACAATTATTTTTCCAAAATATCTTAAATCATCATTCTGCAAAAATATAACTAACCAAAATGCAATAAGACTGATGAATACATTTTTTTAAAAATTCAAATAAATAAAAATATATATCTAAAAATCATATCACATACACGCATTATTCAATAACAATACATGGAATACCCATAAAATAGAAACACAATAATATGTAACATTTTAAACAAGTCATCACTAATGGAAGAGTTACAGTTAGCACCCCCAAACAGACTGAAAGCTTAAACTTACAGCCCTGTAGCTGATGTCAAAGATCCACCATCAATCCAGACAAAGGCAATCCACACAAATTTGCAAATATAAGCCCACATAAATTCAAAAATTAAAGGTAAAAAATTAAATCCAAAGACAGAATCCATAATTTAAGGCAACCATAAAAAAACACAGAAAATGTTAATAAAGAACTGCTGCAGGAAATCCAAAAAATAAAAGGAATTAAAAAAATACTAGTGGTAAAACTTTAAACAAAATAAACAACCTTTTTACAAAAAAAAACCAAAATATGAAGCATCTTTTACAATGACCCAAAAATCTTGAACAAAAAAAATCTCCCAAAAAACACACTCCCAGCACATTACAAACATTACAAAATAACATATCACACATTGGTATGATATGCAGATTTGTAGAGTGCACTACTACCAGAGAGGGTATCTTGGCACTGAATATGTGTGACTCTGTTCAAGTTTATGGATTAGTGGGATGACTGAAAAAGCCTTGAGCTTCTGTTTGAATTCAAGAAGTGAGGAGGAGGCTTTTATATGTAGCAGCAGGCTTTTCCACGCTTTAAGAGAAGTGTAGGAAACGTCTCGACCAAAGGATCTGGTTTTCTTTATGCAAGTGATGTGTGCAAGTAGGAATCTGAACGAGTAGAGATACCTCGAAGGTTTATGAAAGGAGATGTGATTGATGTGGTATGTTTGGCCAGTGCTATGTATTGCGTCAAACGTGTGGGTGAGGGGTTTGAAATGTGCTCTTTTGTGTATGAGGAAAACAGTGAAGCACCTTCAGGTGTGGTCTAATATGGGTGTGTTATGGTAGGTTGAGAGTAATTCTGGGCATCAAGTGTGTTGGTCCTAGAACTGTTGGCCACCAGGTGGAGTCCCACATTGAAATGCTCTTCCTGAAGAGCACAATTTCACTCTTTTCGGTGTTCAGCTTTAGACATTTTGGCACATATTTACAAGCCTCTTGTGCTGCAGATGCCTCACTTTTTTTGATGCCCTGGCACCACAGAGTACAGACCAATATCTTCAAAGCAATGCAAACACACTTTGCATGGCTTTTCATGGCCTCTTAGATATGGTGTAAGGCAATGTAGAAAAAGTCCCTGCGTTCCCTTAAACTGCATCAGGGGGTGTTCCATGGGCATTGCAGTGGATTTTCCATGCAACACCGATGGGTTTTGCTGAATTCCAGGATTTAAAAGGCAATGTAAACCTGAGAAAGTGTCAAAACCTTACCACCCACCCCCAAGGGATGCAAAACAAGGAGACACAGCTTTATGTTTCATTGTTTTTCCTCCTTCTACGTGTACTGCATTTTGCAATACAGATAGAAAGAGGAAAGCACCTCTATAGATTGTTTTTTTCTGCAGGAAGATTTCCTTTCCTGCACAAAAACAGTACTGCATGCAGCACAAGCACCCTTGTGCTATGGTGCAAGGGTGTCTGCATTGGCACTAAGAAGCAAACTGTGCACCAGTGCAGGGGGAAAGGACGGAAATGCACAGTATTTTGTAAGTATGGTGCATTTCTGTCCTTTCCCTGTGGTGCAAGGCAGCGCAGCAAGGCCACTTGCTGCTCTGCACTTGCCCCCCTTCATTGAAATTATGACCCCAAGTCTTTACTCAGTGGGCAATTTCAGTCACGCAGGCATTGAACTTGATCAGGACTGTGCATTTTCTCTGTGAGACAAAGAATGAGTTGCATGTAGTTGGCATAGGAAAGGATGTTGATGTTGTGAGAGCAGATGATGCAGACTAGATGGATCATGTATGCATTGAAGAGGGTTGGGCTCAGGAAGGATCCTTGTGGAACTCCACAGATGGGTTATCACGCTTCTGAGGTTCTAAGTTGACTGGCTGGGTCCGTCCGGTCAGGAAGGAGAAGATACATTGAGGTGTATGTCCTTAGATTCCAACGTCATGTAAGCAATTGTTGAGGATGGGGTGAAAGACAATGTCCAATGCGGCTGAGCATTCAGAAGGATAAGGGCCACTGTGTCTTCTACTTCCAGATTGATGTGAATGTTATTCATGGTGGCAATAAGGGCAGTTTCTGTGCTGTGGTTAGGTCTGAATGCAGATTGAGTGGTATAGAGGAGTTGGTGGTCATTGTGGTATTCAGTGAGGCATCGGTTGATGATTTGCTCAAACACTTTGGCCGGCAATGGTAGCAGGGAGATATGTCTATAGTTGGTGAGTATTGAAGGGTCTACAGAGGGTTTCATCAGCAATGAGGGAGGATAGTTGTGTGTTTTCAAGTCTCTGGTAAGGTCAAGAAAGAGGTGAAGGCATTCAGAATGGATAGGATATGGCGCTGATGGCTTGCAGTCTTCTGGAGAAGGTGGAGGAAGCAGGGGTCCGCTGTGGCCCCTGAGTGGATGGATTTCATGGTGGCAATAGGTTTTTATGAGTGATCAACAAGACATGTAGCTAGCACTGGTTTTTTGGGTAAGAATGGGAGGCATTTGGTGAGGTCTGTTGGGTACAGTTGTGGGTTGAAGTTGCTATAAATAGCAGTGAAGTTGTTGCTGAAGAATTGAGAGTTATAGTTACAGAGGCCCTGTGAAGGAGGGATTGAGTTGGAGGCAGCTGTTGGTGAGGTGAAATCCTTTACAATAATGAATATTGTTTGCTTCTGTTGGTGCTGGTAATGATGTGGTCTACAAGAGTGGCATGTTTGGTTGTTCGGATCATTTAGCTGTAGTGTCTCAGGACAGAATTAAACATGCCCCGGACTGTATTGGCTGAGCTCATTCTCTATGCTCTGTGATGTGGACCCTTTATTCATTGGATGAGGATCAGGTTTTGAATTCTATGATGAGTGCTTTTGAGTTGAGGTCAACATCGCCTTCCAGGTGGAAGTTCCAGTCTCTGAAAAGGATATAATTGATACCAATCCATGATGATGTTGGTGAAGTTGGTGTATGGTCCCAAGGGTCTATGTTGATGACAGTGCCACATAGGGTTAAGTTGGCTGTCGCGTGGAGCTTGAATGACAGGTGATGTGGTGGTTATGCAGCTGGTGGATGATGGAGATTCCGCCTCCAGGCTTGTGAAATCTATCTTGCCTGGAGATCTTCTAGCGGGCGTGAATTATGTTGCAGTATCAGGTGCTGACGTGTGTTTCAGTTAGGTTTCCATGAGTAAAAGTAGATATTGAGCATTACACTGTAGCAGGACCCTGATCTATGTGGCGTGTTTGGTGAGAGAGTGGGTTTTGAAGTGCATGCATAGTGTTGTGTGTGTGGTTTCACGACTGTGTGAGTGTGAGAGAGTCTCATTCTTGGTGCAGTCAGTGCCACTGCAGAATGTGATGGTGTGGGTAAGTACAGGACAAGTTGGAGGAAGTGCCGGAGAAGGCTCTCTTGGGGCTGTATTTATAGGCCCCTAGCTCCACAAGAGCAACACCTTTTGTGAAACTCCTGTGGCGCTAAGTACTGCGCCGTATTTACAAGGTGGCATTAAGCCACTTTTTGTGGCTTAACATTACCTTGTAAATACGGCCCCCTCCCATGCAGTATTGTGCATGGAAGGGGCATGCAATGGGAGTTGCTGTGGGCATGCCACTGCAACACTCATTGAATTATGATGCTGCCTCAGATTTATGAAATTTCGTAAACCTGAGGCAGCTCCAACATCTAACACCACCCCCAGAGGTGGCGTTAGGAAGGCACAAGGAGGAATACTTTTATTCCTCCTTGTTATTTGCTTTTTCTATGCGTGCTGCATTCTGCGGCACGCATAGAAAAAGCAAAATGCCAGACATGATTGTTTATGTGTGGGAAGGTTTCCCTTCCTCCACATAAATAATGATTTGAACATGAAGATTTGGCACTTGTGTGTGTGCTGCATTGTGCAGCACACACAGAAGTGCCAAGGCGCCATTAGTGATTGTTTATGTGCAGGAAGGGACACCTTCCCACACATAAATAATCAAACCCCTCAATGCAGACATCCTTGCACGATGGTGTAAGGATGCCTGCATTGGCTCTGGCAGCTAAATATTGCACCAGCACAAAGGAATCACAGGGGTGCGCCGTATTCAGTTAAATACGGCAAATCCCTGTGTTTCTAAAGTGATGCAGTGCGGCGCTGCCATTTTTGGCCCAGCAGCCCGCTGCGCCAGTTTAAAAAAAATCTGACCTTTTGTGTTTTGTGGTATGGCAAGATAGCAGCATGTGGAGTAGCAGCTGGGTCTGAGGGTGAAGATGTTCACAATGGGTTTGTGGCAGGAGGGGTAAGACATGGCTTACTGCTACTCAGCATTTTCCAGGCGCAAATGGACGCAGATGGGCTTGCGTTTGGTGAGTCCAAACTGGTGCCACTCTTAAGTAGGTAGGGGAAAGAGTGATTTCCCTCCCTGTACAGATAAATGGTGGGAAATCCAGTGATGTCACTTGCTATCTAGCTAGATGAGCTGGATGATGGAAATGAGTATTATTAAAAATCTCCTCATCCTTCCCCCTATAAACTCAACATCCCCCAAATAAAGAAATAATTAAAAAACTAAATGGTATCAAAATGTTTATTAAAATATTACAAATCACCAAGTTAACAATAAAAAGTGATATCATGATATTAAAAAACATAACATTTTGCCTAAACAACTTCAAACTGGCTTACCGTTGTCAGGAGTATTATTTTTGAACCACCCACTCCTTTGCAGCACTTTTGGTAGCTGTAGGCATACTCTGAGGATTAGCTACACAGTAGCACCCTTTTTGATACTGAGCAGAATCATTTGCTCACTCCCACTGAACCTGTGGTCTGCTGTATACCATAGGAATCCAGCAGCTTCTTTGATAATGTTGTACTAAATAGAAGACTCCCTTTAGCTATGGGGACAGAAGTGAGTCTTTTCTGCAACTCTGATATAGTTCCCCAGGTCAGTGCTGGTGGCCCTGTGAAAAAGGTGACCTGACCAGTAAGAGGCTCACATCTTCCCCACAGTTGCAGGAAAGCATACTAGGCACAGGGAAGAGGAAAAATGACTGAATCCCATATCAGGCAATGAGGAAACAATGTCAGAGGTGGGGTTTTCCCACCTCTGACATTGTTTCCTCATTTCCTAGTGGGGATATCAACATTTCTGCACAGCTTTTAGGCTATGTCTTGTGCTCCTGGGCACCTGGGAGGGCAAGGGCACATGAGAATGCTCCCCGATTTTATCCACCGGAGCTGTGGCTGTAAAAAGAACAAGTATTAGTCATTACAGTAGGACTGGATTATAACTGAAAGTGTCTCTTTAGTAACTGATGAGTTTAGTCACTGATTAAGTCATCATACATGTGGTCTGTCATGCACTATTCCATTTACTTTTCTGCAATAAAAAGGCACACTCTCAATAAGGTGAATTATAGGAATAAAAGTAGGAAAAAAACATGCCACCACTTAACCTTAGTGTCATATTCTTGCAATTCAAAAATAAAATGAACCATGTCTCATAAAGGGATTGTACATAATATATCCTTGTTTTAAAGTTCAACATGTTTGCCAAATGTAGAAGCAACATGTTGGCCACTTTGGAGCAGTACATCCAATGTTACACTATGCACAATACCATTCTAAGCTGAATGCTCAGTAAACATCGCACTAGGTGACCATCTTTTAATGCTAAAGTGTATAATGTACAAAACTTGTACTGATCAAAGGTGGCCAACATAATGCTTCTAAAAATAGTGGCCATCTTGGAATGGTAAAACAATGATAAAGTATGGACAATACCATTCTTAAATGGCTGCCAAGTTTATAAATATTGGCCACAGATGATGGAGCACACCATAGATGAAATGAACAGAAGCAAGCTGCCTGATAGTATGATAAAAAAAGGAGAGGAGGGAAATAAATTAAAAACTAAGGAACTCACCACAAGCCTAAATCCTTAACTGTATTCACTTTCACAGGGATGTGGCCATGTGATAAGGCAAAGACATTTACTAACAGCAATATACCAAATGGCAGAGTTACATCACCCTGTGTGCTATTTGTTGACATGGAGATCAGCAGAATGTGAATGACACTTAGGCAGAAGGGGGCAGACGTAAAAGGTCTCTATTTATCTATGTGTATGTAGAGTATGTTGTGGTTTTTATTATAAAGACAGGCAACTACAGCTATCAGTTCCTTCCAAGATCGTCTAGCAAGGATTATCACAGTGCAGATCTTCTACTACAGAGTTTGTCAAAAACACCAAAATCCTTATGTGCTACTGTAATCTCTGACAGACCATGGAACAAAATGCCTGCTAACATGCATTAATACAGTGTAATATTAATCGTGATTAAATTTCAATTTGCTATATCATATGGCTTCCAAAATATGTAAGTCAAGCTTACTGCCTTTGTTGTAATTGTTCATAATAATCAGATTGGACTAAGACATCTGACATAACTTTTCTTAATAAAAGAATCAGGTTTATACCCTTCATCATTGGCTTTAAAACATAACCAACTAAGACCTAATATATAGAGCATACAAACCAACGAGGTAACCATCAAGTACACGATCATAAAATTATACATATGTGCAAAATTAGAGTTATGAAAACAGTGTGCAACGTCGCCTATGATGGCTTAAAAATGATAATCACAGGGCAAATATTCTACCTGCAGAATTTGTTCAGAGAGCGAGCCAACACCATACACCTCTATGAGAAACCATGTTAGGCAATACGAGTCTACAGGATTGTTAGACCTGTCAGGCTTGTGATGGTTTTCCCCTCTCAAACATTTAGAATGTAACCTCCTATTTTGCCAAATTCCTTTTGTTTGGCCTTAGGACTCTCCTAATCACTTCTAAAGTCTGTGTGCTCACTCCCTAATGCATTGTAAAATTATCATACACCTGATTGACATATTTAATTTACTAATAGGTTCCTAGTAAAGTGGTATACCGTGTACTAATGGCCTGTAAATTAAATGCTGTTATTGAGCCTACAGAACGTATTGTGCCAACAACTTACGTAGCCACTTTAAACATGTCACAGATTTGCTATTAAATATTGAATGCGGTTTTACTTTTAAACTGTCAATTCAACTTGGCAAAATAATCCCATTGCAAAGCCTTAAGCTCCCCTTTTATTAACTATTTTACCCCAAAGTTAGGCCCTCAGTAGCCCATAGGGCAGGGTGCATTGCAATTAAAAGGCTGGACATGTACCTTTAAGTTTTACATGTCCTGGTAGTGAAAAACTCACAAATTAAATTTTAACTACCAGGGAGATGGAGTTCCTTAACATTAACACACTCATCAGGTCTGAGCTTCAGAAGCTCTGCAAGGAAAGGGAGCTACATACAAGCAATATGGCTGCTGAGCTGAAATTCCAAATAGCCTGCAGAGCCTATGAGTAAGTCAAGAGTTGGCAGGCCAGAGCAGAAGAGGATAAGTGAAGTGTGGCACAATGGTTAGCGTGGCAGACCCTGATGCAGAGAGCTGGCCTGGGACCAGGGTTCAATTCCCTTGGACCAGATAATTCTTGGCTCTGTGCCTAATCTAATTAATGGGTCCCAGTCTGTAACTTTGTGCAATAGCTTGCTTAATCTCTACAATGGCCCTGACAGCACTTGGATGCCTGGCTTCACCCTGGGGGTTGTCCATGAGTGGGTGCCTCACAGGGAAAAGCCAGGAGGGGTTCCACAGTGGTATGTGTACAGCGCCTTGAGACCCTAATGGATGAGTAGTGCACTATACAAGTTCAAAATGTATTTTATTTACAAGTCATAGGAGGAGGGGGACCCACACCAGAGTCCTGAGCTTCATGAAAACACAATTCACTCTCATAGGATGTCCATGAGGGGGCAGGAAGCAATGTGTCTGCCAGTGGTCTGTCCCCAAATGAGCTAGAGGCCAGGAAGAGAGTAAGGGGGTGAAACTACAATTGGCCAAGGTAAAGCTGGAAGCAGAGGAAAGACAGGCATAGTGAGCCTGGCCTGGCAGAAAGCTGCGGCATAGAGTGCCTTGGTCAGGGAGGAAGATAAGGTGGAAAGGACCTTGGCTGAAAATAAACACATGCTGGGGCATGGGAAGGGCATGAAGGATCCAGAGATCAAAATCAGGCAAGCCTCATAACCCAGCACCACTGGTGACATAAATACCCCAGTGTCCACTGGAGAAAATAGGGTTTGCATCCCCAAGGATCTGGTGCCTAACTTTGATGTAGGGAATGCCATAAATAAATGGTTTGAGGCCTTTGATGTTGCGTTGGTAATGCACAGGGCCCTTGAAGAGGATTGGGGAAGTCTCTGGATTCACAACCTCAATAAAGAGAAGGAATTCCCTGTTAGCCTTTAGGGAAATGAGATAGGATGTGTTATCAGCTCAGTCCTAGATACATTTTGTGACCTGGTTTTGTAAGTCATTGAAAGGTTAGGTAAAGGGCAATGATGTCAGCGATTATCTAGGGTTTTACATTTTAGTTGCCAAGGAGCAAATGTTCAGTAATTGTTTCACAGAGCTGCACTAACACCTTGTTGATAGTAAGTCCTCTAACCCCAGTGTGTCTGCCCAGGAGAAAGACCCATGGCTCAGCACTAGGGTCCAAAAGAAGATATCTGAGGAGGGAGACTCACAAAAGCATGGTCAGGAGTCTCACCAGAAAAGGAAGGGAGAGCTAAACCAGGAAGGGGTTTCTCTCAAGGCACCCAAAATGGTTCTCAAGGGAAAAGGTCACAGTGTTAAACTAACCACAAGAAACCTGTATTTGGGGACAAGGGTAATGATAAGTTTGTCCCCAAGTGCTAGGAGTACTACAGGTTTGGGCACTCAAGTGGTGGGCAGACACACAGGCTGGCCAGTGTATAACTTGGGGAGGAGGTAACCTTAGTTAGTATAAGGAAGACAGATGAGGTTACCCTAGTGCCCCTGGGTGACAGAGAGATGGTGCCTAAATCCTACATATCTTCTAAAACTTCCAAGTAAAGACAGTGGGTCACCATCAAAGAGTAGAGGATGGAGGCTCTGAGATACACAGGATCCAGCATGCCTACTGTCAGGTCCCAACTGGTGTTCTCAGAGCAGGTGATACCCAATAGATTCTACCAGGTTGTAGTAGCACTATCCTGTGGCTCTGGTTCCCTTTAAATGAGAGAGGAGTCTCAGGTTTCTTAGGGAAGCTGAGAACCCTGCCACACCTGTGAATTGTTTGCTTGAAAATGATCTGGAGCACTCTGCCTGGAAGGAAGTGGAGCTCAGGTCACACCTGAAATGTTGGGATTACCTCAGTGGGTCTGCATGACCATCAGGTCCATGTGTGCCCAGCAAGGGAATCAAGGAAGCCTGGAGCCTAGATGAATTGCATAGGCAGTTGCCTACCAATAAAGGAAAGGGCGGGGTGTGGGTAGCCAGCCCCTGAAACTTCCATGTGGGTGTGGTGCCAGAGGAGGCTGCCCTAGAGATTACTAGGAATGGCATTGCCTCAGTTGGAGACCTACCTGAGCGTGCTTGATGGCAAGTGGAGAGTGGGTCTTCTAGGGAGGAGTTGTGCAAGGCACAGAAGGAGTGCCCAACCCTTAGAGGGCATGAAGTGGCAAGCTGAAGCCCATGCATCTGGGTACACCTATGGAGATTACCTAATTTATTGGGAGAATGCCATCCTATATAGTGAACCTAAGAGATTTGTTCAAGAGGTAGCACATGTGTTCGGGGTCCTCTAATGCTACAACACCTTCCTACTAGGGTGGCTCATGAAATTCCCCTTTCAGGACATCTTGGGCTAGACAGCTAATCTTATCTCCCCTTTCCATTGGCCCCGGAAAAAGTCATTCTCAGATACCTTCTGCAGGACATGTCGTACTAGGCCAGTGAAAAAAAAAGAGAAAAAACGTAAGCCTCCCATGCATCCCTTGTCTGTCATTGGTATCCTCTTTGAAGGGGTGAGCATTGACATTGGAGGACCCTTGGACCCCAAAATTGCCTTAGGCAACAGGTTTCTTCTGCGTTTAGTGGACAGTGCTACACAGTACCCAGATACTATTATTCTGAGGACTGTCACTGAACAGGCTTTGGCAAGGTCCCGAATGGCAATTTTCACCCTAGTAGGTTTTTCCTAATAAGTGGTGTCTGACAGGGTACCAACTTCATGTCAGCATACTTGAAGTCTATGTGGGAAGAGTCTACAAGTTCTCTACACCCTACTATCCTCAAAGCAATGGGCTTGGTCAAAGGTGCAATAAGATTCTGAAAGGCCTGATTATGGATCTATTTGAACCCATGAGATGGAATTGTAGTTTTCATATAACTCCACAGAATCCCACAGAGTGAAACTCTGTGAGTTCTGCCCTCCCCTACTTTCAGTCTGGGAGCAGGCTTCCAAGAAACCCACCCAGGATGTGGGTAGCTACATGCTAATCCTCAGAAACCAGATGCCCAAGTTCTGGAAAAAACGTATGAGAACTTGGAAGCTAGCTAGGAAGTCATGAAACTCTTGAAGGATCAGAAGGCCACTCTGGTAGAGTTTTAGCCTGGTGAGAAAGTGTGAGCTATGGATCCAGCGGGGACTCTGGCCCATCAAAACAATTATAAGGGGCCCTGCGAGGTGATTGAAAGGAAGGAAGATGCCACTTACCTAGTGCTCCTCAGTGCCACAAGTAACCCTGTAAGGGTACTCCACCTCAATCCCCTCAATCCCCTCAATGTTTCATTTTACTCCTGGGCATACACACTTGTGCACCCATGATATAGATACTGGGGACAGCCTGCCTGCCAAAAACTAATTATACATGCTGTCAGACAAAGTGAGGGCCGGCATTAAGGAGAAAGACTCCAATAGGTTAGAATTGGGGTAACTGAACAGTCCAGTAGTCCCTGGCCCAGCCCAGTGGTAGTGGTACCCAAAGCTGCACCACCAGCTTCTGTTGAACTCAGGTTCTGTGTTGACTATAGGGGGCTCAACTCCGTCACTGAAACTGATCCTCACTCCATCCCCTGAGCTGATGAGCTCATTGACAGATTAGGGGCTGCCAAGTTCCTGTGTACTTTTACTCTTATTTTAGGGTACTGGCAGATTACTCTAACTGAGGGGGGCCAAAGAGAGGTCAACATTCTCTATCGCAGAGGGCCACTTTCAAATTAGAGTGAAACCCTTTGCTTGATGAATGCCCCTGCCACATTTCGGAGGTTGGTGAACTAGGTCCTTGTTGAGATGCAGGCCTACAGTTCTGCTTACCTAGATGACATATCTCATTACAGCAGCTGCAGAGAGGAAAACCTGTTTTGCCTACAGGAAGTGCTTTAGGCCCTGCACCAGACAGACCTATCAAAGCCAGTAAGTGCCAGATAGGCCACTCTTCTGTGGTGTACCTAAGACACCACATTAGTGAGAATAAAGTCCAGCCCCTCCAGGCCAACATAGAAATCACCTTGGCCAAGTTGCTCCTCAAAACCCAAACGGAAGTGACAGCTTTCCTGGGTCTCACCGAACACTATTCAGAGATTTGTTAAGGAATATGGTGCCATTGTTGCCCCCGAAACTGAGCTGACTTCCAAGAAGCAGCCCAAGAAGGTGATCTGGACAGAGGACTGCCAAAAAGCCTTTGAGTCCACACAATATGTCATATGTACACTTCCTATATTTAAGACCCCTGACTTTTGCCAGGAGTTAATGATGCCCCTAAGCATGTTATACACATATGTACAACCACAGCCTTGGGTCAGTGACATGTCACTGAGCCTCCAGTGGCAAATACATGATGTCCCATGACAACAGCCAAAACAAAGAAATATTGATTTTACACTATTTTATCGCAGAGGATAATGGCTTACCTCCTGCTGACCTGCCTGTCCTAGATTTTGCAGATGACATGGATGACCAGCTGCCAACCATCAATGAAAACACTCTCAAGGATGTCCTAGAATCACTCCACATGCCACCTCCAGTCACAGAGAGCACACACAGTGTTGCTGGGTCTCCACATGAACCACCCAGCCATCAACACATGCCACCAGCCAGTACTCACACAGCCCTGAACTCCGAGGACCCAGAGATCAGCTTTCAGAGGACAGTGGTAGGAGTCCAGCGGGAGCTGGCCAAGCAGGTGCGGGAGGGGGTGGAGACCATGGCAGGCAGCCTAGAAGGAGAGCGGATGTGCTTCAGTTCAAATAAGGACAACTCAGCTGTCATCAAAGGCACCTACTCCCCGCTACATTGACTCCAGCAGTCTCTGATTGACATAGCTGTTGTCCTGAAGCAGAGGCTACAACAAATGCCCTCAACAATGCCCTCCTTAACTGCCAGCAGCATGTAGAATACCCTGGGGTCCATACAGCAGGAAGTGGCCTCCCTCAGGGAAAACATGGCTGCCTACCACCGTGATATTGCTGCAGTGTTGAAAAATCAGGAGTTCCTCCTTGCTGCAGTGATGCCTTATGTGTTCCCACAAATGGCAGCTGTCAGGACCTTTGACTCCACATCTCTATCCCCTGAAGTGTGTGTGGCACAGGAGGCACTACACACATCAGAGGATGTAGATGTAGAAGGAATAACATTCACAAGGAAAAGCACCAGGTAGCACCAGTCTGTGCCACAGTAGCAGTTTCTCCTGAGTTCTGCACGTAAGTTCATTCCAGTGTTGTGACAGTCGGAAATATTCCCTCTTCACCTAACCATTGTTGAATTTTCCGCTATGTGCTGCCATTGTCTCTTTCATACTGATTGTCAAATGTTTAACTCCTCACTAATGCACACTACTCCTGACTGTGTCTCATGACATGTCCCTCAACCCTGGAGTCCGAATTGTGGGACATATCGCTAATGTTCACCCATGGTGTCCGTGAAATGGATATTGTATGGAAATCACAATTACAATGGCACCTTGTACACCTGTAGCATTCCATGTCAATGTGTACAGAATATCAGTACATGAGTGCATGACTGGCAGACACTGAGCCACACACTAGGATCCTAACATGAGAAGGCTGAATGATGGTGTTTTCGGCTACAACCAACTTATGAGTATACTATATGATTTTGAACCGATATCCTTTGAAGTAGACATATGACATGTATGGCTCTCAACCGATTTAATGGTAATTTACCCAGATGGGAGTACCAGTACAACCTATTTGTGTGGGACAGGAAAAGCTAACCTTATCAGTGAGGGCCACCTGTCAGTGTTGCAGGATACAGTTCCATATTAGCCTATTGTCAAATGTACCACACTTGCCAAAAATTAAATTGCAGGACCCGACCCATGAAAGGTGAAGTACCATATTTACCTGTCCAAGATAAAGTATACATACACATTGTGAGTGGCTGGAACACTGGATGGCAAATGTATGCACCAGTAGGCAGTATGTAGCAGTATGTAGCAGCCATTCTGACAGCTTCTTGGTCATAGGGGATGCACTTGGGATACCTGGGAAAGCAAGACAGTAAGCATACCCTAGGCCATTCCCTCCAACTTTGCCAGTGCACTCATAAGAACCCCCAGACACTCAAACAAATTACCAAATTTTTAGGCTAAGATAAGTAGGACCTATTGTAAAACCATATATCAAAACATTACCTGAAACCTACACTATGCTAAACTAACCTTTACTAACTAAACTTAACTAACAACTACACCTATCTAACTTATTCTAAACTTATCTTACACATGTAACACCACACTCTAAACATTGCCTCCCACCCCTTTTTAGAGACAAGATACAAGTAGGACAACATAAACTATGACTACAGATGTAATAACCTAGCCTATGGTCTAAACAAATATATATTTTTATGGTATGTTTCATTTTTTTTAAACAGTGATATTATCTTTATGTACACAATTACCCGAACATGACCTCCACCCAAACCCCCAACAATGAAGACATTTAGAAAAACCCACCCCACTATACTTAACCTAACATATGCCTATCCTACACTAACCTAATAATGCCCATCTAAAACCCAATCTAAAACTATTTAAAACAGAAAAAGGGATGGGAAGAAACTGGGAGCTTGTACAGCACAAAAAGTTAATTTCCTGCTTTTGGTCATTTTCTTCTTGATGTAGTGCAACATTCTCTGGTTCTCTGCACTTTCCTCCTCCAGTTTTTTAAGTGTGGCTAAATTCTTGCCCAAGTCCTATCTCATGTCCTGTTCAAACTGGCTAGAATCAACTGCAGCAGGTGGCTGAACTGGTGCCTGACCTATTACTAGTGCAGCTGATGTGGAGGGCCTTGGTCTAGCTGTGCCCCCCCTGCATCCCTGATGATTTTTATCCAGTGTCCTTGTGTGGCTGCTGTGGAGGTCCACCATGTGCAAGTGCACACCTTTGCCCAGATGCCTTCTCACTGCAGAACCTACTTCCCATTCAGCTGTATCCTGCCTCATCCTCCATTATGAGGTAGTAGTGTTCGGCCTTCTTGTGGAAAGCTTGCCTCTGGTCTTGTGTCATATTGGCAGCTGAAATATGAGAAGCAGGCATCAGTGACAGCATTAGGTGGAGGTTATACAGACATATTATGTACACTGCAACTGCAGATAACACATATAGTCCACCACATATTCCTCAACAACGACTTACTCCTCATTTATGACTATTTCTTACCAGCTATCAACAGTATCATGTACATGTCATTGGGATGACGGCAATCCATTGTGAGCCAACAGGGCCCAGAGCAGGTTGGATAAAATTGTCAATGATCAACATTTGTGTCATCATACTTGTGTGTATCACATGCCCCAACTCACAAGTGTCCCTTAGTCAGACAGGCTGGTTTTCTGCAATGTGTCATTTAGTGGCAGGCAAACTTACCTATGATCCACCCTCTGTCCTCTTGTAGTTGTTCCATCTTCTGTGGCACACTACTGTTCCTCAACACAAATGAATCATGGACTGAACCCGGAAACATGCCATTCACATGGGAAATGTACTGGTCTGAATTACACACCAATTGGATGTTCATGGAGTGAAAGTTCTTCCTGTTTCTGTACACCTGTTCACTCACTCTTGGGGGAATGATGGGTATGTGTGTGCCATCGATGGCACCTATGACATGGGGAATGTTTGCAAAGGCGAAGAAGTCAGACTTGATGGCAGGGAGGCCAGTACTTTGGGGAAATCACACATAGGATTGCAAATGTTGTACAAATGCATTCAGAAATCTTGTCAGTACCTGGCTGAACATTGGCTGTGAGAAACCAGCACCCATGCCCACTGACACTTGAAAAGAGCCTGTGGCCAGGAAATGGAGTGCAGAGAGCACCTGCACCTCAGTTGGAATGGCATGCTGATTACGATTTCCCAGAGTTAGTGCAGGATCCAGTAATGCACAAAGGTCCTGAATAAGTTGCACATGTGAGTCTGTAAGTGATAATGATCTGACGCTCCGCCATCGTCCCCATATCCACAAGTGGTCTGTACACCGATGGTGCCCTTCCTCGCCACGAGGGTCGGTACCTACGAAGAGTTACAAAAATGAGTGATGTGCACACATACATAGTCAAATTTTGCAAAATTCATGCACTGCATTGTTCATAGTAGTGTCTGTACAATAACTGCTACCTGACAGATGTACATGTACATCACTAGTAGGGCACAGAGTAATTCATGTGTGCTACTATACGGAATGGATAGAGGCCTAGGTGCTTCTTGTGGCTAGTAGGCCCTGGATTGTGAGTAGTAGGAATTTCAAGATGCGTAGGTGATGGCAAAATGTCTTCCCACTGTAGATCTGCCCCTTCATCCTGGAAGTGACCTCATTCCGCTAACGGTTGACGTCACAGTGTACGACAGTGTTGACCTCTGTTTGCACCCTCATTGACTAACATGGATGCCAATGGCGAATCCTGGCGTATCTTGATCGGCGCTGGCGGTAACAGTGCATACCACCAAGGAACGTACGCGCGTTTGTCATTGTTTGATCACTTGACTCCCTGATCTTGTGTGGACAGGTACTCCACTCTGTGTACTGCTGTGGCCTGCCTCTGGCTATGGATGTTCCACATGGGGCAGGGGAAACGGCTCCAGCATTCACCCAGGAAGAACTGGAGAAGCTAGTGGAAGGGGTCCTGCCCCTGAAGGGCAGACTCTACGGATGGCCAGAGGTACAGGTGAATCTGGGTTTGGGGCCACTGTGTGAGTAATGGATGGTGTAGATTGCACATATGTGTGCTCCTCTGAGCCTGAATGGGCCATGGTGCATGGAATGCTGCGTGCCACTGTCCTGTATGTCTGAGAGTACTGTCAGTCCTGTGTTGGACAATTTGCCAGCTGTTCCTATCGTACAAGTGCCTGATCTCTGTGTTCCATTTCTGTGTCACCCTTCTAGGTCAGCGCCCACTAGAAGAGGGCACATTGCCATGCCATCACCAAGGAGGGGCAGACCCTGGGGGTCTACAACCGGCAGAGCACCCACTGTCAAAAGAGGTGGGCCTGTGGCACTCGGCGCGAAAGATCACTGAGGCCCAGCTGGGGAAGTCCTCCCAATGTGGATGGGTGCCCGTGGGGCACTGACCCCCCCCTCATGCGACGAATCCTGGTGGTGACATACCCAGATCTGGATGATTGCTTGAAGGCTGCACAGCAGTCACAAGGGGATGAGTACTCACTGACCGTACTTTAGTCTGGAGGGATGACTGTGTGTGCGATAGGGCTCATGCTGCTTAGAGCAGGGAATTTGCCCTTTCCGCTCCTTCCACATCACAGGCCACCCCGGTCCAGCATTCCCATTCCTGTGCCCCTTCCCCGGTGAAGAAGAAGGCCCAGACAGAGCCTAGGCCATCTAGCTCCTCCCAAGCCAAACAGCCCCACCCCCTTCAAAGGAGAAGCCCACCCCCTGAGAAAATTTACATAAACTTAATCATACACCATAGCTGCTAGGCATCTGTTTATCTTTATTATGTTGCCATGTGCTCGACAAACCTCCTGAACTTTGATGATTGACCTTGTGTTCACAGCCATGGGCTGCAATCTGCTTATCGCTATAATTTACTTGTTCTAACCGTAGTTCCGAGAAATGTTTGTGCTTAATCAGTAACTGCCAGAACAGGTTCGTACAGGTCGTTGCCACCTCCTGCCAGCTGCATCTGTACCTTCTCCCACAACATGTGTATCCCTGAAATATTCTGACGGCCGCAGAGGACCTTGAATACGCTAGGGGTGGAGTTGTCCTCTGACTAAGCAGTTTTGTGTGTATATAAGGTTGGGTGCCCCAGAGTGAAGGGGCAGCCTCCGTAGGATAGTCACTTGACTGCCCTGGGACTCTGTATTAGCTCAAGCTATAATCCATGTAATAAACTTCTCTTTATTCCTCCAGTTGGTGACTCCGCTTGATTTGTGTACTCTCTGCTAAACGGACCCTGAGGACTAGGGTGTCCCTCCACCGCTGGGAAGCAGACCCCAGGTGGGGATTCTATCTTTCCTGGTTCCTCAGTTGGTGCCCGAACAGGGACTTGAGTCAGGCATCCAGGGGACCGACCAGGTGACGGAGGACTCACAATTGGATTTCCAAGGGAGGCGCCCCACACCGGATTCTGAGCTTCGTTCTATGTGTCTTCCAGCCGGCTCGACTTCTCCTGGCGCTGTCTGAATTAGGGTCTCTGTTTTCCGTGAACTACTGGAGTCCCCAACTGTCGGACTATAACAGAAGTGTCAGGTAAGGACAGGAGTTGAAAGATTCCTGTCTAAAAATAGGTCTGTGAGTAATGTACCGTTTCTATCGCTCTTTGCAAAGATCGACGTCAATGGTAAGACTGACCTCAGTTGTCATTTAAGTATATAGGAAGCAAAGGGCATATTTGCCACTCATTTAGTGTATTCAAACCACTGGTGTAAGATTTATTTTTTAAAAAAATACTGGAAGAATGCCAGCGTTCAGTTGTTTTAGGAAATTTTGTTGTTGTCTTTGCAGTACGGACTCCCGCCTGGAGGAAACGTGCCCCGCTCCTCCGGCCGGGACTCTGAATCATGATATATATGTTAAATATGGCATAGGTCCGATTATCTGGTCTGATATATGGAGAAAAAGAACCAAAGGTAGTTCTGATTTACAATGGCATATTCACGGGACATTTGATAAAGATAAATTAGACTATTTACAGGAACATTTGTTTGTGACAAAAAGTAGACCAGGGATGTTTGATTCACTACGGACTTGGCAGAAAGAAGCAGACCAAAGACGTAGGAAGGCAGAGAAAGAATTACAGAGACATAAGACCAGGATGGTGACTGAAAAGGTATATGACTCTGACGTAGCTGAACATCAACAGAAAATTTTAGAACATGACCGAAGGCTTCACTTACAAACTGATAAGTGTTACCCTTCCGGGACAGTAGTGGATAAGCCACAAGAGGAAGACCCCCTTTTAAACGATATGTTAGATAAACCCCCGTTATATACTCCACCAATATATCCTACACTACATCCTCAACCTGCACCAGGTGACCATATTGTGCCACCCCTGGTTGGATCTCAGGCGAGTGCTCCGCCACCCACCACCACCCCTCCTGTCACCAGACCTATAGAGGATACACCCCGCCTGACTGTACACACCCCTCGACTGGCCCCCGTTTGGCCAACCCCTGACTCCTGTTTAGATACCACACATATCCCCCGTCCCATGACCCCGTGAAAGCGCACCCTCCGCGGACACTTGTTCTCTAATTCACAAGAGGAAGATGTCATTGAAGAAATGACACGGAGGTGGATGACTAATTGGAATGACTATGGGGTCAGGGACATTGTCCACACTATGAAACAATGGGATAGTTTAGTTCAGTTACATGCAGCTACCCTTATGTGCAACATTATAATACAAGAATATAAGGATGGTGGTTCCTCAGCTCCTGCGGGACTGGTGGACCTCCAAAAACGTGCCTCTACTGGACTGCCATTTGGTTCTGGTCTACATGATTATGTTGTTACTCTTCTCGTATATAGGGACCGCCTGTGGACATGTAGCCCTTCTATAAGGGCATTCATGTTTCCCATGAGAGAGGTTCCGCCGGTTTGGGGGGAGCCGGTGATGGATAACGCTGGCCAAGTTATTACCGCAGGGCATTTTCAACAAATGTGGGTACACACCCCATGGAAAAGATCTGAAACATATACCCTAAAAGGCGCCTTACCTGACCCCCGTAAGAATCCTGCAGGATATTATAAAGAACTGCAACAAATTCGTGAATCCTGTACTATGACTTTGTCCGATATTGACATATTAATGGCAGCAGTAGTCCCGCAGGAAGTATGGTCAAAAGTACGGAGGCACGACCATGCTGAACTAGGGGGCACGTGGGACCAATTGCAAGCAGCAGAAAGGGACAGGGTTGGGGGAGCGAAACCAGACCCACTTATATTGGCTCTCCCACTGAGTATTTTGGATTTAATGAAGACCATACTTGCACCACACAGGATAAATTGGCCGCCTGTAAACAGCAAAAGGACGAGGGTGTTTCAGACTTTTATACAAGGTTTGAGGGTGTCTTTTCTGATTACGGCGGCAAAAACATGACTACTGAAGGGGGGATAAGACTCTTTGTTCGTGGACAATTTATTACCAGACATAAAGGGAAAATTGAAATTGTGTGAAAGTACGTGGCCAGTTTCTACTGCCACTGGAATACTGACAATGGCCCAATATTATGAGAACAGGGAGATAGAAGAACAAGAAAAGAACAAGAAAAAAACAAAGGAGTTGAAAACTAAGGTGTTATTTCAGTAGGCCTACCCTCAGCCCCATCAACAGCAGTGCAGATCAAGGTCACAAGGACCTCCCAATGACAGGAGGCAGTCCCAACGCCCTCCCCTTTCTTCCCCCTCCTACAATCAGTGCGCCTATTGCAAGCAGGAGGGCCACTGGAAGAATGACTGCCCCAATAAGGACAACTCCACAGGCCGCCCCATGCCCCCACCGCATCAGGACAACAGACCACGCGGTAGGTCTGGTCCTGCAGACTGACCCCACCACCAGGCCCCTTCATGGTCCCACAGTACCCCCGCCCGAATTATTTTGATGCTTCATCCCAGCGTCAATATTTTAATGACGACTATGATGCGTATGAAGGTCAGGGGTCCTCCTTTGACTAGGACAGCCTTCCACAGAGGGGGCTGGGACCAGTTTATATTCCTGTTAGGCAGAATGGCCCTCATGTTGAGGTACAATTAGACGGTACTTCACATTATTTTTTGGTAGATACTGGGGCCACCAAAAGTTCTGTTAAACAGGAAGAGGTCCAAGGGGTCCCTCTGTCTGGCAATATTAACGTCTCTATGGGTTTTTCTGGTGTTCCGGTAGCTAACCCCATCTCCCAGCCGCTGCATGTTGCTATAGGTCCTTACACCATTAGCTCCCCTCTCATTCTTACTTCGGCCTGTAGTGAGAATTTATTGGGTTTGGAGCTATTAAAGAAATTGTACGCCACCATGTATTGCTCTCCGGATGGAGTTCATATCACTTTAGGTCCAAATATTTCCCCATCACAATTTTTGTCAAAACCACTTCCACCCGAACTTCGAGATTTGCCAGACATTTTATGGGCCACACATAAGGATGATGTTGGATGTCTGGACATACCACCGTATGTCATACGCTTGAAAGCCAATGCCAAATTGCCTTGTCTTCCCCATTACAAATTATCCCAACACATTGAACAACAACTCAAGAATATTGTGACCCAGTTGATTGATTTGGGTATCATTGAAGAAACGCGTGGTAATGATTGTAACAGTCCTGTCCTTCCTGTTCAAAAAAATCTGATGGCACCGCGTCTCCAGGACTCCGATTTGTTATTGATTTACGGGCGGTCAATAAGATTGTAATACCCCAGTTCCCTGTTGTTCCTGACATTACGACATTATTAACAATGATACCTGCCTCCGCCACTTGGTTCTCTGTTATCGATCTTAAGAATGCATTCTTTAGCATTCCCATTCATCCAGATAGCAGACACATCTTTGGGTTTTCACTGGGTGGTCGCAGTTTCCGGTTCTGTCGCGCTCCACAAGGCTATACTGAATCACCTAGCATTTTTAGCCAGGCCCTCAAGGGTCAATAAGATACCCTTGTTTTTCCTTGCTCCTCGACGCTGGTTCAATATGTGGATGACCTTTTAATAGCATCCACTTCAGAACAAAATTGTAAAACAGATACTGTAGCTTTATTGAAACATCTTGCACACCATCACCATAAGGTCTCCATCTCCAAATTGCAATATTGTAGACAGGAGGTTATATACCTAGGACACCTCCTGTCTAAGGAGGGACATACGTTGACGGCTGAGAGAATACAAGCTATACGAGACATACCTGTTCCAAGGACACAGAGAGAGGTTAGGGCCTTTATAGGTATTACCTCCTTCTGTCGTCAATGGATTCCTAATTATTCTCTTTTGATAAAACCGTTTTTGCATCTCACCCACAAAGATTGTCCTGAAACAATTGAATGGAATGACAATTTCCAGTTTGGTTTTGATGAATTGAAAAATGCACTCTGCACAGCACCTGTACTGGGTACGCCTGATTATCGTAAAGATTTTCAGTTATATGTGAGCGAGAGAAATGGATGTTCACTATCAGTGTTAACTGAAGAGCATGGCGGCAAACAACGCCCCTGTGCTTATTTTTCGGCTCTACTGGATCCAGTGGCCCGTGCACTCCTGAGTTGTCTACGGGCAGTAGCCGCTGCAGCGGTCGCAGTGCGCCAGTCGGCCGGGATAGTCATGGATTCACCCCTCACCCTGTTGGTCCCACACACTGTTAACGCACTATTAAACAAAACAAAAACCCAGCATCTTACTCATGCACGATTAACTACTTATGAACTGACACTTTTAGCTAGTCATATAACATTAAAAAGGTGCAACACGTTCAATCCTGCCACTTTATTGCCAATTACTGAAAAAACTGAAGATTCTTATGATGACATACATGACTGCATTCTCCGGACGGAGGATGAAACAAAAGGGAGAGTGGACTTACAGGACACTCCACTGAAAGACCCTGATGGCATATTATACGTAGATGGCTCATGCATCAAGCTACCCGATGGCACTACCTCTGCAGCCTATGCAGTTACAACAGCTACCACTGTAGTTGAAACAGCTAGAATACCACATAACTCTGCACAGGCCGCAGAATTAATATCTCTAACACGAGCCTGTGAGTTAAGTAAAGGACTTAATGTGAATGTTTACACGGGCAGCCAGTATGCATTTGGCGTAGCACACAATTTTGGTCGCTTGTTGGCAGAACAAGGATTCCTCACCTCACATGGGACACGTATTCAACATGGGACCCTTATAACTAACTTACTTTCTGCCCTGGCATTGCCCAAAACAATGGCTATCATGAAGTGTAGTGCACACAAAAAGGTGACAGATGAAACTGGACGGGGCAACGCCCTAGCCGATCAGACAGCAAAAGATACAGCGTATGCAAAGACAGGACACATGTATGTGGTAGATAGTACAGAGAAGGTTTGTCCCCATGAAATATTTGGGAACAAGGTAGAGAGTGTCAGGAAGATACAGGATGAGGCAACTGAACAGGAGAGAAAGGAATGGGAAGAAGGGAAGGCCAAGCTAGATGAAAATACGCTGTGCTGGACAGATCTGTCACAGAGGGAAAGATGGATGTTACCCGATGCATTCGTTCTGCCAGTAGTGACTATGGCCCATGGTCCTGCACACGTTAGTGCGAAAAGCATTTGTGATTTGCTTGATCCGGTTTGGTCTAATTAAAATATCAGAAGAGTAGCTGACCAACTGGTTCAATCCTGCATGATTTGTTTACAACATAACATAGGGAAGGGTGCCTCAGTCCCCGCTGGGCATTTTTCCCCACCAACGTATCCCTTTGAAGTACTACAAATGGATTATATTGAGATGGAAAGGTGTAATAACTTGAAATATGTCCTAGTTGTGGTCTGTATGTTTAGTAAGTGGGTAGAAGCTTACCCTACTAAAGATAATACTGCCCTTACTACCGCAAAGGTACTTCTGAAGGAGTTCTTCCCACGGTTTGGGGTCCCAAGGTGTGTCTGGTCAGATAATGGGAGTCATTTTGTAGGGCAGGTGATGAAAAGGGTGTGTGAAGGGTTAAGCCTCTGCCAGAAGTTTCATGCAGCTAACAAACCCCAGTCATCAGGACTAGTTGAAAAATATAATGGCACACTTAAATTGAAGATGTCAAAGATATGCGCAGAAAGCGGTATACGGTGGCTCGACAAACCTCCTGAACTTTGATGATTGACCTTGTGTTCACAGCCTTGGGCTGCAATCTGCTTATCGCTGTAATTTACTTGTTCTAACCGTAGTTCCGAGAAATGTTTGTGCTTAATCAGTAACTGCCAGAACAGGTTCGTACAGGTCGTTGCCACCTGCTGCCAGCTGCATCTGTACCTTCTCCCACCACACATGTATCCCTGAAATATTCTGACGGCCGCAGAGGACCTTGAATACGCTAGGGGTGGAGTTGTCCTCTGACTAAGCAGTTTTGTGTGTATATAAGGTTGGGTGCCCCAGATTGAAGGGGCAGCCTCCGTAGGATAGTCACTTGACTGTCCTGGGACTCTGTATTAGCTCGAGCTATAATCCATGTAATAAACTTCTCTTTATTCCTCCAGTTGGTGACTCCGCTTGATTTGTGTACTCTCTGATAAACAGACCCTGAGGACTAGGGTGTCCCTCCACCGCTGGGAAGAAGACCCCGGGTGGGCATTCTATCTTTCCTGGTTCCTCACCCCTCCACCCTCCATAAGAAAGTCAAAGTTCCACCCTGTCAAAACTCCCCACCCCCACCACTACTTGCCCTCCTTCCATGAGGTGCCTGGATCCCCATATTGTGCCCCGTTCTATGGAGTACCCAGCACTTGTGTGAGTCAGGTGTGGCCCGTTGTGGCCCAGGACAATGTACATTTTATGGACTGACCATTGGCCCTGTTAGAACTGTTTGGCTCAGTGAGCTTATAATTAAAGTTTCTATGTGGCCTGTGTTTGGGCTGCACACAGTTACACCCTAGTGTTTGTTTTAATTTTTATGGGTGTGGGGCTATTGTATGTACTATGGTCAAGTTGCAGTGGCCTTGGGTCGGGTACGTACCGTTTGGTGTGGGGTGTCTGACTTCTGCTGCTGGGCAGGGTTGGAGGGCATTGCAGAGTGGGTGGGTATGTAACTGTGCCCTTTCCTCCCTTGTGTCGTAGGTTGCAGTACATACCGTTGTCATCTTTGTCTGCGGTCTCAGTCATGTAGGTATATGGCAAGAAGCAGGTCTGGCACGATCAGCAGCTTTCTGTCCATGGCTGCCGCTGCACGTTCTGTGGTACTCCGGTGAGTGTTTCCTTATGGTTGGTTCATTTTCGCCTGGCTTTGTGTGGCAGTGGTCCCCCCCCGGAACTGGTGGTGGAATGGTGGTTCATAATTTGGTGGGCGGGTTGGGACTTTCAGACGGCCTGTGGGCGGACTCTGCCGTCGTCGGCGGGACTCCTTTCCTGGCGGTGGGTGGTTCGCGGGATGCGTGTGTTTAGTTTGGATCATTATTTGGCGGTCCGGACCGCACCTCTGTTGGCGGTTTCTACCGCCACCGCCGGTGTAGCGAAATAGACCACCAGGTTCATAATCGGGGCCATAGTCTCTAATAATGTAGACCCACGCACCTACAAACCATCGCTGTCTCTGACACTTCTGTGTTGCTTCTCTCTGCACCATTTATACATGGCATTGTCATACAGGTGTCTGTTAGTTCTACACCTCCATGACCATACGGGTCTGCTTGACACTGCATACTGCATCTGATGGGCATACAATGGTTGTTGCAGTGGCTGTCCCATTGTGACACCCATAGCATTTGAGCCTGCCTCAGATGTTGTAGACAGCAAACTGACAAACTACTGCCCAGGGGTTATGTGGGTATTGCAAAGTGTTTAGGAATGGTGTGATACCTCCTTGTGTGAAGTAAGCAACACAGGTGTGCCATTAGAAGGCACACACATGATCAATAACGTTATGGGAGTTTACTCATGTAAAAATAGTTGTACCTACCTGCACTTTGGGTGACTGAAATCATGGATCTACTGCCAATAGCATATGGCCAGCCATTGCTGGCATGGTATACCATTATTTGTTCAGGGAGGGATAAGAACATGGGCATAGACACAAACACTCTTGCTCTCTGGTCCAAGGATGCATTTGTTGGTGTAGGTTACTGAGTAATGTGCCTGTGATGGAGCAGATGCAGGGCAGCCCCATACTTTCCGTGAGAATCGGCAGGCCTGTGGAACTGACTCAGCACATGTGTGTGTGATAATAGACATAGTACAGGGTATCTGTGATACACAATACACAATACACAGGAACAGGGAGTGCTAATAGTCTGGACCCAGTGCATGGTCAAGCTCCCTTAAATGGCCTTGGCCAATGACACAAAGGGGCCGATAGAACAACAGTGGTGCAGCACCAATTGCATCATTACAGTCCTTGTGGTCCTCGATGCACCCCTTACCCCCGCCATGTGTGCGCTTAGTGAGAATTAAGACACAGCATGATGCAGGTAGGGTTTAACTGCATCTATTTATGTGTAGGTAAATGATGTACTCACCTGGAGTTGCAACAGATCATCATGTGAGTACATGGGGGCCCATCATACATTTATATGCCACCTCATCACATCTGATCTCAGCAGCCGTTCAGATTGCATGAAAAATGGAAATGAGATATTTCTCACTTTTCCCAGTGGCTTATACATTTGCCTCCCAAACAAGTTTTGGAACCCCCTTCCATACATGATGCATAGCGCAGGCCTCATTTGGTGCTCCTCAATACCGAGTTGCCCTATGCATGCATCACAATACTTTGTAATGGTTGTGCAAGAAAAATAGCACATCTGCCTTGCATCAGCTTCATTATTGTACATTTGAATTGCAGCCCTAAGGTGGTGCTGGGCCTCTTCATACAGGTGGAATATGTCATGTCTAGATCCACAATCATTACATGCAGAATTTAACAGTATCTGCTACTGTCATGCACATGCAAAAGAAAGGACTTTTCATGGAAACGGGAGACTTACCAACTGCTCAACCAATCTATATGCCCAGATGATCCAGCAGATCTTGCCCCCTTGTAACGAGGTCTGTCCAGCTGTGCTTAAGTTGGTAGTCGTTCCTTCCTGTCCCAAAGATTCATGTTCGGTGGTGGAGCACCTTGCCCCACCACAGCCTCCTTGCCTCTGTGGGGTAGCCTAGAATGACATGACCACCCGTTCCAGCATCATGAGGAGGTAGTGCTGAACCAGCCATGTAAAACCCCACAGCTCATCGGCCGCCATCCTCCCTTTCCCAGACATACTGGACTGCATATGCAGTTCACACAAAAAAAAATGAAATTCCTAACACCTAACCCAACTACCCCAACATTCCCAACAACTATACTAACCCGGACAAACACCCCACAATACACAGACAGAAACATTACATTTACAATACAAAAGACAGATTTAAAGACAAATAAAACAAAACACATACAGGACACAGCACAATAAACACTCCAAACAATCCAAAACTCCTACAGACCCAGCTCCTCACACACTCACAGACGATAAGACTGTGAAGTGAAAGTGTTCTCACTGTACTATGCTTGCAGGCAGAATGTCCTGTTTCATCACTTCCTGGGCATGTGTGTCATGTTTCCAGTAATGCACCTGGACATGACAGTCATGAGTCGATATTCTCATCTTTTGCGTAAAATTGCCTGTAGACAATAGACGTTCAAGGTTTAGGCGTCTTTTAGCTTAGGGGAATTGTATGGTATATGCATACACATGAAAAATGTTGACGCCATGGTGCGTTAAAAGGTGTGTGAATGTGTGATTGCCGCTCAGTGTCCAGGCATCATTTCACTTACATTGTAGTGTGGATTTAATGTGTTTGAGTCATTTTTTTTATGCATGGCACAATTGCACCCTAATTCACTTAACATGTCACATGGGCTGTGCTACAATGTTGTATATGTGATATGGCTACATGTGCATGACTATCCAGTAATGTCATTACGGTGACGTTGGTATGTCAAATCCATTGGTTTGTGTATGAGTCTGCTGCATACGATTACTCGTACCTTGTGCATGTGTAGCTACACTGTGTCCATATACATGTTGGCACATGTATGCTATGTGTGTACATACGTGTATGAATGCTAATTTGTGGGTGGACTACATTGTTATGTCGGAAATACAAACGTACTCATACCTGCCACACAATATATATGATGGACTATGTCGAACACATGATAAGGCATGTGACAACCATGACAGTTTGCACTCAGAGTATTCAGTGGACTTGGACTGCATTGACATCATGCTACCTGTGGCATTATGCATGTGCATGTATGTCCACTCTGCGATGTGTTGTTGGATTTTGCTTCATGTTGCTCTTCTGCACGTTTGTCATTTGATTCCCCATGCATCTTAGTTGTAGGAGATGTTATGTACACGTGTTAGTGAAGGTTGGTAAATGCTGTGTGTGTGTAAAGACATGTGTAGTGTCATTTCTGTAACATATGACAACAGTGCTGTGTTCATGGGATGTGAAACTTCACATTTCTATCTTCCTGTGTGGACAAATGTTGGTATTTTACAAATGCATGTTTAGTCACATCAGTGCCACCTATTTTTCCATATGTCGGAACACATGTGAAGGTCATTTCTTTCAGTCACAGATCTTGTGATACCTATGCTTTTATTTTTGTGCTAGGTTGCCTTTCATTCAGAATCCATACACATTACCATGCCTGAGCCATTATAGTGGTACATGTGTGCTGAGATATGTGGTATATGTGTGCATACCTCCAACTCAGCACTCACACTTGTCGACATCATGTTTGTTATGACTGTCACACACAATGGCACACCACTCTGTAGCAGTGTTGCATTCTTGCATAGATGCCAGCCTACTCAATATCACAGCTGTGTGAGTTCGTATGGTAACAGACACCCATGGTTGCATGTGAAGGGACAGGTGAATGGTGTTCCAGTTTACTCAGACCCATGTGCACATTCATCAGGGTCCCGACAATGTCATATGTTAATGTAGCCAGAGCAGTGGTGTGTGGGTTTATTGAGCTGGGATCTAGACTTTTCATGATTGCTTCTCAGCAGAACTATGTACACTCCCCAGCAGAGAGACACATGAGCAATTGTGATCATACATACCAGGATAGGAGTACTTGATATCAGCCTTCCCCTCTCACATACAGAGTTCTGGGTGCTTGCACATGTAGGACTTGTCTTATTTTTTGATGTCCTTAGTTGTTTCCATGGGTAGCCTGGTTAGGGGTTGTATATCTGTTGTGACTTCAATATTAGAAATATGCTAGGGTTCAGATGGTGTTGTCTGTCATTGCCTCCTGTTGTGGTGGCATGCGATGGCCAAATACCATGGTATGCTAGTGGCCAACATGACAGGGTTATGTACTGTCCCGGCCACCGTCTCTGTACATGTTATATTTTGACATGCAGACATTGATGTGTTGTACAGGCAGTATTGGTCTATGTGTGTCCCTTCTACATGTTTCCCTGCATTACTGTATTGCTCCCATTCTTTAGGCTGCTTGAAGCTTTGTACACATCTTCTATAGCAACATTGTCTGGTCATACATGGACAGGATGCAAAATGTGACTTGTGTAATTTGAAGATGTACACATTTCCTACTACATGCTACTTGATAGTTACAGTCCCATTGATGGTATATGTGAGATGTAAGGAGTGCCATGCACATATGACATTATACCTGCCACTGCACTTGTTTTGTCTCCTAGTGACCTCCTGTGTTGTATCTGCAAGTATCTGTGGGTGTCTCGAAGTTGTCCATCCACATCTTCCTTTGAACATGGGTATACATTTCTTCCAGCATGACACAACCTAGGTAACTCTTACCATGACTGAATAGTGTTGAGGTATGAAATCATCTCAGTGCTGTACTTTTGATTAGCCAAATGCAACATATATGGCTAGGTCTACTCCCACCCAGTTTTATGTTGTGTCTCTGACATTCTTAAACAATGCTGGACATAACAGCACATCCCACACCTGATTGCGATGTTGGAGCCCAAAACATAGATGGGATAAATTGTTACTGTTGCTACCATGCACTTGTTCTGTCATATGAGTGACAATGAGTGGTGCATATTACTATGTGCTGTGTGATGTTGTTATACAGAGCATACCAGGTAAACATGCTGACGCATGTCAAGCATTGATACTGGCAAACCTGTTGCTACCTAGGACATACACACATACATCAGTCTTCACATGTTTATCTACATTTGCTCTAGGCATGTGTCAAAACATCAGATTTGTGTGACAAGTGTGCAGCTCATGTACATAGTGAGTGTAACACACTCTGCCTACGTTCCACCCAGACTATTATTTGGTGGTGCATTGTCCCATTAAATTCTTAGACCCTTACAATGGATCATGTGTTTTGATAGTGATTCTGCACCCGTATTTGCTTATTTTTTCTGGCAACCCAATGTGCACTCTACAGCTAACATGTGTGTGCCATAGATGAGGTACAGTCCACCATGTGTCATGGTTGTGCCCAATGGCAGTGCCAGGACATAATTCCATGGATACAGTGTGGAGGCTCAGCATCGGACATTGGTTACAATCCCTGGACAATTACTGAAGGCCCACTATTACCAATGATGTCCCACCCTTGTTACTCATGTACATTGCAGGCAAAGTTGCAATCACCGTGAGTTGTGACGGTGCTCTGTTACAACATTACTTAATATCCATTTGTTGACAGCCCCTACCTTATGTGTGCCCAGCTTGCGTACATTCTGTTAGGCATGGTGTTGTTGTGGTAAATGGGCTAGGTTTCAGCACCTTGCGCACTTACGGCACTATATATGTAGTGGTGCATGGATCTATGTCTTCAGGAGTCACATGCCTGTGAAGTGCGTGTTACTGATATGAGATGCAGGCAGTAGACCCTCCTACATCACAAGCTATGCTGCTACCATACTTGTCACCTTTGTGTTTCTTAGCTGCTCCCTGATGTTTGAGTCACATTCCAATAATTTATGTAGTGGAAAATGAGTAGACCAAGGAGAATGAGATGCAAAGTATTTTATTTGTGCTATTTACAATGTGACGTTGTTAGTCCAGTGACTATGTATAGAAGTCCTCTACAATGTGGAGTCTCCTGTGAACTCCTTCAGCAGTTTTCTCTTGTTCCCCTTCCAAATTATCTGCTCCATCATCATCTTCCTCCTCGTTGGGGACATCAATCTGGTCATCCCAGGGGACATTTGTTCTGACATAGACGTTGTGGAGGATTGCATATGTCACTATTTTTTTGCATAGGAGTGGTGGAGTTTACAAAAGGCTTCCTCCTGTCAGTAGCAGGCACCTGAGCATTTATTTCAGGAGCCTAAAGGTCCTCTCCACTACATTGCGTGTTTTTCTGTGTCCTTCGTTGTAGGCCCGCTTCTCCACCATTGTAGGATTGCCAAATGGAGTCATAACCCATGGCTGTATGCTGTACCCTTGATCAGCTGCAAAGGAAAGAGAGAAGATGTGTTGGTAAAGCTTGATAGTGGTTTGGAACATCCCATGGCAGGTGTTATTTTTAGTTGAAGTGGTGACTCAGACTTGCTTGTGGTATAGTGTATGCTCATGTTCTTGTGAAATGGTTTAATCAGACTGTGCTGATGGACATGACAATCTTGGGTAGTGGCTCAAGGCCCTGGGAATTTTAACATTGATCCCATAATGATGATTATAATTTAGGAACATGTATTGAGTAGTCCATATTTGAAGCAGTGTTCTATTGTTAGATGGAACCTACCACCTCCTTACACCACAATGGTGTCAGATGTTGAGACACCATAGTTGCATTACAAAGCCAGACTGTGCCATCCATGTTACCACGTGACACTACGCATGCAGGGTGACACTTTGTGACCCTTTGTGGCAGATGATGATTGTGGCAGACATCAAGGTGGTCATTCCGACCCTGGCGGTCTAAGACCGCCAGGGCCGCGGGCAACGGAAGCACCGCCAACAGGCTGGTGGTGCTTCAGTGCCCATTCTGACCGCGGCGGTAAAGCCGCGGTCAGAAAGGGGATCCGGCGGTTTCCCGCCGGATTTCCCCTGGCTGGGCTGAACCTCCATGGCGGCGCTGCAAGCAGCGCCGCCATGGGGATTCCGAATCCCTTCCCGCCAGCCTGTTTCTGGCGGTTTTGACCGCCAGGAACAGGATGGCGGGAACGGGTGTCGTGGGGCCCCTGGCACGGGCAGTGCAGGGGCCCCCTAACAGGGCCCCAGCATGATTTTCACTGTCTGCATAGCAGACAGTGAAAATCGCGACGGGTGCAACTGCACCCGTCGCACCCCTGCAACACCGCCGGCTCCATTCGGAGCCGGCCTCTGTGTTGCAGGGCCTTTCCCGCTGGGCCAGCGGGCGCTCCCTTGGCGGGCGCCCGCCGGCCCAGCAGGAAAGTCAGAATGGCCTCCGCGGTCTTCTGACCGCGGAGCGGCCATTTGGCGGTTCCCGCCAGGTGGGCGGCGTCCGCCGCCCGCCCGGGTCAGAATGACCCCCTAAGTGTTCGAGAGTGTGTATCACACGTTAGTAGGTAATTTGGTGCAGTAGTATCTCCTAGCTTCCAATACATGATTTCTCACAGATGCTTTCTACATATGCACAGTGCAGGCTTCGGGAGGGGGCACAGCTATTTTTCTCGTGGGTCCCTTAATACGCTGCATGTTGGATCAGGTATGTCCTCTATACTCCTACCGAGTCCTACTATGGCATCCATTATCGTTACAGTTTTTTTCACAAACTCTTCACCATAGTGGACCATTTCTGGTATACGAAACAGACATGGTGGTGGTAAGGGGCGCTAGGGGCGCATGTGAGGTGGCACTGGAGTAGATGCTGCCCTGTTTCACATTACTCCGCACCAAGTTATTTAATGGCAGATACTTTGTATTCCTATGTGTGTGACATTATGCAGCAGAGAGGTGTATGAGCGCACTAAAGGTATGTCAGGTATGTGTAGATGATATGTAGTTGGTTATGGCACCACTTTGGTGGCATTTGGTTTAGGTTCTGCCAGATTTACGTGGGACTGTGCCTATGTGTGACTTTCTTAAAATGTCCCATGCCATGAACAGGCCTGAGTAATATGTTTGAGTAATATGTGTGTGATTTGTATTTAGTTGTCAACGTGTTGATTTTTGTAGAGGTTTGTGAGCAGCTTCTGTATTCAAAGGGGACTTGGCTCCACTTTTCTACATGTGGTGTGCCAGTCAGTGTGTACTTGTGTTATGTACATGTGGGTGTATGTGCTTGTAAATTGCAATGTATACAGTGAGGTGTGGCATGTTGCACATGTGTTGTTGCCTGTACATTTATGTACCCCTGCCCATTTGCATTTAGTGTGGTGTCTGTATTATTTGTCCTACATGGTTGGCGTGTTGTGTGTTATGATTGGTATGGTGGCTTACCTATGAGTAGGCCATTGCCATATTTGCCATCCTGGAACTGCTCGTTGATGGTGCAATGGTGAAATATTTATGCATCATGGACTCTGCTGGGATATTTACAAGTATGTTCGCGAAGAGCTCACGGTGGTCCACAATTGCCTGTATATTGATTAAATGTGTGTGCTTGCAGTTCCTATATAATTGTTCAGTTGCTGCAGGTGGCACCAGTTGCACATGGGTGCAGTCCATTGCACCCAGCACATGCAGAAACTGAGCAATTTGATAGAAACCTTACTTGGTCTCCTGTTGCAGAGGCTGGGTGTTTGGGAAGCAGATGTTTTGGGGTGTGAGGCAATGAAGGCATCAAGGACCTTAGATGGGAGGACCAAGAAGGATGGCTGGAACATACCAGCCACTTGTGCACCCATTATCTGAAAAAATCCAGATGCCAGCATATGGAAGACAGCGAGGAGTTTGGTCATGGGTGGAATGGTAGTGGGATTTTGCACCCTTGCTGTGATGTGTGGCACAATATGTTGCAGCAGGCGTACAGTGGACTCCTGGTTCAGTCTGTACATCCTGCTCACATCTTGTTCCCTAAGGCCAAGAATGGTTGTGCACTGCCTGAAGATCCTCTCCTGCCCTCTGTGCTGCCCTTGTGGCTGCTGTGGTGGTGTTTGAGGTTTCTGCGGTGGTGGTGGAGGGACCTGCTGTCTTCACTTATATCTGTGGCATGTGCCAAGCTGAAGCAGTACCATTTCCATGTTCTCCTGGAGATTTCAAAAGTTCCTTCTGTGTGTTTTCCTTGAGTGGTGGTGTGAGCCTCTTATTAACAGTAATCAGACTTAACGCCACTTTTTAGGTCTGCTTCCTTGGTTTGCATCATTTTTGCGTCAGTAGGTAAATATAGAGCTAGAGGGCTAGAGTCATTTTTTGGCAGGGAACGCCTACCTTGCATCTCATTGTCGCAATGAGACGCAAGGTGGTTTGGCACTTGCTAAAAATGGTGCTAAATTTTGACTCTAGATGGGTCTAAAGTGAAAATATAAATATGGGGTTATGTTTGTGCTGCTTTAGCATTAAAAAAAATGACGCAAAGGTGGCACAAACATTTTATAAATATGGGCCTAAATGTCTTATGCCAAAGAAATATAAAATGCATTATCATCTGTCTCTATACACTCCATAATGGGTTTAGATTTAAATATGAGAGAATGATCCATTCAATTTTTATTAGTCCCTAAACACATGAATTCGAGCCATGCGTAGGAAGTACACGTGGCTGGACTCAAAAGGTACACCCATTTCAGCATAGAGATCGACCACTCTGCGTTCTCTTGGTGATTAACATACAGCGCCACTACACACATTGTTCAAGGATGTTGGAACAGACGGGCAGATTGTCCTACATCCATCCTCTCGTCTGGCTGTGTCGTAAGGTGCCATACGAATTAAAATACACAAAATAATTTAGTGTCTCTTCTTTCTACAACGTTAATTGACAAATTAGAATTTACATGAAAACTGGTCACAGACAGGCAACATTAGTCCGAAAGATGCTAATTATAATTGGTATATCATTAGGCAGGCTAGTGCTACTAACGACTTGGTATATAGATTAAGATCAACAGCCGTGTAGTACAAAGTGATGTAACTAGATATGGCAGTATCAGGCTCATAAGGGAAAGGGCAAAAGGGACAGAGCCGGCTCTTTCATTATACCAGAGTCCGTAAACTACTATTTGTTTTCTAATCGAATCACAGCTAATTGTAATAGACTGACCAACACATTTCGGAATGGTTCATAACATGAAACGCTTATTGACGTTTTCCAGTGTAAACATAATGTTGACCATATAATACATATACGAACGAACTGGTACCCTGCAAAATACGCTGTAAATGCAAGCACACATTTTCTTTTCAATACATAATTTTCGCAAATTCAAACATTTCCGAATATCTTACACTACTGTAAAAAGGACCTACAAAGCAGTGCTTAATTTGTGCTTGTTGTTTCCGGTGCTGAGCACCGGCACTTATTTTTGAGGCCCTGTGCTTAGTCTTCTGCCTCAAGCATTTGCTGCGAGCAAAAGATACGTTTGGGAAAGATGGAGGAAGAAAAAAACGAAAAAGTGTCACAATGAGAGAAAGCAGAAAGCTGCAAGTGTGAGCTGAAGGCGAAGGGAGTGGCTTAAATGGATTGAAGAGGTCCGAGATGGCTTCAGGATTATGCTGCCTCAGTATTCCGTGCTCGCACATTTAATTGCAGCAGCCACGTGTTTAAGAGGAGACATCTGGGCACCGGCACCTTTTTATTTAAATTAAGCACTGCTACAAAGTGATCTCTATCACTCAGGAGATTCTGATTTACCAACTCGATGAAAAGCTTAAACAAGAAAAAGAAATAGATCAGTTCAATAGTGTATATCCTTTTAAGTACGAGGGCTACCCCAAGTATTCAAAGTATTCACTGCAAGTCAAGAACTTGCAGACCCTACTGGCAGATTATTTAAATAGTTTAAAAAACGGTTTACTACAAGGCAGGCTGTAACTTCATTCAAGTTCGGAAGGGCCTCTAACATTTCTCTCTCCTGTGAAACATCAGTGCAGTGGCTCAATAAAGTGGACATATAGGGGCATATTAACAAGCCCCTAGTGCCTCCATGCACCTCAGTGTCATTTTTTTTGCGCTAATCAATCAACCAATTAATGCATTTACAGAGCGCGATACTCACCCTAAAGGGTCTCAAGGCGCTGGGGGGGGTTACTGCTGCTCAAAAAGCCATGTCTTGAGGCGCTTCCTGAAGGCGAGCTGGTCCTGGGTAGCTCTAATGTGGCTTTAGGTAGGCATTTCCCATGCGCCATAGTTACAAAGTGGTGCAATGTTTGTATTGCTCTACTTTGTAACTCCCTGCGCCAAATTATGTCTGCGCCAAACATAATCTAAGCAAGGGAGCGTTCTGGTGCTGGGAGGCCCGAAAACATGGTGCAGTGAAATTTACAAGATTTCACTGTGCCATTTTTTGCGTCATTTTGTATGCCTGCTCAGAGCAGGCGTTATAATGATGCACCCATAATATTCAAGGGGCATCCCTGTGCTTTGTTGCACTAGTGTGGCAAAGTACCACAATAACGTAAAAAATATTGACACTATACTGCTAACAACGTCCATGGTGCATCATATTGTAAATACGGTGCAACCATGGTGTAGTTAGGTGCCAATAGGGGGGGTTGCAAAAACGTGGTGCATCATCTCTGATGCACCACTTTCTTGTAAATATGCCCATTGTGCAGGATCAAGAATGGAATGCCTTCTGCTAACTATTTGTGTACATTAAAGTATAGCAAGCTTTACAGGTTTGAAATGCTTTTAATATAAAAGTCACTTCTTGTACTTGCTCGAAATACTGACACCAGGGTGGGCTTTAGTGCCGGTGGCGCCCCGCACCCTCTACCTCCACTGACCTTCTTCTCCACAGACTCCCTCTCTTTCACCCTTTAACAGTGCCCTTCAAGATTCAAGACCACATTCCCTCACATGCATTTCTGCATGCAGCTCTTCCTTGACAGGTATTAATAGCTCACTATTCTGTAATAGGATTTTAATTCATAGGCTGCGCGTAACAAAAGGAAATCTCTGACAAAAGCAATAACCCACTGAACTATTTACATTATAAGCACTTCTGTGATCTTCATGGCAGACGTGCTTTGCAGCAGGCATACTAACCCTCTGCGCTATTTTATAGTCAGTCAAAATATCTACTAGAGAAAACCCCACCTGTTGTGCCACCCTAGAGCTGACCCTGACCAATACCATGGGCCTGATTCACAAAGGTCAACTTGGACCAAAAGTCTAAAGACCAAGGGGGTGATTCTGATGTTGGCGGGCGGCGGGAGCCGCCCGCCAAGCGGGAACCGCCAGAAGACCGTACCGCGGTCGAAAGACAGCGGCGGTCATTCTGGGTTTCCCACTGGGCTGGCGGGCGACCGCCAAAAGGCCGCCCGCCAGCCCAGTGGGAAACAGCCTTCCCACAAGGACGCCGGCTCAGGATTGAGCCGGCGGAGTGGGAAGGTGCGACGGGTGCAGTGGCACCCGTCGCGTATTTCAGTGTCTGCAAAGCAGACACTGAAATACAAGGTGGGGCCCTCTTACGGGGGCCCCTGCAGTGCCCATGCCATTGGCATGGGCACTGCAGGGGCCCCCAGGGGCCCCGCAGCACCCCCTACCGCCATCCTGTTCCAACAGGATGGCGGTAGGGGGTGTCAGAATCCCCATGGCGGCGGAGCGCGCTCCGCCGCCATGGAGGATTCTCAAGGGCAGCGGAAAGTCGGCGGGAGACCGCCGACTTTCCGTTTCTGGCCGCGGCTGAACCGCCGCGGTCAGAATGCCCAGCGGTGCACCGCCAGCCTGTTGGCGGTGCTACCGCGGTCATTCGCCCTGGCGGTTTTTACCGCCAGGGTTAGAATGACCACCCAAATGTATCTTCCATTTTTGTCATCGCAAACCACAAATATGCAACTTGGAATGTATGACTTCCAATTTGGGATTGAGTAACATGTTACAGAATCAGAATTTGGAACTGCAGATACATACAGATTCGGTATTAGGAAGGGGGGTGTTCAGGGTGTCTCTTCCTAATACCGAATCACAGCATCATGTAGGAATGTTTTGTGACAGAAATGCTGTTCCCAAGGGACCCCTTCATCTTTGAAAATGGCAGCAAGAAAGTTTTTTATGAGTAGGTAGTGGTCCCACAGACCATTGCCTACTCTTAAAAAAATCAAAAGAAAACTTCATTTTTCTTTTTAAATGCATCATGTTTTTCTTAAAGGAAAACAGACTGCATTTGTTTAAAAAAATATTGCTTTATTTAAAAGCAATCACAATCATAGTGGCCTGCTGAGCCTAGCAGGCCACCATCCCTGTGATTTTAGTATTTCGAAATGGGTCACACATTGTGTCCTACCTCATGAATATTAATGAGGTAGGTACATTTGGGACCCATTAGGAAATGCAAAATGAAACTCCATACGTTTCCTACATTAGAATAGCAATTATCTAATTGTGATTGGCAGGGATTCGCAATTAGGTAATCACAATTGAAAAAATGATATATCTAGCCCTAGGTTTAAACCTCAAGTCTAGCTTTACTCATAGCAAAGTTAGACTTTTGGTCTAAACTTAGGTTCCGATTCACAAAGATAAGCTTAGACCAAAAGTCTGAGACCTAAAATCTAACTTTTCTTGTAGTAAAGTTAGACTTTTGCTCTGGACCAAAAGTTTAAACTTGGACCAAAAGTCTAACTTTATTGCAAGTCAAGTTAGATAAAATTTATAATAAGTAATGTTAGACTTTTGGTGTAAACTTGGACCAAAAATCCAAATTTACTACGAGTAAAGTTAGAATTTAGGTCTAAACTTAGATTTTTGGTTTAAACGACGTGCCCGATTCGCAAAGAGTGAACTTAGACCAAAAGTCTAAGTTTAGACGTAAAGTCTATCTTTACTATTAGTAAAATTACACTTTTGGTCTAAGCTTAGCCTTTTGGTATAAGTTTAGACAAAAAGTCTAAACTGAGGCCTAAAAAACTAATTTCACTATTACTAAAGTTAGACTTTAAGTCTAAGTTTAGACTTTTGGTTTAAACGTACACTTTGGTCTTAGTTTACCTTTGTGAATCGGGCCCTTAGAAGTTTGGTCTAAGTTAACCTTTGTGAATAGGGCCCTTAGACTTTTGGTCTAGGTTTACCTTTGTGAATCGGGCCCCATGCTGCTACTCTATTCGTTAAAGACTAGATTTAGAGTTTGGCAGAGGGGTTACTCCATCACAAACGTGACGGATATCCAGTCCATCATTTCTTCAGATGGGACATCTATCACCATTTTGATGAAGTAAGTTGTCAGTCATTATCTAAATCAGGCCCAAAGTCGTTAATTTGAATTACATTATTTCTGGTCTGTGGATTTCATCACCTTTCTATGTTGGATTGCACTTCCCTGTATACATGGATCTCAATGCACCAGGATGCCTGGAGTAGGGTGAAATCATCAACTCTTTGACCCCACTCCTATTTTTGCCCCTCAGTAGTTTCCTATTTACATCTGTGGATTTAACGAAACAGCAAGGCATAGACGCTGCAGGCAGGAAAAAGATTTCTTATAACCGTAATCGCTATTATTCTTTTTTTTTGGGCATTGTGACCAGTAAACCAAGAGTACTACTTGGGACTCCCAGCTACTCCACACTTGCATTCACTTCTACAGTTAAATTTGATCAAATAATAATTTAGAGGGCTGGCTTTATAGAGGTGTCTCTATACTCTAGTTATTATCCCCTTTTCCCAAACAAATAGCTTTATCTGAACTAAAAGAACCTTAATGCTCTTCACTGGTTCTGGTAATGCATATTCGCGTAATGATTTTTGTGGTCCCATATCAGAAACTTCAGCCAGAGCCTCCAACGTGGTTCCCAAATGATTTAGTAGGAAAAATAATGGGAACATAATCATTTTTACTGGAGTAAAATGTGTGACATGCAAATTCCATACAGATGCTATCAAATATTAAAACCTAAGATCTATGTTAAATGTATTATAACATGTATGCTTCGACTCAAATGTTTTTCTTTGGCATTTGCTTAACTGAGAAGACTATCACCATCTTATCACAAGCTCTTTGTATACTACACATTAACTGACCTTTCATGCCATTTAAACATTTGTGTGAGAAAAGGAGCTCCCACACCTCGTGTATGTAACTATCTGCCAGCCTTTCATAACTACCCACTGGAATGTGTTTCAAACAGGATGTAAATTGAAGTGTTGAAATGGGCAGATTTATAATCCCATGTATTGGCCATTCAGCAGATGGTATTTTAGCCACAGTATAAGGCAACTATTCTAGCTTTTCAATATTCAACATGACATGTTGCTTCTTTCTTAGCCATTATTTGTTGTTAAATTAAATGTTGAAAAAAATCTCCCTCGCGTTCACGTGTTGCCAGGGAATCTGACCTGCTTTCAATGTTTGTAGCATCCAACCTAACTGCATAATGGATCTTAGCTGACTTTGTTCATGTTGCAAAAAATGCACTTCACTCTGTACTATATCTATTGCAGAGGATACAATGTTATTCAAGGTGTATATTCAGTCAGACAAGGTGTTAATCCCATTATCTACAGTGGCTAATGCTTTCTGTACATTTTCCTGATCTATTTGCCTTAACTGGTCGGCCGCTTCTTGTTGGGAAAGTTTACATATTTCATCATATACAGCATAAAAGGAGTGTTTTATGCGTTGTCTTCTCTGGCCTAACAGAAAATCCTGGAAATCTGTCTTATTTGATGGGAGACTAAGATGTTCTTTGACAGCATCCAGCGAGGAACCCTTCAACCATTGCTGGCATAGTTTCCTTACACTATATGTTATCACTATAGCCAAGTGTTCTGAAGACACATAGCGAGAGTCATGCCTATTTATTCTAAAAACCCCAGAGGAGTTAACAAAACATGTATGGCACCCATTGGTGTCTACAGGCCACAATAGCCGCCCACCAGGTCGTGAAAATTATGTGTTAAATGTACCATTCTGGACCCATTCATTGAGCTGATAGTCAGACGCATTTGTATACTTTTGCCATTGTGAAATTTAGCAGGGGCTGGAATATTGGGTGCATTCAATTATTTAATGTTTGCTAAGCCTAAACAGCTTGTTTGCTGCACTGTTTCATTTAAAAATATCATTTGAACAGGAATCATGCATGCTTTAAATAAAGCTTCTGTTCCTCTTATTTGCAAATACTTGGTTCCCCACACACTTTTTATGTCAATCGACTTCAACCAATACTCATAGCCTTCTATTGCCAATCGGGAAACAAAGGAATCAGAGTAAATCAATTTTGTATCCGGCACTAAAGCTTGTTGACCTTTTATTTCTGCCAATTTAACCCGCTGGGTGCCGCTGGCAAGCTGGTCTCGTCCTGGCACATGGTTCCCATGTGCCTGGGACGAGACCAGCTCATCCTGCACCCAGGCCCACACACCCCAGTTGGGGATGGAAGGGGAATCGGGAATGGATGGCCATTTTTTTGGCCCATCTGCCCCAAGGGGGGCAGAAGCCACCAAGAAGTCAGTGATTCTTTTTTGTTGTTGTTCCCCTTAGTTTTTTTGTGGTGGAGGCACCCCCTTTCGCTGCCGTTGGAAAGGGGGTGCAGAGCTGTTGACCATTTCTGCCCCCCTTGGGGGCAGATTGGCCTTTTTTTTTTTTACCCCATATGCCCCCAAGGGGGGCAGAATCCACTTAGGCACCAGGGTTCTTGTGTGTGTGTGTTGTTTTGTGTGGGGAAGTGGCCCCTTCTGCAAGGGTCGCGCCCCAAAGGGAGCACTTTACTGATGGCCATTTCTGCCCCCCTTGGGGGTAGATCGGCCTATTTTTTAGGCCCATCTGCAGAAATCACTTAGGCACCAGGGAAAATTTGTAAGTTCTTGGTGACAGGGTGTTTGTCAACTGGTGAAGTATTTGTATTTGTGATTATAACAGTTTATTTCTTCTTTTTGTTCTAGTTCAATGCTGTTGCTTCCTTTGCTGTGGATCCTTGTGGTTTTGGCAGTAGTTATCTTGTGGTTTGCATAGTTGCATATTTTATGTAAGTAAAAGCAATTTTTTCCAAAGGAGTATTGTTGACATGCATGAATGGCATGTTTGTAGGTGGTGTACTAAATACAGGATTGTGTGTGAAATTGTCCTTAGATTTGGGCACAATGATATTTGTGCTGTCTTATGTCTTTTTTCTTTTTTCTTTTTAGTGGGAGATCATTGGTGATTGCTGTGTCTGTGCAGAGTAGTTGATTGTGAATCTAGCTTTTTCAGGAAAGTGAGTGGTATAGTTTTTTAGTATATAACTCTTTGTGATAAAGCTACACTTTGTTTATTACTTATTTTAGACAGTGCTGGTTGTTGTTGGGAATCCATTTGTTGTTAGAAAGGATCATGGCTAGCCACAGAGGAGGAAGTGAGAGATTCTGGCAGTGAGTTATTTGTTCAAGAGGATTCTTCTGATGAGGAAGCCACTCTCTGTGCAGATGAAGGGCCTGTTTTAGAGGAGGACACGCTAAGTGTCTCAGGTGGGACCCCGGATGATGAAGCATGCCACCAACTTGGTTGGTGGGGGAGGGGTCTTTTTAACATAACCTAAGTGTGTTTCTTTTTACAATTTTAGTGTTTGGAACATCACAGAAGTATGTTGACACGTCAAAATGATATATCGCAAACCTACCTGTGTTTGAGGGGGAGGGGGCACCTATGTTTTTGGTCCCGGGTGGGGCCTTTGTTTAGGCAAACCTACCAAACCCAGAAATGTTTTAAATCTAGATACCTCAAGGAGTCTAAGGAGGTTTGGCTTGTGTGAATCCCCCAACATTTTTTCACCCTCCTCTGCAAACCTCAAAATTTGCTTAAAAAAGCATATTCTCCTCAGTTTCCCTTTGTAGGATCACTGCTCCGGCACAAATTTTCTAATCCCCTGCGTTTCCCTCAGTCTCCCAAGTAAAATGATACCTCACTTGTGTGGGTCCCCAAAGCAAAGTCAGCCTAAAGATATATAAAAGAAAATTATGTGCTTATCAACTCACTGTGCTATCCCCTCAATCTCTACAGGTTTTTAGCCTTTTTCTGTTCCAGACACCTCGGCCCCCACACAGGTGAGGTATCATTTTTTTATAGGGAGAATTGGGGGAACGCTGGATGGAAGGAAATTTGTGGCTCCTCTCAGATTCCAGAACTTTCTGTCACCGAAATGTGAGGAAAAGGTGTTTTTGTCCAAATTCTGAGGTTTGCAAAAGATTTTCGGTAACAGAATCTGGTGAGAGCCCCACAAGGCACCACATCTTGCATTCCCCTGAGTATCTACTTTTCAAAAATGCACAGGTTTGGTAGGTTTCCATAGGTGCTGGCTGAGCTACAGGTCACAATCCACAGCTAGGCACTTTGCAAAAAACAGCTCTGTTTTCTTTGGGAAAATGTGATGTGTCCATGTTGTGTTTTGGGGCATTTCCTGTAGTGGGCACTAGGTCTACCCACACAAGTGAAGTACCAATTTTATCGGGAGACTTGGGGACACTCTGGGTGGAAGGAAATTTGTGTCTCCTCTCAGATTTTTTGGTCAACTTTTGAGGTTTGCAAAGGATTCTGAGTAACAGAACCTGGTGACAGCCCCACAAGTCATCCCATCTTGGCTTCCCCTAGGTGTCTACTTTTGAAATATGCACAGGTTTGGTAGGTTTCCCTAGGTGCCGGCTGAGCTAGAGGCCAAAATCCACAAGTAGGCACTTTGCAAAAAAAGCTCTGTTTTCATTGGGAAAATGTGATGTGTCCACGTTGTGTTTTGGGGCATTTCCTGTCACAGGCACGAGGCCTACCCACACTAATGAGGTACCATTTTTATTGGGAGACTTGGGGGAATGCTGGATGGGAGGAAATGTGTGGCTCCTCTCAGATCCAGAACTTTCTGTCACCGAAATGTGTGAAAAAATTGTTTTGTGGGCCAAATTTTGAGGTTTGCAAAGGATTCTGGGTAACAGAACTTGGTGAGAGCCCCACAAGTCACCCCATCTTAGCTTCCCATAGGTGTCTACGTTTAAAAAATGCACAGGTTTGGTAGGTTTCCATAGGTGCTGGCTGAGCTAGAGGTCAAAACCCACAGCTAGGCAGTTTGCAAAAAACAGCTCTATTTTCATTGGGAAAATGAGATGTGTCCACGTTGTGTTTTGGGGCATTTCCTGTTGCAGGCACTAGGCCTACCCACACAAGTGAGGTATCATTTTTATCAGGAGACTTGGGGGAATGCTGGATGGAAAGGATTTTTTGGCTCATCTCAGATTCCAGAACTTTCTGTCACCGAAATGTGAGGAAAAGGTGTTTTTGTCGAAATTCTGAGGTTTGCAAAAGATTTACGGTAACAGAATCTGGTGAGAGCCCCACAAGGCACCACATCTTGCATTCCCCTGGGTATGTACTTTTCAAAAATGCACAGGTTTGGTAGGTTTCCGTAGGTGCTGGCTGAGCTAGAGATCACAATCCACAGCTGGGCACTTTGCAAAAAACAGCTCTGTTTTCTTTGGGAAAATGTGATGTGTCCATGTTGTGTTTTGGGGCATTTCCTGTCGTGGGCACTAGGTCTACCCACACAAGTGAGGTACCAATTTTATCGGGAGACGTGGGGACACTCTGGGTGGAAGGAAATTTGTGTCTCCTCTCAGATTCCAGAACTTTCCGTCACTGAAATGACAGGAAAAAGTATTTATTTGGTCAACTTTTGAGGTTTGCAAAGGATTCTGATTAACAGAACCTGGTGATAGCCCCACAAGTCATCCCATCTTGGCTTCCCCTAGGTGTCTACTTTTGAAATATGCACAGGTTTAGTATGTTTCCCTAGGTGCCGGCTGAGCTAGAGGCCAAAATCCACAGGTAGGCACTTTGCATAAAAAGCTCTGTTTTCATTGGGAAAATGTGATGTGTTCACGTTGTGTTTTGGGGCATTTCCTGTCAGAGGCACGAGGCCTACCCACACTAATGAGGTACCATTTTTGTTAGGTGACTTGGGGGAATGCTGGATGGGAGGAAATGTGTGGCTCCTCTCAGATCCAGAACTTTCTGTCACCGAAATGTGTGAATAAATTGTTTTGTGGGCCAAATTCTGAGGTTTGCAAAGGATTCTGGGTAACAGAACTTGGTGAGAGCCCCACAAGTCACCCCATCTTAGCTTCCCATAGGTGTCTACTTTTAAAAAATACATAGGTTTGGTAGGTTTCCTTAGGTGCCAGCTGAGCTAGAGGCCAACATCCACAGGTAGGCGCTTTGCAAAAAACAGCTCTGTTTTCTTTGGGAAAATGTGATGTGTCCACGTTGTGTTTTGGGTGATTTTCTGTCACAGGCACTAGTCCTACCCACACAAGTGACGTACCATTTTTATCTGGAGACTTGGGGTTGCGCTCAGTGGAAGGAAAATTGTGGCTCCTCCTAGATTCCAGAACTTTCTGTCACCGAAATGTGAGGAAAAAGTGTTTTTTTAGCCAAATTTTGAGGTTTGCAAAGGATTCTGAGTAACAGAACCTGGTTGGTGACAGCCCCACAAGTCATCCCATCTTGGATTCCCCTAGGTGTCTACATTTAAAAAATGCACAGGTTTGATAGGTTTCCATAGATGCTGGCTGAGCTAGAGGTCAAAACCCACAGCTAGGCAGTTTGCAAAAAACAGCTCGGTTTTCATTGGGAAAATGAGATGTGTCCACGTTGTGTTTTGGGGCATTTCCTGTTGCAGGCACTAGGCCTACCCACACAAGTGAGGTATCATTTTTATCGGGAGACTTGGGGGAATGCTGGATGGAAAGGATTTTTTGGCTCATCTCAGATTCCAGAACTTTCTGTCACCGTAATGTGAGGAAAAGGTGTTTTTTTGGCCACATTTTGAGGTTTGCAAAGGATTCTGGGTAACAGAACCTGGTCAGAGACCCACAAGTCACCCCATCTTGTATTTCCCTATGTGTCTAGTTTTCAGAAATGTGCAGGTTTGGTAGGTTCCCCTAGGTGCCGGCTAAGCTAGAGGCCAAAATCTATATCTAGGCACTTTGCAAAAACACATCAGATTTCAATGTAAAAATTTGATGTGCCCATGTTGCATTCCCTGTCACGAGCATTAGGCCTGCCCACCAAGTGAGGTACCATTTTTATCGGGATACCTGGGGGAGTGCAGAATAGCAAAACAAGTGTTATTGCCCCTTGTCTTTCTCTACATTTTTTCCTTCCTAAATGTAAGACAGTGTGTAAAAAGACGTCTATTTGAGAAATGGCCTGTAATTCACATGCTAGTATAGGCACCCCGGAATTCATGTGGAGATAACCACTGCTTCTCTTGTGCCCATTTTGGAAGTACAAAGGTTTTCCTGATACCTATCTGTCACTCTTTATATTTCAGCAAATACTTGTATACCAGGTATAGAATGAAACCCCATTGCAAGGTGCAGCTCATTTATTGGCTCTCGGTACCTAGGTTTCTTGATGAACCTACAAGCCCTATATATCCCCGCAACCACATGAGTTAAGCAGACATAAAGTTATATTGCTTTCAAAAATTTGACATCGCGGAAAAAGTTACAGGGTAAAATGTGGAGAAAAATAGCTGGTTTTTCACATCAATTTCAATATTCTTTCATTTCATCTGTTATTTTCTGTCCAAAACCCTTGTAGGATCTACACAAATGCCCCCGTACTGAATTCAGAATTTTGTCTACTTTTCAGAAATGTTTAGCTTTCCAGGATCTAGCATTGGTTTCATAACCATTTCTGTCACTAACTGGAAGGAGGCTAAAAGCACTAAAAATAGTAAAAATAGGGTATGTCCCAGTAAAATGCCAAAATTGTGTTGAAAAATTGTGTTTTATGATTCAAGTCTGCCTGTTTCAGAAAGCTATGTTTTGGCTAATTTCTTGGTCTCCTTCAGGGGAACCCACAAACTCTGGGCACCTCTATAATCCCTAGGATGTTGGAAAAAAAGGACACAAATTACGCATGGGTAGCTTATGTGGAGAAAAAGTTGAATTTGTGGTTTAATTGGTCTGGCCCCCAGACTATCTCGAGCAATACTAGAATATGGTTCTGCAATAATCTTTGGTAGCTCACGTTCTTGATCCTGTGCAGGATCGTCCTGGAGCCGCGTGCGCACTGCTAGTGCAACTGATTTCCCTTTAAGGTTACTTAATATTATTGAAGACACTTAGGCAAAATTGCCCATTAATTGCATCCCCAAATCCAGGACCAGGGCAGCCCCGTATTCATCTTGAATTTGTTTTAACATCTAAAGAACATTGGCATGTGTTGGTGTACCGTGTGCAGTAGTATAGAGCGTGGCAAATCCCATGCCCCATGTATTACAATTATCAACTATTGGAACCATCCCGAATGGCAAGCACAGAGGGGCATATTTATACTTTTTTTGTGCCAAATTTGCCTCATTTTCCTGATGCATATTCGGTGCAAAACTAACTCAATTTTTATACTTTGGTGCTCAACCTATCTAGCGCCAAATTTATGGAGTTAAAGTCATTTTTTGGACGTGGAAACCTACTTTGCATCAATGAGATGGAAAGTAGGTGTTCCCTGTGCAACAAATTACTCTATGGCCTTAGTGCCATATTTATCCCCCGTGTTAAATCATGCACGAGAGGGAGGAGGGGTAAAAAAAATGGTGCAAAGCTTGCTTTGCACATTTTTTAACACCTGGGTCAGGGCAGGCATTAGGGGACCTGTGGGCCTATTTCCATGGTGGAACACCATGGAATAAGCCCACAGGTGCCCTCCCCTGGCCCCAGGGACACCCCCACCCACACCAGAGGGACAGAGGAGGATGGGGACCTCATCTCTTGTAAATATAGTTAAGTACAGGTAAGTCTTTTTTTTAAAGTGCCCTGAAATGGTCCCCCCTACATGGCACTGGGTGCAATGGCCATGCCCAGGAAACCTTGGTCCCCTGTGCTGGCCATTGGGTGGTGGGCATTACTCCTGTCTTTTGTAAGACAGGGGTCAGGTGGTATGGATGGTTTTGTGTCAAAAAATGACTCTAGGCAGGTTAGAGTTATTTTTTTTTTACTCTAACCTGCCTAATGTAATTTTTTGGTGCAAAACCCCCTTCTTCCATACCGCCAGGCCCATCCGACTAACGTCATTTTTTTACGCTAGCCTACCCTGTGCACCGGCTTGCCCCATTCCATAAATGTAGTGCCCGGCTGGTGCACAGAAATGCTGCAAGCTGGTGCTAAACCTTTTGGAGACTGTCTTCATCCTGCACCAGAAGGACCGAAGAAATCCCCCGTGAGGTGACGGAGTCATTCCCCTGCTCACGCAGTCACCTCTGAAGTCGACGGCTGTTACTCCTGTACTCCTCTCACATCAACGAGCGTGCTCCTAGAAACACAGAGTTTGGACACCATTGACACGGACTGTCCTGAGGTCCTGCTGATGCAAATTGGAGGAGGTAAGACCTTGCCTTCACTGAAAGCAACAGTACCCCTGTGCACCACATCTTCTTCACCTCCTGAGGCCTCTGTGCACTTTTTGCAAAATTCCTTTGTGCACAGCCTGGCCCAGGTCCCCAGCACTCTATCCTGTGATGCTCAACTCACTGAGTTGACCTCTGGCGGCGTGAGACCCTTCTTTGTAGTGCTGCACCAACTGCGTTTTGCACCTCCTTTGTCTCCATGTCCTGGGACTCCCTTGGGTGCAGTCTGGCATGCTGAGTGCTCTCTAAAGTGCTGAGAGACCCCTCTTCCTCCTCACACAGAGTTGAGACCCCCAGGTCCCTCCTGGGTCCAGCCAGCGCCATTTTGACGTAAAACGCACATTTGTAGTGACCAAGGATTGTTGGTTACTTTCAACATGAAATCATGTCTGCATCCATCTTTACATTGTGGGACATATTTTGCATTATGCAGGAACCCCCTGGCATCTTCCTAGGGTGCATTCCTGCATTCTTCGTCCAACTGGGGACTCTTCTTTTGCACCTTTTTCTGGGTTGGCAGGGGCTCCTGTCCTTCCTGAAACTTCTTTCGACTTCTGGACTTGGTGCCCTTCTTTTGCAGGTCTTCAGGTCCAGGAATCTTGCAGTTGTTGTTTGAAGACTTGGTTGGGTACTGCAATAATCCATATCACGAGGGGTAGTGTGTCCTAAGGAAACCTGCAGTACTGTACTCCTACTTTTCTGGGCTCTGGGATGGGGTAATTTACTTACCTTTACTCTATTCTTACTCTCCCAGCAATTCTGCACACACTACACTTTCTAGGGGGGAATTCATGATTCGCATTCCGCTTTTGTAGTATATGTTTTTTGTTGCCCCTAGACCTATTTTCTTCCTTTGCATTCTATAGCATTACCTACTGTTTGCACTAGCCTATGTCTAATTGCTTGCCTTATTTTGGAGTCTAGTGTATGTATTGTGTATAATACTTACCTCCAGAAGGAGTATTGACTTTAAGATATTTTTGGTATTGTGTCTCCCAAATAAACGACCTTTATTTTTGGTAACACTGAGTATTGTCTTTACTTGTGTATAAGTACTTTGTAACTATAAGTGGTATTGCATGAGCTTTGCATGTCTCTTAGTTCAGCCTAAGCTTCTCTGCTATAGCTACCTCTATCAGCCTAAGCTGCTAGAACACTACTACTTCACTAATAAGGGATAATTGGACCTGGTATAAGGTGTAAGTACCCACTACAAATCAGGCCAGCCTCCTACACAGGCCCACTAACAGCATTTGATTTACAGGCCCTAACCACCTGCATTGCACTTTACTAGGGAAAAACTAGTAAATCAAGTATGCCAATCATGTATAAGCCAATTTACACATACCATTTATACAGTGAACACTTACACTTTAGCACTGGTCAGCAGTGGTAAAGTGTCCAGAGCAAGCAAAAACAGCAAAAACAGAGTCCAAAATACAGAAACAACCTGGGAAGTAGAGGCAAAAGTTAGGGGAGACCATGTCAATGATGCCAAGTCTAACATGTGTCCCCTCCAGCTGAAAGTGGGGAGCAACTACCCAACCTCATGGGAGTTCTCATCACTATGGCGGAAGAATCTGGACAGAACATCACCATTGTGGTGGTGGGTGCCAGGGCGGTGTTGCACCGTAAAGTCAATTTCCTGTAGGGAGATGGACCACCTCAACAATTTGGGATTCCCACCCCACATCTGCATTAACCATCTGAGGGGCCTTTGGTCTGTCTAAACTCGGAAGTGAGTCCCAAACAAGAAGGGTCTAAGCTTCTTCAGTGCCCAGACCACAGCAAAAGCTTCACGCTCAATTGCACTGAACCTACAGTCCCTGGAAAATAACCTCCTGCTAATAACGTCTGCAGGTTGATCTAGGCCCCCTTAATTAAGCTGTGAGAGTACTGCTCCAAAACCATGCTCTGTGGCATCTGTTTACACAACAAATTCCTTGGAATAGTCAGGTGCCTTCAGCACAGGTGCTGTGCACATGTCAGCCTTCAGGACATCAAAAGCTGTCTGGCAAGACTCAGTCCAGATCTCATTTCTGGGCTGCTTTTTGGAAGTTAACTCAGTCAAGGGAGCAACAATTGTGCAATACCCCTTGACAAACCTCCTATAGTATACAGTAAGACCTAAGAAGGCTTTCACCTCAATCTGGGTTTTGGGAGGCTCCAAAGCCCAAATGGTTTCAATTTTTGGCTATAGTGGTGCCACCTGGCCACTCTCCACCTGGTGTCCAAAGTACACCACAGAACCCTGCCCTATTTGGCACTTGCTTGCCATAACAGTGAGGCCTGCCTTCTGCAGGGCCTCCAACATTTCACAGTGGTGTTGCAAGTGTTCCTCCCATGTGGAACTAAAGACAGCAATGTCATCCAGGTAGGTGGCACTGAAATCATCCAGTCCTGCCAACACCTGGTTGCCCAACCTCTGAAAGGTTGCAGGGGCATTCTTCATCCCAAAGGGAATTACCCTAAACTGGTAGTGTCCATCTGATGTGGAGAATGCAGACCTCTCCTTAGCCCCCTCAGTCAGGGCGATCTGCCAGTACCCAGAGGTAGGATCAAACGTACTGAGGTATTTGGCAGCTCCCAACTGGTCAATGAGCTCATCAGTGTGAGAAAGTAGCCTCTTTCTAGCCTTGTTACCCCCACTTTTGGCCTGTTTGTGAGTGTATGTCAGGGTGTTTTCACTGTCTCACTGGGATCCTGCCAGCCAGGGCCCAGTGCTCATAGTGAAAACCCTATGTTTTCAGTATGTTTGTTATGTGTCACTGGGACCCTGCTGGCCAGGACCCCAGTGCTCATAAGTTTGTGACCTATATGTATGTGTTCCCTGTGTGGTGCCTAACTGTCTCACTGAGGCTCTGCTAATCAGAACCTCAGTGGTTATGCTCTCTCACTTCTTTCTAAATTGTCACTAACAGGCTAGTGACCAATTTCACCAATTTACATTGGCATACTGGAACACCCTTATAATTCCCTAGTATATGGTACTGAGGTACCCAGGGTATTGGGGTTCCAGGAGATCCCTATAGTCTGCAGCATTTCTTTTGCCACCCATAGGAAGCTCTGACAATTCTTACACAGGCCTGCCACTGCAGACTGAGTGAAATAACGTCCACGTTATTTCACAGCCATTTTACACTGCACTTAAGTAACTTATAAGTCACCTATATGTCTAACCTTTACCTGGTAAAGGTTGGGTGCTAAGTTACTTAGTGTGTGGGCACCCTGGCACTAGCCAAGGTGCCCCCACATTGTTCAGGGCCAATTCCCCGGACTTTGTGAGTGCGGGGACACCATTACACGCGTGCACTACATATAGGTCACTACCTATGTGTAGCTTCACAATGGTAACTCCGAATATGGCCATGTAACATGTCTATGATCATGGAATTGCCCCCTCTATGCCATCCTGGCATTGTTGGCACAATCCCATGATCCCACGGGTCTCTAGCACAGACCTGGGTACTGCCAAACTGCCTTTTCAGGGGTTTCACTGCAGCTGCAGCTGCTGCTGCTGCCAACCCCTCAGACAGGTTTCTGCCCTCCTGGGGTCCAGCCAGGCTTGGCCCAGGAAGGCAGAACAAAGGACTTCCTCAGAGAGAGGGTGTTACACCCTCTCCCTTTGGAATAAGGTGTTAAGGCAGGGGAGGAGTAGCCTCCCCCAGCCTCTGAAAATGCTTTCATGGGCACAGATGGTGCCCATTTCTACATAAGCCAGTCTACACCGGTTCAAGGACCCCTCAGCCCTGCTCTGGCGCAAAGCTGGACAAAGGAAAGGGGAGTGACCACTCCCCTGACCTGCACCTCTCCTGGGAGGTGCCCAGAGCTCCTCCAGTGTGCTCCAGACCTCTGCCATCTTGGAAACAGAGGTGCTGCTGGCACACTGGACTGCTCTGAGTGGCCAGGGCCAGCAGGTGACGTCAGAGACTCCTTCTGATAGGATCCTTCAGGTGTTGCTAGCCTATCCTCTCTCCTAAGTAGCCAAACCCTCTTTTCTGGCTATTTAGGGTCTCTGCTTTGGGGAATTCCTTAGATAACGAATGCAAGAGCTCATCCGAGTTCCTCTGCATCTCTCTCTTCACCTTCTGCCAAGGAATCGACTGCTGACCGCGCTGGAAGCCTGCAAAACTGCAACAAAGTAGTGAAGACGACTACTGCAACTCTGTAACGCTGATCCTGCCGTCTTCTCGACTGTTTTCCTGGTGGTGCATGCTGTGGGGGTAGTCTGCCTCCTCTCTGCACTAGAAGCTCTGAAGAAATCTCCAGTGGGTCGACGGAATCTTCCCCCTGCAACCGCAGGCACCAAAGAACTGCATCACTGGTCCTCTGGGTCTCCTCTCAGCACAACGAGCGAGGTCCCTTAAATCCAGCAACTCTGTCCAAGTGACTCCCACAGTCCAGTGACTCTTCAGTCCAAGTTTGGTGGAGGTAAGTCCTTGCCTCCCCACGCCAGACTGCATTGCTGGGAACCGGGTGTTTTGCAGCTACTCCGGCTCCTGTGCACTTTCCGAGGGAATCCTTTGTGCACAGCCAAGCCTGGGTCCACGGCACTCTAACCTGCATTGCACGACCTCCTGAGTTGTCCTCCGGCGGCGTGGGACTCCTTTGTGCAACTTTGGGTGAGCACCATTTCACTCCACTTTGTAGTGCCTGTTCTGGAACTTCTGCGGGATCTGCCTGCTTCTAAGAGGACTCCTTGTCTTGCTAGGTGCCCCCTCTGTCCCCTGACACAATTGGCAACATCCTGGTCCCTCCTGGGCCACAGCAGCACCCAAAAACCCTAACCGCAAGCTTTGCAGCTAGCAAGGCTTGTTTGCGGTCTTTCTGCGGGAAAACACTTCTGCACGACTCTTCACGACGTGGAACATCTATCCTCCAAAGGGGAAGTTTCTAGCCCTTGTCGTTCTTGCAGAATCCTCAGCTTCTACTGTCCAGTAGCAGCTTATTTGCACCCACAGCTGGCATTTCCTGGGCATCTGCCCACTCTCGACTTGATCGTGACTTTTGGACTTGGTCCCCTTGTTCCACAGGTACCCTCGTCTGGAAATCCATCGTTGTTGCATTGCTGGTTTTGGTCTTTCCTGCAGAATTCCCCTATCACGACTTCTGTGCTCTTTGGGGAACTTTAGGGCACTTTGCACTCACTTTTCAGGGTCTTGGGGTGGGCTATTTTTCTAACCCTCACTGTTTTCTTACAGTCCCAGCGACCCTCTACAAGGTCACATAGGTTTGGGGTCCACTCGTGGTTCGAATTCCACTTTTGGAGTATATGGTTTGTGTTGCCCCTATCCCTATGTGTCCCCATTGCATCCTATTGTAACTATACATTGTTTGCACTGTTTTCTAATACTATACTGCATATTTTTGGTATTGTGTACATATATCTTGTGTATATTTGCTATCCTCATACTGAGGGTACTCACTGAGATACTTTGGCATATTGTCATAAGAATAAAGTACCTTTATTTTTTAGTATATCTGTGTATTGTGTTTTCTTATGATATTGTGCATATGACACTAGTGGTACTGTAGGAGCTTCACTCGTCTCCTAGTTCAGCCTAAGCTGCTCTGCTAAAGCTACCTTTTCTATCAGCCTAAGCTGCTAGACACCCCTATACACTAATAAGGGATACCTGGGCCTGGTGCAAGATGTAAGTACCCCTTGGTACTCACTACAAGCCAGTCCAGCCTCCTACATTGGTTGTGCAGCGGTGGGATAAGTACTTGCAACTACTTACCACTTTTGTCATTGTACTTTTCATAAGAGAAAAATATACAAAACAAGTTCAGTGTATGTACACCTAACCAAAAAGTTTTGCTTTTCTCCTTTCACTTCTTTTCTAAGTGCTGAATAGTACCTCTAAACTTTCTAAAAAGTTCTTTAAAAGTCTTAAAAGTTTTTTCTCTGTCTTTCCAAAAGTTCTGAAAAACTTTTTTTTTCTCACTTTTTCTATCCCTTAAACACTGTCTAAAATGTCTGGTACAGGCCAAACTCTTGATCTGTCCAACATAACTTATGACAACCTTAGCTGGAAGGAAGCAAGGAGTCTCTGTATAGATAGAGGTTTAGGGGTAGGGAAGAATCCCTCAAGACAACTGTTGGTTAATATGCTCATTGAACAAGATAAGACCTTAGGTGGCACTTCTGGTGAGAAATTAGCTGATGGTTCCCACTCTGATTCTGGGGCACCCCTAGCAAAAGATGTGGGAGGGAAGCTTTCCAGCCTGCCCCCTAGCAAGCCACCTAGCATAGCTGGTTCTGATGTGAATTCACATCACAGTAATAGTGTTGTTTCTCATCACAGTAGAAGTATCACCTCTGTAGGCCAGAATGTTAGTGTGACATCTGTTAGGGTCAGGTCTCCTTCTGTTCATTCTCACCATTCCCCTGTTTCAAGACATGCCCTACCCACCCACCCTGATGACAGAGTGTTAGAAAGGGAGCTCAATAGATTGAGAGTGGAACAATCCAGGTTGAAGCTCAAGAAGCAACAGCTGGATTTAGATAGGCAGTCCTTAGAGATAAAAAGAGAAAGACAGAAATTGGGTTTAGAAACCCATGGTGGCAGCAGCAGTATTCCAAATAGTCATCCTGCAAAAGAGCATGATTCTAGGAATCTGCACAAGATAGTTCCCCCTTATAAGGAGGGGGATGACATTAACAAGTGGTTTGCTGCACTTGAGAGGGCCTGTGTTGTACAGGATGTCCCTCAAAGGCAGTGGGCTGCTATCCTATGGCTATCATTTAGTGGAAAGGGTAGGGATAGGCTCCTTACTGTGAAAGAAAGTGATGCCAATAATTTTGCAGTTCTTAAGAATGCACTCCTAGATGGTTATGGCTTAACCACTGAACAGTACAGGATGAAGTTCAGAGAAACCAAAAAGGAGTCTTCACAAGACTGGGTAGACTTTGTTGACCATTCAGTGAAGGCCTTGGAGGGGTGGTTACATGGCAGTAAAGTTGCTGATTATGAACGCCTGTATAACTTAATCCTGAGAGAGCATATTCTTAATAATTGTGTGTCTGATTTGTTGCACCAGTACCTGGTAGACTCTGATCTGACCTCTCCCCAAGAATTGGGAAAGAAGGCAGACAAATGGGTCAGAACAAGAGTGAACAGAAAAGTTCATACAGGTGGTGACAAAGATGGCAAGAAGAAAGATGGTGAGAAATCTCAAGATAAGCATGGGGATAAGGGTAAAACCAAAGATCCCACTTCAAATCTTAAACACTCTTCAGGGGGTGGGGATAAAACAAATTCTTCCTCTTCTACACAACCTACACAAGTTAAAAAGCCTTGGTGCTTTGTGTGTAAAAACAGAGGCCATAGGCCAGGGGATAAGTCCTGTGCAGGTAAACCCCTTGAGCCTACCACCACTAATACATCAAGCTCTAGTGCCCCTAGCAGTAGTGGTACTAGTGGTGGGACTGCTGGCAACAGTCAAGCGAAGGGTGTAGTTGGGTTCACTTATGGGTCCATAATAGAAACTGGGGTAGTCAGTCCCAAGACAGTTTATGTCACACCTAGTGGCATTGGCCTTGCCACACTGGCTGCTTGTCCCCTTACAATGGATAAGTACAGGCAGACAGTTTCAATAAATGGTACTCACTTTTCAGGGTCTTGGGGTGGGCTATTTTTCTAACCCTTACTGTTTTCTTACAGTCCCAGCGACCCTCTACAAGGTCACATAGGTTTGGGGTCCACTCGTGGTTTGCATTCCACTTTTGGAGTATATGGTTTGTGTTGCCCCTATCCCTATGTGTCCCCATTGCATCCCATTGTAACTATACATTGTTTGCACTGTTTTCTAATACTATACTGCATATTTTTGGTATTGTGTACATATATCTTGTGTATATTTGCTATCCTCATACTGAGGGTACTCACTGATTGTCATATTGGCATATTGTCATAAAAATAAAGTACCTTTATTTTTAGTATATCTGTGTATTGTGTTTTCTTATGATATTGTGCATATGACACTAGTGGTACTGTAGGAGCTTCACTCGTCTCCTAGTTCAGCCTAAGCTGCTCTGCTAAAGCTACCTTTTCTATCAGCCTAAGCTGCTAGACACCCCTATACACTAATAAGGGATACCTGGGCCTGGTGCAAGGTGTAAGTAACCCTTGGTACTCACTACAAGCCAGTCCAGCCTCCTACAATCAGCTCAGGGGATGTGTGCGCGTTAGTCTTAGTGACCAAATTGAGTCCCCGTTAATCCACACAGAACCTGAGTCCTGGAGTGGTACCAGGAGCAGCAGGCTTTGGGACCAAAACAACGGGCTGGCCCAAGGGCTGGTGAAAAACTCAATAACTCTCAACACTAACATTTTAGAGACTTCCACTTTCATGTTCGCCGTTACCTTGTCAGTCACTCTGTAAATCTTGTGTTTAACAGGAGGACTGTCCCCAGTGTCCACATCATGTATACACAAGTGTGTGACCCCTGCGATCAGGGAGAACAGCGAGACGAACTGACCCAAAACCTGTTGACAGTCCATTTCTGCTCTGAGGATCATTCCCTCCACAGACCCTTCTTTTTCTCCAGCAGACAGGAGGTCAGGAAGAGGCTCACTCTCTTCCTCCACCCAATCATCTGTTGCTAGGAGCATTGACAATTCAGTCTGCTCAAAGTGTGGCTTGAGCCGGTTCACATGCAGGACCCTCAAGGGGTTGCTGGGAATATACCAGTCCACCAGGTAGGTGATTTCACTCGTGCTCCACCACCTCAAATGGCCCAGTCCACTTGTCCTGGAGCTCCCTAGGCTCTACTGGTGCCATCACCCACACTTTCCAACCAGGTTGAAACTCGACCAGGGTGGAATTCTGGTCATACCAGCATGTCATGCCTTCGTGGCTTGCTTCCAGGTTCTCCTGCCTGGTTTTTCAGAGCCAGCATGTAACTGAATACATCCTGGGGTGCTTTACCAGGGGCTTTCTCCAAAGCCTCCTTTACCAGACTCAAAGTTCCCCTCACAGGGTGGCCATACAACAGCTCAAAAGGACTAAATCCAATCCATTTTTGAGGCACCTCCCTGTAAGCGAACAGAAGGCATAGCAAGAGGATGTCCCACTTCTGCCTCAAGGGTTCTGACAAGCCAATTATCATGCCCTTCATGGTGCGTTTGAATCTCTCAACCAGACCATTACTTTGGGGGAGGTAAGATGTGGTGAACTTGTTAGTTACCCCACACACCTTCCACAGAGACTTCATATAAGTAAAAATGAAGTTGGTACGCCTATCGTACACCACCTCCTCGGGGCACCCCATGCGGGTAAACCCACCCATCAAGGCACGGCCTACCACAGGGGCAGTGATTTATCTCCAAGGAATGGCTTCTGGGTGCTGGGTGGCATGGTCCACCAAGACCAGGATTAACCTGTTGCCCTTGGCTGTCTTGAGATCCAGATGCCCCACTATGTCAATCCCAACCCTTTCAAAGCGGGTACTAACAACAGTGAAAGGTTGTAGGAGGCTTTTCATTTCCCCCCCACTCTTGCCACTTGCCTGACAAGTTGAGCAAGACTTACAATGAGCATCACAGTGCCTGCGCATTTGGGGTGAGTAAAAATGGGTGACAAGCCGTTCAAAGGTCTTGTCCTGCCCCAAATGTCTTGCTAAAGGCACACCAGGAACCAGACCCAGTAGGAAGGCTCTGAAGCACTGGGGTACCACCAGCACCCGGGCTGACCCAGACTCAGGCACCTTGGGCCCGCTATATAGGAGGCCATCCTCCCAGTAAATCAAATGTGATCAAGGCTCCTTGCCAGACACCTGGTCTGCAGCCTGTTGCTGAAATCCCTCCAGAATGGAGCATGACTTCTGTGCCTCACAGAATGCTTCCCTGGTAGGCCCCCCTTCCTGCTGCCACTGTGACAGGTCAGGGACCTCATCCAGTTCAGAAACCTCCTCCCCTGTAGGCTCCAGGGCCTCCCCTTCAGGTTCAGCTCGTCCTGCACCGTGGGAACGTCTGGGGCTGGTTTCCCACGCCCCTTGCCCTTCCTCCTTCTGGCAGTCACCTGGACCACTCTTTCAAGCTCCAGGGTCTTCTGATCACCCTGACGGGCTGCCATAGACCGGCTAGACACACAGGCCCACCCAGGTAAACCCAACATTTCCAAGTGTGACCTGTGTTCCACCTCCTGCCAAGGGGAATCCTCCAGGTCATTGCCAAGCAAACAATCTACAGGCATGGTTGGACTCACAGCTACCTTCAGGGAACCTGAGATCCCCCCATTGAAACAGAACCTGTGCCACTCTGCACAGGCGCCCTGGATCTATCTGCTGTTCAGACTCCAGGTGACTCATCACTGTGGTCCCACTGGCTCCTGTGTCTCTCAGAGCCTCCACCAGCTGTCCATTGATGGTCACCCACGGCCTGTACTTCTTAGTGTTATCAGGCACGAGGGTCCTTTCGATCATCTCACTGTCCCCTAGTGAGACAAGGCTCATCTCAGCTGGCTCGCACCAACCTGGAACCAACTCCTCCCCAAGTGGTACACTGGCCAAACCCTGTGACTGAGCAATAGTGGGTGCCGGTGTCCACTTGGGACATTTGGGGTCCCCCCTCATGTGACGCTCCTGATCACATGCAAAGCACTTGTAGGACCCCTTCTCTGCAGTTTTCCCTGTAGAGACCCATGGTTTATTTTCTACTGGGGGGTGGGATTCTTTACTCTGGGAACTAGTTTGGGGCCTTTTAGAGAATTCCCCCTGTTTACCCTTACCCCTCACTTCTTCTGATGGGGACCCTGCCCACCATCGGCATGGTCTCCCCATACCTCTTTTGGACCCTGGTGCTCTCCCAATGGTCCGATTCCTGTGAAAGCTTCCTGTGGTCAGTCAGCTTGCTGTCAATTAGGTGCTGGCTCAGCTCTGGAAAACGTAAACTGTACAAGTGGTCCCAGGCAATCAAATTGTAAAGGCCCTTATACTTTGTTACCTTACTACCCTTCACCCAACCATCAAATGACCTGCAAAAAGAATAAACACATTCCAACCCTGTTTGGGATTCCTTCTTCTTATAGGACCTAAACTTGTCCTTGTACTGATCAGGGGTGAGACCATACCTAGTGATAAGGGTGTCATTCATGATAGGGTAAGTAAGCCCCTGGAGATCCCCTAAGGATGTCAGAGTATCCCTTCCCTCTACCTCGAAGTACCTCCCAATGAGCTTCAGGGACCAGATTCATATGGAGAGGAGACTCATACCCCTAAACCACAAACGTATGTCATTCTCCCTCTTGTAATACTTCACAGGGTCCTAAGGAATGTGACCCTCCTCTCAGGCTGCACTGTGTTATTGCTGCCACCATCCATACTAGAATGGCTCCTCTGATCCAGCTCCCTCAAGCTGAGCTCATGAGCCAACATTAACTTTTTCTCTTCTATTGCCATCCTCATTTTCTCCAACTCCAACTGGTGAGCCCTCTCTGCCTGTCTGTCCTGCAACTCTTCAGAAGTCAGACCATTTGGTGACACACTGCTACCCGCCCTGGAGCCCCTCTCTTTGGACATAACAGGCCCACCCACTACACCATTGTGGATGGATTGTTCTTCCTCCTCCTCATCCTCCTCTGTGTGCCCCTCAGCCTCCTTGGCTGTTACCCAGGCCCTCAGTGCATTCTGCAGCTCCTCCTTCCGATGGAGCCCTTAATGGAACAAGCAAGGTTTTTGAAGAACTGCCTCAACTGGACAACTGTATAGCTCTCCAGTTTTCCTAAATCAAAAGCAGCTCCAGCTGATGCATCTCCAGATTTAGTCATGATGAAGAGTTAAAAGTGCAAGTTACAAAGGCAGATAAACAAGTTCCCAAATGGAGTTTAAAAGTCAATGAAGAATTACCACAAAATGGAAGTAGGCAAAACTAAAAAAAGAGAAAAAAGCAAAAATCACAAAGACAAATAGTATGTGGTCACATAATGATCTGCACTGAAAACAGTAGTGTACACTTAATCACTGTATGTCAAGTAGAAATACAAGTCCAATCCCAACCGCTGATCACCAATGTTAGAAATGGGGTATTTGGTTGGCAGTCAGGTTACCCCCTGTCCAAGCAATGACCCTCACTCTAGTCAGGGTAAAGGAGAATCACTCTTAGTTAACCCCCGCTCATCCCCTTGGTAGCTTGGCATGATTGGGCAGGCTTAACTTCAGAAGCAAGGTGCAAAGTATTTGTGCCAACCCACTCAGTAACTCAGTGAAAACAATACAAAATGTCACAACACAGGTTTAGAAAAATAGATAATATTTATCGAAACAAAACAAGACCAAAACGACAAACATCCAGCATACACAAGTCAAGTTATGAGTTTAAAATTCAAAACAGTCTTAAATCCTTTAGAAAACAGTGAGAATGTTGCTAGCGTACAAACGTACCTGAGTAACATCAAAATAAAGCTGCACGGGCAAGTGTACATCGGAAAAGCCAGTGATGCATTGATTTCTCACTCGCAAGCGAGAACGGGCATCGTGCCTCCTCCAGTTGGGTCAGCGTGCATCGTTTCTTCTCTCCTGCAAGAGAACGATCCGTTGATTCCGGATGGGCACCTCGGGTCCAGGCAGGCTTTGTGCTGATTTTCTTTGCCCAGCAATGTTGCATCGATATCGGGTCTTACGGTGTCATGAAACAATCAACAGCAGCCACTGCGGGTGTTGCATGCCGTTTCTCCAACAGCTTTGCATTGATCTTCCAGCCGCGGTGCAGGTGGAGTACCGATTTTAGCCACAAGGCCAATGGCGCTTCATCTTTGCATGGATTTCTGTCCTTTTCCACCAGTTGCACCTTTAAAGGGCCTAGAGACAAGATACGGCACCACTTAGCGGGCAGGACTCTCAGCAGAAAGCCAAAGTGCTGGCAGAGAAGAAGTCTTTGGTGTCCCTGATACATCAAAAACAATGGTGGGCAAGCTCAGATCAAGCCCTTGTAGATTCTTCACCAGTGGGAAGTCACACAAAAGTTAGACTTTGCCCTCTCTCAGGTAGAAGTAGCTACTGCAGGCCAACCCAGCAAAGCACAGTCAAAGGCAAAGGGTCAGTACTTCTCCTCCAGCTTCCAGCTCTTCTCTTTGGCAGAGGTTCTTCTTGGTTCCAGAAGTAATCTGTTTTTCAGGGTTTTTGGGTTTTCTTCTTATACCTCTTTCTGCCTTTGAAGTAGGCCTACTCCAAAAAGAAGTCTCTGTTGTTTTCAAGATCCTGCCTTGCCCAGGCCAGGCCCCAGACACACACCAGGGAGTTGGTTGGAGACTGCATTGTGTGAGGGCAAGCACACACCTTTCAGGTGGAAGTGAACACTCCTCTTTATCTCTCAGCCCCAGTGGCCCATCAGGATATGCAGGCTACACCCTAGCTCCCTTTGTCTCACTGTCTAGAGGAGAGGTGTAGACAGCCCAATTGGTAAACTGACCCAGACAGAGAATCCACAAACAAGAAGAGTCACCGAATGGTTTAAGCAAGAACATGCCTACTTTCAGAAAGTGGTATTTTCAAACACACAATTTAAAAACCAACTTCACTAAAAGATGTATTTTTAAATTGTGAGTTCAGAGACCCCAAACTCCACATGTCTATCTGCTCCCAAAGGGAATCTGTGTTTTAATCATATTTAAAGGAAGCCCCCATGTTAACCTATGAGAGAAATAGACCTTGCAACAGTGAAAAACTAATTGGACAGTATTTCCCTGTCAGGACATGTAAAACACATAAGTACCTGTCCCATCTTTAAAATACCCTGCGGCCTGCCCATGGGGTTACCTAGGGCCTGCCTTAGGGGTGCCTTATATGTATAAAAAGGGAAGGTTTAGGCCTGGTAGGTGGGTACACTTGCCAAGTCGAATTGGCAGTTTAAAACTACGCTCACGGACACTGTAGTTGCAGGTCTGAGCCATGTTTACAGGGCTACTAATGTGGGTGGCACATGCAGTGCTGCAGACCCACTAGTAGCATTTGATTTACAGTCCATTCTGTGGCTACTACTTTCCAAATGACATTTTCTCCCTTCACTGTTTTAAGTTTCTTACACATGGCTTATCTAACAGTTATTGGGGCACCATGAACTTTCCATCCACATCTTGAGTTGAACACCTTTCCTCAAGTGAAATATCCCAGTGTGCTCGGGAAGACTTCATGAAAATCACTGTGCAAATTTGGACAAATTCGGTCTCATTATCCATGCTATTTATTTACATTTAATCTTTTAATGTTATGGGTAGAACACCGTTGCGTTCTAACATAAATGCTATGGTTGAACCTAGCTCAAAATACTGTGACTTATAATAGACACATATATTTTTCTTTAGACCTATCTCATTCTATACTCCAACATTTTTGTGAAATACCCTTCCAACTTTCTAGGTCTACCACCATACAGAAGTTACCCGATGTCAGGGTTGAAAAGTTGTAGTTTCTCTTTTCAGTGATTCATGTAAAATGTTTTGGATACCAAGGTTATTTGTGTTCCAGAATTAAATAACATAGGACAGTCAAGGTTTTCCACTTTCACTGTATCCAAGGGACTCTTTCTGTGAAAACATGACACTCAATTTGCAAACTTTTTTTCTCCACACAACATCTCTGCAGAGTATGTTTTCTTTCCTAAACAAATTTGACTGATTTTTCTTTAAAGTTCTTGCTCTTACAGTTCTTAAAACAATGTGATTTCCTTCTACAGATTGTGTACACCACTGTTCACTCTCAGCAAAATGTGTTCTTAGTCACGTCTTAGAGTGCTACATTCAAAATACTTCCCTTGAAATGTCTCACTTGAAGTTGTTTAACATTTTTTTGTTTCATTTTCAGTTCACTCTCAACTTTTATATTCTCTTGCATGATCTCCTCAACACAAGCAAACAAGTGTTATATCTTTCTAGCCACCACCAATACATGAACTAATTAAGCATAATCATTCTGCCTATAATACACTTGGAACATTTTATATGTTGCTACTCAGCATAAATTGATATTTAATTATTTTGTCTCTTATGGTTTAAAACTTCAGAAAAAAATCTAATTTACATATCAAGTTCTGAAGTGATAGCTCTCTAAAATAGTGTCCATTTTCAGAAGGTAGTGGAGATGAATAGTTTTGATATGTATTGTGTATTTATTGAGACTTGAAGCTTCTTCAATGGATAACTTAGGAAGGTGGTCAAACACCTATACACCTTCTTATCTCCAAAAGTGTAATAATAAAACACATTTTCTTTCTGCACTCTGCAGTCTTCCAGAGACTCTAGCATAATGGACATATACCTTTTTTCACTTTACCCTTTTTATAATGGGTCCTTTATGCAGAGTTAAAACAGTAGATAAGCTGTGACATGCTGACCAGTATATGTAACAATGTGTGAATGTTAATTAATATCTAGAGTTATTAAGCAGTGTGTCCTCAGTTTAGAGAGTGCATGAGGGGAGAAAATTTCCCAGAAGATTGGAGACTTGCAACCCGAAGGTGAGAGCAGCAGGATCAAAGTATGTTCCGGCGAATAACACTGATTGCCAGAAGATTGGGAGATGGCAATCTGGGACATTGTCTGATGTTAGCAGCACCTTTATATCCTTTTGTTTTTGTTGTCCTCTCTTACTCCACTAGTCTTTGCAAATTTGAACATAACTGCGTGTAGTTTCATATCACTCTTTCAGCCCTCTTAGGTCCACAAATTGTATAGCTTTATGGCCCTTTTGAGAACAATGACATGTTAGTTCTGTTAATATCCAGGCACTTTTGAAAATTGTGGCAGAATGCTGTGGCAGATTGCTGTGCACCAGTTATCTTTTCTTATCTGACCCAAATAGCTGGATCAAGTTAATTTATGTTTGCTGAAGTAATAGTAAAAATATAGGATTTAGAGAGTAGCACTATGTCACAATAGGAAATATAAAATTAGAAAGGCAGCTAATTGACAACCACCGCACACCATGAGAAATGAGAAGGCAATAGAATGCAAAAGGGCATACAGATGGGCATGGTGATAACATTTACACTTCTCCTGCTGCACCTCTTACAGGAAAAATGCAAGAACAAATCCTGGAATTATCACATAAGGGGATTTGACAATCACTGAGATAGAAGGAAAAATATGTGATTAATGAGTCCTCATTAGAAGTTCTTCTGTCAGAGGCAGGGTTCCTGGAAAGTGTTTCAACAGGCACCAGAATAATTCACTAAAATTCATGCAGAACAGATCAAGTACCTGATAAAGACCTTGTGGAGTCCAGTTTGCACAGAGAAAGTGTTAGTCCTGTAGATGCTTGTAGGAAAGTACCATCTTGCCTGGCATGTTACCCCCATATTTCACTGTATATATGTTGTTTTAGTTGTATGTGTCACTGGGACCCTGCCAGCCAGGGCCCCAGTGCTCATAAGTGTGCCCTGTATGTGTTCCCTGTGTGATGACTAACTGTCTCACTGAGGCTCTGCTAACCAGAACCTCAGTGGTTATGCTCTCTCATTTCTTTCCAAATTGTCACTAACAGTCTAGTGACCAATTTCACCAATTCACCTTGGCATATTGGAACACCCTTATAATTCCCTAGTATATGGTACTGAGATACCCAGGGTATTGGGGTTCCAGGAGATCCCTATGGGCTGCAGCATTTCTTTTGCCATCCATAGGGAGCTCTGACAATTCTTACACAGGCCTGCCACTGCAGCCTGAGTGAAATAACGTCCACGTTATTTCACAGCCATTTACCACTGCACTTAAGTAACTTATAAGTCACCTATATGTCTAACCTTTACCTGGTAAAGGTTGGGTGCTAAGTTACTTAGGGCTACGCGCACAGACACTTGCACCGGCAGGAGCCCTTTAAACTTCGGCGGCAGAGCAGCCTCAGCTGCTGATTGGGCGGGAGGCCCTTTAAACAACTCATAGCGCGCCCGCAGCCGCGGGACGCGCACAGACACTTGCACCGGCAGGAGCCCTTTAAACTTCGGCGGCAGAGCAGCCTCAGCTGCTGATTGGGCGGGAGGCCCTTTAAACAACTCATAGCGCGCCCGCAGCCGCCGGACGCGCACAGACACTTGCACCGGCAGGAGCCCTTTAAACTTCGGCGGCAGAGCAGCCTCAGCTGCTGATTGGGCGGGAGGCCCTTTAAACAACTCATAGCGCGCCCGCAGCCGCGGGACGCGCACAGACACTTGCACCGGCAGGAGCCCTTTAAACTTCGGCGGCAGAGCAGCCTCAGCTGCTGATTGGGCGGGAGGCCCTTTAAACAACTCATAGCGCGCCCGCAGCCGCGGGACGCGCACAGACACTTGCACCGGCAGGAGCCCTTTAAACTTCGGCGGCAGAGCAGCCTCAGCTGCTGATTGGGCGGGAGGCCCTTTAAACAACTCATAGCGCGCCCGCAGCCGCGGGACGCGCACAGACACTTGCACCGGCAGGAGCCCTTTAAACTTCGGCGGCAGAGCAGCCTCAGCTGCTGTTTGGGCGGGAGGCCCTTTAAACAACTCATAGCGCGCCCGCAGCCGCGGGACGCGCACAGACACTTGCACCGGCAGGAGCCCTTTAAACTTCGGCGGCAGAGCAGCCTCAGCTGCTGATTGGGTGGGAGGCCCTTTAAACAACTCATAGCGCGCCCGCAGCCGCGGGACGCGCACAGACACTTGCACCGGCAGGAGCCCTTTAAACTTCGGCGGCAGAGCAGCCTCAGCTGCTGATTGGGCGGGAGGCCCTTTAAACAACTCATAGCGCGCCCGCAGCCGCGGGACGCGCACAGACACTTGCACCGGCAGGAGCCCTTTAAACTTCGGCGGCAGAGCAGCCTCAGCTGCTGATTGGGCGGGAGGCCCTTTAAACAACTCATAGCGCGCCCGCAGCCGCGGGACGCGCGCGGGCGGCGCCCGGGCGAAGCCCGGGCCAAGGGCGGGCCCGTCCTTCGCCCGTCATCGACAGGAAGAGGCAGGGCTGGGCCACCCCTCTTTAAACTTCGGTTCTGCAACCCTAGGCCTCTCTGCCTCCCTATCTAATCAACCCAAAACGACAGGGAAAAGGGCCAGAAAGAAGCCCAGTTCTTACTGAGTAGCCTAGACTTCCCCCCACCCTGCAAACATTTGCTGATACAGAACAGCCCAGTGGAGCTACCTAAGGAGGATTAACTCACCCCTCCTTCCCTATCCCTTACTACTTAGGCAGGGCCACGTGTACCGACAAAACATGGGTAAAAGGAAACACTCCAAAACAAATAACACAACAAACTTAAAAGATAGCACATCTATACTAAAATATATCTCAGGGGCAATGGGCATGATTGATAAACAAATCGCCACTGTAGAAGAAAAAATGATGGGGTCTAAAGATCATTCACTCGAACCACTAGTTTCTGTAGAACTACCTAATAATTCACAGCAAAGCAAAGACGGCGAGGAGAACATAGAATCAAGGTACACCAACGGATGTATTAAAGACACCTCTAACCTAATACACTCCCTGGATGATACCTCCCCCGTGGCCAAACGACCAAGGAAACCAGAGGCGGGGCTGGAGGATAAGATTTCTAAGAAACCCCCAGCGAAAGGCCCAATTGTCACCCCAGCCACAAAACTACCTAAGAAACTAACGAGGAAGAAACCTATAAATAATGTAGGAGATACGACTAGATCACTCCTTATAAACCTTAACGACCTAGTAAACACCCTGAAATCATCAATAGGACTCACTCTTGATTCCATGCTGGAGCGCTTAAAGGGAGTGGAAAATAAACTTGAGGCAGGACTTGGTCTAATAGAGGCCATACAACGAACAGATACACATCACGCACTAAAGGATCCTAATACATCACTTCCAAACCAAGCGCAGGGATCAAATACCCAATCCTTCTTGCAAAATAGGGTAAATGGTACCCACTTGAACGTAGATCCCCTAAGAAATACGTCGACGCAGCCGCAAGTATCCAATTCGAATCCAACCCTTAGGTCCGTATTCTCCACCGCTACAGTTCAAGCTTCCCTGCCCGACCAACCAGACTTAAAACCTAGACTAGTCAAGAGAATAGACAACAGCACACCGAGGATAATGACCTCTCACCCTCACGTAGACCCAGGGAGGAACACACATAGCAGAACTGAACCCCCAAACATATGTTACCGCCCAAGTGATCTACTACATCTCCCTCCAGAGGCTACCCCCTATGTAGCAATTCTGGCCAATGTTCCTTGCCTAAATGACCAACAGACAGAATCTTGGACAGCTCTGAGAAATAAGGCCCTCAATTGGATAAGTGTCCGTACGGGCCCAGAAATGGCAGGGCCTCTCTTTGAAAACATAAAAATGGTCAGGAGAATCAAATGGATAGGTAACAATAAGAAAGTATTGGAAGGCGATTGTGTGGTACTCTCATTCGGGTCACCAAATTTAGTGGACAAAATTATCCGTAATCTAGGGGCTAAACAGGTCACTTCTCAAGGAATCTCACTACTACCCCTAGGTTTCTTCTACCAAAAACCAGAGGGACACAACTTCACAGGCCTACAACTAGCAAGAATGCCCTCTAACACATTAGATTTCCCAACGGGGCGCAACAGATTCCACCCCCTTAGGACTCTAGAAGATATCGATTGACTCAGTATGAACCAGAAAGCTCCAGACGAATTACCCCAGATAGAACATAAACCAGGACGGACACCAAGCAAAGAACTTACATCCCATACAACAGACTCCATAGTAAACACGCTCCATAGCCACTCAATACAAAATAGTGCCCCCAGATATTTACCCCAGTCACCAGGTGACATCGTACCTCTGGGTACACCAGTGGACCAGCAAGACATCCCCAAACAGAAAGCAGAGATTGCCCTACTATTCTGGAACATCGCAGGTTTAAATAACAAAATAGACAATGAGGCTTGGGTGAACTTTATAGAAAAACATTCATGTATATGTCTCCAAGAGACTTGGATGACGAGCCCCCTTCACATTAATGGTTATAAAACATTTCACTCCTCAGCTGCCCCGTCTAGGCATGGCAGACCAAAAGGGGGCCTATGCACATATATCTCTAACAAGGTACGACTACTAAATTTAGAAATGAAATTTACGAGTCTATATTACCAAATGATAGAGGGCAACTTGGACAATAAGACTCACCTAGTCCTCATTAATTTCTATAATAATGCACCCTCAGGAGAGTTTGCTAATACCTTACTGGAGATGGGTAATGACCTTAAAAAAATTGCTAATACTAATAACAGTCGTGAGATCCTCATGATCTGGGGAGGTGACTTTAACGTCCACCCCTGCAAAGAAACCTCAGATAAGGTATGTGGCTGGGACCCTGAGGGCATTGGTACAACTCTCCACTTTGCTCATAACACCCAAGGAGACACACTTAATTTACTGACACAAACTCATAATTTATCCTTTGCAAATGAATTACACACTGCTGAACCAAAGTTCTATCCAACTTACAATGGAAGGGGAGCAAATACTGTGATCGATTACATTTTAATGTCAACCCACTTCTCACACTACCTTAAGAAATATACCTTGCATGACATCGCAATCAGTGACCACTACCCCCAGAGCCTCAATCTTCTAATAACCTCCGTAACAGCTGACAGAGACGACAAGATCAGCCTGTTAGACGATACTGAGTTAATGTCGTGTAACGGATACTCCCTTAAATGGTCACAGATCGACCCTGACTTCTTCCTCAAGCAGCTATTAAGTAACTCGAAGCATGCTTTTGCAGATTGTCTAAGTGAGAACACAGATCCAGGACGATGTGTGAACGCTTTTATATCGATCCTGCAATCTATAAAGAAAGCCCTTACTACTAGAAGGGGTAACCTGGGAAAAAAAAGGGCTACTGGATGGTTTGATTATAACTGCTCACAAGCACATAGGAAACTGAAAAAGGTGCTAAAAGCCCCAATAAGATCGCTAACAGAGATACGAAAGTGCAGACAAGAATATAAAGCAGCAATGAAGGGAAGGAAATTGTCTTTGAAAAGAACCCTGTGGGAAACTCTACATACAGCTAGCCGTACAAAAGATAATATTCTTTTCTGGAAAACAATCAACTCACCTATGCTCGGGGACAGAGATTCCCGCAGAATGGAAATAGCGATCTCCGAAGAAGTCTGGATCGCACACTTTTCCAAAACATATGCCCGAGTCAGCAAGGAGAACCCTACATTACACGAACACGAGCAAGCCCCACAGCAATGCACTCGCCTGTTAATAACCCCTCAATTCAGCCTTAAGGAGATAGAGGAAGCCATATCTCTAAGTAAACCAGGAAAAGCCCCGGGCCCCGATGGCGTCCCGATAGATGTATATAAGGCCAATATCCACCTATGGGGCCCCCTATTAACGCAGTCATTGAGGGCCATCTGCACACAAGGTCCCCCACCATCTTGGCGAGATTCCAATATAATTCCTATATATAAAAAAGGTGACCGTCTTAACCCAGCCTGCTACAGACCTATCTCCCTGCTGGACTCAACAGCCAAACTAGCAGGGAGAATCATCCTGAACAGATTGCAAATTTGGGCAGAAGACAAGAGAGTCTTGTCTCCTGTCCAATACGGATTCAGGAAAGGCATTGGGACAGTGGAACAAAGCCTGAACCTAAGTATCATTATAGGAAAGTATACTAAGATCAGAGAAGGCAACTTGCACCTGGCATTCATTGACTTATCCTCAGCATTTGACTGCGTACTACATGACAAGTTATGGGACATCTTAACCAGCATGGGGGTAGATCCAGCAATAATCCAGTTTATACGAGACATGTATTCAGGGTGCAGAGCAAGAGTGAGGTACGGCCTAAAGGGGGAGAGCACCCGCCCTTTTGGCATATTTAGAGGCGTGCGCCAGGGCTGCGTCCTCGCCCCGTTCCTGTTCTCGTTGTATATAAACAACTTAGAAAATGTGCTGGTTAGTAATTGTAAAGATCTACCCCAAATAGGCAACCGTCCTGTCCCGGTCTTACTTTATGCAGATGACGCAGTTTTAATGGCCAGGACCCCGTTAGCCTTACAAAAACTACTAAATACTTGTATTACATTTATGTCACAATTGGGTCTTACTGTCAATTATTCAAAAACATTCATCATGAATTGTGGTGGGAAACGCGGCAAACCCTACAATATTACAACCGCGGAAGGGAGAGTAGAAACCGCAAGCACCTTTTCCTACCTGGGCATAATGTTCGACAATCAGGGCTCCTGGGTTAACTGTAGGAAGATAAAAAAATCCCAGCATATTAAAACAACGATGGCCTTAAGGTTTTTCTCTAAAAGAATAGGGGGATTACCCCGCCAAACATGATAAAAATTTACAAAGCTAAGTGCATCCCAGCAGTCACGTATGGGTCCGGTATCTGGGGATACACAGACTGTAATCTGCTACAGACGGCTGAAAACGACTTTTTAAGATATATATTGATGGTACCAAAAGGCACATCATCATACATAATTCATTCAGAACTAGGATCCCCCTTTATCACCGACCTGATAAAGATCCAACCCTTACTGCTTTGGCACAAAATTTGGACCTCGGAACACACTGAACTAAATAAGGCCATTTTGACCGACTGCATGGAGTCTACATACGCAACAAGGGTGCCATGGCTAAAATTCATCATGACTTTCTTTGAAAACATGGGCAACAAAGCTTATTACACAAATCCAGCTCTCCTGGAAACAATCTCTAGGAAAGACCTGAGTGCTATGGCACTAAAATATCTAGAAGATCTACGATGGGAGGTTGAATCAAAAAAGTCCACCGTCAGTCACAATCAAATAATCTTGTCAACGGAGGCTATTCAGCCTTATCTGATGAACGTGATAAATCCTCGCCATCGTTTTGTGCTCACTAGAATGAGGCTGGATATATTCCATCGTTTGGTGACCTTCCCAACCATGAATGATTGGAGCACCACCCTGAAGGCCTGCCCATGCGACGCAAAGGCACAACAAACCACATTCCATGTGGTTTTATTTTGCAAATTCTACGCTAAGCAAAGAAAGCGTCTAGTAGCCCCTCTCCTAAGGCTAATCAATCTCCCTCAGTGCCGCACCGCGTACACTTGCCTTCAGGTATTATCATCTATCGAGATGTGCAGAACCTTTGCCAATTTTTTATGCTCTGTATTAAGCACAAGAAAGTGCATGGGGGCTACCAACATAACTTGAACTATTTTAGATTATTTATTATTTTTTAATCTCTAAGATTTTAGCTTATCTTATTGTATTTTATTTATTGTTTATCAAAATGTAAATTATTGTTACTTTTATGACTTGTTGAAAGTCGAATAAAGTCCTTGTACTACTACTTAGGGCCTTATGTACAAAAGCTTTTTCCCATAGACACAGAATGGGTAAAATCCTTTGGTACATCTGGCCCTTAGTGTGTGGGCACCCTGGCACTAGCCAAGGTGCCCCCACATTGTTCAGGGCAAATTCCCCGGACTTTGTGAGTGCGGGGACACAATTACACGCGTGCACTATACATATGTCACTACATATGTATAGCGTCACAATGGTAACTCCGAACATGGCCATGTAACATGTCTAAGATCATGGAATTGTCACCCCAATGCCATTCTAGCATTGGGGAGACAATTCCATGATCCCCCGAGTCTCTAGCACAGACCCGGGTACTGCCAAACTACCTTTCCCGGAGTTTCACTGCAGCTGCTGCTGCTGCCAACCCCTCAGACAGGTTTCTGCCCAGCCATGCTTGGCCCAGGAAGGCAGAACAAAGGACTTCCTCAGAGAGAGGGTGTTACACCCTCTCCCTTTGGAAAAAGGTGTCAGGGCTGGGGAGGAGTAGCCTCCCCAAGCCTCTGGAAATGCTTTGATGGGCACAGATGGTGCCCATCTCTGCATAAGCCAGTCTACACTGGTTCACGGATCCCCCAGCCCTGCTCTGGCGTGAAACTGGACAAAGGAAAGGGGACTGACCACTCCCCTGACCTGCACCTCCCCTGGGAGGTGCCCAGAGCTCCTCCAGTGTGCTCCAGACCTCTGCCATCTTGGAAACAGAGGTGCTGCTGGCACACTGGACTGCTCTGAGTGGCCAGGGCCAGCAGGTGACGTCAAAGACTCCTTCTGATAGGCTCTTACCTGTGTTGCTAGCCTATCCTCCTTCCTAGGTAGCCAAACCTCCTTTTCTGGCTATTTAGGGTCTCTGCTTTGGGGAATTCTTTAGATAACGAATGCAAGAGCTCATCAGAGTTTCTCTGCATCTCTCCCTTCACCTTCTGCCAAGGAATCGACCGCTGACTGCTCTGGACACCTGCAAAACCGCAACAAAGTAGCAAAGACAACTACTGCAACCTTGTATCGCTGATCCAGCCACCTTCTTGTCTGCTTTCCTGGTGGTGCATGCTGTGGGGGTAGTCTGCCTCGTCTCTGCACTGTAAGCTCCAAAGAAATCTCCCATGGGTCGACAGAATCTTCCCCCTGCAACCGCAGGCACCAAAAGACTGAATCACTGGTCCTCTGGGTCCCCTCTCAGCACAACGAACGTGGTCCCTGGAACTCAGCAACTCTGTCCAAGTGACTCCCACAGTCCAGTGACTCTTCAGTCCAAGTTTGGTGGAGGTAAGTCCTTGCCTCCCCACGCTAGACTGCATTGCTGGGTATCGCGTGATTTGCAGCTGCTCCGGCTCCTGTGCCCTCTTCCAGGATTTCCTTTGTGCAGAGCCAAGCCTGGGTCCCCGACACTCTAACCTGCAGTGCACGACCTCCTGAGTTGTCCTCCGGCATCGTGGGACCTTCTTTCGTGACTTCGGGTGAGCTCTGGTTCACTCTTCTTCGTAGTGCCTGTTCCAGCACTTCTGCGGGTGCTGCCTGCTTCTGTGAGGGCTCCTTGTCTTGCTGGGCGCCCCCTCTGTCTCTTCACGCAATTGGCGACATCCTGGTCCCTCCTGGGCCACAGCAGCATCCAAAAACCCTAACCGTGACCCTTCCAGCTAGCAAGGCTTGTTTGTGGTCTTTCTGCGTGGAAACACCTCTGCAAGCTTCTTCACGACGTGGGACATCCATCCTCCAAAGGGGAAGTTCCTAGTCCTCTTCGTTCTTGCAGAATCCACGCTTCTATCATCCGGTGGCAGCTTCTTTGCACCCTCAGCTGGCATTTCTTGGGCATCTGCCCACTCACGACTTGAGTGTGACTCTTGGACTTGGTCCCCTTGTTCCACAGGTACTCTTGTCTGGAAATTCATCGTTTTGCATTGCTGGTGTTGGTCTTCCTTGCAGAATTCCCCTATCACGACTTCTGTGCTCTACTTTCTTTCCAGAACTAGCAGCAGATGTGTGTGCCATGTCATTTGATCTGCAGTGCTACTTTCAATCATGTACCTAAACTGTCTGAAAGTGGGGAAGTTCTATCCACCAAATCTATGCTAGATTTTCACCCAGCAGGGAAGATGCACAACACTCTACATAGTGCGATAAAGATGCCCATATTAAAGATAGGGAGCACTGTCCTTGTTTATACCACAATGCACCTTTACACAGGTGCCCAAGGTGCAAACAGGGACTGTGTGCCCTATTACAAATAATGTGCTACCCTCAGGGCAGCTGCAAACCTGCGCCTTCGCTGGGGATAGCATATTCTGTGAAATACAGAGCTGCCCAAAGTTAAAGAGGGTATAGAAATCTCTCTGGAGGCAGGTGAAATGTGTGACTGCATTTACCTGTGGGGATATTGTTGGCAGGATCTATAGGATCCACTTTCCCACCTCCAGAGGGTTGCCTTATGGGGGCACACTGACATGCTGCACCTTTTTGTAGAGCACTGCAAGTGTGTTTCTTTGTCTCTGCACCCCATATATAATATGGTTCTGGTGAGAAGGGAATGTGATTCTGTCATTTGCATAGCAAAAAGTCCCAATGCAATTGTGAGAATGCCCTCTCAACGTAGTGCTGGCACTAAATGTATACCAGCACTCTCAATATTGCAGAAGAGGCAGCACAAGTATCTGCGACTCCTTCCGCAAAACCATAGAGATCCGAGGGCCCACAAAGTGTCACACACACCAGCTGCATTCCTGGGCCACAATGTATAGTACAGCCCCAGGTATCCTTCGCCCTTGACTGAAATATTCACTCTCAAAAGAAAATCATGATGATTCAGGGTCAAATCAGGAGGGCTCCATTAGGTATGTGGAAACATTTGAGGGGTCAGCCTGAAATATTAGTTCCCATCCAATCACTAGGTTAACAGAAAATTAGAACATATTTGTACAAGTGGACTTTAAACCAAACCCATGTCCGAAAAGAAGCTATAGCTAAGGTAGTTAAGAGGGATAAATGTTAAAGGAGAGTGGTAATAGAGCTCAAACTATTTCAGAGAGGGCAAAAGGGACAAACAGATGTTTTTCAGAGGAAGTCAGCAATGCCAGATATCCTTCATAAAGTAAAACAATCCCTAATAAAAGCACAAGAGGCTATGCAACAGTTCTTGGACCCAGACCTGCATGATATGAACCGAAAGTAGCACTGTAGACTAAAAAATTAGTCTGGTTAACCCAAACGTTAAGCTGAGGCATGATTTGAAATTCCTAATTTGCAGAATGGTCTACTGAATTAGACTGCATACTTGTACACGTAATAAAATAAATCTGATTTTATACCAACTCAACGAAAACCTGAGAATTATTGAAATTTTAATTGATGAAGTAAACTCAAAATTAAAGAGTGTCAGTTTATGACACACCTCTAGCAAAGTCTCCATTAATAGAAAAGATTCTGATGTAAGTGACCAGTCCTCCCTCCACTCTAGCCCAAATGATTCATCAGGATATGAAGGCTACACCCCAGCTCCCTTTGTGTCACTGTCTAGTGGAGATTTACAAACAGCTCAACTGTCAGTATGACCCAGAGAAGGAATACATAAGCAGGTAGAGTCACAGAATGGTTTAAGCAAGAAATGCCCACTTTCTAAAAGTGGCATTTTCAAACTGACAATCTAAAAAAAAAACCTTTACAAAAAGATGTATTTTTAAAGTGAGTTCAGAGACCCCCAAACTCCAGATCTCCCTCTGCTCCCAAAGAGAAACTGCACTTAAAAAATATTTAAAGGCAGCCCCCATGTTAACCTAAGGGAGATATAGGCCTTACATCAGTGAAAACCGCATTTGACAGTATTTCACTGTTAGGACAAGTAAAACACATCAGTACATGTCCCATCTTTAACAACCACTGCATCCTGCCCATGGGGCTACCTAGGGCCTTACATGTACAAAAAGTAAAGGTTTGGGTCTGGCAAGTGGGTACACTTACCAGGTCAAATTGGCAGTTTAAAACTGCACACACAGATATTGCAGTGAAAGGTCTGAACCATGTTCACAGGGCTACTCATGTGGGCGGCACAGCTAGTGCTGCATGCCCACTGGTAGCACAGTGATTTACAAGCCCTGGGCTCATCTTGTGCACTGTACTAGGGACATACTAGTAAACCAAATATGCCAATCATGGAAAAGCAAGTTACACATGCAATTTTTACAGAGAACATATGCACTTTAGCACTTGTTAGCAGTGGTAAAGTGCCCAAACTCCTAAAGCTAACAAAAACTGTTCAGAACAAAATAGGAGGAATAAGGCAAAAAGTGTGGGGATGACCCTGCAAAAAGGGCCATGTCCAACAGAGTGTTAAAGGAAGATTTGAAATTATAAAAAAAAGTTTTATTTTAAAATTTTCCTGGCTTGGATGTAAAATTTTTGTAAATTTAACGAACATGAAATCCCTAAGTATCAGATTATACAGTAAATTCTGTAGAACTTAAATACTTACAATGATTTTAGTGTCAGTATTTAACAATGATAGGGGTTAATGGGATCTGCAATCAGTGAGATGCTTCCAGATCTCAGGGACCACTATTGTACATGGCTCCTGCACTGAGGTAGGATGAACCCCCTTTTTATTATTCCCCTTCTTCAGAATCTATCTGAATTCCACCGTGTCTATAAACTCTGTGGTCAGTCAATAATTTTCCAATGCCCACATAATTGTCTTGCTCTTTTTTGTGTTCTGCTAACAATTTGCGGTACTCTGCATGGTTCTATTCGTTCATGGAGTAGTGATGATGATGGTGGTGATTGCATATTTAGCCATTTCTGGTGATAAGTAGCCTGTATTCTCTCCTCTGCATACTTATCTATGAGCTGTTACAAACTACTTTACTATCTTGTCCAGGAATGTGATTAAAAGGCAATTTGCTGTAAGAGTGCATAGAGTGAGGTTCATTCTTTTTTCTAATAATTTTTTTCTAGTAATTTATTCTCTGCTTTCAATTTATTTTCCTTTCCATTAAATGTTTATATGCAGTGATCATCATAAGTGTGAAATCTCCCATCATAAGTACCTCCCATTCCATAACCATAGAGGTACATGAGCCATTGATGTGGAAATCACAGTGAATCTCATAATATATTTTGGAGAAATATACATACAAGGATTTTGTCTCACCTCATGTCATGCACATATGTCAGAATAAGGGGGTAGCAATCTGCCAAGCTGAAGCTTACTTTCCCCTACGATCTCTGTTTGATAACACAACTCTATGTCCACCTACATGAACGATATTTGGCTCAAATGTGTTACAACTGACAGGCTTTTCTCTTTGTATAACTCCCAAAACAGTTTCCTGCAGGAGTGTTTCAACAGAATGCAGATACTAGGTGAATGCTCCAAAGAGCAACCCATGAATGCCCTCCTCACTTTAGAAAGGTAGGTTTGGGGGGATAGGTGAGATTCAGTAGCCATGAAGTTTTTAAATATGTTGCAATCTTTAAGGAAGATGATGCTCAGTTAACGCATAGGGCAAAGTACAATGTTCAACTGAGCCATGCGCTATTACTAAAGTTGTACAGCAATAAGGCAAGCCATGGTAACTACCAAGATGGTCCAAATGTCTTCATGCTTCAGGGGATAAGCAAAGGATAAATGTTGTTTTCCTTACATTGTTCTTAAGATTAGTGATATGGTCTACATAGTTGACATTTGTGTCAACAAATCATCCCCAGGTGGTACTTATTAGGTGATTTCAGCCCTAATCCCTAGGTTGACTATGGCCTGCACCCATAAGACTATCACTCTGGAAAATCTTCCTATATAAGTCATAGTTTACAGGACGTTGAAAAAAGGCGACACCTACATCAAAGCCGACATGAAAAGTATTCTGGCTTTGTGTGTAATTGAGTGTTCTAATCATTCATAAATAATCCCAGTGGTGATCGATCCAGGACAATGATTGTAGACCTATGCTCCTGTGTGGCCTGTGTAAGGCTCTTCAAAGGCTTTTATCAATTTAATATTTTGCTATTTAGTTTATGACTATGTCACCACTGGTTGACTAATGTTCCCATTCATTTGCTGACATATGCGTTTCTGTTGGATGGCACACTAGTGACATCCCTAAAGAGTGTTGCCAGTCCTACAGAATTCAATAATGAGGGATCTCAGACTATTGATACAAGTTCTAGTTTGTACTGGAATGGGTGATCCCCATTATTACCAGACAAAGGTCTTTGGACTGCATTCAGTTCAATTAAAAAAAGAACTCATGAACTTCAGGTCTTGTCGGAGGTGTTACTGCAGAAAACACAATCAACATCCTTAATAAGACACCTACAGTTGAAATCTTCCTCCTGTTTATAGCATTTAATAAATGACATCACAAACATACTCACTGGAATGAGGCCACAACACATCTCACCTCCAAAATGAAATAAATAACATACCAAAACAACTAAAATATTCACCACACAGTTAGACAAATGTCTATGTAATAGTATAAAATGGGAACCCTTCCATATGCATACTATATCCACCTATTATATATTTTTTATAAAAAGTAAATATTGTATACACAGTGAAAGTTTACAGGACACTCAATTGAAATCTTGTAACCACTCCAGAAATTTAACCTCCCTTCCAGACCTTCTTTTAATAGTTTGAACAGTATTCCTTGGCCCATCAAGAGTAGTGGAATGCTCACTGTGGTTACCCACAAGGAGATTTTCATTCAAAGCCTCTTCATCACACTTCACCAATCTATACATACTCCATACTTTACCTGAATGTAATACCATCACATTCCTCATGACATCCCTGACATTGAAGTCCCCCCCATGTATGCTGATCAACCTTTTTTTCACAAACCTTGGCCTTTTAACAAGAACCTACTCATCTACATTCCCCGATCTCTGTTCAGCTTTGTGTGCTTTATCATGCCATACCTTATATTTCTCCTGATGTCCTGGACATCAAAACCTCTGTACACTCCTTCAAACTATTTAAAGCACCAAACTATAAGGGATTATGGTGGTTATTTTGAACTTGGCGGTTCAGCCCGCCATGCCGGCAGTGGCGGCTAAAGCCTCCAGCTGGCATGGCGGGCCGAACCACCATATAAAGAACAGGGTGATGCCCGCCAACGACAGTCTTCACCCACCACCCGCCGCCAGGTAGCCCAGCGGCGGGATGAAACACCATCCGCCAGGGTAGCTGCACTACCCTGCAGATAATGTTTCAAATGCCGCCAGCATTTTCCTGGCGGGATATCCCACCAGGAAAAGGCTGGCGGAGGGGGTGCCCTGGGGCACCCCTGGGGGCCCCTGCACTGCCCATGCATTTTGCATGGGCAGTGCAGGGGCCCCCATGCAGGCACCCGTCGCACATGTCACTGTCCGATTTACGGTCAGTGACATGCGTGACGGGTGCTGCTGCACCTTCCGCACAACAACATTGGCGGCCGCTCCTCATGGAGCTGCCCTCAATGTTGCAGCTGTGTTCCCCAAAGGCCGGCGGGCAGAGACACTGTCTCGGCCCGCCGGCCTGGCGGGTAAATCATTATACGGCCGGCGGGTTTTCCAGGAGGCTGGCGGTCATTGGAAAGACTGCCAGCCCCCCGTGTTCGAAATGAGGGCCTACGTTTGGAAACTACCTTCCTATCACTCACATGCTTAAAAGGAGCCATTTTAGACACACAATTTTGTGTAGAGCTATGTTCCCAAAACATCTACATCTATATTCCATGCAAAGCAACTTAGATTGCATAGCTCTCTGTGCATTAGCTTTCAACAACTTGTTCATAGCCTCTACCAGCCTATTAGCTTGAGGACAATGCAGGGCTGTGCATAATGCATGAATAGCTAGAACAATAACAAACAATTCCATAGGCGGAAGAAATCAAATGGATCCACTATGCCCAAACCCAACTACCGTTAAGGTTTATCAGGCACAGCTACAGGAGGCAATGGTGCCTTTCAAACAACTATATTCTTATCATATTGATCATGTGAAAAACATTTTTTTACTACAACCGCCACGGTCTCTATCCATCCCAGGCCACCAATACAATTCACTCAACCACGTCTTAGTTAGGTACCTTCCCAGATGTCCTTTATGGACAATGTTATCCTACTGCTCTCTAATAGGCTCCAGAGGAGCTCCTGTCTTCTCTACAAACAACTCCCTCAGACAGATACAACTAATTCCTGACAACATAGTATTTCCTACTTTGCAAATCCCAATTCTGCTACATCTGGCCAGCCATTCACCATAAAACCTAAAATGTTCTTGTATATCCCATCCTTCTGAATGTCCTTCACCCAATCTCCCTTCCTTACAATGTCTAACTGAATCCATTGAACCAAATTGGTCGCCTTACCCTCACCCCCAGATTCTTCACACAATCCTTGTTTCAAAAGTGGCATCATAGACAAACAATTATAAACTTTGTTCTCCATACCTGGTTTATATTGCACAATCAAATTCTACTCTGTCATGCTCTGTATCCACCTCTCAGTGCATGGAGACATGTCCCAGCTCTCCTTGCAGAGGAAAACATCAACTAAGGGTTTGTAGTCACTCTTAATGGTGAAGGGTAAACCCCAGAGATAAAATGTGAACGTCAGTATGGCCCAAGTGTAAGCAAATGATTCCTGCTCGATAATAGAGTAATTAGGCTCTGCCCTTCTCGATAGTAGAGTAATTAGACTATGCTCTTTTTTGTGCTCTAGAGGCAAATGCTATTACTCTTTCCTCACTATTAACCACTTGATATAAGATTGTTCCCAGACTGGCATCCCTCGTTAGCACAGTTCTTTTATGCACATCAAAATGCCCCAAAGTTGGCAAACAGCCCAATTGTTCCTTGATTTTCTGGAAGCCACTTCACATTCTTCTGACTACACAAACCTTGCACCCTTAATGAATCACTGATGCAAAGTTATTAATGAACTTGAAATAACTTCCCAATATATCTAAAAATCATCTCAACTGGCCCTTATCCAGCAGTACAGGTGCCTTAATAATATCTTCTGCAACATCCTGCTAGGGACTGAAATCCTGTCCGGAGACTGTGTGCCCAATAAATGTTATAGTTCCCACTCTAAACTGACATTTCTCTCTCTTCATGGTCAAATGATGCATCTGCAACCTACTCCAAACTTCCATGGTTCTTTCATGCTCCTCTATGTCTTTACCAAAAACCTAACCAATATCTTGGGAAAAAGTACTTTTTGTACCCCTTCCAAAAACAGTTGCCATTACAAGTTGGAAACAAGTGGCCAGAGATGCTAACCCAAACAGCATTGTAACAAAACAAGAAACACACAAAGGGGTAACCAACTATGTCAATGGTTTGGATTCATCACTCAGGGCAACCTGATGATATAATGATGACAAATACTTTTCACTAAACATCTATGCACCATTTAAAAGAGAAAGCTTCACAGAGATGTTAGACAAAGGTTGTCATATCCATGCACATACATCTATTCAAATCATGCAGATCTACCCTCATTTGAATACTTTCGCCACCATCCTTGAGATCCAGAACAATTGGTACCAACCACTCTAGCATTCAGTTTCCTCTATTACACCAGTTCCATTAACTTTTTCAAAAAGTCACAGTTCAAGGACTCAATTATAAAAGGAGCCACTGTGCTTGCTTTCTGCACCTTCCTTTAGAACAAATGGATGTTCAAAATTGCATAATAAACCCTGACTTGTCCTCAGACACATCAGGAAATTTCACCGGTATGTCCTCATCCTCACTGAAGTGGCAAAACATGATGACCTTGTCAGGAGGATTAAGTATAATGCCCAAATCACCCTGATGCTGCCAACCTAATACGTTGTCCGCTCTTTTAGCAACATACACTTTTCCAAAGGGTTTTCCACCCATAAAGTTAATTTTTATGGGCACAAACCAATCGAATCAACAACTGCACCACCATACCTACCAGAATTTTGTCGGATTCTTACAAAGGAATATTTTCTTCTCCAAAACCTTGCTCCTAATCGTGTCACCAATCAAGGTACAAGCAACCCTAAATCCACCAATACATCCATTTCTGTAACACCAAGAGTTATCTTGCATTCTGGCATTTTATAAGGACCCACATCACATTTAGGATCTGTCAGCACAGTGTTTTCATCAAGTTGTCTCACAGTAACATCCTCACTCTTTACCCTCACATGAGTGGCTTTACATACCCTTGCATATTGGCCAAAGTTACTACACTTCCTACATACTATTAGTACTGTCAGAAAAATAGTCCCTACTGCCACCTTTATAGCATCTAAATTTGCTAGCATTCAACTTCAAAAATTTATTGTATGTTGTTGGACCTGGCTTTTTGACAGGGACATCCCCAAACTTTTTGCCTCCTTCCTCCTATTTTTTCTGACCTGTTGTTGTTGGCTTTTGACCTCTGGGCACTTTACCACTGCTAACCAGTGCTAAAGTGCATATGCTCTCTGTGTAAATTGTACTACTGATTGGGTTATCCATGATTGACTATTTAATTTACTTGTAAGTCCCTGGTAGAGTGCACTACATGTGCCTAGGGCAGGTAGATTAAATGCTACTAGTGGGCCTGCAGCACTGGTTGTGCCACCAACCTCAGTAGCCCCTTAACCTTGTCTCAGGCCTGCCATTGCAAGGCCTGTGTGTGCAGTTTCACTGCCACTTCGACTTGGCATTTAAAGGTACTTGCCAAGCCTAGAACTCCCCTTTTTCTATACATAAGTCACCCCTAATGTGTGCCCTAGGTAACCCCTAGAGCAGGGTGCTGTGTGGGTAAAAGGCAGGACATGTACTTGTGTGGTTATATGTCCTAGTAGTGTAAAACTCCTAAATTCGTTTTTACACTACTGTGAGGCCTGCTCCCTTCATAGGCTAACATTGGGGCTGCTCTCATACATTGTTGAAGTGGCAGCTGCTGATCTGAAAGGAGCAGGAAGGTCATATTTAGTATGGCCAGAATGGTAATATAAAATCCTGCTGACTGGTGAAGTCGGATTTAATATTACTATTCTAGAAATGCCACTTTTAGAAAGTGAGCATTTCTTTGCACTAAAACCTTGTTGTGCCCTTCTATCCACGTCTGGCTAGGTTTAGTTGACAGCTCCTTGTGCATTCACTCAGACACACCCCAAACACAGGGTACTCAGCCTCACTTGCATACATCTGCATTTTGAATGGGTCTTCCTGGGCTGGGAGGGTGGAGGGCCTGCCCTCACACAAAGGACTGCCACACCCCCTACTAGGACTCTGGCAGACAGGATTGAACTGAAAGGGGGCTTGGTGCATTTCTTAGACACTCTTTGAAGTCACCCCCACTTCAAAGGCACAACTTAGTATAAAACAGGGCCTCTGCCCTACCTCATCAGACACTTGCTGGAGAAGAAACCTGAACCAGAAACTACATCCTGCCAAGAAGAACTGCCTGGCTGCTCAAAGGACTCACCTGTCTGCTTTTCTACAAAGGACTGCTGCCTTGCTGTTGGCCTGCTGCCTTGCTGAACTCTTGCCTGGCTGTAAAAGTGCTCTCCAAGGGCTTGGATAGAGCTTGCCTCCTGTTCCCTGAAGTCTCAGGACCAAAAAGACTTCTCTCTTCCTCTTGGACGCTCCGTGTGCCGAACTTTTCGACGCACAGCTTGTTCCGCGGCAAGAAAAACGCCGCACACCGACGCTGATCGACGCGACGTCTTCGGGACGACCGAAACTTTGACGCACGGCCTCGCAAGGACAACGGCGCCCGACTTCCCGGGAGAAATCGACGCAACGCCTGCCGTGAGATCGAAACTTTGACGCACGGCCTCGCAAGGACAACGCCGCCCGACTTCCCAGGAGAAATCGACGCGACGCCTGCGGTGAGATCAAAACTTTGACGCACGGCCTCGCAAGGACAACGCCGCCCGACTCCGCAGGAGAAATCAACGCGACGCCTGCCGTGAGATCGAAACTTCGACGCGCAGCCCCGCAGAACGACGCGCAGCCGGAAAACAAGCAGAAAAATCCACGCACAGACCCGGGACAGCTGGTACTCCCCGCAAACCACAGTAAGAGACTGTCCGCGCGCCGGAAAATGACGCACGACTCCCCGCGTGGAAAATAACGACGCAAATCCGTGTGTGCTGAGGAGAAATCGACGCACACACCAGTTTTCCACGTACCTCTTCTCCTGTGGCCCTCTGAGGAGATTTTCCACCAGAAACCAGGTACTTTGTGTTTGAAAGAGACTTTGTTTACTTTCTAAAGACTTAAGACACTTTGGGGGTCATTCTGACCCTGGCGGCCGGTGGCTGCCAGGGCCACCGACCACGGGAGCACCGCCAACAGGCTGGCGGTGCTCCCACGAGCATTCTGACCGCGGCGGTTCAGCCGCGGTCAGAAGCGGCAAGTCGGCGGGCTCCCGCCGACTTACCGCTGCTCGGGGGAATCCTTCATGGCGGCGGAGCGCGCTCCGCCGCCATGAGGATTCTGACAGCCCCTACCGCCATCCTGTTCATGGCGGGAAACCCGCCATGAACAGGATGGCGGTAGGGGGTGCCGCGGGGCCCCTGGGGGCCCCTGCTGTGCCCATGCCAATGGCATGGGCACAGCAGGGGCCCCCGTAAGAGGGCCCCGCAAAGTATTTCAGTGTCTGCCTTGCAGACACTGAAATACGCGACGGGTGCAACTGCACCCGTCGCACCCCTGCAACTACGCCGGCTCAATTCTGAGCCGGCGTCCTCGTTGCAGGGGCATTTCCTCTGGGCCGGCGGGCGCTCTTTCGGAGAGCGCCCGCCGGCCCAGAGGAAATGTTTAAATGGCCGCCGCGGTCTTTTGACCGCGGTGCGGTCATTTCACGGCGGTACCTTGGCGGACGGCCTCCGCCGTCCGCCAAGGTTAGAATCACCCCCTAAATATCACTTTTCGGTGATATCTTTACAAATTCGTATTGCAACTTTGATCGTTTTGACCTGAAGATACCCAGATAAATATTATATATTTTTCTAAACACTGTGTGGTGTATTTTTGTGGTGTTATGCTATGGTGTTGTATGATTTATTGCACAAATGCTTTACACATTGCCTTCTAAGTTAAGCCTGACTGCTCGTGCCAAGCTACCGGAGGGTGAGCACAGGCTGATTTTGGATTGTGTGTGACTTACCCTGACTAGAGTGAGGGTTCTTGCTTGGACAGAGGGCAACCTCTGACCAAACAGCTATGGTCACGCCTGCAAATGTGTGTGATTCGAGGCTATGCAGACGCTGATGTGCAAATGATCTGGTCAAGTGAGTTAATGGAGAGCAGAGTATTTCCTCATTGCATCTGTTTCAAGTAGAAAACAGGTCTGCAGAGCAACAGTGGTATAAATAGTTTCGAGCACAAATACAATCAAAGATAACTGAGTTATGGATGGGAGGACTGGCTATGTTTGAGAGAAGCAAAAAGAGATTTCTTATGATGAGAAGAATTCATTACAGTGTGAAAACCACCGCAGTTCCTTTATAGAATATATTTGTTCCACTAAAGCCAGTTAAAGTAAACCAGCAGCATTGTTAATCAAAACATGGTCCATAGAACCACGGACAAATGATACAATTATGGCCTGGTCTCCGGAAGTGATTTGTCGGGAAATAAGACATCTGCTGCTCTGGTTTGAGGCACGAACCATAGTTACTACGCAGATGCTCCGAATTGGGAAATTGCCAGTGTGGTCGGTCATGACCTACTACAAACATGTCCAATGTAACACGATTTGCACATAATGCACAGCACCAGATGAAGTACAATTTTAAGATGTAGTGACTGGCTGTAGTGTTTTTCCAAGTTAAAGACCAAGTTCTTTTGATGGAGAGGTAAATAAGGGAACAAGCTGACGTTGAGGAGTTTAGTTGAAGAGAGCAGTGTGGCACTGAGCTGGGAATTCTTAGACCCAGAATGCACCAGTCGTTATCTGTGAAAGCAGGTATTGGTACCAGATTTGATACACCTACGGGCACTTTTGTATAAAGGACTGGCGTACCTTCGTGAATAGGCGATTGATCAATGCTGGAGAGGTTTTCCTGCAAATAGGCACTAGCGGACATGCACAGTTTAAAATGTTGAATACGATTATCATTTATGGCTGTTTAAGCACTACGAGATACATAAAGCACCCTTTTCAACCATTTGGGTGTGGATGGGAAGAGTGTTGGTTTCATTTTTGATTGCTGCGCACTCCGTAACTCTGACATAACATGTTTGACTAATAAAAAATAGGCTTCAGTTTCATGTGGAACTAGGCCGCTCAGCCAGTTTGCAGAAGCGGGAGCCGAAGCGCCGCTGTGGTTTGCTTAAATGAAAATGCCGCAAGTACCAGATTGAGCTATTAGATTTATTTTCAATGGACTGGTTTTGCACCTGAGTGCTTGTTTCGTGGTGTTGATGTACGCAACGATTAACTGGCGTGTTGACGTTTTTCAAAATCAGTTCTTTATAAAGATGGGGCGCCTTTAAATTTGTTCGATTTATTAGAGATTGGTATATGCGGTTTAAGTAAAATGCCATTTATTTTTAAAACGCTTCTCCAGGGTCATTAAATTACGGCAGCACATTTAACGGATTAATGAGCACTGCTTTTTTGTTTCAAGTAACTATTTTGTTTTGCGCGACCTTTTGTTGACGCGTATCGCTTTTGTTTTGGAATCGGTTTTGGTGTCTGATATCGACTTGATTTCTTGTCTCTTTCCTTCTAGCTTAAAGTTGAAAGAAAAAGAGATGTGGCATTTTGAAGAAATATCAGCGTTTCCACATAACCGGTGAATAGTAAGACTGGAAGTCTCTGTTGTCTCAGCTCAGGTAACAGCTTTGTGTTTGTCAACTTTGTTACAATAAAAGGTCTTTTTCTTCTTCTGTTCCAGATGAGCAGTCATATGCTATTCTTGATTAAATCCGTTCTTCGTTGAAATTTGTGAAACTGAAGTAAGTGCAGAGCTTGGGCAGTGGAAGTCTGTCATATTTGAAATAATTTGCCTAAAAGATATATTTCTTCAAGTTTGGTATTTTTTATTTTTCTTATTCAGTCATTTAAATAAGGATGAATTGCTTTGGACTACAGTAAGTAGGTCTCATGGTTTATAAACAACATTTAATATATTTGGATTATTTTCCTTAGTTTGCTAAAAATCATTTTCTTCTCTTTTAGGTTGGAGTTTTTATCCAGGTCATGGTCCCAAGGAGATCCTGACTTGATGGGTCTGAAAGGCGTTAACAGTTTTCTACTGGGGATTTGGTTAGGAATTTGGCTGGGTTAAAGGGGACCTTTAGGAATCTTACACATCATTTTGGTCCATTTTCTAATATAGGCCCTTCAAACTCAAAGTGCTAATTGCTGTACATTCCCTGAGTATGATTTAGGAGTTTTTTGTTGTTGTTCTCAAAAGTTCATTTTTTCCTGTTTTGAATAAGTGAACGGGTGTTAATGGGGTTACATTGTCATGTTGTCTATTTGCGAACAGGCTGTATGTTGTGTCAGTGTTTAATGTATGCACAACTTTTTTGTGTTGGGTAAGATCGAGGCAACAAGGTATTAAACCCATCTGTTTTATCTGGATGTGGAATTTGTGTTGTCTCTCTGAAGTATATGACGTCTTTTCAATCAATATTTTTAAAGAGTGTTTAACGAAATATGAAGTCGGTGCATGAAAAAAAATGTGGACACAATAAGACAAGGTGTTGCACTCATTCATTATTAATTGATTAGAGTACAGTCAGTGAAGGTATTTCTTTTTCGTATAATTCATTTAGTGGCCTAATCTCACTGGTGTGAAATTGGCCCAACCCCTATTAATAGATTAAACACTTTCTAAAAGTGACATTTTCGAATTTACACTTTAAGAACCAACCTCACCAAAAGATGTATTTTTAAATTGTGGGTTCAGAGACCCAAAACTCCAAATCTCTATCTGCTCCCAATGGGACATTACACTTGAAAGATATTTCAAGACAATCTCCATGTTATCCTATGGGAGAACCACGCCTTGCAGTAGTAAAGCCTGACTTTAGCAGCATTTCACAATCAGGACAAGTAAAACACACTAGTACATGTCCTACCTTTTAAATGCACTGCACCCTGTCCATGGGGCTGCCTGGGGCCTATCTTAGGGGTGACTTACATGTAGTAAAAGGGAAGGTTTGGACCTGGCAAGTGGGTGCACTTGCCAGGTCTAAATGTCAGTTTAAAACTGCCCAGACAGACACTGGAGTGGCAGGTCTGAGACATGTTTTCAGGGCTACTCATGTGGGTGGCATAATTAGTGCTGCAGACTCAATAGTAGCATTTCATTTGCAGGCCCTGGACACACATGGTGCACTATACTAGGGATTTACTAGTAAATCAAATATGCCAATCATGGATAAACCAGTCACCAATACCATTTAGACAGAGAGCACTTGCACTTTAGCACTTGTCAACAGTGGTAAAGTGCCCAAAGTCCTAAAGCCAGCAAAAATGAAATTCAGCACAGGATCCCAAACAGGAAGTCAGAAGCAAACAGATAGGTGAAACCACAGCAAGAGCTGACAGGTCCTACAGATGTCCAGCCAAGATGTCAGGTCTAGATTATGTTTTCCTCCTTATGTCATCTTAGAAATGGTCTCTGACTGAGAGCAGGATCCTGACTCTGTAACCTGTTGCTCCCACGCCATCCCAGCTTGTGTCAAGACCCGATTAGCTCCTCATTTGTTTTGCCAATGTCTGTTTCCAGATGGTATCCAGTGACATTGTGGCCATTTCCAGGGCAAGGTAGTCTTGATGCTTTTGTCAGGTTCTGAGCTGCATAAATAGGAGAGTGCATCAGTACATGAGTATGCAACACACACTGGCAGGAAGGCAAAGGGTTACCAGGGATTTCTACATCTTATCCTGCTTCCCACATGTGGTTGGTGCAATTGATTGCACTCTTGTGGCACTTCAGCCACCTCACCACAATGCCCACATCTTCTGCAACAGACACAGTCAGCACTCCATCAATGTATAGGGTGTGTGTGTTGCCAGTGACTGCTTTACGGATGTGCATGCAGTGTTTCCAGGTAGTACACATGACAGCTACATATTCTGCAGATCACCTCTTGCCCGGCAGCTGGCAGCAGGGGAATTTGGTAACGTGACTTCTGGGTAAGTATTCAAACAACAGACAAGTTTGTTAATGTGAAAAGTTGTTTTAATACACATCCATAAGAATTCAATATTTCTTGTGATATATACATGATGCCAACCAACACTGCATGTACCATTTCACATGTTAGCAAGTTTATAAAGTCAATAGGGATATGCATTGAAATCTGTATATTTTCTTCCTCAGGTGATGCTGCATATGCACTCTCCCCTCATCTCCTCACACCATCCAGATGTGCAATCAGTGTATCTCAGCGAAGGTACAATAGGACACACATACAGACGCAAGAGCATACTTTTGGACTACTAAAGTCATGATTTAAAAGTCTTAACAATACAGCTGCTACTACTGCTGTGTGCAAGATAATAGCAGCCTGTTGTGTCTTACACAACATTGCAGTATGTCAGGCTTACACATACCTCTGAACCCTCACCTAGGTCTGAATCCAGGGAACAGGGCCATTGTACCTAACAGAGGGCAGGATATATAGATGGGTGACCAGGTGGTTGACACTTTTTTCTCTTGAGCCACCAGTTGTGTTACAGACTTTGGCCCTCATTCTGACCCTGGCGGTCTTTGACCGCCAGGGCGGAGGACCGCGGGAGCACCGCCGACAAGCCGGCGGTGCTTCAATGGGGATTCCGACCGCGGCGGTAAAGCCGCGGTCGGACCGGCACCACTGGCGGGGTCCCGCCAGTGTACCGCGGCCCCATTGAATCCTCCGCGGCGGCGCAGCTTGCTGCAGCGCCGCGGGGATTCTGACCCCCCCTACCGCCATCCAGATCCCGGCGGTCGGACCGCCGAGATCCGGATGGCGGTAGGGGGGGTCGCGGGGCCCCTGGGGGCCCCTGCAGTGCCCATGCCACTGGCATGGGCATTGCAGGGGCCCCCGTAAGAGGGCCCCTAAATGTATTTCACTGTCTGCGGCGCAGACAGTGAAATACGCGACGGGTGCAACTGCACCCGTCGCACAGCTTCCACTCCGCCGGCTCGATTCCGAGCCGGCTTCATCGTGGAAGCCTCTTTCCCGCTGGGCTGGCTGGCGGTCTGAAGGAGACCGCCCGCCAGCCCAGCGGGAAAGTCAGAATTACCGCCGCGGTCTTTCGACCGCGGAACGGTAACCTGACGGCGGGACTTTGGCGGGCGGCCTCCGCCGCCCGCCAAGGTCAGAATGAGGGCCTTTATGTGGTTGCACAGTCTGTTGCCAATGGTTATTGGTGGACATTTAACACTCTTTAAGCCCTACATGTTATCAACAACAGATGTTTTCAAGAGTCAAAGTCCCTGCTACATATTTTGTGCTTATGTCAGGGATTAGTGTTGACAAAGTCACAAATAACTCAATTGCCTAAGGGTAATGGACATCCTAAACTTTGTTTGCACCAAGTGTCACAAGGATTGTTGCCTATTTTTGCCTATGCATAGAGTCAGTCAGGTTTGGTACTGTATACAAGCAGGAAACCTATGGGTATATGTGAAACTGAAAATTATACAAGTAAACGTCAACCTTGGATTTTTGAGATTCCCATACTCCACTCTAGCACACCATCACTATTGATTTTATGGGGCCTGATGTGGGGCACACTGTACTTTGGACAGTGGCCCTTGCATAGATGTGACATGGGGTGTCAGGCAATGTGATAGACTTGGGGGCATATTTACTTAAAAGTGGCATAGTACAGCCCAGCAAGTCACTGTGTTGTGTTGCATCATTAGTAAAGTGCTCTCCGTTGGTACTTAATGGGCTGCCTAGTGCTAATGTAGATACCCTTGCAATATGGTGCATAGGTGCCTGTAATGCAAGCAGGATTTTATTAGTGCAGGAAGAGGTGTCACCCTGCACAAAAATCATGTGAGGCTTTTCACTCTCTATATGTGCTGCATTCAGCAGCACACATGAAATGAGGACAAAACAAGGATAAATAGTGATATCTCTGCTCATAGTGCCTTCCCTGGGGTGGTGTAAGGTTTTGGCAGGTTTACATGGTTTTCTAAATGTGGGGATGTGTCAAAATCCATGGGTGTTGCCTCAGACACGCACGCCTATGTCCATGGAATGCATACCAAGGCAGAGACTTGCTCTGCGTAGAGCTACTCCAGATTTATGAGGCAACTAAAAGCCACACAAAGTGACTTTGGGTGGCTTCAGAAATCCGACTTTGAGTCATGTTTCATGCGTGTGCCACTTTGCATGATGCAAATGTGATGCAATGCTCTTGTACAAATGACTCTTACAGTTAGCCCTGCTTAATTCGGCTGCAGGATGGCAGAGCTTCTTTGCTGGTGGTGATGGTGGCTCAGAATATACTTAAAATTGATGCCTGCAATTTATGTATTTTTTCTGCCTGTGTATTATTTTTCATAGTGAATCTATGTTCACAGGCTTAAGGACAGAGTCTCTGATCCAAGGGCAGAGTATCTACCATTAGTAAGGAAACTCCACACAAGGAGCGGGGACTCCACAGTCAGGCTGGGTCCCAACAATATTACACAGGAAATGACAAACAGAAAATAAACAGCAGGGTGTTCATCGCAGGAAGCTGTTAGCAAGAATTTGATATTCATTCTTTGCCATCCTCACCTCCACTAAGACCCACTGCAATCCTGCTGCTCTGTGTACCTAACCTGTCCCCAACATGGCTGAGGAACTTGATGACAAGGCACTCCCTTTCAGCAAAACAGAACTGAACATCTTAGCTGAGGGAGTGCTTTATAAATTCCCTTAACTTTATGGGCACATGGAGGAACAACTGAGTACTGCAGTGCACAACAGAGTCTGGCAAGAGATCACAGCGCACTGCAGTGCATTGGCTAGCCTGAATGTGCAAGAAGCTCTGGGAGGACCTGTGACACTAGGTCCACGCAAATGTCCAGGACGTAATGGGCCTGTCCTCCAAGTCCCACTTGCCCACTGGGGGTCTTGAGAACATCCTGGCTGACCCTCCATGCTCATCTGGAGCGGTATGAGCAGCAGATACCTGGTAAGCACATGAACTGTTCATGTGTCCGGTAGCATGATGTTTTTTCTATCCTTTCACCCTGACTGCATAACGGTTACAGTACTTACATGGTCTAGGCCTCCTTGAAACAATTAGAATGCTGTTTAATGAGGGCAAATTGGGACTTGTTTTCTAAACAACACTTTGATATGTTTCCATTACAGATGCATGATAATTAATACATGCTCTTACAATATCATGACTTCTCAACTAAGGACCTTATAACTGTTGTATCCAATGTTGCAGGAATAGCTTGCACAATGTCTAGTGTTGGTATGTGAGGGCTTTGGGTGATGGATGAGGTATCATGCAGGCTTTTGTGTGTGTGTCATGTGTCACCCTTCACCTTCTCTGCTTAATGGTTATAGTACTTATAAGGTCCAAGGCTCAATGGAGCATTTGGAATGCTGTTTAATGAAGACATTCTGGGACTTTTAGTATACTTAACACAATTGGGATATGTTTTCAATTAAAGGTGCATGTTAATGAATACATGCACTTACAATATCATTACTATTCAACTGAGGACCATATAACTGTTGTATCCAATGTTGCGGGAATGGCTTGCACAATGTCTAGTGTTGTATGTGAGGGGTTTGGGTGTTGGATGGTGTATCATACATGTTTTTTTTGTGTTTCATGTGTCACCTTTCACCTTCTCTGTGTAATGGTTACAGTACTTATCAGGTCTGAAGCTCCTTGGAGCAATTGGAATTCTGTTTAATGAGAGCATTCTGGGACTTGTAGTGTGCTAAACTCAACTGGGATGTTTTTCCATTACAATTGCCTGTTAATGTGTTAGACCTGACAGCCTTAGGGTGGTCACCCCTAACTATTTGCCTACCTCCCTCCACTTTTTTGATGTTGTTTTTGCTGGTTTTTAGTCTCTGCACACTTTACCACTGCTAACCAGTGCTAAAGTGCCTATGTTCTCTCCCTTTAACCATGATGACATTGGATCATACCCATTTGTATTATTTAATTTGCTTATACATCCCTAGTAAAGTGCACTATATGTGCCCAGGGCCTGTAGATTAAATGCTACTAGTGGGCATGCAGCACAGATTGCCCCACCCACTTAAGTAGCCCCTTAACCATGTCTCAGGCCTGCCATTGCAAGGCCTCTGTGTGCAGTTTCACTGCCAATTCGACTTGGCATTTAAAAGTACTTGCCAAGCCTAAAACTCCTCTTTTTCTACTACAGTCACCCCTAAGGTAGGCCCTAGGTAACACATAGGGCAGGGTGCTGTGTAGGCAAAAGGCAGGACATGTACCTGTGTAGTTTACTTGTCCTGGTAGTATAAAACTCCTAAATTTGGTTTTACACTGCTGTGAGGCCTGCTCCTTTCATGGGCGAACATTGGGGCTACACTCATGTACTATTTGAGTGGTAGCTGCCAATCTGAAAGGAGTAGGAAGGTCATATTTAGAATGGCCAGAATGGTAATGCAAAATCCTGCTGATTGGTGAAGTTGGATTTAATATTACTATTTTATAAATGCCACTTTTAGAAAGTGAGCATTTCTCTGCACTTAAATCCTTCTGTGCCTTACAATCCATGTCTGCTCCGTTGTGCATTCACTCAGACAAACCCTAAAGACAGGTTGCTCAGCCTCACTTGCTATTTGAATGGGTCTAACTGGATTGGGAGGGTGGAGGGCTTGACATGTAAAAGGACAGAGTAGTCTGCCTTCACACAAAGGACTGCCACACCCCCTACTGGGACCCTGGCAGACAGGATTGAACTGAAAGGGAACCTTGTGCGCTTCTAAGCCACTCTTTGAAGTCTCCCCCACTTCAAAGGCACATTTGGGTATTTAAACGGGGCCTCTGCAACTACCAACTCGGACACCTCTTGTAAAAGAGAACCTGAACCAGAATCTACAACCTGCCAAGAAGAACTGCCGGCCTGCCCAAAGGACTCACCTGACTGCTTTCTGTGGAGGACTGCTGTCTTGCTGTTGCCCTGCTGCCTTGCTGCTCTCTGGCTGTGCTGAGAAGTGCTCTCCAAGGGCCTGGATAGAGCTTGCCTCCTGTTCCCTGAAGTCTCAGGACCATAAAAGACTTCATCTCTACAAGAAAGACTCCTTGTGCGGCAAAAATCGACGCACAGCCTGCCAGAAACGAAGCACAGCCTGCATCGTGGTGAAAAATTCACTGCATACTGAACGGAATGACGCAGCCTGACTTCGCAACAAGAAGATCGACGCAATGGCAGCGTAGCAACCGGAAATTCGACGTACGGCCCAGTGGATCGATGCACAGCCGAACAGGAATGACGCAGCCTGACTTCCAGAGACGAATCGACGCAGCGCCTGCCATGCGGTAGAAATTGTGACCCAACGCCCACCGATTCAACCCAGCCCCTATGACTTCGTCTTCTCAGCTCTGGAAATCCACGCATCATCCCTGGGGCATCTGAAAACCCCGCAACCCAAAAGGATCCATGACCGAGTGACAGAAATCGATGCAAAGCCTTCCCTGTGTGAAAACTAAACGACGCATCGCTGTGTGCAGCCCGAGAAATCAGCGCACACCTCCCTGTTTTCCATGCATTTCCTCCTCTCTGGTTCTTTGTGGAGATTTTGAACACAAACCAGGTACTTTGTGCTTGAAAGAGACATTTATTGCTTTTAAAAGACTAATGACACTTTATATAATTTTTACAGTGATATCTCAACATATTCTTATTGCATTTTTATCATTTTGACCTGCATTTATCAAATAAATATTATATATTTTTCTAAACATTGGGTGGTGTATTTTTGTGGTGTTTACTGTGTTATTGCATGATTTATTGCACAGATAATTTACACATTGCCTTCTAAGTTAAGCCTGACTGCTCAGTGCCCAGCTACCAGAGGGTGGGCACAGGATAATTTGGATTGTGTATTTGTATTTTGTATTTATAAAGCCCATTCCAGCCATGGCCTCGAAGCGCTAAGTAATAGAGGAGCAAGTGTCAAAAGAAAACAAGAAAGAAAAAACAACTGCTGAGGAAAGAGCCAAGTTTTTAATTGCTTCCTGAAGGCCATAAAATTGAGTTCCTTCCTAATATTCAGGGGAAGCAAATACCAATGTTTGTCAGCCGCTACAATAAATGCTTTGTCCCCCCATCTAGCCTTGCGAGTTCGAGGGACATAGAACAGGTGGGCTCCTGTTAATCTAAGCTGACGGCTCGGCGAACACGATCGTATCCTGAAGAGAGATCTTCAGATCTGTTCATATGCAAAGACTTATGAGTCAAACATAACTTTTTTTTAAATGATGCGCTTTATAACTGGCAGCCAGTGCAATTGTTTCAAACTTCTGCTAGCTGACGCTGAACAGGGAAGATTTAATATTAAGCGGGCAGCTGTATTTTGAATCAGATGGAATTTCTTAAACAAGGTGTTGTCAATATTGAGCATTAAAGGTTTGCAGTAATCTAATCTAGATATTACTAGTGCCAAGATCACTGTGATTCTAAGCTTCTTTTGCAAATAAGGAAGAATTTTATTCAGAATTTTCAAAGTCCAAAAGCTAGATTTGGTGACGGAATTTACTTCAGACTTAAAAGATAGGCAGTTGTTGAATATGACTCACACATTTCTGTTGGGGGAAATGGGGGCAGGCAATTCGCCACATTCTAATGGCCACCAGCGTGAACTCCACAATTCCTTGCTAGAGCCAAAAAACAAAATCTCGGTTTTGTCACCATTCATCTTAAGCCAGTTTAAGCCCATCCATCTGTTAACCTAACGCATGCAGTGGTGGAAGCGATTTGCAACTTCCTCACAGTACTTAGGGACAGGAATGATTAGTTGTGTATCGTCAGTTTAAGAAGTGGTCATAAAGCTAAACAAACAAATAAGTCAGGCCAGTGGGGCTACATACAGATTACATAATGAAGTGTTGAGTGAGGAGCCTTGAGGGACACTGCAAGGAAGTTGACATGTCGGTGCTCTAAAATCTCCACAGCTTACCGTGATGCATCTTTCACTCAAAAAGGATTTCAAGACATTTAATGCTGTACCTCTAATCTTTAATCTTTAATCTCTAATTTTTAAAGAGACTGAGGTTCTAAGCGGGCAAGTTGATCAATTGCAATATTGATCCCCTGATTAAAACTGTCAGTTGCCGACAGAGAAAGATTCCTTGCAGCTTCCCACCCTGATACCAATGCCGGTCCTAGTTGTTGCCTCTTAATACCATTCCAGTATCTAACTGGTTTCATGGTAGAACTGAAATACTGAGAAAATTGGACATTCATAAAACTGAAGATGAGAAGATGGTGGTCAGACCAATCAAGCGGCCTATTCGTCAACAAAACCAAGTCATCATGAACGGCAAATATACTGTCTAACAGATGACCTGCCCTGTCTGTGGCTGTCATAACTTTTAGTTCCCAGTCAAAATCTGCCATGAATTTCAGGAACTCTTTAATATGAGGGTCATGACTGTCATCAAAGTGAATAATAAAGTCCCCTAATACAATACATTTAGTAAACATAGTTAAAGGCTCAATTATGTTTGGCCAGTGTTGCGGGAAACTGGAGTAAGGACCCGGAGGTCGATAGACCAAAAGTCCTTCAAATAGTGCAGTATTTTTCTGACAAATTGTAAAGCAAATACCCTCACAAATCTGTGGTGTGATGTTCATAGCTTTCCAATGACAGGAAAGCAAGGACTTAAAGATAACAGCTAGAACTCCTCCTCTACTAGAAGTTATATCCCATCTATAGAATGAGTATCCCGGTGGTGTAACAGCTATGAAATCAGGACTGGAGTCTTCTTTTGCCGAGGTCTCAGTAATAAAGAGGCAGTCTAGGTTTTTTTGAACAATTAGGTCTTCAATTTCAATCTTATGTGTAATTAAAGAGCGTACATTAATTAGTACACAAATCAGAGAGTTAGAATTTACAGCCACTTCCTTTTTGTACCTTACACATACCTCCTGTGCCATAGTATGACGAGAAGTGATATCACATGATATCCAAGGTGATCATTTACAGCCACTTCCTTTTTAGACCTTACACATACCTCCTGTGCCACAGTATGAGGAGAAATTATGTCACATGATATCCAAGGTGACCAATTACAATATTTGCAGCTCCACCCATCCAAATTCTCTGGGGCAACCATAAGCGTATGCTTGCCTCCCTGGCCTCCTGCTAAGCAACGGAGGGCATGAGAGGAGTAAGAGATGCGGGCAAGCACTGACTGGGAAGGGGCATAATCTCCGTCCCCCGTCCCCGGACGGTCACAGACGGGTGCAGACGGGCTTGACTTAGGTGCCTGAAATAAGAGCTACGGCTCAAATCGCACATGCTCACAAGTTACAGATCAGCAGCTAGTCTGCTGACCAGAATTCCCCCAAGATGGTGGAAAAATTAATTATGAAGGGGAGGGCTCTAACAGGCCCCCTCTCCTTGCAAGAATAATACCGACAAGCCCTTAGGTAAAAATAGCCTACAACATATAAGATAAAATTGTGTCTTTGCACACAATAAAATGAAACAAGTTAAAAAGAACACTCGCGCTCTATAGTTGTGAGTGACTTACCCTGACTAGAGTGAGGGTCCTTGCTTTGACAGGGGGTAACCTGACTGCCAACCAAAGACCCCATTTATAACATAATGAATACATGTACTTACAATATAATGACTACTCAACTAAGGACCTTTCAACTGTTATATCAACTGTTGCAGGAATAGTTTGCACAATGCCTAGAGTTGGTGTTACGAGGGCGTTGGGTGTTGGATGTTGTATCTTGCATGCTTTGTGTACTTGTCATTTGTCACCTTTCACCTTCTCTGCCTAATGGTTACAGTACTTATAAGATCTAATCTTCCTTGGAGAAATTAGAATGCTGTTTAATTAGGGCATTCTGGGACTTGTAAGGTACTAAACTCAATTGTGATATTTTTCCATTACAGATGCATGTTAATAAATGCATGCACTTACAATATCATGACTACTCAACTAAGGATCTTATAAATGTTGTATCCAATGTTGCAGTATTAACTTGCACAATGTCAAGTGTTGGTATGTGAGAGGTTTAGCTGTTGGATGGTGTTTCATGCATGCTTTTCATGTGTGTCATTGGTCACCTTTCACCTTCTATGAGTACTGGTTATAGTACTTCTACGGTCTAAGTTTCCTTGGAGCGATTAGAATGCGGTTTAATGGGGACATTCTGGCACGTTCCCTTTTTGGATAGACTCCCCCCACTTTTTGCTGCTTGATGATGTTGTTCTTGACCTGAAAGTATACTGAGGCCTGCTGACCAGATCTCAGTACCAGTGCTCTTTCCCTTAAATTGTACTGAGATGTATGAAAACCCAATTGGCAAAGACTTTACCCCCCATGTAAGGCCCTAGTTAATGGTACCAGTGGTACAGAGGACAGAGATCGTATAGGGGTCACCAGGGCTGCAGCACTGATTGTGTCACCCTGTGTGACCCAAGTAAAGGCAAACCCTGCAGAGCTGCCATGTCAGCCTGCACAAGCAGCTTGTCTGCTTGAGTTTGACTCTGCCCACACCAAGTGAAGGCAGAGTTTCTTCACTGCCCATCACACAGGTCAGTCACCCTTAAGTCAGGCCTTCTATAGCCCAGGAGGCAGGGTGCATTGTATTGTGAGTGTGGACATATATATGCAGGAGCATATATGTCCCTGTGACAGCATTTAAAAAGTAATGCTACTGCAAGTGACCAGCTGTCCATTGGAAAACACAGGCTGGCACCCGGACAGTCCCGAGATATCCAGCTCCATGATGGACCAGATGATTTTCCCCGTGTTTGGTATCCATCACTGTTTTAACCCTGAGCACAATTCTTTTAGGCATCTCACGTTCTTGATCATGTGGAGGAACATCCTGAGTCGCATGTGCACTGTCAGTGCTACTGCTTCCCGTTTAAGGTTACTTACTATTATTGAAGCAGCTGTAACGAAATTGCCCATTAATTGCATCCCCAAATCCAGAGCCAGGAAAGCCCCGCATTCATCTTGAATTTGTTTTAACAGTTCTATAAAATTAGAAAATGTTGGTGTGTGGTAGTGTGGAGCGCTGCAAATACCGCACCCTAGGTGGTGCAGGTATCCACCAAGAGAACCTCTGTTTATCTTGGGGTCCCATATAGGGAAACACTGCTTCTAGCAAGTTTATTTTTTTAGCTATCCAAAACAGAATTTTAACATTTTGCGAGTACCTTACCCATAATCAAATGCACTGTTGCAGGGTTAATGCCTGGTGTGACTGAGTGCAGTTGCGCTGGAGCAGCTTGTGGTGGGTTAGTATTTAATGTTTGCATTACAAACTGTACTAGGAGTCTAAACATTGCTACAAGTTCAATGTATAAATGGTGAACCTCAGCTACCACCAGGGTGTCTATATCAGGATGTGGTGTGTATGTGGCCAATTGTGGCCAGGTAGGATATTCATTACTCAAATGACCTAGCCTAACATGACGTGTTATATGTGGTAGGGTGCCATCAAGCCAGTTTAGGTGGTCTTGAAAAGATAAAGATATTTCAATATATGCATATACTCTATATTGTGCACGTACATTAGCAGGTGTATAATGAAGAAATGTGATAGTGTTCCCATCAACTTCTGGAAAATTGACCCAAAAAGTGAAAAATTCTATTCTACAGGATGGATGTGCCTCAAACACAAATGTACCAGCACCCAACTGGGCTGTAAGGCCATTATTTAATGAATGATAAACAAGGAGGGCCTCATGTTTACTGCAATGACCACCCACTGTGGGTTTGCCATGTTGAATGTGCTTGTTCAGAGATAAGGACACCAATTGGGGATTGTTGGACCTGGCTTTTTGACAGGGTCATCCCCAAACTTCTTACCTCCTTCCTCCTATTTTTTCTGACCTGTTGTTGTTGGCTTTTGACCCCTGGGCACTTTACCACTGCTAACCAGTGCTAAAGTGCATATGCTCTCTGTGTAAATTGTACTATTGATTGGTTTATCCATGATTAGCTATTTGATTTCCTTGTAAGACCTTAGTAGAATGCACTATATGTGCCTAGGGCCTGTAGATTAAATGCTACTAGTGGGACTGCAGCACTGGTTGTGCCACCCACTTCAGTAGCCCCTTAACCTTGTCTCAGGCCTGCCATTGCAAGGCCTGTGTGTGCAGTTTCACTGCCACTTTGACTTGGCATTTAAAGGTACTTGCCAAGCCTAAAAATCCCCTTTTTCTACAAATAAGTCACCCCTAATGTGTGCCCTAGGTAACCCCTAGAGCAGAGTGCTCTATGGGTAAAAGGCAGGACATGTACCTGCTTAGTTTATATGTCCTGGTAGTGTAAAACTCCTAAATTTGTTTTTACACTACTGTGAGGCCTGCTCCCTTCATAGGCTAACATTGGGGCTGCCCTCATACATTGTTGAAGTGGCAGCTGCTGATCTGAAAGGAGCAGGAAGGTCATATTTAGTATGGCCAGAATAGTAATATAAAATCCTGCTAACTGGTGAAGTCGGAATTAATATTCCTATTCTTGAAATGCCACTTTTAGAAAGTGAGCATTTCTTTGCACTTAAATCTTTCTGTGCCTTTTAATCCACGCCTGGCTAGGTTTAGTTGACAGCTCCTTGTGCATTCACTCAGACACACCCCAAACACAGGGTACTCAGCCTCATTTGCATACATCTGCATTTTGAATGGGTCTTCCTGGGCTGGGAGGGTGGAGGGCCTGCCCTCACACAAAGGACTGCCACACCTCCTACTGGGACCCTGGCAGACAAGATTGAACTGAAAGGGGACCTGATGCATTTCTTAGACACTCTTTGAAGTCACCCCCACTTCAAAGGCACAATTTAGTATAAAACAGGGCCTCTGCCCTACCTCATCAGACACTTGCTGGAGAAGAAACCTGAACCAGAAACTACATCCTGCCAAGAAGAACTGCCTGGCTGCTTAAAGGACTCACCTGTCTGCTTTCTACAAAGGACTGCTGCCTTGCTGTTGGCCTGCTGCCTTGCTGAACTCTTGTCTGGCTGTAAAAGTGCTCTCCAAGGGCTTGGATAGAGCTTGCCTCCTGTTTCCTGAAGTCTCAGGACCAAAAAGACTTCTCTTTTTCATTTGGACTCTTGGTGCACCGAAAATTTTGACGCACAGCTTGCTCCGCGGCGAGAAAATTGCGCACACCGACGGTGATCGACGCAACGCCTTCGGGGTGGCCAGAACTTCGACGCACGGCCTCGCATGGACAACGCCGCCCGACTTCCAGAGGGGAAATCGACGCGACGCCTGCAGTGAGAAAGAAAATTCCACGCACAGCCTCGCGGAACGACGCGCAGCCGGAAAACAAGCCGAAGAATCCACGTACAGTCCCGGGGACATCTGGTAATCCCGCGAACCACAGAGAGAGACTGTCCGCGCGCCGGAAAAGGACGCACGACTTCCCCGCGTGAAAAATAACGATGCAAGTCCGTGTGTGCTGGGGAGAAATCGGCGCGCACACCATTTTTCCACGTATCTCTTCTTCTGCGGCCCTTTGCGGAGATTTTCCACTGTAAGCCAGGTACTTGTGCTTGAAAGAGACTTTGTTTGCTTTTTAAAGACTAAAGACACATTATATCACTTTTTAGTGATATCTTTATAAATTCATATTGCATCTTTGATCATTTTGACCTGCTAATACCCAGATAAATATTGTATATTTTTCTAAACACTGTGTGGTGTATTTTTATGGTGCTATATTATGGTATTATATGATCTATTGCACAAATGCTTTACACATTGCCTTCTAAGTTAAGCCTGACTGCTCGTGCCAAGCTACCAGAGGGTGGGCACAGGATAATTTTGGATTGTATGTGACTTACCCTGACTAGAGTGAGGGTTCTTGCTTGGACAGAGGGTAACCTGACTGCCAACCAAAAACCCCATTTCTAACAGGGATTCATCCTTTTAAGGTTCAAGCTTGAACAACCTATAGTCTTAGATAGGTGCTACCTATCCAGCTGAGGAGGAAATCCTCAATACCACAAACATCTCTGTATATAGTATTGGGGTGCCTTTATCACGCAGTGAGTCAGAGACTCTCAGGAAGATCCATATTTCAGGGCCTGACCAAACATTGTTGATGGGCCATGTTGTGTTGAATCTCATTATAATATTAAGACTGCTGGATTTGGACAGCAGCACCAATGGATTGTGGGGAACTGTGTCCAATCCCACACTGTCAGCCTAAACCTTTTGGCCAGCTAGCAGTACCTCACCAGCACCCTAAAGTGGCGTTGATTTGTGTCAGCCGTTCAAATGACATTCTGATTTCTCAGGCAAATCTTGATGGAACAGATCTCATTATTTTCTCTCATTTGTCTCACCCACCCACAGACAAACAGAAGCAGAAAACTGGTACAATGTATTTTATTAAATCAACTGCATTCTAGCTCAAATGGCATATACTGCAATGATTAGGATAATAAAACATAATAATAGCAGAGCAGTGCAAAGAAAGTAAAACACAAGAAAAGTCCCACCATAGTGTCAAAATGCTAAATATTAGAATTCCTACCTACACCACTAAGGTTCTAAAATATAGCACAGCAGTGTTAGCCCTAATCTGCCTTTCAGGACCCCTGGGAAGACACCATCCCCTATACCTGAATATGGTAGTATGGTAGTACCAAAGAGGGCTGTTGGTCTACCTATAGTCCTCCTATATGTAGGCAGAAAAAATTTCAAGTCTCAGCAGACAGCGTCAATAGAGAAACAGCATCCATTGGCAATTTCTGGCTGGAACGTCCCTCTAATGCAGTGATACTCAAAGTACGGCCCGGGGGCCGCATGCAGCCCCCGTGACCTTTACATGTGGCCCCTGGTCAGGAGCACTGGGCTGCTGCTTTCTTATCTCAGCACTAACACTGAGAAGGAAGTTAACTACAAAGACAAGCCTTTATTTAAAGGTTAATTGAAGTTAAAGAAAGGAAGCAACTAAGTCATCCCACACCAGCTAACTTTAAAAATAAATGTGTTCCCAACAGGCATCCTGCAGCAAAAATGTAATAAGGTATTTAAAATTCCAAAGAATATTTCATTAACATGCAGAACTGTGTCACTTTAGTACGTCAAATTATATTAGATCAGTGGATCCTATGTACAGCCACCTTGCTGGCATCAATGCGGCCCTCGGTCACATCGTAGACAATATCTTTTGGCCCCTGGAGTAATGTTTGTGAGTACCCATGCTCTAATGTAGAGATGTTTTATAATAAATAGCTGGGGTTCTAAGAAAACTGCACTAATGTGAGAACATGTATGTTTCCGTGAAGTGGGAGAGATTGTGGTGTTCAACTTTGTACTGACAACAATATCGTGTACAGCTTTGAGCAAAGCACTGAACGAAAATGTCAAGCTAAAAAGAATGATAACAGTTTCTAGGCTACAAGTGTATGAGATAAAAGAAATAAAACACCACTGCAGAATGAAACTTAAGCTCAGAAAATAAAAGGAAATAAAATTAATTATCACTAGGTTAAAGCTCACAAGTTGCAGGCCTATAGCTAAAAGAATATGCCCCTTAAATACTGCTAAAATAACCTCACAACAGTGCCTGCCCATAAGAGCTGAGGGAGGCATCTGCCTTCGACACCCCACATCCCTCCTGTGTGGCCCAAAACCCCTCCATGTACCGTCATTCCTGCAGTTGCATCCCAGGAATTGATGCTGGCGTTGGAGGTTGAGCAGAATGTGTCCACTCGGATCTTACAGGAATTCAGAGACAAATTCTGTATGTTCCACAAGACACATTCCAGGAATATGTCCAAACTCACTGCCTCCATCGCTTCCTTGGGTGCAACCATAGTGTCTGCATTGGCTCATTATCCCTCCCAAACAACTGTAATCATGTCTCCCAGTGAATCTTCCTTCTCTGTTTCCCCTGCTAAATCTTTCACCCCTCATGTTTGGTGTTCCTGTGGGATGTCTGGTCCTGTACTGGCCAGCAAAGAAGAGTCCACAGAGGTAAAGGACTTGGACATTATTGTCATGGAGGAGAGTGAGGATGGCCAGTGACCCGACATTGTTTGGACAGTGGACTTTTTGTTTACCGCTGGGACACAGACTGTTTACTCTGCCCCTTCCTGACATGTTATATTTATTTTTCCAATCACCCTAACACCCCTTGCCCAATCTGATATAAGAATGTATTTGATTTCCCTTCTCCCTTTCCAATTGATAGTTTTTCTTATAATGTATTTGCTTTGTCATATACATTTTGAAAAATCAATATCTCTTTGTTGTGTGTTTCATTATATTTGCTGTATTCAAAGTATGACGGTTTAATTGGTAGGTATTTGTTTATAGTTTCAATATGATGCCTTGGTAACCAGATGATCCTACTAAGCCAAATGCCTTACATATATTTATTGACACATAAATGGCCTACAACCTGAGTAACCAATTGACCATCATCAACTGTTAATGAACTCAGTTGAAATGTGGAAGATCTTTTTTTACAAATGAATGTAGGACATATATGTGACAGTGATCCTGGGGGATCTCTTTTGTGATGTTGCAATAGTGGTGGTGAGGATCTCTGTGAGTAAGTTGCATTTAGTGTGGGGTTGCCAATGTGTTGGTGGGTGTGATCCAACTGCCTGGAAAGCTGGTTGGTTTGCCTGAACAGGTGGTGAGGGTGGCTGTACAGGTTTGGGAAGTGGCTGTACTGGCGGTGAGGGTGGCTGTATAATTGGGGCAGGTACCTGTACAGGGAATGAGGGTGGCTGTACAGGTGGTGCATGTAGGAGGCTGGCTTTCTATATAGTGGCCAAAATGATGTACACTGTGAAGAGAGTCCAAGCAACCCCACCTTGGTTTAGAGAGGTAAAAATTCGACCACCTAATGATCTAGTTTTTATGGTAGCTTGGTTGAGAAGTTAGGCCAATCTTAGAGATTTAAGATCTAAGCATTTGTTGTACTCACAGTATCAATAAATGTGGACAAACACTCAAAAGAATAACTCAAGACCATCTTACAAAATACACTTCCGATTTTTATAATTTTTTTTAGTCTAAGATCATTAAAATCAGTTATGGTTTTTCAAAGTTTAGAGAATGTCTTGTTTCTCTGTGTAATTATGCACTACAGGAATCAAAGGGAGAAAACTTTAAAAATGAATATAACATCAGGCAATGCATTTACCAATATCTCCTTTCGTTTTTAAGTCAAGGTCATTGCGATGTCCTCTGGACCAGATGGAGAAGTTCATGTGGCTCTCGTTTCTGGTGGGAGCAGCTACTGAAAGTCCTTGGAGCTGGTGCAGGACCACTGCAGGGGACCTCTTGGAAAAGCACTGCACAGGCAGACTTCAAGGTGAATCCGGTGGGTTCCCTTTGAGTGTGGAGGTCACAAGGGGTGTGGAACCCTGAGACCACAGCTGGTTCTCTGGTCCAGGGAGGCCAGGTGCAGAGCAAATAGGTGAGCCAAGAGCTATGCGCAAAGGTGTCCTTGGAACCAGGAGGCAGGTTAGTTTGAGGGTGAAGTGCAGGTTAGCAGGGCCACAATGAAGTGTGGTTCCTATGCATCCGGAAGTCCCTTGACTGGAACTTACTTTAGGTCCTTGGATAGTCCGGAGTAGACTTTTCTTCTGGGTGTCCGACACTGGTGGTCCAGTACCCCTGGCTATTGCATGGGACAGCCTTTGTACACTTGCAGGATTTTCTTCTCCAGGTCTGTTGGATGAAATTTAGTCTGGCTACTGTGTCCAGTTCATTGGTCAGTGACCGGTCAGTAAACTGGACTTCAATGGACTTTGCTTATTTATTGCAGGGAGTGTACATTCAATCTGGAGGGAGGTCCTTGATCATTTACGGAAGGAAGGCAGTCCTCTGGGGTTATGTACAATCCAACCGATGTCCAGTCAACCCCTAAGCAGATATTGTTGAGTCATGGTTGCAACAGGCAGGGTGTGGTGCCTTTTTTCTTTGTGCAACAGGTCTTCTGTTCTTGAACCTTGGGTCTTCTTTGTTGCTGGCCTTCTTATGTCTTTGGAATCTGATCTGCAGGTCTAAGGGTGTCCACTAAATAATGCATTTAGTGGGCATTTAGGGGGGTTCCTAGAAGTGGCCAATGGACCATTTACCTTAGGGTGGCTACATTCACTACGTGACTACTCCCTTTGGGCAGAGGTCACTTCCCTTTCCCTGATTATCTATTTTTCTACAATGCAAGATGGAAGAAAATGAAATGGAGGGGTCACATTGCATGCAACACCTAAAGGGTAGTGCAGGCTGGGGGTAACCACTCTTCCTGTCAGCAGGGCTGGGGTCGATTTTCAAGGGCAGCCAGCCCTTTGAAACTCACTGGCAGGACAGTGCACATTCCAGGGAAAGGAGGTAAAACATCTCTTCCCAGGAAGGGCTTTGATTTCTGGTCCCAGAGAGAAAATGCCCTCACTCCAGAGAACCAGAATCTTGTCTGGTGGTGGCAGGCTGGTTAGGACCCGCCAACAACCATGCCAGGGTTAGTTGGCTTTTGAATGGGTCACCTCTAAGCCCTGGGTATGTTTTGCAATAAAACCAATGCTGGTACCAGTTTGGATTTATTGTTCTGAATTGTTTGATAACAAACAACCCGGTAATCAGAGAGGCCATCATGTAGCTGGGGAATGCGTAATGTCCAGTGTCCAGCACATGCAATTAAAATGGTTGCTCTGTACACTTACTATGTTCCACATTTGACAAGGACACAGTAGGGGCATATTGCTCATACATCTTTGCCCACACATTCATTATAGTGCACCCTGCTGTAAGGCCTGCCAGAGGAGTGGCTTACCTATATTACAAGCAGTGCTTAGTAGTAGGTCACACGGGCTGTGTGCCATGTCATGTTTGCATTTTAGGTTTACACCAGGACACTCAGCCAGCAATGGCAGGGCTGACTGCACTTGGATGCAGGGTCCCTAAAGGACACAATCTGTGCCGCTGCTCTCAGGGGCCTTCCCTTAATGTCCCATAACCTGGGTGCCAAAGTACCATTTACTATGGATTTATAGTGGCAGCTAAAGGTGTTGCCAATTGTGACAATATTTTCTGCTATTTTAGGGGAAGGGCACTGGCACTGGGGACCTGGTTAGCAGGTACCTAGTGCACTCCAGTCCAAATTGCATTCAGAAACCAGGTAAAAGGTGGAGTGGTACTGCACCAAGGAATCAGTTTCTCACAGTGCAGGTGCCTGTACAGGAGGTGAGGATGGCTGTACAGGTGGGGCAGGAACCTGTACAGCAGGTAAGGGAGACTGTACAGGTGGTAAAGGTACCTGTATGGGGGTAAGAGTGGCTGTATAGGTGGAGCAGATGCCTGTACAGGGGGTGAGGGGAGCTGTACAGGCGGGGTAGGTGTCTGTACAGGTGAGGGATGTGACTGGATGGGGGCATGTGCAGGAGAGTTGGTGCCTGTGGACATTGTAGGGGCATCTGTGCAGATTGCGGTGCAGGTGAATGAGTGGGGTTTGGTAGAGGTAGGTGTGTTGGTTCCCCTCCTTGCATTGACCATGAAGGAAGACTTAGACATTTCAACATGCCCTCCATCATCTTCATGGCCAATGCATGGTGCCTTTCACTTTCTTCCCAATAGATAGCTATGATGCCATTTTGCCATCTTGCCTCAATTCTGTCAAAGACACAGGTCTGTCTGTCAATCATCTAAGGGATTCAGCTTATTTTCTGCAGTGAGTCTGACATGTCAGCCAGAGTAGCATCATGACATGAATATCCTGCCTCACATCAGCCTGCTATTGAAAAAACTCATCCTTAAACTGGCCACCATGACCATCTGCCAGCCCCTCCTCATGGTACGGACGCTCAGTCCAACAACACTGGGAGGGGGTGGCACATTGGAGGCTGTGGGAAGGAGACCGGTGTCTAGGGGATACCTGCTCTTCACCAGGGGTGTCAGGTCCCTAAGATGATTGGCAGAAGGCCTGGGAGGTACTGTCATAGGTGGAGTGTGTAGGATAACCAATATGTCTGACTTGGATGTGAGCGCTGTGAGGAGGTGATGGTTCTGTAGGGGTAGGTGAATTCTGTGGCTCACAGACGGACTGCTGGAAATAGGCACTCCTCAGAGGTAAAGTAGGAGGTACAATGCTGGGCAGGACTGGTGTAGGTTTTGATCTTTCAACCCTGTGGGATAGCAATGCACTCCTGAGACTCCTCCTCATCCTCCTCCTTCTCTTCCTTGACCAGCACCAGATCATCTCCTTCATTCTGCTCTACTTCCTTATCATTATTTTCTATTGTGGTGCTGGCAATAGACATAGCTGCTTGGAGGAAGATTGGGTTATCTCCTCTGATTGCCTGTTACCCTCCACTGGTGGATAATGCAGCTTCCTCAAGTGAGTTATCATCCTCAGTACCTGAAAGACAGGAGTTGCAACAGGATAAATCTTTGCCTAAGTATATCATGTGCTACAGCACAATGGTTGAGTCAAACAATCTTTGCATTTTTTTCGGATGTTCCACATCTTACCTTGTTTGTGTAAATCTAAATGTGACAGCTCACACCGTAGCATTGAGGTGTTAATGCAGATGTGCAATGCAAAATCAAACTCACCAACTCCAGTCACAGCTCTGTGTCGTTTTAAGATCCCTAGTGATGTCAGCTGCTGAACCTAGCTCCGTGAGTGTGTTGCAGAAGATGTGGTCCTCGATCCAGCAGCTTCCAAAGGAAGTGACAGCAAAATTAATGTTCAGCATGAATTATATTCGAACATGCAAGAATACCAGCAACATTACTGGTTATGTTGGAAACATACTACACACTAACTTCAGATGCTAAACAAAGTTTATGGGCACAATTTGAGATTCATTAGTTTACAACACCATATTGAACACTTACCTGATGGACCGATGGTAGTGTGTTTGACTGCTCCAGCCAGGATGTCTCCTAAACCCCTGGACTATGTTGTCTGGATCACAGAGGAGATCCTGACAGCAGCTCTAATGCACCATACATATCCATATTTTGGTACAATGGATTATGGTAATTATGTTACATATTTATGTCATAAGTATAGACCAATGATACTCAAAGTGCAGCCAGGGGACCAGAAGCAGTCCTCCAGACTTTTACATTAAGTCACTCTGGTCAACAGCAGCACTGCTTTGTGGTTAACTCAACATAGCACTGACCTTGAAAAGATGTGAAATGAACAGGCAAAAATGTATTTGAAGGTGAATTTAGTTTAACACAATGAAGTAACCTGGGTGTCCTGTATCACTTAATGTTAGAAACATCTTCAATTATAAAGACATCTAGCAGCATACGTGCAAAAGTATGAAGAAGTATCTTTAATACTCTAACTGGGAATTTCATTAACATGCAGAACTGTTAAACCTTTGTACATCAGATTATATTGGTGCATTGTGGAGTAGTTTTTAAAAGGGATAGTTTTCTGACATTCATTTGGTAACATTCATTGTTCAACCCCTCCTGACAGCAATACCTAGAGTGAACTAAGAGGTAAATCAGTTGTAATGTGTGCACTATTTCAGTGACCTGTGTTCCTACTAAACATAAACAACATCATGTTTGTTTTTATACATAACACTGGAGAAAGTTTTGTACAACACACATCTGGCAGCAATGAATCTCAAGGTTCTCTGATATGTAATCATGATTAAAGAGATGGGAAATTGAAATGAAACAATTGCCTAGGATCTCATAATTTGGTTACATTCAGAAATAGGAATAAATCACACATCTTCAGGTTTCACGTTGTGCAGTTCAGCCACTAGACATATGTGGCTTGCTTCACCTATACCCATCTTAGCTTCAACCCCCTTGAACCACAACCACCAACCACCACCCTCCTGGCATTAATGTATGCCTCTGTCATATCACTGAATGTATGTTTTTGCCCCTGGGAAAATGTTTCAGAGTATTCATCATCTAGACTTTTGGGCCATTGTGGGTACTCCTCTTCAGATGAGACAATATAGGCAATTTGGTACATACTGTATTAATTTGACATAAATGTAGAGTCATCCTTTCATTACCCAACATGATATGAACCAGTATACTCTTATAAACCATATATAAGCAAATGGAGAAGAGTAATAACACAGATGTTAGAAACACACCACATACTATTGGCATACCATCCAATATTTAAGAGTATGACCATTTTGTGAAATCTTTATTAAGTGTATTTACCAGGGTCTGCCATCTTCCCAGTGTGTGGAGACTGTCCAGATGTCACACCAGTCCATGGAGCAGAGATCGCTGTAGTAGATGTTTTTCTGGACATCACAGGGCCTATAATGATATGAGTGGATTTAGTTTACATTCAAGTTGACACATAATGTAGCACATTCCCTAGTTCAGGTCACATGTTTAAGAGTATTGATGGATTCTATGTAAAATATCTATGGGTGTCAGATCACAATATAGTAGAAGGGACCCTCTTCAGGCCATATTGACATACCAGTTGGTGATAATGGAAATGGTTGATATGCCCCAGGATGCTCCAGTGTGTGAGCCTACTCTGGCAGTACATGGCAATAAAAATGAAAAGTCAACAGATAACACCAACAAATGATTAATATGTACAAAAATCTACAAAGTTACTCAGTTGTATTTGCAAGACAACAATGATAGTTACTAAATCAAGCACATTTTCAAGTGCCATTTACCAGTGTAAAATGACATCACCAGTAGTGACGGGCCACTGTTTGTGAATGAGAATTTGGATGTCACCATTTCCATCACAAAGGATTCTGGTACTTGTAGTGCATTAGACAAAAAGAGACACATGAGTGTCTAACTCATTAAGAATATCTGAACAACTTTGGTCTGACATCCGTTTACACATTTACCATTTTAAGGATTTTAAGTACATGTTCGAACCTTCATATATTACCTGGCACCACATTATGGCCCATATTTATACTTTTTTAGTGCCACATTTGTGTAATTTTTTTATGCAAAAGCGGTGCAAACTTGCAAAATACAATTGTATTGTGCTGGAGACGGCAGACCTCCATGTCTGTGACTGCTTTTCAAATAAATCAGTTTTTTTGTTGTTTGTATTGCAGCCCGTTTTCCTTAAAGGAAAACGAGTTGCAATACAAAAAAATAATGAAACCATTTGGTTTCGGTTTTTCAGCGTAGGCAGTGGTCCATTGGAACACTGCCTGCTCTGAAAAAACAGTAATGGTGACATTCACAAAGGGGAAGGGGTCCCATGGGGACCCCTTCAGTTTTGCGAATGGGTTACCACCAGTGTGACACTGGTGGTAACTGCGAATTGCTTTGCGACCGCGTTCGCAGTCACAAAGCAATTCTACGGGTCGCATTCCCATGTTGCGAGTCGGAACCGACCCGCAAAATGGGAATGTGCATCGCGATGCGCGTTTTGCATGGCACAAACTGCGATTTTCACAGTTTGCTCCATGCAAAACGCTTCCTACATCTGGCCCCAAATATCTAACCAATAAACGTACACTCTATCCTATGGAGCCAAGCACATGGAGGCCATGAGTCACCATACTCAGTGCCTGTAAAGGGACACACATCTTATAGGGGTCGATTGAAACAACCAAACAAAGGTACAGAAGAGCATATAGCTCATAGATTCATTCAGGATTGGCCTCCAAATTTGGTGGTATTAATCACTTCCCCTGGTCCTAGCTAATCCTGTCTATTTATGGTACAGGTACAATGCCTAAAGTAAACATGTATTGAATTCAAATGGATCAGTTGTTATAAATTGCTGAGGAAAGACTCTCTCTTTGGGCCTACTGGGACAATCCCTACAGTTCTCTTGAGAGGCCATACACACACTGAACAATTTAAGTAACATAACCCTTCTATTTTGTGGTACCTTGGTAAAAGCCATTGACAGGTGGTATCTTGAATTACATTTCTGTTTTTTCTGGTCAACTGAAATTAGACCATGTTGGGTGTTGCACCATGTACCAACTCAGTTGATAATGCTTCTGGATTTATCAGTCATAGCCATAGGATCACCCTTACAGTGGTGAATGCTTATAGATGGATATTTGGGCTTTCAGCAAAGCATTAGTTATGTGTTAGATATCACAGAATGAGAGCCCTTTTCTCTATTTTATTTATGTCCTAAGGAGATCCATTAATTGGCATTGAGTCAAAACATTGACAAAAGCTCTTCCTCATTGTTGAACTTTGATTTATTTGTATTGGGTATGCGTGTATACATTTGTACAGTAACCTAAGACTTTGGCTCCTGTTCGGTGTCACATCACTCTCTTGAAACTGAATGTTCATTCGTATGAGCACTCCATCATCTGAAGTTTTTCAGTGTACATGTACTGGTGTAAGAATATTCATAATTCTGAACATAAGAGAAATATAGCTGTCATTTATTCTTATTGAATTGAACCTTTTTGCCTTTTTGTTGTATGCATTTAACTTTGTGAGATGATTTAAACATAGGATTCATCCAATTGGGTTTAAATGATACTAAACAGTATTAAATCTAATGAGTCCCACAGGACCAGTATATTCAGATGGGAGAAGAGCTGCATTTGCTACAAAAATGGGCTCTGTAAATCAAGCGGCACCATGTGCATGCACACCTGTAACTTGGTTACATGTTCCAGCGAGTGGCTGTTTCTGTTGCAACAACCTGTTGCACTTCTCCAGCAACTGCAAAGAAAAATCTATCTATATGTCAAATTAAGGTTTCACTTCTGCCCTTGACACCCTGTTGGAGACAATTGAAGCCTCTAACTCTCTGTTGTGTGTGCTACATATTCCAACTGGATCAGCACCATATGCATGAAACCTACCTTTCATATTCATATCTACAGTCAAATGATCAAGAAACAGGGTTTATTTTCCCATAAAGGATGGCTATCATGAAACATAATGGTCGGAGATACATCCTTTGTGCGAGTGCATGCTTTATTCCAATCCATATGAGATGAAATCAGCTAAATCCTCCTCCCTTCCTGTGATACTTATATCTCCTTCAATTGTATGCAAACCAGTTTAGGTATCAGACAGTTATTTCCCACCTGCCATGTATCTCCACAAATCTCCAAACAAATCTCCACAAAAATAACAATATCTGTGACCCCAACAGACATGTACACAATTTTCTGATGTAAATCACTCATGTCCAAGCATATATTGAAAAATATACTGGTTATTTTAAATGCCACTGTTACTGTGGCAAACTCAAACAGTTGAGCACCTTCACACCAACCATGCATGGCTCAACATTCATATCAAGTCCAGTTCTGATATTCTTCAGAGAAACCATACACAGGTCTGGAATATATTCAAGGGCTCTCTACCCAGATTGTATCAATAAGAGTAAACAGTAAATTATGTTCCTCATGCATTCCATTTGATAATTTGGATAACATAATCACATCTAAATAGGCTAATATTTATTTTGCATTTACTGTCCACTTTTACCTACAATTTGGTCATCTTTAAACTATGTACCAGCCATGGACAGATAATTCATAAACCTGCCAGATCACATATTCTGTTTTAAACTGTCAAAGTCCATTATATGATCTGCCAACATGAAGCCTAATTCACAAAGGTAAACTTAGACCAAAAGTCTAAGTTTACTTGTAGTAAAGTTAGACGTTTGGGCTAAGTTTAGACTTTTTGGTCTAAACTTACACCAAAGGTCTAACCCTATTCCAAAAGTCTAACATTACTCATAGCAAAGTTAGACTTTTGGTCCTCTAACATATATATCTATGTATATGATATGCCACACCTCAATTACACTCATTAGTTGAAAAATTGCTCCACTCCTCAACCTTTTATCTTTTTTTATCCACATAAGCTCTTGGCTTTCAGTGCAGATTGCATTTTCTACTTTTTCTGATCAACTGGAGATGAATCCAGTATAAGACAGTTATCAAGCAGCAAACTATTAAGTTCAGTAATATGGCTACTCTGTCTCTCCTGAAGATCTGTGCAGCCAGTAGTAGTGGACCTTATACCCCAATGGCTAAATATCATGTCAACACATAATGGCAATAAAATGTGCCAACAAGATCAATGCCTTATCAGGTTTTCACCTTTGAATGATGGTCATGTAAGAGAGTCTGATCTGCTGCTCATCCAGGAAAATAATGAACACGGGCACTGATGGGTTAATTTATTATAAACTGAGCAGATTCACATGGCCATCTCTCATCTTAGCATTTTGCAATTTGTTTGGGAACAGAGTGGCATTCCCTGACCTCATCAGTAGAACTGGACTTCGGTTCCTCACCAGCAGACCAAGAACATCCAGAGAGAACCCTACTAACTGGAGAACAGCACTACTATTCCAGATGATGCACATTACCCCTACTTCCCTCCATCAATGCCCCTCTACATGTAAGCAGGGGACCACAAACATTCCATACAGAAATGTGCAGCCACCTCTCGGTCTCCCCACTCTACCTTCATCAGACATAGCCAATCAACTCACTTAAGATGGCTGATTCATTTCCACTTCAATTTCACATATCTTCACCAGACAAAGAACTCCATGAGCAACCCAGGAACCTAGCATAGAGCTTGATGCATTTCCTAGTTCTTTTCTCCTGTAACACTAGTAGTTTAGAGTACAGGAACCCCATTTCACAAGCCAGTCAAGACATAAACACCTCACAATTTGCAAACTCCAGTTCTCTGTAAAAAGCAAAAATTAGTGAAAAGGTTTTCACTATCAAGGGCTTAAATTGTGTAAGAGGAACACCCATAACAATTCCTCTATGTGACAAAATGCAGAACATTAACCTAAGATGTTGCAGAATGAAGACACACTGAACAGATTTCAAGTTTGTTTCCCTTTTTTGTCAGCTTGTTTTGCTGATGCTGACCTGATCTTTACCTGCTTCCCATCCCTGAGTGAATTAAGACCTGATGTAGATCTGACGGGACTCCGGGACACCCATCGTCCCTCTGTGGCAGCGTTTACAAGTAGTCCATCAAGCTGATAGATTCCCGTCTGCCCTATTAAGATGTGCGCTGGCTCATCCTCCGTCCGCTTTGACAGAGTGTTTTCCATGGCATAAGCTGCTCACCTTCGACGATACAGCAGACTTCTCTGCTGGCTAGCATTACTCCATCGCTGTCAGGATGGTGGGATTGGGCTGAGTCTATTTAGATTTCTCAGTTGTGTTGGTGTTGTTCTAGCGGTGGATTCCTGACAGAGGGAGTCCTTTGTGGGATGCGTTCAAAATTGTACTATACCTGTGGGTTTTGGATGGATGCTATCATCACACCTGAATAGTTTTGGCTAATTCATTTCACCTGCATAACACAATATAAACCCCACTCTATTTCAAACCATGATTCTTTGTCATTCCATTGCAGCAGAACATTGTTCAAGGAAACTCTTTACAGTGAAGTCAGGTTTTTTTGCGCTTTCTCTGTTGCTTGTTCATTTTTTTTTTTCATTTTACTTGTAGGTTATCAAGTTTAGTATCTGTTAATGGCAGGGAGGAAAAAAACTGGTTTAAATGAGGAAGATTTGTCAGTCATGGTGGATAAAATCATTAGAGTACAGCCACAATTGGTTGAAGACCAAGTACAAAATACAACTATAGTTCAGAAAAAGCAAATACGTGCCAGAATAGTTGAAAGGCTGATGCCCAAATTTACAAGGTTTTTGCGCCACTGTAGCACCACAATTGTTGGTGCAACAGCTGCAAAAAAGGTTCACCCTATTTACCAAGTGGCACTAGATCTGTCTAGTGCCACTTTTCTGAATCTTGTGCCATTTTTTAGTAGGGCAGCCTAACCCTGCACAGTTTAATGAAAATCATATGTAGGGTAGGCGTTTCCAACAAAAAAACTGGCACTAGCCATGTAATGCTATATTTACAAGCCTGCTGAAAAATCATGCGCTGATCGGAAAATTGGTGCAAATACCCATAGCACTGAAATTATAATGCCTGGTCAGACCAGGCATTAAAATGGTGCAAAGGCACAGGCACAGAAAGAAAACATACATTAAACACTTTGACAACCACCAGAGAAACATGGACCTGATATTGCTTCAGCTAGGCACGAGGAGTAGAAGACAACTGTGGCAGAAATAGGTGGATAATACTAGCCCTCTCTCTTAGCCCTACTGCCAAGTGTATTGGATGCAATCATCCGCCTTACTCCTTGCCATATCCTGTTCCCTTAAAATCCATCAACTGCAGCAGGAGACCAATCAGAGATTTTATTCTGTTGCCGGCTTCCAGCATGTGCCTGGGTGCCATGGACTCCAAACATGTGCTACTTGCCCGTCCTGCTGAAACCAAATAGCTGTACAGGAACAGGAAGCACACATATTCAATCAACTTGCAGGCCATTGTGGATCAGAAGGGATTATTCACCAATGTTCTGGCCAAGTATCCTGGAAGTGTGCATGATGCCTACATCTTCCGGCATTTCACCATCAAACAACATTCCCAGGAAGACAATATGGCAATGGCCTACTAGTAGGTAAACAAACAGCTATCACTTACCACCTACAATGCACAACACACATGGTACAAACTATACACACACACAACACTCCCCACATATGGACAGGGACACATGGATCAACAATCAGCAAAACACATGCAACATGCATCACAGCACACTTCTAATACACATCTCCAACACAGAAGGACCACTGTACAAGTCCCTAGTTCCACTTGAATGTAATTGTCAATGATGTTCCCTTGTAGCTGTACCTGCTCTGCATTCACAAGGTGGTGTTCAGCAACTCACTTGGCTCTTTAAGCAGCTGTGTCAACATAGCTGTATCACATGCTTCCCTGGGTGCGGAAGGGCCTTACATTGTGTCATGATGTGGGTGTGCCACTACATAATATATTGCATATTGACATTGGCACACATTTACAGCAATATGTACATTTGAGGCAAGACCACAAATTAAGCCCACCATAAGGGGGCAAACAGTATTGTACTAAAAGGAGAAACACTCCACACTTCAATTCTTTTGGATCTCCCAATGTGTACAGCAGTCTACAGCACACACAGAATTAGCAAATTTTCAACATCGATACGTTATGTGCAGTAAAGGAAACATTCATAGACATAAGCAATCACCCCTGCAATACAGGCATCATAGCATCAAGGTGCTAGTATGCCCATGTTGCAACTTGGCAGCTGTACAAGTATCAGCACAGTGGCTGAGGACACCAATGCTTCATATCTAGTAATTATGGCTCACTTCCAATGTGTCCCAGTGGTGTAGGGTGGAGCTGCAAGACAATTCCTATCACACCCTGTGCCACAGGGGCTACCCTAAAATCCACAAACATGCCAATACATACCAAGCTACTATTCCACACTTTGCATGATACCCACACAAACACATGCAAGGGAGTCAGTAAATATGGAAAATATTCATTTGGACAGGGGAAAAGTGCTGTGCCCAAGTGTGGTGTGAGTTTGCAAGCTACACACAGGGGACAACACCTGTCTTATGGCACAGAACACACACAAAGGGATCAAACTCACACAACATGTCTCTTTAGTAGGACACATGTTACAAGAAAATGCAGCTAAATACATCTACATCACACACATCCTTCATGAGTTAATTGTAATGCCATTTGAATACCAGAATTCCCTTGCCCCTGAGGCTGCACACTGAAATGGAAGGAGTGCCACAACACACAAATATAATCACATATGCAAACAGGAACTCACACAATGTTAGGTGTAAGTCTGATCCCCTCATTCATGCATCAATACCATGCCAGGCTAGTTGAAAAGATACACAAGGGCAAGTCTAACACTGTCTCTCCTCTCCCATTGCAGTGGACCAGGATATGGCAACCAACTGTGGGTGATGACCTTATTTGCCAACCTACAAACAGACTCTGAGAAGGTATATAATGGTGGAGAGGACATTTGGCTTGCTAAAGGTCCGCTTCAGATGCCTTGATTTATCTGGAGGCAAACTGTTGCACTCACCACCACTTGTGTGCCAAATTATAGTTGTGTGTGTGTCATATTGCACAATATATGTGTGAGGACTAATGTCTCCTTGGGGGAACAGGTGGAGTCCCCAGCGACAAGGATGAGGTCAATGATGCCCCACCACATGAAAGAGGACTAATTAATACTGCTGCTGGGGCAACCAGAGGGGTAGTATTAGTGCACACATTTTTTGATGAATACTGCCAACATATAGCCACTATGCACCATTGCTGTAAATAAATCACTTTTCCTCACAACTGTCTTACAGTAATTGTAGACATTAGTATGCAATCAGCCACACATCTGAAACAATTAGTAGCCTACAACAGTTGTTAGACAAGAACTAACACACTCTAGAAGTCCCAACATGCACACACAATGCACTGATGAAGGAATGTGCAAGTGAACTGTATGAACTGCTATTTAAACATAGTTATCCCATAGCTACACTCGTATCACACATGTCTGTCAGAATAAAACATGATAGCAGACGAATTAAGATCCAAGTGATTAAAGCCATCCACAGGTTAGGCAATGGTAGGACAGCAGTGGGCAGTGCCAGCATCAGTGGGTCACTGTGAGCTGTGTGACAAATTAATGTCTGACCTGCACTATCACAGGTGAAAAATATCAACATACCCCTCAGTGGCAACCACATGTGTGACAAATAGTGACTGAAATACAGAGGACACAACACCTCAATGTCTAGCCCTTTTACACTAAAGTCAGTTGTCATCTTGCATGTATGTAAAAGTATGAGAGTTAATGTACCAAATCCTAGGAAATATTCACGTGGCACACAAGACACAGACATATTACCACAGGCATGTTGCAGTCATATCTGTCAGAGCTAATCATACACGCAATCCACACTCATTGTGCATCTGACAAAGGATGTTGGCTGCAGCTGTGTGGGAGTACACATGTGAAACCCACACGTTTTGAAGAACATCTGAAACACTCCTCCACTCAAGTGTCCCAGCCACTTTGTGGAAGCCACTCACAGACTGCACAGGTGTCATAGCTGAAGTCTGTAAATGTGTGGGAGTGTTCTGTGTGAGCCACTCACCTAAATTCCAGATGTTCAGATGGAGTGATGACAATTCCCTAATCCGCGATGAAGAGTACATTGCCCTCTTACAAGTCCTCAAGCGGAAGGGGGTTTTGGGAAGAGTAAAAGAGAAAATACCAGCTTCTGCTTCATGGACTGCAGAATCGGACTGCTGCTTCTTGGACTGCGTGTCGTGTTGGCCGTCAATGATTTATGATTTACTGGGTTCTTGGTTTTTAGGATTTTGGGCTGCACATCCATTGAATTTGCATGAAGAATACATTAAACTTGCATAAATTATTATGCACATAGCATAATGTCAGTTATTGTTGACACATTGTGCAGACTTTTATATAAGGCTGAACAAGTCTTTTCCTCTTTCATAGTCTCTGAAGCAATGTCCAAACTCAAAAACAGTCAACTTGACTGAAGAGCTTTCTTTGTGTTCTGCCGTAATCTCTTGCCAATAATTGTTTTGATAAACTTGTTCTATTTCCAATCTCCTAATTTTCGGGGGAACACTTGTTACAGGAAATACGTCTTTCCTTAATGTCTGTTTAGTGGTATCTTATATTCCCACTCAAACGATAAATCACCCTAGTTCTTATTGTCATAAATTATTTAAAAGACAGAGCTCTGTTAAGCGATTATTCTTTCTTTACCTTTAAATGAAGATACTTGCTTGAAAATTTCAGAAGAACCCAAACTGGGTTTTTTCACCTTTCTTATTTTCTCTCTTTTACAGGAAATACAGGATAATCGGCAAAAGGTAGAAAAGGAGAGCCTGGACTTTGCAGGACAGCAAGGATCACGGGAACTTGACTGGAGGCTGTCCGGAGAGTAAAAAATGCTGATTCTTGACTGGAAGCTTGTCAGAGTATTAGGAACACTGGAACTCAACTGGAGACAGGCTGGAGAACAAGGCACTTGACCTGCACTGGAAATCGACTGGAGGCAGGCTAAAGGACAAGGAACTTGACTTGTCTGGAGACAGTGGAGCAGAGCAATTGGTACGAAGCCAAGCAAATCCTCAAACTCACAAGCGTCCTTAAATAATCAAATGTGCATGTGTGTATTTTAGCAATTCATTGATTATTTAGGAAATGAGCAATTTTCCTCCTGATTGTGGCACATGCTCAATACAGATCTCATTGTGAAGAGCACATGTTTTGGCAGTTATAGTTGGTACAAGTTTAGCTGGTGGGATACAATCTGCATAATCAACAAGCATTAGTTATAATAAATGAAACATTTGTCAAGCATTAGTTACTGCAAACTTGATATTCAAGAATTTACTGAATATACCCAAATAAATCTGAATGTTGCAAGCAACAGCATCTTATTGCAATTGAGCTCTTGGATGCGCTAGTGTATTCACAACAGGGAGTCAGCCACCAATCCTGTGTATAGTTGAAATGCTACAGCAAATAGTGATAGTCGTGGAGATGAACCAAAGTGTATGAGCAAGTTTTGTGTTATCCAGGTACTGTAACCGGCATGAAGTTCTGGACTGTGAGGATGAGGAAGATGAGGAGCTAAGTAAAAATCTGGAAACAGTGGCAGCCAAATGACAACATACACCTACAGTACACAAGGTAGTTGCAAAATGCGGTAACCATCACAAAGTTTCAAATGTAGTCTACAAATCAACACTCTAGCCATGTGAGGCCACACACAAGCTTGCATATTGTGTTTGCCACTTTACATCACAATCCCTCTCTTAGCAAGTCCCCAATGTGATAGTCCAGCACTAACAAGTATGAGTGAGGCATGTTGGCACTGACACTCTTTCTATCCCAGGTTGAAACACATGTCCCTATCCCAATGTCTACAAATGAAGAATAACAGCACAGAAGGAAGACATGAAAACCACATATCACAGTGTCATGTAAGTCCCTAGTAGATAAAAGGGCATGGGTGATACCAATTGACCACTGAGTCCCAGTAGATAATGGGTATGGCTGACACAAATCGAACTGTAAGTCCCTAGTAGATAATAGGGCATGACTAACACCAATTGACCACTGAGTCTCAGTAGATAATTGGTGTGGCTGACACCAATCGACCTCAATCAATCAGTCAATCAAAGATTGACCCATAGGGTCTCAAGGCGCTGTTTGTGGTCATGCTTCTCTGTCGAAAAGCCAGGTCTTGAGGTCCTTCCTGAGCTGCTTCAGTGATGTGATCTGCCTGACCTCAAGAGGTAGTGTGTTCCATGTCCAGACTGCCAAGTAGGAGAAGGATCATCCTCCTGCTGAGCTTTTCCAGATCTTGGGGACTTCTGTGAGAGTGAGCTGGTAGGAGTGGAGTTCTCTGTTGGGTAGGTAGGAGGTGAGGAGTTGGTTGAGGTATTCCAGTCCTATGTTGTGGAATGCCTTGTAGGTGTGGATCAGGAGTTTGTATGTGATACGGTTGTTGATTGGGAGCCAGTGTAGGTCTCTAAGGTGGGAGGAGATGCAGCTGTGTTGGAGGATGTCCAGGATGAGTCTTGCTGCTGCATTCTGGACTCTTTGTAGTCTTTATTGTAGTTTCTTGGTGATGCCGGCATAGAGCGTGTTTCCATAGTCCAGTTTGCTCGTGACGAGTGTCGGAGGGGATCCACTTGAAAATCTTCCGCAGGAGTCGGAGGGTGTGAAAGCATGATGAAGAGACGGCGTTGACTTGGCGGGTCATGGAGAGAGGGGATTCCAGGACAATGCCCAGGTTCCGTGCGTGGTACGTGTGGGAAAAGGGCGTTTCCCAGAGTGGTGGGCCACCAGAAATCATCCATGCAGAAGGGGTGGAGCTGATTACTAGGATCTCTGTCTTGTCCATGTTGAGCTTGCAATTGGCCTCCATCCAGGCAGCGTCCCTTAAGTCCCTAGTAGATAATGGGGCAGGGGAGTATAGGCAATGGTTTCATGTCACTACACATGATTGTGCACTGATGTGTACTAAGTACTCCTTGTCTGACAACAGCCATGTCATACAGAGTGTGTGTCAAAACTAAGTCAGTGAAATGACAGATGAAGAGCAATGCTTCTGTCAAAGTGTACATGTAAGATATTGGTACACAAATTACTACATAATTGTACTCTCGTGTTGCCCCCTGCATTGTGTGTATCACAAATTTGAACATGCAGAAATGCAAAGAAGCAGCAACAGACCCGGTGTATGGTGAAATCTCCTCTGCACACCTAGGTACAGAAGAGATGTTTCAATATTGGACAACATGTAATATACCATTATGAGCAAAGATAGTGCACAGAAGGACTGCAATGACCCATTATTCAGGACATGGATTGTAATAGTGACAATCCAGAACACACTACTGTAGTTTGCAGAAGATGAAGATACATAGAGAACAATTGTTAATCACAAGCATGCCATGTCATTTAAAAATACACCATTACAATATTCCATCCATCACAAAACATGTCTGTAGCACTAAATGAACCCACCCACACAAACCTTGCATAAAGGCATGTACTTTGCACTTTAGGATGTTCGACATAACATGTGACATGTGAACAAGTTTACATGTTAATGTAACAATCACATTCCATGTCAAGTACATGCCATCCATGGGTGTGACGTGGGCATTGGAATTTGATGACAACACAATGTCAGCACATGAAACAAATACCTGTAGGTTACATGTATAATAATATAACAAATTGTAGCCTTAGCATCTACATATCCTTGTAAGGCATGTATCATCACCCCTGTAAACAGTTGACACATACATTGTACATGTGTAGGGGGCAGTATGTGCCATACAAATGGACATAAGCAATACATCAATCCACAAGCCATGGAAAATATGAATATGTGTACTACATGACACCATATACCTGCAAACACACATCACACACATTTCTACCCAAAAAATGATGCATTGGTCATATGTGTGTTTTTTAGACATGTTGCACATGAAAAATATGACGATACCATGCAATGCATAGGTATTACCCTATGTTTTATTATCGTGACAACATGGGAAAATAATGATTTTGAGCGCTGGCATAAAAAAAAATTATGCATTCCCAAAAATGTGCTGCTTTGCACAGGAAGTGATATCATAGATCTGGCATGATGCAAAAAAGGACCTGCAAACTTACTTTTACTTCCATTTTTGACTCACAGTCTTTTTGTCTGTCTTAGAGAGAGGCTGTTTTGTGGAGAGATTTTGAGTTCATTTGGAGTGGTGTGTTGTGCTGTGTTGTGTCCCTTGTGTCATTTGATGTGTATTAATTGTTTTGTCTACTGTGTGGTCATTGTATTGTGCATTAGGTGTAGTTAAGTAGTTGTTTCAGGTGGGATTAGGGTAGTGTTTAAATAGGTTTGGGAGTATAAGATGCTGTGGGAGGGTAGAATATCCGGGCAGGTAGGTCCCAGCATTTTGGAGCTGATGAGGTGGGGAGGTTTCATATGGTTGGTCCTGCACTACCTTCCCCACATGGTGGCCCAGGTTGGCAGGCCAGAAAGCTATGTTGGGGCAAGGTTCTGGCCCAAAATGAGCTGGAATTTTTAGGTGGAGAGGACTGTCCGGCAACTTAAGTACCGATGGGCAGACCTGATTGCTCGTAAGCGTGACCTACTGGACATCCTCGGAATTGAGGTCATCAGAACAGTTCGTATACTATCCCTTCAAAAGCAGGCACTAACTGTTGTGAACCTACCTTTGGTAGCACTCTTTGCTCAGATGGGTTTACTACAGGCAAAAGGAGCAGGTGTCTATGGTGCATGAATAAAGGTCAAAGAAAAGCTATCCCACATTATGAGGATGACATACCATGGTCACATGGATGATGTGCATGACAATAGTTGTCAATGGTGTCATAGTCCTAACAAGATGATAAAGAACAGTGATGTCGTATCTGTCCACAGTGGATAGCTGTGAAACCTTGATCAAGTCCCATTTCTAGGAAGGCTGGAGATGTGCCAAATTGTCAATACCTTGCACATAAGAGCAAATTATTTAAATGTGTATGTCAGTGTCAGAGTTTAGCAGTTGCTGTTTTCAATGCACGCCTGTTTGTCTTTTGCCTGACAGACAGTAGCCTAATGTCCTACTTTTCATGCAGCTACCAACATGACACCTGCTCAAAAAAGACATTTTGGTAAATGGGACATAACGTTTATGCCACATCAGGCAGGTCCGCAGGTGGTAAAGGAAAATGGAGGCCCTCTATGACCGTCAAAAGGGCTCAGGAAGGTGGAGTGCATTTTCCTTGAGGGTTCAGGAAGAGACAATGGTAGTTCCACCACCCAACTAGCAGGCAGGTCAGCTACAACTGATGTTTGAGGACCACCAGGAGCAGGACCATCCTGAGCACTTATGACAGCTGCTGTATGGCCACCACCTGCAGGATCCCAGCCAGGGCAGCACCATGTGGAGCCACCATACATCCAGGACCTGCCTACTGAACTGGAAGATCAGAAGTGCAGGATTGCTTGGCTGGAACAAAAGGTTGAACAAATATTGACAATTATAAAGGACATACATACTGGCCAACCAGAAGACACTTTGATGTGGAAGATCCGTGATTGTGACAGTTTGCCCTTCCCCTTGTTCAAAATGTTCTTTTTTCCTATTTAGGGTTTCATTAGATAGCTAGTACAGTTACTTTAGTTTAGTTTAGGTATTGTTAGGCCATAGTTTGATATTAGCAGGGGGTTGGGTTGGAGGGCATAAATAAGTTAGTAGGGGTGATGTTTTAGGTCAATATTCCATGTATAAAAAATAAATGCATTTAAACAAATGCAAAAAATGTGCATTTATTTTACATATATGTTTAGTTAGCCAATCGTTAGCTTTAGCCACTTTTGTCCTTGTCAATGGATGTAATTTAAGGGGGGGTCGGGGTTGATGTTCATTTTTGGCATCTGATGAGTAGAATAGGAGAAAAAATACTGTCCATTGGCCACAAACTGTATCTGTTGCGGTGTTTTATGGGTGAGATTTGTTTCTTCCACATCTTCATCCTCTGATGTGTGCAATGCCCTCTGTGCGAGGGATTGTGCTGGAGTTAGAGGTGAGGGAGGTACACACACATCAGGGGCAGAAGAAGTTAAATAGTAGGTCCCAGTAGCTGTTGGAAGATGTCAGGCATCACTGCAGCAAGGAGAAACTGCTGGTTTCTCAACACAACATCACACTGGCAGGCAGCCAAGTACTCCTTGATGGATACCAGCTCCCGCTGCATGAACTGCATAGCAGTGAGTATTTCCCCCAGCTTGTTTGCAACTTCGCTGGTGAATCTTTAATAGAGAATTTGTTTATGCCTCTGCCTAAGTAAACTAGCGATTTCAGCCAGGGACTGCTTCAGTCCACGCAGCGAAGAGTGGGTGCCGAGTTGGCCCTATTGGGGCTGAGGCACCTCTGTAGTTCAGCTAAGCTTCCCACCATGGTCTCCATCCCCACCCACATATTTTATGCTGGCTCCCCCTGAACTCCTACTGCCTGACTTTGGAAAATTATATCTTTGTCCTGGCAGTCCAGGGCTCTGTGTGAGTTGGCAGGTGATGTGTGTGCTCTGTTGGGTGAGTCATCTAGAGAACCCGTAATGCCATGTGTTTTCTGTGCAACCAGTGATGGTAACAGAATGGAACTTTGGATCTGCTGGATGTTGTTTGGACTGATTGTTGCTATCTGAACATCAAGATCGTCTTGGAAGTCCAGGAAAGGTAGCTGGCAAGGAGAGATTTCTTCAGTCTCTTCAATGAGCTGGTGATATGTCACTGTTGTCCTGTACTAGCTATTCAATTTATTTTATGTTTTTTCTCAATTTCAATGGCACTGAGCCACCAAATAAGCCCCTCATTTCAGGGCCCCTGGCTGTACAAAGAGCTACCAGGACATGAATTTGCATAACCCTCTGTTGACACATTGTGTAAGTCCACATGTCCAAATCATGTCACCTCTCAGTTGTGCAGCTTTTCATTTACATCTGCATGTGACCCATTTCTTGGTGTGATTTGCATGACATTTGTATGTCATATGGGTGTTGTTTGTTGTGTACCCAAGCAAGACCCATGGAATCAGGCTGAATGTCTTGATTTGCCAGATCTGCATTTTAGGAACTGTGTCAGGTCCCTATGCCACCTCACCTGTGTTGTAGCAGTGATGCAAGAGGGGTAACTGTCAATGAGCATCCTCCATGTGATCTCTTGTTTTGTGTGCATTATCCTGCACCATCCATAGTAAGATGCACACACCTTATATGTATGTGTTCATACAAGGAGGTCTCCCTTCATGCCCAAAAGTGATCATCCCCACAACACAGGCCCCCTGGCAGTATGGTACTGATGTGCCTGCATAGGCACATGACAGCAGCCCAAGTGGTGAGGACAGTGGAGTCCCATCAATTGTGTGCAAGTTAGATTAATGTCATTGCCCAGTGGCACATGCTGGCCTTTCCCAGCCCATGGTGCCCCCATGCACAACATGCCTGGTCTGTGCTGCCCTTTGTGAGTCAGAAATGGGTAGACGGTACAGTTGACACAGTGAAGATAGTGGTGTGAAGGTAGTGAAGTGGTCTGTGCATGTAGAGGGGGAGGGAGATCAGTGGACATTACATACATTTGATGTTTAACCATTAGTGTTCCCCCATGCAACCTATTAGTATGAATACAGTGCCTCCAAAGTGCCTCCCACTTATGTCATTTGTGGGTTACAACATTGCTCCCCACTGCAACTTTTCCTGTGTTTGTTGTAGCTTCTCAATCACTGCAGTGTCCAGTCCCTGGACTCCTTCCACCACCTCATCCAGGATGACTGCGGCCACCATCTCCTCCAGCTCATCCAGCTGCTCCTGGGGTGCAGGGCTTCTACCTTCAGTCTGCAGTGTGGCCTTTCTATTGCTGGCTAGTTTCTGTTTAGTTCTGTGTTTGCAATCGTGCCAGTGCTTCTTACAGTCTGCCACAGTTCTTCTGACCTCAGCCATAGTGTTGACTATATCTACTATGGACCGCTAAATGGCCTCCTTCCTACCTGTTGGCAATTTAGAGGTGACAAAGAGCTGGTATATGTGCTCTGTCACCTCTGTGATCAATATTACATTTTCCTCCTGACTGAACCTGTGCTACCTCTTTCTTTTCCACTTATCCTGTGACTCTGGATGGGTATCCTGGCTGGTCCCTGGCTTACTGGGTTCTCTCTGGGGTCTCTCCTGTCCAGAATTCTCAATTTTTGTTATTTTCAGGCTTCTTTTTGTTGTTTTATGGACACTTTTAGCCAAAAAGTGATGCAATTACAATTAACGTCATGTACCTTAAATCAGGTTAGTGCCAATTTTCCAGCAGTAGCACCATTTACTTTTGCGACACGTCACTTACGTTAGCCCTATTCTTTTGGGTGCTAAGCTTTCCTTACTGCTGTGTTGCACTATATTGTAAATATGGTGCTTACATGGAACAAAGAAATGTCATAGCGTGGATTTGAATTTTTTGGTACAAGACTGTGCTACCGCAGTTTTGCACCATTTCTTGTGAATCTGGGCCTAATTGCTGTAGCAAGCAACCAACACACAATGGAGGAAATTAGCAAGAGGTGGAATGACCTGAGGGGTAGAGTGTGTTCCCTAGCATCTAAGGAGACCCAGAACACTGGTGGTGATTCTCTCACCCTCCACCTACAACTATATCTCTGGGAGGAGAAGGTCCTACATCCTGAAAGCTTGACAGGATTACCTGAATCCTTGATGGAGTGGAGACCTTTAAGCTGTACTTTTGAAGATGACACTGAACATGAATGTTGTTTTAGCTTCTAATGTAGCTGTTGCTTGTGTGTTGTGTACCTTATTTAAAAACATAGGGCCTCATTACGAATTTGGTGATCATTTGGCAAAACCACTGCAGTGGTGGCTACTAAAAGACCACCACATTAGCAGTAATCCGACCGCCGTATTAAGAGTCACACTGTGAAGGCTGCCAACAAAACAGCCAAAATTCCGACACCACCAGGACACAGGAGGGTGGGAAAGAGGCAGTTCCCTCAACACCATTGTTAGCCTGACACAATTCCACCCACCACATTATCAGACACAAATCACCACAACGGTTCCTCAATCGCGGAAAACTAGTGGCGGTCCGAACCACTGCGCTCAGTACATACTCCTGTCAGAACATAACACCACATTGGACAGTTTGAATACCCAAGACCTGACACACATACACACACCAGACACACCTATTCACCGCAGTATATAACACATCCCCACACACCTCACAATCCTTTGCAACTAATACCACATATAGAGATACTGAAAGCAGGCAACTACACTAGTATAGCACATATACACTGTAGGCAGACATACACATTTACTCAACAAACACCACAAAACTGCACTACCAGCACAATACACTCATAACAAGTACACACAAACACCACAAGAATCCAACAGTCACAACGTACCACCCACAACCCTTTCAATCACTCAACACTGCACCCTTACAAACACAACCCCCCCCTCAACACAACCACTACCATGTCCCCATGAATCACAGACAACAAATGGAGGGTCACAATAGATGAAATTGTCAAGTTAGAGCCACAGCTGTTAGGAGCACATGTTCAGCAAACCTCGATTGCCAGGGAAATTGATGGAGTTGTGGCAGAGAATAGTTGACAGGGTCAACTCAGGAGGCAGCAATCCACGCACAAGGGAGGATATAAAGAAGAGGTAGAATTACCTCTTGGGGGAAGGTACATTCCATGGCATCAAAACACCAGATCGCCGTTCACAAGACTGGCGGTGGGCCCTCACCTCCTCCCCCACAGTTCACATCTTGGGAGGAGAAGATCTTGGACATTCTGCAGCCCAAGGGCTTGGACTGGAATCTGATAAGTACCCACAACTTCCATGTCACACAATTGTCATGTCCTGCATGTTTCCTCACCATCCAAATGATCCCCAATTCACTGTATGTCTCACTAAACCTCCCACTCATCCACATAATGCCCTCTCATGCATGCCACACTTCCACCCAAGCCAACTGCCCACATAGCCCATTCTAAAGACATGAATTGCATTGGCAAATACTGTCACTATGACTCTACAATGCACCAATCCATCTATCTGAAAACCTGTAATGTGCACATCACCTCACATCCCATTCATGTATTACTATTGTACTAGCTACACTAACTAGATGATATGACTGAGGACCACTACCTGACAATGACAGCAATGCAATGGCACACCACAGAAAACACAGCTACAGCTCTGTAACTAATCGAAATGCCCACTTACCTAGATTGCCAACCCTGAAATGGACTCACCATGGAATGTAAGATGGCAGACTCCATGAACATGCACAACATGCACAGACATGACATTTACCCTTACATACTTACATACTCTTCTCCCACATGGACACCAGGCTGCAATGTCCAGGCATTTCGTGTCACATCTAGCAAGCTTGATTAGTCACTAGGTAACAGTGCTGAACAGTCATGTGAACTATCAGTAGCTACCTGAACACGTCCACAGAGCTATAGTTACCAAACCTGATTGACACCAACCAACGTAGAGTATGGTACACATATCACACACTGTTATCTACCACCAATGGTATGCTGTGCTGAATCTGTCATTGTCATTGAAGAGAATCATGTTAAGCCACTGTATGCATCTGATAAACAGATACCCAAACACACTTCCTATATGTAACTCTGTCTCTCACTCCATCCACAGGTACCCCTGCCAATGCCACCATGAAGAGGTTACCAGAGACTGCCAGCCCTCCTAAGGATGAAGGCCTTAGTGAGGACAACATGCCTGGATGTCTGGACACTGACGACATACCTGGCCCTGCGGGACTCATGTTTAGTCTACGACCCCCATGACATACCCTGCCCACATCGATCCCCCCCAACCCTGTGGCATCAACATCGCAGCTAACCCTTTGTCCACAAACCTGTGTTCCAAGGACTGTTCAAACTGTTGGGTGCACCACAGTACAGGGACCTGAGTCGACCCATGTCACCCCAGACAATGAAGGTCCTGCAGAAACTGGGAGTGGGCACACCGTGCCAGGAGCACACGCACCTGGGGCAGGGGGGCGTGGAAGGGAAGCTATGGGCCAGATGAGGGGGCCCCCAAGGGACTCCACTGACCAGGAAACAATCTCCCATGTCCTTGGAGCATACCAACAATCCCAGAACAGGACGGGCCAGATTATCATCAAGTTGGGGGAAAACCAAAGGCTGTAGAGGGAATACCACCAGGAGGCCATACAGCAGTTTCAGACCCACAATGTCACCATAGCCTCCATTGCAGGGGTGCTGAGGGACATCAACACCACCCTTTATGCTTCCTCCACCCACCAGCACGCCCTTCCACTAGCAACCTACCACCTGAGCCATCTACATCAGTAGCAGCTAGTGGAATGGAGGCCCTCCCAGGGGAACCATTTGCCTCAGACACCCCTCCCTCTGTAGCTGAATAATCCCCCACCACAAATGTGGATGTCCACCCAAACATCCTACTGGAGCAGATGCCAAGCCCAAACCCACTGCTAGGAAGTGAACCTCTCCTGATATGTCTCCCTTGTGTGCTATCGAGACAACCTGGTGACTGTTCAATATCATTATTCCATTTTTCAAAGGCACTTGGACACTGGATCTGTGCAACCAAATGCTGTAGCACCTACTCTGATGATTCCATCTGCCATGACATAACTCATCACCTGTTGGATAATGTATGCTCCTTTGTTTTGCTTTACAATATCATGATATGCGAAATAAACACCATGGAACACAGATACTGTATATGTGTCTGTAATAAAACATCAATGAATGTCATGTATGGCAATTGTGATCAGGTAATGCCCCCCTACATCCAGTAGGCAGTGTAATGGACAGCAGAAGGGTGCTTCCTCAGCAGGAGACACAATACAACAGATATCTCCAGGACAGATGTCAGAGAGGTATAAATCCTGGGCCAGACAAGGGTGTAGTCAGTATTCCAACCTGTAAAAATACCATGACAGAGAGTACCATCAGGAAGGAAGGCATCCTGCTCCACATATCACATATGGAGGTCATAGATGTTGTACCCACCCCAGCAATGCTCCTAAGCAGGGACCTCCACATAATACCTATAAATCAACAGTCACAGGTTATACACACTAATCACTTTACCTGCAACTGTCTTGTTCAACCAGCTTTTCTGCTGTCACTTACCAGTGGCCAATGACAATGAAACCATAGGTATTAGAGGCACTGAGTAAGATACCACAGTCAGTGGGTGGAATGACATGTGAACAAGAGAATGCAGGTAACATACCTCTATACTAGTCTGTCCATTTGAGATGTGAATGTAGGAAACTGCAGTGAAAACACTTGTTAGAGCTGAAACACCTTTACTGTGCACCTTACATTCTATCCTTCAGCTCCCACATGTCACACATTGGGTTAGAATCACATAACACCCCCACTGATGAACCAAGTCAGGAGGACAATTGTCACCAATGATTGTGGACATACACGACTTGAAAACCCCACTCAACATACCTGTATGTCACTGGAAGTACTGATTGATGAGCTCAGTCCAAGAGTCAGCTGCACTTTCCTGTGCCTTTTCATCACTTGCCATTTCAGCATTTCCAGCCACTGGTCCAGATGCCTCACCCTCATCAGCTAGCAATGGTATCTGATATCTCAAGGCTAGATTGTGGAGCATGCAGCTGGCAACAATAATCTGGCATATTTTACGGGGCGAGTAGAGGAGTGTACCTCCAGATAGGTCTAGGCACCTTAATATGGCCTTCTGGAGGCCAAATGTTGTTTCAATTACACATCTTGTCCTCCCTTAGGCCTCACTGAAATGAAGTTCAACTTCTGTGGCAGGGTACCTCACTGGTGTCAACAGCCATGGAAGTTTAGGATGGCCAGGGTCACCTGTAGGGCAAGTGAAATTACAGGTACAGTGACAGGGCAGATAGTGGAGACAGGTGCCATAGAAACCCCTTATAATGCATACATACCATGAAGCCAGGCCCTCTCTTTGTGGAGTCATGACATCATGTGTGGGACATTGCTAGTCCTCAAAATGTAGGAGTCATGCACATATCCAGGATACTTGGCTGTGACTTGTAAGATGTACTGATGTGCCAGACACACTACCTGAACATTTATGGAGTGGTAGTTCTTCATGTTCCTATATACCTGTTAATTGGCACTGGAAGGGACCAGGGCTATATGCATGGCATCAATGGCCCCAACCACATGAGGAATGTGTCCCATATCATAATAGTCTGCCTTCACATAGGTCAACTCCGCATGTTGGGGGAACCTGATGTAGCTATCCAGGTGATTTAACAAAGCACACTGTACACGCTTCAACACCAGACTAAACACGGGCTGAGACATCCTTGCATTTAAGCCCACTGTATTCAGAAAATAGCCTGTGGCAAGAAAGTGTAGCACTGACAAGACTTGTACTGTGGAAGGGATGCAATAGGGATTGCGTATGGCTGGTAAGAGATCTGACTCCAACTGTGTATATAGATCCTTGATGGTATGACTATTCAGATGATAGGTCTGGACGACATGCCTGTCCTCCATGGTTGCAAGGTCAACTAGTGGACGGTACACTGGTAGTTGTCTCTTTCCTCTTATGGCAGGATATCTAGGATGAGAGGAGAGAATGTACTTTGAGTAAAGCAGTTGACACACGTAAGCAGAACATGTTAAAATAACAAACACCTAACACTGTAGGGCGTGCTGGCATATATTATAAAGCCAATGCTGAAGCGCTTTGCACACCATCTTTGCAGCACATTGCCATACACGTAAGTCATATAGGACAAATGTCAAATTTGTGATTTACCATATGTGGCAGACCGAGCTGTCCTGCACTGATCAAATGAAACGTAATATGGCGCGCCAAGGAGAAGGCAGAAGGCAACCAGCTGATTGAGGGGCGGGGACCTCCAGGCCCCTTTAACTTTCAACGCGCGCCCGCTTCGTGGGTCGCGCCAAGGAGAAGGCAGAAGGCAACCAGCTGATCGAGGGGTGGGGACCTCCAAGGGCAGGCCCGTCCTGCGCCCGTCAGCACCCGGAAGAGACTGGGCTGGGCCACACTTCTTTATTTTTGCTTTTCGCTGGTGACTGGTGACTAGTGAGGCCCGAGGAGTGCTGGTTTATCTGCTGTGCTTTCCGAACACTGACTGACTTGTTCTGTGACTGACAGCGACCAATCGAGGTCGGGCTGGGCTCCCCCTCTGGGCCCCAAGGTACGGTTTGGGGTATTTTGATACATTTGTGCTTACCTTCCTTTCTAAATTGCCCCCATATTGGTGCTGAGTTTTTTTATTTATTCAAAATGGGAAAATGCAAGGTGAGACCTAGTCCCGACTCAGGCCCTGTTAAACCCCAAATTTCTAAACCCAACAGAGCCACGCAACCCCATACCAATTGCGTGTCTAGAGAAATCGATAATCTAATAGAAGAAGTGGAGCTAATTCTTAACCAAAAAGAGAGCAACGTTCGGAAGAGGCTGAAATCAGGAACCTTATTGCCGTTTTTAACAACTGGAACTAATTCTTCTATTGATGCCCAGCCCCAGAGAGTTCCATCTCAAGCTCTTGCTCCTATAAGCCAGTCCCGTATTTCTAATTCTCCATCATTTCTTTCACCCAAGTCTAATTTGGAAGGTATAGCCATTGATTCTATTCTTCATGGGATTTCCTGTTCAACCCGTTTCTCTGTTTTGGATCATCTAGATTCGGTTAGCGCTCAACAGACCCCTTCGATCCCTGTGCCTTCCAATGGCAATTCTCCTAGAGAAGATCTTTCAGCACTAGTCTCTAGTTTAAAGCATGAAGTAGGAGAGTTGAAGTGCATAATGCTTGAAGTCCTCAAGCTTCTTAAGAAACCTGAACCACCTCATCCGTGTGTTTTGAAGCCAGTGCCATTGCTACGCAACTATCCCTCGGTTCCTGCATCTTTGCCAGCAGATCTGTCGATGAACTTGGAGGTTGCTCAGGGCCCCAGTCACAGGTCTCATTATAGTAGAAATGCTTTACCATCTTTGGCAAAAGCTATATCTTCTCCTTTTAATATTGACCGGAATCGAGACATTACATCAACATCTGGCCAGTCCACTTATATGTCCAATCAAAACTGCAGTTATATGTTCAATGTTCCTCCACTTACAGTACAATCGAGGGAAGACAAATTTTCCTTAATCAACAAGGTTTCGCATTGGATCCGTCATGTCAGAGGCTGTGGCTCAATTATCCATGCCGATATTGTATCGGCCATACGGTTGAGTGGCCGTTCCGGTGGGCGGGATATCATTAAATTCAACCTTTCAAGTCCTCTTCTAGTCACAGGCCTTTTGCAGATGGAAACACGACACCACACAAGGGAGGATCTTGATATATTTTTCAGTGACAGCAGTTTCGCTTTGGGAAGCAGACTAAGCGGGTACCATCCAATGTAACAGGCCATGTTGTTTCCTCTGGCCTGACATCCAGTCCAGTTGTTGAGCCTGATACAGGCTTTGTTTCTAAACGTATTAGTGCATGTGATTCTGCACTCCAGGGGGGCACCTCAGACGTTAATTGACTATGTCCTCCCAGTCTTTGCAATTTTAGTATTGTATTTCACTCACAGTACCACATTCAAGAACTTTGCCAAGTCTGGGTGTTCATACTTTACGGGATCCTCAAATTGTTTCTACTGCGAACTCTAATCCCACACTGTATGCTGATTTTTGTGAAGCTACCTGTAGTACTGCATATGTCACAGGGAAGTTCTTGTCCTGGAATGTGTCAGCATTAAAAGTAAACTAGTTGACTCTGAATGGGGGGCTTATGTTGAACCCTTTTGCATTTGTATGTTTCAGGAAACGTGGGCTACAGAAAGTGTGTACAGGCAAGGACTTTGTTCCTTTACAAAAAATGCTATGCAATCTCCCATGGGTAGGGCAATAGGGGGATTATGTACCTGGGTTAGGACGACTGAGGTGGGCGAAGTAAAGGAGATCTCTGTAGATTCCCTTGATATTTTGGCATTAGCAATACTGCCAAATTCAGGCACTCCAGTCTTATGTATTAATATGTACAATAGACCAGGTCCTCCTAATCATTGGTCTGCTACTATAGATCTCCTGCATAATCTTATATAAGATTTTCGTTCTAAATATCGTATTATCATTGCAGGTGACCTTAATGCACAAACTGAATTCAACTCGGCTTTTGCCGAGGCAACACAGGCTGAAGATGAAGTGTGGAATATTCCCCCTCTCTTAACCCAACCAGTGTTATTCACTGCCTGTTGTAGGGTGTCGCAGATAATAGATCTTACAGTAACACATGGTCTTCGCTTTGCTAATGGTCGGTTTCCAGCTGATACTCCTGCCAGACCAACTTTTTTTAGGGGCCTACATAGTAGTACACTGGATTATGTTATTTTTGATTCAAGGGCTTGGCATTCCATAATAGATGTGAAAGTGGGCCCACTGCATACTAGTGATCATGCACCTTTACAAATTGTATATGGCAGAACTCTTTTTGCAGGAGCTCCGTCTCTCTTTGTTTCTAATGCTCATGAAGCCCTGACGTTGTCTAGTAACAGGCGCATTGTGAGATGGGTTTCGTTTCAGAAGTCCAACATGTTAAGGCACAAACTGCATGCCCTAGTCTTTAGACACCAGCTTTTTGATGATCATTTTGCATTGACCTCACCGGAAGTCATGTCTTCTCACGTAGTCCTTTTTGTGGCCCTTAAGCAGCTCTTTATCAAAACTGTTACAAATCGAAGGAATTCCTCCCTTCCATCTAGCAGCAAGTGGTTTGACAAGAGGTGTCGTGAGGCCAAAAGTCTCTTGACTAAAGCGTTAAAGTCAAAGGATCGGGAAGCCATTGTGAGAGCAAGAAGAACTTATGTCTCCACATGTAAAATGTGCAAACTCAAGCATGAGGAAAGATTATGGGGTGATCTGGCCGAGGCGGCTAGGACCCATGATGTTAAACTTTTCTGGCTTCTGGTTTCACGTAGAGACCCAAATCTTTCATCTGTCCCAGAATGCTATATTGCTGCTGATATCTGGTTTACTCACTCCAGGGAGTTGTATGGCTCCACTCTGGAATCCGTTGCCACCAGCCACAGAGAGATATTTCCATACTGCCCTGCGGTGATCTCTCTGCCTCCCTTTACTTTAAAAGAAACTGAGCTGGCAATTCTTGCCCAAAAATCAGGGAAGGGTTCTGGGCCGGATGGCATTCCTTCAGAGTTGTATAAATCAGATTTGCCCAAATTGACCCGGTATATTAACAGGATATCGAATAGTGCCTTGTTCACCAGGTCTTACCCGGATTCCTGGAAGGAGGCAATAATTGTGCCCATTCACAAGAGAGAAAAATCTCCCAGGGAACTACAGACCTATCAGTTTACTAGATAATCTGCAAAAAATATTCTGCCATCAGCTGTTAAGTAGGCTGAAGCATTGGATAGTTGAAAATCAGGTATTAAGGCCCTCATTCTGACCCTGGCGGTTTGAAACCGCCAGGGCAGAGGGCCACGGAAGCACCGCCAACAGGCTGGCGGTACTTCATGGGCAATTCTGACCGTGGCGGTAAAGCCGCGGTCAGAAAAAGGCAACCGGCGGTTTCCCGCCGGTTTATCCCTGGCCCAGGGAATCCTCCATGGCGGCGCTGCTTGCAGCGCCGCCATGAGGATTCTGACCCCCTTCCCGCCAGCCTGTTCCTGGCGGTTTACACCGCCAGGAAGAGGCTGGCGGGAACGGGTGCCGTGGGGCCCCTGGGGGCCCCTGCACTGCCCATGCCACTGGCATGGGCAGTGCAGGGGCCCCCTAACAGGGCCCCATAATGATTTTCAGTGTCTGCTTTGCAGACACTGAAAATCGCGACGGGTGCAACTGCACCCGTCGCTCCCCTGCAAATCCGCCGGCTCCATTCGGAGCCGGCTTCCTCTTTGCAGGGGCTTTCCCGCTGGGCCGGCGGACGATCTTCTTGAGATTGCCCGCCGGCCCAGCGGGAAAGTTAGAATCACCGCTGCGGTCATTTGACCGCGTTGCGGTGTTTGGGCGGTTTCCGCCCGGCGGACGGTGCACCTACCCCTAGCCACGCTTCCGGGAGAGTTTTAGATTAGCGATCTTAAAGAATAAGACTAGGTAGTTGTTCCTAGATTTAAGTATTATAGTGCATATTTATTGTATTTAGGTGTATGTTATTAGCTTGACTGCACTTCTTTGTAAGAATAGTAGTGTTATATATGTGTTTGGTGTCTGCAGATCTTCCTCTGTGATTGTGTCAAACCCATCACATGCCTGTGCCCCTGACTTGTACTCTACACATTAGATGTTATCCGTATGGGTGCCCGGTTTGCAGTGGCAACATCAGTTATCAGTTCACTATTGTTTTTTGTCTGTATATAGTGTTAGGACAGCCATGGTATATGACAGGCAGGTGCTGTGTGGTGTGTGAGTGGAGTAGTCTTCACTATCATGAAACTTTACAAAGGACATGGACTGATCAGGTGTTGTAACTGTACAGGCTGGTGTGTTTTGTTCAGTCGCCAGCACTTCTAATAGGTGATAGGAGTATGGAGAGGTATGAAGAGGATTCTGGTAGTCATTTGTACTTCAGCCAGGACTTGATGTGCATGCAAACCTGGCTTTGGGGGTGATCATGTGGATTACTCCAGTCGTGCTGACTTACTTGTATTTAGATATGGGAGTGGGGCTTGCCATACAGGAGTAGGTGGTAGTGACATGTTGTGACATGATGTAGGATGTGTATTGGCACCAGAGATATCCTAGCAAGGAGATGTATTCCTACAGATGTGCATGTCTAAATGTGTGTATGTGAGATGTATATGTTAACCCTCTCTCTCCCTCTCACTCTATCTCCATCCCTCCCTGGTTCTCTCTCTCTATTTGTGTGTATCAGCATCTGCAGGTGAAGGGGACGGGGCACAGGCAAGTGGGAATGCTGCAGGCCACAGGGCCAGGAGTGTTGCTACCAGTAACAGCGAGGGACCCACTGGCACGAAGGGCTAGGGGAGTGCCACAGGGAGAGAAGAACTTCACCATCATCTTCAGAATCCTCCTCCACTGGACACTCCTTGGCAGTGAGTGATGGACCCTTCGGGTGCCACCCCAGTACCATCTTTGTCTGCCACCCCCCTTACTACCATCGCCCTCCCTGTAGTTCCCCACCCAGTTGTCCCTGCCCACTCACCCAGGAGGGTGGGTGTCTCTTTCACCACAGGCACTTCTGCCCCAGTCAGCCCTGCTGCGCTCAGTGAGGAGGCTATTGACCGCCTGAGGTCCTTCTCTGTGGGTCAGTCCACCATTGTGAATGCCATCCAGGGACTGGCAGCTCTAGTCCAGCAGAGCAATGCATTCCTGGAGGGCATTCACAGTGCACTGGCTGGCCTACAGAGATCCTTTCAAATGCTGTTTTTTACACTGACTGCAGCCAGTCACACTTTGTCTTCTGTCCCTCCTCACCTATTTCTTCCTAATCCCAAACCCCTCTTCCCAAACCCAGCCAAAGCACACAGACAGAGAAGCATGCACCCACCTCAACATCCAAGACTACTGCAGAGACACACAAGCACCGCCCACCTGCAGACACACCAACATCTCCTACCTGCACATACTCCCCCACCACCCCACCTTCACAGACACTACACCAGACATACCTGCAAATATCACACCAACATTCACCGATCCAGCCACAACTCCTATTCTACTCACAGTAAGCACAATAGCAGACCTGCAGACATCCACCCCAGTCACCACATCCGCAGCCACCACAACCACTGACACACCCACATGCAGCACATTTTCCATACCTGCAGGCACCACCCCAACAGACAGTCATCCTTACAGGATGGCATCTCCCAGCACCTCCCCCCAAGAGACATAAACATCAACCCAACCTACACCCAACAGAGTCCCAGCACCCAAAAGCATTCCTCGCATGCACATGTACCCAAGACATCCACCAAAACACTGCCTATAACTACTACCACCACTCCCAAACCCTTTTGTCATGGCTGTCCCCGTGTCCAGCCCTTCCACCTCCAAGTTCTCCCCTTCCCTTGTCAAGAAGTCGACCCCTTTCAAGTGTTCCCAGCCCTCTCCTAAAGCTCGCTGTTTTTTCGACTATGCTGGTGCTGTGTGTCTGCAGGTTGGTGTGTCTATTGTACGTATGTGTTGGCTGTGGTGTGTGTAGTATGTGTGTGGAGTGGCTCTGTGTGAATGTGTGTATCAGTGTGAGGTAACGTGTGTTGCCCTCGCCACCAGTCCCGGATGTGTATTTTGTGTGTGCTTCAGCACTTTGGCTTTTCCCTACATTGTCAGGTAGGTGTGTGTACTCACGGTTGTTGTCGTCGTCACTGTCACTGGTTCTGGAGTCGTTTTGTGAGCAGGAGCACTGGGAGGACATGCAGTTCAGGTTCCATGGCGACTGCAGAGGGGTATATGTTCCAGAAGGTAAGTGTCTCCTTTTATAGAGTCGGCTTTTGCCAAGGTTTTGGTGGTGGTGCGACCGCAGCAGAAACCTTGGCGGTGTGCAGACTCGTAATCTGTCCAGCAGAAAAAGGGTGTTAGCCAGCCTGAAGGTGGCTATCGCCATCCGTGCCAGCCTGACCGCACTGGCGGTGCCGGCAGAGGATTCTCTGTATTGTGTTGGGAAGACCGCCATGGTCATATTTTGGCAGTCTTCTCCGCTGGCCTGCTGGTGGTACAACCGCCGCCGCCAACATGGCAGTCCGGAGACCACCAAACTCGCAATGAGGGCCATAAACATATGCTGTACGGTGCTTGTAGGTGGTTTATGACAATAACAAATTTCAAATGTGTTATATGGTATAATAGTCTCTTTATTTCAACTGCATATTTTTATAAGGTTTGTTTAGCGCATAACTTTGCAAGTGCTGTTAATGTTTCATTAAAATGACTTCAAATACCATGATTCCTTTTTTTGCTTTGTTTAAATAATAGTGCGATGTTATTTTGTAATTCTCAATTTTCTATCATATTTTCACAGATGTTAAAGTGGTATGTATTTATTCAGCAATCTATTTTATGCTATGTTGGAATTTTTTTTGTTTAATTTTGTATGTTGTCAATTTCTCGTCATTTGATTTAGTTGATGCTATTTGTCTCATGGATCAAAGTTTGTTGGCTGAAGCATTTTTGTGTATGGTATTTTGTATGCTGAATATGTTTTTTTTAATATATTTGCTTTGCAATTTTTATATGATGACTAATGCTATTGTTCCTTGAGAGTTGTTTATTTACCATAATTTTATCCTGGTGGGCCTTGGAATGGTTTATTTAAAATTTCTCCTCCCTAGTGTAGTTTGTTGAATGTTTGGTATATTTTATGTACACTTTCTTTTTTTTTCATTTCAGGACATCAACTTACCTGCTTCTTTGATGTAGTTCTGGGTGTATTTTAAACTGTTTTTGTAGTTTATTATAATACAGCTGAAAGGTATAGTAATTATATTATTTTTCCTTTTCTTTTTAGGTTGCAGCATTGTGTGCTTCAAACTCTTTTGATGTATAATCCTGACTTGTAGACATTATGGGTCAGTTCCTCACAGAGATCTGGGAGATAAAGCAGTTGCAGAGGGAGCACACTTTTCAGATGGAAAATCTCAACTTGAATGTGGGCTCCCGGATTAAGGGGGGCTGCATGATTGTTTGACACATATGTGCAGGGCTTTTCCAGAAAAATCTTTCCCTGTCTGTGGCCAACAACATCTGGGGCTACTACATCTGCCTCAGCCACAGAAAGTGAGGCCCCACCACAAGAGGAAACACCTGCAACCACTCAGTCCCTTCAACTATGGACCACCAGTCCCCCTCAAAAGGGGATGTTCATCCAGACCAGCAGAATAGGATGGCAAGACCTCCACCAGCAAGAGGCACTAAACCTAATTTCTGCAAGTTTGTGACTAGCATTCACTCTGTGGACTATTTTCTGGACACTTTTACCTTTTTGTTGTCAGTTGTATTTTTTGGGTTTCAAACAATTTTGGCTATTCAATATTAGCTTCATTCACCATGATTGACTTTTTCTTTTTATGTTTCCTTTTTTTCATATTGTTTTTTTATTTTGTTTTCCTGAGTTAAATTAAAACTTAAAAATTCAAAGACTAGTGAAATTTTTATTTTTTCAACTTGTTATTTTTTTTGTTTTATCATACATAAAAAGTGAACATTAAACAGATGATTGCCTATTCATTGATATCAACAATTGAAAATATATTATTTTGTTAATTTGAAATAAAGAACTGTTTTAATACTTTTCAAATACATTAAAAACCATGCATAATTCAAATACATCCATATTTGCTTTCACTGCAATGTACGGGATGTTCCATCCCAGGGCTATGTTATTTAACATGCAGCATGCCGTGGTGATTTTGCACACCGTACCGGGTAAGTAGAGGAGGGCTCCATCAGTCTTATCCAGACATCAAAATCTGGCCTTAATGTGCCAAAAAGCAAGCTCCACTGGCTTCCATGTTCTTCCATGTGCCTCAAGCAGACTTTCCGTGGCGTTGTTGGATTCCTCAGCAGTGCTAACAACCGCGGTCAGTTAGGATAAGCTGAGTCCCCTATATGAAGAAAAAAATTTTAGCCAAAAATTAAATACCACTTTTGATCATTAAACTTGAAATTAACAAAGGAATCGTGTTGATCCTAGAAAACGCACACACACACACACTAGTGATGTGCATATTCGGTAAGCACACAACTTGCACAATGATTGAATTGAAGCTTTTTCTGTTGTGTTAAACTGGTGCTTTGTTGTGTGGTGGCAACAAGGCAATATGTGTCCCATTAACTGCTCTAACCACATGCAGTAGGCAACCTAAAGCATACAAATCTCCCTTCATGTTGATAAAATCCGAACTTGTCGGAAACTGTATGAAGCTGTTGAAGTGTCTCATCATTGAAGAAAGTTCTTCTTATAGCACACCACTGAAAGTTGGTTGTGACATTCTACCAGATACTGCAAAAGTGTACTGGAATGATCCTTCAGCCACAAAATGGAGTACTGCCATTATTTTCACTATTGGTGTTATTGGTGTGGGATTCCTATTGGGAGGCAGAGGATATGGCTCCGGCTGATGACATAAATCCATATTAGTTTGCCTTTTTAATCTGAATTTTTGGATTATATCTTGTTAGCGAGGTCTGGCAATGGTCTCATAACTTGAGGCAGTCATGTGTTCTCATTCCCCAGGGGTTAATATGTGTGCATTTTAAAGTTAAACAATTGTGCTAATTTTTGCAAACATATGTTTGAAATAAAACACAATTTTTTTTTTGTTTCAAAAGGTAATTTTTTATATAGTTTTAACCATATTTATGTGTGATCAGTTTTTTTTATTCCATTTTTGACGTCCTTTAAAAAAAAAAAAAGTGTCACTGACACATAGTAAATAAATCATTTACACATTCTTTTTTAAAAATATATTAAAAATGTTTTCAATAGAGGTATAAAGAAAACTGCAAAACGATTGTATTTAACCACAGTAATAGATTACATAATCTATTCTTGGCAAATCAAATAAATAATATTAATATTTTCTATATTTATACAAACTAGCCACCATTTTGAGTGGTGGGGATGCCCTTAATATTCAAGAAAACACTATTTAACAATGTAGTATGGTGGAAGCCTGACTTTGCCATCCGTGCATTTGAAAGTAGACAAAAGTCAGCAGAAGTTGAGGAGACAGTGGGTGTGAAACCCCACGACGGACACAGCCATAGGCTGACTTGTGTGAAAGCAACGTACGAAAGGCCAATGTATGGGTCCGTTTCCGTGGACGCTCTCGCACATTGTGTATATGTACAGAGCATTCAAATAAAAGCTCAATTGCCTTCTAACAGTGTCACCAAGAACACCTTCTCAACTCTTGCTTTTGTTTTCTGCCTCTGGGAGCTACTATGCCTGGATAATCAGTCTACAGGGCCCAATCATTCTTGCCAGATGAGCTGGGAATGCTGGCAGATGAGGTCCTGTGCCTGTACAGCAAACTGTATGGCTTACCAGAGGAATAGGTACACATTCTAAATGGGTAACTCTTTTTTTTTAATTTAAACACAGACTACAATGTCCCTTTTAGTTCCTGAGTGAAGTGTAGTGATTGAAATAAATTTTGTGTTTCTTTTTATTTAGACACATTCCAAATAGTATGTTTTGTGTGTTTGGCGGCCTGCTTTTTTTTAAATGTGTATTTCGATATGTATAGATATATATTTATATATATTTATATATATATATATATATATATATATATATCTATCTATATATATATATATATATATATATATATATATATTTACATACCAAAAATTTAGAAAATATATATGTGTATATATATATATATATATATATATATATATATATATATATATGTATATATATATATATATATTTACATACCCACATTTTTGAAAATCAGACAAAGAACTCAGCCTAGACAATGTCTTTGGCCTGGATTAATAAAATATGGACATAACAAGGGATGAGGTTACTACAAATAAAAAAATTAAAAAAATTGAAACTAGATAAAAAGATATGCTCTTTTAATGTTTAAGAATGTCTTTGACTGATTTCTCAAATTTGTGTTGAATCAAAACAAAAAACAATAAGGGGCTTATTACGAGTCTGGATGTTGGACCGTTGCTGCTGTGGCAGTATGACCACGACATTACAAGGTTGGCGGGCAGACCCGCCAACCTACTGTCATTCTCACCAGGATCAGTGATCCTGGCAGCCTGACAGCAGCGCAGGTTGGAATTAGCCAGGGTGGCGCTGAACTCAGCAGAACCCTGCTGATTACAACCTTTTGCTCCACCAGCCTTTTCATGTTGGTTTGACTGCCATGAAAAGGCTGGGGGAGGACAAGTGCAGAGAGTACACATTACGAGGGTGTTAGTGCCCGCTGCGTGTGGCAGCATTGCCACTTCTTCTTTTATGAGCCTGTGACTGTGCTGCTGCCACTTTCCCACTAGGTTGACTGGTGGAAACCTTGGTTTCCGCTAGTCAGCCCAGTGGTTATCATCCACTGCTGAAAGAGATGGGAGGACCGACAATGATGGATCAAGAAGTCAGCATAAGTCATGCCCAGCCAGTCCTCACAACATTTCAAGCATGTATGCCACACCCCCATGCCCCTAATGGCCTGAATACTTGTGGTGGCCTATCCCCAGCTTGATGGGCAGTTGAAAGACAAACAGCACCATCAAGGGGGTTTGTTTTTAGTGTCTTTCATGTTAAATAACTAATGTTTGTTATAGCAACAAAATTTGGCTTTAACATAAAGGTTGACACATGACCGATGCACAAGAAGGGTTCTTGAAGTTGTAGGTTTTGCCTAAGGTGTAGCATGATGTGTTTTTGAAATGATTTGTTAAAAATGATACTATTATATTTTTGATCACATACAAAGGACTGTTTTGAGCAGACACATGCAAGACTAAAATAAATTGAACATCATTTCATTACGTTTTATAAGGGACAGAAGTACCAAACAGGCAAAAAGTTTTATTTGTGTCAGGTGTGATACTCCATCACAATTGTGAAGGTTATTACGTTCCCCCATTACAAGTGACATGCCACTCGTGATGCAGTGGATGTTCCAAACTTCACATTTGTAAGTAAGTATCGTAAACAATCAATGTTGAACATGTGAGCCAACATGACTAAAAACATAAGATTAAATGGATACAGTTTTGATTCATACTATATTAAAATATGATTTAACAGAAAAAAAAAAAAAATTATGTTAAAATTCACATTTTTGCATGATGTCCTACTCATCAACAAATGAGCATGGAAGCCATTCTGGTTTGGCCTCTTACCCACACCCCTCCACAAGAACATCTACGTTTCGCTGATAATGAGTTGAAGATCATGGTGTACAACATTTTCAGAGTAGAGCCACACATATTTGGAGCACAAGTCCAGCAAACATCTATTTCCAGGAAAATGGAGTTGCGGCAAAGGATAGTCGACAGGGTAAAAACAAGGGAGGACATCGGGAAGAGGTTGAACGACCTCTGGGGGGAGGTATGTTCCATGGCCACCAGGCAGCACCTGGCGGTCCTCACGACTGTCACATGATGAGAGGAGAAGGTCTTGGACATCCTGCATTCTAAGGGTCTGACAGAAGTACCTGGGGGAGTGGAGGCTGGTAAATCACAACAGCATTAATGTCATCAAAGAGTTTTGCCTTGCATGCTTACTAATTATCTTTGGCCACCTCAACCACCAACCCACCCACCACATCTGTGCTCAAATGTCCAAATAGCCCTCTCTGGCATTCCTCATGTCAACTTAACTCAGCTGGGGGCACATTGTCTGTGTATGGCATGGGGAGTACAGGGAGTGACAGTATTACAACTCCCAGCAGGCACTGTTTCACCTTTAAGAAAACCAGAACAGTGAACTACAAGTAAAATATTTTTGCATGTGAAACTAACAATCAATTCAACACATCTGAATGCCCACTATTGTACAGTCTATCGCAATTTCATCAATGCTATGGCCTATTACCAGTACTATTAGAAACACCACACAGCTACAGCCATGTTCCTTACTAAAATGGGCCTTGAAATTACCATCCAAACAATGTGAGGTACACACCTGGTGGATAAAACTAGCTTAGGAACCCCCTCCCGCAAACATGGACATCCCTCCAAACATTCAGGAATACTAGATGCCAAGACCAAACCACTGACAGGAAATGAACCTCTACTGATTGGTTCCCCATGTGTGGCACAGATACACCATGTTGACTGTTCTGAGACCTAACTCCATTTTACTATTGGACAAGGACATTGGACTTGTGCCCCCAAATGTTATAGCAGCTACCCTGATGACATCATCCACCATGACTGAACTCTTCACTGTTTACTTTGTGTTCCTTTTTTGTTTCAATTCACTAATTCTGCTGTGCACTCCCCCAAAAATACCACTTAACCACAATTCATGTGTTAGAGTCATTTACAAACCATATCTAACTATCATGTATAATTCCTCTTGCACAAAAGTTTCTCTCAAATGTATTACATTTGTAATGTACCACACACATGTACTGTATAACCAGGCTAGATTTTGCATTGCCTAATAATGATAGGCATATCTCAAAACACGTGCAATTCTTTTCTCCACCAATAGGTTGGGAGAGTGTCATGGGTCACATAGTGAAGTACTGCTGCTAACTTCAGAGTTCCAGCTTAGATGTCATGCACTATTCACCACACAGATTTCTGAAGTTAGGGGCATGTCAATCTTACACTATCCTAGGAGGCAAACATATTGTTTCAAAGTATTAGCAGTTAAAGCCTTATCATATATCCGTACCATAGCTCCCATATGATCATATCGCATGAAACAGAAAGAGGTAAATACAAATGCCCCCAGTCATGGAATCTTCCAACTTACCATGGTCAGTTATCTGTAGGCCTGTTACTCACCTATGTCAGTCTTCAGACACATGCACATCGGTCTGCAATGAGGAAACACACTGACAGCTACATACAGGTTTCTTTTTACCAACACAAACCATTATGAGGTTAGAGGGTATGGATAGCACATGATGGCATGTTTCTGAAATAAATGAAAAAACACATGGCACCATTGGCCCCACATCCAATGCCAAACTGGTCTTTAGTGTGGAATAGGACACTACCATCCCACTGTCCTGACATCTGGGCATAGGACTCACACACAACAAATCTCACACCTGACAGAACCTGGTTCAATCCATGACCATCTCATTTGTAAGTTTGCAAATCCCATCTGCCTGTGACACTGTCTGATATTGCCAAATGAGGATGATCCTGTTCACTTAGTTTGCAATTTGTAAAGACAACCATAAGGTATAGGCCACATTGATACATGAACATTACACAGCCAATTCATACATAAAAATGTGACTCTGATTGTGCATTGTGAAAAATCTAGACTATGTTGATCACATGGATGGACACTACACCATGTAACAATCTGCATATTATTGCATCTGGATATTTGTTTGTATGGTAACTAAGTCCTCTTTCTATGACTATGTATTTGTATTTATACTGGTTGTATGTAGTATTCCCCCATTCGTGAACAAGGCTACGGCTGAAACGCGTTGGGAGGAGGACCATCTTTCTTTAATATAGCTTTTTGAACTGTCCGTTTTGTGTCTTGACTTCTTTTCTTTGGGAGAGAAAATCTGATTATATATATATATATATATATATATATATATATATATATATATATATATATCACTCAAACTGTACACCATAAGTATGGTCACACCCACGTCACATATGATGGTAAATATTTAAAAATGAAACTGTACAAACATTGTACACAGCACATACCTAGGCAAATAATGGCTCAAAACTGCATTAACATCCCCTCACCGCATTATGTTTTTGAAATGAAGAAACATGACTCTGACATTCTATGTGACATTAACTTTCTTTACATTTTGCACATATTTGGTACACCTATACCATTTTCAGATTGTCATCACTCTGCTGACAATACTATTACTTGTACAGAACTCAGGATATATCAAATTTACATGAACGTTTCAACATTTTTGCTTAAAGCCAGCAGTGCACACAATGTTGTAGATATGATTCACAGCTTTTGATGCAACTTGAAAAACTTTTTTCATTCAGATATGAGCCTTAAAATGGCAGCTGCCTGACCTGCTCCACTGGACATTAGGAGTGACCTAACTCCGCCAGCAGATGTCATTGCGGTAGGTGGATACAACCGTGGTGGACATTTCCATTGGAACACATTGCTGCCTTTGGTGGTCTTGAGCCAATAGCGATGTCCACCAGTGGTGATGGTCTTGATCGTGGAAAAAGGTATGCCATCTCATACTTCATCTGTCACTCGACTCCTGACACTGCTGCCCGCCAGACCTCCATGAATTGAGCTGATATGTACTGCCTCTGCGAGCAATCATGCCACATTCTGCAAGTGGAAGGGTCCCTGCCTTCTCGGCGGAAGAGCTGGACAAGCTTGTGAAGGCATCCTTCCCCTGTATGGACAGCTCTATGGTGCACCAGAGGGGCAGGTAAATGCAATGCAATACCAGTATTAGAATTGTTGAGTGTATGATGAGTTTCAGAAATGTGGTTGATTGAACGATTGAGGTAATATGTGTGGGCAGATGGACATGTGTATAGATCGATTTTGAGTCCTGAGACATGGCAAAAAGGGTGATGTTTGAGCTGACTGAACTACTTACAATATTGCATGATAATTGACAGTGGTGTTAAACATTTTTGGACAGATATACCATGTTTAGAGATATGCTTGTGGTCTGGTCACATGTTTGAAGCTGACACCTGGTACTGGTTATGCATGTTGTAGGCTGGTCTCAACGTCACACATGGACTCACTGCAGATGGTCATTCCTCATTGAAGTGGATGTAGTAGGCAGTCTGTGTATGGCCTACTTACACTAAATTTTATTTTCACACGGCTTGTGTTTGCAAAGTGCATGTGGACATGACAATCTCTTTTTGTCTGTCTCATCCATGCAGGTCAACGTCCATCAGAAAAGGGGATTTGGCCTGCCATTGCCAAGAAAGCCGGTGTAGCACCCACTGTAGGAAGCGGTATGGGGGCCCTGAGACGCTGGGCCTGGAATACCACAGAGGCCAAGCTGGGGATGTCCTCTCGAGGAGGAAGGGGTGCCCTTCAGTCCTTGACCCCCCAATGGCCCACACATTGGTGGTGGCCTACCTGGAGTTTGATGGGTGTTTGAGGGCAGCAGAGCAGCCACAAGGGGGTAAGTACAGACTTAACACATTTTCATCCCTTTACCACATTAATGCATGATGTGAACGATTCTAAGCTCCGACAGTGTGGTAAGTGCAAAGAGTCAAATATCTCCAAGAGATACATAGATGTACAGTCCCCAAAATTGGAACACAGGTGTGCACTTTCAATGTGTCCAGGGAGATAATACTCACCTATGTTGTCCCCTCTGTACAGAAGCATATGATGATGCACATATGATGTGTCATATGTGTACCACTACACAGCTTTTCATACCCTGCTGGTTGTTCCTTATTACCAACAGATCAATACTCCCAATATCATGAACAGAAGTTGTCCAGGTATTTGCCCTCTGTCCATTCCAATGTCCCTTGATCCATGTCAATGTGCAACATATAGGCCCTCATTACAACCCTGGCGGTCGGTGCTAAAGCGGTGGTAATACCGCCAACAGGCTGGCGGTAAAAAAAATGGAACTTAGACCATGGCGGAAACCGCCAACACAGACAGCCACTTTAACACACCGACAGCCATGGCAGTAGCAACAAGCACCCCAGCGGTAACCGCCAACAGCCAAGCGGAAGACAATGTACAACCAACTGCATTATAAAAGGCCAATCCGCCACCTTTTCCAGGGTGGTAGCAACGCCACGGCAGAAACAGTACACAGAAGGGAAACAACTCACCTCTCAACACTGCAGGAAGAACCACGACGCCATGGAGCCTGAGTTGCACATATTTACCATGCTGGTCTACCTCCTCCTACACCAGGAACACGGACGGCGGCAAAGACGATCACGGTGAGTACCGCACCTAGCACACAAGGGAGGGGGGAGGAAAAAGAGGCACGCAACACCCCCACCCCCAACACCACACACACAAACAGATGCAACAACATTACATATCCACCACGTACCCCTCAGGAATAACGCAAGGACAAAAGGATGTGAATAAAGCCAGTTTAATAATTAAAACATTGATAAATACATCCTTAAAGCACAAAACAGTTTCTACAATATATACAAATGGAGGGACAATGGGCAGTCCAAAATGTCCATGGCCGACAGGGCCATAACACATAGGCAAAGGCCACACTTGACTCCTGCCTCAATATGGACAGAACACTGCTGGGGCATCAGGTTGAAGATATACAGGCACCTCAGGGGAAAGGGGGGCGGTGGGCACCTCAGCCGGATGATGGAATAACGACACTGCTCCTGGAGGGGGCTACATGTCCTCTGCGATGTACTGGGGAGTGCAAAGCCACAGTCTTTCAAGTGGGTGGTTTGCCCACTGCTTGGTCTTGGGGAGTGCAAAGCCACAGTCTCTCTAGTGGGTGGTTTGCCCACTGCTTGGGCCTGGGGATTGGAAAGCCACAGTCTCTCAAGCGGATGCCTTCTTCCACTGGTTCTGGAGGCGGCCTTGTGCCCAGTGTGCTTCATCCTGGTAAGGAGGGGGCGAGTGGATGCCTTCTCGAACTGGTTCTAGAGGGGGCCTTGTGCCCAGTGTGTTTCATCCTGGCAAGGAGGGGGTGATTGCATGCCTTCTTTCACTAGTTCTGGAGGGGGCCTTGTGCCCAGTGTGCTTCATACTGGCAAGGAGAGGGTGAGTGGATGCCTTCTTCCACTGGTTCTGGAGGGGGCTTTGTGCCCTGTGAAGCAGATCCTGAATGGTGCAAGGACCCAGTCTCTCACCTGGGTGTCACACCTACAGTTGTTGCAGGGGCCAGGACACACTACAGACCATGTAGCCACAACTACACACTGCTCGCCGGTGGGGACGGCTGCTCAGCGGTGGCAGTTGCAGGGCTAGCAGTTGCAGGGCTAGCAGCAGTGCTGTCAGTGGTGGAGGGAGGCTCCAGCCCTTCCCCTGCAGCCTTGGACGGCTGCCCACTGGGGCTGCTGGCAGTGGTGCAGATGGCGGTGCAGGTGGCGGTGCTGGCGGCGGTGATGCCAGTGGTGGGGGGAGGCTCCAGCCCTTCCCCTGCAGCCTCGGACGGCTGAAGTGCCATGGCTAGTGTTGTTTGCCCAGACACTGCTCCAGCCCCAGGCACCAGATCTATCCTGCCTGCGGCGTCTGTTCCTTTTACATTGGCCTTGGTAGCTGTTGTTTCCTTCCTGCCCTTGCCAGCTGGTGGTGCCTCCTTGCTTCTGGCAGCTGGTGTTCCCTTCCTGCCCTTGCTAGCTAGTGGTACCTCCTTGCTTCTGCCACTGGTGGTGCCTCCTTGCCCTTGCTGGCTGGTGTTCCCTTCCTGCCCTTGCTAGCTGGCGGCCCCTTCTTGCCCATGGCGGGTGGTGCAGGCACACTGGCAGTGCTGACGGGTCCCTCCTTGGAGCCTTTCACACATGCAGTAGCTGCAGAAACTACAGTGGCCATGGACTGGGTGGCTGAGGTGCTGCCCTGGGTTCTGCCCACCCTGGCCTGAAGTGAAGGATGGGGAGGGGCAGGGAATAGGTCAAGGGTGGAGAGGAAAAGCCTTTTGGGGACACTCGGGCTGGAAGAGGGTGAAGGTTTGGGAGTGGAGGAAGAGGTAGTGGTTGTAGGAGGTGTCTGTCTGCTGTGTTTGGGTGCAGGTGCATGGGCTCAATGCTGTCGTGAGGTGGATGGCTGTTGGGTGTCTGAGTGCTTGCATTTGTACTTTGGGAGGAGGGGGCACAGACACAGTGGGAGAGGACACAGGGGACATGTGCATGGTTGTGGGGGTGGTGACTGACAGTGAGGGGCATGTAGTGATACGCCTGATGGTGATGGAGGTAGTGGATGAGGATGTAGTGCATGCAGGTGTAAGTGGAGACGCTACTGGGGGGAGGGGGAGGAGGAGGGGGACACAATGGCAGCAGTAGATGTTGGTGTGTCTGCATCTGGATGGTGCTTTTTGTGTGTGCCTGTGGGATGAAGTGTGGTGCTTGTGTTTTCCTGAGCCACTCTTGTGTGTTGATTTAGGTGCATGCTAGTCTGAAGGTATGCTTGGGATAGGCTGGGGTTGAGAGGAAGTTGGAGGTGGGAGGCTAGAGACAGGGGCAATGGCTGCCATCAGTGAGTTGCCTGGAATGATCTCTATTGGGCTGCCACGCCAAAGTGAATGCCCTACAGGAATACATTTGTTTGTTGCAAAGGACCTGCTAGACCCTGGATGGCTCTCAGTATAGTTGGCTGCCCAACAGAGAGTGATCTGTGGAGGTCAGTAGCCTCCTCAGTGAGGGCAGCAGGGCTGACTGGGGCATGGCCTGAGGTGCCTGGGGCAAAGGAGATGCCCACCTTCCTGGGTGAGTGGGCACAGGAAACTCACTGAGGGGCTGCTGGGAGGGTGGTGCTGGTATGGGGGTGGTGGCTGTACCTGTAGTTGGGGTGGCCACAGAGGTGTCCACCACCACCAGTGAGCTTCCATTGGAGGAAGTGTCGCTGTCAGAAAACTGACTCCTCCTGTCTCCGCCGTGGTGCCCCCCCTCGCCCTCCATCCCACTGGTGCCCTCACCGTCAGTAGATTCGGCCTCCAGGCCCATGTGGGATGCAGCTCGCTCAGTCGCCGGTGCCTCTGCTCATCCGCCAGATGATGCTAATGTACTCAAGGACAGGGTGACAAAACAAAAAGGGGGGGGGGGAAGACAGAAGATACACTTGGTCAATGCCAGTAACAACACCACCGTTGGTGTACACAACTCACAGAGAACAGCCCTATGCACTAGGCCATTCAATACCAGTTACAATGCTAGTCACCAGGCCATGGGGTACAATGCCTAACGCCATTAGCAGCACATGTTCGTCCTGGCCTAGGGGCACCCACAGACCCACATCCCCCACCCAGGTAACACCTCAACGCGCTACTTCATGATTCTGAATCTGTACTCACCCCCTTGTGGCTGCTGTGATGCCTTCAAGTAACCATCCAACCCCAGATAGGCTACTGCCAGGATGCGGAACATCAGGGGGGGCAGGGTACAATGGGCACCCCTTCCTCATTGGGAGGCCATCCCCAGCTGGACCTCCGGCATCTTTCTTGTCCAGCGGCGCAGGTCTTCCCACCGTTTACGACCGTGGGTGCTCTGCTTGTCAAAAACCCCCAGGGTCCTCAACTACTTGCCGATGGCACGCCATATACCCTTTATCTGACGAGCGCTGATCTGCAGAAAAAGATACATAAGAAAAGGCATCAGTCATACTGTCTGGACTGTTACACTCATGGCCCAACATATCCCTCCCATCCCCTTATGCACAGATATTGCCCACCAAACATGCAGCACTCTGCCCAGGACCCCTCAGCCCCCCCCCCCACATGAGGCTTACACACACAGCACTCCATACATTCATGCCCCACGCATAATGCTCACAGTGTACTAACATGTTGGTCTGGAGGACCATAAAGTAAAGGGTACTGCGGTAGGACCCCATCCACTAGTCTATCCAACTCCTCAGAAGTAAAGGCAGGGGCCCTTTCCCCAGACACTAGAGCCATGGTCGCTTCCAGACACAGGTCACAGCAGCACTTGCAGTGTAGGTCCTCTCCTGTTGAAGGTCAGGTAGCAAGTGAGTGAACAGATAGAAAATGGCGGTCACGTCCACGGCAGTGCATACCGTCACCACCGGGGTACATCACCATTGGCTCCTGGAACCCTCGGGCCCCAATCATATCCAATGATGTTTTGCACGGTGGTCATCGACCGCCTCCTGCAACGGCGCACAATGTCAGCAGAATTACCTAATTTCCCTTGTCCCTCCTCACAGGTCAGGCAGCCACCATTTCAGGGGGGAAGAGGCCATGGCACCTAACTGAGTCACAGCAGACATAGGCACATCAACGGACCTACTTGTTCACGTACTGTTTCTGTAAAAAAATGCAAGGCATATTAATCTAAGGATATCTTTGAATATGACCATCTGCTCACTGTTTTTCACCTTAGAGCTCAACCGGTGTGGATGAATAGGAGATGGAGACATATCCCTGTGTACAGACCGCTGGTGGACCTGGCGACAATGGAGGACAGGCACATTATCCTAACCTACAGACTTGATAGGGCCACAATCCATGAGCTTTGTGTACAATTGGAGCCAGACCTGATCTCAGCTATCCGCCACACCACTTGTATCCCCCCTCTTGTACAGGTCCTGTCAGTGCTCCATTTCTTGGCAAGAGGGTCTTTCCAAGTGACAGTGGCCATGGCAGCAGGGATGCACAACCTGTCCTTGAGACGCCAGGTGCCTTTTCTGCTGGAGGATAAGGCTGGAGATGGTTGTGTGGCAGCGGTGGAGCCTGTGGACAGTGATGAAGAGGAGGCAGAGGAAGAGGATGTGGACAACAGAACAACTATAATTCAACAGTACTTCCAGTGACACACAGGTAAGACACTGTAACTTCACCTTCCAATACAGTTTTGTGTTGGACATTGTACATGGCAGCCTGATTTTCCAAATTCTATGGCCACTTACTGCACCCTTTGTCATCTCTATTTTCACATACCTGTGCCCCACTCTGGCTCCTGGTGTGTTTACTGCTTCCCACTAAAGGTTGTACCTATGTATATGTGTGAGAGAACAGAGCTGATTGCAGAAGCCCCCTAACTTTTTGCCCCCATTTTCCACTTTTTGCTGGTGTTTGCCTGACTCTGATGGTGCCCTGGGTACTGCTAACCAGTCCCAGGGACTGTGCTCTGTGTAAAATCAGTATGCAAATTAGGCTAATTATAATTGGCTAAGTCAACCTACCTAAAAGTTCCTAGTATATGGTGGGGCATGGAGGTTTAGGGACCCCCCCATAGGTGCACTGCTGATGTGCCCAGTGTCATTTTAAAGGCAGGCCTGCCTTGCTGGCTGCTTTTAAATTAAAGTTATATGCAAATTTGACTTTGGAATTAAAAGTAGTTCCAAAGTCTTAAAACCTTAGTTTTACATATAAGTCACCCCTAAGATCTGCCCTATGTGCCCCTTGGGGTGGGTGCCATGTAACTATAAGCAGGGACCTTATAAAAATAGTTTTATAAGCCCTGGTGAGGTAAAACAGCCAAATTTGTGTTTCCCTCGTTGTAGTGAATGGCCACCATAGGCTAGAATGGGTAGACTTTATTTTAATTGTAAAAGTCCCCTTAAGTAACAGATACAAGAAGTTTGGTATCAAATTAATTGTTATAATAAATCCCACAACTTACAGTTGTTGGATTTAATATAACTTGTTCAGGTAAAGAGTTTTAAACTTTATCTGAAAAGTTGCCAACTTCAGCCCTGCAGTGTTTTTGCTGCTGTGCTCTGATTGGCCAGCCTCTGGCAGCCTGGCCAGGCTGCCTTGATGAGGTATAAAGTGGCCTGGCTTCACACAAAGGGATGTGTCTTCAGCAGATGGTGAGGCAGGAAGGGGGAGGGCTGCCAAACACCCCCACATCCTGCAAACCCAGACAATTAGGTGCCCCCCTGATTAGATTAGGAGAGGGCAGGAGAGGGGTGTGTTTAGGATTTTTAACCACACCAGTTGGTGGGCTGAGCCAGATGTAACCTCCAAAAATCACTTTCAGCCATGATGGATTTTTGAGGAATGTTGCTCCCTGGGATTGATTTTTGCCACACTTCCCAGGAAGTGGTCATCACAGGGGGAAGGACCCTGCACCTGATTGGAGAACCAGGACCGCCCTGTTTTCTACCCTGGACCAGGGATAAAACTGGCAGACTTGCACCCACACCTCAGATCCCCCTCATATTCCAACAAGGAAGAACTACAGGAGATGAAGGACTGCCCTTCTGGACCCCTGGCCTGCACCTGGACCCTGCACTCTGAAGGAATGCACCAGCTGCACACTTGGGCTTCACCACAAGAAGGACTTTGCCTGGCTTCAACTGGTTCAAGAAGGGACTCCCTGTTTGCTACAGGTGACAAATTGCTAACCAGAGTCCTGTGCACCAACTCCTGAAGAAACCGACCAGCTGACCACTATCCAGTGGCCAAAAAGGAGTTTGAGCCAGGTGCATTCTGGGAGTTGTAGTCCACACCCCCAAGGATCATCACAGAGCTTCTGGAACCTTGGGATGAGCTGTGGACCCCAAGAGAACCTTAAAGGAACATCTAGAAGAAGATCCAGAAGTTTGGAGAACTTTTGAAAAAAAGCTCCATAGATGGACCGACCCGCTGCGGCAACTCTAGACAGCTTGCCTCAACCGCGACCCGGCCTGACTTGCAGGTTCGCCTCAGTGAAGAAAATCTCCCAAAAAGAGACTACGTCCGAACGTAGAAAGTTGTCCGGGACCTCCCAGCCAGTGTATTCGAGGAGGGCTCCAAGGATGTCGGATCAAGATCCAGGTTTGCCATGGTCGAAGGATTTTCACCTCGAAAAAATGACTAAGTCTGAAGGTAAAAATCTCCACCGAGGGCTCCTGCGACGCGTATCCGGAGAAGAGTTCCAGGAGGTCAGATTGGACTGGCAGGTTCGTCCCGCTGAAGAAAATCTTCAGAAAAACAACGTCTGAAGGTTAACTTTTGTGCTGGGCCTCCCGCCTGCTGTAGCTGAGCCAGGCTCCATCGCGGTCGGCCTTAAACTTTGACTTTGCCCCGGTCGAGGTGCAACCAGATGACCAGATTGGTGCTTTTTGTTTCTAGGTGCTAGAAAACAATAATTCTTTAAAAAGTCATATCTCCGGTTCCCCTTATCCGATTTTATTCGTTTTTATGTCATTTTAAAGATAAAAATATCATCTATTTGTATAAGTTGGTTTTGGATTTTTAAACCATTTCCTGTGCTTTATTTAATTACTGTTTTGTGATATTTGAATGCTTTACACTCTGTCTCCTAAGTTAAGCCTTGTTGCTTGTTGCCAATCTGCCAAGGGTTGAGCTGGGTTTAATTTACTTAGACCTAACTGGACCTAAGTGGAGGTTAGTGGCCTATTGCTAAGTATAGGCACTTACCTGCCCTTACCAATAACCCATTTTCCAACAATATGTAACTGTACACTTGAATTGCAATGTTTGCAGCTTGTTAAATCAATACATATTTCAATCAATTGACAGACTCCATACTTGTATTAGTTTCAAGATTGTTTATTTATGTGATAATAAGTGTTGGGGTATTGCAATGGGCTGGGTTAATGATGGATGAATGTCCAGTATAGAGTCCAGTCTATTGGTATCACAGGTGCATTGTCCAAGGGGGTTTAGGGAGTGGGGCAACGGCAGTTCAAGGAGGACAGGGTGACAGAGTGGGACACAAGGGTGACATTCAGGGTAATCTTATTTCCTGGTGGGTGTCTTGGTAATGTTCTCTGGCTTCTGCCTGGATCGCAGGGACCTTTTGTGTGGTGGTTCTCCTTCTGCCTTCCTCATGGTGTTGGCCATGTCTGCTAGCACCCCTGCAATGGTGACCAGGGTGGTGTGGATGTCCCTCAAGTCCTTCCTGATCCCCAGGTATTGTCCCTCCTGCAGCTGCTGGGTCTCCTGCAACTTGGCCAATATCTGGCCCATTGTCTCCTGGGAATAGTGTTATGCTCCCAGGATGTTGGTGAGTGCCTGGTGGAGAGTCGGTTCCCTGGGCCAGTCCTCCTGCTGTTGCACAGCAGTCCTCCCAGCTTCCCTTTTGTCCTGTGTCTCTGTCCCCTGGACCGTGTGCCCACTGCCACTGCCACTGATCCCAGGTCCCTAATCGTCCTGTGTTTGTGGGGTTGCCTGGGGTCCCTGTAGTGGTGGACACACTGCTGATTGACGTGTCCTGGGAACAGAGGGATGGGCCCGCTGGGTGGGTGCTGTGGTGGTGTTTTCTGAGGAGAGAGGCTCTGTGGTGGTATGGGACTGTGCCTGGGTCACCGACTGTCCAGAAGTCTCTGATGAGGCAGGTTGGTCATCCTGATCCAGGCCGTGCAGAGCTGCTGTCATCACAGTGGGACTCTATGGGGGGACTGAATGTTGCTGGCACCTCCTCCCCGGTGACGTTGTGTGGGGGTCCTGTGGGAATGTAAATGCAGTGTTATTGTTGCTGCCTGTGCCATCTTGTGCATCGGTGTGTGTTGCCCTCTATGGTTGTTATTGCCCTGGCAGCTTAGGCTTGTGTGAGTGGTGGTTTGGTGGGCTTGATGATTGTCTCAAGTGTGCATGCTATGGTGATGGGTGTCCATGAAGGTGCGTGAAGGGTGTCCATGCATTGATGTGCATGCAGGGCTTGGTTGTGGGAGGGGTGGGTTGTGATGGTGGGGTGTGTGGGAGGTGGTGGAGTGATGGGAGTGAAGGTGAGGGTGGGGGTATGTGATGGCATGCAGGTAGGGGGGGTGAAAGTAGTAAAGATTGGACTTACCAGAGTCCAGTCCTCTCCTGCCAGGCCCTTGGGATGCATGATTGCCAAGACTTGCTCCTCCCATGTTGTTAGTTGTGGGGGAGGAGGTGGGGTCCACCGCCAGTCCTCTGTACAGCTATCTGGTGTCTTGAAACCACGGAACGCACCATCCCCCGTAGGTCATTCCACCTCTTCCTGATATCATCCCTTGTTCTGTGGTGCTTTCCTACGGCGTTGTCCCTGTGTACGACTCTCTGCCATAGCTCCATCTTCCTTGCAATTGATGTCTTCTGCACCTGTGATCTGAATAGCTGTGGCTCTACCCGGATGATTTCCTCCACCATGACCCTTAGCTCCTCCTCTGAGACCCTGGGGTGTCTTTGTGGTGCCATGGGTGTAGTGTGAGTGGTGTGTGTGAGAGTGTGCGGAGTAATGTGTTGGTGTGTTATGTGAGGTGCGTGGATGGTGTATGGGTGATGGTGTTCTGTGGCTCTGGTTCTGTGGGTGCCTCTGGCGTGTCTCTCTCTCAGTTGTAAATTGTTTGTAGTGGTAAATGGTTGGGGGTAGTGTGGGAGTGTGTTTTATAGTGGTGTGGGTGTGTGGGTGTGTATGTGTGTCAGGTGTGTGTAGTTTGAATTGTCCAATGTGGTGTTGTTTTGTTAGTGTGTGTGTATTTTGAGCGCAGCGGTATGTACGGCCAATGGTTTACCACAGTTGAATGTCCACCGCAGTGATTCGTGGGTCATAATGCTGTGGGCGTATTTCTTTTGGCGTAACGTGTGTGTTTGGATACTGCCATCTTATCACTGACCTTTGGTGTGGTGGAATTCTAGGTGTGTCTGTATAGTGGCGGATTTCTATGTCTGGGTCATAATACGCGTAGCGGTATACCGCCAGAGTCGCGGTATGTTGGTGGCAGTCAGCATGGCCATAAGCGGCACTTACCGCCAATGTCATAATGAGGGCCATAGTCTGCGAACTTGAAATCAATTCCTACTTTTTATTAGGTTTCTGATGAGTGACAGCATCATGTGATGCTGTGATGTCCATCTGACAATTCACATGCCATAGTTGCAAAACTTATTCAGACCTGTTACAAGGTGTACCCCCTTGGTAAGTGGTACATAGGCCTCTGTAATGTGTCATCTGAGTGGACATCCTACATGTGGTTAACCATGGAGGTATACCTAGAATCCTATTGGATCACAAACATTTATGTCAAAGCTATCAATGCGAGTACCATGTTCATGTTCTTTAGATGTGAAATGGCTACACGTCTATTTTCTTAGCTATTGTGTTGTCGGCATGGTAATATAGGCCAAGACATCCTGTACACAGTTATAATCTTAACTGTTTAATGCCAACATCATGTGTATATTGTAAAGTTGAAATGAGGATTAAACATAATTTGTAGTACTATTTTGAATACGTTTGAGTCCTTGTTGTATGGAAACCGATTGTTTGCACTGACTACATTGTGGTGAAGCTGTGGAACTTCACATACACATGTGAGTGGAATGGTATGTGTAGTCATGCATTCAGCTTGCATTGAGGTGTATGTCCTTGTCATGGTAGCCTCAGATGTAGTTTGTGACTCTCAGGTTGTTGTTTTTTTCCCAAAAAGTTCTAGGGCAAGTTATGTCTGATGTGTGGATAGTGATGTTGTCACTCAGTCATTGGACCCTTGATGAAATAATAGCATGATATCTTGAACTGTACGTCACCTTTATGCAAACAAGAGTTGTCCATTGTACTGAATGAGTAGTCATACTCCCTGTGAATGCGTGTGGGTGAATGCTATGAGATAATTAGGCTCTTCTAATAATGCTATACTTTGTTTTCAGGAGGACAAAGACTTAGATGACGTGGTCCGCAAAGTATGCAACATCCTTTCCTACATCACTATTGGTACATGTGTAGGTGAAGTGTTCTGACTCTATCATAATCAAATTTTGGATATGGCAATTAGAGTAGTTGCATGTTTTAACATTTCCTTTGTGAAGGTTGTGAACTCAGTGACATAAAGTGGGTTTGGCTTGTAAGCAACATGCTGTCTTTTGTTTACTATACAATGAGGTCCCTTGCCTGATACATGACATCAGGTCATCATTTTAGTATCTGTTTAGTTTGTGTATGTGATATGTGGAAATGTATGTTACCTATATTTCCAATAGCCTGGTTGTTGGTTGACTATGTTGCTTTGGATAAGGACCCAGTATCATATGGGCAAGTCACCTTGTCATGGAGTGATTGGTGTGATACCTCTACTTATATCATGGTATTGTAGGGGTGATAAAGGTAGCTTAGCTGGTGTTTGACAAGACTTAGATGACTTGGTCCACAAAGTATGTAACATCCTTTCCTATATCAGTTTTGGTACATGCGTTGGTGACATGTGTTTTGACTCTATCATAATCAAATTTTGGATATGGCAATTAGAGTAGTTGCATGTTTGCAAATTTCTTTTGTGAAGGCTGTGAACTCAGTGACATGCTGTCTGTGTTTACTATAAATTGAGGTCCTTTGCAAGATAAATGATATCAGTTAATAATGTTAATATGTGTTTAGTTTGTGTATGTGATATGTGGAAATGTATGTTACCTATATTTCCAATAGCCTGGTTGTTGGTTGACTATGTTGCTGTGGATAGGGACCCAGTGTCATGTGGGCAAGTCACCTTGTCATGGACTGGTTGGTGTGATAGCTCTACTGACATCATGGTATTGTAGGGGTGATAAAGGTAGCTTAGCTGGTGTGTGACAAGGTTTCATTGAGGGTTGTACATTGTATCTTGTTGTGACATGATGTTGGCATTAAACTGGTACTACCTGGGGGTGTTGTACAACTAGATGTGCTATTGCTGTGGTGTACAGTGTGATATAAGTGGTATGTAAAGAATATGATGACCCTACTTCACTTTCTGTATTCCAGCATCAACATCCGCAGTTGAAGGAGACAGGGAACAGACGATTAGGGAAGCTGTTGGCCATGGGATCTACAGTCATGAGAACAATGACAGCGAGGGACCCAGTGGCCTGGAGGGTGAAGGGAGTGGCATGAGGGAAACTGGATCCAGTTCTTCATCCTCGGAATCCTCCTCCAGTGGACCTTCCCTGGCTGTGGTGGACTGATCTGGGACCAGTCCAGCACCATCCATGTCCGCCATCCCCCTTTCTATCACCGCCCTCCCTGTAGCTCCCTAACTAGTTGGCTGCGCCCACTCACTCACGAGAGTGGGCGTCTCCTTTGCCACAGGTACCTCTGCCTCAGCCCCTGTCAGCCCTGCTGCCCTCAGTGAGAAGGCTACTGACCTCCTGAGGTTTAACTCAGGGACTGGCAACTCAGATAATGTGTTCCTGGCAGACATTGATGGTGCACTGGCTGGCCTACAGGGATGATTTCAGGCTCTGTCCTCCACTCTGATAGCAGCCAGTCACCCTTTGTCTACAGTCCCCCCTTCACCTTCCTCTTCCCAATTCCAATCCCCCCTTCCCCGACCCAGCCAAAGCACCATAACAGATAGGCATCTATCCACCTCAACAGCCAAGGTTACTGCAGACCACCCACACATCATAAGACACACCTCCGGCATACACAAAAGCAACATACATGTGCACACACAGCAACAGTCACAACATTCCCTGACACCCCACCACCCCAGCATCATGGACACCACACCTGATACACCTGCAGACACCACACCAACAATCATAGAACCAGCCACCACACCCATCCTACCCACAGACAGCACCCCAGAAGATCCACAGATATCCACCCCATTTGCCACACCCGCAGACACCACAACCACGGATATGTCTAAATGCAGCACATCCACCATACCTGCAGTCATCACCCCAAAAGACAACCACCCACTCACCACGGCATCCTCCTCCACCTCCACCCCCTCAGCCCAAGACACATAAATGCCCCCACTCACCCACCCAACAGACACCCACCACCCACAAGCATACCTCCCACAAACATGCACCCAAGACATCCACACCAACACGTACTAGAAACACTCCCATCACACCCAAACCCTTTTGTTATGTCATCCCTGTGTCTCTAAGAAAGCTTTCCTTTCAGAGTTTGACCTTTTCCCTACTCCTCCCCGTGGCATCTCCAAATGTTCAGTTTCCCTCCCCACGCCAATCCCTTCTACCTCCAAGGCCTCCCCTAACCTCCTGCCAGTACCCATGCTCATCCCCCGTCAAGAAAGTCGACCACTCCCAAGAAGAATCAACCCTTCCCCAAGCCTAAACCCAAACCCCCCTCCCAAGCCAAAGACCAACCTCCCCTCGCAAGCCTGAGCCAAACTGCCCCCTTCACCACCGCCCTCCTAAGATCTTCCCTGAGGTGGCTGCCTTCCCCCTTAATGCCCCTACCTGTGGAGGCTACATGGCAGTCAGGAGTCAACCTGGGGTATTATATAGCGCCTTTGGCGCACCTATCTGTTCATACATTGGACTGGCCAATGGCCTTGGACTATTCTAGTTGAAATTTCTAATAATGTATTCAGACCAACCAGTTATTGGTTACTGGTTACATCTTTGTCCTGCTTTTCCTTTCCTAGGTTTAGGTTGTTCCTGCTTGACATTGGTTGTGTGTGAGTATTTGTGTGTGTGTGGTGCTTGTGCTTCCTGTATTGTCTGGGCAGTTCGTGAGGGTGTGTGCAGTGCACAAAGTGCTTTTGTCACCAAGGGATAGAGTGTGTGTTGTGTGATGGGCATGTGTATGTAGCAGACATGTTGTAGTGATGCTATCGTGTGGTGTTTGTGTTGACATGTGTTTGTTGTTGTGGTGTGTGGCTTTCTGTGCTTTGACTGTGTGAGTGTGTATGTATTGTGCATGTTATGATGGGTATGATGTGTGTGTGTGTGTGTGTGTGTGTGTGATATGAGTGTCAATTGCTAAGTTGTATTATTGTGTATCTGTGTGTGTTCATTCCCTATTGGTTGTGTGTGTGATGAGGCCCTGGCCAGTGTCGATTGTGAGTGCTTGACAATGAGTTTATGATGTTGCGGTTGTGGTGTTGTTGTGATGTGTTGGTATGTTGTGTGGGATTGTGTGAGAATGGGCCTGACCTGTATTATCATGTGTGTGTGTTCTTGACATGTGGTGTGTGTGTGCTGGCTGCACTGTGTGTGGTGTGTATGTGTGGGTGTCTTTGTAGTTGTATGTGAGTGTGTGTGTCAGTGCACTATGTGTGAGTGTTGCCTTCGACTCCACTTCACTCCAGTATGTTAAAGAACTGTACAAAATGTGACAATATACAACTGCTATAGGTGAGTGTGTGCACTTACAATTGTTGTCCTCATCATTGGTGAAGATTCTGTTGTCTTTCGGAGAGCAGGAGCAGCGGGATGACGTCTAGGTCTCGTTCCATGGTGACTCCGGACAAGTGTGGCTTCCTGATGTTATGTCTCCTTTTCTACATTTTGTTTCTGCCTGGATTTCCGTGCTGGTCCTACTGCAGTGGAAATCTTGGCGGTGTGCAACCTTGTAATTGGTCTGATGGCAACTGGGTCTCCACCGACCTACTGGTGGCTCCAGTGGTCAGCAGCGGACTTACCGCACTGGTGATGCAGCCGGTGTTTTTTGGATGATCGTCATGATCATAATTTGGCGATTTTCTACGCCAGCTTCTGGGTGGTCTGACAGCCACCACCAACATGGCAGTCACAGAATCACCAAACTCGTAATGAGGTCCTTAATGTATGCATTCAGTTTGAGAGGCTGCAATAAATTGTGTATGTAATGTACCGCCTTCTGCTCCATCTTATCCCACTCACATGCTAAGCTTCAACATTTTTTTTCATTCACAACATTGGGACAAACTCACAAGATCATCCCTCTCCATTAATAGTTCACCTTCCAAATAGGAAGCATTTATTTGAATGGCACCTCTCAAATAAAGCCTTTGAACAGTCAACATATATAACTACACGTCCACTTAAGGAATACATTTGCTCCCAGCTAGCTACTTAATCCCTAGACACCAGCAGTCTAAGCACACTCCAACAACTCTTCCAGTCTTGTGCCCTAATAACGTATTTTCATAACACTTAGGGCCGTATTTATACTTTTTGGCGCACAACTGCGCCAACGCAGTTGTGCGTCGAAAAATTTAACGCCGGCTAACGCCATTCCAAAGCGCCATGCGGGTGCCTTATTTATGGAATGACGTTAGCCGGCGGAGCTGACTGGTGTGCGTAAAAAAAAAAGACTTACACCAGGCAGCGCCGGCGTAGGGGAAAATGGAGCTTGGGTGTCAAAAAATGGGGCAAGTCAGGCTGAGGCAAAATTTTGTCCTCAACCCGATTTGCGCCTTTTTTTTTTACTCCCAACCCCCCTTGAAATGACTCCTGTCTTAGCACAGACAGGAGTTATGCCCCCTTGTCCAATGGCCATGCCCAGGGGACTTATGTCCCCTGGGCATGGTCATTGGGCATAGTGGCATGTAGGGGGGCACAAATCAGCCCCTATGCCACAAAAAAAAAAAAGAATACTTACCTGAACTTACCTTAAGTTCCCTGGGATGGGTCCCTCCATCCTTGGGCGTCCTCCTGGGGTGGGCAAGGGTGGCAGGGGGTGTCCCTGGGGGCATGGGAGGGCACCTCTGGGCTCCTTCCGAGCCCACAGGTCCCTTAACGCCTGCCCTGACCAGGCGTTAAGAAATGACACAAAAGCGGCTGGACGTCATTTTTTTTGACCCACCCACTCCCGGGTGTCATTTTTGCCCGGGAGTATAAATACGGCGCACATGCCTCGGAGTAATTTTTTAGAAGGGAACGCCTACCTTGCATATCATTAACGCAAGGAAGGTGTCCACGCTAAAAAATTACGCAAACTCCAAGATCTTTGGCGCTAGACGGGTCTAACGTTAAAGTATAAATATGGAGTTAGTTTTGCGTCGGATTTGCGTAAAAAAAAAATGATTCAAATCCGGCACAAACAGAGAATAAATATGCCCCTTACTTTCTCAACTAATTGAGTCGCTTATTCAAGCATATTTGTTTTCAAGCTAATTGAAAAGACAGAAATACGTGAAAGATACCAAAACATAAAGTACTGGATTATATATGTGAATCTGAGCATATGAACAGCATCAGCAAAAAAATAAAATAAAAAATAACTAGGCCCAGCATGATAGTATGTACGTGAGCATGTGTCACTAAGTATAAGCACAAATGCAACGTGACCTGGCGGCAGCCCATATAAACACACAAATGTCACAACATGTGTGTCGTCATGCTGTGGTAGCACGTAGTTTACCGTTTGAAGATGAAGAGCCCTTAATAGAGAAGGAAATTAAAAATGCCTAAAACTGCTTAATGAGGCACATATAATACAGGTCAAACATGTTGGGGCATAACTGAGAAGCAGTGTATGGCCATAATCGATAAGCAGCAGCAGTGACCAGGCCATGATGAAATAAGCGTGTTGCTTTGTGAAAAAACGTTTAATTAAACTCAGCACTATGGAGTTTCCTAAAGCAATAGCCTTCAAGCCTGGCCTGGAAATGGCAACTTTTCAAAATGACATTTCAGTACAAAACTTAACATGCCATGATTCCATACTAATGTAATGATGATTCTGCAAAAATGAAAGAATATCAAATAAATACGCCTGTCATTTGGCTCCATGTTTACCCCTTCGCTGCCAGGCCTTTTCCCCCTCAGGTGCCAGACCTTTTTTTGGCTATTTGGGGCAGTTTGAGCTTAGGCCCTCATAACATTTTGCTACCCACACCATGTTTGTGTCCTTTTTTTCAAACATCCTAGGGATTCTAGAGGTACCTAGAGTTTGTGGGTTCTCCAGAAGAAGACCAAGAGATTAACCAAACTACAGCAAAGATTTTTTGTTTTTTTCAATTGGGAAAAAAGGGCTACAGAACGCTTGTAGTTTTTTCCCTAAAAATGTCATCAATAAAAGGTTTGCAGTGCTAAGATCACCATCTTCCCAGCTTTCAGGAACAGGCCGACTTGAATCAGAAAAACACATTTTTAAACACAATTTTGGCATTTTACTGGAACATACCCCATTTTTACTATTTGTTGTGCTCTCAGCCTCCTTCCAGTTAGTGACAAAAATGGGTGTGATACCAATGCTGGATCCTGGAAAGCTAAACATTTTTGAAACATAAAAACAATTCTGAATTTAGCAAGGGGTCATTTGTATAGATCCTACGAGGTTTTCCTAACAAAATAACAGCTGAAATAAATAAATATTTAAATTGAGGTAAAAAACAGGCATTGTTCTCCATGTTTTACTCTGTAACTGTTTCCTGCGATGTCAGATTTTTTAAAGAAATACACCGTTAAGTCTGCTGGACTCTTCTGGTTGAGGGGGCTATATAGGGCTTGTAGGTTCACCAAGAACCCTAGGTACCCAGAGCCAATAAAAGAGCTGCAACTTGCATTGGGTTTTCATTCTATACCGGGTATACAGAAATTCATTTCCTGAAATATAAAGAGTGAAAAATAGGTATCAAGAAAACCTTTGTATTTCCAAAATGGGCACAAGGTAAGGTGTAGAGAAGCAGTGGTTATTTGCACATCTCTGAATTCCGGGGTGCTCATACTAGCATGTGAATTACAGGGCATTTCTCAAATAGTCGTCTGTTTTACACATTGTCTTACATTTGAAAGGAAAAAATGTAGAGAAAGGTAGGGGCAATAACACTTCTGCTATTCTGTGTTCCCCCAAGTCTCTGGATAAAAATGGTATCTCACTTGCATGGGTAGGCCTAATGCCTGCGACAGGAAAAGCAACATGGACACATCACATTTTTACATTGAAAACTGACATGTTTTTTGGAAAGTGCCTTGCTGTGGAATTTGATCTCTAGCTCAGCCGGCACCTAGGGAAACCTACCAAAGCCTGTGCATTTTTTAAAACTGGACACCTGCGGCAATCTAGGATGGTGTGACTTGTAGGGCTCTCACCAGGTTCTGTTACCCAGAATTCTTTAGAAACCTCAAATTGTAACCAAAAAAACACTTTCCTCACATTTAGGTGACAGAAAGTTCTGAAATCTGAGAGGAGCCACAAATTTTCCTCCACCCAGCGTTCCCCCAAGTCTCCCGATAAAAAATGGAACCTCACTTGTGTGGGTAGGCTTAGTGCCCCCAAAAGGAAATGCCCCAAAACACTATGTGGACACATCAAAATATACAAAACTACCTATTTTTACAGGGCCATCTGCGTTTTTGGTCCTGAGCTCCCCAACCATCTAGGGAAACCTACTAAACCCAAACATTTCTGCAAACTAGACTCCCGAGGGAATTAAGGGTGGTGTGACTTGCGTGGATCCCCCAGTGTTTTCTTACCCAGAATCCTCAGCAAACCTCAAATTTAGCTAAAATATCACATTTTTCCCACATTTTTGTGTGGGATCACCGCACCGGGACTAATTTCCTACCAACCAACATTCCCCTCAGTCTCCTGGTAAAAATGATACCTCACTTGTGTAGGTGGGCCAAGTGCCGGTGACAGGGAAGAGACACAAACATGTAGAAGTTGAGAGGGAACCAAAGCGGGTCCAAAAGAGCAGTTTGAAAAAAACACATTTTTAGGCTGACAAGTGAGGCCGAATTTTTATCGGTATAGATGCAACAATCCCGGGTGGTAGGAATTTTGTGGATTCCTGCAGATTCCGGAACGTTCCATCAAAGAAATGTGGAAAAAATGTGTGATTTCCAGCAAAGATGGAGGTTTGAATGGCATTGTGGGTAAGTAAATGGTGCAGGGTGCATGTGAAGCACACCACCCTGGACTCAACCAGATGTTTAGGCCCATATTTATTCTTTTTTAGCACTGCATTTGCGCAGTTTTTTTACGCAAAAGCGGCGCAAACTTACAAAATACAATTGTATTTTGTAAGTTTGCACCGCTTTTGCGTCAAAAAATGATGCAAATGTGGCACTTAAAAAGTATAAATATGGGCCTTAGTGTCTAGATGTCGTGGATTTTTCTAAATGGCAGCGTTCCAAAGTCTAAAAAGTACAGCCCTCACCATTCCAAGTGGGACGATTTTGAGAGTTAGACAAGCTCTCATGGCCCAAATGTAAAATCAAAATCCCAAATAATCAAATGTCCTCTTGCTTGCCGTGGGATAAGTTGTTTTAGTGTGCAGGGGAGAGTTGAAAGACTGGTACCCCGTTCAGTTGGGGTGGGGGCATAACCGTACCCATACTGGTTGGTAGCCACCACCCCACTATTTTTTTGTTTTTAAATTCCCTGGTATCTAGTAGGCTTTCTGCCCCCCCAGGGAGTGGATCAGAGGTAATTGCGCCATCTGCCCACTAGTGGACAGAACAACTTTGGCCCCATTTATTTGGGGTGGGGGAAGGCCATACCCCCACCCTCTTTTTTGGAGAAAAAAAATCTCCCCTGGTCTCAGGTGGGCTTTCTGCCCCCCTGGGGGGGCAGGTGGGCCTTCCAATGGCCAACAGTAATGTGCCCCCATGAGGAGAGACACACACACACCAATCCCTGGTGCCTAAGTGGTTTCTGCCCTCCACCGGGGGCAGATCGGCATAATAGAAATAGGCCAATCTGCCCCCAATGGGAGCAGAAATGGCCTAAAATAAATATGCCCCCCAGGGGAATGACCCTTGCCTAAGGGGTCGCTCCCCTTGTGTGTAATTGGCTCAAAAAGAAAAAATCCCTGGTGCCTAGTGGTTTCTGCCTCTTTTGGGGGCAGATCAGCCTAATAAATATAGAACGATCTGCCCTAAAGGGAGGCAGGAATGGGCTAAAATAAATTTGCAACCCAAGGGAACGACCCTTGCCTAATGGGTCGCTCCCCTTGCGTAGAATTGGCGCAAAAGAAAATCCCTGGTGCCTAGTGGTTTCTGCCACCCTTGGGGGCAGAGCAGCCTAATAAAAATAGGCCTATCTGTCCCCAAGTGGAGCAGAAATGGGCTAAAATAAATTTGCAATAAATTTGCATACCAGGGTAGGGTAGGGGTTTCTGCCCCGGGGCAGATCGACCTAATTAATTATATTAGGCCGATCTACCCTCAGGGGCATGAATGGCAGTAAAATAATGTACCCCCCAGGTGAGCAACCCTAGCCCAAGGGGCCACTCCCCCTATATATAAAATAAAATAAAAAACAATTTGCCTGGTGTCTAGTGGGATTTCTGTTGCCCGATGGCATCGTAATAGGGCAGCAGAAATGCTGAGAGAGACATGAAAGGAAAGGAAAGGCCTTTCCTCTCCATTCATGCCTCTCTCGTCCCCTCCATGTGATCAAGGGGAGAAATGCTTTTGTATTTCTCTTCCGATTTGCGCTGGAAGAGGCGTAGGCGTCTGATTAGGTCAGCGCGCGATTGCGCACTAATGTCATCTGACGCCACAGGGGGGTCATGGGGGTCGGGGTGGAAGGGTAAGCGATTCCCCTTCCATCCCTCCCCAGGGGAGGGGGTGCTTGGCCCTTGGGGCTTGGGAAACGCTACCGCTCCCTCCGAGGGCCCACAGCTGGACGAGCTGGACAAGCTGGTCTCGTCCTCGGCACCGGGCAACTGTTGCCGAGGGCGAGACCAGCTTGTCCTGGGCACCTTAGAGGTTAAGGTGATTTTCAGTCAATAGCATTAAACATGAAGGTCCTTGGAGTTCTTATAGTTTGATATTCCCATTATTAATACAATTCAGATCCTGCATTAAAATGCAGGCTCAAAACGTAGACTATCTGAACGTTAGTATTTACCACTATGGCCCTCACTATGACACTGGTGGTAAATCCAACTTACCACCAGTATGGTGGATATCCGTTCACTATATTATGACCCAAACACACACCAATCCGATAAAATTCAGCCGCATACAGAAATCCGCCAGACCAAAGGTCAGTGATAAAGTGTCTGTCCCAAAACCCATACTGTTACGCCAACAAAACGACGCCCACCACATTATGACCCACGAATCACCACGGCGGACATTCAACATCGGTAAACCACTGAGGGTACAAACCGCTGTGCTCAAAATGGACACCCATATACAAAACAACACTACATTGGCCAATACTAAAGACACACACCTGACAACCTTACACACACCACACCCACTCATCCACAGCACTATAAAATACACACCCACAATACCCACAACCCTATACAAACAACAATTCCTGCCAGGAGACTGAGAAGAAGAGCACAGAGACAACTGGACACACACACCACATACACCCACACACCCCTCACGCACTCCACATCACACACCCCACCATATCACCCAACACACCCTCACCAACCACATCACACAACACCCAGGCCACCACAAAAGCACCCCTGTTTCACTGAGGAGGAGTTAAGGGTTATGGTGGAGGAAATTGTCCGGGTAGAGCCACAGCTCTTTGGATCACAGGTACAGCAGATTTCTATAGCAAGGAAGATGGAGCTATGGCAGAGAATCGTGGACGGGGTCAATGCCATGGGACAGCACCCAAGAACAAGGGACGACATCAGGAAGAGGTGGAACGACCTACGGGGAAAGGTACTTTCTATAGCAGCAAGACACTAGCTCGCCATACAGAGGACTGGTGATGGACCACCTCCTTCCCCACAGCTCACAGCATGGGAGGAGCAGGTACTGGCAGTACTGCATGCTGAGGGACTCGCTGGAGTTGCTGGAGGACTGGACACTGGTAACTTAACATTTACTACTTATCACCCCCATGCCTGCATGCAATCACACCCCCTCATCCTCACTCCCATCACTCTACACCATCCCACACACTGCAGCTACACATATGACTAACAACAATGCCAAGCCCTGCATGCTATACCAGTGCATTGACAGCCCTCCCAGCCCTGCATGGACACCCATCACTAAAGCATGCACAGCATAAGGAAACTAACAATCCCACAATACATCACCATACACAAGCAAACGCTGGCAGGGCAACACCAACCATAGAGGGGAAGCTAAGGAAGTACAAATGACATACACTTGAAGCATAATATATCATTTACATCCCAACAGGTACCCCAGCCAATATCAGTGGAGAGGAGGTGCCACCACTATCCAGTCCCCCAACAGAAGAGGCCACCAGTGATAACAGTACCTCTGGACTTCTGGATCTGGAGGACCTACCTGGCCCATCAGGGACCACTGGACAGCCGGTCACCCAAGCCCAAACACAGACCACCACAGAGCCTCCCCCATCAGGAACCAACAACACAGCACCCACCCAGCGTAACCACACCTCTTTCCCCAGGACACATCAATCAGCAGTGTGCCACCTCTACAGGGACCCCAGGCCACACCTCGCCCCCAAGACAGTAAGGGACCTGGGGTCAGTGGCAGTGGGCACACCGTTCAGGGCGACAGGGGCACAGGCCAACAGGGACACTGGGAGGACTGCAGTGCACCAGGGGGAGGACAGAGCAGGGAAACGACTCTCCAGAAGGCACTCTCCAAGATCCTGGGAGCCTACCAACATTCCCAGGACACGATGGGCCAGATCCTTGACAACGTGCAAGAGAATAGACAGCTGCAGGAGGGACAGTATCAGGGGATCAGGGAGGACTTGCAGGCCATTAACACCACCCTGATCTCCATTGCAGAGGTGCTGGTAGACATGGCCAACATCATAAGCGAGGCAGTGTCACACCAGCGGGCCACTGCCATAGCCAGTCAACTGAACAGCACTCCACTTCCACTGCTGCTAGTGGCCAGGATGCCCCACTACCAGACCCAGAGGCCACTAGCTTCCCTCCCCCTACAGAAGGTGAACCACCACGCAAACATTCCCTGCGACCCAGACAGAAGCCAGAGACCCTTTCCAAGACCACCGCCAGGAAATTAGACTCTCCTGATTGTCCCCCTTATGTCCTACTCTGTCATATGACCACTTGGACACTGCACCTGTGCTACAAACAGACTGGAACAATACCCTGGACTTTCCTCTATCAACACCCCATTCCATCGAACGTTCACCTCAATGTATTAGCACTACAATAAACACCCTTGTATAAAACAGGACTACTAGTATTTCATGTATTGCAAATTTTATTGATTGAAACAGCTATATCCATTGCAAATGAACTGTACATATTGAGAGCATTGAATGAATGACCTGTTGCTGGATGTTGTCATGACAATTTTGTTGTCATATCATCAACATCTGTAAAATGATAATCCATAGGTGACATAAGTAGAGGAAACAAGTGGGTAATGCCAGCATACCAATGCTACACAGAATACAATAGTCATAGAAATGTGAAGTTGCACTGTCTCACATGTGTGTCATTGGAAAGACTGAGGGGTAACTAATGTTCTGTCCACATCCTCATCCTTACTATCCTCAGGGTCCACTGCTGCCACAGGGGTATCTCTAGTCTCCTCCTCTTGCAGAAAAGGTACATGGCGTCTGAGGGCCAGATTGTGCAACATGCAGTATGCCACTACAATCTGGCAGACCTTCTCGGATGAATAGCACAGGGATCCACCTGTCAGATGGAGGCACCTGAACCTGGCCTTCAGGAGGCTGAGGGTCCTCTCAATTATCCTTCTGGTTCGCCAATGTGCCTCATTATAATGTTCTTCAGCCCTTGTCCTGGCATTCCTCACAGGGGTCAGCAGGCATGATAGGTTTGGGTAGCCAGAGTCATATGCAAGTATTGAGGGACAACATTTAGCCACACACTATCCTATTTGGCTAACAGCAGAGTCATACACCAACATAGATTGGGTGGGGATCAAGGCTCATTTATAAGACACACCCTGTGCCTCTGTAGTTGGGCTATCACATTTGGGATGCTGCTATTCCTCAGGAGAAAGGCATCATGCAGCGACCCTGGATATTTAGCATTGACGTGGGAGATGTACTGGTCCACCGTGCACACCATCTGCACATTCATGGAGTAGAAACTCTTACGGTTCTTGTACATCTGTTCATTCTGGCGGGGGACACAAACGCAATATGTGTACCGTCAATCACCCCAATAATGTTGGGGATATGTCCCATTGCATAAAATCCAGCCTTCACAGTGGCCAAATCTTCCACCTGGGGGAAAGAAATGTAGCTGCACATGTGCTTTACCAGGGCAGACAAGACTCTTGCCAGCACGATTGAGAACATTGGCTGTGACATTCCTGCTGCCAAGCCCTCTGTCACTTCGAAAGAACCTGTTGTCAGGAAATAGAGCACTGGTAGAACCTGCACAAGAGGGGGATTCCAGTGGGATGATTGATAGCTGAGATCAGGTCAGGCTCCAACTGGGCACACAGCTCTGTGACTGTGTCCCTGTCCAGTCTATAGGTGAGTCCTCCAGTGTAGCTAAGTCCACCAGGGTATGTACACGGGGGTATGTCTCCATCTCCCAGTCATCCGCATCGGCAGGTATCTAAGGGACACAAGAGGGAGTAGGCTGTCACAATTTGACCAACTATACCAAAACAGCAGTCCACATCGTGAAATTATATTTTGGGACAAACAATTTAAAAGTATGTGACTATTTATCCTGTGACGCAGCAATTATTGATAGGCCTGTGCACACCCCCCTTAAATGGCGACCGACTGTCCTGTCTAGAGGGACATGTGGAAGTGAGGTAATTCCACCGATGTAGTGCACTGTGGGAGTAGGTGGTTGTGAACCACCATGCAATTCCTCATTGGATAATATTGGGCCCTATGGGGTACAGTGGCCGATCGGGATCTACACCGGCGGTGACGGTGTACACCACTGAGGACGTGACTGCAATTTTCTATCTCAATCCTCACTTGTTTCATGACCATCCACAGGAGAAGACCTACACTGCATGTGCTGCTTCGACCTGTGTCTGGAACCTACCAAGGCCCGTGTGACCAGGGAAAGTGCCCCAGCCTTCACTTTTGAAGAGTTGGAGCGACTGGTGGATGGGGTCCTACCCCAGTACGACTGCTGTATGGGCCTCCAGACCAACAGGTGAGTACACTGTGGGCATGATGCATGTGGCATGAATGCATGTGGGTGCTGGGTGGGGGGATTGTCTGTTGGCGGTGTACATGTTGTAAGCTGGCTTATGTGCATTGCAAAGGTAATGGGATCGGGTATGGTGGGCCTTGTGTGTGACAGGCTGGACTGTTTGTTTTAATGTTTTTCTCCTGTATGTATTACCTCTGCAGATCAGCGCCCATCAAAAGAAGGGTTTATGGTGTGCCATCTCCAAAGGTGTGCAGACCCTGGGGGTCTATGGAAGGTGGAACACCCACTGTCAGAAACAGTGGGAGGACCTGAGATGCTGGGCACGGAAGACCACGGAGTCCCAGCTGTGGATGGCCTCCCAGAGAGGATGGGGTGCCCGTCGACCCCTGACCCCGCAGATAGCCTGCATACTGACGATGGTGTACCCTGAGCTGGATGGGTGCTTGAGGGAATCACAGCGGCCGCAGGGGGGTGAGACTTGTGTGTAGCATTACAACTTATGTCTGGTGGGGTGGTATCCAGGTGGTGGTTGTGTGTTGGTGTGTGCCCGTAAGGCCAGGCCAGACATAGCAACGTAGATTCTCTGAAGGGTGATGGTTGCATGGCAAATACAGGTAACAGGGCTTGTTAGTATTCACTTCTAGGCAGGGCTGCGTGGGTCCCAGGTGTGCTGCAGTTGGCGGTGTGTGCTCCTCCTCATGGCTTGGTGACTATCCATTTCACTGGTAGTGGTAGTGCAATGCATAGTGCGTAGGCCTGTTCCCTGTGTGTGATGGTGCTGTGCGAGTGAGGAGGCTATTGACCTCCTGAGATCCATCTCTGTAGGGCAGTCAACCATTGTGAATGCCAACCAGGGGCCGGCATCCCAGATGCAGCAATGCAATGCATTCCTGGAGGGCATTCATGGTGGTTTGGCAGTCCAACAGAGATCGATTCGGGCTCTGGCCTCCTCTCTAATGGCAGCCATTGTCCCTGTTTCCACCATTCACCCTCAAACTCCACTTCCCAGTCCAATTCTCCTCAACCCCAACCCATCCCAAGCACACACACATATGAGCATGCACACAAGGCAACACACAAGAGTGTCAAAGGCAAACACAAGCACCACACTTCATCCCAAAGGCACTCACACAAACACCATACCATTGCAGATACAACAACATCCATAGCCTCCACTGTCTCCCCTTCCTCCTCCTCCACCTCCCTCACAATTTCATTCACACTCACACCTGCATCCATTACATCTATATCCACTATCTGCATCACAACACCAAGCAGAACACACACCACACTGGCAGATACCTCCACAACAACCATGCATGCATCCCCTGTGTCCTCTCTCACTGTGTCTGTCCCCCCCACAGGACACAAACGCAAGGACACAGACACCCAACAGCCATCCACCTCACATCAGCATACAGCCCATGCACCTGCACCCAAATCCAGCAGACATACACCTTCAACAACCACTCCCTCATCCTCGACTCCCATTACTCCTCCTGCCCTAACATCCCTAAAAAGCTTTTCCTTTCCCAACTTGACCTCTTTCCAAATCCAGCAGACATACATCATCAATAACCACTCCCTCATCCTCCACCCCATTACTCCTCTCTCCTCCCGTCCCAACGTCCCTAAAAAGATTTTCCTTTCCCAACTTGACCTCTACATTTCAAGAGCGAATTCTGACAGCCGTCTGTGTTAGCTGCATCTAGCCACAGCCTAAATAAAAAACTGGTCTTCTTCGTTCTTTCCAAAGCTTGCAATACCATCAGAAAACTGCAATAATTTGTTTATGAATGGTCATCTGATGTTCAGTTTCCCAGGTTCCTCGATTCTGATGTTTCTACCTTGGCTACATTTAGTATTCTATAAAGGGTTTTCTTTTTCACGCACCTCAGCCATTGTGGCAACAATCAAATGCAGTCCAGGCAGTAATGCAATGTCAAAAGCATATCACACTTGGCCCATTGGGGTGCAGTAAGCAAATATTATTAACCACTTAATTGCTGAGGTTTTTTTACACAAGTACTGAGCTCTTTTGTGGTTATTTCGGGTGGTTTGCGCTTAGGACTCCATAACTTTTTTTACACATAAAGTATCCATACCAAATGTGTATCCTTTTTTCCCAACATTATGGGGATTCTAAGGTACCTAGCGTTTGTGGATTCCCCTCTAGGGAACTGAGAAAATAGCCAGAATATAGCTACATTATGGGCCTGATTTCAAGTTTGGCAGGCAGATCGCTAAGCAGCCAAAGTGGCAGTTGCCGAAAGGCTGCCATGTTGGCAGTCATACAGACCACCGTATTATGAGTAACACAGGCAGGACTGACAAAGCCATCTAAAAAAACTACACCACTAGTATTTTTGGAGGATTGGAAATAGACGGTCTGACCACCAGTACCGACAGTCTGTCAACCAACCACCGAATCTATTACAAGTAAAAAGTCACAGTGGGGGTCAGGCTTGGTGTTTTGTCAATGGCTGCCCAAACTATTGCGGTTCACGGTAAACAGAATATTGCACAACACTACATTGGATGGATTTGAAAAGATCCCAGCTGACACACATTGCCACACCCAACACACTTGAAAAGCATACTATAAAACACACCCCTTCACACACTAAAATCATTTGCATCTACAACACAACACACTGGAGCCAGAGAGCATTATCAAAAAAGATAAAATCATAGAATAGGCACATTTCCAACTTTCCCTACGCACATATCCCACACCCTCAACACACTCCTATCACATCCATTTGAACCTCTCTACTCCATTTACTCCCTGTCACCTTTTTATTTCCCACCACTTATCAATCATGGTGGATGAAATTGTTAGAGTAGAGCATTATCGATTCGGAGCTTAGGTCCAGCACACTACTATCACCAGTAAAATGGAAATGTGGAAAATGATAGTTGACAGAGTGAATGCTGTAGGCCCCACCCCATGCACAAGGAACAACATCAGAAGGAGGTGGAATGACCTCAGGGACAAGGTCCATTCCATGGCATCCAGGCATCAGCTGCATGTCCAGAAGAGTGGCGGTGGTCCCTCACCCCCTCTCTCACAACTCACATCATGCAAGGAAAAGGTCTAGCCATCCAATATCCATAGGGCTTGACTGGAATATCTGGGGGAGTGGAGTCTGGTAAGTCACAATACAAAAATATCACCAAAATGTATTGTCATACATGCTCACCTTTTGCCAACTTCACTGTCAACCCACTCAACAGCCCAGTGTCCTCTTGTCAATAGACCCCTGTCTGGCCTCCAACATGTGAACTATACTCACCTGAGGCAACAACATCTCTGTATAGTGTGTGTAGTACAGGGAATCTCAGACATATTGAAACTAGTTGACTGAAATGGAATTGGCAAGTTACTCTAATGTCAAGGCAATACAACTGATGAGCATATGTACCTGTCATCTAATGGACATCTGCAAATACAATGTGTACATGGCTTTAGATAAAATTCACTGTTTACTTGGAAGTAAATGTCACAATGCAACCTTTAACATTGTATCTCTCCAATCAACAGGTCTAGCTGCCACTGTGAATACTGAGCCTACTGAAGAGACTGGCACTACCCCATGGATGAAGCCCTCAGTGGAGGACACCGCTCCTGGATATCTGGACGTTGAGGATAATTCTCGCCCACCTGGGCAACCTGGTCAGCCGACACCAGTGAGCCTCACCATGACCACATCAATTCCTCCGAGCTGCATTGCTTCAACATCACAGGCAGCTAGTCATCCCCAAACCTCTGTCCCGAGTTTCAAACCTTTTCTGCCCCCAGTCGAGAATCCTGAGTCACAGCAAAACACCTGCTGGTCCTGGAAACAGTGGTAGGAAGCAAGCTGTGCCTAGGGCGCAGGCACACAGGGCTAGGGTACATGGAAACAAATCAGTGTGGGCATGCAGCATGAGGCTGCTGGGGATGGTCCTGCCAGGACACCATCTGCCAAGTCTTGAGAGCCTACCAACAATCCTAATCCATGGTGGGCCAGGTACTTGCTGAACTACAGGAGATAAAGCAGCTACAGAGGATCTTCCATCAAGAAGCCATGGAAAAGTTGGAGGCCTCCAGTACCATATTGTCCTCCCTAACAGGGGTGTTCAGGGAAATCGTTAGTACCCTGATCAGGACCATGAGCAACACCACATCACTTCCTTTGGCCAAGCAACACAAGACCCTTCAACATCTGTAGCAGCCACAGGAAGGGAGGCCCTGTAAGGGGAAGGACCTGCTGCAGCAGAACCCCATCCCCACCCTCAATTGGGGACATCCACCCAAAACTCTTGGAGGTGCGGATGGTAAGACATCAACCACATGCAGCAAGTGACCACTTCCTGAAGGAACTCCTTTGTGTGCCACAGATTCACTCTGTTGATTGTTCTTTAACCACTTTTTCCATGGTAGTAGGACACTGGACTTTGGACTTGAAATGTTGTGGTACCTGCTAATTTTATTTCATCCACCATGACTGATCCCTTCACTTTACTTTTTTGTGGAGTCTCACAATTCTTTCCTGTATACGTGTAAATTAACACACTTATCAAAAAAACACTGCCTACTACCATTATTTCAACATTTTGAGAGGTTGAATTGTAAGCTCAAGAGATGCCATGAGGAAGACTCAGTTGGGTTATATCTTAGGTAGTGTCATGCTGAGGAGAATTAACAACACAATGACACAAGTGTCTGGTTGTAGGAGGCTGGCCTGGTTTGTATTGGGTACCTTTGGTACTTACACCTTATACCAGGTCCAGTTATCCCTTTTAGTGAAATGTAGTAGTGTTCTAGCAGCTTAGGCTGATAGAGGTGGCTATAGCAGAACAGCTTAGGTTGAACTAGGAGACATGCACAGCTCATGCAATACCACTTATAGGTACACAGCACTCATGCACAAGTAAAGACAATACTCAGTGATACAAAAAATAAAGGTAGTTTATTCGGGTGACACAGTACCAAAAATATCTTAGAGGCAATACTCCTTCTGGAGGTAAGTATTATACACAATATATACACTAGACACCAAAAATAAGCTAAGTAATTAGACATAGGATAGTGCAAACAATAGGAAATGCTATAAAATGCAACGGGAGAAAATAGGTCTGGGGCAACACAAACCATATACTAAGAAATTGTAATGTAAATCACGACTTTCCCCCTAGACAAGTGTGGTGTGTGCAGAATCACTAGGAGAGTAAGAATACAGTAAAGGTAAATATATTACCCCACCCCAGAGCCCTGAAAAGCAGGAGTAAAGTACTGCAAGTTTCCTTAGGACATACTACACATCGTGATTGGAATTATTGCACGAACCAACCAAGTCTGCAAACAACAAACACTGGATTCCTGGACCTGAAGACCTGCAAAAGAAGGAGACCAAGTCCAGAAGTTGAAAGAAATTCCAGGAATGACAGGAGCCCCTGCCAAAACTGAAGAGGGTGCAAAAGAAGAGTCCCTGGTTGGACGAAGCCTGCAGAAATGCACCCTAGGAAGATGCCAACGATGTTCTTGCATGATGCAAAGGATGTCCCGCATTGTGAAGTTGGATGCAGGCGAGTTTTGGCACTGGATCCCTCCAACAAGCCTTGGTTCTGGCAAAGTCACGTTTTGTATCAAATAGGCAATATCTGGACCCAGGAAGGAGCTGGGGGCCTCAACTCTGTATAAGGAGATAAGAGGGGGCTCTCAGCACTTCAAAGGACCCTCAGAGCACCAGATAGCACCCATGGGTGTCCCTGGACAAGGGGACAAAGGAGGTGCAAAGTGAGGTTGGTGCAGCACTACAAAGGAAGGGCCCACGCCGCCGGAGATCAACTCAGCAAGTTGTGCATCACAGGATAGAGTGCTGGGGACCTGGGCCAGGCTGTGCATTAAGGAATTTAGCAAATACTGCACAGAGGCCTCAGGAGGTGAAGAAGATGTGGAGCACAGGGGTACTGTCGTTCTGGGGGAAGGCAAGGTCTTACCTCCTCCTAATTGTGACAGCAGGACCTCAGGACAGTCTGTGTCGATGGGTTCCACCCTCTGTTTTCCAAGGAGCAGACTCGTCGCTGTGAGAGGAGTACAAGAGAACAGGTCGTTGACTTAGAAGGTGCCTGCATGAGCAGGAGAGTGACTCCGTCACCTCAGGGGAGATTTATTTGGTCCTTCTGGTGCAGGGTGAAGACATGGAGTCCTCTGAGTGTGCACACCATGGAAACTGCTGCAGTTGCTCGCTGCAGCTGAAGTTTCAGAAGAAAAGTATCCCTTGTGGATACTTTGTTGCTGTTACAGCAGTTCCTGGAGCAGGCTGCGGTTGATCTGAGGTCAGAGGATAAAGTGGTAGTTGCAGAGGATTCCTGCTGGAAACGCACAAGTATAATCTGAAGAGAACCCACAGGAGAGACCCTAAGTAGCCCTGAGAGGGGGATAGGCTACCTTGTGAGATAAGGGCCTATCAGGAGGGTCTCAGATATCACCTGCTTGCATTGGTCACTCAGAGCCCTCCAGAGTGCCCCCACACTTTGCAAAGCAAGATGGCTGAAGTCTGGGACACACTGGACGAGCTCTGGGCACCACCCCTAGGGTGGTGATGGACAGGGGAGTGGTCACTCCCATTTCCTTTGTCCAGTTTCACGCCAGAGCAGGGGACAAGGGGTCCCCGAACCGGTGTGGACTGGCTTATACAAGGAGGGCACCATCTGTGCTCTTGAAAGCATTTCCAGAGGCTGGGGGAGGCTACCCCTCCCGAGCCTGTAACACCTATTTCAAGCGGGAGAGGGTGTGACACCTTGCTTCCAAAGGAAATGCTTTGTTCTGCCTTCCTGGGACTGAGCTGCTCATACCTCTGGGGGGCAGAACCCTGTCTGTGAGGTGGCAGCAGCTGTATCTGCAGTGCAAGCCTCAGAGAGCTGATTTGGCAGTACTGCGGGTCCATGTTGGAGCCCCCAGGATGCATGGAATTGGGTCCCCAATACCAGATTTGGAATGGGGGAAAATTCTATGATTTTAGACACCTTACATGGCCATCTTCGAAATTACCATTGTGAAGCTACATATAGGTATTGACCTATATGTAGTGCATGCATGTAATGGCATTCCCACACTCACAAATTCCCGGGAATTTGACCTGAACTATATGGGGGCACCTTTGCTAGTGCATGGGTGCCCTCACACTTTGTAACTTTGCACCTAACCTCCAGCAAGTGAAGGTTAGGCATATAGGTGACTTATAAGTTACTTAAGTGCAGTGAAAATGCCTTTGAAATAGTGTGTGCACTATTTCACGCAGGCTGCAATGGCAGGCCTGTGGAAGGATTTGTCTGCGCCCCTTATGAGTGGCAAAAGAAATGCTGCAGCCCATAAGGATCTCCTGGAACTCCAATGCCCTGGGTACCTAGGTACCATATACTAGGGACTTATAAGGAGGGTCCAGTGTGCCAATTGGAATTGGTAAATGAAGTCACTATCCTATAGTGACAAATTTAAAAGCAGAGAGAGCATTTGCACTGAGGTTCTGATTAACAGAGCCTCAGTGACACAGTTAAGCACTATATAGACACACACATTAGGCCATAAACTATGAACACTGGGGTCCTGACCAGCATGATCCCAGTGAGGCAGGCAAAAACATACTGACATACAGGTAGAAATGGGGGTAACATGCCAAGAAAGATGGTACTTTCCTACACTGGTTACACCAAACATTTTAATACACAGTACAGCACACAGGCTGTTAAAATGTCTGGACTGTCATAGCCAAGAATGTCAGAACCATATTGAGTCAGGCTTGATATCCCAATGTTACTATCCCCCAAACCACAGAAGAAAGGGCTTTGTCCGACCTTGTCCTGTAAAATAAACGAACAGATTAGTGGATATTGTCACTAGCTTGACCCTTATCACATACCAAAACCATGTCTGCATGTCTGCCAACTTAACATACACCATGGCACAGACAGAAGAAAGTATAACAGTCTCTTCTCATAGGTCCATCCTATTACAATGAGCAAGCATCTGGTGGCATTATACATACCTATGTCTGTGTTGTGGCACTGGCAGTGTAGCCTGCAATGAGGAAACACATTGACAGCTACACAAAGTTCATAGAGGATCATTGTCAACACAATGTGAAGGGAGAATCCATGGACTGCACTGTTTGACATGTTTCAAGGCCACATGATCACATACATGAGACAAGTGGACCAACTCACCACATCAAGCAAGTGTACTGTGTGCTTCAGAATTCCATCCACCCACTGCCCAAGCTGCTTTGGCACAGGACTCAAACACCCCATATCTGTGACCAACATTACCTTGATCAATCCATGTCTACTTCATATGTCAGAACAGCAACAGCTACCTGCCAATGTCACAATTCTGAAATGCCCACATAAGGATGGCAAGGTGAAGAGACCTGGATAAAACACAATACAAGGAGTTTAGGCTGGAAGAATTTTACATATGACCCAAACCTCATATTAAACTTCTGCCGATCCACTCACATTACAATGAGACTGCCGCAAACAAAGTAGATCATCAAGATAGTAAAATTTAGAAGTCTGACTTTGGAAGCAAACCTTGGCTGTATACTGCATTTCATGAAATCCCTTGTCTATAGGAAACAAATACCCCACTCAATACAGTTCCACATAAAGTCACAGTAATCATATAACGTTACATACTTACACTCAAGCGAACTAGTGATTGATGAGATCTGCCCGCAAGTCTTCACCTTCATCTTCATCACTGTCATCCTCACTTGGCTTTCAGGATTCTGCTAGCTCTCACTCATCTGGAATATATGCGTTATCTCTCCTCCGAGAAATGTTGTGGAGCGTGCAGCAGGCCACAATGATCTCATATGCTTTTTTGGGTGAATAGAGGAGTGCTCTACCTGCTTGTCCAGACACCTAAATCTGGCTTGCAGGAACCCAAAAGCCTGCTAGATGACTACGGTGTAGTTGGGTTCCTCATCGGTGTCAACAACCATGTATGGTTTAGGTATGCAGAGTCAACTGTAATGGAATGGGACACGTGCAAATATGAGTCCCTCTCATCCAAATTTTTGCAGCAGTCATTACGTATAAACAGTACATATGTGACTTATCAACCAGTCAGGCCCTCTCTGGGTACAGTTGTGACATCAGCTGTGGCATTATGCTGTTCCACATGATTAAGACATCATGGTCTGTACCCAGATAACAGATAACCTGTGAAACGTAGAGTTGGCCAAACAAACAATTTGGATATTGATGGAATGGAAATTCTTCCTGTTCCGATTGTCTTGTTCATTGCTATGCGGTGGAAACTAGGCAACATGGCTCCCCAACATGTAGGATGTGTGCCAAACCATAGAAGTCAACCTTCACATGAGTGAAATCCTCACGTTGAAAAAACGGACGTAGCTGTCCAGTTGTTTTAAAACTGCTGAGAGCACATCCTTCAATAAAAGACTGAACATGGGCTGAGAAATCCCAGCAGATAGGGCCTCTGCATTTTAGAAGGACCCTGTGGCCAGGAATTGCAACACTGCCATGACTTGAGTAATGGGTAGTATGCTATTTGGATGAAGAATGGCAGGCATCTGATTTGGCTCCAACTGACAACAGAGATCCATGATTGTTTGCTTATTCAGATGGTAGATCTGGATAATGTGTCCTTCTTCCATGGACTGAAGGTCTGGCAATGGACAGTAGACAGGAGGATGTCTGATCCTTTCCCCACTAAGAAAGACAAATAATGAGTTTGGCCATCATTCAGTTTTTCCCTTGTAACATACAATATGCATGTCAATGACAAAAACTGTAACTAGGCATGTCATAAGTTGAGGGCATGATACACAGTACACATCGCCAACTGTCAATGACACAGAATTAACATGTTTCCCCCTTGTTTTTCCACAAATGTCTACATATCATCTATCTGGACAGCAACTATTTGTGCATGAAACTTGCCATTTGGACTTTGACTTGATGCCCCAAGTCTCAAATTACATATGACAGGACAAGACATACACTTATCATTGGTATAAACAACACTTTCGGAGTCGTGATGGATTTTTCCACACCACATACCGCATATTATGCTTCATAAATGTTGACTGTCTGACCTACTCCACTGGACATTAGGAACCACCCTCAAGCGCCAGCGGAAGTCGGCATGGCGGTATGTGGTTAGGGTAACATTGTTGCTAGTGGTGGTCACAGGCCAATGGCTATGTCTGCCGGTGGTGATGTGTGCATACGTGTTGACGTGACCGCCATGTTCTGAAAAATCCCTCACTTGACACCTGACACTGCTGCCAGCAAGACCTTCATGACCTAAGCTGCTGTGTACCACCTCTGAGAGCAATCACACCACATCCAACAGGTGATTTGGCCCCTGCCTTCTTCCCAGAGGAGCTGGAGAGGAGGTCCTAACCCTGTAAGAAGAGCTCTATAGTGCACCAGAGGAGCAGGTAAGTATCTCATGTCCACTTTTTTCACTATACTTCACCATATATCTCCTCACAGGCTAGATTGTGCCTACGTGTTTGAGAAGGTAAAGTCAAGGCCATGGAGGTGGAGTTGGGTGTGGCATCATTCGGAGAGTCAATGTGCATGTAACTTTGTTCAGTGCCAGGTGTTGAGTCCTTAGACTTTGGTGTGTGTGTGTGTTGAGTGTACCCTGTTGTACCTTATGTTGGATGCACTAAACTATGTTAGGTGGCATTGCAGCCATCCCCATACATCACTTGACACATGGATGTTGTCAATGTGAGACCACATGTATTTGCATGACAGCATGAGCTTACTAAACTATTATTCTGAAGGCATAGCCTGACTCACTCTGCCGCCCTTCAGGTTGCAACATACACACACATTCCAAATTGCTGTTGGCTACATTTTGTATTGTCATACATTGAAGTGATGGGAATGGAGTTTCATGTAGGTTCTGTCTGCTCAGCCTGCAGATACCAGGGCCTGTCAAACGTATCTCCCAGTATAGGTCCAAGTGTAGGCTGGTTTGAGTCATTTTGACTATGTAACTGTGACACTGTGCCCACTCCCTGCATTCCAGTATATCCTGTTATGTGAACCAATCTAGGTTCAGTGCTAGAATGCAGCTTATTGAGCTTCTTTCCCTGATGAGCATGTAAATGGTGTTAGTAGAGAGTCAATGGTCTGTGATTAATGTGCATTTGGCATTACTGTTAATGTGTTTCTCTGACCTCTGACAGGTCCCTTACTCCCACAGCACTGTTGACATCATCACACAGGTCAGAACTGTCCTGTGCAGGTGTTTTAAATAAATTATAGTTTCACACTGCAGACAGTGTGATGAATCCTGGGAACCCATGATATGTGATTCATTTGTTTGGTCACATAGCAGAAAATGGACAATGCAGGCCTTTGTTTGCTGAATGGCATCTGTGTAGGATGGACACATATGTCCAGAAGCATGTTCTATAGCACAGGTGCATGATACAGAACCCCACACCCTGAGGTGGCATAGGTATGCATTTGTTAGTCCACATGTCCAAACATAGGCAGGTTAGACACTTTCTGTGCCCACCATACTAGTCTCTTCATCGTTACCCATGTGTAATGTTTGAGTTTGTACTCTAGCAGTAGGCTGTAGGAACTGTATGCAGTGAATCATTCTCACAGAGTATGAGTGTTTTAATGCATTCATGCCTAAGGAGTGTACCATTCAGAAGCCATACAGGTGTGATGTGTCCCATAGTTCTTCAGCTCTTGGTAACATTGCTAGAGCATGTCCCACAAGATGTCAGCTCCCTACCTAGTCAGTGGAGGACCTGAACAGGTTGGTGGGTTGGTCTTGCAGATTGGGAAGTGTTTCCAGTCATGTCCCTGTACTCAGTGACCAGTATGTGGTACACTTGGGCGATTTGGACAAAAAGGAATGTTCATAGCTTTGTGTACTGACATGTATGTGACTCAGCCATTTTGAATGGGACTTGTGGACATAATTTCTTCTATTGTCTTTTGCATCCATGCAGGTTAACACCCATTAGAAGAAAGGGATTTCGAGAGCCATTGCAAAGAAGGTGTGGACCCTGGGGGTCCACAGCTGGTGGAGTGTCCACTGCAGAAAGAGGTGGGAGGACCTGAGATGCTGGGCCCAGAAGATCACAGAGGCCCAGCTGGGGCTGTCCTCCCAATGTGGGTGGGGTGCCCGTTGGACCATGATCCCTCTTAATGGCCCGCGTTCTGGCAGTGGCCTACCTGGAGCAGGATGGGCATTTGAGAGCAGCACAGCAGCCACTAGGGGGTGAGAAGACAGCAATTTCCTGCCCTCCCCATTGTCAAGTGATTGAGTGGGGTACTGACTGCTCTCCCTGAAAATTAGGAATGAGCCATGTGTCACACAGTAGATGGGAGATTGCTTGTGTTGACATGTCATGGGTATCAAACTGGTGTACCCTGTCTTATGAATCTGGGATCTGGTGCAAACCTGGGGGAATCCTTATGCAACTTTCTCTGCAGGGACCACAAATGGCTGTGTAAAGTGATCTTTCACATATTTTTTCTTGTTGTAGTGGTTGTAATTTCTGACAACAGATCACTTCCCCTGAAAGTCACAGCCAAAAGGTAAGCGTGTTATAGATCACTGTCCTCTGCCATGTGTTTGGGCATATGTGTATGTAGACATTTGCCACGCAGAAGCATGTTATGTTCAGTGTATAATGTTTGCTGGTGCCTAACTGCAGTATGTGATGTTTGTGCCCAGCATAGATGTGACACAGCTTACTTGGCTAATGGTTTTCAGATGTAGCAAACTACTCTCCCTTGCTAAGTGGGGAATGTCCATTGAGAGGAATTATGGTAAGTGGGGAATGTCCATTGAGAAGAATTACGTTCCATGACTGTAGCCAACATTCCTCGTGCCTACATGTCATCTTGTGTCCTTTTCTCTTTAGGAAACATTCCTATTCTGCAATTTCATGCATGTTTTACCCATGATGATGGGATTATATCTGTATTCTCTCACATATATGCATGGAATACTGTTAGTGGAATGGTACATTTACAATGGTGGTCCATTTCATGTTGTGCCACAGACAGGTGTGTGTCAGCACTGTTTATTGTCAGACAGATACCTTCATGCAACATAGTATGTCATTTGGCATGTAGGCCTGCAGAAGCAATGAGGGACTTGACAGGTAGGAACAGATTGTAGAACCACTCTTTGTTTATCTATGCTCTTGATGTGGCATCATGTGGAAAAGTGCACTTCCCATGTTTAATGATTGAGGAGTGTTCCCTGACTGTTGTTATGCATCATGGAGTGACTTTCAGTGATGTTGACATCACGTGCGTTTGGGTTTGGGCATTCATCCACAGCCAGATACCAGGGTTGGCATGTCTAAGATGTGGATAGTGATGTTGCTTCTCATTGGACAACAGGTTGGGGTCCTTCTATTAGACCTTGCAAGTTATGTGTCTCTCCAACATGCAAGATACAGTTGTTTACTACAGACACACTCAGATGATGTCATTGTAATGGGTGTCAGACAATAGTGTTGACTACGCTGGGGATTACTGATTCATTGTTATGTGTATTCTGAAGACATCTCTTTCTGACATATTGGACCTGACGTCAATGTTGTTCCTTTCAATGTTGTTCCTTTCAATGTCACATGTGAGGCCTATCTGAGTGACATTGATACTACCTCTTTTACTCTATTGGGACAGGGGGTCACTTTTTTAGCTGTACACTGTTGAAATGTGTCTATTGTGACATGAGTATTTCCATGTCAATTACTCCGGGATATTGCACTTTTGTATCTGAGATTGCTGGATTTCATTGGTATTATTGCAAATTGTTGGTACCTCATGTAAGTGCACAATAGATGTGTCCATAAACTTGTGTGTGAAATATGGGAAGAAACTTTACAAAGGGATAGTATTGTTGTCTATAAGTTAAGTGGAGTCTGCTGCATTTAGCACAGCTGTGAGGATGGAGAGGTCACCTAGTTGTTGTATGGTTATTGTAGTTGCAACACTTCAGCCATGTAATTCTAGTTGTCTGGGATCCTGATTAGCCTGTGGGTAACTTTGGTAAGTCCAGATGTCATACATGCATATGTTATGGCACATGAATGTGTCACTAAGGTGAAAGTTTTTGATGGACCCTACTTAACTTAATGTGATCGTTCGTCAATCAGAGATGTGATAGACGTGTTATCATGTACATGCTATGACCCTATTTCTCATTCTTTTTGCACCATCAGCACAGGCAGGTGAAGGAGACAGGGCACAGCCGAGTGGGGAAGCATCTGGCCATGGGACCTTGGATCAAGATACCACTGAACGACACAGAGGGACCCAGTGATCTGGAGGATGAGGGGAATGCTATGGGAGAACCTGGATCTACATCCTCAAATCGGATTCTTCCTCCAGTGGCCACTCCCTAGTGGTGGCAGACCCATCCGGGACCCCGCAGTACCATCCTTGTCTGCCACCCCCACACTATTGCCACCCTCACTGTTGCTCCCAACCTAGTTGGCTGTGCCCGCTCACCCAAGAGGGTGGGTCTCTCCTTTGCCACAGGCACCTCTGTCCCAGCACCTATTTACCATGCTGCCCTCAATGAGGAGTCTATTGACCTCCTGAGTAGTATCTCTGTGGATCAGACAGCCATTGTGAATGCCATTCAGGGATTGACAACTTAACTTTAACAAACTAATGCATTCCTGGAAGGCGTTCATGGTGCAAGGTCTGGCCTACAGAGATCTTTTCAGGCTCTGACCTCCACAATGACAGCAGCCAGTCACCCCCCAGCTTCTGCCCCATCCACCTCCCTCTTCCCAATCTAAAATCCCCTTCCCAAACCTACCTAAAGCAGACAAACAGATTCTCATGCATCTATCTCAACAGACAAACATAGCGTACACAAACACAAGCACCACAAGACACACTGGCATGCACCCAAACAACATCCACCCAGAGACAAAGGAACAGTTGCAACTTCCATGGATACATCCACCACCACACACACAGCATCAAGCATACCTGCAGACACTACTGCAACAGTCACCGACATAGCCACCACACCCATCCTACCCGCAGACAACACCCCAGCAGACCCTCAGACATTTACCACAAGCACCACACCTACAGACACCACAGCTACACACACATCTACATCGACCACATCCACCATACCTGCAGTCACTACCCCAACAGACAACCTTCCACACACCCACCACTGCATCCCCCAACACCTCCACCCCCTAAGCCCAAGACACCTAAACATACTCTCTCACCCACCCAACAAACACCCATCAATCACACCCCATACATCCCATAAGCACACACCCGAAACATCCACATCTACACCTCTTACAACCACTGCCCAGCCTCCAAATCCCACCCCCTTCTGATTAACGTCCCTGTGTTTCCAAAAACATTTTAATTTGACCTTAACCTTTGCCCCGTTCCCACCACCCCCATACCAGCCCCAGAATGACCCCACCCAGCTCCCATTTTGTCCCTTTCACCTTCAAGAACTCCCCTTCCCCTGCAAGTAGCCAGTCCTCTTCCCCACTGAAGAAGCCCACCCTTCCCAAAAAGAAGCACACCCCTCCCAAGAAGAAGACTACCTCTCCCCAGCCCACACCCCCTCCCAAATCTGATCCCTCCACCACAGAAAATCCCTGAGGTGCCTGCCTGCCCCCTTGATGCCCCTTCCTGAGGAGGTTACATGGCAGTTAGGGGTCAAGTTTGGGCACAACACTGTGCTAATATTGGACTTTTGTATGGACAATCATAGTTCTTCAAGTTAATAAACCCAAAAGTTTTTTGTTTTGGTACATCTTTGTCCTGCAATTCCTTTTCTAGCTTTCTGTTGTTCCTCAGTGACTTTGGTTGTGTTTCTGCAGTTATGTGTGTTTGAGCCTGCTTTCTGCTCCAGTTGCTGTTGTTAGCAGTGTGTGAGATTGTGTGCATGTTGTGTGTATATATGTGTGTGTAAATGGTGGCATCATGGCATTGTGCAGTTTGTTATGGTAAGTATTTTTTTTTGTGATGTTCAATGTGAGCAGGGATGGTGTTAGACTTGTCCCCCTTATCAGGCTGATGTGTTCAGCTTGGGATTTGTATGTGCAGACATGGAGGGTGCTGAACTGTGCTACCTTTGTTTGCATTTGTCCAATTAGATGTGTGTCCCTTGCAGATAGTTCCTGTAGAGGTATGTCCCATGCAGTCGGAATTCTATTTTCTTTGTTGACTTGCCCTTCCCCATTGTTTAGATGTGCATAACAATTGGTTTTGCTATTGTTTGTCCCTGAGACCCATGTAGGGCCCTTTCCTGTGGACATGTTTTTTGAGGGTCCTGTTCAAAGTGTTATATTTCCCAGTGCAGTTTCCTTCCCCGTGTGTCCCAGCTGGCCCCATGTATATTGGGTAAGTATAGTTGTTATGTTGTTTTTGGTGTATTTATCTCCCTGCATTTTATGTATGTGTTAGTGCCATTGTGCTTCCATTGTGCTGTGATGTGTGTGATGTTTGTGTCCATTGCAGGGCTGTTTACTGGTGGTGTTGTTTGTGTTCCATGCACATCATTAGACATGTGTGTTGTATGTGTGGACAGTCCTGGGCCAGTGTGGAATGTGTCTTTGTGAGCTGTATTTGTATATGTGTTGTACTTGTGTTGTTGTTGCTATATATTACAATGTTGAATAGCCTTCAGTGTACCTGTGCCTGGGCTGTGTGGTCCTGTGTATTTCTGTAGTGTTGCAGTGCAGTGTAAGTGTGCTGGCCAAAGTGTGCATATTGTGTGTGTATTTACGTGTCCATGTTGATGTATATCAGTGAGTGTGTGCTGTATGAGACGTACTTATGATGTGTTTGCTGGTGCTACAAGCAGTTTTTTAAATGTTAATGATACAGGTAGGTGTATCATTGCGGTTGATGGCATCCACGTTGATGTTAATTTCATTGTCTTTTGACATGTAGCAGCAGTGGCATGATGTTTGTGAATTATTCCATGGTGCCCCTGGACGTGTAAAGCTGCCTGCAGGTGAGTGTTTCACTTTATGTCAGCTTGTACATGGTGGTTGGAATGCCACAGTCATATTGGCGGTGTGCAACCTCGTATTGTGTCCGGCAGGAACTCTGTCTCTGCCGGTCTGCTTGTGTTTCCTTTTGACCGTGGCGGTCTGTGCTGCCTGGCTGTGCCAGTGGACCGCTGGCAGTCTTCTGTTTGTATGACTGCTAAACTCGTAATACGGCAGTCTGCTCCACCAGACTGTGGGTGGTCAGACCACCACTGCCAACATGGCAGTCCAGGAACCACCAAACTCGATTTGAGGCCCTATGTTTCATGGGGAAAAATGGTAAAAACTGCTCTGCAAAAAAGGGTTTGTTTTCCTAAAAATGGGAAAAGGTTAACTTTGCTAAAACCACCATCTTCCTAGTTTTTATAAACAAGCACAGCTGTATTAAAAAAAAACTTTTTTCATCACAGTTTCAGCATTTGTGTAGTGGTAACCCATTTTTCCCCATCTTTGTACTTTCAAAATACTTTGGGTTTGTGGTGGGAACAGATCCCAGAACCCAGACCTCAAAAAGCTATACATTTCAGAAAAGTAGACGAAATGCTGAATTTATTTGTATAGTTAGCTCACGGTTTTCCAGAAGAAACTAACTGTTGAAATAGAAAATATGAAAAATGAGTAGTAAAAAAGAGCCATTTGTGACAACATTTTCATCTGTACCTTCTCATCAATGTGGCTGATTTACAAAGGCAATACACCGGTAGGTATGTAGGGCTCTTCTGGTTATGGGAATATATAAGGTTTGAAGGTTCAACAACTGAGCTACACCTTAGAATGGGTTTCCATTGAGTCCTGGTTTCAGAGAAATTTATATGGTATAATAATATAAAGAGTGAAAAATGGTTGTGAAGGAAACCTATGTATTTCTGAAATGTACAGCAGATGCTGGGTTGAGGAGGTGTGGTTGCTTTTACATATATGAATTTTTGGACACCCATAACAACATGTGAGGGTATTTTTCAAACAAATGCTCAAATGCAAAGAAATTCTATTGGTAGTAACAAAGGTTATGCTATTCTGTAGTGCCAAATGTGTTCTGAAAAAAATGCCACCCCACTTGTGTGGCTGAGACTGGCACCTACAACACAATACACCTTAGACCATGACCAAGAGGCATATTTTACCCAGCAGAATCCATGCCTTTTTTAAACTGTGGATAGATATACATTTTGTGCTCTTGCTCAGCTGCCCCACAGAAAATAAAAAAATAAAAAACATTTCAGAAAACTTGACCCCATGGAGAGTCTGGTGTGGCATAACATGTTTTTTTCTCTCTAGATCATTTTACCCATAAGCCCTTGCAAGCCCCAAACTTTGCCTAAAACACACATTTGCCTCACATTGCTGTGATGGACATTTCCAGAATCTGCGGGGAGCCACAGATTTACTACCACCCACCATTTCACCTTTTTCTTGATAAAATGTTACCTCAGATGTGTGGGTGGGCCTAGCCCTCACATCAGGAAAGGGCCCAAAATGCAACATATTCACTGCATCTTTTTCTACTGAAAACTGACCCTTTAAAAAAAAAGAATAGAGTAGCTGGGGACTTTGGGTTCTAGCACAGCTGGCACATAGGGAACCCTACAAAACCTTCACATTTCTGAAAACTAAAGACCCAGGAAAGTCTGTGGTATGACTTACATTGACTTTGGTTGTAACCTGCTCCTGTCACAGGCACTAAGCTCAGCCAAATAAGTGGAGCAGCATTTTTCTTTCGGGGCAATGCATGGTTGTTGGAATCTTTTGAATTCCTGCTGATTCTGGAAGTTTTTATCACAGAAATGTAAGGTAAATGTGTAATTTTAGGCAAAGGGTAAAGTTAGTAGGGCATTGTGGAATCCACTCAAAGCACAGCACTCTACAATAAACCGGGGTGTCTAGTCTTAAAAAATGTCTGGCGTTGGTAGGATTCCCTGGGTGGCAACCAAACATGGCTGCAAATCCTGTAGCTAACCCTGTCCCTGATCTCTCCACGTAGCGCTTTAAGACCTTTTGTGTCTAGGTTTGTTGGGTCATCCAAGTGGCGTACTGTTGTTATCAAGAGATGTGTGGGAACTGTGGTTGGTAGGACATTTTTGGATTCTCAAAGATTCCAGAACTTTCCTTCTAAAAAATGTGAGGACAATGTGTGTTTTAGCCAAATTCTGAGCTTTGCAAGGGCTTCTAAGTAAGGAAATGCTATGTAGCTCCATGCAGGTCACACCAGCCTGCTCCCCCATGTTTGTCTAATTGTCAGAAATCTATGGGTTTGATAGGTTTTCCTGGCCAAAAACACCAACAAACCCTAAAATCCACAGCCACCAATATTATGAGAATGGGGCAGTTTTCAGTGGAAAATTGTGATGTGTACTATTTTATGCTCTTTCTTATTGTGAGCACCAGGCTCACCTACAAAAATCGGGTTCCATTTTTATGTGGAGATTTGAAAACGCTGGGTGGGTGGCAATTTGTGGATTTCAACAGATTCCTGAAATGTCACTCACAAAATAAATTAGTGTTCTTGGCCATTTATGTACATTTTCGAGGTTTAAAGGGCATTGTGGGACAGTGAGTGGGATCACTGCAAGTTATACCACCCTGGACTCCTCTGGGTGTTGTCAAAAAAGTGATGTGTTTTTACTGAATTTTTGGGGTGAAACCACAAGTTGGTTGTGGCGCCTCCAGAACTAACCTTAATTACAGTGTCAGAATATTGAAACAAACCCTGCTAAAGGTGAGCTAAAACACCTCAACAAGGCATGAACTGCTTATGGGCCATACTACCACACCACATACAACACTTTCATATCCCCAGCCAAGGGCCCAAACATCAGCACTAATATCAACACACCACCACCATTCAAAGGACCATCACATTCATATGCCACAGGGCTGAATCACTAATCAAACAACATCTCACCCAGTCATCAAGCAACTTGCATATAAACATACCACAAACAAATGTCTATACACATATGGCCAGACATGTCGATGGTTGGTGCCTCAACATTCTTCACAAATTAAAAAATCTTTGATGAGGACTATCTTTCATGTATCTGCTGCCTCTGCATTCTGAGGGTTACTAAACATGTGCCTAGTGAACCTCTACCAGAGACTCCTACGAGAGCCCCATGAGGCTCCAGAAGGTGTGTCTTTCATTTGCCCTTATTGCATGCTGTGCTAAATACAGCTCCTTCTTCTTTGTTGATGGGAGTTGGAGGTTGCCAAGGATGCCTACATGCCTAGAATCCTCAACCTGAGTGAGTATATCTACCTTTGAAACTAATATAAACATGTTGGGTAAGACTGTCTTAAGCTCCCTAAAGATCACCTCACACAACTATTAAGGGTGTTAGTTCTTGGTGCACGGGATACTCAGTGACAACATGGCCTATTTGCATTATGCACTTGCCTTATGGCAAACTGAATATTTATTACTATCTGGAGGAAGATGAACATGGCAAGCAGGCCACAAATATGACCCTTGCGACTAGTATTGTGGCACAGTTCTGTGTAATGTTATGTGTCTTTATAAAGAGCTGTACTACCCATGAGGGTATCCTACCTCAAACACAGGAGCAGTCTGGACAGATGCATGGACTCTCCTAGCTGAATAGCCAAGTCTTCAGTTTCATGGGAAATGCAAGAATCATAGAGTTAGCAAAATGTGTAGGGGGAAGTTGTTTCAGGCTTTCAGAGCAAGTTAGGAGAAGACACTACTCACTTTTCTGGTGCTAAGTATGTATAGGATGTGTGCCAGTAGGATTCTGGCTAAGCAGAGGTTCCTGGAAGGTTTCTGAAATCTGAGGCTGTTGTTGAGGTATGTTGGGCCAGTGATGAGCAAGACTTTGAAGGTGTGTCAGGAGTTTGAAAAGAGCTGTGGATAAGGAGCCTATATTGATCTTCAAGGTGCCAGATGTGTGCATGATGGGAGGCTGAGAAGGAGGCTAGCTACTGTATTCTGTATGGTTTGGAGTCATCTGGTTAGCAAAGGGATGCAGTAAGTGAGTATGAGTGTAAGTATGGCGCTGATGAGGTTGAGTCCTTATGTGAAGATGAAGTGCCAGCAAGTTTCTCTTCTACTAGACTATCTGACTTCTACCAATGTGATATCCCTGTGAAAGTACACCTAGCATAAAGAGTAAACTAATCCACACTCCTCCTCCCTTGGCAAACCTAAACACCTCAGATAGTTGAATTTCAATGGACCCAGGTGAAGCTGTTGTGCAGTTCCTATTATGGTAATAGGACTGAGGGGCTGATTTAAGAGCCCCTAACACCGCCGTGCACCGCGCTAGCATTATTTTTTTTACTCTAATGTGGCCCAACAAGGGCAAAATTGCTGCAAAAAATTTACAAAGTGGCACAATGCATGCACTGTGCTACTTTGTAACCCTTTGCGCTACATTATGCCTGTGCCGTCAGGGTGGCTGAAAAATGGATGCAAAGAAATCTAAGAGATTTCTTAGCTACATTTTTCTCTGCACTTTTAACACCTGCTCAGAGCATGTGTTAAAAGGAGGCACACCATTGTTTTCAATAGGCCACAATGGGCTTTGCAGGATTAGCATCAACATTTTTGACTGTAGTCCTGCAAAGCTCCAAACTAGCGTAAAACATTTTGAGGCTATTTTCCCTAACTACCTCCATGGTGTGCCGTATCTCAGACACGGCGCACACATGGTGGCGTTAGTGGGGTGCTAAGAGGTGCAAGGAAAGTGGCACTGCACTGGGTGAAGTGCCACTTTCCTTAACCTCTTCTGTGCCTTGGACGAGATGATCTCGTCCAAGGCTACAGTTCCCCTGTGCCTTGGACAAGATCATCTCGTCCTAGGCACAGGGGAACTTGGGGGAGCGCTAGCACGCCCCCCCTTGCACCACCCTCCCACCCCAGGCGGGGATGGAAGGGGAAGACCTTCCCCTTCCACCTCGCACCCCCCACGGCAATCCGATGACGTCAGCGCGCGCACAGCGCGCTGACGTCATCTAGTGTTGCTGGGCGCGCTGGAAGCCATTTGCTTCCAGCGTGTCTTCGGAGGAGGACCTGCAAGGTGAGTCCTCTCCGTTTTTGGGGGGCGGGGGGTGGTGAAAACAGACACGGTGGGAAAGGAAAGGGTTTTTACTTTCCCCCTGTGTCTGTTTTCACAAGATTCCTGCTCCACGATCACGGGCAGGGCCAGCGATCGTGGAGCAGGAATCTCCACTAGCCACCAGGGATTTTCTTTTTTGGTAAATTTGGGGGCGACCCCTTGGGCAAGGGTCGCCCCCCCCCGGGGGCAATTTTTATTTGTATTTCGCCCCCCCCCCTGGGGGCAGATCCGCCGATTTTTCGGCGGATCTGCCCGGGGGGGGGGGGGGGGGGCGAAAACCACTAGACACCAGGGATATGTTTATTTATGTGTGTTTTGGGGGCGACCCCTTGGGCAAGGGTCGCCCCCCCCCCCGGAGCAATTTATTTTTGTATTTCGCCCCCCCCCTGGGGGCGAAAACCACTAGACACCAGAGATATTTTTATTTCTAAGTATTTTGGGGGCGACCCCTTGGGCAAGGGTCGCCCCCCCCGGGGGCCATTTTTTTTTGTATTTCGCCCACTCCTGGGGGCAGATCCGCTGATTTTTCGGCGGATCTGCCCCCAGGGGGGGGGCGAAAACCACTAGACACCAGGGATATGTTTATTTATGTGTATTTTGGGGACGAACCCTTGGGCAAGGGTCGCCCACCCTCGGGAGCAATTATGTTTTGTATTTCGCCCCCCCTGGGGGCAGATCCGCCGATTTTTCGGCGGATCTGCCCCCAGGTGGGGGCGAAAACCACTAGACACCACGGATATTGTTATTTATGTGTATTTTGGGGGCGACCCCTTGGGCAATTATTTTTTGTATTTCGCCCACTCCTGGGGGCAGATCCGCTGATTTTTCGGCGGATCTGCCCCCAGGGGGGGGCGAAAACCACTAGACACCAGGGATATGTTTATTTATGTGTATTTTGGGGACGAACCCTTGGGCAAGGGTCGCCCACCCCCCGGGGGCAATTATTTTTTGTATTTGGCCCCCCCTGGGGGCAGATCCGCCGATTTTTCGGCGGATCTGCCCCCAGGTGGGGGCGAAAACCACTAGACACCACGGATATTGTTATTTATGTGTATTTTGGGGGCGACCCCTTGGGCAAGGGTCGCACCCCCCCCCCGGGGACATTTTTTTTTTTGTATTTCACCCCCCCGGGGGCAGATCCGCTGATTTTTTGGTGGATCTGCCCCCAGGGGGGGGCGAAAACCACTAGACACCAGGGATATTTTTATTTATGTGTATTTTGGGGGCGACCCCTTGGGCAAGGGTTGCCCCCCCTGGGGGCAATTATTTTTTTATTTCGCCCCCCCCCCTGGGGGCAGATCCGCCGATTTTTGGGCTGATCTGCCCCCAGGGGGGGGCGAAAACCACTAGACACCAGGGATTTTGTTTTTTATTGTTTATTTTGGGGGCAACTCCTTGGGCAAGGGTCGCTCCCCTGGGGAGCTTTTTTTTTTTTCTGTTTCGGCCCCCCCCCGATGGCAGACCAGATATTTTTCGGACGATCTGGCCCGGCGGGGGGTGGAAGCACACAAGGTGCCAGGGATTGTGTTGTGTGTGTGGTGTGTGTTTGGGGGCACCCCTTGGGCAACGGTCGCCCCCCTAAGGTGGGGAAAATTTGTATTGGCCATCTCTGCCCGTAATTTTGTAGGCCCATCTGCCCCCAAGAAGGGCAGAGACCACCAATACAGCAGGGATTTTTTCCCTGAAAGGGGGCACAGAGGTGTTGCCCCTTGGGGTCAGATTGGCCAATTTTTTTACACCCATCTACCCCCGAGGGGGGCAGGATCCACTTAGGTACCAGGGACAACTTCTAAGTTCTTGGTGGTGGGGTGTTTGTCAACTGGCAAAGTATTTGTATTTGTGATTATAACAATGTATTTCTTCTTTTTCTTCTAGTTCAACGCTTTTGCTTCCTTTGCTGTGGATCTTTGCGGTTTTGGCAGTAGTTGTCCTGTGGTTTGCATAGTTGCATGTTTTAGGTAAGTGAAAGCAATTTACTCCAAAGGAGTATTGTTGACATGTTTGTAGGTGGTGTACTAAATGCAGTATTGTGTGTTTGACATTGTCCTTAGATTTGAGCACAGTGATGTTTGTGTTGTCATATGTCTAAATTGCTTTTTTCTTTTTTTTTTTTAGTGGAATATCATTGGTGATTGCTGTCTGTGCAGAGTAGTTGCTTGGTGAGTAGCTATTTCAGGCAACTGAGTGGTATAGTTTTTTGTAGTACATAACTCTTTGTGATAAAGCTACACTTTGTTTATTACTTATTTTAGTGCTAGTTGTTGTTGGCAATCCATTTGTTGTTAGGATCATGGCTAGCCGCAAAGTGACCGCTCAGCAGGTTGTTCGCATGCTCTTTGAGTCGTCTTCAGACCATGATTACGACACTGACTCTGCATCTGAGGCAGAGGAGGAAGCAGGAGATTCTGGAAGTGAGTTTTCTGTCCGAGAGTATTCTTCTGATGAGGAAGCTACTCTCAGTGCAGATGAAGGGCCTATGTTAGAGGAGGACATTGATGTGCCAAGAGTGCAGCAGCCTGGGGCTGCAGGGTTTCCCATTGGAAGACCTGACACCTGGATTGCCCCAAACATGGAGCAGCCACAGTTACCTGCATTTACTGGTCTCCCAGGGTGTAGAGTTAATACGGAAAACTTTCTGCCTGTCCATTTCTTTCACTTGTTTATGGACGATGTATTTTTGGAAGAGATTGTGGAGCAGACAAATGTGTATGCAGAGCAATATTTGCGGGACAACGCTGCCAGACTTAAGCCTCAGTCTAGAGCTACTCATTGGGTTCCCACATATCTGGAAGAGATGAAAAGGTTTTTAGGTTTGTCTTTTTTGATGGGGTTGATCAGGAAGCCGTCACTGGCTTCTTATTGGTCTACTAGTCCCTTGATGGCAACTGCTATATTTCCTGCAACTATGACACGTAATCGGTATTTGCTTCTTCTTCGTATGCTGCATTTTGTAGACAATGCTTTAGCCTTGCCACGAGATCACCCTGATTGTGACCGCCTTTTTAAGATTAGGCCTGTCCTTGATCATTTTGTGGATCGGTTTTCAGAGGTCTATGTTCCAGGCAAAGAGATAAGTGTGGACGAGTCTTTGGTCCTTTTCAAGGGGCGTTTAGTTTTTAAGCAGTACATTCCTAGTAAGAGGGCACGGTATGGGATTAAATTGTATCTGCTGTCAGAAAGCAGTACAGGATATGTGTATAATTTCCGGGTCTACACTGGTAGGGATTCCAGTATTGACCCTCCTGGTTGTCCGGCCACTTTTGGAAATAGCGAAAGAAATTGTGTGGGAACTTGCTAGACGGCTGTTTAACAAAGGTCACCATTTGTACGTAGATAATTTCTACACTGGAGTGCAGTTGTTCAAGGAGTTGTTTAGGGTAGACACTGTTGCTTGTGGCACAATCCGTTCTAACCGGAAAGGCTATCCAAGGGAGCTTGTCTGTAAAAAACTTGAGAGGGGACAGTTCAGTGCCTTGCGGAATAATGAGCTGCTAGCTCTGAAATTTTCAGACAGGAGGGATGTGTACATGCTATCGACCATCCATGATGAGAGTACTTCCCCTGTGGCTGTTTGGGGTCAGGTTGCGGAAGTGCGCAAATCTGCGTGCATTTTGGACTACAATAGGCACATGGGTGGTGTTGATAGAGTAGATCAGAGGTTAGAACCTTACACTGCTCTTCGTAAGTCTTATGTGTGGTATAAAAAGTTGGCCCTACATTTATTTCATTTGGCAACTTTTAATGCCTTTATTGTATACAAGGATTGTTCACCCGAGTCAAGGATGACATTTGTTAAATTTCAGGAGTCGGTGATAGAAAGCCTTATTGTGGTGGAACCGGCAAGAGTTCCTAGAGTAGAAGTGGTGGAGGATGTGGCTAGATTGAAAGATCGGCACTTTCCAGATCACATTCCTCCCACTCCCAAAAAAGACATGCCCACAAAGAAATGTAGAGTATGTGCCCGGAGATTAATCCGGAGGGAGAGCCGGATGTACTGCCCCGAATACCCTTCAAAGCCTGGGCTGTGTGTTCCCGGCTGTTACAGAAGTTACCATACCCCAAAAAAATTCTGGGAAATACCTTGAGCGTAAGCTGTCTGTTTTATATTTTCATATGTTTCACGGTTGGCATCTCTGTCATGTATTTAGTTAGAGCTTTTGTGTTTGTAGTTTTGTGCTTATTTTATAATTAGTGGTTTCTTTGTTGTTTATAAACAAAAAAAGTGATGGCGGTGTGCTTGGGGTGGCGCATCGCTGGCGGTGTGCTTGGGGTGGCGCTTGGCTGGCGGTGTGCGTGGGGTGGCGCTTGGCTGGCGGTGTGCTTGGGGTGGCTGGTGGTGTGCGTGGGGTGGCGCTTGGCTGGCGGTGTGCTTGGGGTGGCGCTTGGCTGCCGGTGTGCTTGGGGTGGCGCTTGGCTGGCGGTGTGCGTGGGGTGGCGCTTGGTTGGCGGTGCCAGCCAAACGGCAGTCCACACTCCCATCAGCTGGTGTGATTCTTGTATCAGGCATGTGGGCGTATGTAAGTGATGGGCCCTTGAGTGGCGCGGTCTGTCGATGTGAGTGTTGTAATGTGCTGGGCCCGTGGCTGGCGGTGTGAATGGTCTTGTGCGTGTCATGTATGAAAGGTGTGTGAATGGACTGTAAAGCGGTTGGTGCCTTGTCGCGGCTTTACAGCTCACGAGCTGTGAGTCATTGGTTCACTTTTTTGCCTTTCAGTTATTAGCAGTGCATTTCATTTTTGTGAAATCTCTTGTTAATAAAATTTGATCCACTGAACCATCACTCACCCTCGTGCCAAATCCAACCAGTATGTGTTGTAAAAAATGACAAAACCTGCTCCGCTGTAATCAGGCGTCGCAGCACACCTGTGACACGCTAGGTGCCTCGGGTGGGACCCCGATGATGAAGCATGCCACCAACTTGGTTGGTGGGTGAGGGGTCTTCTTCACATAACCTAAGTGTGTTTCTTTTCCCATTTTAGTGTTTGGCACATCACGGACGTATGTGCACACATCAAAGTGATATATTCCAAAAATACCTGTGTTTGGAGGGGAGGGCACACCTATGTTTTTGGTCCTGGGTGCGGCCTTCATGTAGGGAAACCTACAAAACCCAGAAACTTTTTAAAACTAGGCACCCCAAGGAGTCCAGGGAGGTGTGGCTTGCGTGGCTCCCCCAACATTTTCTTACCCAGACTCCTCTGTAAACCTCAAAATTTGCATAAAAAAGCATATTTTCCTGATTTTTCTTAGTAGGATCACCGCTCCAGCACAAAATTCCTACTCCCCAGTTTTCCCCTCAGTCTCCCAAGAAAAATGACACCTCACTTATGTGGGTCCCCAAAGCAGAGTCCGTCTAAAGATGTAAAAAAGAATATGCCCTTATAAACTTGCTGTGCTATCCCTTCTATCCCTTCAGGTTTTGGGCCTTATTCTGTTGCAGGCACCTGGCCCACCCACACAAGTGAGGTATCATTTTTATCGGGAGACTTGGGGGAACGCTGGGTGGAAGGAAATTTGTGGCTCCTCTCAGATTCCAGAACTTTCTGCCACAGAAATGTGAGGAACATGTGTTTTTTTAGCCAAATTTTGAGGTTTGCAAAGGATTCTGGGTAACAGAACCTGGTCCGAGCCCCGCAAGTCATCCCATCTTGGATTCCCCTAGGTCTCTAGTTTTCAGAAATGCACAGGTTTGGTAGGTTTGCCTAGGTGCCGGCTGAGCTAGAGGCCAAAATCTACAGGTAGGCACTTCGCAAAAAACACCTCTGTTTTCTTCCAAAATTTTGGATGTGTCCACGTTGCGCTTTGGGGTGTTTCCTGTCGCCGGCGCTAGGCCTACCCACGCAAGTGAGGAATCATTTTTATCGGGAGACTTGGGGGAACGCTGGGTGGAAGGAAATTTGTGGCTCCTCTCAGATTCCAGAACTTTCTGCCACAGAAATGTGAGGAACATGTGTTTTTTTAGCCACATTTTGAGGTTTGCAAAGGATTCTGGGTAACAGAACCTGGTCCGAGCCCCGCAAGTCACCCCATCTTGGATTCCCCTAGGTCTCTAATTTTCAGAAATGCACAGGTTTGGTAGGTTTCCCTAGGTGCCGGCTGAGCTAGAGGCCAAAATCTACAGGTAGGCACTTCGCAAAAAACACCTCTGTTTTCTTCCAAAATTTTGGACGTGTCCACGTTGCGCTTTGGGGTGTTTCCTGTCGCCGGCGCTAGGCCTACCCACGCAAGTGAGGTATCATTTTTATCGGGAGACTTGGGGAAACGCTGGGTGGAAGGAAATTTGTGGCTCCTCTCAGATTCCAGAACTTTCTGCCACAGAAATGTGAGGAACATGTGTTTTTTTAGCCAAATTTTGAGGTTTGCAAAGGATTCTGGGTAACAGAACCTTGTCCGAGCCCCGCAAGTCACCCCATCTTGGATTCCCCTAGGTCTCTAGTTTTCAGAAATGCACAGGTTTGGTAGATTTCCCTAGGTGCCGGCTGAGCTAGAGGCCAAAATCTACAGGTAGGCACTTCGCAAAAAACACCTCTGTTTTCTTCCAAAATTTTGGATGTGTCCACGTTGCGCTTTGGGGTGTTTCCTGTCGACGGCGCTAGGCCTACCCACGCAAGTGAGGAATCATTTTTATCGGGAGACTTGGGGGAACGCTGGGTGGAAGGAAATTTGTGGCTCCTCTCAGATTCCAGAACTTTCTGCCACAGAAATGTGAGGAACATGTGTTTTTTTAGCCAAATTTTGAGGTTTGCAAAGGATTCTGGGTAACAGAACCTGGTCCGAGCCCCGCAAGTCACCCCACCTTGGATTCCCCTAGGTCTCTAGTTTTCAGAAATGCACAGGTTTGGTAGGTTTCCCTAGGTGCCGGCTGAGCTAGAGGCCAAAATCTACAGGTAGGCACTTCGCAAAAAACACCTCTGTTTTCTTCCAAAATTTTGGATGTGTCCACGTTGCGCTTTGGGGTGTTTCCTGTCGCGGGCGCTAGGCCTACCCACGCAAGTGAGGTATCATTTTTATCGGGAGACTTGGGGGAACGCTGGGTGGAAGGAAATTTGTGGCTCCTCAGATTCCAGAACTTTCTGCCACAGAAATGTGATGAACATGTGTTTTTTTAGCCAAATTTTGAGGTTTGCAAAGGATTCTGGGTAACAGAACCTGGTCCGAGCCCCGCAAGTCATCCCATCTTGGATTCCCCTAGGTCTCTAGTTTTCAGAAATGCACAGGTTTGGTAGGTTTGCCTAGGTGCCGGCTGAGCTAGAGGCCAAAATCTACAGGTAGGCACTTCGCAAAAAACACCTCTGTTTTCTTCCAAAATTTTGGATGTGTACACGTTGCGCTTTGGGGTGTTTCCTGTCGCCGGCGCTAGGCCTACCCACGCAAGTGAGGTATCATTTTTATCGGGAGACTTGGGGGAACGCTGGGTGGAAGGAAATTTGTGGCTCCTCTCAGATTCCAGAACTTTCTGCCACAGAAATGTGAGGAACATGTGTTTTTTTAGCCAAATTTTGAGGTTTGCAAAGGATTCTGGGTAACAGAACCTGGTCCGAGCCCTGCAAGTCACCCCATCTTGGATTCCCCTAGGTCTCTAGTTTTCAGAAATGCACAGGTTTGGTAGGTTTCCCTAGGTGCCGGCTGAGCTAGAGGCCAAAATTTACAGGTAGGCACTTCGCAAAAAACACCTCTGTTTTCTTCCAAAATTTTGGATGTGTCCACGTTGCGCTTTGGGGTGTTTCCTGTCGCCGGCGCTAGGCCTACCCACGCAAGTGAGGAATCATTTTTATCGGGAGACTTGGGGGAACGCTGGGTGGAAGGAAATTTGTGGCTCCTCTCAGATTCCAGAACTTTCTGCCACAGAAATGTGAGGAACATGTGTTTTTTTAGCCAAATTTTGAGGTTTGCAAAGGATTCTGGGTAACAGAACCTGGTCCGAGCCCCGCAAGTCACCCCACCTTGGATTCCCCTAGGTCTCTAGTTTTCAGAAATGCACAGGTTTGGTAGGTTTCCCTAGGTGCCGGCTGAGCTAGAGGCCAAAATCTACAGGTAGGCACTTCGCAAAAAACACCTCTGTTTTCTTCCAAAATTTTGGATGTGTCCACGTTGCGCTTTGGGGTGTTTCCTGTCGCGGGCGCTAGGCCTACCCACGCAAGTGAGGTATCATTTTTATCGGGAGACTTGGGGGAACGCTGGGTGGAAGGAAATTTGTGGCTCCTCAGATTCCAGAACTTTCTGCCACAGAAATGTGATGAACATGTGTTTTTTTAGCCAAATTTTGAGGTTTGCAAAGGATTCTGGGTAACAGAACCTGGTCCGAGCCCCGCAAGTCATCCCATCTTGGATTCCCCTAGGTCTCTAGTTTTCAGAAATGCACAGGTTTGGTAGGTTTGCCTAGGTGCCGGCTGAGCTAGAGGCCAAAATCTACAGGTAGGCACTTCGCAAAAAACACCTCTGTTTTCTTCCAAAATTTTGGATGTGTACACTTTGCGCTTTGGGGTGTTTCCTGTCGCCGGCGCTAGGCCTACCCACGCAAGTGAGGTATCATTTTTATCGGGAGACTTGGGGGAACGCTGGGTGGAAGGAAATTTGTGGCTCCTCTCAGATTCCAGAACTTTCTGCACACAGAAATGTGAGGAACATGTGTTTTTTTAGCCAAATTTTGAGGTTTGCAAAGGATTCTGGGTAACAGAACCTGGTCCGAGCCCTGCAAGTCACCCCATCTTGGATTCCCCTAGGTCTCTAGTTTTCAGAAATGCACAGGTTTGGTAGGTTTCCCTAGGTGCCGGCTGAGCTAGAGGCCAAAATTTACAGGTAGGCACTTCGCAAAAAACACCTCTGTTTTCTTCCAAAATTTTGGATGTGTCCACGTTGCGCTTTGGGGTGTTTCCTGTCGCCGGCGCTAGGCCTACCCACGCAAGTGAGGAATCATTTTTATCGGGAGACTTGGGGGAACGCTGGGTGGAAGGAAATTTGTGGCTCCTCTCAGATTCCAGAACTTTCTGCCACAGAAATGTGAGGAACATGTGTTTTTTTAGCCAAATTTTGAGGTTTGCAAAGGATTCTGGGTAACAGAACCTGGTCCGAGCCCCGCAAGTCACCCCACCTTGGATTCCCCTAGGTCTCTAGTTTTCAGAAATGCACAGGTTTGGTAGGTTTCCCTAGGTGCCGGCTGAGCTAGAGGCCAAAATCTACAGGTAGGCACTTCGCAAAAAACACCTCTGTTTTCTTCCAAAATTTTGGATGTGTCCACGTTGCGCTTTGGGGTGTTTTCTGTCGCGGGCGCTAGGCCTACCCACGCAAGTGAGGTATCATTTTTATCGGGAGACTTGGGGGAACGCTGGGTGGAAGGAAATTTGTGGCTCCTCAGATTCCAGAACTTTCTGCCACAGAAATGTGATGAACATGTGTTTTTTTAGCCAAATTTTGAGGTTTGCAAAGGATTCTGGGTAACAGAACCTGGTCCGAGCCCCGCAAGTCATCCCATCTTGGATTCCCCTAGGTCTCTAGTTCTCAGAAATGTACAGGTTTGGTAGGTTTGCCTAGGTGCTGGCTGAGCTAGAGGCCAAAATCTACAGGTAGGCACTTCGCAAAAAACACCTCTGTTTTCTTCCAAAATTTTGGATGTGTCCACGTTGCGCTTTGGGGTGTTTCCTGTCGCCGGCGCTAGGCCTACCCACGCAAGTGAGGTATCATTTTTATCGGGAGACTTGGGGGAACGCTGGGTGGAAGGAAATTTGTGGCTCCTCTCAGATTCCAGAACTTTCTGCCACAGAAATGTGAGGAACATGTGTTTTTTTAGCCAAATTTTGAGGTTTGCAAAGGATTCTGGCTAACAGAACCTGGTCCGAGCCCTGCAAGTCACCCCATCTTGGATTCCCCTAGGTCTCTAGTTTTCAGAAATGCACAGGTTTGGTAGGTTTCCCTAGGTGCCGGCTGAGCTAGAGGCCAAAATTTACAGGTAGGCACTTCGCAAAAAACACCTCTGTTTTCTTCCAAAATTTTGGATGTGTCCACGTTGCGCTTTGGGGTGTTTCCTGTCGCCGGCGCTAGGCCTACCCACGCAAGTGAGGAATCATTTTTATCGGGAGACTTGGGGGAACGCTGGGTGGAAGGAAATTTGTGGCTCCTCTCAGATTCCAGAACTTTCTGCCACAGAAATGTGAGGAACATGTGTTTTTTTAGCCAAATTTTGAGGTTTGCAAAGGATTCTGGGTAACAGAACCTGGTCCGAGCCCCGCAAGTCACCCCACCTTGGATTCCCCTAGGTCTCTAGTTTTCAGAAATGCACAGGTTTGGTAGGTTTCCCTAGGTGCCGGCTGAGCTAGAGGCCAAAATCTACAGGTAGGCACTTCGCAAAAAACACCTCTGTTTTCTTCCAAAATTTTGGATGTGTCCACGTTGCGCTTTGGGGTGTTTCCTGTCGCGGGCGCTAGGCCTACCCACGCAAGTGAGGTATCATTTTTATCGGGAGACTTGGGGGAACGCTGGGTGGAAGGAAATTTGTGGCTCCTCAGATTCCAGAACTTTCTGCCACAGAAATGTGATGAACATGTGTTTTTTTAGCCAAATTTTGAGGTTTGCAAAGGATTCTGGGTAACAGAACCTGGTCCGAGCCCCGCAAGTCATCCCATCTTGGATTCCCCTAGGTCTCTAGTTTTCAGAAATGCACAGGTTTGGTAGGTTTGCCTAGGTGCCGGCTGAGCTAGAGGCCAAAATCTACAGGTAGGCACTTCGCAAAAAACACCTCTGTTTTCTTCCAAAATTTTGGATGTGTACACGTTGCGCTTTGGGGTGTTTCCTGTCGCCGGCGCTAGGCCTACCCACGCAAGTGAGGTATCATTTTTATCGGGAGACTTGGGGGAACGCTGGGTGGAAGGAAATTTGTGGCTCCTCTCAGATTCCAGAACTTTCTGCCACAGAAATGTGAGGAACATGTGTTTTTTTAGCCAAATTTTGAGGTTTGCAAAGGATTCTGGGTAACAGAACCTGGTCCGAGCCCTGCAAGTCACCCCATCTTGGATTCCCCTAGGTCTCTAGTTTTCAGAAATGCACAGGTTTGGTAGGTTTCCCTAGGTGCCGGCTGAGCTAGAGGCCAAAATTTACAGGTAGGCACTTCGCAAAAAACACCTCTGTTTTCTTCCAAAATTTTGGATGTGTCCACGTTGCGCTTTGGGGTGTTTCCTGTCGCCGGCGCTAGGCCTACCCACGCAAGTGAGGAATCATTTTTATCGGGAGACTTGGGGGAACGCTGGGTGGAAGGAAATTTGTGGCTCCTCTCAGATTCCAGAACTTTCTGCCACAGAAATGTGAGGAACATGTGTTTTTTTAGCCAAATTTTGAGGTTTGCAAAGGATTCTGGGTAACAGAACCTGGTCCGAGCCCCGCAAGTCACCCCACCTTGGATTCCCCTAGGTCTCTAGTTTTCAGAAATGCACAGGTTTGGTAGGTTTCCCTAGGTGCCGGCTGAGCTAGAGGCCAAAATCTACAGGTAGGCACTTCGCAAAAAACACCTCTGTTTTCTTCCAAAATTTTGGATGTGTCCACGTTGCGCTTTGGGGTGTTTCCTGTCGCGGGCGCTAGGCCTACCCACGCAAGTGAGGTATCATTTTTATCGGGAGACTTGGGGGAACGCTGGGTGGAAGGAAATTTGTGGCTCCTCAGATTCCAGAACTTTCTGCCACAGAAATGTGATGAACATGTGTTTTTTTAGCCAAATTTTGAGGTTTGCAAAGGATTCTGGGTAACAGAACCTGGTCCGAGCCCCGCAAGTCATCCCATCTTGGATTCCCCTAGGTCTCTAGTTCTCAGAAATGTACAGGTTTGGTAGGTTTGCCTAGGTGCTGGCTGAGCTAGAGGCCAAAATCTACAGGTAGGCACTTCGCAAAAAACACCTCTGTTTTCTTCCAAAATTTTGGATGTGTCCACGTTGCGCTTTGGGGTGTTTCCTGTCGCCGGCGCTAGGCCTACCCACGCAAGTGAGGTATCATTTTTATCGGGAGACTTGGGGGAACGCTGGGTGGAAGGAAATTTGTGGCTCCTCTCAGATTCCAGAACTTTCTGCCACAGAAATGTGAGGAACATGTGTTTTTTTAGCCAAATTTTGAGGTTTGCAAAGGATTCTGGGTAACAGAACCTGGTCCGAGCCCCGCAAGTCATCCCATCTTGGATTCCCCTAGGTCTCTAGTTTTCAGAAATGCACAGGTTTGGTAGGTTTGCCTAGTAGCCGGCTGAGCTAGAGGCCAAAATCTACAGGTAGGCACTTCGCAAAAAACACCTCTGTTTTCTTCCAAAATTTTGGATGTGTCCACGTTGCGCTTTGGGGTGTTTCCTGTCGCCGGCGCTAGGCCTACCCACGCAAGTGAGGTATCATTTTTATCGGGAGACTTGGGGGAACGCTGGGTGGAAGGAAATTTGTGGCTCCTCTCAGATTCCAGAACTTTCTGCCACAGAAATGTGAGGAACATGTGTTTTTTTAGCCAAATTTTGAGGTTTGCTAAGGATTCTGGGTAACAGAACCTGGTCCGAGCCCCGCAAGTCACCCCATCTTGGATTCCCCTAGGTCTCTAGTTTTCAGAAATGCACAGGTTTGGTAGGTTTCCCTAGGTGCCGGCTGAGCTAGAGGCCAAGATCTACAGGTACGCACTTCGCAAAAAACACCTCTGTTTTCTTCCAAAATTTTGGACGTGTCCACGTTGCGCTTTGGGGTGTTTCCTGTCGCCGGCGCTAGGCCTACCCACACAAGTGAGGTATCATTTTTATCGGGAGACTTGGGGAAACGCTGGGTGGAAGGAAATTTGTGGCTCCTCTCAGATTCCAGAACTTTCTGCCACAGAAATGTGAGGAACATGTTTTTTTTGTGCCAAATTTTGAGGTTTGCAAAGGATTCTGGGTAACACAACCTGGTCCGAGCCCCGCAAGTCACCCCATCTTGGATTCCACTAGGTCTCTAGTTTTCAGAAATGCACAGGTTTGGTAGGTTTCCTTAGGTGCCGGCTGCGCTAGAGGCCAGAATTTACAGGTAGGCACTTCGCAAAAAACACCTCTGTTTTCTTCCAAAATTTTGGATGTGTCCACGTTGCGCTTTGGGGTGTTTCCTGTCGCGGGCGCTAGGCCTACCCACGCAAGTGAGGTATCATTTTTATCGGGAGACTTGGGGGAACGCTGGGTGGAAGGAAATTTGTGGCTCCTCAGATTCCAGAACTTTCTGCCACAGAAATGTGATGAACATGTGTTTTTTTAGCCAAATTTTGAGGTTTGCAAAAGATTCTGGGTAACAGAACCTGGTCCGAGCCCCGCAAGTCATCCCATCTTGGATTCCCCTAGGTCTCTAGTTTTCAGAAATGCACAGGTTTGGTAGGTTTGCCTAGGTGCCGGCTGAGCTAGAGGCCAAAATCTACAGGTAGGCACTTCGCAAAAAACACCTCTGTTTTCTTCCAAAATTTTGGATGTGTCCACGTTGCGCTTTGGGGTGTTTCCTGTCGCCGGCGCTAGGCCTACCCACGCAAGTGAGGTATCATTTTTATCGGGAGACTTGGGGGAACGCTGGGTGGAAGGAAATTTGTGGCTCCTCTCAGATTCCAGAACTTTCTGCCACAGAAATGTGAGGAAAATGTGTTTTTTTAGCCTAATTTTGAGGTTTGCAAAGGATTCTAGGTAACAGAACCTGGTCCGAGCCCCGCAAGTCACCCCATCTTGGATTCCCCTAGGTCTCTAGATTTCAGAAATGCACAGGTTTGGTAGGTTTCCCTAGGTGCCGGCTGAGCTAGAGGCCAAAATCTACAGGTAAGCACTTCGCAAAAAACACCTCTGTTTTCTTCCAAAATTTTGGACGTGTCCACGTTGCGCTTTGGGGTATTTCCTGTCGCCGGCACTAGGCCTACCCACGCAAGTGAGGTATCATTTTTATCGGGAGACTTGGGGGAACGCTGGGTGGAAGGAAATTTGTGGCTCCTCTCAGATTCCAGAACTTTCTGCCACAGAAATGTGAGGAACATGTGTTTTTTTAGCCAAATTTTGAGGTTTGCAAAGGATTCTGGGTAACAGAACCTGGTCCGAGCCCTGCAAGTCACCCCATCTTGGATTCCCCTAGGTCTCTAGTTTTCAGAAATGCACAGGTTTGGTAGGTTTCCCTAGGTGCCGGCTGAGCTAGAGGCCAAAATCTACAGGTAGGCACTTTGCAAAAAACACCTCTGTTTTCTTCCAAAATTTTGGATGTGTCCACGTTGCGCTTTGGGGTGTTTCCTGTCGCGGGCGCTAGGCCTACCCACGCAAGTGAGGTATCATTTTTATCGGGAGACTTGGGGGAACGCTGGGTGGAAGGAAATTTGTGGCTCCTCTCAGATTCCAGAACTTTCTGCCACAGAAATGTGAGGAACATGTGTTTTTTTAGCCAAATTTTGAGGTTTGCAAAGGATTCTGGGTAACAGAACCTGGTCCGAGCCCCGCAAGTCACCCCATCTTGGATTCCCCTAGGTCTCTAGTTTTCAGAAATGCACAGGTTTGGTAGGTTTCCCTAGGTGCCGGCTGAGCTAGAGGCCAAAATCTACAGGTAGGCACTTCGCAAAAAACACCTCTGGTTTCTTCAAAAATTTTGGATGTATCCACTTTGCGCTTTGGGGTGTTTCCTGTCGCCGGCGCTAGGCCTACCCACGCAAGTGAGGTATCATTTTTATCGGGAGACTTGGGGGAATGCTGGGTTGAAGGAAATTTGTGGCTCCTCTCAGATTCCAGAACTTTTTGCCACAGAAATGTTAGGAACATGTGTTTTTTTAGCCAAATTTTGAGGTTTGCAAAGCATTCTGGGTAACAGAACCTGGTCCGAGCCCCGCAGGTCACCCCTCCTTGGATTCCCCTAGGTCTCTAGTTTTCAGAAATACACAGGTTTGGTAGGTTTCCCTAGGTGCCGGCTGAGCTAGAGGCCAAAATCTGCAGGTAGGCACTTCGCAAAAAACACCTCTGTTTTCTTTAAAAAAAATGGTATGTGTCCACGTTACGTTTTGGGGCGTTTCCTGTCGCGGGCGCTAGGCCTACCCACACAAGTGAGGTATCATTTTTATCGGGAGACTTGGGGGAACATAGATTAGCAAAACAAGTGCTATTGCCCCTTGTCTTTCTCTACATTTTTTCCTTCCAAATATAGGAGAGTGTGTAAAAAACATCTATTTGAGAAATTCCCTGTAATTCACATGCTAGTATGGTCACCCCGGAATTCAGAGATGTGCAAATAACCACTGCTCCTCAGCACCTTATCTTGTGCCCTTTTTGGAAATGCAAAGGTTTCCTTGATAGCAATTTTTTACTCTTTATATTTCAGCAAATGAATTGCTGTATACCCGGTATAGAATGAAAACGCACTGCAGGGTGCAGCTCATTTATTGGCTCTGGGTTCCTCGGGTTCTTGATGAACCTACAAGCCCTATATATCCCCGCAACCAGAGGAGTCCAGCAGATGTAACATTGCTTTACATAATCTGACATTGCAGGGAAAAGTTACAGAGTAAAACGTAGAGAAAAATTGATGGTTTTTCAATATTTTTCTTTTTCAGCTGTTATTTTCTGTAGGAAACCCTTGTAGGATCTACACAAATGACCCTTTGCTGAATTCAGAATTTGGTCTACTTTTTAGAAATGGTTAGGTTTCTGGGATCCAGCATTGTTTTCATGGCCATTCCTGTCACTGACTGGAAGGAGGCTGAAAGCACAAAAAATTGCAAAAATGGGTTATGCCCCAGTAAAATGCCAAAATTGTGTTGAAAAATTGGGTTTTCTGATTCAAGTCTGCCTGTTCCTGAAAGCTAGGAAGCTGCTGAGTTTAGCACTGCAAACCCTTTGTTGATTCCATTTTCAGGGGGAAATCCACAAGCCTTCTTCTGCAGCCACTTTTTCCATTTTATTTTAAAAAAATTGAATTTTTCACTGTATTTTGGCCAATTTCTTGGCCTCCTTCAAGGGAACCCACAAAGTCTGGGTACCTCTAGAATCCCTATGATGTTGAAAAAAAAGGACGCAAATTTGGCTTGGTTAGCTTATGTGGACAAAAAGTTATGAGGGCCTAAACGCGAACTGCCCCAAATAGGCAAAAAAAGGCCTGGCACAGGAGGGGGAAAAGGCCTGGCAGCGATTGGGTTAAATCAGGCCCTGAGTGTTTAGGGCAGGAGCCCCACCAAGTGAGGGAGACTGAGGGCCTGATTACGACTTTGGCGGAGGGGATTACTCCGTCCCAAATGTGACGGATATCCTGCCCGCCGTATTACGAGTTCCATAGGATATAATGGACTCGTAATTCGGCGGGCGTGATATCAGTCACATTTGGGACGGAGTAATCCCCTCCACCAAAGTCATAATCAGGCCCTCAGTCAACTCTACACTGCTTGAAGACTGTCAGCCTGACTCCTGGCTAGCCAGCAGTGACTCACCTACTCTGGGAAGGAGAAGGTGATTTCTGGCAATCTAAACCTGACACTCTCACTCCTCAGGGAAGTCAGGGAAACAGATCATACCCCGTTTGCACATTTACTCAGAGACTCACACATGTCAAGGCAGGATACAAGATGCAAACTAGATTTCAATGCAATTTATTGAAACAATTGCATCTTAGTATAGAGAGCATGAGCTGCGATGATAAGGCAGATAAAACACAGTAGAGCAATGGTTCCTAACCTGTGGTCCGGGGAACCCTGAGGGTCCACAAAGCCTCCTCAGGGGGCCTGTGACTGCTTAAAAACTGATATAATATTGAAATGTTAGGTCCCCAGCGTTCAATAATGACTCAGTTGGGGTCCCTGGATTCCAGAAATGATTCAGAGGGGGTCCCTGGGTTCCACTAATGATAAAGTGGGAGTCCAAAGAAGTCATAAGGTTGGAAACCACTGCAGTAGGGTATTCATCATTACAACCATTGTATAGAGAATGAACATCCCCACCATTTTGTACAATCTAGAGAGCCTAGAGATGCCTTCCTACACCCTATGTATAGGTCTGAGAGCATAATGGTGGTACCCCTTCCCCCTGTACCACTCTAAGGTTGTAACCTCTACCCCTACACTTGAATGTAATAGCAAGGGTCAGCCTGTTGTCTGGATGGAAATCCTCCCCAGAAGCTGAAAAGTCAGTGCCAGAAACAGCAAAATTGTCTGTGGAATGGTGTGGATACCAGGATGACCATGGATGGAATGCCATCTGCCCCCTGAAATCCATGTGCTATTTATATAATAACTCCTACAGAGTTTAAAGAACAGGGCTGACATCCTGGAGTGTCTAGAAAATGGGGACTGACTCCTGAGCTCCGGGAGTGAGAATACAAGTCGATATATCAAGTACCGTACGTTAGAAATGGGGTCTCTGATTGGCAGTTGTTTTGCACTCTGTCCAAGCAGGGACCATCACTCTACACAAGGCAATGTAGAAACACACTTAAGATAACCCTTGCTCACCCCCTTGGTAGCTAGGCACAAGCAGTCAGGGTTATCTCAAAGGCAATGTGCAAAGTACCTGTATCAACACACACAGTAATACAGTGAAAACACTACAAAATGGACACCACACCACTTTAGAAACATTGCCAATATTTATCTAAATCAAACAAGACCAAAACAACAAAAATCCAACATACACAAGTAAAGTTATGAATTTTCAAAATAATAGAATCTTACTTCATAGAAAACAATGGAAACGTTGTTGTTACACAAAGTACCTGGTTTGCATCCAAATGAAAGCTGCACAAGAGAGTGTGCATCAGAAAAGACAGTGATGCATCGATTTCTTACTCGCAAGTGAGTCCGTGCGTAGTTTCTTCTCCAGTTGGGGAGGCGAGCGTCATTTTTCTCTCCCGCAAGAGAGTGATGTGTTGATTTTTAGACAGGGCATCTCAGATCCACACAGATTCACAATGATTTTGCCACCCAGCGATGATGCATGTGAAATCCGGTCGCACGGTGATGGAAAACTGTGCTGCATGGGGTTTGAGTAGTTTTCAGCACCCGTAGGCGGGTGTTGCTTCATTTCTCTAGCAGCGATGCAGGTGATGTGTCGATTTCCGAGCCGCGATGAAGGTGATACATCAATTTCAGCTGCCAGGCAGGTGGCACGTAATTTTTACAGCTGTGTTGCAGGTGGTGTGTCAACATTTTCCCCGTACGGTTCTGTGTGTGTATTTCAGTCCTTGTTCTACCAGCTTCACCTTTCAAGGGCCCAGCAACTGGCTAGGGCACACTTGGCAGGGCAGGAGTCTCAGCAGAGAGTCCAAGTGCTGGCAGGGGAAGTCTTTGATGGCACTGAGACTTCAAAACAGGAGGCAAGCTCAGTCCAAGCCCTTGGAGATTCTTCACGAGCAGGAATATACTACAAAGTCCAGTCTTTCTCCTCTTTCAGGCAGAAGCAGCAAATGCAGCCCAACCCAGCAAAGCACAGTCATAGGGAAAGGGCAGTACACTTCCAGTTCTTCAGCTCTTCTCCTCTACAGAGGTTCCTCTTGGTTCCAGAAGTAATCTCTGGGGTTTTGGGTCTACTACTTAAACCCCTTTCTGCCTTTGAAGTAGGCAAACTTCAAAGATCAGTCTCTGCTGTTCATAACATCCTGTCTTTCCCAGGCCTGGCTTCAGACTCACACCAGGGATGTGTAGACTGCATTGTGTGAAGGCAAGCACAGCCCAATCAGGTGTAAATGACCACTACTCCCTGCACTCTAGCCCAGATGGCCCATCAGGCTTTGCAGGCTACACCCCAGCTCCCTTTGTGACGCTGTCTAGAGGGGGCTCACAAACAGCCCAACTGTCAGTCTGACCCAGACAGGGAGTACACAAGCTATCAGAGTCACAGAATGGTTTAAGCAAGAAAATGCCTTCTTTCTAAAAGTGGAATTTCCAAACTGACAACCTAAAAACCAACTTCACCAAAAGATGTATTTTTAAATTGTGAGTTCAGAGACCTCAAACTCCACATTTCTATCTGCTCTCAAAGTGAAACGATACCTTGAGGATATTTAAAGACAGCCCCTATGTTGACCTACGAGAGAGATAGCCCTTCCAATAGTAAAAAAAAAATTTGGCTGTATGTCACTGTCCGGACATGTAAAACATATCAATACTTATCTTACCTTTGACATACACTGCACCCTGCCCATGAGGCTACCTAGGGCCTACCTTAAGGGTGCCTTACATGTATAAAAAGGGAAGGTTTCGGCCTGGCAAGTGGGTACACTTGCCTGGTTGAATTGGCAGTTTAAAACTGCACACACAGACACTGCAGTGGCAGGTCTAAGCCATAGCACTTGTCAGAAGTGGTGAAGTGCCCACAGAACCAAAAACAGCAAGAACAGAGTCCACCATTCAGTCAGAACATGGGAGGCAGAGGCAAAAACGACAGGTAGACCACACCAAGGATGTCAGATCTAACACCGTACATGACAGCCTTGAACAGGGCACAAAGTGGTTTGGTCAGTACGTCTTACAATAGTGATCAAATAAGATACTGGAAAAACATTAACTTAGTTATTATACAGGAAACATGGTCCATTTCATCGCTACCCCTGCCAAGATATTTAGAATACTTTAGTCCAACAGTTAAATCACTGAAGCATGGACGCCCAAAGGGGGACTATCAGTGTCCATTTCTTCAGCTCAGAAATGTCTTAGTGAAGCCATTATCTACGACAACCCATGCATACTCTAAGGGCCTAATTATGAGTCTGGCAGTCACTAGACCACCAGACTTGTGGTGGGGGTCCGTACCGCTGTGGCTTTGATGGTCTGACTGTCAAATTCAGAGTTTTGCACTTGGACCACCAAAAGACCACCATCCCCACCAGGATCAGTGATCCGATGGGATGACAGCAGTTGTGGTCGTAATCAGCCACAGCAGCATTGAAGTCAGCACCGTGCAGATTATAACCTTGTTCTCCACCAGGTCTTACTGCCATGAAAAAGCTGGCAGAGAACAAGTGCATGGGACCACCAGAGGGCCCCTGCATCGCCCATGACAGTGGCATGGGCAGTGCAGGGCCCCCCTTGCCCAACACTCTTGAAATACATACTGTCTGCTGTGAAAACAGTGTGCATTTTGAAGGTGCTGGGGCACACTGTGTACAGCAGCATTGCCGCCGGCTCAGTTATGAGCGGTGAACATTGCTGCCACACCTTTCCCACTGGGCTGACTGACAGACACCTTGGTTATCATTAATTTATTTTTCACCACCGACCCAGATGATATTGTCTTATACCTGAACCAGCAAAGGGGAATCCCCATTCAGGGGATCTGACATTTCAAACATGACAAGAAAGGTGAATTTATAGCCTTGCAAACAGGAGCTTGGCCTCAGAGTTCTGAACAGCAAATTTGAGATGGAACTGCCTCCTGCCTCTACGCATCAAACTTCCACCTCAGATACCATTCTTGACCACGTCAGTCAGCTTATCATTATTTTCTTATGTTGCATCTATAGCATTCTCCCCAGCGTGGGTTACTGATAAGGAATGCACCACACACAGAGCTATATATTGCACCTATTTATTCATCTGCCTTTAATTGTGAACTCAACGTTCTAAACCTGCATTTACTTTACCATGTTCTAACACTTACATCACAGCTCTACGGAGTCCTTCTGGAGCCAAATGGGTTGAGTCTTCATACTTACATGACACTACATCTCTCCCTCTGTTAAATAAAAAATTACAAGTTTTGACAAACATCTACACAATCATAACTATTGGGTAAGCCTTCTCAGAGCTTCCCAATCATATCTTTTTAAGCTGGGAATCAGTAACAGGGGTGCCCATGATCAGCGTTGGCGATGTAGGAGCAACAACAGTCTTGAGTTTTCCAATTGTCTTTTCTGAAACAGTCTCTGCGTTGATATCAGTATTTGACAAGTGATGAGCCACCTCTGGAATGTGAGAAATCTCATTTAATGGATTTCACAGGATGTTCGGCAGTCACTGTTTACACTATTTACATACAAAACGGAGTCTTTTGTATCGAAACAGACCAATATGTGTAGACAAGGTTGTAATGTAACTGCAATTCTCCTCGACTTCCAAGTGATGATATAGGATATCCCAATTAATCCTCATTATTTAAATTAAGGTGAGAGAAGACTTTTGCACCATTTCATGTTGTTATCATGTCACCAATGTGTGGACCTGGATGTAGTTCTCTTTCAAATGCTTTGTTCACTTGACGCACATCCAAGCAGATGCACACAGCTCCTGTACTGTCCTTTTTGGGCACTACCATGATGGGAGAAACCCCTGGCATCAGACCAGTAGAACACTCAATGATATTCTGATTAAGTGTTAATTTTAGTTCCTTTTCAACTGCTTCTTGCTGGTTATGACATAGAATGAAGCATCAGACTTAAGTTTTCTCGGCTGATTGAAGAGTACTCGATCTCTTTTTGTGAAGATAATGGCTCTCATTACAACCCTGGCGGTTGGTGATAAAGTGGTGGTAATACCGCCAACAGGCTGGCGGTAACTACTGCCAAATTATGACCTTGGTGGTGACAACTCAGATAGACAGCAACTTCACCACACCGACCGCCAGGACGGATACAACAGCTACCACGGCGGTAGTCACCTACAGGCAGGTGGAAGTCAATGTTCCGCCCACAATATTAAGAAACATCAATCTGCCACCTTTTACGGGGTGGTACCGATGACATAAAAAGCCTGGTGGAACTACATCACAGAAATTAAAGGACACACCTTTGGAGGAACAGGGAAGAACCAAGCGTCCATGGAGCCTGAACTTCCAATATTTCCTATGATATTCTACGTGCTGCTCCGCCATAAACAACAATGCTGGTGAAGATGACCACGTTGAGTACAGCCGCCTAGCACACAAGGGAGGGGGGGAGGAAAAAGAGAGTGACAAACATGCACCACACCCCCTCCAACACCATACACACAATTAGCTGCAGTAATAAAACATATGTATCCCATACCCCTGTGGAATAATGCAAGGACTACAGGAATATATTAAAGTGACTGTAATAATAACAACACAGTAGAAATACAAAAAGTCAGTCTCAGAATATATACAAATATACAGTTTAAGGGACACTGCCCAGTCCACATTGTGCGTAGGCCACAGGGCCACAGGCCAAAGTCCAAGGCCCCACTTGTCACCTGCAACAACACGGAGAGAACATTGCAGGGGCATCAGGTGGAAGACAGTCAGGCACCTCAGAGGGATGGAGAACGGGAGGCACCTCAGTCGGCAGATGGAACAAAACCACTGGTTCTGGAGGGGGCAACATCCCCTGTGCTTGGTCCTGGGGAGTGCAAGGCCACAGTCTCTCAAGTGGATGACTTGCCCACATGCTCTGGAGGGGGCAACATGCCCTGTGCTTGGTCCTGGGGAGTGCAAGGCTACAGTTTCTCAAGTGGGTTACTTGCCCACATGCTCTGGAGGTGGCAACATGCTTTGTGCTTGGTCCTGGGGATGCTGGGGTAGTGCAAGGCCACAGTCCCTCAAGTGGGTGACTTGACCACATGCTCTGGAGGGGGCAACATGCCCTGTGCTTGGTCCTGGGGAGTACAAGGTCACAGTTTCTCAAGTGGGTGACTTGCGCACAAGCTCTAGAGGGGGCAACATGCCCTGTGCTTGGTCCTGGGAAGTGCAAAGCCACAGTCTCTCAAGTGAGTGACTTGCTCACATGCTCTGGAGGGGGCAATATGCCCTGTGATTGGTCGTGGGAAGTGCAAGGCTACAGTTTCTCAAGTGGGTGACTTGCCCACATGCTCTGGAGGTGGCAACATGTTTTGTGCTTGGTCCTGGGCTAGATGGGTGTTTTACCCACTGGTTCTGGAGGGGGCATCATGCCCTGTGTTCTTGATCCTTGGGTGGCTGGGCTAGGTAAGTGGCTTACCCACTGGTTCTGGAGGGGGCATTGTGCCCCGTGCTCTTGATCCTGGGGAGGCTGGGGGTAGGTGGGTGGGATTTGGAAGAGGAAGTTGGAGGGAGGACGTAGAAACAGGGTCAATGGCTGCTATCAGAGAGGAGTCCAGAGCCTGAATTGATCTCTGTTGTGCCGCCAAGCCAGTGTGAATGCACTCCAGAAATGCATTTGTCTGTTGCATTTGGGCTGCCAGCCCCTGGATGGCATTCACAATGGTTGACTGCCCAACAGAGATGGTTCTCAGGAGGTCAATAGCCTTCTCACTCAGGGCAGCACGGCTAACTGGTGCAGGGCCTGAGGTGCCTGGGGCAAAGGAGATGCCTACCTTCCTGAGTGAGCGGGCACTGGTAAACGATGAGGGGCTGCTGGGAGGGCAGTGGTGGTATGGGGGATGGCGCATGTACCTCTAGCAGTGTCCGCCACCACCAGGGAGCTTCCATCGGAGGAGGTATGTGTGTCCAACCAGTCCCCTCCATTCTCCGCCATGGTGCTCTCCTCGCCCTCCGTCCCACTGATGCCCACTGATGCCCACTGATGCCCTCCGCATCGGTCGACTCTGCCTCCTGGGTCCTGTGGGATGCAGCTGCCTCTATCGCCGGTGCCTCTGATCCTCTGCCAGATGATGCTAATGCACATAAGGACAGGATGACAAAACAAAATGGGGGGAGAGACAAAGGATACACCTGGTCAATGTCTGCACCAACACCACCATTGGCGTACACTCCACCCTCACACACAGGGAACAGCCCTACGCACTATGCAATGCACTACCTGTGATTGGTCGTGGGGAGTGCAAGGCTACAGTTTCTCAAGTGGGTGACTTGCCCACATGCTCTGGAGGTGGCAACATGTTTTGTACTTGGTCCTGGGCTAGATGGGTGTTTTACCCACTGGTTCTGGAGGGGGCATCATGCCCTGTGTTCTTGATCCTTGGGTGGCTGGGCTAGGTGGGTGGCTTACCCACTGGTTCTGGAGGGGGCATTGTGCCCCGTGCTCTTGATCCTGGGGAGGCTGGGGGTAGGTGGGTGGGATTTGGAAGAGGAAGTTGGAGGGAGGACGTAGAAACAGGGTCAATGGCTGCTATCAGATGATGCTAATGCACATAAGGACAGGATGACAAAACAAAATGGGGGGAGAGACAAAGGATACACCTGGTCAATGTCTGCACCAACACCACCATTGGCGTACACTCCACCCTCACACACAGGGAACAGCCCTACGCACTATGCAATGCACTACCTGTGATAACCACCAAGGCATGGGGAGGGGCACATACCGCCAAAATCAGCACACCTTGGACGCACACAGCCCTGACCACTGTGGATGCCTACCAGCTGGGTAGCAGGATTATCACTTCAGAACCCTGGCCACCATGGGACCTACTCTGCAATGTCAGGCCTGGCCTAGGGGCGCACACTGACACACATACCCACCCAGGGATCCCCCTACCATGCATAAGTAGTGATGATAGGCTACCGCCAGTATGCAGACCATCAGGGGGGTCAGGTTTCGACAAGCACCCCCTCCTCGTTGGATGGCCATCCCCAGCAGGGCCTCTGCCGTCTTCCGTGCCCAGAGTCTCAGACCCTCCCATCGTTTCCAATAGTAAGTGCTCCACCTGCCGTAAAGATCCATTCCTCCTTGGAGATAGCACGCCTTATAACCTTCTTTTGATGGGTGCCTGACCTATAGAGAAATACACACAGGAAATGGTAGCAGTCAGACTATCCTGCCAGTTATACTTATGGCCAACCATACCCCTTCACATCATCATTTACACACACATGGCCTGGCACACAAGCTGTACGCCGCCCAGGGGACATCCACTCACTCCCCCTACACGAGGCATTTACGCACCACTCTATGCATTCATGCCACATGCATCGTGCTCGCACAGTGTACTCACCTGTTGGTGTGGAGGCCCATACAGCAGTCCGTAGTGGGGTAGGACCCCATCCACCAGTCTCTCCAACTCTGCCGAGGTGAAGGCTGGGGCCCTTTCCCCAGTCACAAGAGCCATGGTAGGTTACAGACACAGGTCACAGCAGCACATGCCACTGGCCACTGTACCCCATAGGGCCCAATGTAAGCCATGAGCAGTTTCACGGCGGTTCACGACGGTTCACGACCGCCTCCCGCAATGGCAAAGAACGTCAGCGGAATTACCTCACTTCCACCTGTCCCTCCACACAGGACAGGGGAACGTCATTTCAGGGGGTAGGGCAGGTCCTGGTAATAACTGTGTCACAGTAAAAAGTAGGACATAAATGACAAATCCCACTTATCCATTACTTGGTAACATCATACAATGTACTGTTGTATCTCCAATGTACAGTTTGTGATGGGCTCCTCACTCATTTGTCCCTTAGACTGCATCCGCTGCGGATGAATGCGAGATGGAGACATACCCCCGTGTACAGACCCCTGGGGGACTTGGCAACAGTGGAGGACAGGCACATTATCCTCACCTATAGACTTGACAGGGCCACAATCACGGAGCTGTGTGCCCAACTGGAGCATGACCTGATATCTGCTTTCCGTCACCCCACTGGGATCCCCTCTCTTGTGCGTGTCCTATCTGTGCTCCATTTCTCGGCAACTGGTTCATTCCAAGTGACAGTGGGCTTGGCAGCAGGAATGTCACAACCAATGTTCTCAATAGTGCTGACAAGAGTGTTGTCTGCCCTGATTAAACACATGTGCAGCTACATTGTTTTACCCCAGGTTGAAGATTTGGCCACAGTGAAGACTGACTTCTATGCAATGGGACATATCCCAGCATAACTGGGGCAATTGATGGAACACATATAGCATTTGTCCTCGGGTCAAAATGAACAGGTTTACAGAAATTGAAAGAGTTTTCACTCCATGAATGTGCAGATGGTTTACTTGGTGGACCAGTACAACTCCCATGTCAGTGCTAAATGTCCAGGGGCTGTGCATTATGCCTTTATCCTGAGGAATAGCAGCATCCCAAATGTGATGACCCAACTACAGAGGCACCGGGTGTGGCTAATAGTTGAGCCCTAGTTCCCACCCAGTAGATGTTGGTGTATCGGGATGGTGTGTGCCATATAGGATAGTGTGTGGCTAAAAGTTGTCCCTCAATATTTGCAGATGACTCTGGTTACCCCAACCTATCATGCTACTGACCCCTGTGAGGAATGCCAGGACAAGGGCAGAAGAAGGTTACAATGAGGCACATGGGCGAACAAGAAGGATTATCGAACTAACCTTTGGACTCCTGAAGGCCGAGTTCCGGTGCCTCCATCTAACAGGTGGATCCCTGTGCTACTCACCAATGAAGGTCTGCCAGATAATCGTGGCATGCTGCATGTTGCACAACCTTGCCTTGAGACGCCATGTGCCATTTCTGTAGTAGGAAGAGGCTGGAGATGGCCGTGTGGCAACAGTGGACCCTGTGGACAGTGAGGATGAGGAGGCAGAGGATGAGGGTGAGGACTGCAGTGATTCTGCAATATTTCCAATGACACACAGTGTTTCTTCACATTTCATTGTCATTTTTTAAAATTATCTACGGCACTGGCATGCTGCTAATTCCCACTTCTATGCCCACTCACTGTTCCCTTTGGCAACTCATTTTGCAGATGTTAATGCCACACTATTGATCCTGGTGTGATCACTGTAGCCAACTACAGGTCTTTACTATGTCAACATTACTGTAGTGTTGAATTGCAATGTTTGAACCTCGTTAAAAGAATAAATACTTAAAACATTTGACATACTCCATACTTGTATTTTTTTAAAGTGTGTTTATTTAAGTGCTAAGAAGAAGAGGGGCAAATGTAAAGGGATGGGGTGATGATGGAGGAAAGTCCAGGGCATTGTCCCAGTCTATTTGTTGCACAGGTGCATTGTCCAAAGGGACATAGAAAGGGGAGCAATGGCAGTTCAAGGTGGACAGGGTGGGACACAAGGGTGACAATCAGGAGAGTCTCATTTCCTGGAAGGAGGCTTGGCAATAGTCTCTGGCTTCTGCCTGGATCGCAGGGGATGTTTGCGGGGTGGTTCATCTTCTGCAGGGGGAGTGGTGCTGGTGGCCTGTTGGTCTTGTGGCGGGGCCTCCTGTCCGCTAGCGGCAGTGAAGGTGGAAGGCAGTTCAGATGTCTGGCTGGTGGCAGGGGCCTGCTGTTGTGAGGCTGCCTCCCTCATAATGTTGGCCATGTCTGCCAGCATCCCTGCAATGGAGACCAGGGTGGTGTTGATGGCCTGCAAGTCCTCCCTGATCCCCTGGTACTGTCCATCCTGCAGCTGCCTGTTCTCCTGCATTGTCCTGGATCTGGCCTAGAGTATCCTGGGAATGTTGGTATGCTCCCAGGATCTCAGAGAGTGCCTCCTGGAGAGTTGGTTTCCCGGGCCTGTTCTCCCCCTGGCACACAGCAGTCCTCCAGTTACCCTGTTGTCCTGTGCCTCTGTCCCCTGAACCGTGTGCCCACTGCCACTGACCCCAGGTCCCTGATTGTCTTGGGTATGAGGGTGTTCCCTGGGGTCCCTGTAGTGGTGGACACACTGTTGATTGACGTGTCCTGGAGACAGAGGTATGGGTACGCTGGTTAGGTGCTGTGATGGTGTTTCCGGATGGGTGAGGCTCAGTGGTGGTGTGTGACTGGGCCTGGGTAACCGGCTGTTCAGAGGTCCCTGATGGGCCAGGTTGGTCATCCAGATCAAGGCGACCAGAGTTGCTGTCATCACTGTGGGCCTCTTCTGTTGGGGGACTGGATATTGCTGGGATACCTGTGGGGATGTAAATGCATTGTTATTGTTTCTGTGTGTGGCATATTGTGCTTTGGTGGGTTGCCTTCTTTGTTTGTCTTTGCCCTGGCATCTGTCACTTGTGTACATTGGTGTATGGTGGGATGATTAGTTATCTCTAGTGTGCATGCTTTTGTGATTGGTGTCCATGCAGGTCTGTGAGTGGTGTCCATGCATTGGTATGGCATGCAGGGATTAGCATTGGGATGAGTGCGATGTGATGGTGGGGTGTGTGTGAAGTAGGGGAGTAATGAGATTGACGGTGAGGGTGGGAGTATGTGATGGCATGCAAGTAGGGGGGTGATAGTAGTATAGAGTTGACTTACCAGAGTCCAGTCCTCCTGCTGCTCCGGCCAGGCCCTCAAGATGCATGATTGTCAAGATTTGCTCCTCCCATGTTGTTAGTTGTGGGGGAGGAGGTGGGGGTCCACCGCCAGTCCTCTGTACAGCGAGTTGGTGTCTTGCTGCAATGGAACGTACCTTCCCCTGTTGGTCGTTCCACCTCTTCCTGATGTTGTTCCTTGTTCTGGGGTGTTGTCCCACGGCATTGACCCTGTGCACGATCCTCCCCCATAGCTCCATCTTCCAAGCAATGGATATCTGCTTCACCTGTGCTCCAAATAGCTGAGGCTCTACCCGGATGATTTCCTCCACCATGACCCTTAGCTCCTCCTCTGAGAATCAGAGGTGTCTTTGTTGTGCCATAGGTCTTGTGTGAGTTGTGTGGGGGTGATGTGTTGGGGTGTGTGATGTGGGGTGTGTGAGTGGTGCATAGATGTAGGTGTTGAGTGGCTCTGGTTTTGTCTGTAGTCGTGGTGTCTGTCTCATGCCAATGGTTTGTAATGGTAAAGGGATGTGGGTAATGTGGGTGGGTGTTTTATAGTGGCGTGGGTGTGGTGTGTGTATGGGTATCAGGTGTGTGTTATTTAAATTGACCTGTGGTGTTGTTTTGTTTGAGTGTGTGTATTTTGAGTGCGGCAGTATGTACCGCCAATGGTTTACCACAGTTGAATTTCGGCCGTGGTGATTCGTGGGTCATAATGTGATGGGCATTGTTCTGTTGGCCTAACGGTGTGGGTTTTGATACCGCCAGTTTATCACTGACCTTTGGTGTGGCGGATTTGTGTGTGTGGCTGAATAGTGACGGATTAGTGTGTATGTGTCATAATACAATTAACGGATATCTGCCGTCACTACGATATGTTGGGGGCAGTCAGCATGGCGATAAGTGGGTTTTACCGCCAATGTCATAATGAGGGCCAATGTCTTTTGAGTGTTGTCTGTATAGGCCTTCATTTCCTTCTTACAATCCAAGGCCCATATTTAAAAGAAAAAGACGGAGCGCGATACTGTGCCCAAATTGGCAGCGCCACGCTCTGTCATTTTCTCAATGCAGGGATGTGCTGTATTTGATTGAATACGGTGCACCACTGTGTTGTCCCCTGCACTGGTGCTAAGTTGAGCTCCCGAGAGCCAATGCAGCTGTGATGTAATGGTGATTTGGCACTTCTAAAAAGTGGCTTATCGCCACCTGCAAATATAGCGCAGGACATTTCGCCACTGGAGCGTAACTAAAAGTGACTCTCCTTTGGCGCTAGGGGCTCTTAAATATGACCCCAGTCTTTTGTACAGGTTTCTTCTTCAACTCTCAATCTTGTGTTGGTCAATTGTGGTAACTTGGCTGCCATCATTCTCCCAAACATCAACGCTGCAAGGCTTTCACCTTTGGTCAAGTGACAAGTGGAATGGTAAGCTTGTAGTGTAGAGTTCAAGACAGTCTTGAGGTCAAGCTTTTCTAATGTAGCACACCAAATAGTTTTCATTAATGTACTCATGAAATGTTGAACAAGGCAATTAGCCTGTGGCTAAAGAAGTGTGCTCTTTTCATGCTTAACATTAAGCAGACTGAGAAAGGCTCTGAAATATTGAAAGTTGGTCCATTGTCAGATTTTCAAATTGCAGAAATGCCCCATGTCACAAAGGTGGCATCTAATCTCTCAATGACTCTTTTCTGAGTGATAGATGTGATTCTCTACTAATGTACAATTGGAGTATTCACCCACAACCACCATCAGGTGAACCAAGTATTCAAAACATCAGTACTTTACTGTGCATGCTTTGGCAACTCTGACGTGTAAGGGGTGTTGATTGGTTTCGATGACAGCCAGTTGCATAGATGGCAGGCTTTTAATTTTCTTTCAACTCTTTCATTGAAATGAGGAAACCAAATTTGATCTTGAACAGTTTGTTTTATGGCAACAATTCCACAATGTCCTTCATGGGCCACTTCAATTATCTGTTATTGTAGATTCTCCAGAATGGCAATTCTCAAACCCCTCAGGATAATGCCTTCTTGTGTCACAAACAGTTCATCTTGGACATTTATAAAGTTCAGGTATTCACTGTCACTAGTGAAATGTTGAGTATGTTGGTTCCATGACTGATGCATAATAATGTCTTTCAATTTTAACAAGTCACTATCTTGAGTCGTGGCAGACACAATTTGTTCCAATAAAATTGCAACTGGCATGTTTGATTTCACAATGATATTTATGTAGGCTTCAGCTGCCTTAGAAGGATTACCTTGACACTGTATAGGCACTCTGGAGAAGCAGTTGCCAGGGTATTGATTCTTCACTGGATGATACACTATTGTGTAGATGTACTCTTGTAATTTTAGACCCCAAAGTTCAATGCATGGAGGCTTCTTGGCCTTTGGCCAAAGATGGTCAGCAATGCTTGATAATCTGTCACAAGCCTAAAAGGTTTTCTGTGTAAATGTTCACATTCTCACACTATTTCTAAACTCACTCTTTCAAATTGTGAATAAGCATGTTCACTCTGAGACAAGCTCCTGCTTGCATATACCACAAAATGTCTTCAGGCATTTGAGTGTCAGTTTTGCTATGAAACGATTGTGACCGGGCTAGTATCAACAACGTCTGTATGCAGCTCTGGATCAAAATATGCCATTTCAGTAGCATTTTCAATAGCTTGTTTGAGTCTCTTAAACCTTTGCTTTCATTCATGTGACTAGTGAAATGAAACATTTTTTATATCGAAACAGACCAAAATGTGTAGAAAAATGTGTATTGTACATGCAATTCCAAGAGATGGTATCATACATCCTAATTAATTCTCATTCATTTAAATTAAGGTGAGAGAAGTCTTTTGCACCATTCAATGTTGCTATCATGTCAGCAGTGTGTGGACCTGTATGCAGTTGTCTTTCAATTCCCTTGTTCACTTGATGCATACCCACGCAAATGTGTACAGATCCTGCATGTCCTTTTTGGGCACTACCACGATGGAAGAAACCAATGGCGTCAAACCAGTAGAATGCTTAATGATATCATGATTAAGCAATGATTTGAGTTCATTTTCAACTGCTTCTTGTAAGTGAAATTCTATTCTTCTGTGTGTTTGTATAACAGGAGGGACATCCTCGTTAATATTAATTGTACTTTCATAGTCTTAAGTTTTTCAAACCCTTGAAACAATGAAGGGAACTGACTTGCTTTTTTGTAATGAGGCATTCATGTTGTAGTCTACTGAGATCAGTCCAATGTCAGGAAGCATGCTAAAACTGACTAAACTGGCACTTGATGCCAGAACTTGAAGTATGTGGATGTCTGCTTGCACTTTTGTATTTTTTTGTTTTCTTTTGTTCCATAGTCGCTACAAATGAACCTTTCATTTCCAAGGGGATCGATGCAGCCCATGTGTAAACTTTAGTTTCCAATGGTGTTAGGTGTGGCAATGGAGATAATTCAATATATTTCTCCTCACATGTTATACTTATCAACACATCATTGTTAATTATGAAAGGTATTTAACAAATGTTTATTTTCAGTGTATACTTCGGACAGTGTTTGAATGAATTTGGTGCTTTTTCATATTCACTTTTCTTTGACTGGTATTTTTATGCACAAGTGGCCAATTGAGCATGTGCACATTTCTCTGAGGTGAACATTGACATTGCACAATCATCTTCTTCACTTTCATGGTCAAACTTTTGACCATGATTTAGATGACAATCAACTTCATTTAGTGTTGATGCACTTATTTTTTCTTTGGCCTTGCAAACCATTACACAATGGTTCTCCTTACCACAGCCTTTCCATGTATATCCAATGATGGGACATTTACCTTTGTGTGGAAACTCCAACCTGCACCTGAAACACAACTTATTTTTCTTTGGAGACATCACCTTCAGCCTTGTGTTTCTGCTTGCTTTACACGTTCATGACTAACTCACTTTTGGCACCTCTAGCCTTCATGTCAGTAGCTTGTCGATAAGAATGCTCTTCAGCTCTGGCAGCCATGATAACTCACTCAAGACTAAGAGTTTCTCTCAGCATTCATCGTCTGAATGCATCTGACAGACATATGTCAATAACAAACATATTGCTTGTTCATCATTAAATGTATTGAATCTGCAGTGCTTGATGAGAGTATCCAGTCTCTCAATAAATTCATCTATGGTTTCACCTCTGTATGGCCTTGCTAGCAGGTTCTTGGCCAACAACACATAGAATTCTCAGTGAAGCTTTCCTTATCTTCAAACGTTTCACACCAGCTGGAGTTGTGCTTTGACTCCACATGAGCCAAATGTCAATTCTGCAATTTAATTAAAGCACACGTGGCACGCACAAGCAGTTAGCCTGGACCACAACAAACTGTCTGGAAGAGCACTGTTGATCTTCATATTACCTATCCCCTATCTCATAGGCTAATTGCAGCCTCCTCCCCAGCCTGGGCACCCACCAAGAAATATGTCACATACTGAGCAACGTATTACACTTCTTTATTCATTTACGAGTAACAACAGGCTCAGCATTCTAAACCTGCAATAACTTCACCACATTCTAACACTGACGTCACAGCTCTAGGGAGTCCTTCAGGAACCAAAAGCCATTATTCATATTCACATGACACTACAGTCTCTTTCAAAATAGAAGCCAAATAATCATATTGAGTGCTGGCATGCCACTGCATCACCCAGTGAATAAGTATCGGACACCTTGCACACTGTAAACTTTAGGAACATAAAATGGTCAGACAACTCATTCACGCCGATTGAAGCCATAGTGGTGCAAATCTTTGAATCCTGCCACAAAACAGGACTTCAAAGCTTTTGAAAAACTGGATACTGTTCTCAGAACAACTGTTACATATGCACATAATACCTTTATAGCACTGGATCAGGAATATTGATCAAAGGTGGCTAGTTCAAATCTGAAGGTCAAAAAGATGCCAGCCGCCTGCATAATGGGAAAGAAAAAATTGAATCAGGCTCTGAGGATGCAGAGGGCATCCCCTAATAACCTCAAACAAATTTCATATGTCCATTTAGTCAGGAAATCTTATAGAACTCTAATCTGGAATGAGAAGAAACCATCTGAGGACTATCTCTGGGAAAAACATCTATATCTCAGTAAGAAACCAAACTCAAAAAGCATCTGAAAGGCAGTGAACAGCATCAATAAAGCACCCTACTTACTTAATAACTGACATCACTGAGGCCACCTGGGTGACCTTTCTTACTAATCACTTTAACCCTTCTGTCCATGCAGTGGAAGAAAAGTCTGGGAAGTCAGAGAAAACAAGAATAAACAAATCAACACCAACTAAATCCCCTACTGTGTGCTGTTGTGGCTTTTCAAACAACAACAGCAGACGAGGAAGTAGTGATGACGCTATTTTCCAAGAAAATGAAAAAACTTCACCTCATTGCACATTCTCAACTGATGCTGTCAATCAAACCTCAGCAACCAAAACAACAACGATACCTCAACCTTATTGGAGAGAATATTTCCACATGGATGTGGGATAGATCATTCATCCCCAAAGGGATCGCTCGGGCAATTTCTAATACCAACACAGGGTATTTGGCAGAGAAACTGCCCACAGTTTTTAACAGCATTACATAGACCCAAGGAATCCCTGACTCCTAGAGAGGCTTGAGTGTCAATCCGAGATTGAAAGGCAGAGACAAGTCAAATTTCAGCAAATACACATAATGGCATTACTTGGCAAGAAAGCAAACTCACACGTATTTGAAGAATGGACAGCTAGGTCTTTTGAACAAAGTATAATTTCATTAAACCAAACCGGCTTTGTTTGTGGAACTGGGACTTACACTAATGTTATGGCTCTGACCCTAATCACAAATCAAATGCTACTAAAGAGACAACAGCTCCACTTATACTTTATTGATTTCAAGGTAGCATTCCACTGTATGTAACTTGTAGGGGGCAACACAAACCCCAATGGCCCAAACTATCAAAATTTGGAATACGGCAACACCTGTTTTGAGCACTACAATTACTATAACTGAAACCTGGCTAAGAATTAAGATAGGTGATGGCAATCAACTTTCAAGAAGGACAGCAACATATCAATATCTAAAACAGGAATATGTGTTGGAACCCCAGTTACTTAATCTCCTTTTGGTCAACATGTCCGTTGCTTTGGACTAAGTAAACTCAAATTCTCCAAAGCTTGGAGTCTTCCAAATCTCAAATCTAATATATGATGATGCAATTCTTCCATGCCATACTAAAATTGGCCTCCAATGTCTGCTCAGCACACTAAACCAATATTCTACAACTAATGTGATGTTTGCAAATCACCCAAAATCCAAAGTCATGGTGATCAACAAATGTAGCAAGGGGAAGCACAAATGGTTCCTGTAAGGTCAGCCCCTGAATACTGTGGATGAGTATAAATACCCCTGGATTTTCTATGATGCAAAAAGTTCCTTCCAGCCTCAGAAGTCACAAATATTACAGAAAGGTAACACCTTGATGCAGGCTTTCCATTCTTTATACAGCATCCTAAAAGGACCGAGCCTCGCCACCTATGTATAGATAATTTCCACCAGGTTCTTACCAACTCTGACCTATATCAGCAAGGCTTTGCTATGCCATGGTGCTGCACCACTAGATACAATCATTTTGAAAAGTTCTAGGTGTTGGACTTGGACACTTCTACAGGGCCATCACCAAACATGATGTCTTTCTTCTCCTACTTGTTTTGCTGAATTTGTTTCTGTTGGCCTTAGAGCACTGCACACTTAAGCACTGCTAACCAGTGCTCAAGTGCTTTGCTCTCCTCTCTCAGCATGATACATTGGCTTATACTTAACTGGTATATTTAATTTACTTATAAGTGCCTAGTAAAGTGGCACTGCATCTGTCAGGGGCCTGTAAATTAAATAATACTAGTGGGTTTGCAGCACTGATTAAGCCACCCACATAGGTAGCCCTTTACAAATGTCTCAGGGCTGGCAATGCACCCTGTAAAATTTTTAACTGCCATTTCGACCTGGCAAAGTAAATCTTTTGCCAGGCCCAAACCTTCTCTTTTAATACAAATATGGAAAGCGCAAAGGGTAAGAAGCAAGAAATGTAAACACAGAACACACACTTTTAAGTTTTACATGTCATGGTAGTGAAAACCTCTTAAATTAGTTTTTTACAACTGCAAGACCCACCTCTCTCACAGGTTAACATTGGAGTTACCTTATTACTTTTTAAAAGTGTAATTTCCGAATGGGGATAGGAATTCTGCTCATGTTTGTTGTCTCTGGAATCCTAATCTAAAATCCTAATTTATGGAGAAGTCGGATTTTAAAGTACAGTTTTGAAAATGGCACTTTTAGAAAGCTGGCATTTTCCTGCCATAGCCATTTAGGGCCCAATATACAACTGCCTGAAATTGCAATTTGCGAGTCACTATTTCAAATGTATGGAAAAACGTGGGCCCAAAATTGCGACTTGCAAATGCGTTGCATCGCAGTTACTGACAATGTAATCTGCGAGTGGGTAACTGCTTGCAAAAAGCAAACACGGATCTCAAAACAGGACCGTGGGATCACAAATTGCGACCTAGCATACAAATAGGGGAAAACACTTGATGTTTCCAGGGAAGGACCTCTAAACAAGAAGTGACCTTCCCTGGAAATCTCTGCACATGAGGAGCAGCACATGGTCCAAGTCAGCAGCACAGGCCCACATTGCAGATTCACCTTGTTACAGCAACAATAATAGCCTGCTAACACGAGAGCAAATGTGCTGGGGAACGCAAAAGGAAAGTGAAATTCTCACAGAGGGAACTGGACATCCTCACGGAGTCCTGCTGCAACCACCATGAGGAGTTTTTTGGGAGGTTGTCCCAGACTGTCCCTGAGGCAGACAATAGAAAAAATCTGGAAGGAAAATAGATCCAGATTAATGCCCCGGGAGTGGCCAACATATCAGTAGAAGAAATGAAATAGAGATGGATTGGCCTGCGCTCGAGGGCTAAGGAAAGGGTCGTAGCCCAGCTGTGTGTGAAATGCAGAGGACAGGAGGAGGAGACAGGAGGGGACCTTCCAATGTGGCCCCCCATCAGCTGCTGAGCTGATGGTTGAGACAACTCGGGGGCCAGAGGCAGTCTGTGGATTTTAGTACCTGGACACATCTGGACCGCCAACAACCACTGGTATGTGCTAATTCCCCATATCATCACCTGGCATCAACACCCATGTTGACAACAAGCATACAAACACCCTCACAAATATAAATGCCTGGAAAGTCCATTTAAAGGAGGGAGTCAGCACAACTGGTGCATTATGATACAGGTAGTCATGTACAAAAATAGTGATGTCCCTGTCATACAATTTGTGTACCTACATCCAACAAATGAGGCAGTGTTGATCTGTCAGGATACTTCAATTCGATTTCCTCAGAAGCAGAAGATAACTCCTCAGTCCTGACCCGAGCTACTCACAACGAATATTAATCCTTCGTGCTGAGTACCCCGGAGGGGGAAAGCGGAATGGGATGGTAGAGAGACTGCCACAGAGATGATGAACGCCAGTACTCAGTCTGCCTCTTCACATCAAAGATTGGATACAGCACCTGCAAGAGTCACTGTCGCAATTACTAGGGACATACAACATCAGTTTTTCACTTTCTACTCTCAACACTTAATTCTCTTTAATTCTATTATTTCTTCACTCACCCTAATTTCTCTGTAGCCTTGCTTCTCTCTATAAATGATAGCTCTTCTTAAAAAATGCTTATTACTGATTCTGGAAGAACTTCTCAACCTTTGTTAGAGATTGGTTTTATGTTGCTATATATATATATATAGTTGATGATAATGTGTTCTTCAAATCAGCTGATGTTATTTAATTTCTCCTGTCTTATTGTGACTTCTGTCAATACTTGTATTTGTAAATGCTTGTTTATTAAAGTTCGTTTCTCCTTTCTTACTTCGACATTTGTTGATAACTTGTATTTGTAAATGCTTGTTTATTACAGTTAGTTTCTCCTTCCTTACTTCGACATCTGTCGATAACTTGTAGTTGTAAATGCTTGTTTATTTAAGTTCGTTTTTCTTTTAAACTCTATTTTGGTTTATTACCATTGAATTTGTAAATGCTTATTTGTTAACAGTTCGTTTCTCCTTTAAACTTGGCCTTTGTTTATAACCTTGACATTTGTAGATACTTGCTCTTTTAAAGTTCGTTTTTTCTTTGACTTTAATATCTTAAACAAGAACCTTTTAAACATAAGGTTAATTCATACATAAACTCTGTAGCCTTGCCGACTTCCACGGTAACGGTCTACTATCAAACTCTTCGAATAAACCTTGACAATATTTATCAGTTTTCTGTAATATAATCTTCAAATGTAATTTTACCTCACAGGAGTTTCTGTTCTGAAGCGCGCTCTCTCTCCACACAGCTGATTCCTGTCAGACCTCAGTTGAAGTGCAAGGCTTCCAGCTGGAGAGCTCGTAACCTAGCAACCAACCGATTGCAAGACTAGAACTGTAACTAACCTTCAGGACTCACAGCGGCCATCTTGGATCTTCTCTTCTTGATTCTTCCTTTGAAATAAGCGCAAGATTACTCTGCAAACCTTCTTCCAGTTTGGGCTTTGCTGTCTCCACTGAGGATATCTCTTTGCTTTTCTCATGCACTTCTTTGATTTGACTTGGCAAGTTTGTGTGGTCATGACATGATCACATTTTTTTATTTTATTTCTTGTTTCCCAAATAGATACTCCTGGTGAAGCATATGAAGGGGTATGTGTAGAGAGAGATGACCAGTCCCAGTCTCATCTGGAGGAAGGGCAGGGTGACATATCCATGAGTCCACCCGGTACATCGCTGGGCCATTCAAGTGCAGCAGACATACCATCCCATGCAGCTAAAAGTGGGGGTATAGCTGATCCACAGCAATCCACCCCTTGAGGCCTTCGCATCACCAGGGTCTGAAGTGTCGAAAGGCATCAACAGGCACTGCAGGGTACACAAGAGTAGGCAGGAGTCAGGGAGCAGGAAATGTCAAGCAGGTCATGTTGAGAATTCAGCACCTGCAAAATAAACAAATGTGCATTATTGCCCAATCACCCTGGGCTTTGACAATCTCTCACAAAAATGTCTGCTAACCAGGCTGTGATCAGCACAAAATTGGATAGCATCAAACGTTCCCTTGACCAACTCTGCAGGGAGATGGCAGAGGACAGACACCAGGTAAGACATGGTGAGCACAGCTGTGCTACAAGGAGTGATGCTCTCACCAGGGCAATTGATGGGCTTGCCCAGGTGACTACACAACATAGCAGACATACCCTTGTCCTGCAGGTGGAGATGAGCCACTGAAATGGCGATGTGGCCAGAGGGCTGCATCAAATTACTGCAGCGGTTGAGGCAATACCAGCTGCCAGCATTGCCAGTGGTGTGACAGATGGGGCAGCAGACAGCAAGGTATCTAGCCTGAGCAGTGTGTCTACTGCTGAGCCACATGCCCTGAGGCAGAGCAGCAGCCACCAATCTGTACCAACTACATCTGGCACCCCACACGCTGGACACAGTGGCAGAAAATGACTGCAGTCTGACATTGTGCCTGCCTTGCCACATTCTGGACATTTCCCCATGCGGTGACGTAACTGCTCAACATGTGTAGGCAAGATTTACTTTGAACTTATGATGGACCAGTAGTCCAGCCCTGTTGATGCCAACACTGAAATAAAAGTGCTGCCCTTTGGCGTTTAGAAACAGCAGTTGTCTTTGTCATTTTTTAGGTTATCAGGTACAGGTGTATTTCTGACCATGCAAAAAATAACTTGTTGTCTTATGATCCCTGTGCCTTCTCCCCTCTGCTGCTCTGCTTCCTTCAACTGGCATTTGTGCAGGTGGAGGTGGGTCATCATCCTCAAATTTAGATCCAGACACCTCTAAGTGGCGGTCTCGCCTTCAGGCTATGTTGTGCAATATTGCACAGGTTCCCACTATCTTGCACACTGTTTCAGGGGCACTCTGCAGGTCTCCCTCACTCTTTTACATACACCTGAAATGTGACTTCAGGAGGACAATCGTATGTTCAATCATTATCCTTGTGTGCCTATGTGCCATGTTGTAGTGACTTTCCCGGGGACTGTTGGGAATCAAGTACAGACCATTTTGCAAACTCAAACCTGATTGCAACTGATTTTTGAGTTGCACATTGGTCGTACATTGGGCCCTTATTGTCTGTAGCCTGTCTCTGTCTCAGTGTACTCCTCCTAGACAGTCACGCACAATAGGTAGCTTAGGTGTATCTGGATAAGCCATCATTGGCAAGATGGGAGGGTGGATGTGGGCACAACCCCACTTACACTCGAATAGGCTGTGTCCTGCCTCCACACAAAGAGCTACATACTCACTGTAGAAAGTCTGGAGCCAGGACAGGGAAGGAGATGCCTGGGGACATCAAAGGAATTCTCTAGAAGTTTCTCACACACTTCAAAGGGCCACCTGGGTATAATGACTGGATCTCAGATGTCAGTTCTTCAGTACACTTTTGCACTTGTGGATACTCCGCCAGGAAGAATGACTGTTATGCTGCTGAAGGAGTGCCACTCTGCTGGACTACTGCTCAGCTAAACTCCTGCTTTCATGTGCTGACCTGGTGTGTGCTTTCCACATGCCCAGGTGATAAGTACTTAGCTGCATCTCTTGAACCCAGAAGCCCAAGGTAACCCCAAGGGCTAGTTGGCTGGCCTCCTGACCTGAGCCTCTGGGACCGAAGGCTCCGGGAACCTTGGATCTACACCTGTACTCTGCAGCCTGTATCGCATTTAGAACTGCCACTGTGCAATGCATCCTCAGCGCAGGCCCTCACATCCCTCATTGATGGCAGCCTCAACAATGATGCCAGACTCCACCTCACAGCCTCGTAGCTCTTCAGAACCTATGCACCACCCTGGCTGAGGGACACATATTAGACTCCGGACTTCTCATTGCAAGCCCTCGTCGACTTGATCTTCATTTTTCAATGACAATGCAACACCTCACACTGGAGCTTTGCTGCATCTCGGAACTGACACATCTCTTCGGCTGCAATGTGCAGCTTTGTCGTGGATCCTCGCAGTGTTATGCAAACTAGGATTGAGGGTACTTTTGTTTAGGTGGCCTAACTTTGTCCCTATAGCTTGCCTGCACTTCACTTGTCTTTAACTATTAACATTCATGTAGTGCAGATCAAGCCCAGCTGTGCAGCCAGTGTGACAAATAATAGTGTTTCTATTTCTCTCTCTCATCCTATTCACCTTACCCTAGGTACACTTCTAACCTACGTACTGACGTCTTGTTCAGCCCTTATTGTACATATTGGTTTTCCAAATGTAAAAATTAAACACTTTTTCACCTCTCTAATCATCACCCTACAGGTAACGTAATCTCTATTGGCTAAAGCTCCAGGTGATATGACCAATGAACTCAGGAGAGCGACATTTATTGGTGGCAGGAAATAAATCATGTCATTGTTTTTTAAAGTTCAAAATACCTATCTTGACCATGAAAAAAATATTCAGTGTGATGGAGGGAATGCAAATTTGTCTGCAGGTACCCACTTAGGGCCCACCGAAAATTAAATAACTCTAAATTCAGTCTTCGTCCTCGAGGCCATTAGGATTCACCAATGTGAGATCTATTGGCTTTGGAAATGTTTTTTAGAAATATAGAACAGCTGCTCCGACTGCTGTGCAACATCGCATAAAGTAAAGAAAAAAGCTCTAGGATGCAGCCAGCGTTGACTGCCTCACAGTGCTATTATTTTCTTTAGTTTCAGCATGTTGCAGAGAAGCCTGCGCTGCTGTGCAACTTTTCCAAAAAAACATTGACAAAGTAAACACATTTCGTATAACTGAAACATATTGTTTTTTCCAATGCTTGTGCTTTTATCTAGGTAATCTATAATCTACACCAAATTAGAAACCTTCAGGGCATATAGTAGAACAATGACTGTATCTTCTGGAAAGGGTACAAGTTAATGACACTGTGATAAAAGGTCCCACAAGAGACAGGAAGTTACAGAAAAGTGTCCCTGAAATACATCTTGGTCTAAGCAGCTCTAAGCAGCAAAAGAGACATGCTGATTTATAAAAGAGGGAGGGATGAATTGTAATACAGTTAAAGAAAAATGTATTTACGAGAAGACACTGCTCAGCACTTCTTTGGCCAGCAAGTTCTTTGGCTTACTGCCACAGGTCACTGAAGGCTCTTCTACAATATTCTGGGGCAAAATAAATAAATAAATATAATATTTACAGCATCACTTTCTACTTTCCTTCTTAATTAATCTATTGCCATTTCGGTAATTAAATTAACTTTATAGTCTGACTGAGCAAAAAACATAAATAATTTAAGCTATTTTAAAATTACACTAACAGTGTGAAGCGAATTATTATTTTCTGGTAATACGCTGATGACCTCATTATGTACGTGAACTAGGATTTTTAGAAATGTGGCAGTGAAATTCACTGTGGTGTCTTTACATGTTTTAAGAGGAAGATTACAAACTGCACACATTATTTTTGTAGCTTTAAGATTACTGAGTCATAGTACAGTGTACTAGTACTTATCCTTCGAGCTCAGTCTCTGTTCAGCTCACCGCATCCCCTGGGTGCCTCACTCCCAGCTCCTTACATCAGAGATTGTTATTGACTCTTTCAGCCAAGGCCAGTCCAGGGAAGAACCTCTGGACTAGGAGCCCAGGAAATAAACATGTCCTTTCTCTGCTAACTTCCTTCTCCTGTGCCCTGATAGGAATGCCTGGCACCGTAAAATGGATAGTGTGGGATTACAGTCACACCGTAAACTCAAAAGAGGGCTTCTCAAGCGTGCTGCTATAACAACTCTGAAATACATACAGGCTTCAAGGCTGCATGCAGTGTCGGATGCTGCTAAAACTCCCTGCTGTTTAACCGTCAACTGATACCTGAGGGTCATAACCCAGGGAAAATAGAAAGAATCACATCTGTATATATCTGGAGACAATGCTTGCATTCCAGATGAGAGCGCAACAGCAACAATGAAAAAGCAAAAAAGTGCTTTAACGTGGCCTGGGTTGACCAAATCATTTTGCTTTTTTTACTAATTTCCACCAATTGTGCAGGGGCATTCAGATAACAAGTAACACAAGGGAGGGAGGACAAAGACAGTGCAGCCCGAGAAGGGTGGCGGAGTGGGTTAAAGAGAATGACATAAGAGAGGCGGGTGGCGTAAAAAGATCGGACAGTGGGAGGAGACTGGGGGTGTTTAAAAAGAATTGACGGCGGGAGGAGGGCAGGGAGGCTTAAAAATAATGGAGGACATGGGTTGGGTTTAACAGAATGACAGGGGTAGGGCAGAGAAATAGCACAACAGTGAGAGGAGGGCAGGGGTGAAGGGGAGGGACTATAGAGACATGCATTCTATAACAGTGCATGTCCAAAAGTAAAAAAAGAGTACTTGGAGATGCTTGCTGCCAGTGGAAGAACACAGGCCACAGGAAGCTGTACTTGATCCCTGTGCCGCGACAAGGACAAAAACTCGAAGCCCTGGATGAAACCAGAGGTGAAGAGAAGGTGCTAATCATTAGGAAGCAAGGAAATGTGAGTGAGGTGGAAGCTAGTGAAGAGGACAGGCTTTAAGCCCCTTTTACATTTTTACTTTTTTGGGGGGTTACAGGAGATTTCGCAAGCACAGAGCAAGCACTGTGCAGTTGAAACTTTAAAAAGGCGCTCTGTGATAGTGATCAAGTTGTGGTTTGTACAAGATCTTCCCTTGCCTATCTTCTCCAAAAACCGAAGAGACTTACTTAGAAGTGTTACATCTCTAATGAAAAACAATTGGGTGACAGCAGGTCTGTTCCATATGTACCTTGGAGTATACAACATAGAAATTGTGAGGGTGTCTGCGCCTGTTCCTAAGTGTTGTGTGGTGCTTATCTTATCCTTACACACTGTGCAGAAGCCTTGTAGAATACAGGTGGACTTACCATAAACATGTTTGCCATTGGTTAATTAGATGATGGATATGAGGGTGCATTGCCCGTGGGTGGAATGGGATTTGTAGCCACAGAGGTGGCAGGATTGCGTTCCGGTAGTGTGCTACTCATACAAATGTATGTCAGCTCAGTCTGACAGGGTTGTTGGCCTGTATCCCTTACGAGCTATTAAAGGTATCACCTTCTTGGAGAGTGGGAAATGGAAGCAAAAAAGTTCGAATCAAAATAAAAAAAGAGTACAAACATCTGCCATAGACAAAACTTTGGTTGATTCCAGTTGCATATTGAGTGTGTTTATTGTTGTTTAATGGTGAATGCTGGTTTTCGTGCTTTGAATTAGATAACTGTCTAATTACTTTTTCGTCGGATTATATCTCAGTGAACGAGGTGTCGCTTAGGAATGTGCAATTGTTGTGTACGTGCCTGCGAGTTTCCATGAAGCTGCCACAGATATTTCAGTATCAGTAAATCTCATATATAGCACACCGGGCTAAATCTCCCCTTAGAATGATGTCAAACCTGTATGAAAAAGGCACAGGCTACACTAGCTCCATGCATAACCAAAATAAGCTCTTCAGGGGAGGGCGGCTAACAAGGAAACAACAAACAATGCAGCTGTCTTAAAAATGTATTTTCCTTTCCATTCAGCATCTGCCTCTTAATGAAGGTAACTAAATGATTCACATCTGCTTATCCGGCAAATTAAACCCTGTCCTTCTCATAAAATAAAACACAGGGAACGGCGTGCAAAAGAAAATCTAGTATAACGTTGCCTCCAGGATTTTGCAATTGCGCAAAGGCGTGCTTTCTTCTTCGCACAGTTGCCAAAATCTGCAATAAAACATGGAACATGTTTGGCACGCAGCAGGAAACATTGGACAGGCTTCCACCTTCAGTCTATAAGTGTTTCTCTCAGTGTAATATGAAAAGAACCCCTGCGCACAGTGCATGCAAAACGATTGGTAAATACTGCCTGGGCCAAGGCAATTTGTCTTTCAAGACCTTCAGAAAAACAAGCAATCCCAAAGGAGGGGCGTTTAGTTATCTCAAATGTTCTAGAACTGTGCGCAGTTGTTTTGAGGTTACAGCAACTTCCTGGCATTTACAGCTCATTAAACGTAGCAATTAGAATAGATATGGACGTTTTTAAAATTAGATCTGCTTATCTGTGTGTGGGTCAGTACGTTTCAGCTCAGCAGCAAATTTCATTTTTCCGCCCTTCTCTTTCTGCTTCTCTCCTCCACACACGTCGACTGGATGCTATTTAACGCGACTCTGCCATTTCCCAGATTTCCATCAGAAATTAAAAGGCCCAGTGGATAGGTTTCCAAACCTAATAAGAAAAGTGCTGCTCTCCAGCAGTAGCAAGATACCCCCGCTAATAATACATTTTGTAAATGTGGAAGAAACGTGTATGAGTAAAAGCATTTTTATGATATGAAGCTGAACAGCCCGGCCAGTAACTTGGAACTGAATAGTGGAAGCTACATCGTACCAAACAGGCATGCCATACAATAATTTATTTCTATTTAAGAGGGGAAACTAGATTTGAATGCACTGTACAGCCAGGTAGCAAAGCAATATTGCCTCTCGGAAACAATTTTGCATTTAAATGTGATGTGGAAAGGTGTTTAAAATTGTATTTGAATTGTAAAGATAATATTTTCATTTATAGACAAAAATGGAACTGCGTTGGCGTGCAAGAAGCAAAATGAAAATGTTGTAATGAAATGCATGTAGTCTGTGGAAAAGAGATTGGGAGTGACATTTTGGCCATTGGGTCTTCCTTCCAGATGAGGAAAAATAAATCTCAGCAAGTAGATATACGGGATTGCTGCTCCTGTTTTGCCCAGAATGATTCTCTGAGGTGAAATGTCACAATTAATACTAGTATTTCTTAAAGTGTGGATTTTATTGTCAATGTTTATTACGCTCTCTTTTTCTACGGTACATTCCTCTCTCTGCATGTTTTTGCCTCAACCTTTTTCATTTTTATTCTGAAATGAATGACTAGGATAGTAACGATCAGCGAACAGGGTAACATTCATAACAAACACTGGCAAAGCCAATAGGTCTGTTTTCTTTAGACATAGTGTTTGGTAATCATTGTGTGCTGTGCACCAAGATGCACTAGAATGAAAATCCCATCATGAAGCAACACCCCAAGCTAAAATATCATGCAAGATGGTAAGGGGCTTCATTCGTATTTAGAACAACCTGCATTAACAAAGGTGAGCTGTACCCTGATAGATGAGTGTTATAAAAAGGATTACAATTAGGAAATATTCATTAAAAACGGAGAGCTATAAAGCATGCGCAAAAAGCTATTCCATTCCAGATACTTTTGATAAATGACCCATCCTATTATTGCATCTCAAATAAAGCCTACGTGAGTGCACAGTTTTACTTTCTGAAGAAAAAGCTGTACATCCAACAACATTATCATGATAAATAAAAACAAAAGACGTTACAAGGGCAATTAGTGAATAGCATTGTATCTCTATGAAAGGCTAAGAGCTTCAGGCAGCACACACTTCCTTAAAAAAATCTTCAATTAAAATGCTGTTATACCAGTACAATCAATAGTTGAAAGAATACACAAGGTCTCAGGTACAAGGCACATGTCTGGTCACAACTGCACTACAACAAAAGGACAATTTGATGCCCATCACTAAAATTAAACAATGCAAATATCTACAAAATGCTAACAGTCTGATGGGCAGCCAATCCAAACAATGACAAAGCATCAAAAACATGAAAGCTTGCAGTTGAAAGTGGCTGAATCCTTAGACTGCCTTGTTCTTCATAATATAAAGCCTCCTGACAGGCCCCAATATTATTTAATCATCTGGGGCCCCCTCTTCCCTTGTATTTGCGAGCCGCTAGCTTGCTAGGTGATAACCAACTTAGGCCAGTTCCAGGTCAACACAGAGGCAGCTGTCCAGAAATCAACTTTCCTCCAGTTGCCTGCCCTTTTGTGGTGTTACTTGCTAAAGTGCCTGGACCTAAGTCGCAGACAGCTGAAAGTATGGAGCAGCTAATGAACAAGGATACTCACTGTTTACATTCACATGGCAGATGAAAATTAAATGTGTTCCCTACTGTTTTCTTTACCCACAGAGTCCCCTGGGATGGCCGTGTGGAAAAGGACTTTGAGGGGGATTGCGTAATTGTGGATTTTGTTAAACAATCTGCACCTGAGGATCTAATTTGTGCCACTTATTTGGGCTCAGCATGGCAAACTAATATGAAAGCATTGCCATTGGGGTATTGTTACAGATTTGTTAATTCAAGGTTTGGAAAACTGAGGGACAATATGGCCAACGAGTCGGCCGCGGAGCAGCTATCAAGTGACCTTTATTCAGTGCCCACAAACATTCATGTTTCCACATTAGCTGAGATTCGCAGCTCTAACTGACCTCATCATGTTTTTCCCCAACAGCTTGATGCAGATGATAGTACAGACAATGACTCGAAACTCAATATCCTGGCCAGGGATTATAAAATGCCATGTGTGCCCACTTCGATACTGGTAGCGGATTTTGAACAAGAAGTCCACATTGTTGTTGTCAGGCTCTGCTTGTAAGGTTAAGTTGTGGACCGTAACATATCCGGGCTTGCTGCCAAAATTCAGGTGAAAAACTGGGTGAACTTTGTCTCAATTAATTCAACTGTTCCGGGTCAAGTTGTCAAAATCTTTTGGTTTTGTTCTTATAAATTCTGTAGTGATATTTTCTCCACAAAGGTTCATCCAAATTGTGTTTTATTATTTTATTTCATTTGTATTCTGGAATTTAGGCACCTACATCATGCTCTTGGTTTTAACATAGTACTTGCTGGGAACTTTAATCCCAAATTGGGCTCAGAGGAGGAGAGTGGGCAGCCGTCCGAGTCTGCAAGTGTTGTGACCCTGGACACGCCACTTGAAACACCACCTCCAGCACTGACACAAACCAGCAATTGGCAGCCTAAACCGTCGCAGGATGGAGTGTGGCTCTGCCTCCATGGAGTATCATGCAACCTGTTCCAGGTATATCGCATGGCTATGACACGCAGGTGAGAAGATGTCAACTGCCACACCCCAGGTGCAGCATCACTGGGCACAAAGCCCCCTCCAGAACCAGTGGAGAAATGCATCCACTCACCAAATCCTTGGCAGAATGAAGCACTCTGGGCACAAAGCCCCCTCCAGAACCAGTGGAGAAATGCATCCACTCCCCCAATCCTTGGCAGGATGAAGCACTCTGGGCACAAAGCACCCTCCAGAGCATGTGGGCAAACCAACCACTTGAGACACTGTGGCTTTGCACTCTCCAGGAGCAAGCAGTGGGCAAACCACCTGCTTGAGAGACTTGAGAGACTGTGGCTTTGCACTCCCCAGGACCAGGCAGTGGGCAACCCACCCACTTGAGAGACTGTGGCTTTGCACTCCCCAGGACCAGGCAGTGGGCAAACCACCCACTTGAGAGACTGTAGCTTTGCACTCCCCAGGAGCAAGAAGTTGGCAAAGCACCTACTTGAGAGACTGTGGCTTTGCACTCCCCAGGACCAAGCAGTGGGCATGGAGCTCCCTCGAGGAGCAGTGGCGTCGTACCATCATCCGGCTGAGGTGAACCCCCTCCCCTTCCCCCTGAGGTGCCTGTTTTTTTTTCCGACCTGATGCCTCTGCAGTGTTCTCTCCATTTTGAGGCAGGTGTCGTGTGGGCTTCGCCCATGCTTTTTGGGACCAGTGGTCCACGGACATTTAGATGGGACAGTGTATGGACTTGTGTACTTGATGTAAATATTTGTGTATACTGATTATTTGCTTTTCACTAGATCTATCTGATTGTTCCAATATAACACTAGTTAAACTCATTTAGTTTTCTCCTTGCGTCCTTCCAGGGGGTGATGGGTTGTATCTGTGATGTTGTTGGATATGTGTGTGTGTGTGTTGTTGTGGGTGGGGGTGTTGCGTGCCGCGTTTGTGTCACTCTCCTTCCCTTCTCCCCTCCCCGGTGTGCTAGGTGCAGTACTCACCGTCGCCGCCTTCTTTCTACTTCGTGGTGTATTAGTAGATACACCAACATGGGTAGGCTCTGCAATTCGGGCTCCATGGCGTCCTGGTTCTTCGTGGAATGTCGAGAGGTGAGTGGTTCCCTTTCGTTGTTCAGTTTCCGTCGTGCTTTTGATGGCATTGGTACTGCCCCGGAAAAGCTGGCGGATTCGTGCCTTGTAAAAATGTGGGCAGTACATTGTCTTCCGCCTGTCTGTTGGCAGTTACCGCCGCAGTGCTTGTTGCTACCGCCGCGGCGGTCGGAGTGTTAAAGTGGCTGTATGTGTTGGTGGTTTCCGCCATGGTTGTGATCCCATTTGTTTTACCGCTGGCCTGTTGGTGGTATTACGGCCACTTTAACATCGACCGCCAGGGTTGTAATGAGGTCCTTAGTATAAATCCAAAGTTTACATTCCAAAAATGAACTTGATAACTGTTTCCATTACTAGGGTTGTGAAGGTAGGTTAAATATGCTAATTAGGAGTACAGCCAATTTCAACATGGTTTAGGATTCAGAGCTCATGCACTGGAACCTGGTTAGCAGAGTCCTAGTGCACAGAGTTCAAAAACATTAGCATTAGTCCAAGTGCATAATGCAAAAAGGCGATGATGCAAAAAGAGGCATTTTCTTGAGTAGCCTCCTTCCAGATGAAAGTTGAGAAGCAAATCATGCATTCCCTGGGCAGTTCATCTAAGCTGAAGAACGTGGAAAAGTGATCTGCATTAGCATGGTCAGTTCAGGGTCTGTGCTCCACTGTAAAGTTCATAACCTGTGGGAAGATGGGCCACCTAAACTGTTTGGGGTTGTCCCTCTCATCTGCCTGAGCTGCCTGAGAGGTCTGTGGTCATTTTGAATCCCGAAATGAGTTTCCAAAATGAAGGGTCTCAGCCTCTTCAGTGACCAAATCACAGCAAAGCCTTCCATCATTATGACACACCAACACTGCTCTCTGGGGAGTAATCACCTGCTGATAAAGACAACTGGTGGATCCGGACCTAATCATGTGATACTCTTTCCCAATCCTATGTTTTGAAACATCTGTTTGGACCACAAAGTGCTTTCTAAAATCAGATGCAATGCGTATGAGTGCTATACACCTCCTTCAACCATCAGTCCATATGACGGTCTTTGGCAGTGCTGAGTCAGGTCTGTCAGGCGGGCTACAATGGTGCCCTATCCCTTGGCAAGCTGTCTGTAGTAACCTGTCAGACTCAGGAAAGCTCTGAAAGGAATCCTGCTTTTGGGAGGTTCACAAGTAATAATTGACCTGGAGAGGCTAGACATGAGTTCTGGAGTAAGCCCTTTTTTGTTTTTCCCTGGGCACCAGCACCACAAGGCAGGCCTAGGGACTTCTATTTCTATTTTCCAGAATGTATATAGTGCATGGCTACCCAACGAGCCTCTCAGCACTGGTAAGACCTTAGCTCCGAATAAAAATATCTATGAGTCACTAAAACAAATGGGTTTTCTGTAGTCTCCTAAAGGAGATTTCTGAATTCTCTTGTACAATATGGAAATGGAGCTCATTCCAGAGCTTAGGAGCTAGAAATCTAAAGGAGCTTCTACCTCTCCTCACTTTCCTAATCCTAGGAACCCAGAGAAAGTTTTGACCCTCAGAATGTAAGGTTTGTTTGGGGACATAGGGAGAGATTAGATGTTGAATTGGAAAGGGTCTTTTTCACTGTACACCTTGACAAACCAGACATAAGGACTTGAATTGTATTATTTTCTGGACTGGCAGCCAGTGAAGAGCTGCCAGTGCAGGGGCAGCTGAGGTGCATTTGAGGAGTCTAAAAAGCATGCTTGCTGCTGCATTCTGTATTATCTGCAATACGTTGGTAACATATTTAGTGTTGCCTCAGTAGAGAGAGCTCCCATAGTCCAAGCACGAGTAAATGAGGCCCTGCACAGGTTGATAGGAAGCCAGCTCAAGAACTTTCTTAAGGCGCAAAGAACTCCAAAGCAGTATGCTGCCACTAGAGTGTTCAATCATCCTCTGGGACAACATTTTGTAAACTTCTTCCTTGGTGCTTGTCCTTACTTTTTCTGACAACCTTTTATCTTGTTTTTTTAAAGGTAAACTGCAATGTGTCAGTATCATGAACACACAATCTGAGTCAGTCCAGGTGTCATGGATAAATGTCCAACAATCTGCCCCAGCTAGCCTTGAGGTGTAGGGGAGAGCACTACTACCCCTGCTGAACCATCTTTGACATTGTGGGATAGGAGGTCTAGGAGAGGTTCCCTTTCCTCTTTCTCCCCTCCCTCCGTAGCCATGAGCATAGTCATGCCTGCCCTGTCAAAGAGGAGTTTTGGCCGGTTCACATGAATCACCCTGTGTGGTGTCTGGGGGTACCAAGGTCCACCATGTAAGTGACCTAAACCATCCTATCCAGTACCACATAGGGTACAGTCAATTAGTAATGGGAGTTACAGGTTCCACAACCCACACTTTCTGACCTATCTGATAATCCACCAAGGTTGCTTTTTTGACCATGCCAGCACTTAATAAGCTTCTGTGTGGCCTCCAAGTTTTTAATAGTCCACTTCATGTATTCAGCCATGGGAGAAGGCAGGCTCAGCCTTTGGGTTCCTTGAGAACCCACTCTCCTCACACAAAACTTAAGGGGCCTCTGAGAGGGTGCCCCAACAGATACTCCACTGGAATGGCAGGGCTCATAGTTACGCTCTACAGGCCAATAACTTTTACCCACTTAAAGGTGACAATTGAACTTTCACCTCATTGTCAGCATTTACAACCCTTTGGAGGACATCTGGTATGATGTGCTCCCTGGAAACCAGCCGGTCCACGACTGTGGTCATACTGGCTCCAGTATGCCTCAAACCCTCTACTTTGGTCCCATTGATGATTGGTCATTGTCAGAACTTCACTATGCTAGGAGGTAGCCAGTCAGGACTTCAACATCCACTTCATTCATGGAGAATAAGGTGGATTCAGTCCAACCTTTGTCACCCAAATTCCTAAATTTGAAATCAATTGGGGCTGCTTGCTTGCGGGGACATTAATGGAACAGTCTGAGTCTCCATTTTAATGTCCTGGTTTGTGACAGTCCAGACATATCCCAACCTTCATGGGGTCAAAAGGTTTCCACTCCTAGTATCCTCCCCACTTGGATATGGAAAAAGCATGAGGGTTCCCCCACTGGAGTAGACATTTGCACCCTTATGAGAACTCCTTCTTTTAATCCTTGCTGCGCCCCTTTTTGCGCTGAGGGGTGCTGAACCCCTTTTCTTGGGATCATCCTCATGGGACTTTTTAGACACCCCAGTGCACACACCCACATTTCAACTGCCTTACCAAGCTGCCTACGGTCAGACAACTTGATATTCTCTGGATGCTGGTGTAACTCTGAGCAACAAATACTGAAGATGTCTCCTTCATGATCAGATTATACAGCCCATCATAAACAGTGAATGTTTTGCCTTTTACCCAGTCCCCTAGTGCTCTTCTGTTTCTAATTTGCAATCCACAGCCATGAAGGTGTATCTCACAGAACGTTGATGGATCGGCGTTCACCTGAGTTCCGTATGTAGGGCCGTTCTGGTATCAGCTAACAGATTGTCATGAACAGGAGTTCATTAGAGGCATTGAGAGAGAGGTAAGGACAGATTTCAGGCCTAAACGTGTGTGCATGTCTGTTTGTGGAGATGGGGAACTCAATCTCAGTTGAACTGTCCATGTCCTTGCAGAACTTGATACAAGGAGTATGCCCATTGGGGCCATTATTAACTTTCAGTTAGTGCTGTGATCGTCTTGAATACCACTTGGAAAAACAAAAAAGTGATAGATGAAATACTTGGCACAGTCTGACCTACTGGTAATTTACTCAGGGTGCTTGGTCTAAATGTCATTCATTTTTGCACAGTGCGACACTCCAGACAAGAAAGTCATTTTCAAACCAGACTTTGTGCTTCTCTTATAGGAAGAGTGCAATCCAAGCTGACATCCTTGGCCATTTTTTGCCCAGCGTGGCCTAATCAGTGTGGTGCAGCTTGAATCCTATGGAAACGTTAACACTGGACTCAGACATGGGCATGCCTTTTGCAGGAAGAGTGTTGCAAAAAAAGGATTAATGCAATGACTGAATTTATCCCAGTCCATGTTTTTTGCCCACTGTGGCACCTAAGGTGATGACCAGCCATATGAAAATTATCCTAATCCTTTTTTGGCATTAAGTCAGCTGGGCCTTTAAACCTACATGCCATACCATATACTAGGGACTTGCAGGCAGGTTGTCATGCCAATTATAATTATGCCTAATTTGCATAAACTTTTAAACAGATCACTGGCCCTCAGTCTGGTTAGGAAGGCCCAGGGCATGGTCAGAGTCAGAAACCACCAGTACCAGTCAAAAATGGGTGTGATCAGTGCAAAAGGATGATTTTCCCACACAGGAATTCTGAGGCTACCAGTTCTTTGCTCTGCACTATTGACATGGATGCATCTAAAGACAGAAATTGGCTCTTGTAGGGACCCCAACACCTGTCGCCTCATGGACACATTCCCTCTAACTAAGTGCAGCAATATTCCATTCCGCAGTAATGTTCCCTGCATTGTTATGCATGTCTCTGTAGCAGTATATGATTGGTGTCTGCTCTCTCAGAGGTGTGGCAATTTAGGGACCGCTGATGGTGAGGGTCTCAAATAATACAAAGAAATGTGTCCCGTGAAATATCTTGAAGAGTGAAAGTTGTATACAGTGTTTTTGAAAATAAGGGACATAGGCGGTCATTCTGACCGCGGTGGTCGGCGGTCACCGCCCGCCAAGCGGTTCCCGCCGAAAGACCGCGACGGCCATTCCGGCTTTCCCGCTGGGCCGGCGGGCGACCGCCAGAAGACCGCCGGCCGGCCCAGCGGCAAAGCCCCTTCAACAATGAAGCCGGCTCCGAATGGAGCCGGCGGAGTTGCAGGGGTGCGACGGGTGCTGTGGCACCCGTCGCGATTTTCAATGTCTGCAAAGCAGACAGTGAAAATCTTTGTGGGGCCCTGTTAGGGGGCCCATGCCAGTGTCATGGACAGTGCAGGGGCCCCCAGGGGCCCCACGGCACCTGTTCCCGCCATCCTGGTTCTGGCGGTGGACACCGCCAGAAACAGGCTGGCGGGAAGGCGGTCGGAATCCCCATGGCGGTGCTGCAAGCAGCGCCGCCATGGCGGATTCCCTGGGCCAGTGGGAAACCGGCGGGAAACCGCCAGCTCCCCTTTTCTGACCGCGGCTTTACCGCCGCGGTCAGAATCGCCCAGGAAGCACCGTCAGCCTGTTGGCTGTGCTTCCGCCGCCCTCCGCCATGGCGGTCATGGACCGCCAGGGTCAGAATGACCCACATAGTACCAAAAAAGATAGTCAAAATGCACCCTGTTGACCTAATCTGATGAGGAGCATGATGTAAAGGGGAAGAACAACTTTCCCTGGAAGAGGAACTTGCATGATTAAAAAACTGGCAAATATAAGAGTATGGCAATCAATTGAAGTTTCTTTCCCCTGAATTTAATGCATACATATATATATATACATCTATAGCTAGGTTCCATAGAAATTCAGCAGTTACAGTTATGGTTAGCTCATGTAATTGTAACTCATGACCTAAGGTAACTAGAATTTGCACCCTCACCATTCGCAAGCATTTTCTCAAAATTCACAAATTATTTGCAGCTAGAGATATACAAATGTATACCTTAAATGTCTCCTAAACTATTAAACGATTTACACCAAATAACAAAAAGCACAATCTGCATATCGACAGCTAGCTTTGTGCCAAATTTGGTGTAATTCCGTTGGGCTGTGAACGTGCTGACAGGTCCTATGAGAATTAACATGGGAAATGCTTTTTGAGCCCCCTTTTTCTCGGCTCCCCCTTGACGGATCACCCTGAAATATCCTGTGCGCAACAAGAATGACTAGGCCTCTTTTTTGAGGAAAATTTCATAATTTGGCAAATGGTACCAAAGATATAGGCAAGTCAAAAAACCCTTTTTCTATGGAAACATGGTCCTAACTATAACTACCTACTGACGACCACCAGTAGGTGATATATATATATATATATATATATATATATATATATATATATATATATATATATATATATATGTATGTACACTGAAAAAGCAAAGGTTACAGGGACATTATAGTTAGCAAATGGAACTAAAAACATAGAGATTCACTTAAAAAAAGCAATGGTTACAGTGTTGTGGCAGAACCCAGCCTATTTAGTTGCAATGGGGCTATGCATAGCCTCACCCCCCCCATGCCTATCAAGTCAGTTATTGGTCCATTCAGGCTCTGATAAACCCCCTAATGTGTGACTGTCTGTCGTGAGTTCACAAAATTACAACTGTCAGTTATATCCAGTCATGTGACCTAAGGCAGGTTACAGGCACAGAGGGCTAAGGGCAGGAAAATGCCAACTTTGTAAAAGTGGTATTTTCAAACTTGTGATGATAAATCTGACTTTACCATTAAAGAGGGGTTATCCTTTAAAGTTCATAGGTAGCAAACATAATATATCTACCACTTCTGCATTAGGAATTATAACTTTTTTTAAGGAATCCCCAATGTTACCCTATGGGAGAGATAGTTATCTCAGTAGTGAGAAAACGAATTGGGGAGTGTTTCACTACTAGGACAAGTAAAACTAAAACGTACATGTCCTACCTTTTAATTACACAGCACTCTGCCCTATAGGCTACTTAGGGCCAACCATAGGGGTGACATATGCAATAAAATGAGAGTTTAAGGCTTAGCAAGGGGTTTTAAATGCTCTGCAATGACAGGCCTAGGATAAGGTTTAAGGAGCCACTTAAATGGGTGGCACAATAAATGCTGAAGGCCCACTGGTAACATTTAATTTACAGGCCCTGGGTATATGGTATTCCCCTCTACAAGGTGCTTACATGTAAATTAAATATGCCAATCAGGTATATGGCAATCAAACCATGTTTAGGGAAGTGAGCACATTCACCTTAGCTCTGGTTAGCACTGGCAATGTACACAGAGCCAGATTTAGCAGAAAATGATGGTGTGCATCTCTCTGCCAAATTTGGCAGCATCACGCACCGTCATTTTCAAAATACATGGATGAGCGGTATTTATTAGAACATGACGCACCCCTGTGTTTCCACCTGTGCCGGTGCTAAATTTGCTGCTGTGCACCAATGCAGCAACCCTTGCACCATAGTGCAAGGATGACTGCGTTGAGGGGGAGACTGTTTTTGTGCAGGGAGGAACACCTTCCTTCACACAAAACAATCTTAAATGGTGGTTTGCTCTTTTTATGTGTGCTGCAGAATACAGGACAGATAGAGAGAGCAAAACACAAGGAGAAATGTAAGCTTTTCTCCTTGTAGCGCCATGCTAACGCCACCCTGGGGTGGGGGTTAGATTTTGGTACTGCCTCAGGCTTACAAAAACTCAGATATGTGGGCCAGCATCAAAATGCAATGGGTGTTGCTGTGGCACGCCCACAGCAACACGCATTGCACGCCCCTTAAACGCAAAGTGCTACTTATGAAGGGGCCATATTTACAAGGTGCCGTTAAGCCACTAAAAGTAAATACAGCGCAGGGCATTGTGCCACCGGAGTGTCACGGAAAGTGACACTCCGGTGGCGATAGGGGCTTTTAAATATGCCTCACAGAGTCCTAAGGCCAACAGAGCAAAAATCTGGAAAAAATGGAGGCAACCAGGCAAAATGTTTGGAGAAAGACCACCCTGAGGCTGACGGGTCCAACAGATATCACCAGTGAAATATTACCTGGGGTAATTAGCAGTGCATGGTGAGGGCACACGTTACAGTTACCTTAGAGCACGAGCTGTAGTTACTTGAAATATCTATAACTATAACTGGTAAATTTCAAAGGTTTTGTACAAGTAAATTCATAACCCAACTATAATGTCCCTGTAATCATTGTTTTTTTATGTGAATTTCTATGTTTTTTTTTTTTAACATTATGGGGGTTATTACAACTTTGGAGGAGGTGTTAATCCGTCCCAAAAGTGACGGTAAAGTGACGGATATACCACCAGCCGTATTACGAGTTCCATAGGATATAATGGACTCGTAATACGGCTGGTGGTATATCCATCGCTTTACCGTCACTTTTGGGATGGATTAACACCTCCTCCAAAGTTGTAATAACCCCCTATATTTCCTAACTATAGTGTCCTTGTAACCTTTGTTTTTTTCAATGAATTTCCATGTTTTTTGATGTAAAGTAATTTTCATTACTATACGTTAATTCAACCACCAATGTGCACGGCCTTTGACTGTGCGAGGCGGCGGTCGGCAGCAGAACGTGTGACCAACTCCCTATAACCACCCAACTTCACACCGAGCTCGGTATTTGACCGTGCATGCTGGGGTTGGCTGTAGGGTCTGGCCTGTGGCCAGTCCCTGAGGCCAACCGTTATAACCAACCAACCCTGAGAGAGAGAGAAAGTGAGAGATTGAGAGAGAGAGCGAGAGCGATTTAGGCTCAGAATGAGATATTTCTGGACAAATTGAAAAGAAAAATGTTTTTGCCAATTAAAAAGAGTGAGAACACCTTTCAGTATGTAACTTAAATATTTTTTAGTTAAATAGAAACTAAAGCAGGAAATGACCACAGACTCACATAGACTAGTACTGTTAAACATTGGTGCTCATGTCTGTGACCTTATCCACTAGGCCAGAGGTGAATCCCTACTGTGCAGTGTCCAGACTTAGCTATGACATTCACCCCACCGAATTTGAGAGAGAAAAAAAAACTTCAATGGTCCATCATTAGGAATGTTTAACAGTGAAAACACTAGAAAATAAACAGACACACTGCCAAGTGATACTAGGATTTGAAGCTTCAGCTACATCACAAGACCTTGACCATTATGCCAGAAGTGCCTCTGTTCTGCTCTACATCCAAATGAAACTATAACATTTGTACCAAACACCTTGCTAGTCTGACTCTTTGAATTCATTGTATGTAGAGAACAATGCAATAACAATCTCTCTCCACTACATTTTCACACTGTGGGATGGAGAAAGAGAGAGGGAAAGAGAGAGAGAGAGAGAGACAGACAGAAAGTGAGAGATTGAGAGAGAGGGGGAGAAATTAAGAGAAAGATATTGACAGAGAGAACTTGAGAGTGAGAGAAAGAAGGAGAGGCTTTGATGAATGATATATGTAGATTGAGATATCTTAGGGCAAAATAAAGTATAATTGTCAATTAAAACAAGTGAGATCATCTTTCAGTATTAACATTTACTTTCTGAAGTTTAAAATAAATTAAAGAAGAGAAAAGACCAGAGACACACCTGGAGTAGAATCCTCAACTTTCAGTGGGGGGGTCTGTGATCTTAACCATTACACCACAGGTGACTCCTTCCCCTCCTGTTTCCAGACACATCTATGAAATTCACTCCATGCATGTGATGGGAAAGAAAAATGAATGTTCCATCACTAGAAAGGTTTAACAGTCAGATCACTAGTGAATAAACAAACACACTGCCAAGCGACACTAGCATTTGAACCTTCAGGCTACTGAGTGACAGCACAAGACCTTGACCATTAGGCCAGAAGTGACTCTGTTGTGCTCTGCATCACAAAGTAACTATAACATTTGTACCAAACATCTTGCTTTGTCTGACTCTGTGAAGTCTTTGTATGGAGAGACCATTGCAATGAAAATCTGTCTCTCTCTCTCTCTTCCACCTCATTCTGGGATGAAAGAGAGAGAGAGGGAGTGACAGGACTGTGGGGGGAGCGTCAAGGCCTCGCAATCCCAGACGGCTACCAATATCCAGTGGGACCCAGCATTGCTCCCACAAGCAGGGAGCTGCTATTTAGGAGCAATGTTTTCATCTGCTTCCCTGCACACATATTTGCAAACAGGGAAACAGATGAAAACATCACTTTCTGCAAGTGAGAGCTCTTTGTTTGACAGCTCTCACTTGCAAAATGTGAAGTGTTTGCTCTGATTTGGTGGGAGCTGTGAAAGCTCCCGCCAAGTGAGAAAAAATAGCTATGTCCCGGGACAGAACAGGAGATGGCGCTGGGGCAAGGGGTTGACCCCCTCCAATGTAAAATGGCCCTGGGGAGTTGGTGGTCCCTGGTGCCAGGGGTTCGCAAAACAAACAAACCTCCTTCACTGTTTCAGTTCAGCCTCAGGTAGGTGGTGGTCTGTGGGGCTGGGGAGGCTGCGCGGACCCCCTGCTTTACATTTTATTGGTGCCCCAGTGAGGTTGTGGTCCCCTGCGCTGTAGGAGGGCCGAGTGCCCCCACATTGCATTTTATTGGAGCCCTGGGGAGATGGTGGTCCCCGAGGCAGTGGAGAGGCTGGGCAGGACCCTGCATTACATGTTATTGGAGGCCTGGGGAGGTGGTGGTCTCCGGTGCACCCGGGAGGCTGGGCACCCCCCCACATTACATTTTATTAGAGCTCCAGGAGGTGGCAGTCCATGGGGCTGCGGGAGAATAGGTGCCCCCCCAACATTAGATTTGTTTGGAGCCCCAGTCATCCCCTCCGAATTACATTTAGTTGAAGCTCCGCGGAGGTGGTGGTCCCTGGAGAGTTGAAGACTAAAGAGCCATTTTGATGGACTGTAGGACTGCAAAAGTCTCTCATTGCTTTTAATAAGTTTGTATACTTAGCATTGAATAGGGAGCACATTTAATAACAGAGAACTACCAGTATATTATTTCTGGTGAGTGTTCTGTTTATAAAAAGTACTTACATAATTATCCATTATAGGAATTAAGGCCATCTGCTTGTTGTTAACGCATGTAGCTACTACAGATTTGATGACTGACTGAGGTACTTTTCTGCATCTATATGGGGTCTTCTCACAGCACTAGTTAGTTTATGAGACATACTTTTGCAGATGCATTGGGGAATTGTGATGCTTGTCACCCTCAGATGTACTGTGTCCTCCAGACAAATGCTTTTTTGTTCCCAAGCATCCTTGGCTTGCAGTGGTACATTATCTCTTTAAAAGTGGGGGGTATATTTACTAACATTTCACGCAACACAGCTGTAGGAAAATATTTGGACTGATGCTGCTGGTTTGTTTTGACTCTGTGCACTGGGACTCTGCTACCCAGGCCTTAGTTCTTGTGCTCTCACCTCTAAAACATGTTGAATTGGCTATACTACTGATTGGCATATTTACCTTAATATGGCTGCAGCCCACCATTGTAGCCTACCTCTGCAATTTTTTTTTTTTTTATATTGCACTTTTGACCCGTCAAAATAACTCCTAAACTCCTTTTAAACATTATTAAGTGACCTTTAAGTAGGCCTTAATGCCTCAATAAGGCAGGGTGCATGCAGGGTATGTAAAAGTTTAGTGTAAAACAGGTCCATAAAGTGAAAAGGCCGGAAAAGCTACTTTCACTCTAGCACGATTTGCTGTCCAAAAGTATTGGAATATAATATTAAAATAATGCTATATCCGCTTAGGAACAAGCTAAAAATTTAATTGTTGGACTTTTGAAAATACTTATTATAATTCCAATCTGTATTTGTGATAAATATTTTACAAAGGGTACTTTTTTAAAAAAATCAAATTTTTATCTAAAGCTGCTAGAAGCCCATTTGCGTGAGCTTCAAACTTTCACTCAGGAGATGAATAGCCTTTGTCAATCTAGTCAGCCAGGCACTAGTCACAGTTGGAGAGGAGCTGCACCCAAGGCTGATAGTGACTACAGGAGAGGCGTTGCTTCTTTCCCTGTCCACACCACTGAGGTGGGCACAGGAGCTCTGCACAGCAGAAGACATTTACTGCTATGTTGAGTTTAAATATAGACCTACACAATTAAAGTGTTTGCAATAGGATACACATGAACTGCTGCAAAACGGGGTAGGATTACCCCTGGAGACCTTTTTTCTTCATTGGGGAGGGGCAAGGAATCACCACCACCCACAGGCTAGTGACAAGCATAAATGTAGAACAGCCTCGGTACCCTCCTCAGAACACCACTGGGCCTGTGGGAGACAGAAGAAGGACTGTACCTACTGTTGAGACCTGTGAGGAGAACCCCAAGAATGCGACCTACTCCCATATGTACCCTGGACAAAGAAGTAGATTTCAAGGATTATTTGGGTGACCTCCTCTTAAACTGCACATTCTGGGAAGACCTGGGATTTAGAAACTTTCTACAAACATTTTTCTTGGAGAACCATTGGAAGACCAGGACAAACCTGTGCAGCCGATCTGGCATGAATGCATCACCGCTGAACCAGACTTCACCATTGTTCCCGGTATATTCTCCTCTTGATGTTGGAATCAGTTGATCTGTTGACTCTGTGCCCTCTTTGGTGGCAAACCCCAGCTCCATCTGCATCACCTTAGAAGGAGAACTGATTGATGCTGGATTGGGTGTGAAAGCATGAACTTCTCCTGCCCGAAGCTTTTCCCACTTTTTCCACTTAAAACAGACAGTTTTGCCATGGCTCCATCCCGATGCAAGAATCCTTCAACATTGAGCCCCTTCTGTCACCGCAATCCCTGCTGCCTGCTTCTCTAAAGCATGTTGACACAGGAAGTAGCTTTTCAATTAGGGCAACCCTTGTCCCTGTATTTGACATGCGATCCATCAAAATCGGCCTTAAGTTGACACTAGGTACCGGTCAAGCACAGCCAGATGACCGAGGTTGGCACTTTTTGGCAGTGTTTTAATCATCTTCAGGTCCCCCTTATTGAATTTTTGCTATTTTGGTGTCAATGTGTTCTTTAAATTATTAACTATTTTTATACATTGGAGTGGAAGTTTTATTATGTTGTGTTTTCGACATTTTAACTGTTTTGGTACTTGTAAGCACCTTACACACTTTTCTAAGTTAATTGTATCAGCCTAGTATCATACCTACCAGGGGTTGAGGTCAGGTTTAAATTACTGAATCCTTTATTAGACCTAACAAGGATAGTGCCATTACTACTTTTCATGGACTCCCGCCCACCCCATCTAATCCAGTTTGTCACAATAGAGCAGTAAGCGTAGTTGCAGGTTTGTTTTGTCGTGAAAGGAATAGAGGAGAACTGTGCTATATTTTCAAAGCGATGGAGCATTATTGCTCTCGCTTCATACGGTGTACTTGTGGCTGCCTAGCCCCAGTGTAGGCCCCCTTGTGCCATATCACAGGCATACCTTTGTTGTGGTCAAGATAGTTTTTATGCAGGAAAGGATACCTTACTGCACAAAACAAACCTTTGAGAATGCAGCACACATGAAAAAAAGGAAAAATCTGGAGAAATAAAGACATTACTCCTTGTTTCGTCAGGCTCAAGTAGATGTATTAATTTAGCACAAACCCATGTGTTCAAGTCTTTGTAAAGATGGGTTTATGTTAAAACACATGGGTGGATGATCAGGAAGTCCCATGCATGTAATGCTGACCTGGCACAAGTTAATGCAAGGCTGCGCTATGCAGTTCCTTGCTTTACTTTTTGTTACAAACTCAAGCAAAGAGGAAGTTGCGTAGCTTTGTAAATCCTGAAATAGATTGTGTGTCACGGTTTGAGAAACTGTAGATGAGCATTACACAACACATGGCAGTGTTATATGACATGGTGGTAACTGGTGTTCACTAGCTACTTTTGATACATGGATGTAGTATATGTTATGTTATGACAAAAGTTCATCACTTAATGATTGATGTTATTTTAACAGTATTAAATCTCCCACAATTAGTATTATTTGTGTTAAAGGCTGGTGGTATGGTAGCAAAATACACATAGGTATAGCAGGGGTTCAGGATTAAAAGACTGACATGTTAGTGATGTTGCAGCTGTATCAATGTCACTCACTCTAGTTGCTGGCGCTGGTGCAAAAGTGGAGTCAATTGCTTCCTACAGTGGAGTGGGTGTTGGCTATGGTCATAGGCCTCTTACAGCAGACGGCTCCTCCTTCCAATAGTTGACTGTCTCCTTTGACCTGTAGTGGACATTATACGTCCTTGTATAAATGTTTCCGATGCTTTGAATGGCACTGACAATGGCATTTGTTCACTTTTGAAATCTTTGTGACATGTTAGGTGTCCTTGCCTCGGAAACAGACGGAGCAAAATTTTCAAAAAGTGTGTTGTTGCCGGTCAAACATTCCGTCAAGGGACTCTCAAGTTCCATTTCTGATAACGTTCTTTTTATCTTCCGGGCGCCCCACACGCTTTCAAGACCCTCCCTATCAATATGTGGGCGTCTCTACGGTTTAGTGTGCCTCAGTTCCTCTCCTGAACCTCCTGTGTCCTGTATGTTGAAAGTGATGAGTGACTTCCTGGACTAAAGTATCCATTTACTATTCACAATGTTGTGTGATCGTACAGTTGTCCCAATGTTTACACAGCCTGCTGTGGCGTCTACTGTAATAGTCAATGGCATAGTATTTCATTCTGCCTTGGTCAACATGGTGGAGTGTTTGCAACATAGCTTACATTTTATTTTCCTACCTGTTCGTAACTTCATTTTATACATCAATTGAGTTTCAAAGAGGAGAGCTTGCCTATATTTGTTCTGCATTTTGCATAGACAATGTGATAAAGGAATTGTTTTCCAGCAGATCGTGACCCACAATACAGTAATTTGGTAGGCAAAGGAGACTGAAGTGAGATTTCCTCACTCCACTTGTCTTCACCCTGCGGTACCCTCCTCACATGGCTAAAGCACAAATGAACCACAGTAATGAAAGACTGCATAAAGAATAAGATACATTGTCTAAGGATCTAATTGTGTTCTTAATCAGTACATAGTCGTAAATCAGAACACAGTTGTAAACAATGTAATTTTGATTTCCTCCATAAATATAAATCAGTAAAACATTTTCAAAGCGTATGTGCAGAAAACATAATTAGTAAAGAAGAAAACGAAGATAATGTTTGAAATCTGCTTCTCACAGCTGAGTCAATGGAATGATATCTGTAAAAGTATTCCGATCTCATTGTTATAATTTTAGCCTTGGAATGAAAGAATGACAGTTTCATTAATTTATATATTCATGTTATAGTTATTTTTGCGACAACCATGTCGCCTTTCAGAAGTACCATTATTAAAATAAAGGGCATCATATCAAGTGAAACCTGGGTACCTTTGCCTAATAAGAAAATAGTTATTTAACTAATAACCAATTCAAATATCTTTCCCAAGGCCTATTTCATCATGGTCAAACCACAATGTTACCTTCTCAGGTACATTGCCCTGTTCACGCTCTTCCCTTATTTCACTCTTTACGATCTCAATCAACATCATAGTGGAACAAAGTTAATACAATAAAGACTGCCATGTGTGACCATTCACAATGTATTCGTCTGTTCAATTAATTCATGTATGAAACAGCAATAGGTACATTTCCATAAATATCACATACATTTTATAGTAACTATTATACCTGACAGCCTTAATGTGGTCTTCCACAAATATTTGCCTGCCTCCTGCCATTTTTCTGAACTCATTTGTGCTGGTTTTAGGACTCGTCACACTTTACCACTGCTGACCAGTGCTAAATTGCTTGTGCTCTCTCCCCTAAACATGGTAACTTTGGCTCATACCCATATTTAATGTATCTCTAAGTTCCTACTAAAGTGCACTACATGTGTCGAGGGCCTGTAAATTATATGCTACTAGTGTGCCAGTGTTTCAGGTCTGCCATTGCCAGGCCTGTGTGTGCAGTTTCACTTCGACTTGGCATTTAAAACTACTTGCCAAGCCTTTAATTCTTCTTTTCTTACATCTAAGTCACCCCTAAGGTAGGCCCTAGGTAACCCAGAGGGCAGGGTGCTATGTAAGTAAAAGCAGGGCATGTACTTACATATTTTACATGTCCTGGTGGTGAAAAATTCCACAAGGCATTTTCCCCTACTGTGAAGCTTTCTCCTCTCATAGGGCAGCATTAGAAATTCCCTAATCTGCTTTTAGGTGGTAATTTTCGCTCTGAGAGGAGTAAACTTGTCATATTTGGTATGGTTGGAATGGTAGTGAGAGATCCTACTTAGTGGTGAAGTTGGATTATACATTACTATTTCAGAAATGCACTTTTAGTAGGCATTCCTCTGCATCATCTGTCATCTGTGCCATACAGCCTGTCTCCAATCCACATCTAGTCTGTGCTGATTGACTGCTCCCCTTATGTGTTCCACCTAGATAGCCATAAAGACAGGGCAGTCAGCATCTGCATTCATCTGTATACTGATGGGTTGTGCTGGGAAGGAAGGGTTTAGGGGCTCTCACTTACACTTCAGAGGTCAGTGTCCGGGCCTCTTTCAAAGGACTGATAACCTCCCACAGGTCTCCTAGTAGACATGGCTGGATTTAAGAGGAACTCGTGCACTTAAAAAGCACTATTTGAAGTTTCCTCCACTTCAAAGGCACTTTTGGGTATATATACTGACACTTCTGGACCTACAACAGGACTCAGTCAGAGGGACTGTCTGGCTGCCCAAAGGTCTCATCTGGGCTGCTTTGTTGGAAGGACTCCTGGCCTGCTGGTTGCCCTGCTCCCTGCTGAGCTCTAACCCTACGGGAAGGACTCTGCCTTCCTCCACAAGTGCTCTCCAAGGGCTTGGAGTGAGCCTTCCTCCTGTTCTGAGGTCTCAAGGCTACCAAAGAATTCACCAAAGATAAGAAAACCCAGTGCATCAGAAAATCAGTGCAACGCCTGAAGAATTTGACGCAATGCCTGCAGATTGACACAACACCTGCCTCACTGCTGAAAAATCATTGCTTTGCCTGCTGGATTGATGCAGCACCTGTTGCCTCTTCTCAACTCGTTCTGGATTTTCCATGCATCATCCCTGGGCATCAAAATATCCCCGCATCACAGTGAGGAACTAAGGCTGTGCTCCCAGAAACCGACATGTCCCCTTGCAGCGTGAAAATAAACCACACATCGTCTTTGCTGTGCCGGACAAATCAAAGCTTCGCTTTAATTTTCAACGCATCTCCTCGTCTGCGACCCTCTGCATCGTTAATTTTGATGCATCACAGGTAGTGTGTGTTAAAAGCCTACAACCATTGATTCTTAAGGATTGAGACTCACCTAAACCTATGAAAAAAATATTGTGACTTGTGCATAATGAATTTTTGTTGTTTTGGTCTTGGTTTATTCAGATAAATACTATCTATTTTCCTAAACTGGTGTGGAGTATGTTTTGTCGCGTTTTCACTATGTAACTGTATGAGTCATTGCACAAATACTTTAAACATTGCCTTTTAAGTTAAACCTGCCTGCTATGTGCCAAGCTACCAGAGGGTGAGCACAGGATAATTTAGGTTGTGTTGTTACGTACCCTGCCTAGGACTGTGGTCTCTACTTGGACAGTGTGCATACCTCTGCCAACTAGAGACCAAATTTCTAACAGAAATAAATAAAAAATATCTCTCTAGGTATATATGCTCTGGCTATGCCTACGTTCAAATGGCCTAATCGACAAGGTAATTATAAACATTTCGTCTAAACTTAGACAAACATCTAAGTTTCTGACTTTAACAATTCATGAAGGGCATTTATGAGTAGTATCTTTAGGACCACACTCAGCCCCGAGTGCAGACCTACAAACACTACACATAAATAGCCTTTGTGAATACCCAAAGTCGTAAACTTAGACATTTGGTCCAAGATTACCTTTGTGAATCGGGCACAAAGTTTATACACAGCCCACATTGTATGTACAATGGAAGGAACACTATTTAAAAATTGGTGAATGAAAAACTGAAAGTCTATTATACTATGTTAGGACATTGGAATGTTGAGAGCTCCATTTAAGACAATGGAGTAGCTCTGGGCTTATAATGGCTGGTATAAGCCTGTAGCTCAAACATTCCAATGAGAGTTTTCATGTTTCTCCTTTTTTAATTTAGAACATTCTACCCTAAGTGGCTGGAACGTTCTAATACCCTATAGCCAATCTGCCTCTGCTATACCTCATATGGGTCCTCGCCAGCAGTTCTGGGCTTTAACAATGGGTATAGCACTCAGCAGGAGGTTATAAGTCTAAATTGAAAAGCCAGCTTCCAAAATGTATGCTTTCTTCTCTATGCATTCCTTCTTTCACACAATCTTTTATCACACCCATTAATATAGCACATTCTTTAAAGAAATACAAATCTACATTACAATACGTGTTTACTCTAGTTGTTTTTAATACATTTTATCATTGCTCAACTTCCATTTTAAGTTTTCTCCTACGGTGTTCTTTAATTTACAGTCTTTACTGCTTTATACATTCGATTGGATATTTAGGTTTGTTGAGAGTTATACGAATCATAAACATGTTCTCTATATGAAAAATATGTAATTCAGTATATAATATTTATATATACCACTTAGGAATTCACCACAGTGTAATTCATATACCTACCCCGTTGTTATTTTTGACATTGTTTCATTTGGTAACCAATCACAGCCCTAGTCTTAAACAGTGCATTATCCACTTGCTTCCAAGAGACTGCTTTACACTGGATATCTATTATTAATAATTCTGGGAAAGTTGTCGAGAAATCCCCACTTTTAAATTTGAAACTATGACTCACCTAAGCAAAGCTCCAACTCCAGGTCTCTGCCTATTTCAATTTACTATCAAATGCATTCTCCTTTACTTTGGACTTTACTGGCATTTGGTGTGAGCAGTCAGCACCCTGAAGTATGTGATAACATTAAGATACTATTGCTAACTTTTCAAAAGAATAAAGCATTGTCAGGGTGGTAACTTTATTGCTCCATTTGTTGTATCAATACCTTCATGACTAGGTTACTAGGTTTCACACACAACTGACTTATTCTAGAAGTAATTTATATATAGAACTTCAATTTCTAAACCAGTATTGTTTGTGTGAAAAACAACATATATGCACACCACTTTTTTCACTTTTTGTTGTATAGATATGTGTGTGTATATATACACTCTTAGAGTGTAGGGAAGTCTTTCTTGTTGCCCTGGTCACCCCAAAACCTTTTGACTGATACTGGAGGTTACTGATTGTAACTGTGCTCTAGGTACTGCTAACCAGTCCCAGGACCAGTGCTCTGTGTAACATGGATTATGCAAATTAGGCTAAATATAATTCGCTGTGTCAACCTACCTATAAGTCCCTAATATATGGTAGGATATGTAGGTTTTGGGACCCCAGCATAGCTAGTACACCCATAGGTGCACTGCTGTGGAACCCAGTGTCATTCTAAAGGCAGGCCTGACTTGCTGGCTGCTTTAAAGTTAAAGTTAACTCCAAATTTGACTTTGGAATTAAAAGTACTTCCAAAGCCCTAACCTACCTTATTTTTACATATAGGTGGTCACCCTTATGGTATGCCTTAAGTGCCCCCATGGTTGGGTGCCAGGTAACTATAGGCAGGGACTTTACAACATTTTTTTATAAGCCCTAGTGAGTGAAAACTAGCTAAATTCATTTTCCCCATGTAGTAAATGGGCTCCATAGGCTAACATGGAGAGGCTTTATTTTAAAATACCAGTCTTATTCACCATTGGAGGGAGCTAATTATGTCATGTTTAGGGTCAAATTAAAAGTTATAATAAATCCAACAATTTGCCACTGTTGAATATAATATAACCGGCAACCAGAAAACGTTTTGGAACTCTTGCTAAAAGTTACCATCTTCAGCCCTGTAGTGCCCTTCTCTGATTGATCAGGCTCTGGCAGCCAGAGATAGGCTGCCTTGATGAAGTGTGAAGTGACCTAGGCTGAAACAAGGGAAGCATCTGATGAGAGGAGATGTGCCTTAGCAGATGGTAAAATAGGATAGGGGAGAGCAGCCAAACTGGTCTTCAAAGGAGGGAAGGACATTTGGGACAGCAACTGTACCTCCCCTATTTCCTGCAAACCTAGACAGCTAGGTGACCCATGATTAGATTAGGAGAGGACTGGAAAGGGGTGTGTAAAGGGAAACTTAGCCAAACCAGTGGGTGGGCTCAGCAAGATCTAAACTCTAAGATTGAATTTTTGCCATCTTGAATTTTGGAGGAATGTTGCTCCATTGGATTGATTTATGCCATACTTCCCAGGAAGCAGTCACTCAAGAGGGTGGAGGCCTGCATATGATTGGACAAGTCCCCCCCGATTCCCATTCCAGGAGCAAGGATTAAATTGGCAGAGCGGCACCCCACTCAGATCCCTACAGGAATAAGACAAGAAGAAGGACTGCCCTGCTGGACCCCTGGCCTGCGCCTGGACAAGGAACTCAGAAGGACTGCACCAGCTGCACACTTTGGGCTTCACAAACAAAATGACTTTGCCTGACTTCTAAGACCTCAAAAAGAGACTCCTTTAAAGCTACAGGTTGAAAGGAGCTGACCAGAATCTCCTGTAACCAATGACCAATGACCAGTGGTAATTTTTGGTCCCAACCCTCAAGGAGTAACTCAGAGTTTCTGAAACTTGGGGTGAGGTTTGGAGACCTAAAGAACCTTAGAAGAACTTCTGGAGAAGTTTGGAGTAACTTTGGAAAAAAGCTCCATATCTGGACCGACCCGATATCGTGAGTCAAGCCGGCCAACATCAACCACGACCTGGTTCATCCCACTGAAAAGATCCAAAATCCCAGACATCCTGAATTTCACCGGGGGCTTGAGGAAAGGCAATCCTACGAAGTTGCATCAAAATCGGCTTGCCGTGGAGGGTCGTCGGAGGGAAAAGTTCCCAAAAAGTTTCTAAGTCCGAATGTAAAAAGTTGACCTAGGCTCCCCACACAGTGGATCAGAGAAGGGTTCCGGGAGGTCGGCTTCAATTTCAACTTTGTCCCGCACTAAGATTTCCATCCCCCAAAAAATCTAAGTCTAAACGTACAATCCTTGACCAAGGCCTCCTGTGATGCGTATCCGAAGAGGGATCCAGGTTGGTCAGCTTCATCAGGTGACTTCACCCTGGTCCAGAAAATCTTGTAAAAAAAGACAAAGTTCAAAGTTAAAACTTTAACCGAATCCTCCCTCTCACTGTTGCTGAGCAAGGCTACATCGCATCATCTGAAATTTTGACTTTGCCTCAGTCGAGTGCAACCAGATGTTCAGTTTGGCTCTTTTGTTTCTATGCACTAGAAAACTTTCAGGCCCTCCTTACATGTCTGGCAGTCTTTTGACAAGACAGCCGTGCTGGTGGCCGCCAAAATACCGCCAGTGATGGCGATACAGTGACCTCCATATTACTAGTCACAAACTGAAGACTGCTCAAATTACAGCTACAAATTCAAACTTCCAGGCCGACTGAGGCTGGGAGAGAGACGGTCCCACCATCAGCACCACAATGCCGACAACACCCTGCCCTCCATATTACGACCCACAAATCAGCCCGGCAGTCATTTCACAATGGAAAACCATTGGCCTGCGAATTGCCCTGCCTAAAAATCACCTCCACCAGAACCCAACACCACATTGGACTCTCTGAATACCCCACAACTGGCACACATTACACACACCTATTCACTGCACTATATGACAAACCCTCACACACACCCACAATCCTTTGCAACCACAACTACTAACAGAGACATTGAGGAGCACATCAACAGGGGACAATGCACATCATTACCATAGGCACCAACACACTTCCCAACCATCACACACCACACAGCTGCACCACCAATGCAATACACACATCGCCACTGCACACATACATCAGATACCACCAGCACACAACAAAACACTCTCACCCCACCAAGCACCTTACACTGCACCCTTCACACACAACACCCCCCCACCCTCAACACAACAACCATGTCCCACCAGATGCACCCACATTTCACAAATGATGAGTTGAGGATCATGGTAGATGAAATCATCAGGGTAGAGATACAACTGTTTGGAGCTCAGGTCCAGCAAACATCCATTGCCAGGAAAATTGATTTATGGCGGAGGATCGTTGACAGGGTCAACTCAGTCGGCACCCATCCACGCACAAGGGAGGTGTAGGAAAGTACCCTTTTTTGGGCATGTTACCCCTAATTTTTGCCTGATGTCAGTATGTTTGACTGTGTCACTGGGATCCCACTAACCAGGACCCCAGTGCTTAAGCACTCTCTCCCCTAAATTTTGTCACTGCATACAGTCAACCCAGTATTTCACCCAAAATTGGCATACTGGTCACCTCTTATAAGTCCCTGGTATATGGTACCTACGTACCCGGGGCATTGAGGTTCCAGGGGATCCCTATGGGCTGAAGCATTTCTTTTCCCACCCATACAGAGCCTATGCAAAGGCTTCTACAGGACTGCCATTGCAGCCTGTGTGAAATGGTACATGAACCCTTTCCCTGCCATTTACACTGTACTAGGTCAATTATAAGTCACCCATATGTCAGGCCTTCCCACGTTGAAGGCTGAGTGCAGAGTACCTGTGTGTGAAGGCACCCTTGCACTAGTAGAGGTGCCCCCACATCATCCAGAACCATCATCCCGCACTTCGTGAGTGAGGGGACACCATTTTACGTGTGCACTGCACATAGGTCACTACCTATGTACAGCTTCACAATAGTAACTCCAACTATTACCATGTTTGGTATGAAACATGTTGGAATCATAACCCAAGACTTTTGCAAGCATTGGTTGTATGTTTCCATGCACTCTGGGGGCTCCTTAGAGAACCCCAGTACTGCCATTACAGCCTTCTGAGGTTTTCCAGACAGCCCCAGCTGCTGACACCTCACAGACAGGTTTCTGCCCTCCTGTTGCTTGAGCAGCTCTAACCCAGGAGGGCAGAACAAAGGATTTCCTTTGGGAGAGGGATGTTACACCCGCTCCCCTTGGAAATAGGTGTTACAGACATGGGTAGGCTCCCAGAGCCTCTGGTAATGCTTTGAAGGGCACATATGGTGCCCTGCTTGCATAACTCAGTCTACACTGGTTCAGGGACCTCCAGTCCCTGATCTGGGGTGAAACTGGGCAAAGGAAAGGGGAGTGAACACTCTCCTTTCCATCACCACCCCAGGGGTGGTGCTCAGAGCTCCTCCAGAGGGTCCCTGGGTTTTGCCATCTCAGATTCCAAGGTGGCAGGAAACTCTGGGGGCATCTGAGTGGCCAGAATCAGCAGGTGATGTCAGAGCCCTCCCCTGATGGGTGCTTACATGTGTAGCTGACCTATTCCCCTTTCAGGGCTTTTTAGGGTCTCCCTCTTGGGTGATTCTTCAGATTCGGATTGCAAGACTCCAGCAGGAATCCTCTGCATCCTTTACTTTACTTTCTTACTGAATAAACTGCATCTGGACCCTCCAGGAACACTACAACAAAGAAGCAAAGATGACTTCTGCAACATTGTATCTTCATCTCCTGCCAGCAATTGCAATTGTTTCCCGGTCGTGCATCCTCAGAGGACAGCCAGTCTTCACCCTGCACCAGAGGAATGAAGGAATCCTTCCTTGAAGTGAAGGAGTAACTTCCCTACTTCAGCAGGCACCCCTCTGGAGTGACGACTGGTGGCTTGGATCCCCTCTCCTGAAGAAGTGTGTGAATTCAGTAACACAGGTGGTGGACTGAAGTGGTCCTGACGGGCCTGACGTCCAGCTATCCAACTTTTGTGGAGGAAAGAGCTTGCCTCCCCGTGCAAGACAGTACCCCCATGCACTGCTGGTTTCGCATTTTCCACAAAGTTCTTCATACACCATGCAGCTCCAGCCACCAACACTCCTTCCTGTGACGCACAGCCTCCTGTGTGGTTCTCCAGTGGTGTGGTATCTCTTTGTGAAGTGCTGCATGGGCCTCCTTTTACACCGTCTTTGTCCCCATGCTGTGAGACGCCTGTGCGTGTTGCTGGTCTTCTGAGGGCTCTCTGAGTTGCTGAGAGCCCCTTTTATCTCCCCCTCCTGGGTAGAGGCTATCGGATCCCTTCCAGTCCTGGACAGCACCATTATCCGCTAACCGCAAGCTTTGCGTGTACCATGGCTTGTTGGCAGAATCCAGTGATGCAAACCAGACTGCAATCATCCATCCGGTGTGGGACATCATCTGCACTAACCAGGAACCTGCATCCATTTTCTTGGGTGTAGTACTGACTGTTCTTTTTCACTGGTGGTTCTTCTTTTGCATCTTCATCCCGGTTAGCAGGGGCTCCTGTTCTCCCTGGACTCTTTAGTGCTTCTTGGACTTGGTCCCCTTCTTCCACAAGTCTTCAGGTCCAGGAATCCATCGTTGGTGTCTTGCAGTATCTTCTGGTTCTTGCAAAATCTTCTATCACGTGTCCTTGTGTGTTCTAGGGAAGTTACTGTGATTTACTCCTGCTTTCCTGGGCTCTGACGTTGGTTCTATTAGTTACCTTTGATGTCTTCTAATACTCCCAGTGCACTTCTACACACTACACTTGCCTAGGTGGGAAGCCGACTTTCGCATTCCACTATTTTAGTATATGGTTTGTGTTCTCCCAGGCCCATTTCTAACTATTATGATTTTCACTATTTGCACTGTTTTCTGATTTCTAGTGTATATACTGTGTATATTACTTACCATCTAAGGGATTATAGTCTCTAAGGTATTTTTGGCATTTGTGCCACCAAAATAAAGTACCTTTATTTTTGTAACACTGAGTATTTTCTTTCATGTGTGCGAGTACTGTGTGACTACAGTGGTATTGCATGAGCTTTGCATGTCTTCTAGTTAGGCCTTGGCTGCTCATCCACACTACCCCTAGAGAGCCTGGCTAGAGAGTGTGACTACAGTTCACTAATAAGGGAAAACTGGACCTGGTATAAGGTGTAAGTACTCAAGGTACTCACTACAAACCAGGCCAGTCTCCTATATTGGTGGTGCAGCGGTGGGATAAGTATTTGCAATTGCCTTATCACTCTGTCACCGGTGCTTTCCACAGGAAAGAGTACTCTGTACTTAGAGTTATACATACATATACCTACTTACAGGGTCTAGTCTCTTACCTTCCTTTCTAAAAGACTAGGAGTTAGGTAAAGTAGGTTTTCTTTTACTTACACTACGCTAACACTCACTACATCATGTCTACTGCTGGGCCTAGCTCTGAGGTCATGGGTGCTCCATATGAGGGCCTGACCTTCTAAGAACTTAAGGGGCTTCACTCAGAAAGGACCCTAAATGTAGGGAAGAACTCCAATAATAATTTTCTGTTAAGTATACTTCTCCAGGATGATCAGGAGCATGCTGATAACCAGGGCGAGGAGGAGGGGACATTCTGACCCCTTAGAGTCAGGGAATCATCCTGAAGATTCAGGGGAGGGCTCTTCCAAAGATCTCCCCCCTAGCAAACCTTCTAGTGTAGCTGGCAGTGGAAGGGGCAGTCACTCAGGGAGGGCTTCCTTCACACCTAGAGGTCAGGTTACCAGGGTTAGTAAAGGTTGGGAAAGATCTATCTCTGCCTATTCTCATATCACCTCAGTTTCAGAGGGATCCCATGGTTCAACTCCAGGTGATGACTATAGATAGGGAGCTCAGGAAACTGAGACTGGAGGAGGATAGGCTGAGGGTGCAGTGGCAACAGCTAGCCCTAGATAGGGAACCCCTGGCTGTGGAGAGAGAGAGGCAGGGGTTGGGGTTAGTTCCCCATGGTGGCAGCAGCAGTTTAAGGAGTTATGGATTTAGGGAGGACACCATAGATTCTAGAAACGTGCTTAAAAATGTTCCCCATACAAGGTGGGGGATGACTTCGACAAGTGGTTTGCTGCACTTGAGAGGGCCTGTGAAGTTCTGAGGGTCCCTCAAAGACAGTGGGCTGCTATTCTGTGGTTGTCTTTTTCTGACAAGGGGAGGGATAGACTTGTCACTGTCTGAGAAGAAGACTCAGACAATTACAGTATTCTCAAAACTACCCTATTGGATGGATTTGGCTTACCCACTGAACAATACAGGATAAAGTTCAGAGAAACCAGAAACAAGTCTTCACAAGGTTGGATACACTTTGTGGACTGTTTTGTGGAGGCTTTAGAAGGTTGGTTACATGGCAGCAAAGTGTCAGACTATGCGGTCTCCATAATCTAATTTTGAGAGAGCATATTCTGAATAACTGTGGCCCTCATTATGACCTTGGTGGGCGGCTTCAGCCGCCCGCCAAGATCTGACCGCCAGGTGGCTGCCAATGCAGCAGCACTCCCGCCGCGGTCATTTTGAGATCCCCGCTTGGCTGGCGGGCGGAAACCTGGTTTACGCCCGCCGGCCCAGCAGGGATCTCGGCTGCAACACAGGAGCCGGCGGTGTTGCGGCCGTGCGGCGGGTGCTGTTGCACTCGTCGTGCTTTTCACTGTCTGCATAAGCTGCACGGGGCCCTGTCAGGGGGCCCGTGACTCCCCGTACCGCCAGCCTTTGGGGACTCGTAATCCCCTGGGCAGCGCTCGCTGCCCTGGCGGATTATCACCGCCACGGTCGTAATGAGCTTAGAAGCACCGCCAGCCTGTTGGCAGTGCTTCCGTCAAAACAGCCATGGAGGTGTTGGACCACCAGGGTTGTAATGACCGCCTGTGTGTCTGATTTGTTACACCAATACTTGGTAGACTCAGATCTGACCTCTCTCCAAGAATTGGGGAAGAAGGCAGACAAATGGGTCAGAACAAGGGTGAGCAGGAAAGCACATACAAGAAGAAGGATGGTAAGTCACATGACAAAGGTGGGGACAAAGATACAAAGCAAGAGTCTTCATGAGGCCCACAGAAATGCTCTGGGGTGGGTCTAAATCCTCTTCCACCCAACAGAATAAAAAGCCTTGGTGTTATATGTGTAAGAACAAAGGCCATTGGGAAAGTGACAGTACTTGTCCCAAGAAAAACACCAAAGCTCCCCCTACCACAACCCCCAGTTCTTCCACTAGTGCCCCTAGTAATAGCAGTGGTGGTGGGAAAAACAACACTACAAACAGCCAGTCCAAGGGTGTAGCAGGGTTCTCTCTGGGTAATGTAGTGGGGATTGGTTTAGTTAGGGAAACCACTGATGCTGTTTTTGTCTCTGATGGTGGCATTGACCTTGACCCCCTTGTTGTGTGTCCCCTTAGAATGGATAAGTACACGCAACAATCACTAATAAATGGTGTTCAGGTTAAGGCCTACAGGGACACAGGTGCCAGTGTTACAATGGTGATGGAAAAACTGGTAGCCCCTGAGCAACACCTACTTGATCATCAGTACCAAGTGTCTGACACCTATAATAACTCTGTTAGCCATCCAATGGCTGGTGTTAATCTCAACTGGGGGGAGGGGTGCTGATCCAAAGAAAGTTGTGGTATCCACAGCACAGACCTACAGATAGAGGCCCTCATTCTGACCCTGGCGGTCGGTGATAAAGCGGCGGCCAACCCGCCAACAGGCCGGCGGTCCAAAATATGCAATTCTGACCCTGGCGGGAACCGCCAACACAGCCCGCCGCATTAACACTCCGCCCGCCACGGCGGAACAAACAAACAGCGCGGCGGTCCCCGCCAACAGCCAGGCGGCAGACAATGTACCGCCCACCCTATCACGACCCACCAATCCGCCACCTTTTCCGGGGCGGGAGCACCGCCGATAAAAAGACGGCGGAAACAGACTACGAACGGGAAAACGCTCACCTCCACATACTCCACGCGAGATTACGGCAGTATGGAACCCGAGTTGCAGGTCATCCCCGCACTCCTATACCTGCTCCTGTACCAGGAGCACGCCCGGCGGCGCGGAAGACATCGGTGAGTACTGCACCTACGACACAGGGGAGGGAAAAGATTACCGGCACACACCCACCCACACCCACTACAACACACACATCAATGCATTCCCACAGATCACTGTCACAACCCACAAACCCCCCCCTTCCGAAATAATGCAAAGACCAAAAGAAGAGATCTCAAACGGGCAGATATATTGAAAAATGGACAGCAGTAATCCAAATAAATAAATAAACTATGTACAAAATATATACAGCTACTAAATGTAGTCCAACCACTGTCCGTGGACCACAGGGGTCCTGAGCAAAGGGGCAAGGCCCAGTCCCACGACAAGAACTCCACAGAGAGAACACTGCAGGGGCATCAGAAAGAAAAAAGGACAGGCACCTCAGGGGGAAGGGAAGGGGGGGCACCTCAGCCACTTGAGTACACGACGCCAGATCCACGAGGGGACTCCATGACCACTGGCCCATCCTGGGGAGAGCAAAGCCACAGTCCATACAGTCCATACAGTGGGTGGCCTGACCACTGGGCCATCCTGGGGAGAGCAAAGCCACAGTCCAAACAGTCCATACAGTGGGTGGCCTGCCCACTGGGCCATCCTGGGGAGAGCAAAGCCACAGTCCAAACAGTCCATACAGTGGGTGGCCTGCCCACTGGGCCATCCTGGGGAGTGCAAAGCCACAGTCCATACAGTCCATACAGAGTGTGGCCTGCCCACTGGGCCATCCTGGGGAGAGCAAAGCCACAGTCCAAACAGTCCATACAGTGGGTGGCCTGACCACTGGGCCATCCTGGGGAGAGCAAAGCCACAGTCCAAACAGTCCATACAGTGGGTGGCCTGCCCACTGGGCCATCCTGGGGAGAGCAAAGCCACAGTCCAAACAGTCCATACAGTGGGTGGCCTGCCCACTGGGCCATCCTGGGGAGTGCAAAGCCACAGTCCATACAGTCCATACAGAGTGTGGCCTGCCCACTGGGCCATCCTGGGGAGAGCAAAGCCACAGTCCTAACAGTCCATACAGTGGGTGGCCTGCCCACTGGGCCATCCTGGGGAGTGCAAAGCCACAGTCCATACAGTCCATACAGTGGGTGGCCTGCCCACTGGGCCATCCTGGGGAGAGCAAAGCCACAGTCCAAACAGTCCATAACAGACTCCACTGCCACTGGAGGAGGCATGTTGGCCAGAGGACATCCTGCAGCCCTGCCCGAGACAGATCCTGCCCTGCCACGTCTGCCAAAGGGCCAGCGGTTCCTGCCTGGAAGGGCCCAGTTCAGCGGTTCTTGCCTTGAAGGGCCCAGTTCAGTGGTTCTTGAGACGGCGGTCCCCAGCGGAGCGGTGCTGGAGACGGCGGGGCCCAGTTCAGCGGTTCTTGCCTTGAAGGGCCCAGTTCAGCGGTTCTTGCCTTGAAGGGCCCAGTTCAGCGGTTCTTGAGACGGCGGTCCCCAGCGGAGCGGTGCTGGAGACGGCGGGGCCCAGTTCAGCGGTTCTTGCCTTGAAGGGCCCAGTTCAGCGGTTCTTGAGACGGCGGTCCCCAGCGGAGCGGTGCTGGAGACGGCGGGGCCCAGTTCAGCGGTTCTTGCCTTGAAGGGCCCAGTTCAGCGGTTCTTGAGACGGCGGTCCCCAGCGGAGCGGTGCTGGAGACGGCGGGGCCCAGTTCAGCGGTTCTTGCCTTGAAGGGCCCAGTTCAGCGGTTCTTGAGACGGCGGTCCCCAGCGAAGCGATGCTGGAGATGGCGGGGCCCAGTTCAGCGGTTCTTGCCTTGAAGGGCCCAGTTCAGCGGTTCTTGAGACGGCGGTCCCCAGCGGAGCGGTGCTGGAGACAGCGGGGCCCAGTTCAGCGGTTCTTGCCTTGAAGGGCCCAGTTCAGCGGTTCTTGCCTTGAAGGGCCCAGTTCAGCGGTTCTTGCCTTGAAGGGCCCAGTTCAGCGGTTCTTGAGACGGCGGTCCCCAGCGGAGCGGTGCTGGAGACGGCAGCCATTCTATGGCCAACTGCTCATTGCCTGGTGGTGCCCTCCTGGGCAGCGGGGATGGTGGTCCTTCAATGCCCACCTGGGCTGTGGGTGGTGGGGCCCTCCTGGCCAGCTGGGCTGGGTCCTCCCTGGGCAGCGGCTATGGGGGTGGTGGGCTCTCCCGGGGCAGCTGTGCCGGTTCCTCCCGGGCCAGCGGCTATGGGGGTTGCGGGCTCCTCCTGGGCAGCTGTGACGGGTCCTCCATGGGCAGCAGGCCTGCTGCCTGACTTCTCCGCCTTGCTGCCCTTGCCCTCCTTAGTCGGGAGTCTGTGGCCCTTTCCTCCCTTTGGAGCTGTGGCTGTTGACGGTGGCTGGCTAGTGTCCTGGGGGGATATCGAATCCGGGCTCCGGCGGCGGCCCTTCCGCCTTCTGCTCCTCTTCCCAGGGGGTGGGCTGGCTGTCCCCTTGCTGCTGGGCGAAGATCCAGACCTGCAGGCTGGTGGGCTCCAATACCCCTGCACCCTTGTCAAGGGGGCTGCAGGGCTGGTGGTGGCTGAGGTGCTCTTTTTACCCCGACGAGAAGGAGGGGGGGCTCAGGGTCAGGAAAGAAGGTAGCAGTAGAGAGATAGATTTTCTTGGGACAATGGATAGTGGTAGGTACAGTGGGTATGGGAGTGGAGGGAGAGGATGTGGTTGTAGGCGAGACAAGTTTGCTGTCTTTGGGTGCAGGTGCAGGAGCGGGAGGCTGTCGTGAGGTGGATGGCTGTTGGGTGGGTGGGTGGCTGCGTTTGTGTGGTGTGGAAGAAGGGGTGACAGACACAGTGGAAGAGGACACAGGGGACATGTAAATGGCAGTGGGGGTGGTGACTGCACGTGTGCGGACTGTAGTGGAGGGTATGCTGGTGATGGAAACACTGGCTGATGGTGAGGTGAATGAAGGTGTGAGTGTAGACGTCACAGGGAGGGAGGAGGGAGATGAGGAGGTGGGGGTCACAGAGGTGGTAGTGACTGTTGGCATGTCTGCATCGGAATGTTGCTTGTGTGAATGTCTGCGTGATCTGTGGTGCTTATGTTTGGATGAGCTGCTCTTGGGTGTTGAGGTGTGTGCAGGCTGGTCTGATGGTGTGGGTGGGACAGGCAGAGGAACAGGAGAATGGGAGGAGGGAGTTAGTAGAGGGAGGCAGGAGACAGGGACAATGGCTGCCGTCAGTGCTGAGGCCAGAGCCTGGAACGATCGCTGATGGGCAGCCTGACCCGAATGAATGCCCTCCAGGTACGCATTGCTGCGATGAACCTCCCTCTCCACCCCCTGGATGGCATTCAAAAGGGTAGTCTGCCCAACAATGATCGTTCGGAGGAGGTCAATGACCTCCTCACTGAGGGCAGCGGGGGTAACAGGGGCAGGGCCTGAGGTGCCTGGGGCGAAGGAGATGCCCGGCTTCCTGGCAGAGCGGGCACGGGGCGAACGCTGAGGGGCTGCTGGGAGGGCGGAGATGGTGCGCTGGGTGGCGGCTGTACCTGTAATGGCGGGGGCACGGATGGTGCCACCCCCGCAAGGGAGCTCCCTTCCGAGGACGTGTCCGTGTCGCTGCAGGGTCCAGTCGTCCCCGTTGTGGAGCTCCCCTCGCCCTCCGTCTCACTGGTCCAGTCAGACTCTGTGGCATGGCCCTCCTGGGCCATGTGAGATGCAGCTCCCTCCTGCCCCGATGCCACTTCTCCTCTGCCTGATGATGCTGATGCACACAAGCACAGAAAGACAAACAAAAAGGGGGGGGGGGAGAGAGAAATAAAGAGATTTTGAGTACATGGATCACCGGTACAGTTAGCGGACATGACAGACACAGATGCCCCCTGCACTAAGTTGCGCACTTGGGGTCCGCTACGCATTCCGTGGAACATGCCCTACACGCCTAGAGTTGACAACTGCACCCATGGATGACACGGCCCAGGGATGGCTGTACTGACACACTACTGAGGGTGGTGGCTGGGGACACAGGGGCTTACGGGGGTGCCCAGCCTACAGATATCGCCCTGGCCTAGGGGGACCCACAGCCCTCCTCCCCCACCCAGACACCTCCACTGCGCGACAACAGAGTAGATAATGCTTGTACTCACCCCCTTGTGTCTGCTGTGCTGCCCTCACGCGCCCATCCAAATCAGGGTAGGCCACCGCCAGGATTCGGAACATCGGGGGGTCAGTTGACGGCAGGCACCCCGCCTACGTTGGGAGGCCATCCCCAGCAGAGACTCGGCGGTCTTCTTGGTCCCGCGGCGGATGTCCTCCCACCTCTTGCGGCAGTGGGTGCCCCGTCGATGGTGGACCCCCAGGGTCCGGACTTCCTTGGCGATGGCACGCCAAATCCCGATCTTCTCATGGGCGCGGACCTATGTGACACGTACAGGGAGGGAGAAATACCACGTTCAAGTTTGTCTGCATTTTCGTTGCCAGTGGCCCAACGCCCCCCATCCCCGCCATGCCCCCCGCCAGGCCCAACATGCCCCCCATCCCCGCCAGGCCCAACATGCCCCCCATCCCCGCCAGGCCCCCCGCCAGGCCCAACATGCCCCCCATCCCCGCCAGGCCCCCCGCCAGGCCCCCCGCCAGCCCCAACATGCCCCCCATCCCCGCCAGGCCCCCCGCCAGGCCCCCAAGCCAGCCAGTGGCCCCAAATCCATACTGAATTAAACTCACTTGTTGGTCTGGAGGACCGTAGAGTAGCGCATACTGGGGGAGGACCCCATCCACAAGTTTCTCCAACTCCTCTCCAGTGAAGGCAGGGGCCCTTTCCTCAGTCGCAGCAGCCATTGTCCCTTCCAGACCGAGGTCACAGCAACACTTGCAGTATAGGTCCTCTCCTGTGAAAGTTCAAGTCGCAAGTGGATAAGTAGATAGAAAATGGCGGTCACGTCCGCAGCGGTGCGTACCGCGGCGGTGCGTACCGCCACCGCCGGCGCCCTTCGCCATTGGCTCCTGAAACCCATAGGCTTCAATGTTAACCAATGCGGCTTCGCGCCGCGGTCTTCGACCGCCGACCGCCGTGGTGTGCCACGCCAGCGCATTGACCTCACATCCCATTGTCACACTTCACAGGTCAGGCAGCCGCCATTTCGAGGGTCCACATGGCTCAATTTCAACTGCGTCACACAGGCCTAGGCCTTGCATAGCCACTCAGACACGCCATTCACTGCATAGAGAATCGTTTACTGTGCAAGCTGTGAGTACGTACCTGTGGGTTGCTTGACTCTGTGCTCCATGTTGTCCTTCCTAGGCACCGTCCGCTGGGTTTGGCGAGGAGACGGATGAATCCTCGCGTGTACCGACCGCTGGTGGACCTGTCGACAATGGAAGAACGCCACATTATCCTGACCTACCGGCTTGACCGTGCCACTATACATGAACTGTGTGCCCAGCTGGAGCCCGACCTGATGTCCCCCATCCGCCAACCCACAGGGATTCCCCCTCTGGTGCAGGTCCTGTCAGTACTCCATTTCTTGGCAAGTGGGTCATTTCAGACAACAGTGGGAATTGCTTCTGGGATGTCTCAGCCCATGTTTTCGAAGGTGTTATCCAGAGTGTTGTCTGCCCTGATGAAATACGTGAGGAGCTACATCATTTTCCCTGAGGTGGGCGAATTGGCTACAGTGAAGGGTGATTTCTACGCCCTTGGACATATTCCCAACGTCATTGGTGCCATTGATGGGACCCATGTGGCTTTGGTTCCCCCAAGAGACAGGGAGCAGGTGTACAGGAACAGAAAAAGTTACCATTCCATGAACATCCAGGTGGTGTGTTTGGCTGACCAGTACATCTCGCATGTAAATGCCAAATTCCCAGGGTCAGTGCATGACGCCTACATCCTGAGGAATAGCAGCATCCCTTACGTGATGGAACAGCTAGAGAGACACCGTGTATGGCTATTGGGGGACTCTGGGTACCCCAACCTGTCGTGGCTACTGACCCCAGTAAGGAATCCCCGGACCAGGGCAGAGGAACGGTACAATGAGGCCCATGGGCGTACTAGGAGGGTGATCGAACGCACCTTTGGCCTCCTAAAGGCCAGGTTTAGGTGCCTGCATATGACAGGTGGATCACTAATGTACTCACCTAAGAAGGTGTGTCACATCATCGTGGCCTGCTGCATGCTTCACAACCTGGCTTTGCGCCGCCAGGTGCCTTTCCTGCAGGAGGATGGTCGAGACGGTGGTGTTGTGGCAGCTGTGGAATCTGTGGAGAGTGACGAGGAGGAAGACGACGGGGCTGAAACAGACAACAGGGACAGAATCATTGAACAGTACTTCCAATAGGACACAGGTAACAATTCAAACATAATTTAGTAAATGTGAACTACTCTCCTGCATCTCTGCTGCCTGTCTATTTGCCCCAGTGTATGATGACTGAGTTGTGGCTTTTCCCTCCCTATTTCAGATCTGGGGTCCCCACTACGAGTCCTGTGCTTCGTTTCCCCATGGACTACAGCTTTGTGGCAGCTGTTTGTTGACTTCACTATGTACAAGGACATATTTGCACTGTCATGTCAATTACAATATTTTGAAATCACAGCCAGACTCCAGATATTTTTGTGCAAAATAGGTGTTTATTTCAGTGCTCAAAATGGGATGGGTGGTTTCAAGTGGGTGGGGGCTATGGTGAAGGAATGTCCATGGCAGAGTCCAGAGTAACAGTCACACAGGTGCATTGTCCAGAGGCCTGTGGAGAGATGGAGCATGGGCAGTTCAAGGATGGACAGGGTGACAATGTGGGACAGTGGGATGACATCAGGTGTTATCCTTTGCTGGCGGGGGTCTTGACATCCTACTCTGTCTTCTTGCGAGATCTCAGGGCCCTCTTGCGGGGTGGTTCTTCTCCTGCAGGAGGTGGGGGTCTGGTGGGCTGCTGTTGTGCGGGGGCCTCCTGTCCACTAGCGCCGGCGGAGGTGGTTGGCTGTTCTTGGTCCAGGCTAGTGGCAGGGGCCCTTTGTTGTTGTTGAGTGTCCGTCCTGGTGTTGATGAGGTCCTGCAGCAGCCCTACCATGGTAACCAGGGTGGAGGTGAGGGCTCTGATGTCCTCCCTGTACCCCCGATAGTGTTCCTCCTGCAGTACCTGGATCTCCTGGAACCGGGCCAGTACCGTCGCCATCGTCTCCTGGGAGCGGTTGTATGCTCCCATGATGGTGGTGAGGGCCTCGTGGAGAGTGGGTTCCCTGGGCCCGTCCCCCCCCTGTCGCACAGCTGCCCTCCGAGTTGCCCTGTTTCCCTGGGCCTCTGCCCCCTGGCCGGTGTGCCCACTACCACTGCCCCCAGGTCCCTGTTGTTCTTGGAGTGGTGGGTTATCCTGGGTGCCCTGTAGTGGTAGACACACCGCAGATTGACGCGCCCTGGCGACAGAGGCATGGGGCTGCTGGGTGGGAGCTGTGCTGGTGTTCCCAGAGGGGTTTGGGTCTGTAGTGGCCTGTGCCTGTGTGAGGGGAACCGACTGTCCAGAGGTCCCCGATGGTCCGGGCTGGACATCAGTGTCCAGGTCGACAGAGCTGCTGTCATCGCTGACGGCCTCTTGGGTGGGGGGTGTGGAGAATTCTGGGCCCTCCGTGGCGGTGTGTTGACGGTCGGGTCCTGCAGGGGTATAGAGGTATGGTTATAGTTTCAATGTGTGGCATATGGGTGTATCTGTGGGTTCCCGTGTCCCCAAGTGCTGGCATTCGTGTGTGGGGGCTTTGGTGAGGGTGGCTTGTGGGGGGGATGTGTATATGCATTGGGCATGCTTTGGTGATGGGTGTCCATGCTTAGTGGACGCATGCAGGCCTAGGTTTTGGGATGTGTGGGTTGTGATGGTGAGACATTGGCAGGGAATAGGTGTGCTGGGGGTGGGGGTGAGGATGGTGGTGGGGGTGAGGATGGTGGTGGGGGTGAGGGTGGGGGTGAGGATGGGGGTGGGGGTGAGGGTGGGGTTCGAGGATGGGGGTGAGGGTTGGGGTATGATTTGGCATGCAGGTGGGGGGGAAGCAGTAGTGAAGCTTCAACTTACCAGTATCCATTCCTCCGCCGACTCCTGCGCGGCCGTCAGGATGCAGGATGTTCAAGACTTCCTCCTCCCATGTTGTAAATTGTGGGGGTTGAGGTGGGGGTCCTCCGCCAGTCTTCTGCACGGCGATGTTGTGCCTGGATACCATGGAACGCACCTTCCCCCGTAGGTCGTTCCATCGCTTCCTGATGTCTTCCCGATTTCTGGGGTGCTGTCCCACAGCGTTGACCCTGTCGACAATCCTCTGCCATAGCTCCGTCCTCCGGGCAATGCTGGTGTATTGGACCTGTGTGCCGAAGAGCTGGGGCTCTACCCGAACGATTTCCTCCACCATGACCTTGAGTTCTTCGTCTGAGAAGTGGGGGTGTCTTTGGGATGCCATGGAGTGGTGTGTATGATGTGTGGGGTGGAGTATGTGTAGTTAAGTGTGTTGAGTGTGGTGGTGTGTGTTGTTTTGTGTGTGGATATTGTGTGGGTGATGGTGTAGTGTGCCTCTGTGTGATGGTATTCTGTGATCGCTGCTGTGTCTCTCAGTGCTTCTTTCTGAATTTTTGGTCGTAGGGGTTTGTGGGTGATGTGGGTGTGTGTTTTATATTGTATTGTGTGTGTGGGAGTGGTGTGTGTATGTGTATCAGGTGTGTGGAATTCAAATCGGCCAATGTGGCTGAGTTTTGTTCGTTTGTGTGTATTCTGACCGCGGCGGTGTGTACCGCCAATGGAAAACCGCGTTTGAAAGACCGCCGCGTGGATTCGTGGGTCGTAATGGCATGGGCGTATTTCTGTTGGCGTGACGGTGGAGGTTTGGTCACCTCCACTTTTCCGCCGACCGCTGGTCTGGCGGTCTGTTGTGGCTGTCGGATTTTCGGAGGTTTGGCTGCTGCGGGTCAGAATGACCGTGGCGGATTACCGCGACCGCGGCGGAATTATGGAGGATTTCTGACCGGCGGTAGGCGCCTTTTACCGCCGAGGTCAGAATGACCACCAGAGTGTCTACTAGGCAGTGATCTGGAGACTGCAATTTGGGCTGAGGTGTAGTTGGGGGCTCATGCAGCAATGCTGGGCATTCCTGGGCATATCTTTGCTTTGACAAGGGCTCAGGCCAAGAAGGAAGGAGGACAGGGAAACCTGGATCCCGGAACAATGGACCAAGTGCTATCAAAACTAGGGGAAGAAAGGGTAAAAACCTATCCACTATCCCTCCCTCCACTGAAGATTCCCCTTTTGAGGAGGAGGAGTCTACTCCCTGTGCAGAACCTACACCAGATGAGCTTCAGGCTGACACAGCTGAGCTTTTGGGTGCAGGGGTGCTGCCAGGAAGGAGTTAAGTGTGTATCAGCAGACCTGTCCCACACTTGAGGGTTTAAGACAGCAAGCTGTCAAACAGGAAGCAGGGGATATCAGTGACTCTCACAGAGTGTACTGGGAAAATAATCTCCTATATACAAAGGCAAGGAAACCAAAACCTGGTGCTACAGGAGACTGGTCATTCCCTTGTAGTATAGGGAATTTCTTCTGACACTAGCACATTACATTCCACTTGCTTGACATTTGGGACAAAGCAAGACCTGGGACAGACTGGTTCCTCACTTTCACTGGCCTCACATGTCAGAAGACACAAAAGAGTTTTGTCACTCTTGTGTCAATTACCAAGCCAGTGGTAAGAGTGGTGGCACCCCAAAGCCCCCCTTGATCCCACTGCCAGTGGTTGGGGTGACCTTTGAAAGGGTAGGGGTTGACATAGTTGCCCCCCTTTACCCTTCTACTGCCTGTGGCAATGGGTTTATCTTGGTGGTAGTGGACCATGCCACTAGATATCCAGAAGCAATACCTCTGAGGACCACTATAGCTCCTGCAGTGGCAAAGTCCCTCCTGTGAATCTTTTCCAGGGTAGGCTTTTCAAAAGAGGTGGTGTCAGACAGAGGTAGTAACTTCATGTCTGCATACCTTAAAGTAATGTGGAAAGTGTGGGGTAACCTACAAGTTCACCACACCGTACCATATCCAAACAAATGTGTTGGTTGAGAGATTTAATAAAACTCTTAAAGGTATGATTATGGGACTATCAGAAAAGCTCAGAAGGAGATGGGATAGCCTATTACCATGCCTCCTTTTTGTCTACAGGGAGGGACCCCAGAAAGGAGTGGGCTACAGCCCATTTGAACTCCTTTTTTGTCACCCTGTTAGGGCTCCACTAGCTCTTGTATAAGAGGGGTGGGAGCAACCCTTAAAGCACCCTAAACAAGATATAATGGATTATCTACTTGGCCTACGATCTAGAATGGCTGAGTACATGCAACAGGCCACTAAAATCCTTCAGGCCAGCCAGGAGTTACAGAAGGCTGTCCTGACAGTGTACCAACCAGGACAGGTGTGGGTACTGGAACCTGTGGCACCAACGACACTAAAGGACAAATGGAGTGGTCCACATCTAATAGCGGATAAGAAGGGTGAGGGCACTTATTTAGTGGACCTAGGCACTCCCAAAAGTCCTCTCAGAGTACTTCATGTGAACTGCCTGAAACCCTACTATGATAGGGCTGACTTAACCCTACTCATGGCCACTGATGAGTGACAGGAAGATGAGAGTGACCCTCTCCCTGATCTCTTCTCCAACACTGCAGCTGATGGCTCAGTGGAAGGAGTTATTCTTGCAGATTGTCTTTCTGAAGAGCAGAATGAGGATTGCAGGAACCTCCTAGGACACGTTTCTGAACTTTTCTCTCTGACATCTTGTCAGACCACTTAGTGTGAGCACACCATAGATACTGGAGACAGTTTACATGTCAAAAGCAAGATTTATAGACAGCCTGACCATGTCAGGGACTGCATTAAGTCTGAGGTTCAGAAGATGTTAGACTTAGGAGTAATTGAGCACTCATATACCCCATGGGCCAGGCCAGTGGTGATTGTACCAAAGCCTCATTCTCAAAATGGGAAAAAGGAGATGCGGTTCTGTGTAGATTACAGAGGGCTCAATACAGTTACTAAAACTGATGCTCACCCTATACCCAAGGCATATGAGCTTATTGATACACTGGCATTGGCCAAGTATCTCAGCACTTTTGATTTGACTGCAGGGTATTGGAAGATCAAGCTATCAGAAGAGGCTAAACCCAAAACATCTTTCTCTACCATTGGAGGGCATTATCAGTATACTGTTATGCCCTTTCGTTTGAAGAATGCATCTGCACTTCTTAGAGGCTGGTGAACACAGTCCTCCTCCAAGGCCTGGAAGCTTTTAGTGCAGCATATCTTGATGATATTGCTGTCTTCAGCTCCACCTGGTAGGACCACGTGGTCCACCTCTGGAAAATTTTGGATGCCCTGCAAAAAGCGCCTCCACTATCAAGGCTTCATTGTGCCAGATAGGACAGGGGAATGTCATTTATCTGGGATACCTATTTGGTAGAGAACAGATTGAACCACTACAGGGGAAGATCCAGACTATTTTAGACTGGTCTCCCCCTACAACACAGACCCAGGTCAGAGCCTTTCTTGGTCTCACTGGGTATTATAGGAGGTTCATTAAGAACTATGGCTTCTTTGTTGCCCCTCCTAATGACTTCACATCTAAGAAGATTCCTAAAAAGGTATTGTGGACAGCTAGCTGTCAAAAAGCGTTTGAGGAGTTAAGCAGGCCATGTGTACTACACCTGTCCTAAAAAGCCCAAACTACTCAGAGAAGTTTATTGTCCAAACAGATGCTTCAGAAGTAGAGGTTTGGGCTGTGCTACACAACTTAATTCAGAGTGCCAGGATCAACCCGATGCTTTTATTAGTAGAAGGTTGACCCATAAAGAAAAGCATTGGTTAGCCATAGAGAGGGAGGCCTTTGCTGTGGTCTGGGCCCTGAAGAAGATGAGACCATACCTCTTTGGTATTCACTTCATAGTTCAGACAGACCACAAACCTCTCTTATGGTTAAAACAAATGAAAGGTGAAAACCCTCAATTGTTGAGGTTGTCCATTTCCCTACAGGAGATGGACTTTACAGTGGAACATAAACCAGGGAGTAACCACTCCAATGCAGATGGACTCTCCAGATATTTCCACTTAGACAATGAAGACTCATTTGGGCAAGGTTAGCCTTATTGTCTCTCATTGGGAGGGGGTTGTGTAGGAAAGTACACTCTTTCAGGCATGTTACCCCCAATTTCTGCCTGATGTCAGTGTATTTGACTGTGTCACTGTGATCCTGCTAACCAGGACCTCAGTGCTTATGCTCTCTCTCCTCTAAGTTTTGTCACTTCATACTGGTAACCCAATGTTTCACCCAAAATGGGCATACTGGTATATGGGACCTAGGTACCTACCGGAGTGGGGTTCCAGGGGATCCCTATGGGCTGCAGAATTTATTTTGCCACCCATAGGGAGCCCATTCAAAGGCTTCTACAGGACTGCCATTGCAGCCTGTGTGAAATGGTGCATGCACTCTGTCACTGCCATTTACACTGCACCAGGTCACTTATAAATCACCCATGTGTCAGGCTTTCCAACCCTGAAGGCTTGGTGCAGAATACCTGTGAGTGAGGGCACCCCTGCACTAGCAGAGGTGCCCCCACATTATCCAGGACCATCTTCCCAGACATTGTGAGAGTGGGTATGCCATTTTACACATGCACTGTACATAGGTCACTACCTATGTACAGTTACACAATGGTAACTCTGAATACGGCCATGTTTGCTATCAAGCATGTTGGAATCGTACCCCAAAGCTTTTGCAAGCATTGGTTGCATGACTCCATGCACTCTGGGGTCTTCTTAGAGGACCCCAATACTGGCATTACAGCCTTCTGAGGTTTTCCAGGTAGCCCCAGCTGCTGCCACCTGACAGACAGGTTTCTGCCCTCCTGTTGCTTGAGAAGCTCAGAACAAAGGATTTCCTTTGGGAAAGGGATGTTACACCCTCTCCCCTTGAAAATAGGTATTATAGGCATGGGAGGGGTAGCCTCCCAGAGCATCTGGAAATGCCTTGAAGGGCACAGGTGGTGCCCTCCTTGCATAATCCAGTCTACACTGGTTCAGGGACCTCCAGTCCCTGCTCTGGCGTGAAACTGGACAAAGGAAATGGAAGTGACCACTCCCTGTCGATTACCACCCAAGGGGTGGTGCTCAGAGCTCTTCCAGAGGGTCTCTGGGTTTTGCCATCTTGGATTCCAAGGTGGTAGGGAACTCTGGGAGCATCTGAGTGGCCAGCACCAGCAGATGATATCAGAGCCCTCCCCTGATATGTGCTTACCTGTGTACCTGACCAATCCCCCTTTCAGGGGTATTTAGGGTCTCTCTCTTGAGTGGTTCTTCAGATTTGGATTGCAAGACTCCAGCAGACCTTGTCAGTGAACTGCTCTACCCCATGCTCCTCCATCAAGAACAGCCTGTGTCTGACTCGAACACTGACCCCGTTCAGAAGTTTGAGGCCCTCTGCCACCTGCAGGCCCCTGCCTGCACCTCAACCCTGGTTTCTATTGGGAGAGCTCTGTTTTTCTGCTATGCTGCCACTTTGTGCCTTTTCATTTTCTGAGCTTTTTCAATGTTTCTCTCCTTTTCTCGCTTTCATGCTTATTTTCTTTCTTTTTTGCGCTTTTTTCCTTTTAGCTTCCCTCTCCCCGCCGCTGCTGCCCCTGTGGCCCGCTTCCCTTTTTCGCACCGTTTTCACACTCCCGCCTCCCAGCTGTCCTCTCCTCCACCCTATCCCCACTTAATGGCACCTGCTGCACGGTAGGAAGAGCAACCCCACTGACCTTCTCAGTGAACTGCTCTGCCTCCGTGCAGCATCTCCATCAAGAGCAGCCCATGTCTGACTCGAACTCTGACACCGGTCAGGATTTTGAGGCCCTCCACCACCTGCAAGCTGTTGCCTGCACCTCATCCCTGGTGTCTAGTGGGAGAGCTATGCTCTTCTGCCAGGCTGCCGCTTTGTGCCTTTCATTTTCTGAGCTTTTTATCTTTTTTCTCCTTTTCTCGCTTTCACTCTTATTTTTTCTCTTTTTTGTGCTTTTTTCCTTTCTCTTCCCTCTCCCGCTGCTGCTGCCCTTGCGGCCCCATCCCCATTTTTCACCTCATTTTCCCGCTCCCGCTTCCCAGCTATCCTCTCCTCCAACCTCTCCCTACTTAATGGTGGCTGCTGCGCAGTAGGAAGAGCAACCCCACTGACCTTGTCAGTGAATTGCTCTGCTTCCATGCAGCTCTTCCATCAAGAGCAGCCCGTGTCTGACTCAAACTCTGACCCCGGTCAGGAGTTCGAGGCCCTCTGCCACCCACAGGAACCTGACTGCACCTCATCAGGATGTACCGCCTCAGCCATCCCGGGGGGGTAGGATGGAATCTCCATTGTCCACAAGTCCAACATCTGTCTGAGCACACACTCCAAAGACCCCACAAGCCTGGTGGAACACCTTACTTTCAAACTACAGAGCAGTCCGATATCCATCCTCAGAGGAATGCTCATCTACCACCCACCGGGACCCCGCGATGCTTTCTCAGAATCCATCACTGACTGCATCACAGCACAAGCCATCGCAGCCACCAACTACACCCTGTTAGGAGGCCGCCACTTCCACCTCGACAATCTACAAGACCCCAACACCTCAACCCTCCTAGACAATCTCCACAGCATAGGGCTCTGACAGGTCGTGACGGAACCAACGCACTCAAGAGGACACATCCTCAAACCATATTCAAACCGGTAAAATAGGTTACCTCCAACCACACCTCTGAACTTCCATGAACAGACCACTGATGCATCAACTTCACCTTCAGGACACCCACCGTCCTCAAACCCCAAAACCAACCGTCGCACAGCAGCTGGACAAAAATCACAGACGACCAGCTCACCACCACCACCCTCATTAACTCACGACCCAAACACCGCTGCACGCACCTTCCACAAATGGATCACCAACTGCACCAACAACATAGCCCCCCTCAAGAAAAAAAACAGCACCCACGCCAAGAAAGCCAGCTGGTTCACAGAAGAACTCAGAGAATCCAGACATACCTGTCGTCGCCTTGAGAAAATCTGGAGAAATACCAAATCCACAAAAGCCGAAAAAACATCTTAAGAGCCACCACCACCCACACCACCAAATCATCAGAAGCATCAAAAGAAAAGCAATACAAGACAGAATCTCCTCACACGCACACAACAACAAGGCACTCTTCAGCATCATCAAGCAGTTCGTGAGGCCAAATCTCTCTGCTCCCTTTCCGAGCAAAACTCATCGAGAAAGCCTTAAACAGCCAACTCACCACTTTCCTTGAAGACCACCACATTCTCAATGCCTCCCAATCCGGATGCAGAAAAAATCATAGCACCGAAACAACCTTCCTGGCCACAACTGACGACATCTACTTCCTGCTGGACAACGGAGAGACGGCGGCACTGATCCTACTAGACCTTTCAGCAGCCTGCAAGACCTTTCAGCAGCCTTCAACACAGTCTCCCACCACACCCTGATATGAAGACTTCACAAAGCCGGCTTCAGAGACAAGGCCCTTGACTGGATCCATTCCTTCCTCTCCGGAAGAACCCAAGTGAGACTCGCTCCCTTTATCTCGGACCCCACACCGACCACCTGTGGAGTTCCTCAGGGATCCTCCCTCAGCCCCACTCTGTTCAATGTCTACATGACCCTACTGGCCGCCATCATCAGGAGCTACAGAATCAATATCATCTCCTACGCTGGTGACACCCAACTCATCCTCTCCCTATCCAATGAACTCAACACAGCCACACACAACTTTGGCGAAGGCATGGGAGCAGTAGTCAACTGGATGAAAAATAGCTGCCTCCAACTCAGCGCGAACAAGACAGAGGTTCTCATCTTGGGCCCCCGACCCGATGCATGGAATTACTCCTGGTGGCCACACACCCTCGGAAACCCGCCCACCCCATGAACCAAGCCAGAAACCTATGGATCATCCTAGACTCCTGTGGGAAAGTACCATCTTTCTTGGGATGATACCCCCATTTTTACCTGTATGTCAGTATGTTTTTGCTTGTCTCACTGTGATCCTGTTGGTCAGGACCCTAGTGCTCATAGTTTGTGGCCTAATGTGTGTGTTGTCAGTGGTGCTTAACTGTGTCACTGAGGCTCTGCTAACCAGAACCTCAGTGCTTATGGTCTCTCTGCTTTTAAATTTGTCACTATAGGCTAGTGACTTCATTTACCAATTTCAATTGGCACACTGGACCACCCCCCTAATAAGTCCCTAGTATATGGTACCTAGGTACCCAGGGCATTGGGGTTCCAGGAGATCCTTATGGGCTGCAGCATTTCTTTTGCCACCCATAAGGAGCTCAGACAAATCCTTTCACAGGCCTGCTATTGCACAGATGGTGCCCTTCTTGCATAAGCCAGTCTACACCGGTTCAGAGACCCCCAGTCCCTGCTCTGGCGCAAAACTGGACAAAGGGTAGGGGAGTGACCACTCCCCTATCCATCACCACCCCAGGGGTGGTGCCCAGAGATCCTCCAGTGTGTCCCAGACTTCAGCCATCTTGTTTTCCAAGGTGTTGGAACACTCTGGAGGCCTCTGAGTGGCCAGGGCCAGCAGGTGACGTCAGAGACCCCTCCTGATAGGTCCATACCTGATAAGGTAGCCAATCCCCCTCTTTGGGCTATTTAGGGTCTCTCCTGTGGGTTTCTCTTCATATTCTACTTGCAAGTTTCCAGCAGGAATCTTCTACAACTACTACTTCATCCTCTGACCTTGGCTCGACCGCAGACTGCTCCAGGAACCGCTGTAACAGCAACAAAGTATCCAGAAGGGCTACTTTTCCTCTGAAACTTCAGCTCCATCCAGCAACTGCAACAGTTTCCATGGTGTGCACACTCTGGGGACTCCCTGTCTTAACCGTGCACCGGGAGGACCGAAGAAATCTCCGTGGAGTAACGGAGTCACTTCCCTGCTCTTGCAGGGTCCTTCTAAGTCGATTAATGGTTCTCTTGGACTCCTCTCCTGGTGACAAGCTTGCTCCTTGGAACACAGGTGGTGGACCATGTCAACACAGACTGTCCTACTGTCCAAATTTGGAGGAGGTAAGAGCTTGCCTTCCAAGTTAGCGACAGTACCCCTCTGCACCGCGTCATCTTCACCTCCTGAGGCCTCTGAGCACTATTTGCAAAAATCCTTTGTGCACAGACTGGCCCCAGTCCCCAGCACTCTATTCTGCTATGCTCAACTCGCTGAGTTGTCCTCCGCCGGTGTGGGCCCTTCTTTTGTAGAGCTGCAACAACCGCAATTTGCACCTTCTTTGTCCACGCGTCTTGGGACCTCCTTGGGTGCTGCCTGGTCATCTGTAGGTTCCTTCCAGTGTTGGGAACCCTCTCTGTATCCTCAGTCCGAGTTGAGGCCCCCAGGTCCCTCTTTGGTCCAGGCAGCGCCACTTTGATGCAATCTGCGATTTTGCTTGAACTAAGGCTTGTTGGACAAATCCAGCGCTGAAACTCGCCTGCATCCAACACCTCTTCATGGGACATCCACTGAATTCTGCAGGAACCCACAGCCATCTTCCTTTGGTGCATTTCTGCAGTCTTCGTCCAACCGGGGACTCTTCTTTTGTACCCTCTTCTAGGTTTGCAGGGGCTCCTGTCCTTCCTGGAACTTCTTCTGACTTCTGGACTTGGTCTCCTCTCTTTGAAGGTCTTCAGGTCCAGGAATGCACCATTTGTTGTTTGCAGTCTTCCTTGGTTCTTGCAATAACTCTAATCATGACTTGTAGTGTGTCCTAAGGAAACTTGCAGTACTTTACCCCTACTTTTCTTGTTTCTAGGGTGGGGTATTCTACTCACCTTTGTGGTATTCTTACTCACCCAGTGATTCTCTACACACTACACTTGTCTAGGGGAGAATTCGTGATTCGCATTCCACTTTCTTAGTATATAGTTTGTGTGCCAATAGACCTATTTTCTCCTATTGCATTCTATAGTGTTTGCACTATCCCATGCCTAATTACTTACCTTATTTTGGTGTTATCTGTATATATTGTGTATAATACTTACCTCCAGAAGGAGTATTGCCTCTAAGATATTTTTGGCCTTGTGTCACCCAAATAAAATACCTTTATTTTTGGTAACACTGAGTATTGTCTTTACTTGTGTATAAGTACTGTGTAACTATAGTGGTATTGCAGGAGCTTTGCATGTCTCCTAGTTCAGACTAAGCTGCTCTGCTACAGCTACCACTATCAGCCTAAGCTGCTAGAACACTATTACATTTCACTAATAAGGTATAAGTGGACCTGGTATAAGGTGTAAGTACCAAAGGTACCCACTACAAACCTGACACAGCCTCCTACAAATCCAGACTCAACATGGGCCACCAAATCAGCTCAGTCACATCCACCTGCTTCCACACCCTCCACCTCCTATGCAAGACCTTCAAATGGATCCCCCTTGAACACAGAAAAACCGCCACACACACCATCATCACCAGCAGGCTGGACTACAGCAACATGCTCTATGCCGGGATCAACAAGAAACTCACCTGCAAACTAGAGAACATCAAGAACACCGCTGCCAGACTGGTCCTCGACCTGCCCTGATACTGCCACATCTCTCAACACCTACGAACACTTCACTGGCTTCCAATAGAAAAAAGGATCACCCTCAAGATCCTCATCCACGCACACAAAGCCCTCCATGACAAAGGACCAGCCTACCTGAACAGACGACTCAACTTCCTAGTATCTCACAGGACCCTTCGATCAGCCCAGCTCTCTCTCGTCAAAGTACCCCTCATCAGGAAAACATGAACAGGGGGACCCTCCTTCTCCCACATCGTAGCCACAGCCTGGAACGCCCTCTGCTCTACCTCAGACAGACTACCCCCCTCCTTAACTTCACAAAGGAGCTCAAGACATGGCTTTTTGAAGAACAATCTATATGATGGACGTTGAACGACCCCCCCAAACCCTGATTGATTGATTGATTGATTGAGCAGGAATCCTCTGCATCCTTTACTTCATCTTCTTACCAAAGAAACTGCATCTGGAACCTTCAAGAACTCTACACTGCAACAAAGAAGCAAAGATGACTTCTGCAAAGTAGTGTCTTCAGCTCCTGCAGCAACTGCAACTGTCTCCTGTTCATGCATCCTCAGAGGACAGACAGTTTTCAGCCTGCACCAGAAGAACGAAGGAATCTCCCTTAAAGTGAAGGAGTAACTCCTGCTTCAGCAGACACCCCTCTGCAGCGATGACGGTGGCTTGGGTCCCCTCTCCTGAAGAATTGTGCGGGTTCAGCAACACGGGTGGCGGGCTGAAGTGGTCCCGATGGTCCTAAAGTCCAGCTGTCCAACTTTGGTGGAGATAAGAGCTTGCCTCCCTACGCAAGACAGTACCCCCATGCACCGCATGTTTTGCAGTTGCCAAGACTTGTTGGCATCCTTCCTTGAAGTTCTTCATGCACAGTGCAGCTCCAGCCCCCAGCACTCCTTCCTGTGATACCCAGCCTCCTGCATGGTTCTCTGGCAGCGTGGATCCCTTTGTGTGGTGCTGCATGGGCCTCGCTTTGCACCTTCTTTGTCCCCGTGCTGTGGGACTCCTGTCCACGCTGCCTGGTCTTCTGAGGGCTCTCTGAATTGCTGAGAGCCCCCTCTGTCTTCCCATCTTGGGTAGAGGCCACAAGGTCCCTCCTGGTCCTTAGCAGTGCCATTTTCGGATAACTGTGATCTTTGCTTGTGCCAAGGATTGTTGTTGGAATCCAGCGACGCAAACCAGACTGCAATCATCCATCCAGTGTGGGACATCATCTGGACTAACCAGGAACCCACATCCATCTTCTTGGGTGCAGTACTGACTATTCTTCTTCACCAGTAGTTCTTCTTTGGCACCTTCATCTGGGTTAGCAGGGGCTCCTGTTCTCCCTGGACTCTTCAGTGCTTCTTGGACTTGTTCCCCTCTTCTACACGTCTTCAGGTCCAGGAATCCATCCTTAGTGTCTTGCAGTCTCTTCTGGTTCTTGCAAAACCTTCTATCGTGTTCTTGTGTGTTCTAGGAAAGTTACTGTGATTTACTCCTGCTTTTCTGGCTCTGGGGTGGGTTCTATTACTTACCTTTTGTGTTTTCTAGTACTCCCAGAGTCCCTCTACACACTACACTTGCCTAGGTGGGAAACCGACTTTCGTATTCCACTATATGGTTTGTGTTCCCCCAGGCCCATTTCTAACTATTGTAATTTTTAATATTTGCACTGTTTTCTAACTGCTTTTACAGCTATTTCTGCATTCTAGTGTATATGCTGTGAATATTACTTACCTCCTAAGGGAGTAGAGTCTCTGCGGTATTTTTAGCATTTGTGTCACCAAAATAAGGCACCTTTATTTTTGTAACACTGAGCATTTTCTCTCATGTGTGTGAGTGCTTTGTGACTACAGTGGTATTGCATGAGCTTTGCGTGTCTCCTAGTTAGGCCTCGGCTGCTCATCCACACTACTCCTAGAGAGCCTGGCTTCTAGACACTGACTACATTTCACTAATAAGGGATAACTGGACCTGGTATAAGGTGTAAGTACCTTAGGTACCCCCTACAAACCACACCAGCCTCCTACAGGAGGACATCAGGAAGAGGTGGAACGACCTTCAGGGGAAGGTGTGTTCCATGGCATCACGTCATCAAACAGCCATCAACAAGACTGGCGGTGGCTCCCACCTCCTCCCCCTGAATTCACGTTGTAGGAGAAGAAGGTATTGGCCATTATGCATCCTGAGGGCCTGACTGGAATCATTAGAGGGCTCGACTCCAGTAAGTCAACAACACTCCCCAGGCACCAAACACTCATGTCCAGCATGCATCTCCACCACCCATTACTTCCTAATCCACCCCATCTCACACTTCTGCACCCCCCATCATCCCACTTCCCTCCCCTGCAAGCCACACCACCCCACTGCCACTATCCCCACACAGTCCCTCCCTAATGCACGGATACCAATCACAATGCCAAGCACAACAACTCCCACAATGCATCACTCCCTACACATCAAACGTTTACAGTCCCACCTGCATGGAAACCCATAGCACATGCCACACCAACTCGATGCTTCCACTGCGTTCCAACACATGGCAATGACAGCAATGACATCCACATTCCTCACCCCTCAATGGAAAATGGAAACAATGTCAGAATATGTCACCAGCAAGCAATGTCTGCAGTGCTGCAGCTGTTATTGCAATCACTTTGAAGTAAAGTCTTTCTACTCCATGCATCAGATGATTTCCCCTCCCTTTCCATCTATAGGTTCCACAGCCACCCGGCAGCCGATGACAGAGACAGGCAGCCCTCCCCAAGATGAAGGCCCCAGTGGATGTCTGGATATTGATAAATTGCCTGGGCCATCTGGGACAACTGGTCAGTTTATCACCACCAGTCCCACCCTGGACAGAACGGATTCTCCCACCCATGTGCCAACTACAGCGCAGCCAACCCTTCATCCCCAATCCTGTGCCCCACCTGGAGGGAGAGCTGCACTCAGCACCTCCACTAATGACAGACACCAGGAGGAACCATGTCACAAGGCAGACAGGAGTACAGGTCACATACAAAACAGTTGACATATACCTGTATCTCATGTGAAGTATTGTTGAATTAACTCTGCTCTAGAGTCAACTGCATCCTCATCATCTTCTTCCTCATCACTCACTATGTCCCCTTCATCAGCCCCTGGTCCAGATGCCACCCCCTCTACTTCCAGCAATGGGATGTGACGTCTCAAGGCCAGATTGTGTAGCATGCAGCAGGCAACAATGATCTGGCAGATTTTAAGTGGTTGTAAAGTAGGGCACCTCCGGAGATGTGAAGACAGCAGAATCTGGCCTTCATTGGACCAAAGGTCCTCTCGATGACACGTCTCATCCTGCTGTGGGCTTCATTAAAACAATTTTCACCATTTGTAGTTGGATGTCTCACAGGTGTCAGCAGCCAGAAAAGGTTAGGGTAGCCAGAGTCACTCGTGTGCACCAGGTAGGACACATCTCAATGCCGTTGGACACACAGGGCAGATCGTGAAGAGAGGTGAGATTACAGGGACACACATACTGTTGGAAACATACAGAGGAGCCAGGCATGGTCCCTGTGTAGTTGTGCCATCGTGTGTGGGATGTTGCTGTTCCACAGAATGTATGAGTCATACACAGAACCAGGGAACTTGGCCATAACCTGGGAGTATATCGATCAGCGAGGCACACCACCTAGACATTTATGGAATAAAAGTTTTTCCGTTTCCTGAACACTTGTTCATTTAATCTGGGTGGAGCCAAAGTTATGTGGGTGCCATCTATGGCCCCTATCACATGAGGTACATATGCCACATTTTAGAAGGCAGCTTTAACAGTAGCCAATCCTCATGTTGGGGGAACCTGATGTAGCAGGGCAGATGTTTGAGCAAAGGACACAGTACATCCTGCTGAACATCGGGTGTGACATTCCTGCTGCCAAGCCCACTGTCATCTGAAAGGACCCTGAGGCAAGAAAGTGGAGAACTGACAACAAATGTACTAAGGGAGGGATGGCATAGGCTATGACATATGGCAGGCAATAGATCAGGCTTTAACTGGGTACACAGCCCCATGATGGTCTGACGGTTCAGACAACAGGTCTATATGACATGTCTCTCTTCCAGGGTAGCAAGGTCGACTAGGGGCCGGTACACAGGGGTATGTCTCATCATCATCCTTGCACTGTATCTGGGAATAGGAGAAAGGGGAAGTCAAAAATTGTTGTATTTAATTTGTGGACATTGTCAGTCTATGCAGTAGTCACTCTTTCATCCATGACGCACCTAAAATTAATCTACTAATCACTTATTGCATGTAAAAATGGTAGCACCAAAGCAGCAGGTGAGTCTTATGTCACCGTCCTGTATGATAGTGATGATTGTGAGGGTGAAAGGTGTTGGGAGGAGGCAGACAGAGTGGATGCATGGGTGAGGAGTCTGAGCGTTAGTGGAGTGATGACATGTGAGTGTGGTCAGGAGACATGTGAGTATGGTCATGAGATGTTTCTGATGTGTCGTGTCTACTGCTGACCCTGTAATGCCATTCTACATGACTTTATTGTTCTGTTTGTGTCACCCATGCAAGTCAGCATACATCAGAAAAAGGGAATTTGGCTTGCCATCGCCAAGCAAGTGAAGTCCCTGCGGGTCCATAGGTGGCAGAGCACCCACTGCAGAAAGCGGTGGGAGGACCTCAGACACTGGGCACATAAGACCGCAGAAACCCAGCTGGGGACGTCCTCTCATTTAAGGAGGGGTGCCCCCCAGACCCTGAACCCCTAATGGCCCGCATTTTGGTGGTGGCCTACCCTGCGGTAGATGGGTGCTTGAAGGCAGCACAGCAGCCACAAGGGGGTAAGTACACACTCACACCTTGATAATGTTATGCTTGTATGGCTTTGGGTTGACTCCTAGTGGGAAGATGTAGCGTAGGTCATTGAAAGTTGCACACGGACTATGGGTATCAGCCACCCTGGCAGCATTGGTTTCATATATGTGTGCCCATACCATGCAGACAGTGACTTATGAGGGCACATACTTCCAAGTTGGGATTTGCGTGGTCACCCTCAACAAGGTTTAAGAGACAAGCTCCTACCATCAGCATCAGTACATCTGAGGTGTCAGGGCATTGCTATCAGTATCAGCCTATCATTGTGACAGAGGTAATTAGTGATTCCTCAATTAGATGCCATGTACAGTATGTGTAGATAGGCACAGTGGGCCCAGTTGTCACTGTTCTATTTGTCAATGGATTAGTGGGCATGTTACCTATCCATGCAGGATTCGGTTGAGTAAGGAGTACAGGAAATTTCTCCATGCACGGCCATTAAAATGTGCCAGGCACTGGGCAAGTGTGACTAATATGACCCTCATCAAGTACATGAGTGGTGCTGTTCCACCATCAGCTGTTTACATCAGGATTGCTATAGTTTCCCCCATGGTGTCCTTCTGTTGTATTATTTATAGGTGAGGCCCTGCCTGCCATGGGATAGCAGCAAATAATGATGTTTCTACTCCATGTGAATGTAGGGCTGATATTGACCCATTGCACCCTGTCTTTCTCTGACACCCTCCCTCCCTATCCTCCTCTGTCTTTGTGTGCACCAGCATCATCAGGCAAAGGCAAAAGGGCACCGGCGAGTGGGGAAGCTACAGCTCACAGGACCCAGGAGGCTGATACCAGCAGAGCCGACGGAGGGTGAGGGGAGTGCCACATGGGAGACAGGATCAGTGAAAATATCTTTGGATTCCTCCTCTGATGGATGTTCCCTGGTGGACCCTTCTGGGACCATACCAGCACCATCCTTGTCCACCTCCCCCCTTACCTGCACCACTCACCTGTTCATCCAGGAGGGTGGGCAGCTCTTTCACTGCAGGCACCTCTGCCCCTGCCCCAGTCGACCCTGCTGCCCTCAATGAGGAGTCTATGACCTCCTGAGCTCCTTCTCTGTGGGGCAGTCAACAATCTTGAATGCCATCCAGGGACTGGCATCACAGATGCAGCAATCCACTGCCTTCCTGGAAGGCATTCATGGTGCCTTGGCTTCCCTGCTGAGATCTTTTCAGACTCTGGCCTCCTCATTGACAGCAGCCAGTGTCACTTCTTCTTCCGTCCCACTCCAACTACCTGCTCCCAATCCCACAGCCCTCTACCCTCAACCATCCAAGGCGCACCTGCATACCTACATGCATCCACATCAACAGACACGGTTCGCAAGGACAAACACAAGCACCACAAAAGACACCACTGCCAAGCACACACACAACAGACACATGCAGACACAACATCCACTCCCTACACGGACTCCCCCACCACCTCCCCCTCACAGACACCACACCACTCCCAGTTTCTTCTACAAGTGCACACATTCTCACCATCACAATAGCAGACCCCCATACATGCACCCCATACACCACATGCGCACTCAGCACAACTGTCAACACCCCCACATGCAGCACATGCACCCTATCTGCAGACAACACAACATATATTCACACATCCACCCTGCCGTCTCTCTGCATCTCCTTCCCCCATCCTCCCACTACAAATAAATGACCACACTCACCAACCCGACAGTCACACGACACACACCTCACAACCACTACCTCTTCCTCCACTCCCAAACGTTTATCACCTGACCAACCATGTGCCCCTAAAAAATGTTTCCTTCAAGAATTTTCCCTTTTCCCTCCCACTGACCCAGTCCCTGTTCCTCCAAAGCACCCTGTTACCCTCCCAAAACCCCTGCCTTTCACCTCCCAGTCCTCCCATGGTCCCCCTTGTACAAGCCATGCCCCTCCCCCACCTAAGACTTCTACCCCCACATAGGGCAAGGTTACCTCTTCCAAAGCCAAACCCAAGCCCCCTCCCCCAAAACCTAAACCCCCATCCCAACCCAAACCAAACCAAAGGATCCCCCCTCCAAACTCAAACCTAAGAACCCCCCCTAAAAACCCAAGCCCTGACCTCGCCCCCCAATCATCCCTGAGTTTCCTGCATGTCCACTGATGCCCCTGCCATGTGGAGGCCACTTTGCAGTCAGGAGTCAAGTTGGGGCCATGGACATTGTCATATGTGCCTGGGGCACACACTATAGTTGGACTGGCCAGTAGGCCTCTGTTGTATACAGTTTTTTAATGTGTTGTGTAGGAAAGTACCATCTTGCCTGGCATGTTACCCCCATTTTCACTGTATGTATGTTTGTTTTTGCCCATGTGTCACTGGGATCCTACTAGGCAGGACCCCAGTGCTCATAATGTATGCCCTGTATGTGTTCCCTGGGTGGTGCCTAACTGTATCACTGAGGCTCTGCTAACGAGAACCTCAGGGGCATATTTATACTCCGTTTGCGCCGAATTAGCGTCATTTTTTTCGACGCAAATTCGGCGCAAAACTAACGCCATATGAGTTCCTGAGCGCCCCCTCTGTCTCCTTCTCCAAGGGTGAACATCCTGGTCCTTCCTGGTCCCCAGCAGCACCCAAAATCCTCAACCATGACTCATGCAGCTAGCAAGACTTGTTTACGGTATTTCTGTGTGGGAACACTTCTGAACCCTCCAAAATGCCGTGGGACATCTTCTTTCCAAAGAATAAGTTCCTGGCACCTTCCGTTGTTGCAGAATCTTTGGCTTCTTCCACCCAGAGGCAGCCCTTTTGCACCTTCATCCAGGGTTTAGTGGGCTCCTGCCCCCCTGGAAACTTGCGTGACTCTTGGACTTGGTCCCCTTCCTTTACAGGTCCTCAGGTCCAGGAATCCGTCTTCAGTGTTTTGCTGGTAGTTGTGGTTCTTGCAGCATCCCCTATCACGACGATTCTGTCTTTCTGAGGTAGTAGGGTAACTTTACTCCTACTTTTCAGGGTCTTGGCGTGGGGTATCTTGGACACCCTGACTGTTTTCTCACAGTCCCAGCGACCCTCTACAACCTCCCATAGGTCTGGGGTCAATTTGTGATTCACATTCCACTTTTGGAGTATATGGTTTGTATTGCCCCTAGACCTATGTCTACCTATTGCATCCTATTGTGATTCTACATTGTTTGCACTACTTTTCCTACTGTTACTTACCTGTTTTGGGTTTGTGTGCATATAATTTGTGTATATTACTTACCTCCTAAGTGAGGGTATCCTCTATAAGCCAGGCCAGCCTCCTACATGTTGCCATTGCTATTTAATACACCTGTACCAGGGACCCCTTGGTCTCGAGGGCAACATACTTGTCCTGGCTTTCCTTCTGCATGTTTATGTTGCATATGTGCAATTTGTTGTGTGTGTGTGTACACTAATGACCTTCCCTCCAGTGTGTACTAGGCGGGTGTACTTAATGTTGGTGTCTTCATCACCAATGCTGGTTTTGGAGTTGTAGGGCCAGCAGGAGCATTGGGAAGACTTTCAGTTCAGGTTTCATGGTTGCTGCAGACGTTCCTGTATTCCTGAAGGTGAATGTCTCCTATATATAGTTTGTTTCCGCTAGGCTTCTCATGGCAGAGCAACTCTGGAGGATATCCTGGTGGTGTGCGACCTCGTAATATGGTTGGTGGAAACATGCTCCCTGCCGGTCTGGAGATGTCTACCGCTGGCTGTGGTGGCCCGTCCGCACTGGCTGTAATGGAGGTGACTTGCCTGTGCTCTACCAGGCTCATGGTGGTGCGACCACCACCTCCACCACAGCGGTCCTCGGACTGCCAAACTTGTGATGAGGGCCTCAGTCCTTACATCCTAAAGTTCTGTCATCCTAATATGCAGTCCTATCTTGTTTGAGAAATAAATAACCTCATTAGGCCCTGGGGGCCCCATCTTCATGGTCTTTTTGTATTTGAAAGACTTGCAGATCCTTTAAGGGCCTGGGGACTAGGATTAGAGTGTGTTTATGTGGTGGTTTACATTATTTTTTTGGATGCAAAGACCATTCCCTGTTTCCTAAAATTACGACTGAAAGTTAATGCCCCTGTTGTAGCCAGTTAATCAGAGCAATTGAGCCCATAGATCAAACTTGGGATCTGTAGAATCATAAAAGGACACTGTTGGACTTTTGCTTATGCAGGGTCATCCCCAGTCTTTTTCGCCTCCTGCCTCCTATGTTCTTCTGACATGTTGCTGTTGGCTTTTCAACTCTGAGCACTTTACCACTGCTAATCAGTGCTAAAGTGCATATGCTCTCCTGTTTAAATTGTATGTAAGTGGTTTATCCATGATTGGCATATTTGATTTACTAGTAAGTCCCTAGTAAGGTGCACTAGAGGTGCCAGGGCCTGTAAATCAAATGCTACGAGTGGGCCTGCAGCACTGGTTGTGCCCCCCACATAAGTAGCTCTGTAATCATGTCTCAGACCTGCCACTGCAGTGTCTGTATGTGTATTTTTACACTGTAAATTCGACTTGGCAAGTGTACCCACTTGCCAGGCCTAAACCTTCCCTTTCCTTACATGTAAGGCACCCCTAAGGTATGCCCTAGGTAGCCCCAAGGGCAGGGTGCAGTGTATGGATAAGGTAGGACATATAGTAATGTGGTTTATATGTCCTGACAGTGAAATACTGCCAATTTCGTTTTCACTGTTGCAAGGTCTGTCTCTCTCTCATAGGATCATATGGGGGCTACCTTTAAATATGATTAAAGTGTAGATTCCCCTAGAGAGTACATGGACAGGTGGAGTTTGGGATCCCTGAACTCACAATTTAAAAATACATCTTTTAGTAAAGTTGATTTTAAGATTGTGAGGTTGGAAATGCCACTTTTAGAAAGTGAGCATTTTCTTGCTTAAACCATTCTGTGACTCTGCCTTGTTTGTGGATTCCCTGTCTGGGTCAGTCTGACAGTTGGGTTGTTTTTCACCTCACACCAGACAGTGACACAAAGGGAGCTGGGGTGTGATCTGCATTTCCTGATTAGCCATCTCTGCTAGGAGGGAGGGGTGGAGTGGTCACTCTCATCTGAAAGGACTGTGCCTGCCTCTGACAATGCTGTCTCCAGCCCCCTGGTGTGTGTCTGAGGCCTTGCCTGGGCAAGGCAGGATTTCACAAGAAGGTGTGAGTCCCCTTTGAAGAAAGGTGACTTCAAAGACTAAAATGGGTATAAGAAGGGCACCCAAACTTACAAACTTTAGAAACACTTCTGGAACCAAGAGGAACCTCTGCCTGGAGAAGAGCTGATAGCTGAGGAAAACGTGCTGCCCTGCCTGTGACTGTGCTTTGTGGAGCTTTCCTGCAGTGCTGCTTCTGCCAGAGTAAGAGGGCAAAGACTGGACTTTGTGTGCCTTCCATCTTGAAGAAGAAATCTCCAAGGGCTTGATGTAGAGCTTGCCTCCTGTTGTTGAAGTCTCAGGGATAGCAAAGACTTCTTCCTGCCAGCACCTGGAGTCTCTGGAGAGACCCCTACTCTGCTCTGTGGTGCCCTTCCAGTTCCTGGGACCCTGAAAGGAGAGGCTGGCAGCCTAAGGACAAAAATACACGCACCGAGCGCCGTGCGGAGAAAAGATCGACGCGAATCCGATCGCGGCTGAGAAAACGACGCGACGCCGGCTCCGCAGCTGAGAAACGACGCCGCAGGAAACGCGACTGGAGAATCGACGCCCGGAGCAGGAGAAACGACGCGCAGCATCGCTGACGAAGGCTGAGAGATCGAAACCTGTGCCGCGGGACTTTCGGACCGTCGCGTGGCTGGCTTTTTCGATGCGCATCGCCGTGCCGAGTTGTTTTCGACGCATATAACCGTGCAGGGTTATTTTCGACGCACACCGCCCGTGCGGGGTTATTTTTGACGCAAACCAGGTACATTTACACGCTAGCAGCGCTAGTGTGTTGTTACAACTACCTAAAGACTCTTTTTATTTTAAACCTTTAAAAAATCATAACTTGACTTGTGTATGTTGGATTTTTGTCGTTTTGATCTTGTTTTGTCTAGATAAATATTTCCTATTTTTCTAAACTGGTGTTGTGTCATTTTGTAGTGTTTTCATTAAGTTACTGTGTGTGTTGGTACAAATACTTTACGCCCAGCACTCTGAGGTTAAGCCTACTGCTCTGCCAAGCTACCAAGGGGGTAAGCAGGGGTTAGCTGAGGGTGATTCTCTTTTATCCTAACTAGAGTGAGGGTCCTTGCTTGAACAGGGGGTAACCTGACTGTCAACCAAAGACCCCATTTCTAACATTGGTGACCAGCGGTCGGGATTGGACTTGTATTTGTACTTGACATACAGTAATTAAGTGTACACTACTGTTTTGATCTCAGACCACTACGTGACCACATACTACTTGTTTGGTGATCTTTTGATTTTTCTCTTAAGGACTCTTTTTATTCTACTTCCATGATTTTGCTGATCCCTTGACTGATTCTTTTTACCTCATTGGGAAATTATTTTTTTCTGCCTTTTGGAACTTTGCACTTGTGACCATCATGTCTCAATCTGGAGATGCAACAGCTGGAGCTGTGTTTGAAATGGAGAAACTGAAGGAGTACTCAGTTGCTCAATTGAAACAGTTCCTTAAAGATCTTGACTGTCCCACTGAGAGCTCCACCAGGGAGGGGGAGCTGCAACAGGCACAGAGGGCCTGGGTGACAATCAAGAAGGCTGGAAGGCACACAGAGGAGGAGAATATGGGGGGGGGAGTGCAGAGGATACACCGTGGTGTAGTGGAGGAACCTGTTACGCCTGGGGGGAGGGTCCCCAGGAGGGATGGCAGGGTGTCACCCAAGGGTCTGACTCCTGAAGAGTTACAGGACAGACAGGCAGAGAGGGAGTTCCAATGGGAGATGAAAAAGCTCAATTGGGAGTTGGAAGAAAGGAGGAGGAACTTAGAGATTAAAAAAATGATTTATGCTTACGAGCTTAAATTGAAAGAGCTGGAAGTCATGAGGGCTGAGTCCAGCTGGAATGGTGGCAGCAACAATTGTATATCCAGTGATGCTGCAGAAGTGCACATGCCCAGAGAGGTGGTGCCCTACTTGAAGGAAGGAGTTAACACACGCCAGGAGGTTCAGGGGTATGAGGTAGCTCCAGTGATGCACAGGGTCCCTGAGGTGGATTGGGGAACTGGCATGGGGAGTCATATTCCTACTGGTGGGAGGGACACTCTACTGACTCTAGGTGAGAGTGACAGGGAGAGGGGTTCCCCCCAGGTAGAAGTCCTGGTTATGGAGTGTGAAGACATCCCAGAAGAGTGTGGGTTGAGTGTCAGGGACAGTCAGGTACTGTCTCACCAGTCTCAGGAGGGTGATGTGGGGTGCTTTGTCAAAGCAGAGTCACTGGATGGTTGGGTGAAGGGTACTTTGGTTAATTCATGTGAGGGGCTGAGTGATGTAATTGCTGGAGAGCATATGTCTAGTCCTTATTTTCCAGAGCTATGCCAACCCCAGGTGGAGTGTGAGTTCTCTGACCCCAGGGAGCTTACAATGGAGGCAGACTTCTGGGTGAGTACCAGAGAGTCTGAAGAGGCATTTGGGGGTGCTCCTGAGAGGAGTGGTCTAGGTAGTTCCCAACCAGGTGAGGTAGGGAAGGATTGTAGTGTCCCAGGTAGGTCCCAGTGTAGTGGGATGGGTGAGGGACCCCATGTCCAGTCTCAGAGGAGAGGGAATGGGGATGGGTTGAGGCCCAAGGTGCCCGAGATCCGGTCCCAGGTCCTGGAGGGTTCCCTGCGGGAACACCAGGAGGGGAGCCTAGCCTGTACCATAGGGCCATCTGTTGAGGGATACCCCACAGTGTCAGGAGAACTTGGGGGGGCGGCTGTAGCCAGCGTCCCACCAGTTCTGGTGTCTGGCAGTACCACTCCTAGTGAGGGGGTGCAGAAGTCCAGACAGAGGGTTGAGAGGGGGTTGCAGACCCCAGTGGAGAACCTGGAGGGTCAGGGGTCAGCTCTGAGAGCAGAGCCCCCCATGAATGACCTTGGTGAGACCATTTCTGGGTTGGGGGGAATCCAGACTCTGTCAGATGGGCAGAGGTCAGGAGACCTGCGCCAGCCAGACTCTTGTGTGGCCCTTCGGGACAGTGTGTCCCTTGAGGGGGGTAAGTGTGCCCCCTTGGAAGTCCTGGTGTGCCAGGCAGTGGTTCAACCGCAGGGTGGTGACCCTGGGTTGGATGACCAGGTTCAGAGGGTAAACTCTGACCTGGTAGGGGGTAGGTATGCCCCCCAAGAAGTCCTGGTTTGCCAGGCAGTGATCCAGTCTGTGGGTACAGGCCCTGGATTGGGAGGCCAGGTTAAGGGTGTCCCCCCTGACCTAGAGGAAGGGGCTACTGCTAACAGTGCCCCTACCATGTTGTCTTCTGGGGGGGCCGCTCCTAGTTGGTGGTTCAGGACCCCAGAAGAGAGGGCAGGGGGAGGGAAGCCTCACCCCTGGCCCTGGTCCAACCTGAAGGTACAGACCCCAGGTTGGAGGATCAGTTGCAGGTTAACATCCCTGCACTGATGGAAGAATTGTGCAGGACTGCTTCTACAAGCACCCTGACAGTTTTTGACTCTGGGGGTGCCGCTTCTGCGGGGAGGGTACAGAGCCCCAGAGGGGAGGACCAGGGTCAGGTTAACATCCCTGACCTGGTGGAAGAGAGAGTGGTCAAAGGGTGCCAGGCACCTGGGGCTACCACCCCCCACTCTCCACAGTCACAGTGGTTAGAGAGGCCTGAGGTCGGGCTCTCATCCCTGACAGTTGTCTGGGGCCACTGTGGCTTGCTGTCCTGGTGGACAGAGTTGCCCCTGGGGGGGGGAGGACGAGAGTCACACCCCGGGGGTGGAGTGGGCAACACCACTGTGTTGGCCCTGGTGGTACTATCTGCCCATTGCAATACATCTGTGAGCAAAGTAAAGTTAGGTGTTGCACAGATGGTGTCTGTAGATGTGGAGAAGGGTTCCCCATGGGTTAGCTTAGTGGGCCCTGAGAGTATGGACAGAGGGATCCAACTGGAGTCAGGAAGGCGTAGAACTGGAACATGCCCCTGCTGTTGTGGGCCTGGGTCCCTGTTCTATCGCCCCAATCAGGGAAGTACATCAAGGTATTGATTGTTCTCCCCTGGCTTTAGGCTGGTAGGGGGTCGTGTTGGACTTTTGCTTATGCAGGGTCATCCCCAGTCTTTTTCGCCTCCTGCCTCCTATGTTCTTCTGACATGTTGCTGTTGGCTTTTCAACTCTGAGCACTTTACCACTGCTAATCAGTGCTAAAGTGCATATGCTCTCCTGTTTAAATTGTATGTAAGTGGTTTATCCATGATTGGCATATTTGATTTACTAGTAAGTCCCTAGTAAGGTGCACTAGAGGTGCCAGGGCCTGTAAATCAAATGCTACGAGTGGGCCTGCAGCACTGGTTGTGCCCCCCACATAAGTAGCTCTGTAATCATGTCTCAGACCTGCCACTGCAGTGTCTGTATGTGTATTTTTACACTGTAAATTCGACTTGGCAAGTGTACCCACTTGCCAGGCCTAAACCTTCCCTTTCCTTACATGTAAGGCACCCCTAAGGTATGCCCTAGGTAGCCCCAAGGGCAGGGTGCAGTGTATGGATAAGGTAGGACATATAGTAATGTGGTTTATATGTCCTGACAGTGAAATACTGCCAATTTCGTTTTCACTGTTGCAAGGTCTGTCTCTCTCTCATAGGATCATATGGGGGCTACCTTTAAATATGATTAAAGTGTAGATTCCCCTAGAGAGTACATGGACAGGTGGAGTTTGGGATCCCTGAACTCACAATTTAAAAATACATCTTTTAGTAAAGTTGATTTTAAGATTGTGAGGTTGGAAATGCCACTTTTAGAAAGTGAGCATTTTCTTGCTTAAACCATTCTGTGACTCTGCCTTGTTTGTGGATTCCCTGTCTGGGTCAGTCTGACAGTTGGGTTGTTTTTCACCTCACACCAGACAGTGACACAAAGGGAGCTGGGGTGTGATCTGCATTTCCTGATTAGCCATCTCTGCTAGGAGGGAGGGGTGGAGTGGTCACTCTCATCTGAAAGGACTGTGCCTGCCTCTGACAATGCTGTCTCCAGCCCCCTGGTGTGTGTCTGAGGCCTTGCCTGGGCAAGGCAGGATTTCACAAGAAGGTGTGAGTCCCCTTTGAAGAAAGGTGACTTCAAAGACTAAAATGGGTATAAGAAGGGCACCCAAACTTACAAACTTTAGAAACACTTCTGGAACCAAGAGGAACCTCTGCCTGGAGAAGAGCTGATAGCTGAGGAAAACGTGCTGCCCTGCCTGTGACTGTGCTTTGTGGAGCTTTCCTGCAGTGCTGCTTCTGCCAGAGTAAGAGGGCAAAGACTGGACTTTGTGTGCCTTCCATCTTGAAGAAGAAATCTCCAAGGGCTTGATGTAGAGCTTGCCTCCTGTTGTTGAAGTCTCAGGGATAGCAAAGACTTCTTCCTGCCAGCACCTGGAGTCTCTGGAGAGACCCCTACTCTGCTCTGTGGTGCCCTTCCAGTTCCTGGGACCCTGAAAGGAGAGGCTGGCAGCCTAAGGACAAAAATACACGCACCGAGCGCCGTGCGGAGAAAAGATCGACGCGAATCCGATCGCGGCTGAGAAAACGACGCGACGCCGGCTCCGCAGCTGAGAAACGACGCCGCAGGAAACGCGACCGGAGAATCGACGCCCGGAGCAGGAGAAACGACGCGCAGCATCGCTGACGAAGGCTGAGAGATCGCAACCTGTGCCGCGGGACTTTCGGACCGTCGCGTGGCTGGCTTTTTCGACGCGCATCGCCGTGCCGAGTTGTTTTCGACGCATATAACCGTGCAGGGTTATTTTCGACGCACACCGCCCGTGCGGGGTTATTTTTGACGCAAACCAGGTACATTTACACGCTAGCAGCGCTAGTGTGTTGTTACAACTACCTAAAGACTCTTTTTATTTTAAACCTTTAAAAAATCATAACTTGACTTGTGTATGTTGGATTTTTGTCGTTTTGGTCTTGTTTTGTCTAGATAAATATTTCCTATTTTTCTAAACTGGTGTTGTGTCATTTTGTAGTGTTTTCATTAAGTTACTGTGTGTGTTGGTACAAATACTTTACGCCCAGCACTCTGAGGTTAAGCCTACTGCTCTGCCAAGCTACCAAGGGGGTAAGCAGGGGTTAGCTGAGGGTGATTCTCTTTTATCCTAACTAGAGTGAGGGTCCTTGCTTGAACAGGGGGTAACCTGACTGTCAACCAAAGACCCCATTTCTAACAGACACCAAGAAAATAAGTTACGTCATGCAGAATTCCTTTAATTTTTTTAATGTTGGGGCTAGAAATGATGTACCACACTGTTTGCTCATTCATTATCCTAAACTGTCAAAATATACATGTGTTTGTGTTTACACAAGCATTCTTTTTTACCAGTACAGAAAGAAAGATTAAATTCTGTTTTTCCATTTGCTATTCGTCTAGGGATGCTATAATGACTGCAACTGTGTCCAGCAATGTGAATTTCAGAGAAAAAATAATGCGTGGATCTCTTTTCTTTGAAATAAGAGCATTGAAACCACTGACAAACATTCAATAAGAAGGCTTACCCATGGCATTCATTTGTCATTCACTAATATATATATATATTCTCCTAGCCTCCATAGTCCACAGGGAGCTCAACCATGAGGCCGAAAATCCAGAAAATGGGAAGGAGGACCGTGCGCCCCTGCCTTTCCTGATCCTGAACTGCACTAGGAGACCACCCATGGGGCTCATTTCTTTAAGGGAGGGAGGCTGTTTGGCTTCCCACCCTGAGCTATTAATGAGCCTAGGGAATCCACCCCCGAGGCCCACTCAGAAACTATTTCCCACTCCGGGATGAAGCAGCGGTTTCCCTGCTGGCAGCAGGTTGTGTGTGCGCTTGCTAGGCAAGAACATTTGAATCTCCGGTCAAGCGGGTGCAAACACCAAGTCCCATCCTAGCTAGCAAGAGCTTCAAAAACTTTAGCTCCGGACTTTAAATCTGTTTCCCTGGCTACAGTGATGCGGGCAGGGAAACAAATCTAAATACGGATCTAGCCTCAGGGAGGAGCACTACTGGCTGCTCCTTCTAGGCAGGAGCAATGGTAGCTCCTGCTAGGAGATGACTGGGGCTCCTAAGGTTTTGGGACTCCCCTCCCTCGGCCTCCAATAAGGATATGGTGGGTGGCCTGGGTACGCACATGGGCACCCACCATTTTGTTGAGCCGGGTCCCAGTGGATGGGGCCCCTGGGGCTGAAATTAGCATGTGGGAGGGTGGCACTGTTCCCCCTCTTCCTTTAAAATGCATCTGGTCTATGGGATGGGGTCCCCAGGGCCAAAATGGCCCAGGGAGGTGGGCTACATTCCCCCTTTTGACCATACAGCCTGGCCCTGTGTAATGGTGTCCCGGGGGCTAAAATCGGCTTAGGGAGAGGAGCCACATGCCCCCCATGAACATTGCTGCTGGCCCTGGGGGATGGGATGCTCATGCTGAAATTAGCCCATAAAAATTGCAGCTGGCCCCAGGCGATTAAGTCCCCAGGGACAAAATTGGTCTAGGGAGGGGGCTGCTGCCTTCTCCCCAAACAAGCATGCCTGACCCTGGGGGATTGGGTGATCGTAGTCAAAATCGGCCCAGGGAGGGGGTAACACATGCTCACCTCCCCCAAACAAGCACACTGGACCCCTGGGGAAGGGAATAAAAGAGTGGCCCTGGGAGATGGGGCCCACATGGCCTAGCAAAGCTTGATGAGTGGGGAGGCCCTCCTCCCATTTATTTAGAAAAGATGCCCCAGGGGATAAGGTCCCATTTGGGATAAAAAACATATTTATTATTGAATTCAGGAAGTTATGTGACAAATTAAGTCGCAAATCTTGTAAATTCATATTTATGGCAACAGAATGCCATAATTGTATCAGCTCTGAGAATTGGCCATTGTTTTTTTTTTTTTAATAAAGAATTAATTTAAAATGGTAAACAAAATGTACATTTTACTTCTAATCATTGTTCATTGTTACCGGGTTCAACAATCACTTATTTCTGCAGACTGAATGTGTATTTTAACAATGTATTTTCTAAAATTCTACATTCCTAACTAGATAATTAAGTGTTGTTCTCTTCGTTTTTTTACTACACTATTTTCAATAGCATCTCCCTTTTTGAAGCTAACTAAACCAAAATAAACATGTGGTATACACAAATTATATAACGGGTACGTTGTGTAATGTGTTCCTGAACTGCTATGGTGTCCTTTTATGTTGTCCTTTTATGTGCATTACGTGTTCTTTAAGGTGACGCAGAGCACATATTCCTTAGGCTCACAGTGTGAAGAAGTGATGGTCTAAGGTACCATCTAGATGCAGAAGACCCAGAAGCTCTTCTTTAGTAAAAATGTCTGAATTAGTGTTTATGACAGTACTTGCTGCAAATAGCATGCATTATGAGCCACATTTATTTTTCTGTCACTATTTCGAAGTGATGCTCTGATAGACCGCTGCCAGTTTTGGTTCTCACGGGTCGGGGTGTGCCTTTTTACTTTCTCGATGGGCTTTCTTTGGTCAGGACATGCAATGTTTAAGGTGGGCACGACCAGCATATCCTCATAGAGGAAAGGCAGTTGAACTACCTCAACTTTTTGCCGGTAATCACCAAGTTGATGTGTACAATCGATCTTGTCGGTGCTCACACCACCCTTTCCCTCTCTTAGTTGCCTAGCCAGGCCCTCCAATGAAGCGGAATGAAGCGACGAGGAAATCTTGATTTGTAAGGGTAGGCTTACTTGTATGGCGCTATAATGGGAAGGAGTTGAAAAAATACATTTGTTGAGTCGACTGGCAAGGTGAGTGTCTCCAGACTCTGGACACATTTTAGAGGAAGAACTATGACGGGGAAAAGTATGAGGCATCACAATTTCAGCAGTAAATACTGATGACTTTCATCAAATTAACTTGACACATCCGTATATAGTGTTAATATAAAGGTCAAACATATGTGTAACAAAGGTCTCTAAACGTATATATGACATGTCAAGTCTTTATTAAACAATGCAAACAAACTAATAATTCTTGAAAACAAGAATTAGTCCTGTAAACAAATGTTGCATATTTTTATGAAGATGCGTTTATGGTAGTTTCGTATAAAACATCAGTTTCTTGTCCATAACAAGATTGCATCTGAAACTCTAAACTTCCATAAGCAAGAAACTCTAATAGGGGATTAAGGTACTTTATTTGAATACAAGATAATCCGCATGATCGTAAAAAAGGAAGAGAGTTCATAAAACAGAAAATAAATTCACCCACCTACCTAGGCTAAATTAAAAGTTTAACGCCTCTAAATTGTGAGGATACAAGTCCAAACGTGTTTACATAAATCTAAAAGCGCAAAATGCTTGGTTAATCTGGCCCATTGCGTCGACTGGTATTCGGCTACAACATATATCTGAACACTATTTACTTTGTCAGAAAATAATTGCTCAGTGTGAACAACTACATAACCAGGTACTAATTACCGCCCCATGTCAGATTATCCAGAAATCTACCTAAATTGCCTTGCAATTTAGTTGGTAGCGTTTCATAATAGGCAGTAATTCAGAGCAGGATACTGTAGTGATAACTAGCACATAAACAATGCCCAGCTTGCACTGTTCAGCCTGAGTTTAGGCTTTTAACATGCAGGTGGATTTCCTCTTTAAAAATTGGAACAAAAATTGCCTCTTAGGCAATGAATTCGCTCACCATTGTTTTTTAATGTTCTTGAGGCTGCTTTTAGCTATAACATCATATCATTCCTGCTGCCTGTGCACCTGTGTACTGTACACTATAATTACATACACCCCCATGCCGAGGGAACAGAAGATGCCGCAGAAAGTCGTACTGGATTTGAATGATTTGTCCTTATGTTCTTATTTACCAATGCATTTTTCAGATATGGAAACATGAAAACAAATGCTACTTCAGCGTAAAGAACTGTTAATCGGGCCCGTCATTTAGTGACATCTCCATCCCAACCAGTCTCCTCCCTCAAAAAAACATTTTTTGTAGACTAACTTGTGTGCTGTTGCAGCGAGTGCCAGACAGACATCATGGGGAAATGGCGAGAACCTAGCACGTTCTTAGCCAAGCAACGAGACGCATTTAAGAAAAGCACTCAAGACGAAGCGATTTCAGGCCTCCGAAATCATCTGCAGGATATTTTAAATTACAACCAGCCTTGCACTGCCGTCCCTTGGACCCACCTCAATACTAAATTCACCTTGTCAGAACTGCAAAGCAATGGGCCGAGAAAAGGCCTAGTGAGATCATTATACTATTGCCTGAAACCCAGAAGACATTTCTCTGTGGCGGGCTGGTGAATCGCATTAGGACCTTATGGTTGTGTTTTCATTTTCTCTCTCTGTTATATTATCAAAAAACTAAAAATACTAAAGCTATAGCCCCACAAACTTTTTAAACTTGGATTTCAGTATAATGTTCTGGCGCTTACAGTCTGCTTACAGTGCCCTAAGGTAAAATTTTGTGACTATAATTCATTTTTAAATACATTTTCTTCTTCCTGCAGCATAGGCGACTTTCCCCCTTGCACTTGCTGTTTCAACAGTTTTGTTTTTCAGAACAATCTGTTTTCGAAATGGAAACAAATAGATATTGATCAGCGAAAGCAAACATGAATGCATTTTTTGCTGTTTTCCTCTGTAAGCTTGTGACCTTCGCAATGTTTTCTGTGACAGTTGTATAATTGTTTCCCATAATGAACATTCGGCGGGGCATTTGGTGTCATTGCTGAGAAAAATATCCGAAGGAAGTAAAATATAAAATAGATGTTGAAGGTGAACAACCTTGTTTGTATGATAGTCTTTATTCGGTAGGTTGCCTGGGCTGGCACAGTTGCAGCTTTGGGGTCCCCGGGGGAGGAGGAGGAACGAGGAGTTCCCCCCGGGATTATTTGGGAAGGGTGGTACGGCCCGTGACACGGTTGGGCGTCCGGGGTGCCACTTTTAGGTGGGAGGGCAATTATTTAACCGGAAATTTTGTTGCCAGGTCACCATTTTGTTGAAGGCTACCTGGTGGCCGGAGTTAGTGGCGGTTAGGTGCCGGTTTCCCCCCCTCCCTCCCAAGGTAGGTTGTCTTGTTGGAGCAGGTGCGCATTTTGGCTTGGGGTTGTCGCTTTGGACAGGTGAGGGGCGCGGCGGTGACTGCTGCAGGGCAGGTAATAAAAGCTTGGGTGGAGGACAGAGATGGCAGGGCAATTCAGTTATTATAGGGGCAACGACCATTAGTCGGAGATGGACAGGCAGGAAACTGCTCATTAGCGGACAGGTTCAAAAGAAGTGGGTAGGACGGGGGAATTAGGTGGATGATAGAGGTGAAGAAAAGGCAGGAAAAGAGTAGTAAAGGGGAGGGCGGGGTAGTGGAGGGGGAGGACTTGAGATAGGTTTATTCGATGTCTAGTGAGGCTTTAGTTTTGTGAGGCAAAGGCCCTGGTTCGGGGTAATTGTCAGGGGCACCTGTTCCAATAAAGCGGCCTTTTACACACAAAACAAGTTGCGGTGTTGTGCACTCCTTCCCAAGTTAAAGTCTTGATAAAGTGAGTGATTTTAAAATCGGAAAAAGTCAGCAGTTTCCTTGACCTTTATACATCCACACTGCATGACGCTTTTAACAAAGCATAGAACTATACACCCATGTCCTGTGCATTACTTAGATGTATTTGCGTTAACTGCAGAAAGATTTACATGTGTAAAGGACCTCATCAGTTCCTCAATGAAGGCACAAAAAGTTCAGAGAGAAGAGGGGGATTTTGATCCGCATCAACGAGCCATTGGCTTTCATGTATTTCAAAGCATCTTTATGGTTTGCCCTTGTTTGAATGGGCTACCTATCAACGACATGGCGTTTCCAGGATGTTTATATTGTTCCATTTGTGCGGTGTTAGAAATGGGGTCTTTGGATGGCAGTCAGGTTACCCCCTGTCCAAGCAAGGACCGTCACTCTAGTCAGGGTAAGTCACAAACAATCCAAATTATCCTGTGCCCACCCTCTGGTAGCTTGGCACTGAGCAGTCAGGTTTAACTTAGAAGGCAATGTGTAAAGTATTTATGCAATAAATAATGCAATAACACAGTATGGCACCACAAAACGACACCACACAGTGTTTAGAAAAATATATAATATTTATCTGATAAGATGCAGGTCAAAACAATCAAAAGGCAATACGCATATGTTGAACTATCACTGTAAAAATGATATGAAGTGTCTTTAGTCTCTTAAAAACAATAAATGTCTCTTGCAAGCACAAAGTACCTGGTTTGCGTTCAAAATCTCCACAAGGGACCGCAGAGGAGGAGATGCGTGGAAAACGGGGATGAGTGCATTGGTTTTGCCCCTTCGCACACTGACTTGTGTAGTTATTTTTCACGCAGGGGAAGACTTTGCGTAGATTTCCAGCGTGCAGATTTGGATCCTCTTTGGGTTGTGGAGTTTTCGGACACCCTGGAGATGATGCGTGGAATCCTGGGATTGCGGAGCGAAGTCACAGGCGCTACGTAGATCCGGTGGCCGTTACGTGGAAAATTCTCCCAAACAGCAGGTGTGTAGGAGGCTGGCTGGTTTGTAGTGGTTACCTTGGGTACTTACACCTTATACCAGGTCCAGTTATCCCTTATTAGTGAAGTAGTAGCCTTCTAGCAGCTTAGGCTGATAGAGGTAGCTATAGCAGAGCAGTTTAGGCTGAACTAGGAGGCATGCAAATCTCATGCAATACCACTTATAGTTACACAGTATTTATACACAAGTAAAAACAATACTCAGTGTTACCAAAAATAAAGGTAGTTTATTTGGGTGACACAGTACCAAAAATATCTTAGAGGCAATACTCCTTTTGGAGGTAAGTATTGTACACAATATATACACTAGACACCAAATTAAGGTACGTAATTAGACATAGGATATTGCAAAGAATCGGAAATGCTATAGAATGCAATGGGAGACAATAGGTGTGGTGAGTGCAGAATCACTGGGAGAGTAAGAATGCATTAAAGGTTAGTAAATTACCCCACCCTAGAGCCCAGAAAAGCAGGAGTAAAGTACTGCAAGTTTCCTTAGGACACACTACACCTCGTGATATGGATTATTGCAGTAACCAACCAAGTCTGCAAACAACAACTGCTGGATTCCTGGACCCGAAGAACTGCAAAAAAAGGGGACCAAGTCCAGAAGTCGGGAAGGACAGGAGCCCCTGCCAACCCAGAAGAGGGTGCAAAAGAAGAGTCCCCGGTTGGATGAAGACTGCTGGAATGCACCCTAGAAAGATGCCAGCAGGTTCCTACATGATGCAAAGGATGTCCCACAACGTGAAGATGGATGCAGATGTGGTTTTGTGTTGGAATTCGCCAACAAGCCCTGGTTATGACACAGTTGCGTTTTGCATCAAAATGGTGCTGGCTGGACCCAGGAGGGACCTGAGGGCCTCAACTCTGTGTGAGGAGGAAGAGGGGCTCTCAGCACTTTAGTGAGCCCTCAGGATGCCAAGTAGCACTCACGGGAGTCCCAGTACACTGGGACAAAGGAGGTGCAAAATGTGGTTGGTGCAGCACTGCAAAGAAGGGTCTCACACCGCCAGAGGTCAACTCGGCATGCTTAGAATCACAGGATAGAGTGCTGGGGACCTGGGCCAGGCTGTGCATGATAGAATTTTGCAAATAGTGCACAGAGGCCTAAGGAGGTGAAGAAGATGCGGTGCACAGGGGAACTGACGCTCTCAGGGAAGGCAAGGTCTTAACTCCTACAAATTACGTCAGCAGGACCTCAGGACAGTCTGTGTCGGTGGGTTCCACCCTCTGTGTTTCCAGGAGCATGCTCGTCTCTGTGAGAGGAGTCCAGGAGTACCAGTCATCAACTTAGAAGGTGCCTGCGTGAGCAGGGGAGTGACTCCGTCTCACCACTGGAGAGTTCTTCGGTCCTTTTTGTGCAGGGTGAAGACAGGGAGTCCTCAGAGCGTGCACACTGTGGAAACTGTTGCAGTTGCTGGCTGGAGCTGAAGTTGCAGAAGAAAAGTATTCCTTGTGGATACTTTGTTGCTGTTACAGCAGTTGCTGGAGCAGGCTGTGGTTGATCCGAAGTCAGAAGATGAAGTAGTAGCTGCAGAGTATTCCTGCTGGAAACATGCAAGTAGAATCTGAAGAGAACCCACAGGAGAGACCCTAAATAGCCCTGAGAGGTGGATTGGCTACCTTATCAGGTAAGGACCTATCAGGAGGGGTCTCTGATGTCACCTGCTGCCACTGGCAACTCAGAGCCCTCCAGAGTGCCCCCACACCTTGCAAAGCAAGATGGCTGAAGTCTGGAACACACTGGAGGAGCTCTGGGCACCACCCCTAGGGTGGTGATGGACAGGGGAGTGGTCACTCCCCTTTCCTTTGTCCAGTTTTGCTCCAGAGCAGGGGAATAGGGGTCCCTGAACTGTTGTAGACTGGCTTATGCAAGGAGGGTACCATCTGTGCCCTTCAAAACATTTCCAGGGGCTAGGGGAGGCTCTCCCTCCCCAGCCTGTAACACCTATTTCCAAAGGGAGAGGGTGTAACCCTGCTCTCAGATGACATGCTTTGTTCTGCCTTCCTGGGACTGAGCTGTTCAGTCCCCAGGAGGGCAGAACCCCGTCTGTGAGGTGGCAGCAGCTGTAGCTGCAGTGCAAGCCTCAGAGAGCTGGTTTGGCAGTACTTGTGGTCCATAATGGAGCCCCCAGGATGCATGGAATTGGCTCCCTGATACCAGATTCCAGATTTGGAATGGGGGGACAATTCCATGATCTTAGACACCTTACATGGCCATATTCGGAGTCACCATTGTGAAGCTACATATAGGTATTGACCTATATGTAGTGCACGCGTGTAATGGCGTCCCCGCACTCACAAAGTCACAGGAAATGGCTCTGAACTATGTGGAGGCACCTTTGCTAGTGCAAAAGTGCCCTCATACTTAGTAACTTTGCACCTAACCTTCAGCAAGTGAAGGTTAGACATGTAGGTGACTTATAAGTTACTTAAGTGCAGTGAAAATGGCTATGAAATACTGTGTGTGTTATTTCACCCAGGCAGCAGTGGCAGTCCTGTGAAAGGGTTTGTCTGAGCTCCTTATGGGTGGCAAAAGAAATGCTGGAGCCCATAAGGATCTCCTGGAACCCCAATGCCCTGGGTACTTAGGTACGAAATACTAGGGACCTTTAAGGGGGGGTACAGTGTGCCGATTGAAATTGGTAAATGAAGTCACTAGCCTACAGTGACAAATTTAAAAGCAGAGAGAGCATAAGCACTGAGATTCTGGTTAGCAGAGTCTCAGTGACACAGTCAAGCACTACTGACAACACACATATTAGGCCACAAACTATGAGCACTGGGGTCCTGGCTAGCATGATCCCAGTGTGAAAGTAAAAACACACTGACACACGCTCACAAACAGGCCAAAAGTGGGGGTAACCATGTTAAAAAGAGGCTACTTTCTCACAACACGCTGTGTCGATTCCTCTCTGGAAGTTGGGCTGCATCATTCCGATTCGGCTGTGCATCGATCCAGTGAGCTGTGCGTCGAAGTTCCGGTCGCTACGCCTGTGCTGCGTCGATCTTCTCATTACGAAGTCGGGCTGCATTGTTCCAGTTCTGCGTGCGGTGAATTTTTCACCGCAATGCAGGCTTTGCGTCGTTTTTAGCAGGCTGTTCATTTAATTTTCGCCGCACAAGGAGTCCAGTTGCAGGATTGAAGTCTTTTTGGTCCTGAGACTTCAGGGAAAAGGAGGCAAGCTCTATCCAAGCCTTTGGAGAACACTTCTCAGCACAGCCAGAGAGCAACAAGACAGCAGGGCAACAGCAAGGCAGCAGTCCCTCTCAGTAAAGCAGTCCAGGTAAGTCCTTTGGGCAGCCAGGCAGTTCCTCTTGACAGGTCTGGTTGAGGGATTCTTCACCAGCAGATTTCTTACCCAGAAGTGTCTGTGAGGTAGAGTGTCTACCCCAAGAAGTGTCTAAAGTCTGTGGTTTTGGGTGCACTTCTTATACCCATATAGGCCTTTGAAGTAGGCTTACTTCAAAGGAAAGTTTCACTTGTTTGTGACATCCTGCCTTGCCCAGGCAAGGCCTCAGACACACACCAGGGGGTTGGAGACTGCATTGTGTGAGGGCAGGCACAGCCCTTTCAGGAGTGAGTGACCACTCCTCGCCTCCCTCCTATCACAGGGGGCTCATCAGGATATGCAGGCTACACCCCAGCCCCCTTTGTGTCACTGTCTAGAGAGAGGTGCAAACAGCCCAACTGTCAAACTAACCCAGACAGGGAATCCACAAACAGGCAGAGTCACCGAATGGTTTAAACAAGAAAATGCCCACTTTCTAAAAGTGGCATTTTCAAACACACAATCTTAAAACCAACTTTACTAAAAGATGTATTTTTAAATTGTGAGTTCAGAGATCCCAAACTCCACATGTCTATCTGCTCCCAAAGGGAATCTACACTTTAATCATGTTTAAAGGCAGCCCCCAGGTTAACCTATGAGAGGGACAGGCCTTGCAACAGTGAAAATCGAATTTGGCAGTATTTCACTGTCAGGACATCTAAAACACATGGGTATATGTCCTACCTTAACCATACAATGCACCCTGCCCATGGGGCTACCTAGGGCCTAGCTTAGGGGTATCTTACATGTAGGAAAAGGGAAGGGTTAGGCCTGGCAAGTTGGTACACTTGCCAAGTCAAATTTACTTTTTAAAACTGCACACACAGACACTGCAGTGGCAGGTCTGAGACATGATTACAGGGCTACTCCAGCTAATACTGGTGGCACGACCAGTTCTGCAGGCCCACTAATAGTATTTGATTTGCAGGCCCTGGGCACCTCTAGGACACTTTACTAGGGACTTACTAGTAAATCAAATATGCCAATCATGGATAAACCAATCAACAGTACAATTTACACATAGAGCATATGCAATTCAGCACTGGTTAGCAGTGGTACAGTGCCCTGAGTCCTAAAGCCAACAAAACCAGGTCAGGAAAAAGAGGAGGAAGGAGGCTAAAGGTTTGGGGATGACCCTGCAAAAAGGGCCAGGTCCAACATGCGGCATTAGGTTTTGATGATAGGGCAGAAAGTAATCCTTTTGTTAGACTACAGAAGTACCATGTAGCATGTAATTGAGAACTACTGTGTAACATTTTAGGTTCTGATTTATGACTTCCTTTGTTAAGAAAGTGGTTGCTCTTTGGATATCATGTTTTTTTTTTTTCAATCACCCTTGTTCCTTCATTTATTTCACTTTTCTGTTGTGTTAACATGTCATTGCATTTATATGGTCTTCTGTTCAGGAAATAGGTGCATGCATATATGCATTCTTAAAGAGTCATTAAAAATACTACTGCTATATCAGAAGTACCTACTATGCAATATTCCTCGGTGCAAGACTTTCAAATTAATTGTACACAATTCAGATGTCATTTTGTCACTCTTTTTGTAACTCTGTTTTCACAGTACAACGTTACAGTGAAATTACATCCATTCGTGTAGGTATGCCTAAGCATACTTAAGGTAACGCAAGAATTTAAGTAAAGGTGTAGTATGCTACCAGGTGCTGTTGCTACTTGCTCAGGTCGTTCTCCTGTGATGCTCCAAACCCCCTGCAATGGGATCCTCGCACAATGAAGTACAGGACCACATGAATCAAGAAATCTCCCTTTTGCCACCAAGACCAACCAGAACAACCACAACATCCCACACACACAACATCATCCACAGTATGAAGCATGGGACCTCACACAGCCTGCCTGCACTTTAAACATAACAAAAAAGGACTAATGGCTTTAGTATTGCCTATTTCTTTATGGTAACTGTATGTCATGAAACCCTATTCAGACAGTTCTATATATGGAAACAACACGAATATTGTCATATCCTGTCCATTCTTTTAGATCAGACAGCTCTCCTGAGACAGATATCTTAATTTTTACTTTTCATTTTCATACAACTTCATAAACTAAACAGTGGTTCCACTCTTGCCATGTAGTCTGTCAACAAGAAATCAATCGACCTAATCATTTTACGAATACAGCCTTTTACATAATCCATTAATAAAATATCTTTAGTACGTTTTTGGCCATTTCATTTTTTCTTTCTGCATGAAGATTCATACCCTATGTGCTTACTGCTATGTACTTATCTCCCCCCAAAGTTTAGTGGAGTGCGAAAGTACAAGCAATAAAGAAGACTTTAAAGTCTGTGTCTGTCTTGTCACATTTTCCTGCTTAAACGATGAAGGTCAAATATCAGGCTAAGTCTCCTGACAAGTTTCAGCTCATACTTTTAACTTGGGGTTGGTGTTTTGTTTTCTTTCTCTGACTGCAAAGTGAGGAGTTTGTAAAGTGAATTATATATCAATCTTAGGATGTTGTGTTTTTTGCAAAACACAATATGTAAATACCTGTAAATGAACTTGATGCATTCAGCAGTTAGGGAAGCTACAATGGAGTACACGTTTTTGTAATTCTGAAGTGTACTTGAACACCAAATTTTAATAAGATCAAAATAAATAAAGTCACTTTAAATAGCAATGCCAGTGGTGGCGGGTGCCCTGAATAATTGGTGAGGCAGCCAAGAGCAGCCTTGTGGAGTTTTGGATTAAGTGGAATTTCAGTATAGAAAAAACATTAGCTCTCCAGTCTGCGCTTGTGAATATGACCCGGGGCGTATCACGGTGTTTGCTTTTACCCCAGGGCACAGCTGTGAGCCTCTGTTTATTTAATTGCACTTTCTAAACACATATTAAACTCGGAATTTCTCAAGTCAGTACAGCTCGGAAATAGAAGCAACCACTGCGCACTGTTCACGGCAGGTCACAGGTTATCTAGCCGAAATTCCCAGCTCAGTATATGCGCTGCTTTAGAATGTACAATTACATAACAAACATTTACAATGCAGTGGGTCTCGCATTGCGTCGAGTTAGAGCTATTAGCGGTGTAAACTCCTAACCAGACTTTTCTTGCATTAATTGGAAAAAAAAAGAAGCGCGATTGCTCTGTGTAAAACCCAGCACGATCGCGCTGCGAAATAAAGAGAAAAAGTAGTCCAGAAACGATATGAAAACACAGAGCCTCCTGTGTTTTCAGTGGTTGGTCGGTGCGCTCGAGCAGGGCTAAACACTGGAAAATGACGTATGCATGCCTTTCACTAATTAAGGCAAGCGGACTTTAAAAGGCAAGCCCACGAACCAATGAAAGTGGCTGACGCAACATAAGATTGGTAAGAAGCCCAAAGAGAGATTCCAGCAGGATCAGAGCGATTTGCGCTCGACCCTAAAAAGACCTTCTAGCCCTTGATCAGGCCACCAATGATAGCCTCTCAGAAGTTGCAATCTCGAAAGGTTGTTGTCCAAGAGGAGAGACAGGTGCTCACAGACATTTGTCTAAAAACAGCAGTAATTGTAGCTGATGCCAGTTGTGAAATAGCACCTTGAGAACACAAAAGGGATTATTTGATGAAGATTTATCTAAGGAGCACCATATCCTAGTTGAGTAAAAATTCCAGGTGACGCGTAAGAAGCCTGGCCCATTCACCTTTTCCGTACTTCCACTGGATATTTATATAGCCCATTTTGAGACAAGGCAGAGATGCCTTCTGGGGAGAGTGCAGCAAACAAGGCTCCATCGGAAACCACAGGTAACAGGGGTGATGTAATTTGTTTAGGTGTGTGTAGAGTAGCAGATGTAGCTCTACGTTTAGTGTAGATATATGACAAGTTCTTGGTGCACTGGCTCCAGATAGCCTAAGTAGCAGGAGTAAAAAGAGACAATGTCCAAATCCTCCATAACAGTGTATTCTTGTCAACCAAATGCATGGATGGCCATGGAAAAAGCAAGACTTACGCAAATCCTGTAAAGCTCTCGCAGAGCTATGTAAGAGCATGCATCTCAAAATATTGCAATTGAGGCATGCATCTTACAATGCTGCATCTGAGATCATCTGTGTCTAGACATAGTCACCATACAGAATGCAGCTGGAAAGCAGACTCTCTTCGAACATGCTGCATCACATACGAGGCTCTGGCGGTCCTGCATCCCAAGCAATTATTCCAAAGTGGCAGCAGAAAGGCCAGTTTTCTCAGGTCCTTTTGCTGAGGACATACCTTTCTAACTATATCTGAAGACTACGGGGAGCCGGGGAACATACTTCTTTCTGTGGAAAAGGTAAATGGTTACAATCTAAACTTAGGAAAATATAGTAGCAGGGGACCCAGATGTTCACTGATGGTTATAAACATTAGTCATCCATCCAGATAAGACTGTCTAATCGTTTGTGATCTTATCACTCGGGGTGGGCATTTTCATCAGTGAGGTCAGTTTTTCCCCAAGATCCTCCCTGTGATATCAGACAATGGACCATTTCTCCAACAGCCCAACCTTTTGAGAAAGTTTTTGCTTCTTTTCTACAATTCTGCACCCATCCAGATACCTCTTGTTCCACGTCAAAAGGATGTATGCTGCCACTACATGAACACAAGTAGCCAAGAAACAAATATCACTTGCCATTGGTAGGCTGAATGCGAAGGACCAACATCTTGCAGACAAACAAAATATTTTTTATACCTGAGTGTTGGTGAGTGTAGATGAGCTAGGGTGGTGAGGTTGGTCACTGGAAACGGTGTGTGTGTGTGGGCAGGGGTTGGGGTTTAGGGGGCTGAGAGAAGAAATGTTTATGGTGGATGAGGTTGAGTGAATATGACTCAGTAGCTGGACACTCAAGAGTGAAAGGCATATCTGTTGTGGAGGAGGTTGATTGAGGCTGGCTGGGAGATTAATGCACTGAAGGGTGAGGGAAAGATCTCGACTGAAGGTGGCTGAGTGAGAAGTACACTGAAGAGTGAGGGGAAGGTGTGCTGTGGAGGGACTGAATGAAGGCAGGTGAGTTATGGGTTCATGAATAAATGAGTGGGAAGATGTTGAGGGGAGGTGCAGTGTGTTGAGTAAGCCAGGCCTCTTTCATGATACAAAGTCAGAATTCAGCTGCAGGATCTAACACTTATAAAATATAACATTGAATGTTGTAGTTCCAAGCAATATGGCACCGGTGATACATGTATGGTACCTTTCTGCCCTGGACTCGAAAAATATTCAGATTTCCACCCATTCCACAGAATGAGAAGTAACTCACTTGCTGTGAGCGCCAGAGGCACATGATCTGTAGAGTCTGACATGAATATTCCTGCATATTCATGAAGCAGTTCACACATAATGCTCCAACATGAACTTGTGCAATCAAGACACAGCATGGCAAGACTTTGCTTATCCCACACATCACAAGTTGCTAATAGAGGGGGTAGTTTCAGAAAAGGAAGTAATGGAAGAACGGTTAGATTAAAAGATCCTTTCCTTCCTAAACAAGATACTGTAAATCCTTTTTATACATCACATGTATTAAGGAATATGAAGCTATACAGACACATTTATGTGAAGGATTTTCAAAGTTATCATATACACAATTAGTAGTCTGCATCGTTTCCTACCAAACAAACAAATTACTTCCTTGTATTTTTTTTTTTTTTTACTACAAGCATTTTCAATGCAACGGGTGCTATGTAAACTGCAGCGCGTTCGCGCTGCGTGGAAAATGAACAGATAAAGTAGTCCGGACTCCAGGCTGAAAACATCGAACCTCGTATGTTTTTGGTACTTTACCGGTGCTGTGTAGGTGGGCTAAACACCGGAAAAGGCATGACGTTTGCATGCCTTTCACAAATGAAAGCAAGCGGATTTTAAAAGGCAAGCCCACCAACCAATGTAAGTGACTGACATGAAATGGGCGTGGTTTCAAGGCCAAAGAGAGATTACAGAATGGACGGAGCACTTTGTGCTCGCCCATAAAAAGTGCCTCAAAGCTGTGCCATATCTGAGTGCTTGCACTCACGATACGGTCCATGTGCCCCTCTTCTTTGGATATTGCTGTGCAGCACATGTATTCCCTGTTTGGACTAATCTGAAACTGCCTTCATTCTAGTCACTCTAGTTTCTGTGTGGTTATTCTAGGTATATGAACAATATTTTTTTTTTTTTGTTGGGAGGCGATACCTAATTACGGAGCGTACAACAAGTGAAATGAGTTGCTATCAGAAGCACCTTGAATACTAAGAAAGCTTGAATTGCTTATTCTGCATGGAATCACAAATCATGCAGCATAATATTCGATCAAATGTGCATTGGCTTTATAATGTAACTACACATACATGTAAATATCTTCATACAAAAGAGAGCAGAGTGCCATACAGAATACACAAGTTTCTTTTAAAAAATGAAATTCAATTTCAAGCAGATCCTACATCATTTTTTATTTCTTTTTTGCCAACAATTAGTAATATTATCTTGCTTGGTAGCACACGAAAATCATTTTATTATGATTTTCCTTTCTACCCCCCTCCACACTCGTAGAGAAAAACAGTCTTTGTAAAGCTTGCAAAGTGTTTCTCTCAGTAGAAACTAAGCCTACATGTGCACATGCCTTGTTATAATACTGTTTTGTTTGCTTGTTGCCTCCCAGTTATGGTGTAATAGAGCCAGCCACTGACCAGCAATACCTTGAAGGTCAATGCCAAAGCTGTCAACCATGGTTCGGTACAAACATTGTTTATAATGAACGATGAGTGAGAGCTCTGGCGTTGAGGCAGAATGAAGTGCATGTTTCTTACAGTGCTTTTTAGACAAAAGGGTCATAATATAAATAGGAACATAAAAAAGTGCTTAACCACCCTGCATACACTCTCTCACCTCCTCTGGTCCTTGACACCTCGTGACTTTCTTCCATCAGTGCTGGTCTGCACAAGTTCCCCATACCAATCCAGACGCTGATCTCATAATCGTAAGAAGTATGAGAGCAGCACCAGGATTGGCTGGAGTGGGCTGCCTCGATGCTCTCTCAGGCACTGGGGGCATGTGCCTGCTTCCTACTTAGCTAGAGGTTTAAATCGTGCATGTTGGGCTGGCCATCACAAGGCAGGCGGCCAAAATGACATGTGCACTCTAAACTGGAGTATGCACCACTCTTCCCCTGCTGCCATTCAGCAGTAGTCGCCCCAACCCGAATCATGGCTTGGGCTGGGGAAAGGGAAATATAAAATGGTCATAAATTCATTTTATTACCATTTTATTTTCCACCCTTGCTGCGCTGGCAGCAGTGGGGCTGACACTCCTCCTCAAAGGAAGGACCAACGTGGGGTGATACACAAATGATAAATATTCACAGAAACCTCAATTCCAGACATTTTCATTTGTATGCAACACAGTTCTGTCAGTAAAACTGCATGTCTGTTCAAAGTTAGTGGCCATTTAGATGGGAAATGTGTAGAGGTGGGCGATAAATTGAGTTGGCAGTATTTTGGCCACTCTCTGCATTATGCTTGTTACATGGAGTTCTGGCTAAATTTCACCAACCCGCCAGGTGATGAAGTTTTTTCTCGCACATAGCTCACCAACAGTAAATTGGCAAGTATGAGCGAGATTTGACATCCTCTAGTGAGATTTTCGGTCATTAGGTAGGCACTAAGCAAGATTTCTCCAGTGGTTGGGCACAACCATTTGTGATGAGACACCGGCCCCTAAGTAGAAAATGTAGTTGAGCAGCAGCAAATTCACCTCGAGAGGCAGTGCTCTCTGGTACACCACTTGGTAGTATTCGCTCTGATTTTTCAATGCAGAATGAGCTCCTAGTGCTAAAGATCAGTGCAAGCAGCATGGCCTGCCTATTTCCATCCATTGGCAGAACTCCACAGAATCTCACAGAGTTTTCATTTAACACTACAGAATTCCAGAGAGTGAAACTCCATTATTTTCACACACCCCTAGAAGTGTGCTGCTTTGAAATGACAAAGAAGTACCAAACAATGATTTTGTTACATTTTAAAAAGTACCTCTGAAGTCCATTAAAGGTAGGTGGGTAGTGAACATTTGTTGTTTTAAAAAGTGGGTCATGGTCCTAAAACGCTTGGGAGCCACTCTCCTATTCTATATATTTAGGCTTTGTCAAATAAGCTGTTCCATGTGAGTCACTATCATTTATCTGTGGTCTTTCTTGCAGCATATCATTGAATACTGTTAAATGCCCTGCTGAACTGCCATTGTGCCTCACTGTGTTTAGATGTAATTCCTCAGCTAACGCCCACTGTATAAAATTTCTTTGCCAACCACTTTCCATTGAGTTTAGTGTTAAAATCTGTATCTAAGATAACCTTCTTAGGTTTCCTTCGTAATTGCCAGAAGACACTGTGTTTGAGAAACCTATATCTTAAACCATGTTATCCCACACAACATTGCTGCCAGTACTTCCCAGTACATGCTTACTACTTTACAGTGCACTGTAAGATGTACTAACATAGCATGTGGAATCCCATAATTTGGACAATTTGAGGGTCTTTCAGGGTGAACTATTTTCAGTTTTACTGGTGTCATATATGTGTCAAGCAAGCAATTAAAGTGAATGACCTTAAATCTAGTGTTGCCTTCTTCATCTGAGTACATACATCCTTCCACTCTTCATCTGTTATCTGTTCTTGGATGACATCCTCACACAGCTGCTTGGACTTCATGATTGGCTGTATGGCCTTTGTAAATTAAGGAGCCCAGCCTCCTCCCCATCCCACTCTCACATAGTCTCTAGCTTGAATGTAGGATCTGGATCCCTTGCAAAATCTTTTTATATTCCTTAGCTGTACTCACTGTTTTGCCATATTGTATGAATTGACTGTGGCCAACACCAAAAGTCTCATGTGCTTCTTAGAATGTCATTAAGAACTCTACTGGATAAAGGTCTCCTAGCATGTGGCACCCTCCTTCCCTCTTCTATACCAATTTGTGTCTCAGGGTTATGCTTTTAAAGGGCTGTAGGTCTCAAACATCCATGTGTCATGAGTATGTGGTTTCTGAATAATTATTTTTACCATAATTTTCCAGTCCTTTCCTGTTCCCGATTGTACAGAGGGATAATAGTGTCTTATGTCCCTCCTTACATAAGTAGACACAGAAGAGGGGCCTATCTCTGTTGTCCCATCAGCAGTCTTTTTTCCTGATTGTCTGCCTCGGTAACCCACCTGACTGCAGTATATTATAGCACTAGATCTGAAATACCCAGACCCCATCTTCCAGGTCTTGTTTTAATACTCAAAGGGACACAAAACTCTACATCTTTTCCCACCTATCACAAAGGATAATATAAGGTAATATAATGCCTTGAATGTGTTCTTAGGTAGTGGAAAAATGAAGTTATACAGTACATATAAGCAGTAAGGCAGTAGTACCATTTTTTATGGCAAACTGCTCCTTATGGAGACCAGTAGAGAATCCAAAGATGCAGCGAAACCCTCAGTCTAGTCATTATGCTGCCCATGCTATAATTGTATTGTCTCTTTAGATGTGCACCACTATCATACCCAAGTGTTAAAATTTCACCTTCTCCCATATAACTCCTAAGTTGGGGAAATATTCAATGGCCACTTTGGACAAGGGCCGTAGAGGGAATAATATGGACCCAGCACAATTTGTTTTCAGGCTGAATATATTCCCAAACTCATATATTTCATTTAATAGGACTGCAACTGAGTTTCCAAGACGTCTTAGGTATATTAGAACATTGTACGCATATAGGGAGATTATGGCCCTCATTACAACCCAGGCTGGCGGTAAAAAAAATGGAATCACGACCACGGGTGGAAACCGCCAACACAGACAGCCACTTTAACACTCTGTCCGCCATGGTGGTAGCAACAAACACCGCGGCGGTAACCGCCAACAGCAATTCGGAAGACAATGTACCATCCACCCCATTACAACTGGCCCATCCGCCAACGCCATCAAAAGCACGGCGGAAACAGTATTTGGAAGGGAAACCACTCACCTCTCGACACTCAACGAAGAACCAGAACGCCATGGAGCCCGAGCTGCAGGTCCTTCCCATGCTGGTCTACCTTCTCATCTACCAGGAGTACGAATGGCTGTGGCGACGACCACGGTGAGTACTGCACCTAGCACACGGGGGGAGGAAAAAGAGAGTGACACAAACACGCAACATGCAACACCCCCACCCTCACCCACAACACCATGCACACAAACACATGCATCAATATTAAATTTACATCCCGTAGCCCCCTGGAAGAATACAAGGACAAAAGGAATTGAGTCAAATCAGTGATATTTTAGAAATAGTTAGATAGACGTAACAATTAGAAAAACAGTATTTACAAAAATATACAATATGTACAGAAGGCGGTACATTGTCCACTCAAAATGTCCGTGGGCCACTGGCCCAAAACACATAGGCCAAGCCCACACTTGACTCCTGCCTCAATACTGAGAGAACACTGCAGGGGCATCAGGTCGAAAACACACAGGCCCCTCAGGGGAAAGGGGAAGGGGACACCACAGCTGGAAGATGGAATAACGCCACTGCTCCTGGAGAGGGCTCAATGCCCACAGCGATGTCCTGGGGAGTGCAAGGCCACAGTCTCTCTTGTGGTTGGTTTGCCCACTGCTTGGTCCTGGGGAGTGCAAAGCCACAGTCTCTCTAGTGGGTGGATTGCCCACAGCGTAGTCCTGGGGAGTGCAAAGCCACCGTCTCTACAGTGGGTGGGTTGCCCACAGCTTGGTCCTGGGGAGTGCAAGGCCACAGTCTCTCTAGTGGGAGGGTTGCCCACAGCTTGGTCCTGGGGAGTGCAAAGCCACAGTCACTGTAGTGGATGGGTTGCCCACTGATTGGCCCTGGGGAGTGCAAAGCCACAGTCTCTCTAGTGGGTGGGTTGCCCACTGGTTCTGGAGGGGGCTTTGAGCCCAGTCTGCTTCATCCTGCCAAGGACAGGGTGAGTGGATGCCTTTCTCCACTGGTTCTGGAGGGGGCTTGGTGCCCAGTCTGCTTCATCCTGCCAAGGATAGGGTGAGTGGATACCTTTCTCCACTGGTTCTGGAGGGGGCTTGGTGCCCAGTCTGCTTCATCCTGCCAAGGATAGGGTGAGTGGATGCATTTCTCCACTGGTTCTGGAGGGGGCTTGGTGCCCAGTGATGCCACACTTGGGGTGTGGCAGTTCACAGACCCTCATCTGGGTGTCTGAGGCATGAGATTTGCAGGGACCAGGTTGCATGGTAGTCCATGGAGGCAGGGCTAGACTCCATCCGGCGGTGGCTATGGCTGCAAACTGGTGGTAGTGCCGGTGCTGGTGGGGGTGTTGCCAGTGGTGGAGGGAGGCTCCAGCCCTTCTCCTGCAGCCTTGGACGGCCTCCCACTGGGCCTGCTGCTGCTGGCAGTGGTGCTATTGTCAGCGGAGCAGGTGGCAGGGCTTGCGGTGGTGCTTGCGGCGGTGCAGGTGGCGGTGCTGCCTGTGGTGGGGGGAGGCTCCAGCCCGTCTCCTGCAGCCTCGGACGCCTGCCCACTGGGGCTGCTGCTGCTGACGGTAGTGGTGCTTGCGGTAGGGCAGGTGGTGGTGCTTGCGATGGTGCTAGCGGCGGGGCTGCTGCCGGTGCTGGCCGTGATGCAGGTGGCGGTGCTGGCGGTTGTGCTGGTAGCCACCAGGCCTTCTCCTGCAGGCTCGGACGGCTGAAGTGCCTTGCCTGGTGTTTTGTGCCCCTTCCTCACCATGGCAGATGGTGGTGTGACCTTGGGTCTGGAAGCTGGAATCTTTGAGGTGGCCTTGCTGTGTGGTTGTGGCTCCTTCCCCTTGCTGGATGCTGTCCCCCTCTTCACCTTGCCAGGTGACGGAATGGTTTTAGCCTTGGCAGGGGTTGGTGGCACACTGGCTGGGCTGACGGGTGCCCCCTTTGAGGCTCTGATAGCTGCAGGAACCACAGCAGATGTCGACTTGGTGGCTGTGGTGCTGGACTGGGTTCTGGCCACCCTGGCCCGAGAAGAAGGACAGGGGGAGGGGTAGGGAAGAGTTCAATGTTTTCCAGGAAAAGCTTCTTAGACACACTGGGCGGGAAGAGGGAGAGGGTTTGGGAGTGGAGGAAAAGGGAGTGGTTGTAGGAGGTGTTTGTCTGCTGAGTTTGGGTGAAGGTGCATGGGTTGGATACTTTTGTGAGGTGGATGGCTGTTGGGTGGGTGGGTGCTTGCGTTTGTGTACCTTGGGAGGAGGGGTCACAGACACAGTGGGAGAGGACACAGGGGATGTGTGCATGGATGTGGGGGTGGTGATTGCCAGTGAGGGGTGTGTTGTGATGGGCGTGCTGGTGATGGAGGTAGTGGATGAGGATGTAGTGCATGCAGGTGTAAGTGGAGACGCTACTGGGAGGGAGGTGGACGAAGAGGAGGAGGGGGGGCTCAGTGGAGACTGTGGATGTTGGTGTGTTTGCATGGGGATGGTGCTTGTGTGAGTGCCTGTGAGATGAAGTGTGGTGCTTGTGTTTTTCTGAGCCACTTTCGTGTGTTGACCTGGGTGAATGCTGGTCTGAAGGTGTGCTTGGGATAGGCTGGGGTTGAGGGGATTGGGACTTGATAGAGGAAGTTGGAGAGGGGAGGCTGGAGACAGGGACAAGGGCTGCCATCCGTGCTGAGGCCAGAGCCTGAAATGCTCTCTTTTGGGCCACCGCGCCAGAGTGAATGCCCTCCAGGTATGCATTGTTTGTTGCAAATGCCTCTCGACACCCTGGATGGCATTCAGAATGGTTGACTGCCCAACAGTGAGGGATCTCAGGAGGTCAATAGTCTCCTCAGTGAGGGCAGCAGGGCTTACTGGGGCAGGGCTTGAGGTGCCTGGGGCATAGGAGATGCCCACCCTCCTGGGTGAGTAGGCACAGGAAACACGCTGAGGGGCTGCTGGGAGGGCCGTGCTGGTAGGGGGGGTGGCAGCTATACCTGTTGTTGGGGTGGGCACAGAGGTGCCCGCCACCACCAGGGAGCTTCCATCGGAGGAGGAGTCGCTGTCTGTGGTGTTCCCTCCTGTTCCTGTCGTGGTGCTCCCCTTGCCCTCCATTCCACTGGTTCCCTCACCATCGGTGGATTTGGCCTCCAGGCCCATGTGGGATGCAGCTCCCTCTGTCGCCGGTGCCTCTGCTCCTCAGCCAGATGATGCTAATGCACACAAGGACAGGGTGACAAAACAAAAAGGGGGGAGAGACAGAGGAAACACTTGGTCAATGCCAGCAACACCACTACCGTTGGCATACACAACACACAGGGAGCAGCCCTATGCACTAGGCCATGCACTACCAGTTACTATGATAGTCACCAGCCCATGGGGTACAATGCCTAAGGCCATTAGCTGCACACCAGAAACCCAAAGGACCCTGCCCAGTAGTAAATGACCACTAACACATTTGGGGTAGGAGTGCTTCAGAACCTGCTCAACAAGAAACGTACCCTGCCATGTTCGCCCTGGCAAAGGGGCACCCACAGCCCACATCCCCCACCCAGGTAACACCTTAACGCTTGCAAAGTCATGATTCTGAATCTGTACTCACCCCCTTGTGGCTGCTGTGAGGCCTTCAAGCGCCCATCCAAATCCGGATAGGCCACCGCCAGGATGCGGAACATCAGGGGGGTCAGGGTACAACGGGCACCGCTTCCTCATTGGGAGGCCAGTCCCAGCTGGGCCTCCGCCGTATTTCTTGCCCAGCAGCGCAGGTCCTCCCACCGTTTGCGGCAGTGGGTGCTCCGCCTGTCAACGACCCCCAGGGTCTGCACCTCCTTAGTGATGGCACTCCAAATATCTTTTTTCTGGTGGGCGCTGACCTGCATGGAAAAGACAGAAGAAAAGGGGATTAGTCAACCTTCCGGACTGTCACACTCATGGCCCACCAGATCCCTCCCATCCCCTGAAGCACAGACATTGACCACCATACATGCAGCACACTGGCCAGGATGCCTCAGCCCCCCTATTCATGGCCCAAGCATCATGCTCACAGTGTACTCACTTGTTTGTCTGGAGGACCGATGAGTAATGTGTACTGGGGTAGGACTCCATCCACCAGTTTCTCAAACTCGTCCGCAGTGAAGGCAGGGGCCCTTTCCCGAGACATATGAGCCATTGTCGCTTCCAGGCCCAGGTCACAGCAGCACTTGCGGTGGAGGTCCTTTCCTGGGGAAGGTCATGTAGCAAGTGAGTGAATAGATAGAAAATGGCGGGCACGTCCACGCCGGTGCATACCGTCACCACCGACGCACATCGCCATTGGCTCCTGGAACCCATGGAGCCCAATGATAACCAATGCAAAGTTGCGCAGTGGTCATCAACCGCCTACCGCAACGGCACACAACGGCAGCGGAATTGTCTCATTTCCACTTGTCTTTCCTCACAGGTTAGGACGTCGCCATTTCAGGGGGGCACAGGCATGGCACCTAACTGCATCACAGCAGACATTGGCACAGCAACAGACTCTCAGATTTCCATACTGGTTCTGTTAATGTAGAAAAGCATCATTATTGCAATAGATGTGTGATTACGACCCTCTGCTCACCGCTTTCCTCCATTGGCTTCAACCGCTGAGGATGAATATGAGATGGAGACATCCTCCAGTGTACAGGCCCCTGGTGGACCTTGCAACAATCGAGGACAGACATATTATAATTACATACAGACTTGATCGGGCCACAATCCAAGAACTGTGTGCCCAATTGGAGCCAGACTTGATGTCAGCTATCCGCCAGCCCACAGGTATCCCCCCTCTAGTGCAGGTCCTATCAGTGCTCCATTTCCTGGAAAGTGGTTCCTTCCAAACTACAGTGGCCATGGCATCAGGGATGTCACAGCCAATGTTCTCAAATGTTTTGACCAGAGAGTTGTCAGCCCTGCTGAAACACATGCACAGCTACATCATATTCCCCCAGGTGGAGGATTTGGCCACAGTGAAAGCTGACTTCTATGCCCTGGGACATATCCCCAACATCATTGGTGCCATTGATGGTACACATGTGGCATTTGTCCACCCCGGAGAAGTGAACAAGTGTTCAGTAATAGAAAAAGCTATCAATCTATGAATGTGCAGATGGTGTGTTTGGCTGACCAGTACATCTCCCATGTGAATGCCAAGTATCCTGGCTCTGGGCATGATGCCTTTATCTTGAGGAATAGCAGCATCCCATATGTGATGGCTCAACTCCAGATGTACCGGGTGTGGCTAATAGGTGAGCCCAAGGTCCCCACCCAGTATTACTTGGTGTATGGGTATGGGGTTGTCCCTAAGGGTTAGTGTGTGGCTAACAGGTATCCCTCGAATGTTTGCAGGTGACTCTGGTTATCCCAACATCTCATGGCTACTGACCCTAGTGAGGAATGCCAGGACAAGGGCAGAGGAACGTTACAATGAGGCACATGGGTGACCAAGGCGGATGATTGAAAGAATCTTCGGCCTTCTGAAGACCAGGTTCAGGTGCCTCCATCTGACAGGTGGATCCCTGTACTACTCACCCAAGAAGGTGTGCCAGATCATCGTTGCATGTTGCATGTTGCACAACCTGGCCTTGAGACGTGAGGTGCCTTTTCTGCAGGGGAATGGGCCGGGAGATGGTCTTGTTGCAGCAGTTGAGCCTGTGGACAGTGAGGAAGAGGAGGCAGAGGAAGAAGAAGTGGACAACATAAGTAATATAATACAGCAGTACTTCCAGTGACACACAGGTAAGACACTGTAACTTCACTTTACTTTTCAGTTTTCTGTTGGACATTGTACATGGCAGCCTGATTTCCCTATGTCTATGGCCACTTATTGTACCCTTTGGCATCTCTATTTTCAGATATCTGTTCCCCAGTCTGGCTCCTGGTGTGTTTACTGCTTCCCACTAAAGGTCGTTCCAATGTAAATTTTACTATACATGTGACTTGCAATGCTTTGATAATGTTGTACTAATACATATTTGAATCATTTGGCAGACTCCAGATTTGTATTTGTTCCAAGGTTGTTTATATAAGTGCTCATAAGTAGAGGGGGATGTGCAATGGCCTGGGGTGATGGTTGAGGAAAGTCCATGGTAGAGTTCAGTCTCTTGGTATCACATGTGCATTGTCCAAGGGGGCATAGGAAGTGGAGCAATGGCAGTTCAAAGTGGACAGGTGACAGAGGGGGACGGAAGGGTGACAATCAGGAGTCTTATTTCCTAACGGGGGTCTTAGCAATGTTCTCTGGCTTCTGCCTGGATTGCAGGAACCGTTTGCGGGGTGGCTCTCCTTCTGCAGGGGGTGGGGTGCTGGTGGCCTGTTGGTCCTGTGGCGGGGCCTCCTCTCAACTAGCGCCGGCAGAGGTGGAGGGCTGTTCTTCGGTATGGCTAGTGTCAGGGGCCTGTTGGTGTGCCACTGCCTCCCTCATGGTGTTGGCCATGTCACCCAGCAACCCTGCAGTGGTGACCAGGATTTTGTAGATGAGTTTGAGGTCCTCCCTGATCCCCAGGTACTGTCCCTGCTGCAGCCGCTGGGTCTCCTACAACTTGGTCAGTATCTGGTCCATGGTCTCCTGGGAATGGTGGTATGCTCCCAGGATGTTTGTTAGTGCCTCCTGGAGAGTGTGTTCCCTGGGCCCATCCTCCCCCTGTCATACAGCAGTCTTCCCAGCTCCCCTGTTGTACTGGGCCTCTGTCCCCTGAACTGTGTGCCCACTGTGGGGTTGCCTGGGGTCCCTGTAGTGGTGGACACACTGCTGATTGGTGTGTCCTGGGGACAGTGGCATGGGTTCGGTGGGTGGGTGCTGTGCTGGTGTTTCCTGAGGGGGAGGCTCTGTGGTGGTATGGGACTGTGGCAGGGTAACCAACTGTCCGGAGGTTCCTGATGGGCCAGGTTGGTCATCGTGATCCAGGCATGCAGAGCTGCTGTCGTCACTGTGGGCCTCTTCTGGGGGGGGGACTGGATGTTGCTGGCAAGTCCTCTCTGGTGACATTGAGTAGGGGTCCTGTGGGGATGCAAATGCAGTGTTATTGTATCTGTGTGTGCCATCTTGTGCATGGGTGTGTTTCCCTGTATGGTTGTGATAGCCCTGTCAGCTTTGCCTTGTGTGAGTTGTGATTTGGTTGGCTAAGTGATTGTCACTAGTGTGCATGCTGTTGTGATGGTTGTATATCAAAACAACTAGTGCTTCAACCACCCATGCCTGAACAACGAGGTCGGAACAACGACCTCATTGTTATCACTAATGCCTTTACCAAGAATGCCTTAACAACGATTTTTCGTTGTAAAGGTGTTCCTGGTAAAGGCATTAGTGATTGGCATGCATGGTTCCAGCATGCTTCCACCCTGCCCCCCCTTAAAAATTACCACAAGCCCCCCACCCCCACAACCACCCCAACCCCCACCCCCAAAATTACCACAACCCCAACCCCCTCCCCTAAAACCTAAAGCACCCCACCCCACCCCTAAAACCTAAACCCTCACCCCCCTTCCCCCCTAAACCTTAATCACCCGAGCCCCCACACCAACCCCAAAAACTAAAAATACCCGACTCCCCACCCCTGCCCCTAAAACCTAAAGCACCCAAACACCCACCTCACCCCTAAAACCTAAACCCTGACCCCCCACCACCGCCCCTAAACCTTACTCACCCCTAGCCCCCACCCCACCCCCAAAAAAACAGCCCCAGTCCCAGTCCAACTTACCTACTCCTTGATCGCATCGACTCCCTTCTTCTGTGCCTTAATCACGCATGTACATGGGTAACACATGCATGGTTAAGGGCCCTGAACAAGGAAGTCGTGGAAAACGAAAGCGTTGTTTCACTTTCATTTTCCACGACTTTGTTGTTCAGGACTCGTTGTTTGGGATGTTTCTCATGGTGATGGGTGTCTATGCAGGTCTGTGATGGGTCTCCATGCATTGGTGTTGCATGCAGAGCTTGGTATTGGGATGGGTGGGTTATGATAGTGGGGTATAGGTGAAGTGGTGGAGTGATGGGGGTGAGGGTAGGAGTTTGTGATGGCATGCAGGTAGGGAGGGACACATAGTAGTAAAGATTTGACTAACCAGAGTCCAGTTCTCCTGCTACTCCTGCGAGGCCCTCAGGATGCATGATTGCCAAGACTTGCTCTTCCCATGTTGTTAGTTGTGGGGGAGGAGGTGGGGGTCCACCGCCAGTCCTCTGTACTGCTACCTGGTGTCTTGCAACCACGGAAGACACCTTCCCCCGTAGGTCGTTCCACCTCTTCCTGATGTTATCCCTTGTTCTGGGGTGCTGTCCCATGGCATTGACCCTGTCCACGATTCTCCTTCATTGTTCGATCTTCCTATCAATGGACGTCTGCTGCACCTGTGATCCGAAAAGCTGTGGCTCTACCCGAATGATTTCCTCCACCATGACCCTTAGCTCCTCCTCTGAAAACCTGGGGTGTCTTTGGGGTGCCATGGATGTGGTGTGAGTGTGTGTGGGGTGCTGTGTTGGGGTGTGTGGTGTGAGGTGCATGGATGGTGTATGGGTGATGGTGTTTTGTGGCACTGATTGAGTGGGTGCTCCTGGCCTGTCGCTCTCTGTTTTCTGTCTTTTTGATTTTTGCTGTAAGGAGTTGTGGGTAATGTGGGTGTGGGTTTTATAGTGGTCTGAGTTTGTGGGTGTGGTGGATGTATGTGTGTAAGGTGTGTGTAGTTTGAATTGTCCAATGTGGTGTAGTTTTGTAGGTGTGTGTGTACTTTGAGCGCAGCGGTGTGTGTACCGCCAATGGTTTACCGCGGTTGAAAGACCGCCGCAGTGATTCGTGGGTCGTGATACTGTTGGTGTCTTCCTGTTGGCGTAACAGTGTGGGTTTTGCTAACGCCAATTTATCACGGTATGTTGGCGGCCATCACCACGGTGGTAGGTGGCATTTACTGCCAGGGTTGTAATGAGGGCCTATATGTTCTGTCTCCCCCACCTTAATACCCCATTTATGTACACTCTTCTGAGCTGTAACACTAGGGGTTCTACCGCAAAGGCAAATAGCAACAGAGAGAGTGAGTACCCTTGCTTGGTGTTCTTCTCTACCTTTCACCTCTCTGAGGCCCTCCATCTAGTCTTGGCCCTTGTCATCGAACTGGTGTACAACTGGATCCAGCCCATAATGTCTGGGCCAAACCGCATACACTTCAACACTACCACCATATAGGATCAATTCAGTTTGTTAAATGCTTTCTCCAGGTCTAGCACTACATTTGCATACTTCTTCAGGCATTCATTGTAGTGAATTGCATGTGTGAGTCTATAAATATTCAGGGAAGTAGTATGCTACAAGACAAATTCACTTTGATCTTCATGCACCAGGCCAATTCCTGCCCCTTGGAACCTATTAGCCAATAGCTTACATATGATTTTGGTGTCTGGGTCTTTGTACAGTAGTGTGTTGTAGCAATTGCTTGTTTATGTCTACTTGCGTAGCTTACATATGATTTTGGTGCCTGGGTCTTTGTACAGTAGCGTATTGTTGCAATTGCTTGTTTATGCCTACTTGCGTAGCTTACATATGATTTTGGTGTCGGTCTTTGTACAGTAGCGTGTTGTTGCAATTGCCTGTTTATGCCTCCTTTCATAGTCTAGTCAAGTCAAGCCTATCTAGGGATTTCAAGACAAGAATTGAGGCCAAATTCAATTCCCTCTTCAATATCCAGGCTAAAAACCTACTGGATTTATCCCCCTTCTCTATGAGGGTGTATGCCTATATTCTATTAGCACAAACTTATGTAGCCTGCCCCCTGTTTCTAACAGTGCCCTTTGAACTACCGCAATATGTGTTCTGCCTCTGCTGAGGAGATAACACCTCATTTTGAAGCTGAGTCATCTTCCCCTTCTGTTTCTTTATCTCTATCTGTAATTGCTTACTGATTACATGCACTTTCCCTATACATTCTCCCCTTAGGACAACCTTCATTGCCTCTTACCCAGTCAGTCTGTTCACTGTGGAGTTCTAATTAGTTTCAATAGTGGAAGGCTGGTTTTCATAACAGCATAAGTATACTCCAATAGGAGCAGAGAGTGCTCAGAGAAAAATCTGTTAAGATACCTTGTTGGAAAGTTGATTATTGGTAAGGGCAGGTAAGTACCTCCACTTAGTAATATGCCACTAACCCCCACTAGGTCCAGTTAGGTCTCAATAAATTAATCCTAGCTCAACCCTTAGTAGCCTGCAGATGAGCGACAAGGCTTCACTTAGGATACAAGTGTGTAAAACATTTAAAAACCACAAAGCAGTAAATAAGTAAAACACCAAAACAGAATAAAAATCCAACACCAATTTATAAAAATAGATTACATTTTTATCTTTAAAATGACACCAAAACAATTAAAATTGGATAAGGGGAACCGGTTATATGAATTTTCAAAGCATTTATCTTTTCTAGCACTTAGAAACATAAACCTCCAATCTGGTCATCTGATCGCACTAGATCAGAAAGTCAAAGTTTAAGGCCGACCCTGATGGATCCCTGCTTACCTTTGGACTTAGTCTTTTTCATGAAGATTTTCTTCAGTGGGACTTAGGTGGTCATTCTGAGTTTGGCAGTAACCGGACAGCCACGCCAGCAGTGGCAGTGAGAGCACTGCTAGGGTGGCGGTGCAGACTGCCATATAACGAGTGAGGCGGTGAAACCAACACAACACAGACAACTTACCACCACTACTGCCACCGCCGATGAGCAGCAGCCGGTGGTTGTCGCCAACTTCGGGCTGGTGGGAAACAATGGCCCGCCCACTATACTATGAGTCACCAGACCACCAGGATATCCGGTGCGGGCTGACCACGAGGAAAGTCTTGGTGAAACAGAAAGTATAAAAGGAGACACTCAACTCTAGGTACACTGATGCGGCCACCATGGCAAACAAACGGCAAGTCCTCTCAGCGTTGTATCTCGCCATACACCTTCAGGGCCTGCGACAACGACGATGACGACACCCGTAAGTACACATAGCACATAATGTAGGAAAAGGCAGTGATACACACCCACACATAACACACACTCCCGGCACGGAAAGCGCAGGTCACACTCACATGAATACAAATGTACCATATCAGCACACACATATACACCCACACCCACACAAAATACATAAAAGCCAAGTACACAATACACACACAAAGCTGAGCAGATATTTGCCAAACACACAGCACAACACACACAAACAGCACTAACGGAGTCATACACATCCATACACAACACCCCCTAATCACACAATGACAACTAGACCACAAACACTTCAACGCAGTCATAGACAGACATGTTGTGAAACACCATACATCCACACACACCAAAAACTGTATGTAGCAATGACACAAATCAATAGCAGTGAACACACATCCAGACAATGACACAGGTGACAGTTCACGTACAACCAACATACAAAGAAATCCACAAATACAGTACCATTCACACGGATGCACAGCATGCCATACGATCACAGAAGCAAGCAGTCAGACACATCACAACATGCACAAGGCACAGCCCATCTACCCAGCGCATGCAACAACACAGATACAACCCATACACAGACCTCACACACCGTTGCACACAGATGTTACACCACCATGTAGAAGGAAACCAGGACAAGCATCTCATCTTGCCAAACACAGAAATGTTGACAGATGTATTTGGAACTATGAAATTAAAATAAATTATATAAAAAATGTGCCAAATGGCAAGTCCAACTCGCAGAAATGCAGGACACGTAGTCCATATATCATGGCCCCAACTTTTCTCCTGACAGCAAATAGCCCTCCACATCATAGGGGCATCAATTGGACATGCAGGCACCTCAGGGGTTTGGGGGGGGGGTGGTTGGGGTGGGTTGGATTTTGGAAGGGTGATTCTCGACTTTGGGTTTGGGAAGGGGGACTTTGGCTCTGAGAAGGGTGGACTTTTTGCTGGGTGGAGGAGCAGGGGAAACACCAGAAGGGGCACTAGAGGAATGGGAGGTGGAAGGGCCTGGGAGGGGCCAGGGGATATGACGTTTAGGTGCAACATGGGGAGAGAGGGGGAGGGAAGAGATCAAGGGTGCAAGGAAGACTTTTATAGGTACACGGTGGCTTCACATAAATGAAGGATGGGAGTGGAGGTAGAGGGAATGCTTGTGTGATGTGTTGGAGTGCTGTACGTGGATGCTGGTGTTTGCAATGTGTGCATTTCTGTGGTGGGTGTCTGCTGGGTAGGTGAATGGGTGCATGTGTATATTTTGGGAAGAGGGGGTAGAGATGCAGGGAGAAGGAATGGAAGATGTGTGATGAATGTTGGGGTGGTGTGTGCAAGAGAGGGGGGTGTGCTGCAGGTGGCAGAAAAGGTGATTGTCGTGAGTACCGATGTGGTGTGTGGTGTGGGTGTCTGTGAGTCTGCTGTTTTGATGATTGAGGGTATGACAGAAATGCTAGCAGGACCAGTGTGTGATGATGCAGTGCTGGCAGGTATGAGTGGTGATGTGACTGTAAGGGCGGTAGTGTCTGTTGCTGTGTATGCAGATGTATGTTGTGTGTGTGCATGCCTGTGGGTTCGTTTGTGGTGCTTATGTTTGTCTTTGCGCACCTTGTCTGTTGTAGTGGTTGTATCCTGGTCTGTAGGTGTGCCCAGGATGGGTGAAAGGAGAGGGGTTGTGAATAGGGAACAAGGAGCTGAAGGGGAGATGGAAGGTGAAGGGACACTTGCTGCCGTCAACGAGGAGGCCAGAGCCTGAAAAAAGCTCTGTAGGCTAGACAGGGCACTGTGAATGCCTTCCAGGTAGGCATTGGACTGCTGCATCTGGGATGCCAGTCCCTGTATATTATTCACAATGGTTTTCGATCCCACAGAGATGAACCTTAGGAGGTCAATATCCTCCTCATTGAGGGCAGCAGGGCTGGCTGAGGCAAGGGCAGAGGTGCCTGTGACGAAGGAGACACCCACCCTCCTGGATGAGCCAGCATGGGCAACTGGGTGAGGAGCTACAAGGAGGGCGGTGCTGGTAAGGGGTGTGGCGGACAAGGATGGTGCCGGGGTGGTCCCAGATGGGTCCACCACCACCAGAGGGCTGCCATCGGAGGAGGAATCTGAATCAGATGTGGTGGTAGCTCCAGTCTCCCCCGTGGTGCTCCCCTCACCCTCCATCCCATGGGTCCTCTCGGCTTCGCTGGTTCCAGCCTCCTGAGTCCCATGGGCTGCTGCATCACCACTCGCTGGTGCCCTTCCTCCTTTGCCAGATGATGCTAATGCACACATAGACAGAGGTGAAGAGAGAAGAGGGTGGGCGAAAAAGAAAGAGAGGAAATGGTAATAACCCACATATCCACTTCACATACAAACAAGAGCTCATTTTGCAGGCACTAACAATAGAGTACTGCATGCCATATCCAAACTTATCACCGATAACCTCCTCCCTGCATCCTAGATACCTGATTAAAAAGTCTTACATGCCTGTCAACTGGCTAACTGACTAACAATTTAACCCATTGACATAGCCAACCACATGTCAGTCATGACTGGATGAAACAAATCTGGAACTGTGCACAAAAACTAAATGAGAGGTATCTGTGCATATCATTTGGTACAGATGTCCATTGAGATTGCAAATAAATCAATTGCAATGTTAATTAAACATAACTGTTAATACCAAAATACAGTGCCAACAAGATCACTTTGGACTACTACAGTACACACAAAGATGGAGTATGAAGCCAGTAAAATGCCTGAACATTTGAGTAACCTATCTGTACAGTAGAACATGTGTTACAGTACCACCACTTCTGTTCCTGCATGGCTCTACATAACTAACGTGTCACTCTCCAACATGATAGGTGTGACAATCAGGACTGTAAACTCCCCAAATTTCATCTGAACAAGTAAATCCAAAGTCCAGTGATGGTCACAGTAGACACACATGCAGAAGTCACCTAACAGTCTACACTCACCCCCTTGTGACTGCTGTGCTGCCCTCAAGCGCTCATCCAACTCTGGGTAGGCCACCACCAATATCCGGGCCATTAGGGGGTCAGGGTCCTCCGGCACCCCTTCCACGGTGGGATGCCATCCCAGTCGGGCCTCTGTGGTCTTCCAGGCCCAGCATCTCAGGTCCTCCCACTGCTTCCTGACCCCCAGGGTCCACACTTCCTCAGCGATGGCTCTCCACAACCCTTGCTTCTGGTGGGCGCTGACCTTCATAGGAAACATTTAGAAAACAGAGGACAGGATGTAAATGATGCCAATACAGCTGCAACCTTTGGCAACACACAACATACTCTGACCATGCACATTGCCACTATACCACACACATGTGTATGCAAAACCCCAAATCAGACATCACATGTCAATGTGCACACACATTCACCGATTAACACCACCCAAAATGTGGAACAAAGGACGTTGTACTGACTTGTTGCCCCGGAGCCCCATACAACCGCCCATACAGGTTTAGGACCCCTTCCACCAGTATATCCAGCTCCTCAGCTGTGAAGGCTGGGGCCCATCCCCTGTAGTGTGTGCCATCGTTGCCGTAAGATTCAGGACACAGCAGCACACGAAGTGGAGGTCTTCCTTGCCCGAATGCCAGGAGTGAAGTGAGCTGCACAGTGGTTCTGACTGCCTTCCGCCACAATGACTATCGCCACCAGAAAGAGGTCACTTCCATCTGTCCAATGAATGCAAGACAGACGGATGCTATTTTAGTATGTTACATGACTGTTCTTGGTTCACACTGTGTCATTACCTGCATATCGTCACAAAATGATTCATGTAGGTTGCATTTTGTGGGTAATCACATATGTAGTTGGTGTCAGGAGACATCACCACACTTGTCACTGCGTATGTCTGTATTGACTAACCGTGAGGTGGAACACATGGAAAGTCTATGTTTACATGCCCTGTACACGTCCCTTGTCACAGGGATTATGTGGCATTGTCTGGAAAGGGAATGGAGTGTGGAGTAATGTGTTTTTCCACAACATGACAGTCAACTCACATGACCAATACTTCATGATTGTCGTATGTCATACTTGGTTCACAACATTGTGAGAGGTGCCCAGATTGTTGTTTGTCTCCCTGCCTAGATACCGCCAAAATGGAGTGCTGAGGCATGTACTAGTTTACCGACCCCAAGCAGATCTTGAAATCAGGGAAGAGTGCCACATCATCCTGACTTATTGACTGAACCTTGTGTCCATCAGGGAACTGGTCGCACAGTTGGAGCCAGACCTCCTTCCGGCTTTGAGAAATCCCCATGCCATACCTCCAGTCCATGTGTTGGCAGTCCTGCATTTTCTGGTCAGTAGCTCGTTTCAGGTGACTGTGGGAGTGGTTGCAGGGATGTTACAGCCCAAATTCAGTAAGGTGTTACAGGATGTGCTGGATGGCCTACTCAAGCATGTGAACAGGTACATAAGGTTCCCACAACGTGCTGAATTTCCCACTGTTAAAGCAGCCTTCTACAATATATCACATGTCCCACATGTAATAGGGGCCATTGATAGGACTCACATCACCTTGGTACCTCAGAAGACCAATGAACAGGTCTACAGAAACAGAAAGAGTACATATTTGCTCAATGTACAATTGGTGTGACTTGCAGATGAGTACATAAGACATGTGAACGTGAAATTCCCTGGATCAGTACATGATTCCTATGTCCTGCATTGATGTTACAGCTACAGGGGGAAAGAGCCTGGCTAATAGCTATGTGTACTGCTCTCCATGTCACACGTTTGATATCCCTCTCTGCACAGTCTGCACTCTGCATAGCATTGTTACCGATTGTCTTTTCTCCTTTTCCACACTGGTGACACGGGATACCCAAACCTGCCCTGGCTTCTGATACCTGTTAGATATCCAACTACAGGAGGGGAGAACAGGTACAATGGGGCACATGGCCAGACGAGGCAGGTGATTTAGAAGACTTTCAGCCTCTTGAAAGCTAGATTTCGTTGCCTCCGTGTGTCCGGTGGTGCCCTACAATATTGACAAAGGAAAGTCTGCAAGATCTTTGTTGCATGCTGCATGCTCCAAAATCTGGCCCTCAAAAAGCACAACCCACTGTTGGAAAAGGGGGACATTGATGCTGGAGCAGTGGTTGGGGCCGGTGACTCTGATACTGAGGAGGAGGCATACAAGGATGAGGCCAAATACAATAGGACTGATTTGATTTGTCAACTACTTTCAATGATAAACAGATATGTGTAATTTGTATGTCTTGTGCACTTGAACTATGTACTGGTAAAGCTAGTCTGTACTCAGGTTTTGCAGGTTTTGCATGCATCAAGGTGTGTGTGGAGACTATTGCCTTCCACCTTGGTTTCCGACCCTGAAAGGTAGCTGACGTACCATGAGGGATAGTGTAAAGGCATTGCTGCCAATGACGTGTGAAATACTGGTGCCATAAGGGAACACCCTTATGGTTGTACCAATAGGTATGAATCCTCAGTCTGACTGTTTGGGTAAATGTAAGGGGGACTTATCAGTCTTGTCCTGCTGTGTAGGCCTATCATCCTGCATCGTCAGCTGCCATGTGGCAACCGCCTATATTAGACTACTCAAGGAGGTGATAGGTAGAGGATGTCACCTATGTGAAATCTTTACTTTCCAACACATGGGTGTGAGTAACAATGCAGGTCCTCACATATGTGGTATCATAGCTGTTGGGGCAGTCATCCTGTGTTTGTGTTCAACTGCTGTTGATGTATGAATATGGAGTGCATGCCTTACAACATTGAGCCTAATTCCATATCATTTACCCTCTTCAGGTGACATGTCTGTTAGCAAGCTGATTACTGATATGCCCGTTGGCATCCTTGACACTGGATGTTACTACAATATGGACACCTGCTGGAGATTCCTATCACACCTGTCACTTTGACATTCTTGTAGTGCCTATATGTGTATTTGATTGTTGCTTGTAAACAGAAATGACACTAAACAATGAAGACAGAAGCACAATGACTTGTGCAAACTGGTGTTTATTGCATGTTTTACATCATTGTCCAGAGGAGTGGGGGCTTGGTTAGGTGAAGATCAGAGTGGGTGGTCCAGCTGTATGTTTCCCAGGCCCTGTATACATTAGCTTTGGAATGATGGGGACTTGGCATTGGACAGCCAACAGGGTGTAACAGTGGCACATAAGGGTGACAGTTCAGGAGAGGGATCACTTCCAGGTTGTGGGATTGCTCTTTGCCTCAGGTCCTGCAGGATATTTGGATGGCCGACCTCTTTTACGGGGTTCCCTCTGCTGCAGGTGTAGGGGTGCTGGTGGCCTGTGGGTCCTCATGCTGGGCTTCCATTCCAGTAGCAGGTGCTGATGTAGAGGGCAGTGGTGTTGTGTGACTACCGGATGGGGCCTGCTGGGTGGAGGATGTACGCAGGATGGTGTTGAGTTCCCTGAACTGCCCTAACATGGAGAACATGGTGGCATTGAGTACCTGCCACTGCTGCATTCTCTCCTGATGTTATTCCCCCTGCAGCCTTTTTTGTCTCCTGCAAGGTGGTGAGTATCAAGTCCATCTTGCCCTGAGATTGCTGGTAGGCTCCCAGGACTCTGGAGACTGCCTTCTGGCCAGCCATGTCCTGTTGCTGCCTTGTCCTTTGGTCCACGATTGCCCTCCCACTGCCCCCTGCCCCCTATGCCTGTGCCCCTGGTACAGTGTGCCTCCTCCCACTGACACTGAGACCGTCATGGTCTTGGGATTGCAATCTTGACTCATGCCCCTGTCTTGTGGGACACACTGATGTTTGATGTGACCTTGGGACACAGATTGGGGAAGGTGGCCTATGCTGTGCAATGGATGCCACAGGAGTGGTAGATTCAGTTAAGGACAGGGTGAGGCTGACGGTGGTGGATGACCACTCATGCCTGATGGGCCAGGTAAGTCATCCCTATCCAGACATCCAGGGGATTCCTCCTCTATTGAACCTGCTTCCAGGCCTGGGCTTTCTGTCACTGGTATCCTCTGCTGTGTGGCAGTACTTGGGAGACCTGTGGATTGAGAGGTATTGTGTCACATGATGGTACTGTACAAGTGAGACACATGGTAGTATGCAATCATTGACTGGATTTGAAAGGTAGTAATGGCATTGATAGTTACTAGACTACTATTTGTGTGACCATCAGTGGAATGTTGCAATGCTCCTATTTTGGGCAATAGTTGGTATTGGTCCAGCTACTGTCATTGCCATGTACTGATGTGCATTCCAATTACTCGTTGGTGAAGGGGAGTACATGGTTTAACCTGCAGGTGCAGAGATTTGAAGTGGATTTATCAGTCAGGCAAGGGTAGGGAGTGTTGCATTGTGGTAGTTGTAGTACTTGCTGCAGTGTGGGGTATCTATGCACTAGGTGCACCTGTGAGGGAATGTTAGTAGGGAGCAGTGGCATGCAAGGGGGGTATTGGGTCCATGGTGGGTTTGTGCACATTAGGGTGGTGTGAGGGGGTGGGAGGTTGGTGGGGATACATGCTGTGTAGGGGTACATATTGGCCAGGGAGTGTAGTTGACTTACCAATGTCCAGTCTACGAGGTATTCCCGTCAGCCATTCTGGAAAAGAGGATGGCCAAGACCTTCTCCTCCCATGGCGATAATTCTGGGGGAGGTGGTGGTGGCCCACCACCAGTCCTCATGAAAGTGATTTGGTGCCTGGAACCCATGACCCGTACCTTCCCCAGTAGGTCGTTTCACCTCTTCCTAATATCCTCCCTTGTGCGTGGATGGTTTACCACAGCATTCACCCTCACAATGATCCATAAGTCATTGTTCTGGGCTTGGCCTGTGCTCCAAACAGTTGCGGCTCCACTCTGATGATTTCATTGACCATGACCCTCAGCTCTTCGTCTGTTAATCGTGGTTTTTAGTGGTTGTGTTGTGGGTGGTGGGGTGTGTGTTGTGCATGGGTGTGCTGTTTATTGGTGTGAGTTGGGTTTATAGGATGTGCGTGTGGTTTGTGGTGTTTGTGTGCAGTGGTGATGTGCGTGTTCTGTTTCTTTTGATTTTGTGTGTTGTGTGATGTGTGTTCAGTATGATGGTGCCTGTGATATCTAAGTCAAGTGCCTTCTGTCATTGTGCTCTTGCCTCGTTCTCTCAAACTTTCTTGGTGCAAAGGGTTCTGGGTATGTGTGGGGGTGTGTTTTGTAGTGCTGTGGTCAGGTGTGTGTATGTGTATCAGGTGTGGGTTATTGGTCCCATGTGGTGCAATGTGGTGCAGTGTTCTGGTAGAGGTGTTTTTTTACTGCAGTGGTTCACGACCGCCAATCGATTTTTCGCTGTGATAAGACCACAGTGCTGATTTGTGATTTGACTGGCGGTGTTCTCAGCATGGCAGTGCTGGTGGTGCAGACGCCTCTTTCACAGCATCGTTAAGGCCGGCATTTTTTTTGGTAATTTTTGGGCGGTGTTGTGTTAGTGTCTCGTAATACCACGGTCTTCAGACTGCCATCACTGGTTGTCTTTCAGCACCGCTTATACGGCAATCTTTGGTAAAGATTGTCGAAGTCAGAATGACCTCCTAGGTCACCAATCCGATCCAACCTCCCTGGAGCCCTCTTCATATATGCATTGTAGGAGACCTCTGTGATAAATTCTACCTTTGGACTTAGACGATTTGTCAGGATGGAAATCTTCGTCCGGGCCGAAGTTGAAATTGGATCCAAAGTCCCTGGAGCCCTCCTCGGATACGTTACGTGGAAAGTCCCTTTGACTTCATGGGTCCGATTTATAGTTACTTTAAGGTACAAGTTATCGTTTCTTGAAATAACTCGAACTATAATAGCTGAATTTGTTACGTTTTGTAAGTTTAAAATGTGAGCTGAACTATAACATCCTTGTAACCTTTGTTTTTTTCAGTATATTTCGATTTTTTTTAATGTAAAGTAATTTTAAATATTATACGTTGATCCAACAACCTCCCATACCCACTCTAACCCTTAAAACACATTGCCACCCAAAAACCCATACCCACCTAAACCATAAAAACATGTTAAAAGCCAAAAATCCATACCCACCATAAACCCTTAAAACTCCCTTGCAACCCAAAAATACATACCTACTTTATACCCTAAAATGTCGCTTCCTTCCCCACAACAAATACCCACCTTAAAACCTAAATTTGTCCTTACCACCCAAAAACCCACTCCCACCCTAAACCCTAAAATACACTTGCCACCCAAAAAACACACCCACCCTAAACCCTGATATTGCACCTGCCGCTCAAAAACCCATACCGATCCTAAACTCTAAAATTATCCTTGCCACTCAAAAACCCATACCCACCCTGAACCATAAAATTATCCTTGCCACCCAAAAACCCCATATCCACCTTAAAACGTAAAATTACCCCAACCCAAAAACCCATGAACCTCCTAAACCCTAAAAATTCCCATGTCACCCAAAAACCCATAATCACCCCAAACCCTAAAATTACCCTTGCCCCCAAAAACCTATACCCACACTAAAACCTAACATTACCCTTGCCACTCAAAAACCCATACCCCTTAAACCCTAAAATTACCCTTAACACTTAAAAATCCATACCCACCCTAAACCCTAAAATTATCCGTGCCACCCAAAACCCTATACGCACGCTAAAGCCTAAAATTACTGTTGCCACCTAAAAACCTGTACCCACTCTAAACTCTAAAAATTCACATGCCACCCAAAGATCCATTCCCACCCTAAATCCTAAAATTCCCTTGTCAGCCAAAAATCCATACCTACATTAAAGCCTAAAATTACCCTTGCCAATTAAAAATCCATACCCACCCTAAACCCTAAAAATGCCTTTTCCCATAAATATATATATATATATATATATATATATATATATATATATATATATATATATATATAAAAATATATGTTTATGTACATACTTAATACTTATCTGTAAAACCTTTATAAAGAATATGCCTTTACCATTCATTCCTTTACAACTAAATTTGTTGTAATGCCATGCGTGGTAAAGACATATCTGTTGTAAAGACATGAGCGATAACGGCAGCACTAACTATAATTCCTGAGACAAAATGAACCCCCTCATTTTGTTCCTTTCTAAATGAAATATTTTAAGTTTTACAAGTTTGATTCAATCAAGATGGTTTCAGGTGTGCCTCCCTTTTGTCATAAATAAGACTGTTAGCGCTGTAGTTGTTCTTAAGAACACTTTGGGAGGCTGCAGTAGAACACAAGAAAATCCACTGACGGACTGCTCCTGTTGGAGGTACATGTTTTACTGAGAATGCCAGACTTCATTCTCATATGGCTGAGAAAGATAGGGTGAATTTATAGAAAATATTGACTCATTTTAGCTTCTGGAGCACATTCCCTCACCTCCATGGGAAAATCATAAGACAACAGTTTTCTCTGAACATAATTCACGAAATCCCAGCAGGGTAAAATCAGCTTAGACCACACCACAATTCCTAAAATTGGTATGGTATCATAAACAAATAAGTTCATAACTCCATAAATACTTTATTCGGCGTTTATGCCATCAAAGTACAGACAAACTGTAGGAGGCTGGCCTGGCTTGTAGTGGGTACCAAGGGGTACTTACACTCTGTACCAGGTCCAGTTGTCCCTTATTAGTGTAGAAGAGGTGTTTCTAGCAGCTTAGGCTGATAGAAGGTAGCTATAGCAGAGCAGCTTAGGCTGAACTAGGAGACATGCAAAGCTCCTACTATACCACTGGTGTCATATGCACAATATCATGAGAAAACACAATACACAGATATACTAAAAATAAAGGTACTTTATTTTTATGACAATATGCCAAAAGTATCTCAGTGAGTACCCTCAGTATGAGGATAGCAAATATACACAAGATATATGTACACAATACCAAAAATATGCAGTAATAGCAAAAGGAAGTAATGCAAGCAATGTAAAGTTACAGTAGATTGCAATAGGAGCACATAGGTATAGGGGCAACACAAACCATATACTCCAAAAGTGGAATGCGAACCATGAATGGACCCCAAACCTATGTGAGCTTGTAGAGGGTCGCTGGGACTGTAAGAAAACAGTGAGGGTTAGAAAAATAGCCCACCCCAAGACCCTGAAAAGTAGGTGTGAAGTGCACCTATAACCCCCAGAGAGCACAGAAGTCGTGATAGGGGGTTTCTGCAAGGAAGACCAACACCAGCAAAGCAACCAAAGTGGATTTCCAGACCTGAGTACCTGTGAAACAAGGGGACCAAGTCCAAGAGTCACGACAATGTCGAGAGAGGGCAGATGCCCAGGAAATGCCAGCTGAGGGTGCAAAGAAGCTACCACCGGATGGTAGAAGCTATGGATTCTGCAAGAACGAAGAGGGCTAGAAACTTCCCCTTTGGAGGATGGATGTCCCACGTCGTGAAAAAGCTTGCAGAGGTGTTCCCATGCAGAAAGACCGTAAACAAGCCTTGCTAGCTGCAAGGGTCGCGGTTAGGGTTTTTGGATGCTGCTGTGGCCCAGGAGGGACCAGGATGTTGCCACTTGGATGAGGAGACAGAGGGGGCGCCCAGCAAGTCAGGGAGCCCTCACAGAAGCAGGCAGCACCCGCAGAAGTACCGGAACAGGCACTTAGAAGAGGAGTGAAACAGAGTCCACCCGAAGTCAGAAAAGGGAGTCCCACGACGGCTACCCCCAGAGCATGCTCCATCAGGAAACAGTCGAGAAGGCAGCAGGATAAGCGATACAAGGTTGTAGTAGTCGTCTTTGTTGCGGTTGTGCAGGCATCCTGAGCAGTCAGCGGTCGATCCTTTGGCAGAAGGTGAAGAGAGAGATGCAGAAGAACTCTGGTGAGCTCTTGCATTCGGTATCTGAAGAATTCCCCAAAGCAGAAACCCTAAATAGCCAGAAAAGGAGGTTTGGCTACCTAGGAAGGAGGATAGGCTAGTAACACAGGTAAGAGCCTATCAGAAGGAGTCTCTGACGTCACCTGATGGCACTGGCCACTCAGAGCAGTCCAGTGAGCCAGCAACACCTTTGTTTCCAAGATGGCAGAGGTCTGGAGCACACTTGAGGAGCTCTGGGCACCGCCCCTGGGAGGTGCAGGTCAGGGGAGTGGTCACTCCACTTTCCTTTTGTCCAGTTTCATGCCAGAGCAGGGCTGGGGGATCCCTAAACTGGTGTAGACTGGCTTATGCAGAGATGGGCACCATCTGTGCCCATTAAAGCATTTCCAGAGGCTGGGGAGGCTACTCCTCTCCAGCCCTGACACCTTTTTCCAAAGGTAGAGGGTGTGACACCCTCTCTCTGAGGAAGTCCTTTGTTCTGCCTTCCTGGGCCAGGCCTGGCTGGACCCCAGGAGGGCAGAAACCTGTCTGAGGGGTTGGCAGCAGCAGCAGCTGCAGTGAAACCCCGGGAAAGGCAGTTTGGCAGTACCCGGGTCTGTGCTAGAGACTCGGGGGATCATTGAATTTTCTCCCCAATGCCAGAATGGCATTGGGGTGACAATTCCATGATCTTAGACATGTTACATGGCCATGTTCAGAGTTACCATTGTGACGCTATACATAGGTAGTGACCTATGTATAGTGCACGCGTGTAATGGTGTCCTCGCACTCACAAAGTCCGGGAAATTTGCCCTGAACAATGTGGGGGCACCTTGGCTAGTGCCAGGGTGCCCACACACTAAGTAACTTAGCACCCAACCTTCACCAGGTGAAGGTTAGACATATAGGTGACTTATAAGTTACTTAAGTGCAGTGGTTAATGGCTGTGAAATAACGTGGACGTTATTTCACTCAGGCTGCTGTGGCAGGCCTGTGTAAGAATTGTCAGAGCTCCCAATGGGTGGCAAAAGAAATGCTGCAGCCCATAGGGATCTCCTGGAACCCCAATACCCTGGGTACCTCAGTACCATATATTAGGGAATTATAAGGGTGTTCCAGTATGCCAATGTGAATTGGTAAAATTGGGCACTAGCCTGTTAGTGACAATTTGTAAAGTAAAGAGAGAGCATAACCACTGAGGTTCTGGTTAGCAGAGCCTCAGTGAGACAGTTAGGCATCACACAGGGAACACATACATATAGGCCACAAACTTTTTCAAACAAATCATCAATGAAACATCATACATGCTTAGAATTTACATTCCATAATAAAACATAATGCAAATACAAGCAAAGCCCATTCCACACAAAGGCTAAAAGAATAAAGGCCCTCATTACAACATTGGCGGTAAATGCCACTTACCACCGTGCAGAAGACCGCCAACACACTGCTGCGGCCGCGGAAATCCGCCACAGCTATTACGACCCACAGCTCTGAATCCAGTAAAATCTAGACAACAACACAAGTCCGCCACACCAAAGGTCAGTGAAAACCTGGCGATTACAAAACCTCCACCGTCATGCCCACAGAAATACGCCCACACTATCACGACCCATGAATCCACGCGCCGGACTTTCAACCGCGGTGAACCATTGGCGGTACACATTGCTGCGCTCAAAATACACACACGTTTACAAAACACAACCACATTGGACAATTCCAAATACACACACCTGACACATATACACAAACCACTCCCACACACCCAGTACAATAAAAAACATCCGCCCACATCACCCACAAACCCTTACTACCAAAAATGTAGACGAAGGCCGGAGAGACAGCACAGCAAAGACAACACCAGCATACAGAGGCACACAACACCATCACACATACAAATCCACGCACAAAAACCACACAACCCTAAACATCACCCCACACATCACCCCACACATCACAACACACACCACCTCACACATCACCCACACCACTCCATGGCACCGCAAAGACCCCCCATGTTTTCTGAGGAGGAGGAGGAGCTCAGGGTCATGGTGGAGGAAAAAAATCCTGGTAGAGCCACAGCTATTCGGATCACAGGTGCAGCACACCACCATAGCTAGGAAGATGGAGCTATGGCACAGAATCGTGGACAGGGTCAATGCAGTGGGACAGCACCCAAGAACTAGGGATGGCATCAGGAAGAGGTGGAACGACCTACGGGGGAAGGTGCGTTCTGTTGTCTCAAGACACCACATCGCGGTTAAGAGGACTGGCGGCAGACCCCCACCTCCTCTCCCACAAATTACAACATGGGAGGAGCAGGTCTTCGCTACACTGCATCCTTAGGGCCTTGCAGGAGTAGCAGGAGGAATGGACTCTGGTAAGTCAAATCTTAACTATTACATCCCCCACCCTACCTGCATGCTATCACATACCCCCACCCTTGCCCTCACCCCATCACTTCAACTCCTCACATATGTCCCACTATCACAAACCACACATCCCAACACCAAGCACTGCATGCAACAACAAAGCATGGACACCCATCACCAATGCATGGCCACTACGTATACCCACACAGGCCCCTAAACAATTAGCACACAAGGTCCTACACAGGAATGCAAGCACTGGGATACAGGGTCGTCCACCCATTGCACACCATGGCACACACAGATGCAATAATCATGCCTTTACACCCCTGCAGGACCCCTAGCCAATGTCACCGGACAGGAGGTTCCAGACATGTCCACTCCACCCACAGAAGAAGCCTACAGTGATGACAGCAGCTCTGTCCAACTGGATCTAGATGACCAGCCCGGCCCATCTGGGACTTCGGGACAGTCGGTTCCCTTCACACTGGCACAAGCCACATCAGAGCCTCCCCACTCTGGAAACACCAACACAGCACCCACCCAGCAGGCCCATGCCTCTGTCCCCAGGACACGTCAAGCAGGAGTGTGTCCACCACTACAGGGAACCCAAGCTAACCCACCACCCCAAGAACAGCAGGGACCTGGGGGCTGTGGTAGTAGGCACACAGTTCAGGGGACAGAGGCCCAGGAACACAGGGGAACTGGGAGGGCTGCTGTGCGACAGGGGGAGGACAGGCCCAGGGAAACCACTCTCCACGTGGTGCTCTCCAACATCATGGGAGCCTACCACCATTCCCAGGAGACGATGGCAACGGTACTGGCCAAGTTTCAGGAGACCCAGCGGCTGCAGGAGGAACAGTATTTGGGGATCAGGGAGGAACTCAAATCCATCAACACCACCCTGGTCATCATTGTAGGGGTGCTGAAGGAACTCGTGAACACCAGGACGGACACTGTGGCACAACAAGGGGCCCCTGACACTAGCCTGGACGATGAACTGCCCACCACCTCAGCCGGCGCTAGTGGACAGGAGGCACCGCCACAGGACCACGACAGCAGCACCCCACCCCCTGCAGATGGAGAACCACCCTGCAAGCGGTCCCTTAGATCCAAGACAAAGACAGAGAACAATGCCAAGACCCCCGCCAAGAAATGAGACCACCCTGATTGTCATCCTTCTGTCCTACTTTGTCACCCTGTCCATCCTTAAACTGCCCCAGCTCCACTTCCTATGCCCCTTTGGACAATGCACCTGTGAGACTAATAGACTGGACTCTGCCATGGACATTCCTCCATCATCACCCATGACAATTTTCCAACCCCCTCAACTATTTAGCACTTAAATAAACACCCTTAAATCACAAAACTATCTGGAGTCAGTCTGTGCTTTCACAAATGTGTATTTGCAATAACTGAGGGAAATAGCAATGTCCATTGTATTGTCAACATACCTATGTCACGCAGCTCTAGTCCATGAGGAAACATAGCAGAGGTCACACAGTGGGACCCACATCTGTAAAATCGAAAGGGAAAGTGACAAATTAGGGTCCATACACTGGGTGAAAGTGACAGACAGATGAGAGGTAGAACAAGTGTATCAGATGTAGGAGGCAGTAATGTCTTCTTACCTGTGCCTCACTGGAAGTATTGATGAATCACAGTGTTTCTGCCGATATCCTTTTCTTCTGCCTCCTCTTCTTCACTGTCCACAGGCTCCACAGCTGCCACAACACCTCCTTCAGGACCATCCTCCTGCACAAAAGGCACCTGTCGTGGCAAAGCCAAGTTGTGCAGCATACAGCAGGCCACGATGATCTGGCACACCTCCTTTGGTGAGTAGAATAGAGAACCACCTGTCATATGGAGGAACCTGAACCTGGCCTTCAGGAGCCCGAAGGTCCTCTCTATAACCCTCCTAGTTCGCCCATGTGCCTCATTGTACCGTTCCTCTGCCCTTGTCCTGGGATTCCTCACTGAGGTCAGTAGCCATGACAGGTTGGGGTAGCCAGAGTCACCTGTAAATGTCGAGGGACAACTGTTAGACAAACACTAACCCTTAGGGACAACCCCAGACCCAGACAAATATTTACACTGTATAGGGTCAATGTCCTCACCTAATAGCCACATACGGTGCCTCTGGATTTGCCCCATCACATAAGGGATGGTGCTATTCCTCAGAATGTAAGCGTCATGTACTGAGCCAGGAAACTTGGCATTCACATGGGAGATGTACTGGTCAGCCAAACACACCATCTGCACATTCATCGAATGGTAAGTCTTCTGGTTTCTGTACACCTGTTCACTCCTGCGGGGGAGCAAGACCACATGTGTCCCATCAATGGCACCTAAGATGTTGGGCATATGTCCCAATGCGTAGAAGTCACCTTTCACTGTAGGCAAATCCTCGACCTGAGGGGAAACGATGTAGCTGTGCATGTGTTTCAGCAGGGCAGACAACACTCTGGACAACACGTTGGAGAACATAGGCCGGGACATCCCTGATGTTATGGCCACTGTAGTTTGAAAAGACCCACTTGCCTGGAAATGGAGTACTGACAACACCTGCACTAGAGGGGGGATACCTGTGGGATGGCAGATAGCTGACATCAGGTCTGGCTCCAACTGGGCACACAGTTCATAGATTGTGGCACGGTCAAGTCTGTAGGTGAAAATTATATGTCACTCTTTTATTGTCGACAGGTGGACCAGCGGTCTGTACACCGGAGGATGCCGCCATCTCCTCACCTGCCCCAGCGGACGTGCTCTGTGGATGAGAACAGCGAGCAGAGGGTCGGCCAACACTGAGGTACAAAAACACAACTTTATTCCACACATTTGTCAATCCGCTATGTGCCTGTCTTAGTGTCTATGCAAGGCCTAGATATGTGTGAGCATTTAAAATTAATGCCATGTGGCCCCCTGAAATGGCGGCTGCCTGACCTGTAAGGTGGGACAAGAGGATATGAGGTAACTGCGCTGGCGTTGTACATCGTTGCGGTAGGCGGTTGAAGACCGTGGCGCAATCCTGCATTGGATAATATTGGACCCTATGGGTCCCAGGAGCCAATGACGATGTACACCGGCAGTGACGGTACACATCGCCGCGGACATGACTACCATTTTCTCTCTGTTCACTCACTTGATACCTGATCTTTGACAGGAGAGGACCAACACTGCAAGTGCTGCTGTGACCTCAGTCTGGAAGCAACAATGGCTATAGTGTCTGGGGAAAGGGCCCCTGCCTTCACTTCGGAGGAGTTGGACAAACTAGTGGATGGGGTCCTCCCCCAGTACATGCTACTCTACGGTCCTCCAGACAAACAGGTGAGTACAATGTGATCATGCTGTATGGGCAATGCCTGTTTGGAGTGGTGTGGATGGGAGAATGGGGGGGGAATGAGGCGTTCATGAAACAACGGTGAGTGTATGTGCGTCAGGGCAAGGGTGGAAACGTGGGCAAATGACAGTGATGGTCTGGACGGTTATATATTCTCCTTTTCCCCTGTACTATTCCTCTAGGTCAGCACCCACCAGAAGAAGGATATTTGGCGTGCCATCGCCAAGGAAGTCCGGACCCTGGGGGTCCACCACAGACGGAGCACCCACTGCAGTAAAAGATGGGAGGACCTTCGCCGCTGGAGCAAGAAGGCATCAGAGGCCCAGCTGGGGGTGGCCTCCCAACGTCGGAGGGGTGCCCGTCGCACCATGACCCCCCTGACATTTCAGATCCTGGCGGTGGCGTATCCGGAGTTGGATGGGCCCTTGAGGGCATCACAGCAGCCACAAGGGGGTGAGTACACTCTCATTCAGCTGATTCAGCGTGCATGGGAGATGTCTGGGGGGGGAGGTGGGCAGTGGGTTACCCTAGGCCAGGGCGAGTTTTGCAAGCAAGGACCCTTTCTGAGGCAGGCTCAGTGGCACCTCATCCCCACCAGTGGTAAGAGCCATCTACCCCTATTCAGGCTCCTGTGACTTACATGTTCTACCCCTAGTCAGGCTCCTGTGACTTACATGTGTGCAGCAATCGGGCATAGGCCTTGTACCCCACGGCCTTGTGATTAATTAGGGAACTCTTATTGCATGGCGTAGTGCAGAGGGCTGCTGAGTCTGTAGTGTCCGCCAACAGTAGCGGTATTGCATGCACTGAACATGTCTTTCTACTCTCTTTCCCCCCCTTTTTGTGGTCTCCCTGTTCTTGTGCGCATTACCCTCAGCAGGCAGAGGAGCAGTGCCACCGGAGCAGGAGGGAGCTCATCCCACATGGCCCTGGAGGGCAAGACTACGGACTCCGAATTCACCAGTAGGACGGAGGGCGAGGGGAGCTCCACGGAGGGGACAGGAGCTGAGACCACTGACACCAACTCCTCCTCTGATGGGAGCTCCCTTGTGGTGGCAGGCCCCTCTGTGCCCACCGCATCTACAGGTACAGCCGCCACCCCTCCTACCAGCACCGCCCTCCCAGCAGCCCCTCAGCATGTATCCCGTGGCCGCTCACCCAGGAGGGTGGGCATCTCCTTCGCCCCAGGCACCTCAGCCCCTGCCCCTGTCAGCCCTGCTGCCCTCAGCGAGGAGGCCATTGACCTCCTCATATCCCTCACTGTTGGGCAGTATACAATTCTGAATGTCATCCAGGGTGTAGAGAGGCAGTTGCAATAGACAAATGCATACCTGGAGGGCACTCATTCTGGTCAGGCAGCCCAACAGCTAGCTTTTCAGACTCTGGCCTCAGCACTGATGGCAGCCATTGTCCCTGTGTCCAGCCTCCCCCCTCCAACTTCGTCCACCCAGACCCAATCCCCAGTACCTCAGCCTATCCCAAGCACACCATCAGACCAGCATGCACACACCTCAACACACAACGGTAGCTCTGGCAAACATAAGCACCACACATCCCACAGGCACTCACACAAGCATCATACCCATGCAGACATGCCAACATCCACTGCCTCCACTGTGTCCCCATCCTCCACGTCTCCCTCCTTCCTCCCTGTCACTTCTCCACTCACACCTGCATGCACTACATCTTCAGCCACTATGTCCATCACCAGCACGCCCATCACCACACACTGCTCACATGCACTCACCACCCCTACTACCATTCACACATCCCCTGTGTCCTCTCCCAGTATGTCTGTGAGCCCTCCTCCCAAACTACACGAGAGCAGTCACACACCCACCCAACAGCCATCCACCTCACAACAGCCTCCAGTCCATGCACCTTCACCCAAAGTCAGCAAATGTACACCTCCTACAACCACTACCTCTTCCTCCACTCCCAAACCTCCTCCATCAACCCGTCCCAGTGTGTCTAAAAAACTTTTCCTGTCAAACCTTGACCTCTTCCCTACACCTCCCCCACCCCTTCCGTCCCCTAGGGCCCGCCTCTCCAGGTCCCAACCTAGCACCTCAGCCACCACATCACTGGGATCAGTGGTGCCAGCAGTAACCGGCTTCTGGAGTGCGTCAAGCAGCAGGGCAGCCAGTGTGCCAAGAAGCCAGCACAAAGACATTCCCCCACCTCAAAAAGTAAAGATGTTAGCCACAGCCCAGAGAGAGAAGGCCAAAACACCTGCCACCAAGGGAACTCCCAGGACTACAGTTGTGAGTGGCAAGACAGCTGCGCCACCATCCAAGGTGGGTAAGGGCCAGAGGAAGAAAGGGAAGTCGCCGCCAACCTGCATGGCAGACAAGACCGCCACCAGCACCGGCACGCAGGACACCGCCACCAGCAGAACACTCACAGAGCCAGCCACCAGCACCACCGCCCAGGACACCGTCGCCAGCAGCACGCTCACTGAGCCAGCCACCAGCACCGCCACCCAGGACACCGCCGCCAGCAGCATGCTCACAGAGCCAGCACAGCCGCCAGCAGCATGCTCACCGAGCCAGCCACCAGTACCGCCGCCCAGGACACCGCCACCAGCAGCATGCTCACTGAGCCACCCATCAACACCGCTGCCCAATGAGCACCGCAAGCACCACCGCCACTGAGGCAGCCGCCAGCACCGCCAGTAGCCATGCCACATCCTGTGCCATTGGCACCACCGCAGACATGGCTGCCATCCCCAGTGGGCAGCCGTACATGGCTGGTGGTCAGTTCCAGGGGCCTTTACAGCTTCCATGTTGGCCCACCGTCAGTGGAGAATGCTATCCACTACCTCAGTCCTTGGTACGATGAAGCACTCTGGGCACAAAGCCCCCTCCAGAACCAGTGGAGAATGACATCCACTACCTCTGCCTTTGGCAGAATGAAGCACTCTGGGCACAAAGCCCCCTCCAGAACCAGTGGAGAATGACATCCACTACCTCTGTCCTTGGCAGGATGAAGCACTCTGGGCACAAACCCCCTCCAGAACCAGTGGAGAATGACATCCACTTGAGAGACTGTGGCTTTGTACTCCCCAGGATGAAGCAGTGGGCAAACCACCCACTGGAGAGACTTGAGAGACTGTGGCTTTGCAGTCCCCAGGATAAAGCAGTGGGCAAACCACCCACTTGAGACACTTGAGAGACTGTGGCTTTGCACTCCCCAGGATAAAGCAGTGGGCAAACCACCCACTGAAGAGACTTGTGAGACTGTGGCTTTGCACTCCCCAGGATAATGCAGTGGGAAAACCACCCACTTGAGACACTTGAGAGACTGTGGCTTTCAGTCCCCAGGAGAAAGCAGTGGGCAAACCACCCACTGGAGAGACTTGTGAGGCTGTGGCTTTGCACTCACTAGGATAATGCAGTGGGCAAACCACACACTTGAGACACTTGAGAGACTGTGGCTTTGCACTCCCCAGGATAAAGCAGTGGGCAAACCAACCACTGGAGAGACTTGTGAGACTGTGGCTTTGCACTCCCCAGGATAATACAGTGGGCAAACCAACCACTTGAGACTCTTGAGAGACTGTGGCTTTGCACTCCCCAGGTTAAAGCAGTGGGCAAACCACCCACTGGAGAGACTTGTGAGAATGTGGCTTTGCCCTCCCCAGGATAAAGCAGTGGGCAAACCACCCACTGGAGAGACTTGTGAGACTGTGGCTTTGCACTCCCCAGGATACCTTAATGGGCATGGAGCCCCCTCGTAGAGCTGGCGTTGTGCACTCATCCGGCTGAGGTGCCCCCCTTTCCCTTCCCCCTGAGGTGTCTGTTTTATTTTGATCTGATGCCCCAGCAGTGTTCTCTCCATTTGGATCGGGTATCTTGTGTGGGCCTCGCCATGCATTTTGGGCCCAGCGGTCCACGGACTATGTAGATGCAGTACATGGACTTGAAATCTTGATGTACATATTTGTTAATAGTGTATATATATATATATATATATATTTTTTGACTAATGGATTTTTACTTATTACAATCATTCAAATCATTTCCTTTTGTCCTTGCGTTCTTCCAAGAGGGGTTGGGGGGGTGTAAATATAATGTTTCAACATGTATTTGTGTGTATGTTGTTGTGTCTGAGGGTGGGGGTGATGGTGTTTCGTGTTGCGTTTGTGTGTCACTCTCTTTTCCCTCCCCCCTCCCCTGTGTCGTAGGTTCAGTACTCACCGTGGTGGTCCCTGCCGTCAGTTGTGCTCCTGGTAGAGGAGCAGGAAGAGAATGGCAAGTAGAATTTAGAGTTCCGGCTCCATGGCGTTCTGGTTCCCCGTGGGGTGTGTAGAGGTGAGCGTTTTCCCTTACAAGTCCTATTTCCACTGTGTTTTTGTTTGCGTTGAATCCGCCCCAGACAAGGTGGCGGATTGGCCTCTCATAATGGTGTGGGCAGTACATTGTCTTCCACCTGTCTGTTGGCGGTGACCACCATACTGTTTGTTTCTACCGCGGTGCGGTCGGAGTGTTAAAGTGGCTGTCTATGCTGGCGGTTTCCGCCACAGTTATAATTCCATTTTGTTTTTACCACTGGCCTGTTGGCGGTCTTACCGCCGCTTTAACACTGACCGCCAGGGTTGTAATGAGGCCAAAATATGCTTGTTATCCAATAGCAGATAAAAACATGGTTTTGCTTTGTACAGGATCTTGAACTCATCATTAAGCCATCCAGCCATTTCTAAACAGTAGATCAGAGTGTGCAGCACCAACTTCATCTATCCAACTCTTCAGCCTGTCCAACACCCTCCTACAAAAAACTTTCTGAATGATATCAATCATGTCAGTGAGTAGTTTAGAGGTGATGTAGTTTAGAGGAGTGTCACTTTTTGTGGATTGGAACTATCTGAGCTGCCTTCCAACTATCTGAGATATCACCCCTCTCTAAGATTGCATTAGATAGCAAGTTTAAATAAGTTGCCTGGGTCTTGGAATCTTATAAAAAAAGACAACCTGGGACCCTGTCTGCCCTGTCACTTTCCCTACCACAACTAATAGCAGATAATGTTTCCTCTCTCTCGAATCTTAATTATGAAGAGTGTACTTGAACACCCAAATCCTCCAGTGCACAGCCTTTCACAGGAGAGCCTGGAGTGACCTGAATAGGTCTGAGAAATACTTAAACCACGTTTCTGGCTGGATGGAACTAGAAAGAGAACATCTGGCACACTTGCCCCTATTAGCTATGAAGTTCCAAAATTGTTTGGAGTCTCTACCTCTTTCATAAAGCTCCTCCCAAATCTGACTTTCCAAATTATTATGGGCTTTTGCCTGAATCAGTTTGTATGCCTTTATTTGCAGCCTGATGCACACAGGATTCCTAGTCTGCACAGCTAGTCTTAAATTACTTTTGGCAATCAGGCAATCCCCCCTAGCAAACCACCTTAGAGTAACGGAGGCATTCCCCAGTGGCTTGTGTTGGCAGTCTCTCCATGCAAAACAAGAAAAACTCTCATGAATCACCACAACATTCTGAGATTTGGCCTGCCCAGGAGAATACATTTCCCAGGTTTCAATGGACTATATAACAGCCCTGTCAATCGCCACCCCGACCTCTGGCCTGGATAAGATGTTCTCCCATCTAAGCCCATGTATTTCATTAGATGGATTCAAGTTAAGACAACGAGATAATAAAAGTTGATCTTGATGCCCCAACAGGTTAGTCAGTTTCCATACAACAGCATTGTGATCTCTATCGATCCTGTTAATAATCATACTGTCATAGACAAATATTCATAGGGGCAGAGTAAACAAAATATAATCAGTTCTATTGGAGCTATTCGGATGGTTATATGTGTGAGATGCATGCAAACCAGACATGTTACGCCTCTTAAGAGCCCTACCGCCATACACTAGTTAGAGGAGAGCAGTTGATACGCAGACTCTGTCCATCTTTTCCTCCTCCTCAGTAAGTTCATGACCATCAGTTTCCATGGGATCAAAGGTGGTGTTAAAGTCTTCTGTGATAATCTGATACTGCTCTCAATGCTCCCTCAATTGCTTGAGGGTAATGGTTTCTCTACCACTTCTGACCCCCCCATTAAAAACATTGTACAGTAAAACATCAGTGTTGTTTGCTCCAGTTATTTTACTACACTTAGCCTCATATTTATGTAAAATGACATACAACTAGTGCAGTTGTGTGAAAAAATATTTAATGCAAGCTACCGTCATTCCCTAGCACCATCTGTGCACCATATGGCACTAAGGAATAGTTAGCATCATAGAAAATGACACTAGGTGGTTATAGATGGCATTATAAAAAATGGCGCTTGTGTGCCAAAAATGATGCTAGACTGATTAGTAGCAAAACACCTGCAGCTAGTGAGCCTAGCACAAGCAACCATATAATGATACCTGTCTAAGAATAGACAGGAGACAGTACCACAGCCATAATGTCCAACACAAGGGACCACTGTCCCCAGGACGACCACAACAGAACCAGAGCCACCAAGGGGCCCCATGTAAGAAAGCCCCCAGTGGCACAAAACAGACAAGTACGTATACTTTTAGAGGATGGGCTCCCTCCACTTGTAGTGTTACAGAGGTTTGGGTGGTGATGATGCAGTGGGTTGGGGTTGGCCTCTATATGCCCAAAATAGTGACACCATGGTGGACTCCAAGGTGTTTGTACTGTTTCCCTATGGAACTGTGCCCAACATCACTTTAACGCATGGACTGACCAGGCATTACAATTTATCGCTAATCGGCCTTAGCATAATTTTTTGGGTCCACTTCCTTAGTATGCCTTTTTTTTCATCAGGAGGTAAATATGTTGCTGGAGGGAAAGCATCATTTTTTGAAAGCTAACAACTACCTTACATATCATTGTCGCAATATGACGCAAGGTGGGTTGGCGCTCCCACAAAATGACACTAACTCAGATATTTTGAGGCTAGATGGGTCTAGCATCAAAATATGAATATGGAGTTAAGGTAGCACTGCTTCTGGGTAAGCAAAAATGATGCAAAGGCGGCGCAAACATTTGATAAATATGGGCCTAAGCATCTGGAGACGGAACATGTATACAACTCGATACTGCACTAAGGAAAATACATATTCATTCCACAAAACCACCCTAGGAGTGCCCCTTCCTTGCAGTAGTTGCTGGCATGAAAAGGCTAGCATAGGCAGGTCTATGAATGGGATCCATTCTCCAAATGTCTCTTATAGCAAACAAATATCAAATTGGTCCACAAAAGATTCCTCGTGACCCATTTGAAGCTCATCCCTGCTAAGTTCAAGGGTAGAATACTGAAATTACCTAGGGTCATGGCCTGGGGATGCTTTGCTATCCCTCTCTGTGCACACAAATGGTGGGTGTCATATAGGTCGGAACTGCTACATTGCCTGGTGCCTCCCTCTAGATGGAGGGCCTTACAATTCTTGGGTGGGAAATGGTTACTAGCCCTAAGTCATTGAACCTGCCACAAACCAGAATCACTTTTAAGCTGCATTGCACCAGCACTAGAATCTCACAGTGGACAGCGTACTTGTACTGTGTTGAGTTTAAACTTGAACTGCATAAATGTACTTTTCGGGAAGGTTATTTTCCACAGCTCTAACCCCACAACCCCTTCCACTAACTTGGGACTTTTCAAGCCAAGCTCAATACAATCTGTTTTGCCCCCTGAGCAGGATGGGTCATGGAATCTTTTGGCATATGTAATGTCTGCCCTGATTACAGACTAACAGTTCCAAATATTCCTTATGTATTGGATGCACTTATTGATTAAGAATGCCTTGTCCTCCTTTGCCCCTTGTTCAAGCTTTGGAACATTTGTCAGAAAGACGCTATTCAAATACCTTCCATCCTTAACCATACCACCTACACACGACCCCCTTGACATCCATTTGAATACAGATGCTCATCACTTTACCGCTCCCTTTTGTTTTTAGCATCACTCTTGCTACACTCAGATTGAAGATAAATCCTAGTAGGAGGAGCAGGGAGTTGATTAGGGGAGAGTCATGGGAATTGTGAATTATGATAGCTTTGCATCACATTAGGCCTTAGGGTGGATGGGAGACTAGTTGCTACAGGGTAGCTCCTCTTTTAATTTTGGTCAGCTATTAATCTTGAGTATGCACTATTCACCGGAGGGGGGACCTCCTGCTCCACTTGCAACCACTTTAGCTCATTTCAAGTTCTAAGCCTCCCCCACTATAGATGCCAATTGAGCCCTTAGCTCCATTACCTCATCCTGTAGTTGCATAACCAAGGATATAACTCAAAACAGGTCCACCCCCTAGTTAGGGCCTGCCTCTTCAGCTGGCACCACATAATTACCACAAACCTTATCAGCTGTGCACCCCTCCCTATCATCCACCTTAGCTTCCCCTTCATCTGCAGAACTCTGTTGCGTGTCAGTCAGAGCTGCAAATGTGTAAGAGCAGACAACGACTGGCTCTAAAAGGAACATGACCGTGACTGGAGGTCACCCACAAGGTAGGCTTTAAAGCCTCATAGGACAGAGTGCATGGTATTAAAAAGTAGGTCATGTTTACATGTTACAGCAGTGCCGTTTGTGGAGCCTGTCAGAGTTACCTCCAGTAGGTTTGACTGTGCAGAATTAGCACTGACTCGGTCTGGGGAAGAACACTGGTGACTAATCCCCCACTTAGGCACAAAGATCGGGGCTAACTTCCAATCCACCCTGCAATGATTCCCACCTTCTGCCACTCTTAGACCCCCCCAGCATGGCCTCGACCTCTTCAATAAGACTGTCAGTGTCTTTCAGCACTATGCGAGATGTAGGTTTCAAAACACCCCCAGAAGGGCAGCCTTTGAGTTTTTATTCTGTTTTCGGATGGAGCTGATTCACTGCTGTACACTTATCCTTACGAGGGGATTCTATGTTGAGACGTACTCTGTGCAAAGCAGGCCACCAACTTCCAGCTGCATCCACGCAGGGTAATGATACTAGTACAGAAGTGCCAAAGTTTCAGAGGTTTCGAATAGGCCAGTGCAAATGGGCTGGCCATGCTTCTTCCTGTCACTGGTGGGGGTGCAGGACAGACCTGCCCTTAGCCCAGGCTTTGCCCAGGCATAGCCCAAACCCATCCCGTAGGGAGGTAGAATGCTTTACATAGCACTCATTTGCTGTTGATGATGAAGGGCCGCCTCCAGGGACCTCCAGTTCAAGATACGACTTCCAGCCCCTCAAGCTGTCCTTACGGTGATCCCACACAGTGGAAAGGCAGAATTCATTATATGGTGATCATGTGCTGCTGGTGAAGGCCTGCCTCCTGTGTCCCCCAATGCAAGCTGGGACTTGCAGTCCCTCAAGCTGTCCTCACTATGATCCTGCACCGTGGGAAGGCAAAATTGACTACTTAGCACTCAGGTGCTGCTGCTCACCCCTTTAACTTCAGCCAATGAACATTTCAAAATTGAGGATGTCCCCAGGAAAGAGTCAGTGTGATACTGGAGAGAGGTTGGTCCCAGCTCCGGTTTGACAGCTCCTTGCAATCCTCCTGCTGTCCCTCAATGTTGCTTGAAACAATAACTATCCAGCGCGATGTGGAGCTGCCTGGAGTTACCTCTGAAATGTTTATATGCATGCAAACTCCTCTAACTCCTCCCGTGGGACATCAACAAATGATTTATATTGTAACTAACATTTGTTATCACCCTTTTTACGTTCTCCCTTTTGTGACCCTTAAAACCTGTGATCACTGCAATGCAATACTGTGGGGTGCTATCAAGTATATTGGTCTCAAAATGGCTGCCAGCACTTCCTGATTAAACTGTTGACAGCCAATCAGATCTCCCCATGACATCTGTGCTTAGGCTCGGCCCATACATGCAAATTTGATTTTCCTTTAATATCTCAAACACTACTGAATGGATTTACCCCAGATAAGAAAAAAGTGTGATCTGCAGACCCAAAGCTACCTTTCTACAAAATTTGGTGTAATTCTATCCAGCGATTTGGGCTGTAGTCATGTTCAAAACCCCTATGGGAATTTAAATGAGACAAATGCTTTTTTGAACCTCCCCCCTTCTTCTTGGCCCCTGCTTGACGGATCACCTCGAAATCTCCCATGCACAACAAGAATCACAGGCACATTTTTGGGGGAAAACTTCATGAAGATTCACGAAATGATGGCAAAGATATAGTCAAGTCAAAAAAATATTTTTCTATGGAAACATGGTCCTAACTATAACTACCTGCCATGCAGTTTTTGCTTCAATAATTTGAGTGCTAATGTAACATCTATATTTTAAGTAACATTATACAAGTTGTCATGAGTGCTGTAATATCTGAGGTAATTAGCAGTGCATGGTGAGGGCAAAAGTTATCATTACCTTAGGGCATGAGTTATAGTTACTTGAACTAACTCTAGCTATAACTGCCAAATTTCTAAGATTAAGTGTGAGAAAATTTAGAACCTAACCATAACGTCCCTGTAATATTTGTTATTTTAAGTGAATTTCTATGTTTTTTATATTCTAATTTCTAACTATAATACCGCTGTAACCTTCGTCTTTTTAAGCAAATTTCTTTAGCGTAAAGTAATTTTAATTTAACCACTGCTGCACATGGCCTGTGGCCAGGCCCTGCAGCCAGCCCCCTATAAACAACCCAAGGCCAAAGGCCATGTGCGGCTGGGGTTGGCCTGCGGACAAGCCCTGTGGCCAAACCCCATAACCACCCAACCCTTTAGCCATGCACAGTAGGAGTTGGCTGTAGGGCCTGTCTCTCTAGGTGTGAGAATAGGTGTGAGAGGATGTCTCTGGGTGTGAGTGCTGGTGTGAGATTGTCTCTTAGTGGGTGTGAGAGAGTCTGAGTGGGTCTGTGAGCGGTGTATGAGTATCTCAGTGGTTCTGTGAGTGAGTGAGTCTCTGATTAGGCTGTGAGTGGGTGTGTGAGTGTCTGAGTGAGTCTGTGAGTGGGAGTGGGAGTCTCTGAGTGGGTCTGTGAGTAAGTGTGTGAGTATCTGAGTAAGTCTGTGAGTGGGGACATGAGTCTCTGAGTGCATCTGTGAGTGAGTGCATGAGTTCTGAATGGGTCTCTGAGTGAGTGCATAAGTCTTTGAGTGGGTCTGTGATGGGTGTGTGGACTTGAGTGGGTCTGTGAGTTGTGCATGAATGTCTGAGAGGGTCTGTGAGTGGGTACATAAATGTCTGAATGGTTCTATGAGTGGGTACATGAGTGTTCAATTGGGTCGGTGAGTGGATGCAATAGTATCTGAGTGGGTCTGTGAGTGAGTGCGTGAATCTCTGAATGGGTCTGTGAGTGGGTGCATGAATGTCTGAGTGAGTGTCTGACTGTGTATCTGTTTGTAACCCCAGGGACCACCTCCTCCCCAGGGATAAATATGAAATGAATGTGGGGAGGCCTGAGCAGCCTCCCTGCAGGCCCAGAGAACACCACCTCCCCAAAGCTGAATTAAAATTGTGAAGGGGGTCTGTCACGGGCCTCCGGCCTCTGAGACCACCACCTCCCCGGGGCTAGATTAAACTTTGGAGGGGGAAATGCATCCCCCCATCATGGAGTCATACATGCCCTGGGGACCACCACCCCCCAGCCAGGCCGGCTCCTGCTATGTCCCGTGGTGCCCTACCCAGGACAAAGCTTTTAGGTCTGACTAAGCAGGAGCTTTAACAACTCCCACCAAGTCAGAGCAAATACTCTGCTTCTGGTGGGGAAGACCTGTCAAAGTGCTTCTGGATGCTAGAAGCAGAGGTTTCATCTCTTTCCCTACCCGCCGAGATGTGGGCAGAGAAAGAGATAAACTCTTGCTCTTGCACACAGGGAGCTCCATGTTTAGCAGCTCCCTCTTCCTAATAGAAATGCCGGCTCAAGCAAGAGCTGGGGAGCTGGCTGGGATCTCATGGTCATTGAGGCTCCCTGTGGTTCCATTGCAGGGCACCCAGGGGACATGGCAGGGTCCTTCCTGGGGGATGGGGTCCCTGGGACTGAAATCAGCTCCCCTTCCTCCATTTATTTATGGCAGGCCTCGGGATGTGGTTCCCTCCTCTATGTGCTAAATCGGGTTGGGAACCGCACAGCCCCCATCCCCTAGAGTTTCTTGTTCTCTCTTTAAATTGTAAGTGAACAAATCACCTGGAAGATGCCCCATTTGGCACTGCACTGTCCACCTTATTAGTATGCAAATGTCTTCCCGACTTTAGCCAGGATGATTTACAGCTTACCAAGAGCCCACTCAGTGCTCTTCTCACCGATTTTGGTGATGCGTTCTTGATGTCGAGGAATATGAGGACATCCCCACCAAACAAACAACCACTTACGTCATATAGCTAAGAGGAAGAATCCTGGTTTGGTGGAGATTTACGTCTTTTTAGTCTTGTTGTCCTCTCTATTGGAGTATGCATGTTATCACAGAATTCTGGTGAATGACATACAAGGTACAATCACATTGCCAAAAGCACACAAGGTCACTGGAGACATTTCCTCGTGGTCCATTAGGCAGCTGTAGTATTGAATACACAATGGACATTTACCCAATGAGGTAGAACTTACTAACTAATCACTTGAAAGTTCTCCAGTTAGGTAGACATTTTGTGCAAAACTGTGCACTCTTGTTGGAGAAACAAACAGGTGAGCTTCCGTTCTGGCCATGATGCTCATTTCACAGAAATTATACCTCAACAGGAAGCTCTTACAAATATAAGTGTAGAAGGTGCCCCAATTGAAGCTCCATTTCTGGAAAGTACAAATGATCCTCACTCCTGGGCTAGGCGAAGGCAAAGCAAGGATGTTTACTTGGCGATTCCATATAAAAAAATTGTTTGAATTCCTTTAAAAAGGTGAATGCATCTTTGCTCTCTTGGAGCACAATATGTATGTGACTGTGACAAGTCGGTTCTTTCTTGTCCTCTCCTGGTGACTGCAGAGGACATGGTTTTCCCTTTAAATTTCCACATGTATGCAAAAGTGCAAATCACCTGGAATGTCCACTCTACTGGTCCTGCCCGTCCACCTTAATAGTATGCAAAAGGCTTCCCGCCTTTTGCCAGGATGATGGACAGCTTGACAGAGAGCCCCCCCCCAGTGCATTTCCTGATGATTTTGTAGTGCATTCTTTTTGCTGAGGAATATAAGGACATCCCCACCAAAGAAGCACTTACGTCATATACCTAAGAGGAAGGACCCTGGTTTGGTGGAGATTTACGTCTTTGTGGTTTAATTGGCCTCTCTATAGGAGGATTCATGTGGTCACAGGATTCTAGAGAAAGTTTCAGAAGGAACAATCACACAGCCAAATGCACACAAAATCACTGGAGGCATTTCTGGTCCATTGCACAGCTGTAGTGTGTAAAACACACTGGACATTTACCAAACTGTAACCCACTGGCAGGCCTATTGAGACACTTATGCATTCACTGACACACTCAGGGTCAATGGTTACAGTTAGGAAATAAAATTTAAAAAACCCTTAGAAATTCGCTGAAAAAAACAAAGGTTACAGGGACGTTATAGTTAGGAAATAGAATTTTTTAAAAAACGTACAAATTCACTGAAAAAAACAAAAGTTACGGGTACTTATAGTTAGGCCCACTTTTCACTTGTACAAAACCAGTGAAATTCAACAATTATAGTTACCTGAGCTAACTATAACTTACCCCACTACACTTCACTGCTTATGACCTCACATATTACATCATTCATGACATGGTCAGTGACATCACTGATGATATTACTGTTGACATCTGAAATGACATCACTGATGGCATCATAATGACATCATCCAGTGAGTGTGAGTCTTTTCTAAAAAATGATGAGTGTTAAGCATATCTACTAAGGTACAACAAAAGTTAAAGTATACTTACTGTACTACTAATGATGTAGACAAGAAGGCTTGCAGCGCTGCCAGACACCAAAAACTTGTAAATATGCCCTCATATTTTTTATTATTTTTGGGTGGAAAGTACTTTTAACCCCTTCGCTGCCAGGCCTTTTCCCCCTCCTGTGCCGAGCCTTTTTTTGGCTATTTGGAGCAGTTCGCGATTAGGCCCTCATAACATTTTGTTCACATAAGCTACCCATGCCAAATTTGCATCCTTTTTTTACAACATCCTAGGGATTCTAGAGGTACCCAGACTTTGTGGGTTCCCCAGAAGGAGGCGAAGAAATTAGCCAAAAAACAGTGAAAATTTTGTTTTATTCAAAAAAATTGGAAAAATGGGCTGCAGAAGAAGGCTTGTGGTTTTTTCCTTGAAAAGGGCATCAACAAAGGGTTTGTGGTGCTAAAATCACCAGCTTCCCAGCTTTCAGGAACAGGCAGACTTGAATCAGAAAACCCAATTTTTCAACCTAATTTTGGCATTTTACTGGGACATACCCCATTTTTACGATTTTTTGTGCTTTCAGCCTCCTTCCAGTCAGTGACAGAAATGGGCATGAAACCAACGCTGGATCCCAGACACCGCAACATTTCTGAAAAATAGACAAAATTCTGAATTCAGCAAGGGGTAATTTGTGTAGATCCTACAAGGGTTTCCTACAGAAAATCACAACTGAAAAAGAAAAATATTGAAATTGAGGTGAAAAAACCATCAATTTTTCTCTACGTTTTACTCTGTAACTTTTTCCTGCAATGTCAGATTTTTTAAAGCAATATACCATTACGTCTGCTGGACTCTTCTGGTTGCGGGTATATATAGGGCTTGTAGGTTCATCAAGAACTCTAGGTACCCAGAGCCAATAAATGACCTGCACCATGCAGTGGGTTTTCATTCTATGCCGGGCATACAGCAATTCATTTGCTGAAATATAAAGAGTAAAAAATAGCTATCAAGAAAACCTTTGTATTTCCAAAATGGGCACAAGATAAGGTGTTGAGAAGCAGTGGTTATTTGCACATCTCTGAATTCCGGGGTGCCCATACTAGCATGTGAATTACAGGGCATTTCTCAAATAGACGTCTTTTTTACACACTGTCTTACATTTGGAAAGGAAAAATGTAGAGAAAGACAAGGGGCAATAACACTTGTTTTGCTATTCTATGTTCCCCCAAGTCTCCCGATAAAAATGATACCTCACCTGTGTGGGTAGGCCTAGCGCCCGCGACAGGATATGCCCCAAAACACAACATGGACACATCACAGAAAACAGAGCTGTTTTTAGCAAAGTGCCTACCTGTAGATTTTGGCCTCTAGCTCAGCCGGCACCTAGGGAAACCTACCAAACCTGTGCATTTCTGAAAACTAGAGGCCTAGGGGAATCAAAGATGGGGTGACTTGTGTGGCTCGGACCAGGTTCTGTTACCCAGAATCCTTTGCAAACCTCAAAATGTGGCTAAAAAAAAAAACATGTTCCTCACATTTCTATGGTAGAAAGTTCTGGAATCTGAGAGGAGCCACAAATTTCCTTCCACCCAGCGTTCCCCCAAGTCTCCCGATAAAAATGACACCTCACTAGTGTGGGTAGGCCTAGCGCCCGCGACAGGAAACGCCCCAAAGCGCAACGTGGACACATCCACATTTTTGAAAGAAAACAGAGGTGTTTTTTGCAAAGTGCCTACCTGTAGATTTTGGCCTCTAGCTCAGCCGGCACCTAGGGAAACCTACCAAACCTGTGCATTTCTGAAAACTAGAGACCTAGGGGAATCCAAGATGGGGTGACTTGTGTGGCTCGGACCAGGTTCTGTTACCCAGAATCCTTTGCAAACCTCAAAATTTGGCTTAAAAACACATGTTTCTCACATTTCTGTGGCAGAAAGTTCTGGAATCTGAGAGGAGCCACAAATTTCCTTCCACCCAGCGTTCCCCCAAGTCTCCCGATAAAAATGATACCCCACTTGTGTGGGTAGGCCTAGCGCCCGCAACAGGAATCGCCCCAAAGCGCAAGCTGGGCACATCCAAATTTTTGAAAGAAAACGGAGGTGTTTTTTGCAAAGTGCCTACCTGTAGATTTTGGCCTGTAGCTCAGCCGGCACCTAGGGAAACCTACCAAACCTGTGCATTTCTGAAAACTAGAGACCTAGGGGAATCCAAGATGGGGTGACTTGTGTGGCTCGGACCAGGTTCTGTTACCCAGAATCCTTTGCAAACCTCAAAATTTGGCTAAAAAAACACATGTTCCTCACATTTCTGTGGCAGAAAGTTCTGAAATCTGAGAGGAGCCACAAATTTCCTTCCCCCCAGCGTTTCCCCACGTCACCCGATAAAAATGATACCTCACTTGTGTGGGTAGGCCTAGCGCCCACGACAGGAAACGCCCCAAAGCGCAACGTGGACACATCCAAATTTTTGAAAGAAAACAGAGGTGTTTTTTGCAAAGTGCCTACCTGTAGATTTTGGCCACTAGCTCAGCCGCCACCTAGGGAAACCTACCAAACCTGTGCATTTCCGAAAACTAGAGACCTAGGGGAATCCAAGATGGGGTGACTTGTGTGGCTCGGACCAGGTTCTGTTACCCAGAATCCTTTGCAAACCTCAACATTTGGCTAAAAAAACAGATGTTCCTCACATTTCTGTGACAGAAAGTTCTGAAATCTGAGAGGAGCCACAAATTTCCTTCCACCCAGCGTTCCTCCACGTCTCCCGATAAAAATGATACCTCACTTGTGTGGGTAGGCCTAGCGCCCACGACAGGAAACGCCCCAAAGCGCAACGTGGACACATCCAAATTTTTGAATGAAAACAGAGGTGTTTTTTGCAAAGTGCCTACCTGTAGATTTTGGCCTGTAGCTCAGCTGGCACCTAGGGAAACCTACCAAACCTGTGCATTTATGAAAACTATAGACCTAGGGGAATCCAAGATGGGGTGACTTGTGTGGCTCGGACCAGGTTCTGTTACCCAGAATCCATTGCAAACCTCAAAATTTGGCTAAAAAAACAGATGTTCCTCACATTTCTGTGGCAGAAAGTTCTGGAATCTGAGAGGAGCCACGAATTTCCTTCCACCCAGCGTTCCCCCACGTCTCCCGATAAAAATGATACCTCACTTGTGTGGGTAGGCCTAGCGCCCGCAACAGGAATCGCCCCAAAGCGCAACGTGGACACATCCACATTTTTGAAAGAAAACTGAGGTGTTTTTTGCAAAGTGCCTACCTGTAGATTTTGGCCTCTAGCTCAGCCGCCACCTGGGGAAACCTACCAAACCTGTGCATTTCTAAAAACTAGAGACCATGGGAAACCCAAGATGGGGTGACTTGTGTGGCTCGGACCAGGTTCTGTTACACAGAATCCTTTGCAAACCTCAAAATTTGGCTACAAAAACACATGTTCCTCACATTTCTGTGGCAGAAAGGTCTGGAATCTGAGAGGAGCCACAAATTTCCTTCCACCCAGCCTTCCCCCAAGTCTCCCGATAAAAATGACACCTCACTTGTGTGGGTAGGCCTAGCGCCCGCGACAGGGAACGCCCCAAAGCGCAACATGGACACATCCAAATTTGTGAAAGAAAACAGAGGTGTTTATTGCAAAGTGCCTACCTGTAGATTTTGGCCTGTAGCTCAGCCAGCACCTAGGGAAACCTACCAAACCTCTGTATTTCTGAAACCTAGAGACCTAGGGGAATCCAAGATGGGGTGACTTGTGTGGCTCGGACCAGGTTCTGTTACCCAGAATCCTTTGCAAACCTCAAAATTTGGCTAAAAAAACACATGTTCCTCACATTTCTGTGGCAGAAAGTTCTGGAATCTGAGAGGAGCCACAAATTTCCTTCCCCCCAGCGTTCCCCCACGTCACCCGATAAAAATGATACCTCACTTGTGTGGGTAGGCCTGGCGCCCACGACAGGAAACGCCCCAAAGAGCAACGTGGACACATCCAAATTTTTGTAAGAAAACAGAGGTGTTTTTTGCAAAGTGCCTACCTGTAGATTTTGGCCACTAGCTCAGCCGCCACCTAGGGAAACCTACCAAATCTGTGCATTTCCGAAAACTAGAGACCTAGGGGAATCCAAGATGGGGTGACTTGTGTGGCTCGGACCAGGTTCTGTTACCCAGAATCCTTTGCAAACCTCAAAATTTGGCTAAAAAAACACATGTTCCTCACATTTCTGTGACAGAAAGTTCTGAAATCTGAGAGGAGCCACAAATTTCCTTCCACCCAGCGTTCCTCCACGTCTCCAGATAAAAATGATACCTCACTTGTGTGGGAAGGCCTAGCGCCCACGACAGGAAACGCCCCAAAGCGCAACGTGGACACATCCAAATTTTTTAAAGAAAACAGAGGTGTTTTTTGCAAAGTGCCTACCTGTAGATTTTGGCCTGTAGCTCAGCCGCCACCTAGGGAAACCTACCAAACCTGTGCATTTCTGAAAACTAGAGACCTAGGGGAATCCAAGATGGGGTGACTTGTGTGGCTCGGACCAGGTTCTGTTACACATAATCCTTTGCAAACCTCAAAATTTGGCTTAAAAAACACATGTTCCTCACATTTCTGTGGCAGAAAGATCTGGAATCTGAGAGGAGCCACAAATTTCCTTCCACCCAGCGTTCCCCCATGTCTCCCGATAAAAATGATACCTCACTTGTGTGGGTAGGCCTAGCGCCCGCGACAGGAAACGCCCCAAAGCGCAACGTAGACACATCCAAATTTTTGAAAGAAAACAGAGGTGTTTTTTGCAAAGTGCCTACCTGTAGATTTTGGCCTCTAGCTCAGCCGCCAACTAGGAAAACCTACCAAACCTGTGCATTTCTGAAAACTAGAGACCATGGGGAATCCAAGATGGGATGACTTGTGTGGCTCGGACCAGGATCTGTTACCCAGAATCCTTTGCAAACCTCAAAATTTGGCTAAAAAAACAGTTGTTCCTCACATTTCTGTTGCAGAAAGTTCTGAAATCTGAGAGGAGCCACAAATTTCCTTCCACCCAGCGTTCCCCCACGTCTCCCGATAAAAATGATACCTCACTTGTGTGGGTAGGCCTAGCGCCCGCGACAGGAAACGCCCCAAAGCGCAACGTGGACACATCCAAATTTTTTAAGGAAAACAGAGGTGTTTTTTGCAAAGTGCCTACCTGTAGATTTTGGCCTGTAGCTCAGCCGCCACCTAGGGAAACCTACCAAACCTGTGCATTTCTGAAAACTAGAGACCTAGGGGAATCCAAGATGGGGTGACTTGTGTGGCTCGGACCAGGTTCTGTTACCCAGAATCCTTTGCAAACCTCAAAATTTGGCTAAAAAAACACATGTTCCTCACATTTCTGTGGCAGAAAGTTCTGGAATCTGAGAGGAGCCACAAATTTCCTTCCACCCAGCGTTCCCCCACGTCTCCCAATAAAAATGATACCTCACTTGTGTGGGTAGGCCTAGCGCCCGCAACAGGAATCGCCCCAAAGCGCAACGTGGACACATCCAAATTTTCGAAAGAAAACAGAGGTGTTTTTTGCATAGTGCCTACCTGTAGATTTTGGCCTCTAGCTCAGCCGCCACCTAGGGAAACCTACCAAACCTGTGCATTTCTGAAAACTAGAGACCATGGGGAATCCAAGATGGGGAGACTTGTATGGCTCGGACAAGGTTTTGTTACCCAGAATCCTTTGCAAACCTCAAAATTTGACTAAAAAAACACATGTTCCTCACATTTCTGTGGCAGAAAGTTCTGGAATCTGAGAGGAGCCACAAATTTCCTTCCACCCAGCGTTCCCCCACGTCTCCCGATAAAAATGATACCTCACTTGTGTGGGTAGGCCTAGCGCCCGCGACAGGGAACGCCCCAAAGCGCAACGTGGACACATCCAAATTTTTTAAAGAAAACAGAGGTGTTTTTTGCAAAGTGCCTACCTGTAGATTTTGGCCTGTAGCTCAGCCGGCACCTAGGGAAACCTACCAAACCTGTGCATTTCTGAAAACTAGAGACCTAGGGGAATCCAAGATGGGGTGACTTGTATGGCTCGGACCAGGTTCTGTTACCCAGAATCCTCCTTTGCAAACCTCAAAATTTGGCTAAAAAAACACATGTTCCTCACATTTCTGTGGCAGAAAGTTCTGGAATCTGAGAGGAGCCACAAATTTCCTTCCACCCAGCGTTCCCCCAAGTCTCCCGATAAAAATGATACCTCACTTGTGTGGGTAGGCATAGCGCCCGTGACAGGGAACGCCCCAAAGCGCAACGTGGACACATCCAAATTTTTGAAAGAAAACAGAGGTGTTTTTTGCAAAGTGCCTACCTGTAGATTTTGGCCTGTAGCTCAGCCGGCACCTAGGGAAACCTACCAAACCTGTGCATTTCTGAAAACTAGAGACCTAGGGGAATCCAAGATGGGGTGACTTGTGTGGCTCGGACCAGGTTCTGTTACCCAGAATCCTTTGCAAACCTCACAATTTGGCTAAAAAACACATGTTCCTCACATTTCTGTGGCAGAAAGTTCTGGAATCTCAAAGGAGCCACAAATTTCCTTCCACCCAGCGTTCCCCCAAGTCTCCCGATAAAAATGATACCTCACTTGTGTGGGTAGGGCTAGCGCCCGCGACAGGAAACACCCCAAAGCGCAACGTGGACACATCCAAATTTTTTAAAGAAAACATAGGTGTTTTTTTTGCAAAGTGCCTACCTGTAGATTTTGGCCTGTAGCTCAGCCGGCACCTAGGGAAACCTACCAAACCTGTGCATTTCTGAAAACTAGAAACCTTGGGGAATCCAAGATGGGGTGACTTGTGTGGCTCGGACCAGGTTCTGTTACCCAGAATCCTTTGCAAACCTCACAATTTGGCTAAAAAAACACATGTTCCACACATTTCTGTGGCAGAAAGTTCTGGAATCTGAGAGGAGCCACAAATTTCCTTCCACCCAGCGTTCCCCCACGTCTCCCGATAAAAATGATACCTCACTTGTGTGGGTAGGCCTTGCGCCCGCGACAGAAAACGCCCCAAAGCGCAACGTGGACACATCCACATTTTTTAAAGAAAACAGAGGTGTTTTTTGCAAAGTGCCTACCTGTAGATTTTGGCCTGTAGCTCAGCCGCCACCTAGGGAAACCTACCAAACCTGTGCATTTCTGAAAACTAGAGACCTAGGGGAATCCAAGATGGGGTGACTTGTGTGGCTCGGACCAGGTTCTGTTACCCAGAATCCTTTGCAAACCTCAAAATTTGGCTACAAAAACACATGTTCCTCACATTTCTGTGGCAGAAAGTTCTGGAATATGAGAGGAACCACAAATTTCCTTCCACCCAGCGTTCCCCCACGTCTCCAGATAAAAATGACACCTCACTTGTGTGGGTAGGCCTAGCGCCCGCGACAGGTAACGCCCCAAAGCGCAACGTGGACACATCCAAATTTTTGAAAGAAAACAGAGGTGTTTTTTGCAAAGTGCCTACCTGTAGATTTTGGCCTGTAGCTAAGCCGGCACCTAGGGAAACCTACCAAACCTCTGTATTTCTGAAAACTAGAGTCCTAGGGGAATCCAAGATGGGGTGACTTATGTGGCTCGGACCAGGTTCTGTTACCCAGAATCCTTTGCAAACCTCAAAATTTGGCTAAAAAACACATGTTCCTCACATTTCTGTTGCAGAAAGTTCTGAAATCTGAGAGGAGCCACAAATTTCCTTCCACCCAGCGTTCCCCCACGTCTCCCGATAAAAATGATACCTCACTTGTGTGGGTAGGCCTAGCGCCCGCGACAGGAAACGCCCCAAAGCGCAACGTGGACACATCCAAATTTTTTAAGGAAAACAGAGGTGTTTTTTGCAAAGTGCCTACTTGTAGATTTTGGCCTGTAGCTCAGCCGCCACCTAGGGAAACCTACCAAACCTGTGCATTTCTGAAAACTAGAGACCTAGGGGAATCCAAGATGGGGTGACTTGTGTGGCTCGGACCAGGTTCTGTTACCCAGAATCCTTTGCAAACCTCAAAATTTGGCTAAAAAAACACATGTTCCTCACATTTCTGTGGCAGAAAGTTCTGGAATCTGAGAGGAGCCACAAATTTCCTTCCACCCAGCGTTCCCCCACGTCTCCCAATAAAAATGATACCTCACTTGTGTGGGTAGGCCTAGCGCCCGCAACAGGAATCGCCCCAAAGCGCAACGTGGACACATCCAAATTTTCGAAAGAAAACAGAGGTGTTTTTTGCATAGTGCCTACCTGTAGATTTTGGCCTCTAGCTCAGCCGCCACCTAGGGAAACCTACCAAACCTGTGCATTTCTGAAAACTAGAGACCATGGGGAATCCAAGATGGGGAGACTTGTATGGCTCGGACAAGGTTTTGTTACCCAGAATCCTTTGCAAACCTCAAAATTTGACTAAAAAAACACATGTTCCTCACATTTCTGTGGCAGAAAGTTCTGGAATCTGAGAGGAGCCACAAATTTCCTTCCACCCAGCGTTCCCCCACGTCTCCCGATAAAAATGATACCTCACTTGTGTGGGTAGGCCTAGGGCCCGCGACAGGGAACTCCCCAAAGCGCAACGTGGACACATCCAAATTTTTGAAAGAAAACAGAGGTGTTTTTTGCAAAGTGCCTACCTGTAGATTTTGGCCTGTAGCTCAGCCGGCACCTAGGGAAACCTACCAAACCTGTGCATTTCTGAAAACTAGAGACCTAGGGGAATCCAAGATGGGGTGACTTGTATGGCTCGGACCAGGTTCTGTTACCCAGAATCCTCCTTTGCAAACCTCAAAATTTGGCTAAAAAAACACATGTTCCTCACATTTCTGTGGCAGAAAGTTCTGGAATCTGAGAGGAGCCATAAATTTCCTTCCACCCAGCGTTCCCCCAAGTCTCCCGATAAAAATGATACCTCACTTGTGTGGGTAGGCATAGCGCCCGCGACAGGGAACGCCCCAAAGCGCAACGTGGACACATCCAAATTTTTGAAAGAAAACAGAGGTGTTTTTTGCAAAGTGCCTACCTGTAGATTTTGGCCTGTAGCTCAGCCGGCACCTAGGGAAACCTACCAAACCTGTGCATTTCTGAAAACTAGAGACCTAGGGGAATCAAAGATGGGGTGACTTGTGTGGCTCGGACCAGGTTCTGTTACCCAGAATCCTTTGCAAACCTCACAATTTGGCTAAAAAACACATGTTCCTCACATTTCTGTGGCAGAAAGTTCTGGAATCTCAAAGGAGCCACAAATTTCCTTCCACCCAGCGTTCCCCCAAGTCTCCCGATAAAAATGATACCTCACTTGTGTGGGTAGGGCTAGCGCCCGCGACAGGAAACACCCCAAAGCGCAACGTGGACACATCCAAATTTTTTAAAGAAAACATAGGTGTTTTTTTTGCAAAGTGCCTACCTGTAGATTTTGGCCTGTAGCTCAGCCGGCACCTAGGGAAACCTACCAAACCTGTGCATTTCTGAAAACTAGAACCCTTGGGGAATCCAAGATGGGGTGACTTGTGCGGCTCGGACCAGGTTCTGTTACCCAGAATCCTTTGCAAACCTCACAATTTGGCTAAAAAAACACATGTTCCACACATTTCTGTGGCAGAAAGTTCTGGAATCTGAGAGGAGCCACAAATTTCCTTCCACCCAGCGTTCCCCCACGTCTCCCGATAAAAATGATACCTCACTTGTGTGGGTAGGCCTTGCGCCCGCGACAGAAAACGCCCCAAAGCGCAACGTGGACACATCCACATTTTTTAAAGAAAACAGAGGTGTTTTTTGCAAAGTGCCTACCTGTAGATTTTGGCCTGTAGCTCAGCCGCCACCTAGGGAAACCTACCAAACCTGTGCATTTCTGAAAACTAGAGACCTAGGGGAATCCAAGATGGGGTGACTTGTGTGGCTCGGACCAGGTTCTGTTACCCAGAATCCTTTGCAAACCTCAAAATTTGGCTACAAAAACACATGTTCCTCACATTTCTGTGGCAGAAAGTTCTGGAATATGAGAGGAGCCACAAATTTCCTTCCACCCAGCGTTCCCCCACGTCTCCCGATAAAAATGACACCTCACTTGTGTGGGTAGGCCTAGCGCCCGCGACAGGTAACGCCCCAAAGCGCAACGTGGACACATCCAAATTTTTGAAAGAAAACAGAGGTGTTTTTTGCAAAGTGCCTACCTGTAGATTTTGGCCTGTAGCTAAGCCGGCACCTAGGGAAACCTACCAAACCTCTGTATTTCTGAAAACTAGAGACCTAGGGGAATCCAAGATGGGGTGACTTGTGAGGCTCGGACCAGGTTCTGTTACCCAGAATCCTTTGCAAACCTCAAAATTTGGCTAAAAAACACATGTTCCTCACATTTCTGTGGCAGAAAGTTCTGGAATCTGAGAGGAGCCACAAATTTCCTTCCACCCAGCGTTCCCGAAGTCTCCCGATAAAAATGATACCTCACTTGTGTGGGTAGGCCTAGCACCCGCGACAGGGAACGCCCCAAAGCGCAACGTGGACACATCCAAATTTTTGAATGAAAACAGAGGTGTTTTTTGCAAAGTGCCTACTTTTAGATTTTGGCCTGTAGCGCAGCTGGCACCTAGGGAAACCTATCAAACCTGTGCATTTCTGAAAACTAGAGACCTAGGGAAATCCAAGATGGGGTGACTTGTGTGGCTTGGACCAGGTTCTGTTACCCAAAATCCTTTGCAAACCTCAAAATTTGGCTACAAAAACACATGTTCCTCACATTTCTGTGGCAGAAAGTTCTGGAATCTGAGAGGAGCCACAAATTTCCTTCCACCCAGCGTTCCCCCACGTCTCCCTATAAAAATGACACCTCAGTTGTGTGGGTAGGCCTAGCGCCCGCGACAGGGAACGCCCCAAAGCGCAACGTGGACACATCCAAATTTGTGAAAGAAAACAGAGGTGTTTTTTGCAAAGTGCCTACCTGTAGATTTTGGCCTGTAGCTCAGCCAACACCTAGGGAAAACTACCAAACCTCTGTATTTCTGAAAACTAGAGACCTAGGGGAATCCAAGATGGGGTGACTTGTGTGTCTCGGACCAGGTTCTGTTACCCAGAATCCTTTGCAAACCTCAAACTTTGGCTAAAAAACATATGTTCCTCACATTTCTGTGGCAGAAAGTTCTGGAATCTGAGAGGAGCCACGAATTTCCTTCCACCCAGCGTTCCCCCAAGTCTCCCGATAAAAATGATACCTCACTTGTGTGGGTAGGCCTAGCGCCCGCGACAGAAAACACCCCAAAGCGCAACGTGGACACATCCAAATTTTTGAAAGAAAACAGAGGTGTTTTTTGCAAAGTGCCTACCTGTAGATTTTGGCCTGTAGCTCAGCCGGCACCTAGGGAAACCTACCAAACCTGTGCATTTCAGAAAACTAGAGACCTAGGGGAATCCAAGATGGGGTGACTTGTGTGGTTTGGACCAGGTTCTGTTACCCAGAATCCTTTGAAACCTCAAAATATGGCTTAAAAAACACATGTTCCTCACATTTCTGTGGCAGAAAGTTCTGGAATCTGAGAGGAGCCACAAATTTCCTTCCACCCAGCGTTCCCCCACGTCACCCGATAAAAATGATACCTCACTTGTGTGGGTAGGCCTAGCGCCCGCGACAGGAAACGCCCCAAAGCGCAACGTGGACATATCCAAATTTTTGAACGAAAACAGAGGTGTTTTTTGCAAAGTGCCTACCTATAGATTTTGGCCTGTAGCTCAGCCGCCACCTAGGGAAACCTACCAAAACTGTGCATTTCTGAAAACTAGAGACCTAGGGGAATCCAAGATGGGGTGACTTGTGTGGCTCGGACCAGGTTCTGTTACCCAGAATCCTTTGCAGACCTCAAAATTTGGCTGAAAAAACAGATGTTCCTCACATTTCTGTGGCAGAAAGTTCTGGAATCTGAGAGGAGCCACAAATTTCCTTCCACCCAGCGTTCCCTCACGTCTCCCGATAAAAATGATACCTCACTTGTGTGGGTAGGCCTAGCACCCGCGACAGGGAACGCCCCAAAGCGCAACGTGGACACATCCAAATTTTTGAAAGAAAACAGAGGTGTTTTTTGCAAAGTGCCTACCTGTAGATTTTGGCCTCTAGCTCTGCCGCCACCTAGGGAAACCTACCAAACCTGTGCATTTCTGAAAACTAGAGACCATGGGGACTCCAAGATGGGGTGACTTGTATGGCTCGGACCAGGTTCTGTTACCCAGAATCCTTTACAAACCTCAAAATTTGGCAAAAAAAAACACATGTTCCTCACATTTCTGTGGCAGAAAGTTCTGGAATCTGAGAGGAACCACAAATGTCCTTCCACCCAGCGTTCCCCCACGTCACCCGATAAAAATTATACCTCACTTGTGTGGGTAGGCCTAGCGCCCGCAACAGGAAACGCCCCAAAGCGCAACGTGGACACATCCACATTTTTTAAAGAAAACAGAGGTGTTTTTTGCAAAGTGCCTACTTTTAGATTTTGGCATGTAGCTCAGCTGGCACCTAGGGAAACCTACCAAACCTGTGCATTTCTGAAAACTAGAGACCTAGGGGAATCCAAGATGGGGTGACTTGTGTGGCTCGGACCAGGTTCTGTTACCCAGAATCCTTTGCAAACCTCAAAATTTGGCTAAAAAAACACATGTTCCTCACATTTCTGTGGCAGAAAGTTCTGGAATCTGAGAGGAGCCACAAATTTCCTTCCACCCAGCGTTCCCCCACGTCTCCCAATAAAAATGATACCTCACTTGTGTGGGTAGGCCTAGCGCCCGCAACAGGAATCGCCCCAAAGCGCAACGTGGACACATCCAAATTTTTGAAAGAAAACAGAGGTGTTTTTTGTATAGTGCCTACCTGTAGATTTTGGCCTCTAGCTCAGCCGCCACCTAGGGAAACCTACCAAACCTGTGTATTTCTGAAAACTAGAGACCATGGGGAATCCAAGATGGGGAGACTTGTATGGCTCGGACAAGGTTTTGTTACCCAGAATCCTTTGCAAACCTCAAAATTTGACTAAAAAAACACATGTTCCTCACATTTCTGTGGCAGAAAGTTCTGGAATCTGAGAGGAGCCACAAATTTCCTTCCACCCAGCGTTCCCCCACGTCTCCCGATAAAAATGATACCTCACTTGTGTGGGTAGGCCTAGCGCCCGCGACAGGGAACGCCCCAAAGCGCAACGTGGACACATCCAAATTTTTGAAAGAAAACAGAGGTGTTTTTTGCAAAGTGCCTACCTGTAGATTTTGGCCTGTAGCTCATCCGGCACCTAGGGAAACCTACCAAACCTGTGCATTTCTGAAAACTAGAGACCTAGGGGAATCCAAGATGGGGTGACTTGTGTGGCTCGGACCAGGTTCTGTTACCCAGAATCCTTTGCAGACCTCAAAATTTGGCTGAAAAAACAGATGTTCCTCACATTTCTGTGGCAGAAAGTTCTGGAATCTGAGAGGAGCCACAAATTTCCTTCCACCCAGCGTTCCCTCACGTCTCCCGATAAAAATGATACCTCACTTGTGTGGGTAGGCCTAGCGCCCGCGACAGGGAACGCCCCAAAGAGCAACGTGGACACATCCAAATTTTTGAAAGAAAACAGAGGTGTTTTTTGCAAAGTGCCTACCTGTAGATTTTGGCCTCTAGCTCTGCCGCCACCTAGGGAAACCTACCAAACCTGTGCATTTCTGAAAACTAGAGACCATGGGGACTCCAAGATGGGGTGACTTGTATGGCTCGGACCAGGTTCTGTTACCCAGAATCCTTTACAAACCTCAAAATTTGGCAAAAAAACCACCTGTTCCTCACATTTCTGTGGCAGAAAGTTCTGGAATCTGAGAGGAACCACAAATGTCCTTCCACCCAGCGTTCCCCCACGTCACCCGATAAAAATGATACCTCACTTGTGTGGGTAGGCCTAGCGCCCGCGACAGGAAACGCCCCAAAGCGCAACGTGGACACATCCACATTTTTTAAAGAAAACAGAGGTGTTTTTTGCAAAGTGCCTACTTTTAGATTTTGGCATGTAGCTCAGCTGGCACCTAGGGAAACCTACCAAACCTGTGCATTTCTGAAAACTAGAGACCTAGGGGAATCCAAGATGGGGTGACTTGTGTGGCTCGGACCAGGTTCTGTTACACAGAATCCTTTGCAAACCTCAAAATTTGGCTTAAAAAACACATGTTCCTCACATTTCTGTGGCAGAAAGATCTGGAATCTGAGAGGAGCCACAAATTTCCTTCCACCCAGCGTTCCCCCATGTCTCCCGATAAAAATGATACCTCACTTGTGTGGGTAGGCCTAGCGCCCGCGACAGGAAACGCCCCAAAGCGCAACGTAGACACATCCAAATTTTTGAAAGAAAACAGAGGTGTTTTTTGCAAAGTGCCTACCTGTAGATTTTGGCCTCTAGCTCAGCCGCCAACTAGGGAAACCTACCAAACCTGTGCATTTCTGAAAACTAGAGACCATGGGGAATCCAAGATGGGATGACTTGTGTGGCTCGGACCAGGATCTGTTACCCAGAATCCTTTGCAAACCTCAAAATTTGGCTAAAAAAACAGTTATTCCTCACATTTCTGTTGCAGAAAGTTCTGGAATCTGAGAGGAACCACAAATTTCCTTCCACCCAGCGTTCCCCCACGTCTCCCGATAAAAATGATACCTCACTTGTGTGGGTAGGCCTAGCGCCCGCGACAGGAAACGCCCCAAAGCGCAACGTGGACACATCCACATTTTTTAAGGAAAACAGAGGTGTTTTTTGCAAAGTGCCTACCTGTAGATTTTGGCCTGTAGCTTAGCCGCCACCTAGGGAAACCTACCAAACCTGTGCATTTCTGAAAACTAGAGACCTAGGGGAATCCAAGATGGGGTGACTTGTGTGGCTCGGACCAGGTTCTGTTACCCAGAATCCTTTGCAAACCTCAAAATTTGGCTAAAAAAACACATGTTCCTCACATTTCTGTGGCAGAAAGTTCTGGAATCTGAGAGGAGCCACAAATTTCCTTCCACCCAGCGTTCCCCCACGTCTCCCAATAAAAATGATACCTCACTTGTGTGGGTAGGCCTAGCGCCCGCAACAGGAATCGCCCCAAAGCGCAACGTGGACACATCCAAATTTTTGAAAGAAAACAGAGGTGTTTTTTGCATAGTGCCTACCTGTAGATTTTGGCCTCTAGCTCAGCCGCCACCTAGGGAAACCTACCAAACCTGTGCATTTCTGAAAACTAGAGACCATGGGGAATCCAAGATGGAGAGACTTGTATGGCTCGGACAAGGTTTTGTTACCCAGAATCCTTTGCAAACCTCAAAATTTGACTAAAAAAACACATGTTCCTCACATTTCTGTGGCAGAAAGTTCTGGAATCTGAGAGGAGCCACAAATTTCCTTCCACCCAGCGTTCCCCCACGTCTCCCGATAAAAATGATACCTCACTTGTGTGGGTAGGCCTAGCGCCCGCGACAGGGAACGCCCCAAAGCGCAACGTGGACACATCCAAATTTTTGAAAGAAAACAGAGGTGTTTTTTGCAAAGTGCCTACCTGTAGATTTTGGCCTGTAGCTCAGCCGGCACCTAGGGAAACCTACCAAACCTGTGCATTTCTGAAAACTAGAGACCTAGGGGAATCCAAGATGGGGTGACTTGTATGGCTCGGACCAGGTTCTGTTACCCAGAATCCTCCTTTGCAAACCTCAAAATTTGGCTAAAAAAACACATGTTCCTCACATTTCTGTGGCAGAAAGTTCTGGAATCTGAGAGGAGCCACAAATTTCCTTCCACCCAGCGTTCCCCCAAGTCTCCCGATAAAAATGATACCTCACTTGTGTGGGTAGGCAAAGCGCCCGCGACAGGGAACACCCAAAGCGCAACGTGGACACATCCAAATTTTTGAAAGAAAACAGAGGTGTTTTTTGCAAAGTGCCTACCTGTAGATTTTGGCCTCTAGCTCTGCCGCCACCTAGGGAAACCTACCAAACCTGTGCATTTCTGAAAACTAGAGACCATGGGGACTCCAAGATGGGGTGACTTGTATGGCTCGGACCAGGTTCTGTTACCCAGAATCCTTTACAAACCTCAAAATTTGGCAAAAAAAACACATGTTCCTCACATTTCTGTGGCAGAAAGTTCTGGAATCTGAGAGGAACCACAAATGTCCTTCCACCCAGCGTTCCCCCACATCACCCGATAAAAATGATACCTCACTTGTGTGGGTAGGCCTAGCGCCCGCGACAGGAAACGCCCCAAAGCGCAACGTGGACACATCCACATTTTTTAAAGAAAACAGAGGTGTTTTTTGCAAAGTGCCTACTTTTAGATTTTGGCATGTAGCTCAGCTGGCACCTAGGGAAACCTACCAAACCTGTGCATTTCTGAAAACTAGAGACCTAGGGGAATCCAAGATGGGGTGACTTGTGTGGCTCGGACCAGGTTCTGTTACACAGAATCCTTTGCAAACCTCAAAATTTGGCTTAAAAAACACATGTTCCTCACATTTCTGTGGCAGAAAGATCTGGAATCTGAGAGGAGCCACAAATTTCCTTCCACCCAGCGTTCCCCCATGTCTCCCGATAAAAATGATACCTCACTTGTGTGGGTAGGCCTAGCGCCCGCGACAGGAAACGCCCCAAAGCGCAACGTAGACACATCCAAATTTTTGAAAGAAAACAGAGGTGTTTTTTGCAAAGTGCCTACCTGTAGATTTTGGCCTCTAGCTCAGCCGCCAACTAGGGAAACCTACCAAACCTGTGCATTTCTGAAAACTAGAGACCATGGGGAATCCAAGATGGGATGACTTGTGTGGCTCGGACCAGGATCTGTCACCCAGAATCCTTTGCAAACCTCAAAATTTGGCTAAAAAAACAGTTATTCCTCACATTTCTGTTGCAGAAAGTTCTGGAATCTGAGAGGAGCCACAAATTTCCTTCCACCCAGCGTTCCCCCACGTCTCCCGATAAAAATGATACCTCACTTGTGTGGGTAGGCCTAGCGCCCGCGACAGGAAACGCCCCAAAGCGCAACGTGGACACATCCAAATTTTTTAAGGAAAACAGAGGTGTTTTTTGCAAAGTGCCTACCTGTAGATTTTGGCCTGTAGCTCAGCCGCCACCTAGGGAAACCTACCAAACCTGTGCATTTCTGAAAACTAGAGACCTAGGGGAATCCAAGATGGGGTGACTTGTGTGGCTCGGACCAGGTTCTGTTACCCAGAATCCTTTGCAAACCTCAAAATTTGGCTAAAAAAACACATGTTCCTCACATTTCTGTGGCAGAAAGTTCTGGAATCTGAGAGGAGCCACAAATTTCCTTCCACCCAGCGTTCCCCCACGTCTCCCAATAAAAATGATACCTCACTTGTGTGGGTAGGCCTAGCGCCCGCAACAGGAATCGCCCCAAAGCGCAACGTGGACACATCCAAATTTTTGAAAGAAAACAGAGGTGTCTGTTGCAAAGTGCCTACCTGTAGATTTTGGCCTCTAGCTCAGCCGCCACCTAGGGAAACCTACCAAACCTGTGCATTTCTGAAAACTAGAGACCATGGGGAATCCAAGATGGGGAGACTTGTATGGCTCGGACAAGGTTTTGTTACCCAGAATCCTTTGCAAACCTCAAAATCTGACTAAAAAAACACATGTTCCTCACATTTCTGTGGCAGAAAGTTCTGGAATCTGAGAGGAGCCACAAATTTCCTTCCACCCAGCGTTCCCCCACGTCTCCCGATAAAAATGATACCTCACTTGTGTGGGTAGGCCTAGCGCCCGCGACAGGGAACGCCCCAAAGCGCAACGTGGACACATCCAAATTTTTGAAAGAAAACAGAGGTGTTTTTTGCAAAGTGCCTACCTGTAGATTTTGGCCTGTAGCTCAGCCGGCACCTAGGGAAACCTACCAAACCTGTGCATTTCTGAAAACTAGAGACCTAGGGGAATCCAAGATGGGGTGACTTGTATGGCTTGGACCAGGTTCTGTTACCCAGAATCCTCCTTTGCAAACCTCAAAATTTGGCTAAAAAAACACATGTTCCTCACATTTCTGTGGCAGAAAGTTCTGGAATCTGAGAGGAGCCACAAATTTCCTTCCACCCAGCGTTCCCCCAAGTCTCCCGATAAAAATGATACCTCACTTGTGTGGGTAGGCAAAGCGCCCGCGACAGGGAACACCCAAAGCGCAACGTGGACACATCCAAATTTTTGAAAGAAAACAGAGGTGTTTTTTGCAAAGTGCCTACCTGTAGATTTTGGCCTCTAGCTCTGCCGCCACCTAGGGAAACCTACCAAACCTGTGCATTTCTGAAAACTAGAGACCATGGGGACTCCAAGATGGGGTGACTTGTATGGCTCGGACCAGGTTCTGTTACCCAGAATCCTTTACAAACCTCAAAATTTGGCAAAAAAAACACATGTTCCTCACATTTCTGTGGCAGAAAGTTCTGGAATCTGAGAGGAACCACAAATGTCCTTCCACCCAGCGTTCCCCCACGTCACCCGATAAAAATGATACCTCACTTGTGTGGGTAGGCCTAGCGCCCGCGACAGGAAACGCCCCAAAGCGCAACGTGGACACATCCACATTTTTTAAAGAAAACAGAGGTGTTTTTTGCAAAGTGCCTACTTTTAGATTTTGGCATGTAGCTCAGCTGGCACCTAGGGAAACCTACCAAACCTGTGCATTTCTGAAAACCAGAGACCTAGGGGAATCCAAGATGGGGTGACTTGTGTGGCTCGGACCAGGTTCTGTTACACAGAATCCTTTGCAAACCTCAAAATTTGGCTTAAAAAACACATGTTCCTCACATTTCTGTGGCAGAAAGATCTGGAATCTGAGAGGAGCCACAAATTTCCTTCCTCCCAGCGTTCCCCCATGTCTCCCGATAAAAATGATACCTCACTTGTGTGGGTAGGCCTAGCGCCCGCGACAGGAAACGCCCCAAAGCGCAACGTAGACACATCCAAATTTTTGAAAGAAAACAGAGGTGTTTTTTGCAAAGTGCCTACCTGTAGATTTTGGCCTCTAGCTCAGCCGCCAACTAGGGAAACCTACCAAACCTGTGCATTTCTGAAAACTAGAGACCATGGGGAATCCAAGATGGGATGACTTGTGTGGCTCGGACCAGGATCTGTTACCCAGAATCCTTTGCAAACCTCAAAATTTGGCTAAAAAAACAGTTATTCCTCACATTTCTGTTGCAGAAAGTTCTGGAATCTGAGAGGAGCCACAAATTTCCTTCCACCCAGCGTTCCCCCACGTCTCCCGATAAAAATGATACCTCACTTGTGTGGGTAGGCCTAGCGCCCGCGACAGGAAACGCCCCAAAGCGCAACGTGGACACATCCACATTTTTTAAGGAAAACAGAGGTGTTTTTTGCAAAGTGCCTACCTGTAGATTTTGGCCTGTAGCTCAGCCGGCACCTAGGGAAACCTACCAAACCTGTGCATTTCTGAAAACTAGAGACCTAGGGGAATCCAAGATGGTGTGACTTGTGTGGCTCGGACCAGGTTCTGTTACCCAGAATCCTTTGCAAACCTCAAAATTTGGCTAAAAAAACACATGTTCCTCACATTTCTGTGGCAGAAAGTTCTGGAATCTGAGAGGAGCCACAAATTTCCTTCCACCCAGCGTTCCCCCACGTCTCCCAATAAAAATGATACCTCACTTGTGTGGGTAGGCCTAGCGCCCGCAACAGGAATCGCCCCAAAGCGCAACGTGGACACATCCAAATTTTTGAAAGAAAACAGAGGTGTTTTTTGCATAGTGCCTACCTGTAGATTTTGGCCTCTAGCTCAGCCGCCACCTAGGGAAACCTATCAAACCTGTGCATTTCTGAAAACTAGAGACCATGGGGAATCCAAGATGGAGAGACTTGTATGGCTCGGACAAGGTTTTGTTACCCAGAATCCTTTGCAAACCTCAAAATTTGACTAAAAAAACACATGTTCCTCACATTTCTGTGGCAGAAAGTTCTGGAATCTGAGAGGAGCCACAAATTTCCTTCCACCCAGCGTTCCCCCACGTCTCCCGATAAAAATGATACCTCACTTGTGTGGGTAGGCCTAGCGCCCGCGACAGGGAACGCCCCAAAGCGCAACGTGGACACATCCAAATTTTTGAAAGAAAACAGAGGTGTTTTTTGCAAAGTGCCTACCTGTAGATTTTGGCCTGTAGCTCAGCCGGCACCTAGGGAAACCTACCAAACCTGTGCATTTCTGAAAACTAGAGACCTAGGGGAATCCAAGATGGGGTGACTTGTATGGCTCGGACCAGGTTCTGTTACCCAGAATCCTCCTTTGCAAACCTCAAAATTTGGCTAAAAAAACACATGTTCCTCACATTTCTGTGGCAGAAAGTTCTGGAATCTGAGAGGAGCCACAAATTTCCTTCCACCCAGCGTTCCCCCAAGTCTCCCGATAAAAATGATACCTCGCTTGTGTGGGTAGGCAAAGCGCCCGCGACAGGGAACACCCAAAGCGCAACGTGGACACATCCAAATTTTTGAAAGAAAACAGAGGTGTTTTTTGCAAAGTGCCTACCTGTAGATTTTGGCCTCTAGCTCTGCCGCCACCTAGGGAAACCTACCAAACCTGTGCATTTCTGAAAACTAGAGACCATGGGGACTCCAAGATGGGGTGACTTGTATGGCTCGGACCAGGTTCTGTTACCCAGAATCCTTTACAAACCTCAAAATTTGGCAAAAAAAACACATGTTCCTCACATTTCTGTGGCAGAAAGTTCTGGAATCTGAGAGGAACCACAAATGTCCTTCCACCCAGCGTTCCCCCACATCACCCGATAAAAATGATACCTCACTTGTGTGGGTAGGCCTAGCGCCCGCGACAGGAAACGCCCCAAAGCGCAACGTGGACACATCCACATTTTTTAAAGAAAACAGAGGTGTTTTTTGCAAAGTGCCTACTTTTAGATTTTGGCATGTAGCTCAGCTGGCACCTAGGGAAACCTACCAAACCTGTGCATTTCTGAAAACTAGAGACCTAGGGGAATCCAAGATGGGGTGACTTGTGTGGCTCGGACCAGGTTCTGTTACACAGAATCCTTTGCAAACCTCAAAATTTGGCTTAAAAAACACATGTTCCTCACATTTCTGTGGCAGAAAGATCTGGAATCTGAGAGGAGCCACAAATTTCCTTCCACCCAGCGTTCCCCCATGTCTCCCGATAAAAATGATACCTCACTTGTGTGGGTAGGCCTAGCGCCCGCGACAGGAAACGCCCCAAAGCGCAACGTAGACACATCCAAATTTTTGAAAGAAAACAGAGGTGTTTATTGCAAAGTGCCTACCTGTAGATTTTGGCCTCTAGCTCAGCCGCCAACTAGGGAAACCTACCAAACCTGTGCATTTCTGAAAACTAGAGACCATGGGGAATCCAAGATGGGATGACTTGTGTGGCTCGGACCAGGATCTGTTACCCAGAATCCTTTGCAAACCTCAAAATGTGGCTAAAAAAACAGTTATTCCTCACATTTCTGTTGCAGAAAGTTCTGGAATCTGAGAGGAGCCACAAATTTCCTTCCACCCAGCGTTCCCCCACGTCTCCCGATAAAAATGATACCTCACTTGTGTGGGTAGGCCTAGCGCCCGCGACAGGAAACGCCCCAAAGCGCAACGTGGACACATCCAAATTTTTTAAGGAAAACAGAGGTGTTTTTTGCAAAGTGCCTACCTGTAGATTTTGGCCTGTAGCTCAGCCGCCACCTAGGGAAACCTACCAAACCTGTGCATTTCTGAAAACTAGAGACCTAGGGGAATCCAAGATGGGGTGACTTGTGTGGCTCGGACCAGGTTCTGTTACCCAGAATCCTTTGCAAACCTCAAAATTTGGCTAAAAAAACACATGTTCCTCACATTTCTGTGGCAGAAAGTTCTGGAATCTGAGAGGAGCCACAAATTTCCTTCCACCCAGCGTTCCCCCATGTCTCCCAATAAAAATGATACCTCACTTGTGTGGGTAGGCCTAGCGCCCGCAACAGGAATCGCCCCAAAGCGCAACGTGGACACATCCAAATTTTTGAAAGAAAACAGAGGTGTTTTTTGCATAGTGCCTACCTGTAGATTTTGGCCTCTAGCTCAGCCGCCACCTAGGGAAACCTACCAAACCTGTGCATTTCTGAAAACTAGAGACCATGGGGAATCCAAGATGGGGAGACTTGTATGGCTCGGACAAGGTTTTGTTACCCAGAATCCTTTGCAAACCTCAAAATTTGACTAAAAAAACACATGTTCCTCACATTTCTGTGGCAGAAAGTTCTGGAATCTGAGAGGAGCCACAAATTTCCTTCCACCCAGCGTTCCCCCACGTCTCCCGATAAAAATGATACCTCACTTGTGTGGGTAGGCCTAGCGCCCGCGACAGGGAACGCCCCAAAGCGCAACGTGGACACATCCAAATTTTTGAAAGAAAACAGAGGTGTTTTTTGCAAAGTGCCTACCTGTAGATTTTGGCCTGTAGCTCAGCCGGCACCTAGGGAAACCTACCAAACCTGTGCATTTCTGAAAACTAGAGACCTAGGGGAATCCAAGATGGGGTGACTTGTATGGCTTGGACCAGGTTCTGTTACCCAGAATCCTCCTTTGCAAACCTCAAAATTTGGCTAAAAAAACACATGTTCCTCACATTTCTGTGGCAGAAAGTTCTGGAATCTGAGAGGAGCCACAAATTTCCTTCCACCCAGCGTTCCCCCAAGTCTCCCGATAAAAATGATACCTCACTTGTGTGGGTAGGCAAAGCGCCCGCGACAGGGAACACCCAAAGCGCAAAGTGGACACATCCAAATTTTTGAAAGAAAACAGAGGTGTTTTTTGCAAAGTGCCTACCTGTAGATTTTGGCCTCTAGCTCTGCCGCCACCTAGGGAAACCTACCAAACCTGTGCATTTCTGAAAACTAGAGACCATGGGGACTCCAAGATGGGGTGACTTGTATGGCTCGGACCAGGTTCTGTTACCCAGAATCCTTTACAAACCTCAAAATTTGGCAAAAAAAACACATGTTCCTCACATTTCTGTGGCAGAAAGTTCTGGAATCTGAGAGGAACCACAAATGTCCTTCCACCCAGCGTTCCCCCACGTCACCCGATAAAAATGATACCTCACTTGTGTGGGTAGGCCTAGCGCCCGCGACAGGAAACGCCCCAAAGCGCAACGTGGACACATCCACATTTTTTAAAGAAAACAGAGGTGTTTTTTGCAAAGTGCCTACTTTTAGATTTTGGCATGTAGCTCAGCTGGCACCTAGGGAAACCTACCAAACCTGTGCATTTCTGAAAACTAGAGACCTAGGGGAATCCAAGATGGGGTGACTTGTGTGGCTCGGACCAGGTTCTGTTACACAGAATCCTTTGCAAACCTCAAAATTTGGCTTAAAAAACACATGTTCCTCACATTTCTGTGGCAGAAAGATCTGGAATCTGAGAGGAGCCACAAATTTCCTTCCACCCAGCGTTCCCCCATGTCTCCCGATAAAAATGATACCTCACTTGTGTGGGTAGGCCTAGCGCCCGCGACAGGTAACGCCCCAAAGCGCAACGTAGACACATCCAAATTTTTGAAAGAAAACAGAGGTGTTTTTTGCAAAGTGCCTACCTGTAGATTTTGGCCTCTAGCTCAGCCGCCAACTAGGGAAACCTACCAAACCTGTGCATTTCTGACAACTAGAGACCATGGGGAATCCAAGATGGGATGACTTGTGTGGCTCGGACCAGGATCTGTTACCCAGAATCCTTTGCAAACCTCAAAATTTGGCTAAAAAAACAGTTATTCCTCACATTTCTGTTGCAGAAAGTTCTGGAATCTGAGAGGAGCCACAAATTTCCTTCCACCCAGCGTTCCCCCACGTCTCCCGATAAAAATGATACCTCACTTGTGTGGGTAGGCCTAGCGCCCGCGACAGGAAACGCCCCAAAGCGCAACGTGGACACATCCAAATTTTTTAAGGAAAACAGAGGTGTTTTTTGCAAAGTGCCTACCTGTAGATTTTGGCCTGTAGCTCAGCCGCCACCTAGGGAAACCTACCAAACCTGTGCATTTCTGAAAACTAGAGACCTAGGGGAATCCAAGATGGGGTGACTTGTGTGGCTCGGACCAGGTTCTGTTACCCAGAATCCTTTGCAAACCTCAAAATTTGGCTAAAAAAACACATGTTCCTCACATTTCTGTGGCAGAAAGTTCTGGAATCTGAGAGGAGCCACAAATTTCCTTCCACCCAGCGTTCCCCCACGTCTCCCAATAAAAATGATACCTCACTTGTGTGGGTAGGTCTAGCGCCCGCAACAGGAATCGCCCCAAAGCGCAACGTGGACACATCCAAATTTTTGAAAGAAAACAGAGGTGTTTTTTGCATAGTGCCTACCTGTAGATTTTGGCCTCTAGCTCAGCCGCCACCTAGGGAAACCTACCAAACCTGTGCATTTCTGAAAACTAGAGACCATGGGGAATCCAAGATGGGGAGACTTGTATGGCTCGGACAAGGTTTTGTTACCCAGAATCCTTTGCAAACCTCAAAATTTGACTAAAAAAACACATGTTCCTCACATTTCTGTGGCAGAAAGTTCTGGAATCTGAGAGGAGCCACAAATTTCCTTCCACCCAGCGTTCCCCCACGTCTCCCGATAAAAATGATACCTCACTTGTGTGGGTAGGCCTAGCGCCCGCGACAGGGAACGCCCCAAAGCGCAACGTGGACACATCCAAATTTTTGAAAGAAAACAGAGGTGTTTTTTGCAAAGTGCCTACCTGTAGATTTTGGCCTGTAGCTCAGCCGGCACCTAGGGAAACCTACCAAACCTGTGCATTTCTGAAAACTAGAGACCTAGGGGAATCCAAGATGGGGTGACTTGTATGGCTCGGACCAGGTTCTGTTACCCAGAATCCTCCTTTGCAAACCTCAAAATTTGGCTAAAAAAACACATGTTCCTCACATTTCTGTGGCAGAAAGTTCTGGAATCTGAGAGGAGCCACAAATTTCCTTCCACCCAGCGTTCCCCCAAGTCTCCCGATAAAAATGATACCTCACTTGTGTGGGTAGGCATAGCGCCCGCGACAGGGAACGCCCCAAAGCGCAACGTGGACACATCCAAATTTTTGAAAGAAAACAGAGGTGTTTTTTGCAAAGTGCCTACCTGTAGATTTTGGCCTGTAGCTCAGCCGGCACCTAGGGAAACCTACCAAACCTGTGCATTTCTGAAAACTAGAGACCTAGGGGAATCCAAGATGGGGTGACTTGTGTGGCTCGGACCAGGTTCTGTTACCCAGAATCCTTTGCAAAGCTCACAATTTGGCTAAAAAACACATGTTCCTCACATTTCTGTGGCAGAAAGTTCTGGAATCTCAAAGGAGCCACAAATTTCCTTCCACCCAGCGTTCCCCCAAGTCTCCCGATAAAAATGATACCTCACTTGTGTGGATAGGGCTAGCGCCCGCGACAGGAAACACCCCAAAGCGCAACGTGGACACATCCAAATTTTTTAAAGAAAACATAGGTGTTTTTTTTGCAAAGTGCCTACCTGTAGATTTTGGCCTGTAGCTCAGCCGGCACCTAGGGAAACCTACCAAACCTGTGCATTTCTGAAAACTAGAAACCTTGGGGAATCCAAGATGGGGTGACATGTGTGGCTCGGACCAGGTTCTGTTACCCAGAATCCTTTGCAAACCTCACAATTTGGCTAAAAAAACACATGTTCCACACATTTCTGTGGCAGAAAGTTCTGGAATCTGAGAGGAGCCACAAATTTATTTCCACCCAGCGTTCCCCCACGTCTCCCGATAAAAATGATACCTCACTTGTGTGGGTAGGCCTTGCGCCCGCGACAGAAAACGCCCCAAAGCGCAACGTGGACACATCCACATTTTTTAAAGAAAACAGAGGTGTTTTTTGCAAAGTGCCTACCTGTAGATTTTGGCCTGTAGCTCAGCCGCCACCTAGGGAAACCTACCAAACCTGTGCATTTCTGAAAACTAGAGACCTAGGGGAATCCAAGATGGGGTGACTTGTGTGGCTCGGACCAGGTTCTGTTACCCAGAATCCTTTGCAAACCTCAAAATTTGGCTACAAAAACACATGTTCCTCACATTTCTGTGGCAGAAAGTTCTGGAATATGAGAGGAGCCACAAATTTCCTTCCACCCAGCGTTCCCCCACGTCTCCCGATAAAAATGACACCTCACTTGTGTGGGTAGGCCTAGCGCCCGCGACAGGTAACGCCCCAAAGCGCAACGTGGACACATCCAAATTTTTGAAAGAAAACAGAGGTGTTTTTTGCAAAGTGCCTACCTGTAGATTTTGGCCTGTAGCTAAGCCGGCACCTAGGGAAACCTACCAAACCTCTGTATTTCTGAAAACTAGAGACCTAGGGGAATCCAAGATGGGGTGACTTGTGTGACTCGGACCAGGTTCTGTTACCCAGAATCCTTTGCAAACCTCAAAATTTGGCTAAAAAACACATGTTCCTCACATTTCTGTGGCAGAAAGTTCTGGAATCTGAGAGGAGCCACAAATTTCCTTCCACCCAGCGTTCCCCAAGTCTCCCGATAAAAATGATACCTCACTTGTGTGGGTAGGCCTAGCACCCGCGACAGGGAACGCCCCAAAGCGCAACGTGGACACATCCAAATTTTTGAATGAAAACAGAGGTGTTTTTTGCAAAGTGCCTACTTTTAGATTTTGGCCTGTAGCGCAGCTGGCACCTAGGGAAACCTATCAAACCTGTGCATTTCTGAAAACTAGAGACCTAGGGAAATCTAAGATGGGGTGACTTGTGTGGCTCGGACCAGGTTCTGTTACCCAGAATCCTTTGCAAACCTCAAAATTTGGCTAAAAAAACACATGTTCCTCACATTTCTGTGGCAGAAAGTTCTGGAATCTGAGAGGAGCCACAAATTTCCTTCCACCCAGCGTTCCCCCATGTCTCCCGATAAAAATGATACCTCACTTGTGTGGGTAGGCCTAGCGCCCGCGACAGGAAACGCCCCAAAGCGCAATGTGGACACATCCAAATTTTTGAAAGAAAACAGAGGTGGTTTTTGCAAAGGGCCTACCTGTAGATTTTGGCCTCTAGCTCAGCCGCCAACTAGTGAAACCTACCAAACCTGTGCATTTCTGAAAACTAGAGACCATGGGGAATCCAAGATGGGGTGACTTGTGTGGCTCGGACCAGGTTCTGTTACCCAGAATCCTTTGCAAACGTCAAAATTTGGCTAAAAAAACACATGTTCCTCATATTTCTGTGGCAGAAAGTTCTGGAATCTGAGAGGAGCCACAAATTTCCTTCCACCCAGCGTTCCCCCACGTCTCCCGATAAAAATGATACCTCACTTGTGTGGGTAGGCCTAGCGCCCGCGACAGGAAACGCCCCAAAGCGCAACGTGGACACATCCAAATTGTTGAAAGAAAACAGAGGTGTTTTTTGCAAAGTGCCTACCTGTAGATTTTGGCCTGTAGCTCAGCCGCCACCTAGGGAAACCTACCAAACCTGTGCATTTCTGAAAACTAGAGACCTAGGGGAATCCAAGATGGGGTGACTTGTGTGGCTCGGACCAGGTTCTGTTACCCAGAATCCTTTGCAAACCTCAAAATTTGGCTAAAAAAACAGATGTTCCTCACATTTCTGTGGCAGAAAGTTCTGGAATCTGAGAGGAGCCACAAATTTCCTTCCACCCAGCGTTCCCCCACGTCTCCCGATAAAAATGATACCTCACTTGTGTGGGTAGGCCTAGCGCCCGCGACAGGAACGCCCCAAAGCGCAACGTGGACACATCCAAATTTTTGAAAGAAAACAGAGGTGTTTTTTGCAAAGTGCCTACCTGTAGATTTTGCCCTGTAGCTCAGCCGCCACCTAGGAAACCTACCAAACCTGTGCATTTCTGAAAAAAAGAGACCTAGGGGATTCCAAGATGGGGTGACTTGTGTGGCTCGGACCAGGTTCTGTTACCCAGAATCCTTTGCAAACCTCAAAATTTGGCTAAAAAAACACATGTTCCTCACATTTCTGTGGCAGAAAGTTCTGGAATCTGAGAGGAGCCACAAATTTCCTTCCACCCAGTGTTCCCCCACGTCTCCCAATAAAAATGATACCTCACTTGTGTGTGTAGGCCTAGCGCCCGCAACAGGAATCGCCCCAAAGCGCAACGTGGACACATCCACATTTTTGAAAGAAAACAGAGGTGTTTTTTGCATAGTGCCTACCTGTAGATTTTGGCCTCTAGCTCAGCCGCCACCTAGGGAAACCTACCAAACCTGTGCATTTCTGAAAACTAGAGACCATGGGGAATCCAAGATGGGGAGACTTGTATGGCTCGGACAAGGTTTTGTTACCCAGAATCCTTTGCAAACCTCAAAATTTGACTAAAAAAACACATGTTCCTCACATTTCTGTGGCAGAAAGTTCTGGAATCTGAGAGGAGCCACAAATTTCCTTCCACCCAGCGTTCCGCCACGTCTCCCGATAAAAATGATACCTCACTTGTGTGGGTAGGCCTAGCGCCCGCGACAGGGAACGCCCCAAAGCGCAACGTGGACACATCCAAATTTTTGAAAGAAAACAGAGGTGTTTTTTGCAAAGTGCCTACCTGTAGATTTTGGCCTGTAGCTCAGCCGGCACCTAGGGAAACCTACCAAACCTGTGCATTTCTGAAAACTAGAGACCTAGGGGAATCCAAGATGGGGTGACTTGTATGGCTTGGACCAGGTTCTGTTACCCAGAATCCTCCTTTGCAAACCTCAAAATTTGGCTAAAAAAACACATGTTCCTCACATTTCTGTGGCAGAAAGTTCTGGAATCTGAGAGGAGCCACAAATTTCCTTCCACCCAGCGTTCCCCCAAGTCTCCCGATAAAAATGATACCTCACTTGTGTGGGTAGGCAAAGCGCCCGCGACAGGGAACACCCAAAGCGCAACGTGGACACATCCAAATTTTTGAAAGAAAACAGAGGTGTTTTTTGCAAAGTGCCTACCTGTAGATTTTGGCCTCTAGCTCTGCCGCCACCTAGGGAAACCTACCAAACCTGTGCATTTCTGAAAACTAGAGACCATGGGGACTCCAAGATGGGGTGACTTGTATGGCTCGGACCAGGTTCTGTTACCCAGAATCCTTTCCAAACCTCAAAATTTGGCAAAAAAAACACATGTTCCTCACATTTCTGTGGCAGAAAGTTCTGGAATCTGAGAGGAACCACAAATGTCCTTCCACCCAGCGTTCCCCCACGTCACCCGATAAAAATGATACCTCACTTGTGTGGGTAGGCCTAGCGCCCGCGACAGGAAACGCCCCAAAGCGCAACGTGGACACATCCACATTTTTTAAAGAAAACAGAGGTGTTTTTTGCAAAGTGCCTACTTTTAGATTTTGGCATGTAGCTCAGCTGGCACCTAGGGAAACCTACCAAACCTGTGCATTTCTGAAAACTAGAGACCTAGGGGAATCCAAGATGGGGTGACTTGTGTGGCTCGGACCAGGTTCTGTTACACAGAATCCTTTGCAAACCTCAAAATTTGGCTTAAAAAACACATGTTCCTCACATTTCTGTGGCAGAAAGATCTGGAATCTGAGAGGAGCCACAAATTTCCTTCCACCCAGCGTTCCCCCATGTCTCCCGATAAAAATGATACCTCACTTGTGTGGGTAGGCCTAGCGCCCGCGACAGGAAACGCCCCAAAGCGCAATGTGGACACATCCAAATTTTTGAAAGAAAACAGAGGTGGTTTTTGCAAAGGGCCTACCTGTAGATTTTGGCCTCTAGCTCAGCCGCCAACTAGTGAAACCTACCAAACCTGTGCATTTCTGAAAACTAGAGACCATGGGGAATCCAAGATGGGGTGACTTGTGTGGCTCGGACCAGGTTCTGTTACCCAGAATCCTTTGCAAACGTCAAAATTTGGCTAAAAAAACACATGTTCCTCACATTTCTGTGGCAGAAAGTTCTGGAATCTGAGAGGAGCCACAAATTTCCTTCCACCCAGCGTTCCCCCACGTCTCCCGATAAAAATGATACCTCACTTGTGTGGGTAGGCCTAGCGCCCGCGACAGGAAACGCCCCAAAGCGCAACGTGGACACATCCAAATTGTTGAAAGAAAACAGAGGTGTTTTTTGCAAAGTGCCTACCTGTAGATTTTGGCCTGTAGCTCAGCCGCCACCTAGGGAAACCTACCAAACCTGTGCATTTCTGAAAACTAGAGACCTAGGGGAATCCAAGATGGGGTGACTTGTGTGGCTCGGACCAGGTTCTGTTACCCAGAATCCTTTGCAAACCTCAAAATTTGGCTAAAAAAACAGATGTTCCTCACATTTCTGTGGCAGAAAGTTCTGGAATCTGAGAGGAGCCACAAATTTCCTTCCACCCAGCGTTCCCCCACGTCTCCCGATAAAAATGATACCTCACTTGTGTGGGTAGGCCTAGCGCCCGCGACAGGAACGCCCCAAAGCGCAACGTGGACACATCCAAATTTTTGAAAGAAAACAGAGGTGTTTTTTGCAAAGTGCCTACCTGTAGATTTTGCCCTGTAGCTCAGCCGCCACCTAGGAAACCTACCAAACCTGTGCATTTCTGAAAAAAAGAGACCTAGGGGATTCCAAGATGGGGTGACTTGTGTGGCTCGGACCAGGTTCTGTTACCCAGAATCCTTTGCAAACCTCAAAATTTGGCTAAAAAAACACATGTTCCTCACATTTCTGTGGCAGAAAGTTCTGGAATCTGAGAGGAGCCACAAATTTCCTTCCACCCAGTGTTCCCCCACGTCTCCCAATAAAAATGATACCTCACTTGTGTGTGTAGGCCTAGCGCCCGCAACAGGAATCGCCCCAAAGCGCAACGTGGACACATCCACATTTTTGAAAGAAAACAGAGGTGTTTTTTGCATAGTGCCTACCTGTAGATTTTGGCCTCTAGCTCAGCCGCCACCTAGGGAAACCTACCAAACCTGTGCATTTCTGAAAACTAGAGACCATGGGGAATCCAAGATGGGGAGACTTGTATGGCTCGGACAAGGTTTTGTTACCCAGAATCCTTTGCAAACCTCAAAATTTGACTAAAAAAACACATGTTCCTCACATTTCTGTGGCAGAAAGTTCTGGAATCTGAGAGGAGCCACAAATTTCCTTCCACCCAGCGTTCCGCCACGTCTCCCGATAAAAATGATACCTCACTTGTGTGGGTAGGCCTAGCGCCCGCGACAGGGAACGCCCCAAAGCGCAACGTGGACACATCCAAATTTTTGAAAGAAAACAGAGGTGTTTTTTGCAAAGTGCCTACCTGTAGATTTTGGCCTGTAGCTCAGCCGGCACCTAGGGAAACCTACCAAACCTGTGCATTTCTGAAAACTAGAGACCTAGGGGAATCCAAGATGGGGTGACTTGTATGGCTTGGACCAGGTTCTGTTACCCAGAATCCTCCTTTGCAAACCTCAAAATTTGGCTAAAAAAACACATGTTCCTCACATTTCTGTGGCAGAAAGTTCTGGAATCTGAGAGGAGCCACAAATTTCCTTCCACCCAGCGTTCCCCCAAGTCTCCCGATAAAAATGATACCTCACTTGTGTGGGTAGGCAAAGCGCCCGCGACAGGGAACACCCAAAGCGCAACGTGGACACATCCAAATTTTTGAAAGAAAACAGAGGTGTTTTTTGCAAAGTGCCTACCTGTAGATTTTGGCCTCTAGCTCTGCCGCCACCTAGGGAAACCTACCAAACCTGTGCATTTCTGAAAACTAGAGACCATGGGGACTCCAAGATGGGGTGACTTGTATGGCTCGGACCAGGTTCTGTTACCCAGAATCCTTTCCAAACCTCAAAATTTGGCAAAAAAAACACATGTTCCTCACATTTCTGTGGCAGAAAGTTCTGGAATCTGAGAGGAACCACAAATGTCCTTCCACCCAGCGTTCCCCCACGTCACCCGATAAAAATGATACCTCACTTGTGTGGGTAGGCCTAGCGCCCGCGACAGGAAACGCCCCAAAGCGCAACGTGGACACATCCACATTTTTTAAAGAAAACAGAGGTGTTTTTTGCAAAGTGCCTACTTTTAGATTTTGGCATGTAGCTCAGCTGGCACCTAGGGAAACCTACCAAACCTGTGCATTTCTGAAAACTAGAGACCTAGGGGAATCCAAGATGGGGTGACTTGTGTGGCTCGGACCAGGTTCTGTTACACAGAATCCTTTGCAAACCTCAAAATTTGGCTTAAAAAACACATGTTCCTCACATTTCTGTGGCAGAAAGATCTGGAATCTGAGAGGAGCCACAAATTTCCTTCCACCCAGCGTTCCCCCATGTCTCCCGATAAAAATGATACCTCACTTGTGTGGGTAGGCCTAGCGCCCGCGACAGGTAACGCCCCAAAGCGCAACGTAGACACATCCAAATTTTTGAAAGAAAACAGAGGTGTTTTTTGCAAAGTGCCTACCTGTAGATTTTGGCCTCTAGCTCAGCCGCCAACTAGGGAAACCTACCAAACCTGTGCATTTCTGACAACTAGAGACCATGGGGAATCCAAGATGGGATGACTTGTGTGGCTCGGACCAGGATCTGTTACCCAGAATCCTTTGCAAACCTCAAAATTTGGCTAAAAAAACAGTTATTCCTCACATTTCTGTTGCAGAAAGTTCTGGAATCTGAGAGGAGCCACAAATTTCCTTCCACCCAGCGTTCCCCCACGTCTCCCGATAAAAATGATACCTCACTTGTGTGGGTAGGCCTAGCGCCCGCGACAGGAAACGCCCCAAAGCGCAACGTGGACACATCCAAATTTTTTAAGGAAAACAGAGGTGTTTTTTGCAAAGTGCCTACCTGTAGATTTTGGCCTGTAGCTCAGCCGCCACCTAGGGAAACCTACCAAACCTGTGCATTTCTGAAAACTAGAGACCTAGGGGAATCCAAGATGGGGTGACTTGTGTGGCTCGGACCAGGTTCTGTTACCCAGAATCCTTTGCAAACCTCAAAATTTGGCTAAAAAAACACATGTTCCTCACAATTCTGTGGCAGAAAGTTCTGGAATCTGAGAGGAGCCACAAATTTCCTTCCACCCAGCGTTCCCCCACGTCTCCCAATAAAAATGATACCTCACTTGTGTGGGTAGGTCTAGCGCCCGCAACAGGAATCGCCCCAAAGCGCAACGTGGACACATCCAAATTTTTGAAAGAAAACAGAGGTGTTTTTTGCATAGTGCCTACCTGTAGATTTTGGCCTCTAGCTCAGCCGCCACCTAGGGAAACCTACCAAACCTGTGCATTTCTGAAAACTAGAGACCATGGGGAATCCAAGATGGGGAGACTTGTATGGCTCGGACAAGGTTTTGTTACCCAGAATCCTTTGCAAACCTCAAAATTTGACTAAAAAAACACATGTTCCTCACATTTCTGTGGCAGAAAGTTCTGGAATCTGAGAGGAGCCACAAATTTCCTTCCACCCAGCGTTCCCCCACGTCTCCCGATAAAAATGATACCTCACTTGTGTGGGTAGGCCTAGCGCCCGCGACAGGGAACGCCCCAAAGCGCAACGTGGACACATCCAAATTTTTGAAAGAAAACAGAGGTGTTTTTTGCAAAGTGCCTACCTGTAGATTTTGGCCTGTAGCTCAGCCGGCACCTAGGGAAACCTACCAAACCTGTGCATTTCTGAAAACTAGAGACCTAGGGGAATCCAAGATGGGGTGACTTGTATGGCTCGGACCAGGTTCTGTTACCCAGAATCCTCCTTTGCAAACCTCAAAATTTGGCTAAAAAAACACATGTTCCTCACATTTCTGTGGCAGAAAGTTCTGGAATCTGAGAGGAGCCACAAATTTCCTTCCACCCAGCGTTCCCCCAAGTCTCCCGATAAAAATGATACCTCACTTGTGTGGGTAGGCATAGCGCCCGCGACAGGGAACGCCCCAAAGCGCAACGTGGACACATCCAAATTTTTGAAAGAAAACAGAGGTGTTTTTTGCAAAGTGCCTACCTGTAGATTTTGGCCTGTAGCACAGCCGGCACCTAGGGAAACCTACCAAACCTGTGCATTTCTGAAAACTAGAGACCTAGGGGAATCCAAGATGGGGTGACTTGTGTGGCTCGGACCAGGTTCTGTTACCCAGAATCCTTTGCAAAGCTCACAATTTGGCTAAAAAACACATGTTCCTCACATTTCTGTGGCAGAAAGTTCTGGAATCTCAAAGGAGCCACAAATTTCCTTCCACCCAGCGTTCCCCCAAGTCTCCCGATAAAAATGATACCTCACTTGTGTGGATAGGGCTAGCGCCCGCGACAGGAAACACCCCAAAGCGCAACGTGGACACATCCAAATTTTTTAAAGAAAACATAGGTGGTTTTTTTGCAAAGTGCCTACCTGTAGATTTTGGCCTGTAGCTCAGCCGGCACCTAGGGAAACCTACCAAACCTGTGCATTTCTGAAAACTAGAAACCTTGGGGAATCCAAGATGGGGTGACACGTGTGGCTCGGACCAGGTTCTGTTACCCAGAATCCTTTGCAAACCTCACAATTTGGCTAAAAAAACACATGTTCCACACATTTCTGTGGCAGAAAGTTCTGGAATCTGAGAGGAGCCACAAATTTATTTCCACCCAGCGTTCCCCCACGTCTCCCGATAAAAATGATACCTCACTTGTGTGGGTAGGCAAAGCGCCCGCGACAGAAAACGCCCCAAAGCGCAACGTGGACACATCCACATTTTTTAAAGAAAACAGAGGTGTTTTTTGCAAAGTGCCTACCTGTAGATTTTGGCCTGTAGCTCAGCCGCCACCTAGGGAAACCTACCAAACCTGTGCATTTCTGAAAACTAGAGACCTAGGGGAATCCAAGATGGGGTGACTTGTGTGGCTCGGACCAGGTTCTGTTACCCAGAATCCTTTGCAAACCTCAAAATTTGGCTACAAAAACACATGTTCCTCACATTTCTGTGGCAGAAAGTTCTGGAATATGAGAGGAGCCACAAATTTCCTTCCACCCAGCGTTCCCCCACGTCTCCCGATAAAAATGACACCTCACTTGTGTGGGTAGGCCTAGCGCCCGCGACAGGTAACGCCCCAAAGCGCAACGTGGACACATCCAAATTTTTGAAAGAAAACAGAGGTGTTTTTTGCAAAGTGCCTACCTGTAGATTTTGGCCTGTAGCTAAGCCGGCACCTAGGGAAACCTACCAAACCTCTGTATTTCTGAAAACTAGAGACCTAGGGGAATCCAAGATGGGGTGACTTGTGTGGCTCGGACCAGGTTCTGTTACCCAGAATCCTTTGCAAACCTCAAAATTTGGCTAAAAAACACATGTTCCTCACATTTCTGTGGCAGAAAGTTCTGGAATCTGAGAGGAGCCACAAATTTCCTTCCACCCAGCGTTCCCCAAGTCTCCCGATAAAAATGATACCTCACTTGTGTGGGTAGGCCTAGCACCCGCGACAGGGAACGCCCCAAAGCGCAACGTGGACACATCCAAATTTTTGAATGAAAACAGAGGTGTTTTTTGCAAAGTGCCTACTTTTAGATTTTGGCCTGTAGCGCAGCTGGCACCTAGGGAAACCTATCAAACCTGTGCATTTCTGAAAACTAGAGACCTAGGGAAATCTAAGATGGGGTGACTTGTGTGGCTCGGACCAGGTTCTGTTACCCAGAATCCTTTGCAAACCTCAAAATTTGGCTAAAAAAACACATGTTCCTCACATTTCTGTGGCAGAAAGTTCTGGAATCTGAGAGGAGCCACAAATTTCCTTCCACCCAGCGTTCCCCCATGTCTCCCGATAAAAATGATACCTCACTTGTGTGGGTAGGCCTAGCGCCCGCGACAGGAAACGCCCCAAAGCGCAATGTGGACACATCCAAATTTTTGAAAGAAAACAGAGGTGGTTTTTGCAAAGGGCCTACCTGTAGATTTTGGCCTCTAGCTCAGCCGCCAACTAGTGAAACCTACCAAACCTGTGCATTTCTGAAAACTAGAGACCATGGGGAATCCAAGATGGGGTGACTTGTGTGGCTCGGACCAGGTTCTGTTACCCAGAATCCTTTGCAAACGTCAACATTTGGCTAAAAAAACACATGTTCCTCACATTTCTGTGGCAGAAAGTTCTGGAATCTGAGAGGAGCCACAAATTTCCTTCCACCCAGCGTTCCCCCACGTCTCCCGATAAAAATGATACCTCACTTGTGTGGGTAGGCCTAGCGCCCGCGACAGGAAACGCCCCAAAGCGCAACGTGGACACATCCAAATTGTTGAAAGAAAACAGAGGTGTTTTTTGCAAAGTGCCTACCTGTAGATTTTGGCCTGTAGCTCAGCCGCCACCTAGGGAAACCTACCAAACCTGTGCATTTCTAAAAACTAGAGACCTAGGGGAATCCAAGATGGGGTGACTTGTGTGGCTCGGACCAGGTTCTGTTACCCAGAATCCTTTGCAAACCTCAAAATTTGGCTAAAAAAACAGATGTTCCTCACATTTCTGTGGCAGAAAGTTCTGGAATCTGAGAGGAGCCACAAATTTCCTTCCACCCAGCGTTCCCCCACGTCTCCCGATAAAAATGATACCTCACTTGTGTGGGTAGGCCTAGCGCCCGCGACAGGAAACGCCCCAAAGCGCAACGTGGACACATCCAAATTTTTGAAAGAAAACAGAGGTGTTTTTTGCAAAGTGCCTACCTGTAGATTTTGCCCTGTAGCTCAGCCGCCACCTAGGAAACCTACCAAACCTGTGCATTTCTGAAAAAAAGAGACCTAGGGGATTCCAAGATGGGGTGACTTGTGTGGCTCGGACCAGGTTCTGTTACCCAGAATCCTTTGCAAACCTCAAAATTTGGCTAAAAAAACACATGTTCCTCACATTTCTGTGGCAGAAAGTTCTGGAATCTGAGAGGAGCCACAAATTTCCTTCCACCCAGTGTTCCCCCACGTCTCCCAATAAAAATGATACCTCACTTGTGTGTGTAGGCCTAGCGCCCGCAACAGGAATCGCCCCAAAGCGCAACGTGGACACATCCACATTTTTGAAAGAAAACAGAGGTGTTTTTTGCATAGTGCCTACCTGTAGATTTTGGCCTCTAGCTCAGCCGCCACCTAGGGAAACCTACCAAACCTGTGCATTTCTGAAAACTAGAGACCATGGGGAATCCAAGATGGGGAGACTTGTATGGCTCGGACAAGGTTTTGTTACCCAGAATCCTTTGCAAACCTCAACATTTGACTAAAAAAACACATGTTCCTCACATTTCTGTGGCAGAAAGTTCTGGAATCTGAGAGGAGCCACAAATTTCCTTCCACCCAGCGTTCCCCCACGTCTCCCGATAAAAATGATACCTCACTTGTGTGGGTAGGCCTAGCGCCCGCGACAGGGAACGCCCCAAAGCGCAACGTGGACACATCCAAATTTTTTAAAGAAAACAGAGGTGTTTTTTGCAAAGTGCCTACCTGTAGATTTCGGCCTGTAGCTCAGCCGGCACCTAGGGAAACCTACCAAACCTGTGCATTTCTGAAAACTAGAGACCTAGGGGAATCCAAGATGGGGTGACTTGTATGGCTCGGACCAGGTTCTGTTACCCAGAATCCTCCTTTGCAAACCTCAAAATTTGGCTAAAAAAACACATGTTCCTCACATTTCTGTGGCAGAAAGTTCTGGAATCTGAGAGGAGCCACAAATTTCCTTCCACCCAGTGTTCCCCCAAGTCTCCCGATAAAAATGATACCTCACTTGTGTGGGTAGGCCTAGCGCCCGCCACAGGGAACGCCCCAAAGCGCAACGTGGACACATCCAAATTTTTGAAAGAAAACAGAGGTGTTTTTTGCAAAGTGCCTACCTGTAGATTTTGGCCTGTAGCTCAGCCGGCACCTAGGGAAACCTACCAAACCTGTGCATTTCTGAAAACTAGAGACCTAGGGGAATCCAAGATGGGGTGACTTGTGTGGCTCGGACCAGGTTCTGTTACCCAGAATCCTTTGCAAACCTCACAATTTGGCTAAAAAACACATGTTCCTCACATTTCTGTGGCAGAAAGTTCTGGAATCTCAAAGGAGCCACAAATTTCCTTCCACCCAGCGTTCCCCCAAGTCTCCCGATAAAAATGATACCTCACTTGTGTGGGTAGGGCTAGCGCCCGCGACAGGAAACACCCCAAAGCGCAACGTGGACACATCCAAATTTTTTAAAGAAAACATAGCTGTTTTTTGCAAAGTGCCTACCTGTAGATTTTGGCCTGTAGCTCAGCCGGCACCTAGGGAAACCTACCAAACCTGTGCATTTCTGAAAACTAGAAACCTTGGGGAATCCAAGATGGGGTGACTTGTGTGGCTCGGAGCAGGTTCTGTTACCCAGAATCCTTTGCAAACCTCACAATTTGGCTAAAAAAACACATGTTCCTCACATTTCTGTGGCAGAAAGTTCTGGAATCTGAGAGGAGCCACAAATTTCCTTCCACCCAGCGTTCCCCCACGTCTCCGGATAAAAATGATACCTCACTTGTGTGGGTAGGCCTTGCGCCCGCGACAGAAAACGCCCCAAAGCGCAACGTGGACACATCCAAATTTTTTAAAGAAAACAGAGGTGTTTTTTGCAAAGTGCCTACCTGTAGATTTTGGCCTGTAGCTCAGCCGCCACCTAGGGAAACCTACCAAACCTGTGCATTTCTGAAAACTAGAGACCTAGGGGAATCCAAGATGGGGTGACTTGTGTGGCTCGGACCAGGTTCTGTTACCCAGAATCCTTTGCAAACCTCAAAATTTGGCTACAAAAACACATGTTCCTCACATTTCTGTGGCAGAAAGTTCTGGAATATGAGAGGAGCCACAAATTTCCTTCCACCCAGCGTTCCCCCACGTCTCCCGATAAAAATGACACCTCACTTGTGTGGGTAGGCCTAGCGCCCGCGACAGGGAACGCCCCAAAGCGCAACGTGGACACATCCAAATTTTTGAAAGAAAACAGAGGTGTTTTTTGCAAAGTGCCTACCTGTAGATTTTGGCCTGTAGCTAAGCCGGCACCTAGGGAAACCTACCAAACCTCTGTATTTCTGAAAACCAGAGACCTAGGGGAATCCAAGATGGGGTGACTTGTGTGGCTCGGACCAGGTTCTGTTACCCAGAATCCTTTGCAAACCTCAAAATTTGGCTAAAAAACACATGTTCCTCACATTTCTGTGGCAGAAAGTTCTGGAATCTGAGAGGAGCCACAAATTTCCTTCCACCCAGCGTTCCCCAAGTCTCCCGATAAAAATGATACCTCACTTGTGTGGGTAGGCCTAGCGCCCGCGACAGGGAACGCCCCAAAGCGCAACGTGGACACATCCAAATTTTTGAATGAAAACAGAGGTGTTTTTTGCAAAGTGCCTACCTGTAGATTTTGGCCTCTAGCTCAGCCGCCACCTAGGGAAACCTACCAAACCTTTGCATTTCTGAAAACTAGAGACCATGGGGCCTCCAAGAAGGGGTGACTTGTATGGCTCGGACCAGGTTCTGTTACCCAGAATCCTTTGCAAACCTCAAAATTTGGCTAGAAAAACACATGTTCCTCACATTTCTGTGGCAGAAAGTTCTGGAATCTGAGAGGAGCCACAAACGTCCTTCCACCCAGCGTTCCCCCGAGTCTCCCGATAAAAATGATACCTCACTTGTGTGGGTAGGCCTAGCGACCGCGACAGGAAACACCCCAAAGCGCAACGTGGACACATCCAAATTTTTTAAAGAAAACAGAGGTGTTTTTTGCAAAGTGCCTACTTTTAGATTTTGGCCTGTAGCGCAGCTGGCACCTAGGGAAACCTATCAAACCTGTGCATTTCTGAAAACTAGAGACCTAGGGAAATCCAAGATGGGGTGACTTGTGTGGCTTGGACCAGGTTCTGTTACCCAGAATCCTTTGCAAACCTCACAATTTGGCTAAAAAACACATGTTCCTCATATTTCTGTGGCAGAAAGTTCTGGAATCTCAAAGGAGCCACAAATTTCCTTCCACCCAGCGTTCCCCCAAGTCTCCCGATAAAAATGATACCTCACTTGTGTGGGTAGGGCTAGCGCCCGCGACAGGAAACACCCCAAAGCGCAACGTGGACACATCCAAATTTTTTAAAGAAAACATAGCTGTTTTTTGCAAAGTGCCTACCTGTAGATTTTGGCCTGTAGCTCAGCCGGCACCTAGGGAAACCTACCAAACCTGTGCATTTCTGAAAACTAGAAACCTTGGGGAATCCAAGATGGGGTGACTTGTGTGGCTCAGACCAGGTTCTGTTACCCAGAATCCTTTGCAAACCTCACAATTTGGCTAAAAAAACACATGTTCCTCACATTTCTGTGGCAGAAAGTTCTGGAATCTGAGAGGAGCCACAAATTTCCTTCCACCCAGCGTTCCCCCACGTCTCCCGATAAAAATGATACCTCACTTGTGTGGGTAGGCCTTGCGCCCGCGACAGAAAACGCCCCAAAGCGCAACGTGGACACATCCAAATTTTTTAAAGAAAACAGAGGTGTTTTTTGCAAAGTGCCTACCTGTAGATTTTGGCCTGTAGCTCAGCCGCCACCTAGGGAAACCTACCAAACCTGTGCATTTCTGAAAACTAGAGACCTAGGGGAATCCAAGATGGGGTGACTTGTGTGGCTCGGACCAGGTTCTGTTACCCAGAATCCTTTGCAAACCTCAAAATTTGGCTACAAAAACAAATGTTCCTCACATTTCTGTGGCAGAAAGTTCTGGAATATGAGAGGAGCCACAAATTTCCTTCCACCCAGCGTTCCCCCACGTCTCCCGATAAAAATGACACCTCACTTGTGTGGGTAGGCCTAGCGCCCGCGACAGGGAACGCCCCAAAGCGCAACGTGGACACATCCAAATTTTTGAAAGAAAACAGACGTGTTTTTTGCAAAGTGCCTACCTGTAGATTTTGGCCTGTAGCTAAGCCGGCACCTAGGGAAACCTACCAAACCTCTGTATTTCTGAAAACCAGAGACCTAGGGGAATCCAAGATGGGGTGACTTGTGTGGCTCGGACCAGGTTCTGTTACCCAGAATCCTTTGCAAACCTCAAAATTTGGCTAAAAAACACATGTTCCTCACATTTCTGTGGCAGAAAGTTCTGGAATCTGAGAGGAGCCACAAATTTCCTCCCACCCAGCGTTCCCCAAGTCTCCCGATAAAAATGATACCTCACTTGTGTGGGTAGGCCTAGCGCCCGCGACAGGGAACGCCCCAAAGCGCAACGTGGACACATCCAAATTTTTGAATGAAAACAGAGGTGTTTTTTGCAAAGTGCCTACCTGTAGATTTTGGCCTCTAGCTCAGCCGCCACCTAGGGAAACCTACCAAACCTGTGCATTTCTGAAAACTAGAGACCATGGGGCCTCCAAGAAGGGGTGACTTGTATGGCTCGGACCAGGTTCTGTTACCCAGAATCCTTTGCAAACCTCAAAATTTGGCTAGAAAAACACATGTTCCTCACATTTCTGTGGCAGAAAGTTCTGGAATCTGAGAGGAGCCACAAACGTCCTTCCACCCAGCGTTCCCCCGAGTCTCCCGATAAAAATGATACCTCACTTGTGTGGGTAGGCCTAGCGACCGCGACAGGAAACACCCCAAAGCGCAACGTGGACACATCCACATTTTTTAAAGAAAACAGAGGTGTTTTTTGCAAAGTGCCTACTTTTAGATTTTGGCCTGTAGCGCAGCTGGCACCGAGGGAAACCTATCAAACCTGTGCATTTCTGAAAACTAGAGACCTAGGGAAATCCAAGATGGGGTGACTTGTGTGGCTCGGACCAGGTTCTGTTACCCAGAATCCTTTGCAAACCTCAAAATTTGGCTAAAAAAACACATGTTCCTCACATTTCTGTGGCAGAAAGTTCTGGAATCTGAGAGGAGCCACACATTTCCTTCCACCCAGCGTTCCCCCATGTCTCCCGATAAAAATGATACCTCACTTGTGTGGGTAGGGCTAGCGCCCGCGACAGGAAACACCCCAAAGAGCAACGTGGACACATCCAAATTTTTTAAAGAAAACATAGCTGTTTTTTGCAAAGTGCCTACCTGTAGATTTTGGCCTGTAGCTCAGCCGGCACCTAGGGAAACCTACCAAACCTGTGCATTTCTGAAAACTAGAAACCTTGGGGAATCCAAGATGGGGTGACTTGTGTGGCTCGGACCAGGTTCTGTTACCCAGAATCCTTTGCAAACCTCACAATTTGGCTAAAAAAACACATGTTCCTCACATTTCTGTGGCAGAAAGTTCTGGAATATGAGAGGAGCCACAAATTTCCTTCCACCCAGCGTTCCCCCACGTCTCCCGATAAAAATGATACCTCACTTGTGTGGGTAGGCCTTGCGCCCGCGACAGAAAACGCCCCAAAGCGCAACGTGGACACATCCAAATTTTTTAAAGAAAACAGAGGTGTTTTTTGCAAAGTGCCTACCTGTAGATTTTGGCCTGTAGCTCAGCCGCCACCTAGGGAAACCTACCAAACCTGTGCATTTCTGAGAACTAGAGACCTAGGGGAATCCAAGATGGGGTGACTTGTGTGGCTCGGACCAGGTTCTGTTACCCAGAATCCTTTGCAAACCTCAAAATTTGGCTACAAAAACACATGTTCCTCACATTTCTGTGGCAGAAAGTTCTGGAATATGAGAGGAGCCACAAATTTCCTTCCACCCAGCGTTCCCCCACGTCTCCCGATAAAAATGACACCTCACTTGTGTGGGTAGCCCTAGCGCCCGCGACAGGGAACGCCCCAAAGCGCAACGTGGACACATCCAAATTTTTGAAAGAAAACAGAGGTGTTTTTTGCAAAGTGCCTACCTGTAGATTTTGGCCTGTAGCTAAGCCGGCACCTAGGGAAACCTACCAAACCTCTGTATTTCTGAAAAACAGAGACCTAGGGGAATCCAAGATGGGCTGACTTGTGTGGCTCGGACCAGGTTCTGTTACCCAGAATCCTTTGCAAACCTCAAAATTTGGCTAAAAAACACATGTTCCTCACATTTCTGTGGCAGAAAGTTCTGGAATCTGAGAGGAGCCACAAATTTCCTTCCACCCAGCGTTCCCCAAGTCTCCCGATAAAAATGATACCTCACTTGTGTGGGTAGGCCTAGCGCCCGCGACAGGGAACGCCCCAAAGCGCAACGTGGACACATCCAAATTTTTGAATGAAAACAGAGGTGTTTTTTGCAAAGTGCCTACCTGTAGATTTTGGCCTCTAGCTCAGCCGCCACCTAGGGAAACCTACCAAACCTGTGCATTTCTGAAAACTAGAGACCATGGGGCCTCCAAGAAGGGGTGACTTGTATGGCTCGGTCCAGGTTCTGTTACCCAGAATCCTTTGCAAACCTCAAAATTTGGCTAGAAAAACACATGTTCCTCACATTTCTGTGGCAGAAAGTTCTGGAATCTGAGAGGAGCCACAAACGTCCTTCCACCCAGCGTTCCCCCGAGTCTCCCGATAAAAATGATACCTCACTTGTGTGGGTAGGCCTAGCGACCGCGACAGGAAACACCCCAAAGCGCAACGTGGACACATCCAAATTTTTTAAAGAAAACAGAGGTGTTTTTTGCAAAGTGCCTACTTTTAGATTTTGGCCTGTAGCGCAGCTGGCACCTAGGGAAACCTATCAAACCTGTGCATTTCTGAAAACTAGAGACCTAGGGAAATCCAAGATGGGGTGACTTGTGTGGCTCGGACCAGGTTCTGTTACCCAGAATCCTTTGCAAACCTCACAATTTGGCTAAAAAACACATGTTCCTCACATTTCTGTGGCAGAAAGTTCTGGAATCTCAAAGGAGCCACAAATTTCCTTCCACCCAGCGTTCCCCCAAGTCTCCCGATAAAAATGATACCTCACTTGTGTGGGTAGGGCTAGCGCCCGCGACAGAAAGCACCCCAAAGCGCAACGTGGACACATCCAAATTTTTTTAAGAAAACATAGCTGTTTTTTGCAAAGTGCCTACCTGTAGATTTTGGCCTGTAGCTCAGCCGGCACCTAGGGAAACCTACCAAACCTGTGCATTTCTGAAAACTAGAAACCTTGGGGAATCCAAGATGGGGTGACTTGTGTGGCTCAGACCAGGTTCTGTTACCCAGAATCCTTTGCAAACCTCACAATTTGGCTAAAAAAACACATGTTCCTCACATTTCTGTGGCAGAAAGTTCTGGAATCTGAGAGGAGCCACAAATTTCCTTCCACCCAGCGTTCCCCCACGTCTCCCGATAAAAATGATACCTCACTTGTGTGGGTAGGCCTTGCGCCCGCGACAGAAAACGCCCCAAAGCGCAACGTGGACACATCCAAATTTTTTAAAGAAAACAGAGGTGTTTTTTGCAAAGTGCCTACCTGTAGATTTTGGCCTGTAGCTCAGCCGCCACCTAGGGAAACCTACCAAACCTGTGCATTTCTGAAAACTAGAGACCTAGGGGAATCCAAGATGGGGTGACTTGTGTGGCTCGGACCAGGTTCTGTTACCCAGAATCCTTTGCAAACCTCAAAATTTGGCTACAAAAACACATGTTCCTCACATTTCTGTGGCAGAAAGTTCTGGAATATGAGAGGAGCCACAAATTTCCTTCCACCCAGCGTTCCCCCACGTCTCCCGATAAAAATGACACCTCACTTGTGTGGGTAGGCCTAGCGCCCGCGACAGGGAACGCCCCAAAGCGCAACGTGGACACATCCAAATTTTTGAATGAAAACAGAGGTGTTTTTTGCAAAGTGCCTACCTGTAGATTTTGGCCTCTAGCTCAGCCGCCACCTAGGGAAACCTACCAAACCTGTGCATTTCTGAAAACTAGAGACCATGGGGCCTCCAAGAAGGGGTGACTTGTATGGCTCGGACCAGGTTCTGTTACCCAGAATCCTTTGCAAACCTCAAAATTTGGCTAGAAAAACACATGTTCCTCACATTTCTGTGGCAGAAAGTTCTGGAATCTGAGAGGAGCAACAAACGTCCTTCCACCCAGCGTTCCCCCGAGTCTCGCGATAAAAATGATACCTCACTTGTGTGGGTAGGCCTAGCGACCGCGACAGGAAACACCCCAAAGCGCAACGTGGACACATCCAAATTTTTTAAAGAAAACAGAGGTGTTTTTTGCAAAGTGCCTACTTTTAGATTTTGGCCTGTAGCGCAGCTGGCACCTAGGGAAACCTATCAAACCTGTGCATTTCTGAAAACTAGAGACCTAGGGAAATCCAAGATGGGGTGACTTGTGTGGCTCGGACCAGGTTCTGTTACCCAGAATCCTTTGCAAACCTCACAATTTGGCTAAAAAACACATGTTCCTCACATTTCTGTGGCAGAAAGTTCTGGAATCTCAAAGGAGCCACAAATTTCCTTCCACCCAGCGTTCCCCCAAGTCTCCCGATAAAAATGATACCTCACTTGTGTGGGTAGGGCTAGCGCCCGCGACAGGAAACACCCCAAAGCGCAACGTGGACACATCCAAATTTTTTAAAGAAAACATAGCTGTTTTTTGCAAAGTGCCTACCTGTAGATTTTGGCCTGTAGCTCAGCCGGCACCTAGGGAAACCTACCAAACCTGTGCATTTCTGAAAACTAGAAACCTTGGGGAATCCAAGATGGGGTGACTTGTGTGGCTCAGACCAGGTTCTGTTACCCAGAATCCTTTGCAAACCTCACAATTTGGCTAAAAAAACACATGTTCCTCACATTTCTGTGGCAGAAAGTTCTGGAATCTGAGAGGAGCCACAAATTTCCTTCCACCCAGCGTTCCCCCACGTCTCCCGATAAAAATGATACCTCACTTGTGTGGGTAGGCCTTGCGCCCGCGACAGAAAACGCCCCAAAGCGCAACGTGGACACATCCAAATTTTTTAAAGAAAACAGAGGTGTTTTTTGCAAAGTGCCTACCTGTAGATTTTGGCCTGTAGCTCAGCCGCCACCTAGGGAAACCTACCAAACCTGTGCCTTTCTGAAAACTAGAGACCTAGGGGAATCCAAGATGGGGTGACTTGTGTGGCTCGGACCAGGTTCTGTTACCCAGAATCCTTTGCAAACCTCAAAATTTGGCTACAAAAACACATGTTCCTCACATTTCTGTTGCAGAAAGTTCTGGAATATGAGAGGAGCCACAAATTTCCTTCCACCCAGCGTTCCCCCACGTCTCCCGATAAAAATGACACCTCACTTGTGTGGGTAGGCCTAGCGCCCGCGACAGGGAACGCCCCAAAGCGCAACGTGGACACATCCAAATTTTTGAAAGAAAACAAAGGTGTTTTTTGCAAAGTGCCTACCTGTAGATTTTGGCCTGTAGCTAAGCCGGCACCTAGGGAAACCTACCAAACCTCTGTATTTCTGAAAACCAGAGACCTAGGGGAATCCAAGATGGGGTGACTTGTGTGGCTCGGACCAGGTTCTGTTACCCAGAATCCTTTGCAAACCTCAAAATTTGGCTAAAAAACACATGTTCCTCACATTTCTGTGGCAGAAAGTTCTGGAATCTGAGAGGAGCCACAAATTTCCTTCCACCCAGCGTTCCCCAAGTCTCCCGATAAAAATGATACCTCACTTGTGTGGGTAGGCCTAGCGCCCGCGACAGGGAACGCCCCAAAGCGCAACGTGGACACATCCAAATTTTTGAATGAAAACAGAGGTGTTTTTTGCAAAGTGCCTACCTGTAGATTTTGGCCGCTAGCTCAGCCGCCACCTAGGGAAACCTACCAAACCTGTGCATTTCTGAAAACTAGAGACCATGGGGCCTCCAAGAAGGGGTGACTTGTATGGCTCGGACCAGGTTCTGTTACCCAGAATCCTTTGCAAACCTCAAAATTTGGCTAGAAAAACACATGTTCCTCACATTTCTGTGGCAGAAAGTTCTGGAATCTGAGAGGAGCCACAAACGTCCTTCCACCCAGCGTTCCCCAGAGTCTCCCGATAAAAATGATACCTCACTTGTGTGGGTAGGCCTAGCGACCGCGACAGGAAACACCCCAAAGCGCAACGTGGACACATCCAAATTTTTTAAAGAAAACAGAGGTGTTTTTTGCAAAGTGCCTACTTTTAGATTTTGGCCTGTAGCGCAGCTGGCACCTAGGGAAACCTATCAAACCTGTGCATTTCTGAAAACTAGAGACCTAGGGAAATCCAAGATGGGGTGACTTGTGTGGCTCGGACCAGGTTCTGTTACCCAGAATCCTTTGCAAACCTCAAAATTTGGCTAAAAAAACACATGTTCCTCACATTTCTGTGGCAGAAAGTTCTGGAATCTGAGAGGAGCCACAAATTTCCTTCCACCCAGCGTTCCCCCATGTCTCCCGATAAAAATGATACCTCACTTGTGTGGGTAGGTCTAGCGCCCGCGACAGGAAACGCCCCAAAGCGCAATGTGGACACATCCAAATTTTTGAAAGAAAACAGAGGTGTTTTTTGCAAGGTGCCTACCTGTAGATTTTGGCCTCTAGCTCAGCCGCCAACTAGTGAAACCTACCAAACCTGTGCATTTCTGAAAACTAGAGACCATGGGGAATCCAAGATGGGGTGACTTGTGTGGCTCGGACCAGGTTCTGTTACCCAGAATCCTTTGCAAACGTCAAAATTTGGCTAAAAAAACACATGTTCCTCACATTTCTGTGGCAGAAAGTTCTGGAATCTGAGAGGAGCCACAAATTTCCTTCCACCCAGCGTTCCCCCACGTCTCCCGATAAAAATGATACCTCACTTGTGTGGGTAGGCCTAGCGCCCGCGACAGGAAACGCCCCAAAGCGCAACGTGGACACATCCAAATTGTTGAAAGAAAACAGAGGTGTTTTTTGAAAAGTGCATACCTGTAGATTTTGGCCTGTAGCTCAGCCGCCACCTAGGGAAACCTACCAAACCTGTGCATTTCCGAAAACTAGAGACCTAGGGGAATCCAAGATGGGGTGACTTGTGTGGCTCGGACCAGGTTCTGTTACCCAGAATCCTTTGCAAACCTCAAAATTTGGCTAAAAAAACACATGTTCCTCACATTTCTGTGGCAGAAAGTTCTGGAATCTGAGAGGAGCCACAAATTTCCTTCCACCCAGCGTTCCCCCACGTCTCCCGATAAAAATGATACCTCACTTGTGTGGGTAGGCCTTGCGCCCGCGACAGAAAATGCCCCAAAGCGCAACGTGGACACATCCAAATTTTTTAAAGAAAACAGAGGTGTTTTTTGCAAAGTGCCTACCTGTAGATTTTGGCCTGTAGCTCAGCCGCCACCTAGGGAAACCTACCAAACCTGTGCATTTCTGAAAACTAGAGACCTAGGGGAATCCAAGATGGGGTGACTTGTGTGGCTCGGACCAGGTTCTGTTACCCAGAATCCTTTGCAAACCTCAAAATTTGGCTACAAAAACACATGTTCCTCACATTTCTGTGGCAGAAAGTTCTGGAATATGAGAGGAGCCACAAATTTCCTTCCACCCAGCGTTCCCCCACGTCTCCCGATAAAAATGACACCTCACTTGTGTGGGTAGGCCTAGCGCCCGCGACAGGGAACGCCCCAAAGCGCAACGTGGACACATCCAAATTTTTGAAAGAAAACAGACGTGTTTTTTGCAAAGTGCCTACCTGTAGATTTTGGCCTGTAGCTAAGCCGGCACCTAGGGAAACCTACCAAACCTCTGTATTTCTGAAAACCAGAGACCTAGGGGAATCCAAGATGGGGTGACTTGTGTGGCTCGGACCAGGTTCTGTTACCCAGAATCCTTTGCAAACCTCAAAATTTGGCTAAAAAACACATGTTCCTCACATTTCTGTGGCAGAAAGTTCTGGAATCTGAGAGGAGCCACAAATTTCCTCCCACCCAGCGTTCCCCAAGTCTCCCGATAAAAATGATACCTCACTTGTGTGGGTAGGCCTAGCGCCCGCGAAAGGGAACGCCCCAAAGCGCAACGTGGACACATCCAAATTTTTGAATGAAAACAGAGGTGTTTTTTGCAAAGTGCCTACCTGTAGATTTTGGCCTCTAGCTCAGCCGCCACCTAGGGAAACCTACCAAACCTGTGCATTTCTGAAAACTAGAGACCATGGGGCCTCCAAGAAGGGGTGACTTGTATGGCTCGGACCAGGTTCTGTTACCCAGAATCCTTTGCAAACCTCAAAATTTGGCTAGAAAAACACATGTTCCTCACATTTCTGTGGCAGAAAGTTCTGGAATCTGAGAGGAGCCACAAACGTCCTTCCACCCAGCGTTCCCCCGAGTCTCCCGATAAAAATGATACCTCACTTGTGTGGGTAGGCCTAGCGACCGCGACAGGAAACACCCCAAAGCGCAACGTGGACACATCCAAATTTTTTAAAGAAAACAGAGGTGTTTTTTGCAAAGTGCCTACTTTTAGATTTTGGCCTGTAGCGCAGCTGGCACCTAGGGAAACCTATCAAACCTGTGCATTTCTGAAAACTAGAGACCTAGGGAAATCCAAGATGGGGTGACTTGTGTGGCTCGGACCAGGTTCTGTTACCCAGAATCCTTTGCAAACCTCACAATTTGGCTAAAAAACACATGTTCCTCACATTTCTGTGGCAGAAAGTTCTGGAATCTCAAAGGAGCCACAAATTTCCTTCCACCCAGCGTTCCCCCAAGTCTCCCGATAAAAATGATACCTCACTTGTGTGGGTAGGGCTAGCGCCCGCGACAGAAAGCACCCCAAAGCGCAACGTGGACACATCCAAATTTTTTTAAGAAAACATAGCTGTTTTTTGCAAAGTGCCTACCTGTAGATTTTGGCCTGTAGCTCAGCCGGCACCTAGGGAAACCTACCAAACCTGTGCATTTCTGAAAACTAGAAACCTTGGGGAATCCAAGATGGGGTGACTTGTGTGGCTCGGACCAGGTTCTGTTACCCAGAATCCTTTGCAAACCTCACAATTTGGCTAAAAAAACACATGTTCCTCACATTTCTGTGGCAGAAAGTTCTGGAATCTGAGAGGAGCCACAAATTTCCTTCCACCCAGCGTTCCCCCACGTCTCCCGATAAAAATGATACCTCACTTGTGTGGGTAGGCCTTGCGCCCGCGACAGAAAACGCCCCAAAGCGCAACGTGGACACATCCAAATTTTTTAAAGAAAACAGAGGTGTTTTTTGCAAAGTGCCTACCTGTAGATTTTGGCCTGTAGCTCAGCCGCCACCTAGGGAAACCTACCAAACCTGTGCATTTCTGAAAACTAGAGACCTAGGGGAATCCAAGATGGGGTGACTTGTGTGGCTCGGACCAGGTTCTGTTACCCAGAATCCTTTGCAAACCTCAAAATTTGGCTACAAAAACACATGTTCCTCTCATTTCTGTGGCAGAAAGTTCTGGAATATGAGAGGAGCCACAAATTTCCTTCCACCCAGCGTTCCCCCACGTCTCCCGATAAAAATGACACCTCACTTGTGTGGGTAGGCCTAGCGCCCGCGACAGGGAACGCCCCAAAGCGCAACGTGGACACATCCAAATTTTTGAAAGAAAACAAAGGTGTTTTTTGCAAAGTGCCTACCTGTAGATTTTGGCCTCTAGCTCAGCCGCCACCTAGGGAAACCTACCAAACCTGTGCATTTCTGAAAACTAGAGACCATGGGGCCTCCAAGAAGGGGTGACTTGTATGGCTCGGACCAGGTTCTGTTACCCAGAATCCTTTGCAAACCTCAAAATTTGGCTAGAAAAACACATGTTCCTCACATTTCTGTGGCAGAAAGTTCTGGAATCTGAGAGGAGCCACAAACGTCCTTCCACCCAGCGTTCCCCCGAGTCTCCCGATAAAAATGATACCTCACTTGTGTGGGTAGGCCTAGCGACCGCGACAGGAAACACCCCAAAGCGCAACGTGGACACATCCAAATTTTTTAAAGAAAACAGAGGTGTTTTTTGCAAAGTGCCTACTTTTAGATTTTGGCCTGTAGCGCAGCTGGCACCTAGGGAAACCTATCAAACCTGTGCATTTCTGAAAACTAGAGACCTAGGGAAATCCAAGATGGGGTGACTTGTGTGGCTCGGACCAGGTTCTGTTACCCAGAATCCTTTGCAAACCTCACAATTTGGCTAAAAAACACATGTTCCTCACATTTCTGTGGCAGAAAGTTCTGGAATCTCAAAGGAGCCACAAATTTCCTTCCACCCAGCGTTCCCCCAAGTCTCCCGATAAAAATGATACCTCACTTGTGTGGGTAGGGCTAGCGCCCGCGACAGAAAGCACCCCAAAGCGCAACGTGGACACATCCAAATTTTTTTAAGAAAACATAGCTGTTTTTTGCAAAGTGCCTACCTGTAGATTTTGGCCTGTAGCTCAGCCGGCACCTAGGGAAACCTACCAAACCTGTGCATTTCTGAAAACTAGAAACCTTGGGGAATCCAAGATGGGGTGACTTGTGTGGCTCGGACCAGGTTCTGTTACCCAGAATCCTTTGCAAACCTCACAATTTGGCTAAAAAAACACATGTTCCTCACATTTCTGTGGCAGAAAGTTCTGGAATCTGAGAGGAGCCACAAATTTCCTTCCACCCAGCGTTCCCCCACGTCTCCCGATAAAAATGATACCTCACTTGTGTGGGTAGGCCTTGCGCCCGCGACAGAAAACGCCCCAAAGCGCAACGTGGACACATCCAAATTTTTTAAAGAAAACAGAGGTGTTTTTTGCAAAGTGCCTACCTGTAGATTTTGGCCTGTAGCTCAGCCGCCACCTAGGGAAACCTACCAAACCTGTGCATTTCTGAAAACTAGAGACCTAGGGGAATCCAAGATGGGGTGACTTGTGTGGCTCGGACCAGGTTCTGTTACCCAGAATCCTTTGCAAACCTCAAAATTTGGCTACAAAAACACATGTTCCTCTCATTTCTGTGGCAGAAAGTTCTGGAATATGAGAGGAGCCACAAATTTCCTTCCACCCAGCGTTCCCCCACGTCTCCCGATAAAAATGACACCTCACTTGTGTGGGTAGGCCTAGCGCCCGCGACAGGGAACGCCCCAAAGCGCAACGTGGACACATCCAAATTTTTGAAAGAAAACAAAGGTGTTTTTTGCAAAGTGCCTACCTGTAGATTTTGGCCTGTAGCTAAGCCGGCACCTAGGGAAACCTACCAAACCTCTGTATTTCTGAAAACCAGAGACCTAGGGGAATCCAAGATGGGGTGACTTGTGTGGCTCGGACCAGGTTCTGTTACCCAGAATCCTTTGCAAACCTCAAAATTTGGCTAAAAAACACATGTTCCTCACATTTCTGTGGCAGAAAGTTCTGGAATCTGAGAGGAGCCACAAATTTCCTTCCACCCAGCGTTCCCCAAGTCTCCCGATAAAAATGATACCTCACTTGTGTGGGTAGGCCTAGCGCCCGCGACAGGGAACGCCCCAAAGCGCAACGTGGACACATCCAAATTTTTGAATGAAAACAGAGGTGTTTTTTGCAAAGTGCCTACCTGTAGATTTTGGCCTCTAGCTCAGCCGCCACCTAGGGAAACCTACCAAACCTGTGCATTTCTGAAAACTAGAGGCCATGGGGCCTCCAAGAAGGGGTGACTTGTATGGCTCGGACCAGGTTCTGTTACCCAGAATCCTTTGCAAACCTCAAAATTTGGCTAGAAAAACACATGTTCCTCACATTTCTGTGGCAGAAAGTTCTGGAATCTGAGAGGAGCCACAAACGTCCTTCCACCCAGCGTTCCCCCGAGTCTCCCGATAAAAATGATACCTCACTTGTGTGGGTAGGCCTAGCGACCGCGACAGGAAACACCCCAAAGCGCAACGTGGACACATCCAAATTTTTTAAAGAAAACAGAGGTGTTTTTTGCAAAGTGCCTACTTTTAGATTTTGGCCTGTAGCGCAGCTGGCACCTAGGGAAACCTATCAAACCTGTGCATTTCTGAAAACTAGAGACCTAGGGAAATCCAAGATGGGGTGACTTGTGTGGCTCGGACCAGGTTCTGTTTCCCAGAATCCTTTGCAAACCTCACAATTTGGCTAAAAAACACATGTTCCTCACATTTCTGTGGCAGAAAGTTCTGGAATCTCAAAGGAGCCACAAATTTCCTTCCACCCAGCGTTCCCCCAAGTCTCCCGATAAAAATGATACCTCACTTGTGTGGGTAGGGCTAGCGCCCGCGACAGGAAACACCCCAAAGCGCAACGTGGACACATCCAAATTTTTTAAAGAAAACATAGCTGTTTTTTGCAAAGTGCCTACCTGTAGATTTTGGCCTGTAGCTCAGCCGGCACCTAGGGAAACCTACCAAACCTGTGCATTTCTGAAAACTAGAAACCTTGGGGAATCCAAAATGGGGTGACTTGTGTGGCTCAGACCAGGTTCTGTTACCCAGAATCCTTTGCAAACCTCACAATTTGGCTAAAAAAACACATGTTCCTCACATTTCTGTGGCAAAAAGTTCTGGAATCTGAGAGGAGCCACAAATTTCCTTCCACCCAGCGTTCCCCCACGTCTCCCGATAAAAATGATACCTCACTTGTGTGGGTAGGCCTTGCGCCCGCGACAGAAAATGCCCCAAAGCGCAACGTGGACACATCCAAATTTTTTAAAGAAAACAGAGGTGTTTTTTGCAAAGTGCCTACCTGTAGATTTTGGCCTGTAGCTCAGCCGCCACCTAGGGAAACCTACCAAACCTGTGCATTTCTGAAAACTAGAGACCTAGGGGAATCCAAGATGGGGTGACTTGTGTGGCTCGGACCAGGTTCTGTTACCCAGAATCCTTTGCAAACCTCAAAATTTGGCTACAAAAACACATGTTCCTCACATTTCTGTGGCAGAAAGTTCTGGAATATGAGAGGAGCCACAAATTTCCTTCCACCCAGCGTTCCCCCACGTCTCCCGATAAAAATGACACCTCACTTGTGTGGGTAGGCCTAGCGCCCGCGACAGGGAACGCCCCAAAGCGCAACGTGGACACATCCAAATTTTTGAAAGAAAACAAAGGTGTTTTTTGCAAAGTGCCTACCTGTAGATTTTGGCCTGTAGCTAAGCCGGCACCTAGGGAAACCTACCAAACCTCTGTATTTCTGAAAACCAGAGACCTAGGGGAATCCAAGATGGGGTGACTTGTGTGGCTCGGACCAGGTTCTGTTACCCAGAATCCTTTGCAAACCTCAAAATTTGGCTAAAAAACACATGTTCCTCACATTTCTGTGGCAAAAAGTTCTGGAATCTGAGAGGAGCCACAAATTTCCTTCCACCCAGCGTTCCCCAAGTCTCCCGATAAAAATGATACCTCACTTGTGTGGGTAGGCCTAGCGCCCGCGACAGGGAACGCCCCAAAGCGCAACGTGGACACATCCAAATTTTTGAATGAAAACAGAGGTGTTTTTTGCAAAGTGCCTACCTGTAGATTTTGGCCTCTAGCTCAGCCGCCACCTAGGGAAACCTACCAAACCTGTGCATTTCTGAAAACTAGAGACCATGGGGCCTCCAAGAAGGGGTGACTTGTATGGCTCGGACCAGGTTCTGTTACCCAGAATCCTTTGCAAACCTCAAAATTTGGCTAGAAAAACACATGTTCCTCACATTTCTGTGGCAGAAAGTTCTGGAATCTGAGAGGAGCCACAAACGTCCTTCCACCCAGCGTTCCCCCGAGTCTCCCGATAAAAATGATACCTCACTTGTGTGGGTAGGCCTAGCGACCGCGACAGGAAACACCCCAAAGCGCAACGTGGACACATCCAAATTTTTTAAAGAAAACAGAGGTGTTTTTTGCAAAGTGCCTACTTTTAGATTTTGGCCTGTAGCGCAGCTGGCACCTAGGGAAACCTATCAAACCTGTGCATTTCTGAAAACTAGAGACCTAGGGAAATCCAAGATGGGGTGACTTGTGTGGCTCAGACCAGGTTCTGTTACCCAGAATCCTTTGCAAACCTCACAATTTGGCTAAAAAACACATGTTCCTCACATTTCTGTGGCAGAAAGTTCTGGAATCTCAAAGGAGCCACAAATTTCCTTCCACCCAGCGTTCCCCCAAGTCTCCCGATAAAAATGATACCTCACTTGTGTGGGTAGGGCTAGCGCCCGCGACAGGAAACACCCCAAAGCGCAACGTGGACACATCCAAATTTTTTAAAGAAAACATAGCTGTTTTTTGCAAAGTGCCTACCTGTAGATTTTGGCCTGTAGCTCAGCCGGCACCTAGGGAAACCTACCAAACCTGTGCATTTCTGAAAACTAGAAACCTTGGGGAATCCAAGATGGGGTGACTTGTGTGGCTCAGACCAGGTTCTGTTACCCAGAATCCTTTGCAAACCTCACAATTTGGCTAAAAAAACACATGTTCCTCACATTTCTGTGGCAAAAAGTTCTGGAATCTGAGAGGAGCCACAAATTTCCTTCCACCCAGCGTTCCCCCACGTCTCCCGATAAAAATGATACCTCACTTGTGTGGGTAGGCCTTGCGCCCGCGACAGAAAACGCCCCAAAGCGCAACGTGGACACATCCAAATTTTTTAAAGAAAACAGAGGTGTTTTTTGCAAAGTGCCTACCTGTAGATTTTGGCCTGTAGCTCAGCCGCCACCTAGGGAAACCTACCAAACCTGTGCATTTCTGAAAACTAGAGACCTAGGGGAATCCAAGATGGGTTGACTTGTGTGGCTCGGACCAGGTTCTGTTACCCAGAATCCTTTGCAAACCTCAAAATTTGGCGACAAAAACACATGTTCCTCACATTTCTGTGGCAGAAAGTTCTGGAATATGAGAGGAGCCACAAATTTCCTTCCACCCAGCGTTCCCCCACGTCTCCCGATAAAAATGACACCTCACTTGTGTGGGTAGGCCTAGCGCCCGCGACAGGGAACGCCCCAAAGCGCAACGTGGACACATCCAAATTTTTGAATGAAAACAGAGGTGTTTTTTGCAAAGTGCCTACCTGTAGATTTTGGCCTCTAGCTCAGCCGCCACCTAGGGAAACCTACCAAACCTGTGCATTTCTGAAAACTAGAGACCATGGGGCCTCCAAGAAGGGGTGACTTGTATGGCTCGGACCAGGTTCTGTTACCCAGAATCCTTTGCAAACCTCAAAATTTGGCTAGAAAAACACATGTTCCTCACATTTCTGTGGCAGAAAGTTCTGGAATCTGAGAGGAGCCACAAACGTCCTTCCACCCAGCGTTCCCCCGAGTCTCCCGATAAAAATGATACCTCACTTGTGTGGGTAGGCCTAGCGACCGCGACAGGAAACACCCCAAAGCGCAACGTGGACACATCCAAATTTTTTAAAGAAAACAGAGGTGTTTTTTGCAAAGTGCCTACTTTTAGATTTTGGCCTGTAGCGCAGCTGGCACCTAGGGAAACCTATCAAACCTGTGCATTTCTGAAAACTAGAGACCTAGGGAAATCCAAGATGGGGTGACTTGTGTGGCTCGGACCAGGTTCTGTTACCCAGAATCCTTTGCAAACCTCAAAATTTGGCTAAAAAAACACATGTTCCTCACATTTCTGTGGCAGAAAGTTCTGGAATCTGAGAGGAGCCACAAATTTCCTTCCACCCAGCGTTCCCCCATGTCTCCCGATAAAAATGATACCTCACTTGTGTGGGTAGGCCTAGCGCCCGCGACAGGAAACGCCCCAAAGCGCAATGTGGACACATCCAAATTTTTGAAAGAAAACAGAGGTGTTTTTTGCAAGGTGCCTACCTGTAGATTTTGGCCTCTAGCTCAGCCGCCAACTAGTGAAACCTACCAAACCTGTGCATTTCTGAAAACTAGAGACCATGGGGAATCCAAGATGGGGAGACTTGTGTGGCTCGGACCAGGTTCTGTTACCCAGAATCCTTTGCAAACGTCAAAATTTGGCTAAAAAAACACATGTTCCTCTCATTTCTGTGGCAGAAAGTTCTGGAATCTGAGAGGAGCCACAAATTTCCTTCCACCCAGCGTTCCCCCACGTCTCCCGATAAAAATGATACCTCACTTGTGTGGGTAGGCCTTGCGCCCGCGACAGAAAACGCCCCAAAGCGCAACGTGGACACATCCAAATTTTTTAAAGAAAACAGAGGTGTTTTTTGCAAAGTGCCTACCTGTAGATTTTGGCCTGTAGCTCAGCCGCCACCTAGGGAAACCTACCAAACCTGTGCATTTCTGAAAACTAGAGACCTAGGGGAATCCAAGATGGGGTGACTTGTGTGGCTCGGACCAGGTTCTGTTACCCAGAATCCTTTGCAAACCTCAAAATTTGGCTACAAAAACACATGTTCCTCACATTTCTGTGGCAGAAAGTTCTGGAATATGAGAGGAGCCACAAATTTCCTTCCACCCAGCGTTCCCCCACGTCTCCCGATAAAAATGACACCTCACTTGTGTGGGTAGGCCTAGCGCCCGCGACAGGGAACGCCCCAAAGCGCAACGTGGACACATCCAAATTTTTGAAAGAAAACAAAGGTGTTTTTTGCAAAGTGCCTACCTGTAGATTTTGGCCTGTAGCTAAGCCGGCACCTAGGGAAACCTACCAAACCTCTGTATTTCTGAAAACCAGAGACCTAGGGGAATCCAAGATGGGGTGACTTGTGTGGCTCGGACCAGGTTCTGTTACCCAGAATCCTTTGCAAACCTCAAAATTTGGCTAAAAAACACATGTTCCTCACATTTCTGTGGCAGAAAGTTCTGGAATCTGAGAGGAGCCACAAATTTCCTTCCACCCAGCGTTCCCCAAGTCTCCCGATAAAAATGATACCTCACTTGTGTGGGTAGGCCTAGCGCCCGCGACAGGGAACGCCCCAAAGCGCAACGTGGACACATCCAAATTTTTGAATGAAAACAGAGGTGTTTTTTGCAAAGTGCCTACCTGTAGATTTTGGCCTCTAGCTCAGCCGCCACCTAGGGAAACCTACCAAACCTGTGCATTTCTGAAAACTAGAGACCATGGGGCCTCCAAGAAGGGGTGACTTGTATGGCTCGGACCAGGTTCTGTTACCCAGAATCCTTTGCAAACCTCAAAATTTGGCTAGAAAAACACATGTTCCTCACATTTCTGTGGCAGAAAGTTCTGGAATCTGAGAGGAGCCACAAACGTCCTTCCACCCAGCGTTCCCCCGAGTCTCCCGATAAAAATGATACCTCACTTGTGTGGGTAGGCCTAGCGACCGCGACAGGAAACACCCCAAAGCGCAACGTGGACACATCCAAATTTTTTAAAGAAAACAGAGGTGTTTTTTGCAAAGTGCCTACTTTTAGATTTTGGCCTGTAGCGCAGCTGGCACCTAGGGAAACCTATCAAACCTGTGCATTTCTGAAAACTAGAGACCTAGGGAAATCCAAGATGGGGTGACTTGTGTGGCTCGGACCAGGTTCTGTTACCCAGAATCCTTTGCAAACCTCAAAATTTGGCTAAAAAAACACATGTTCCTTACATTTCTGTGGCAGAAAGTTCTGGAATCTGAGAGGAGCCACAAATTTCCTTCCACCCAGCGTTCCCCCATGTCTCCCGATAAAAATGATACCTCACTTGTGTGGGTAGGCCTAGCGCCCGCGACAGGAAACGCCCCAAAGCGCAATGTGGACACATCCAAATTTTTGAAAGAAAACAGAGGTGTTTTTTGCAAGGTGCCTACCTGTAGATTTTGGCCTCTAGCTCAGCCGCCAACTAGTGAAACCTACCAAACCTGTGCATTTCTGAAAACTAGAGACCATGGGGAATCCAAGATGGGGAGACTTGTGTGGCTCGGACCAGGTTCTGTTACCCAGAATCCTTTGCAAACGTCAAAATTTGGCTAAAAAAACACATGTTCCTCTCATTTCTGTGGCAGAAAGTTCTGGAATCTGAGAGGAGCCACAAATTTCCTTCCACCCAGCGTTCCCCCACGTCTCCCGATAAAAATGATACCTCACTTGTGTGGGTAGGCCTAGCGCCCGCGACAGGAAACGCCCCAAAGCGCAACGTGGACACATCCAAATTGTTGAAAGAAAACAGAGGTGTTTTTTGAAAAGTGCCTACCTGTAGATTTTGGCCTGTAGCTCAGCCGCCACCTAGGGAAACCTACCAAACCTGTGCATTTCCGAAAACTAGAGACCTAGGGGAATCCAAGATGGGGTGACTTGTGTGGCTCGGACCAGGTTCTGTTACCCAGAATCCTTTGCAAACCTCAAAATTTGGCTAAAAAAACACATGTTCCTCACATTTCTGTGGCAGAAAGTTCTGGAATCTGAGAGGAGCCTCAAATTTCCTTCCACCCAGCGTTCCCCCACGTCTCCCGATAAAAATGATACCTCACTTGTGTGGGTAGGCCTAGCGCCCGCGACAGGAAACGCCCCAAAGCGCAACGTGGACACATCCAAATTTTTTAAAGAAAAAGGTGTTTTTTGCAAAGTGCCTACCTGTAGATTTTGCCCTGTAGCTCAGCCGCCACCTAGGAAACCTACCAAACATGTGCATTTCTGAAAAAAAGAGACCTAGGGGATTCCAAGATGGGGTGACTTGTGTGGCTCGGACCAGGTTCTGTTACCCAGAATCCTTTGCAAACCTCTAAATTTGGCGAAAAAAAACACATTTTCCTCACATTTCTGTGGCAGAAAGTTCTGGAATCTGAGAGGAGCCACAAATTTCCTTCCACCCAGCGTTCCCACCGTCTCTCGATAAAAATGATACCTCACTTGTGTGGGTAGGCCTAGCGCTCGTTACAGGGAACGCCCCAAAGCGCAATGTGGACACATCCAAATTTTTGAAAGAAAACAGAGGTGTTTTTTGCAAAGTGCCTACCTGTAGATTTTGGCCTGTAGCTCAGCTGGCACTTAGGGATACCTACCAAACCTGTGCATTTATGAAAACTAGAGACCTAGGGGAATCCAAGATGGGGTGACTTGTGTGGCTCGGACCAGGTTCTGTTACCCAGTATCCTTTGCAAACCTCAAAATTTGGCAAAAAAAAAACATGTTACTCACATTTCTGTGGCAGAAAGTTCTGGAATCTGTGAGGAGCCACAAATTTCCTTCCACCCAGCGTTCCCCCACGTCTCCCGATAAAAATGATATCTCACTTGCGTGGATAGGCCAAGCGCCCGCAACAGGAATCGCCCCAAAGCGCAACGTGGACACATCCAAGTTTTTGATAGAAAACAGAGGTGTTTTTTGCAAAGTGCCTACCTGTAGATTTTGGCCTGTAGCTCAGCTAGCAACTAGGGAAACCTACCAAACCTGTGCATTTCTGAAAACTAGAGACCTAGGGGAATCCAAGATGGGGTGACTTGTGTGGCTCGGACCAGGTTCTGTTACCCAGAATCCTTTGCAAACCTCAAAATTTGGCTAAAAAAACACATGTTCCTCACATTTCTGTGGCAGAAAGTTCTGGAATCTGAGAGGAGTCACAAATTTCCTTCCACCCAGCGTTCCCCCTTGTCTCCCGATAAAAATGATACCTCACTTGTGTGGGTAGGCCTAGCGCCCGTGACAGGAAACGCCCCAAAGCGCAACGAGGACACATCCAAATTTTTGAATGAAAACAGAGGTGTTTTTTGCAAAGTGCCTACCTGTAGATTTTGGCCTCTAGCTCAGCCGCCAACTAGGGAAACCTACCAAACCTGTGCATTTCTGAAAACTAGAGACCATGGGGAATCCAAGATGGGGTGACTTGTGTGGCTCGGACCAGGTTCTGTTACCCAGAATCCTTTGCAAACCTCAAAATGTGGCTAAAAAAACACATGTTCCTCACATTTCTGTGGCAGAAAGTTGTGGAATCTGAGAGGAGCCACAAATTTCCTTCCACCCAGAGTTCCCCCACGTCTCCCGATAAAAATGATACCTCACTTGTGTGGGTAGGCCTAGCACCCGCGACAGGAAACGCCCCAAAGCGCAACGTGGACACATCCAAATTTTTGAAAGAAAACAGAGGTGTTTTTTGCAAAGTGCCTACCTGTAGATTTTGCCCTGTAGCTCAGCCGCCACCTAGGAAACCTACCAAACATGTGCATTTCTGAAAAAAAGAGACCTAGGGGATTCCAAGATGGGGTGACTTGTGTGGCTCGGACCAGGTTCTGTTACCCAGAATCCTTTGCAAACCTCTAAATTTGGCGAAAAAAACCACATTTTCCTCACATTTCTGTGGCAGAAAGTTCTGGAATCTGAGAGGAGCCACAAATTTCCTTCCACCCAGCGTTCCCACCGTCTCTCGATAAAAATGATACCTCACTTGTGTGGGTAGGCCTAGCGCCCGTTACAGGGAACGCCCCAAAGCGCAATGTGGACACATCCAAATTTTTGAAAGAAAACAGAGGTGTTTTTTGCAAAGTGCCTACCTGTAGATTTTGGCCTGTAGCTCAGCTGGCACTTAGGGATACCTACCAAACCTGTGCATTTATGAAAACTAGAGACCTAGGGGAATCCAAGATGGGGTGACTTGTGTGGCTCGGACCAGGTTCTGTTACCCAGTATCCTTTGCAAACCTCAAAATTTGGCAAAAAAAAAACATGTTACTCACATTTCTGTGGCAGAAAGTTCTGGAATCTGTGAGGAGCCACAAATTTCCTTCCACCCAGCGTTCCCCCACGTCTCCCGATAAAAATGATATCTCACTTGCGTGGATAGGCCAAGCGCCCGCAACAGGAATCGCCCCAAAGCGCAACGTGGACACATCCAAGTTTTTGATAGAAAACAGAGGTGTTTTTTGCAAAGTGCCTACCTGTAGATTTTGGCCTGTAGCTCAGCTAGCAACTAGGGAAACCTACCAAATCTGTGCATTTCTGAAAACTAGAGACCTAGGGGAATCCAAGATGGGGTGACTTGTGTGGCTCGGACCAGGTTCTGTTACCCAGAATCCTTTGCAAACCTCAAAATTTGGCTAAAAAAACACATGTTCCTCACATTTCTGTGGCAGAAAGTTCTGGAATCTGAGAGGAGTCACAAATTTCCTTCCACCCAGCGTTCCCCCTTGTCTCCCGATAAAAATGATACCTCACTTGTGTGGGTAGGCCTAGCGCCCGTGACAGGAAACGCCCCAAAGCGCAACGAGGACACATCCAAATTTTTGAATGAAAACAGGTGTTTTTTGCAAAGTGCCTACCTGTAGATTTTGGCCTCTAGCTCAGCCGCCAACTAGGGAAACCTACCAAACCTGTGCATTTCTGAAAACTAGAGACCATGGGGAATCCAAGATGGGGTGACTTGTGTGGCTCGGACCAGGTTCTGTTACCCAGAATCCTTTGCAAACCTCAAAATGTGGCTAAAAAAACACATGTTCCTCACATTTCTGTGGCAGAAAGTTGTGGAATCTGAGAGGAGCCACAAATTTCCTTCCACCCAGAGTTCCCCCACGTCTCCCGATAAAAATGATACCTCACTTGTGTGGGTAGGCCTAGCACCCGCGACAGGAAACGCCCCAAAGCGCAACGTGGACACATCCAAATTTTTGAAAGAAAACAGAGGTGTTTTTTGCAAAGTGCCTACCTGTAGATTTTGGCCTGTAGCTCAGCCGCCACCTAGGGAAACCTACCAAACCTGTGCATTTCTGAAAACTAGAGACCTAGGGGAATCCAAGATGGGGTGACTTGTGTGGCTCGGACCAGGTTCTGTTACCCAGAATCCTTTGCAAACCTCAAAATTTGGCTAAAAAAACACATGTTCCTCACATTTCTGTGGCAGAAAGTTCTGGAATCTGAGATGAGCCACAAATTTCTTCCACCCAGCGTTCCCCCACGTCTCCCGATAAAAATGATACCTCACTTGTGTGGGTAGGCCTAGCGCCCGCGACAGGAAACGCCCCAAAGCGCAACGTGGACACATCCAAATTTTTGAAAGAAAACAGAGGTGTTTTTTGCAAAGTGCCTACCTGTAGATTTTGGCCTGTAGCTCAGCCGCCACCTAGGGAAACCTACCAAACCTGTGCATTTCTGAAAACTAGAGACCTAGGGGAATCCAAGATGGGGTGACTTGTGTGGTTCGGACCAGGTTCTGTTACCCAGAATCCTTTGCAAACCTCAAAATTTGGCTAAAAAAACAGATGTTCCTCACATTTCTGTGGCAGAAAGTTCTGGAATCTGAGAGGAGCCACAAATTTCCTTCCACCCAGCGTTCCCCCACGTCTCCCGATAAAAATGATACCTCAATTGTGTGGGTAGGCCTAGCGCCCACGACAGGAAACGCCCCAAAGCGCAACGTGGACACATCCACATTTTTTAAAGAAAACAGAGGTGTTTTTTGCAAAGTGCCTACCTGTAGATTTTGGCCTGTAGCTCAGCTGGCACCTAGGGATACCTACCAAACCTGTGCATTTATGAAAACTAGAGACCATAGGGAATCCAAGATGGGGTGACTTGTGTGGCTCGGACCAGGTTCTGTTACCCAGAATCCTTTGCAAACCTCAAAATTTGGCTAAAAAAAAACATGTTCCTCACATTTCTGTGGCAGAAAGTTCTGGAATCTGAGATGAGACACAAACTTCCTTCCACCCAGCGTTCCCCCACGTCTCCCGATAAAAATGATACCTCAATTGTGTGGGTAGGCCTAGCGCCCACGACAGGAAAAGCCCCAAAGCGGAACGTTGACACATCCACATTTTTTAAAGAAAACAGAGGTGTTTTTTGCAAAGTGCCTACCTGTAGATTTTGGCCTGTAGCTCAACTGGCACCTAGGGATACCTACCAAACCTGTGCATTTATGAAAACTAGAGACCTAGGGGAATCCAAGATGGGGTGACTTGTGTGGCTCGGACCAGGTTCTGTTACCCAGTATCCTTTGCAAACCTCAAAATTTGGCTAAAAAAAAACATGTTCCTCACATTTCTGTGGCAGAAAGTTCTGGAATCTGGGAGGAGCCACAAATTTCCTTCCACCCAGCGTTCCCCCACGTCTCCCGATAAAAATGATACCTCACTTGTGTGGGTAGGCCTAGCGCCCGCGACAGGGAACGCCCCAAAGCGCAACGTGGACACATCCAAATTTTTGAAAGAAAACAGAGGTGTTTTTTGCAAAGTGCCTACCTGTAGATTTTGGCCTGTAGCTCAGCCGCCACCTAGGGAAACCTACCAAACCTGTGTATTTCTGAAAACTAGAGACCTAGGGGAATCCAAGATGGGGTGACTTGTGTGGCTCGGACCAGGTTCTGTTACCCAGAATCCTTTGCAAACCTCAAAATTTGGATAAAAAAACACATGTTCCTCACATTTCTGTGGCAGAAAGTGCTGGAATCTGAGATGAGCCACAAATTTCCTTCCACCCAGCGTTCCCCCACGTCTCCCGATAAAAATGATACCTCACTTGTGTGGGTAGGCCTAGCGCCCGCGACAGGAAACGCCCCAAAGCGCCACGTGGACACATCCAAATTTTTGAAAGAAAACAGAGGTGTTTTTTGCAAAGTGCCTACCTGTAGATTTTGGCCTGTAGCTCAGCCGCCACCTAGGGAAACTTACCAAACCTGTGCATTTCTGAAAACTAGAGACCTAGGGGAATCCAAGATGGGGTGACTTGTGTGGTTCGGGCCAGGTTCTGTTACCCAGAATCCTTTGCAAACCTCAAAATTTGGCTAAAAAAACAGATGTTCCTCACATTTCTGTGGCAGAAAGTTCTGGAATCTGAGAGGAGGCACAAATTTCCTTCCACCCAGCGTTCCCCCACGTCTCCCGATAAAAATGATACCTCAATTTTGTGGGTAGGCCTAGCGCCCACGACAGGAAACGCCCCAAAGCGCAACGTGGACACATCCACATTTTTGAAAGAAAACAGAGGTGTTTTTTGCAAAGTGCCTACCTGGAGATTTTGGCCTGTAACTCAGCCGGCACCTTTGTAAACCTACCAAACCTGTGCATTTCTGAAAACTATAGACCTAGGGGAATCCAAGATGGGGTGACTTGTGTGGCTCGGACCGGGTTCTGTTACCCAGAATCCTTTGCAAACCTCAAAATGTGGCTAAAAAAACACATGTTCCTCACATTTCTGTGGCAGAAAGTTCTGGAATCTGAGAGGAGCCACAAATTTCCTTCCACCCAGCATTCCCCCACGTCACTCGATAAAAATAATACCTCACTTGTGTGGGTAGGCCTAGCGCCCGCGACAGGAAACGCCCCAAAGCGCAACGTGGACACATCCAAATTTTTTAAAGAAAACAGAGGTGTTTTTTGCAAAGTGCTTACCCGTAGATTTTGGCCACTAGCTCAGCCGCCACGGTAGGCCTAGCGCCCGCCCCAAAGCGCAACGTGGACACATCCAAATTTTTGAAAGAAAACAGAGGTGTTTTTTGCAAAGTGCCTACCTGTAGATTTTGGCCTGTAACTCAGCCGGCACCTAGGGAAACCTACCAAACCTGTGGATTTCTGAAAACTAGAGACCTAGGGGAATCCAAGATGGGGTGACTTGTGTGGCTCGGACCAGGTTCTGTTACCCAGAATCCTTTGCAAACCTCAAAATTTGGCTAAAAAAAAACATGTTCCTCACATTTCTGTGGCAGAAAGTTGTGGAATCTGAGAGGAGCCACAAATTTCCTTCCACCCAGCGTTCCCCCTCGTCTCCCGATAAAAATAATACCTCACTTGTGTGGGTAGGCCTAGCGCCCGCAACAGGAAACGCCCCAAAGAGCAACGTGGACACATCCAAATTTTTGAAAGAAAACAGAGGTGTTTTTTGCAAAGTGCTTACCTGTAGATTTTGGCCACTAGCTCAGCCGCCACCTATGAAAACCTACCAAACCTGTGCATTTCTGAAAACTAGAGACCTAGGGGAATCCAAGATGGGGTGACTTGTGTGGCTCGGACCAGGTTCTGTTACCCAGAATCCTTTGCAAACCTCAAAATTTGGCTAAAAAACACATGTTCCTCACATTTCTGTGGCAGAAAGTTCTGGAATCTGAGAGGAGCCACAAATTTCCTTCCACCCAGCGTTCCCCCACGTCTCCCAATAAAAATGATACCTCACTTGTGTGGGTAGGCCTAGCGCCCGCAACAGGAATCGCCCCAAAGCGCAACGTGGACACATCCAAATTTTTGAAAGAAAACAGAGGTGTTTTTTGAATAGTGCCAACCTGCAGATTTTGGCCTCTAGCTCAGCCGCCACCTAGGGAAACCTACCAAACCTGTGCATTTCTGAAAACTAAAGACCATGGGGAATCCAAGATGGGGAGACTTGTATGGCTCGGACAAGGTTTTGTTACCCAGAATCCTTTGCAAACCTCAAAATTTGGCTAAAAAAACACATGTTCCTCACATGTCTGTGGCAGAAAGTTCTGGAATCTGAGAGGAGCCACAAATTTCTTTCCACCCAGCGTTCCCCCACGTCTCCCGATAAAAATGATACCTCACTTGTGTGGGTAGGCCTAGCGCCCGCGACAGGGAATGCCCCAAAGCGCAACGTGGACACATCCAAATTTTTGAAAGAAAACAGAGGTGTTTTTTGCAAAGTGCCTACCTGTAGATTTTGGCCTGTAGCTCAGCCGGCACCTAGGGAAACCTACCAAACCTGTGCATTTCTGAAAACTAGAGACCTAGGGGAATCCAAGATGGGGTGACTTGTGTGTCTCGGACCAGGTTCTGTTACCCAGAATCCTCCTTTGCAAACCTCAAAATTTGGCTAAAAAAACACATGTTCCTCTCATTTCTGTGGCAGAAAGTTCTGGAATCTGAGAGGAGCCACAAATTTCCTTCCACCCAGCGTTCCCCCAAGCCTCCTGATAAAAATGATACCTCACTTGTGTGGGTAGGCCTAGCGCCCGCGACAGGGAACGCCCCAAAGCGCAACGTGGACACATCCAAATTTTTGAAAGAAAACAGAGGTGTTTTTTGCAAAGTGCCTACCTGTAGATTTTGGCCTGTAGCTCAGCCGGCACCTAGGGAAACCTACCAAACCTGTGCATTTCTGAAAACTAGAAACCTTCGGGAATCCAAGATGGGGTGACTTGTGTGGCTCGGACCAGGTTCTGTTACCCAGAATCCTTTGCAAACCTCACAATTTGGCTAAAAAAACACATGTTCCTCACATTTCTGTGGCAGAAAGTTCTGGAATCTGAGAGGAGCCACACATTTCCTTCCACCCAGCGTTCCCCCACGTCTCCCGATAAAAATGATACCTCACTTGTGTGGGTAGGCCTAGCGCCCGTGACAGGAAACGCCCCAAAGCGCAACGTGGACACATCCCAAATTTTTGAAAGAAAACAGTGGTGTTTTTTGCAAAGTGCTTACCTGTAGATTTTGGCCACTAGCTCAGCCGCCACCTAGGGAAACCTACCAAACCTGTGCATTTCTGAAGACTAGAGACCTAGGGGAACCCAAGATGGGGTGACTTGTGTGGCTCGGACCAGGTTCAGTTACCCAGAATCCTTTGCAAACCTCAAAATTTGGTTAAAAAAACACATGTTCCTCACATTTCTGTGGCAGAAAGTTCTGGAATCTGGGAGGAGCCACAAATTTCCTTCCACGCAGCGTTCCCCCACGTCTCCCAATAAAAATGATACCTCACTTGTGTGGGTAGTCCTAGCGCCCGCAACAGGAAACGCCCCAAAGCGCAACGTGGACACATCCAAATTTTTGAAAGAAAACAGAGGTGTTTTTTGCAAAGTGCCTACCTGTAGATTTTGGCCTCTAGCTCAGCCGCCACCTGGGGAAACCTACCAAACCTGTGCATTTCTGAAAACTAGAGACCATGGGGAATCCAAGGTGGGGTGACTTGTGTGGCTCGGACCAGGTTCTGTTACCCAGAATCCTTTGCAAACCTCAAAATTTGGTTAAAAAAACACATGTTCCTCACATTTCTGTGGCAGAAAGTTCTGGAATCTGAGAGGAACCACAAATTTCCTTCCACCCAGCGTTCCCCCACGTCTCCCGATAAAAATGATACCTCACTTGTGTGGGTAGGCCTAGCGCCCGCGACAGGGAACGCCCAAAAGCGCAACGTGGACACATCCAAATTTTTGAAAGAAAACAGAGGTGTTTTTTGCAAAGTGCCTTCCTGTAGATTTTGGCCTGTAGCTCAGCCGGCAACTAGGGAAACCTACCAAACCTGTGCATTTCTGAAAACTAGAGACCATGGGGAATCCAAGATGGGGTGACTTGTGTGGCTCGGACCAGGTTCTGTTACCCAGAATCCTTTGCAAACCTCAAAATTTGGCTAAAAAACACATGTTCCTCACATTTCTGTGGCAGAAAGTTCTGGAATCTGAGAGGAACCACAAATTTCCTTCCACCCAGCGTTCCCCCACGTCTCCCGATAAAAATGATACCTCACTTGTGTGGGTAGGTCTAGCGCCCGCGACAGGGAACGCCCAAAAGCGCAACGTGGACACATCCAAATTTTTGAAAGAAAACAGAGGTGTTTTTTGCAAAGTGCCTACCTGTAGATTTTGCCCTGTAGCTCAGCCGGCACCTAGGGAAACCTACCAAACCTGTACATTTCTGAAAACTAGAGACCATGGGGAATCCAAGATGGGGTGACTTGTGTGGCTCGGACCAGGTTCTGTTACCCAGAATCCTTTGCAAACCTCAAAATTTGGCTAAAAACACACATGTTCCTCACATTTCTGTGGCAGAAAGTTCTAGAATCTGAGAGGAGCCACAAATGTCCTTCCACCCAGCGTTCCCCCACGTCTCCCGATAAAAATGATATCTCACTTGTGTGGGTAGGTCTAGCGCCCGCGACAGGAAACGCCCCAAAGCGCAACGTGGACACATCCAATTTTTTTAAAGAAAACAGAGGTGTTTTTTGCAAAGTGCCTACCTGTAGATTTTGGCCTGTAGCTCAGCCGCCACCTAGGGAAACCTACCAAACCTGTGCATTTCTGAAAACTAGAGACCAAGGGGAATCCAAGATGGGGTGACTTGTGTGGCTCGGACCAGGTTCTGTTACCCAGAATCCTTTGCAAACCTCAAAATCTGGCTAAACAAACACATGTTCCTCACATTTCTGTGGCAAAAAGTTCTGGAATCTGAGAGGAGCCACAAATTTCCTTCCACCCAGCGTTCCCCCAAGTCTCCCAATAAAAATGATACCTCACTTGTGTGGGTAGGCCTAGCGCCCGTGACAGGGAACGCCCCAAAGCGCAACGTGGACACATCCAAATTTTTGAAAGAAAACAGAGGTGTTTTTTGCAAAGTGCCTACATGTAGATTTTGGCCTGTAGCGCAGCTGGCACCTAGGGAAACCTACCAAACCTGTGCATTTCTGAAAACTAGAGACGTAGGGGAATCCAAGATGGGGTGACTTGTGTGGCTCGGACCAGGTTCTGTTACCCAGAATCCTTTGCAAACCACAAAATTTGGCGAAAAAAACACATTTTCCTCACATTTCTGTGGCAGAAAGTTCTGGAATCTGAGAGGAGCCACAAATTTCCTTCCACCCAGCGTTGCCCCACGTCTCTCGATAAAAATGATACCTCACTTGTGTGGGTAGGCCTAGCGCCCGTTACAGGGAACGCCCCAAAGCGCAACGTGGACACATCCAAATTTTTGAAAGAAAACAGAGGTGTTTTTTGCAAAGTGCCTACCTGTAGATTTTGGCCTCTAGCTCAGCCGCCACCTAGGGAAACCTACCAAACCTGTGCATTTCTGAAAACTAGAGACCATGGGGACTCCAAGATGGGGTGACTTGTATGGCTCGGACCAGGTTCTGTTACCCAGAATTCTTTGCAAACCTCAAAATTTGGCTAAAAAAACACACGTTCCTCTCATTTCTGTGGCAGAAAGTTCTGGAATCTGAGAGGAGCCACAAATTTCCTTCCACCCAGCGTTCCCCCACGTCTCCTGATAAAAATGATATCTCACTTGTGTGGGTAGGTCTAGCGCCCACGACAGGAAACGCCCCAAAGCACAACGTGGACACATCCAATTTTTTGAAAGAAAACAGAGGTGTTTTTGCAAAGTGCCTACCTGTAGATTTTGGCCTGTAGCTCAGCCGCCACCTAGGGAAACCTACCAAACCTGTGCATTTCTGAAAACTAGAGACCATGGGAAATCCAAGATGGGGTGACTTGTGTGGCTCGGACCAGGTTCTGTTACCCAGAATCCTTTGCAAACCTCAAAATTTGGCTAAAAACACACTTGTTCCTCACATTTCTGTGGCAGAAAGTTCTGGAATCTGAGAGGAGCCACAAATTTCCTTCCACCCAGCGTTCCCCCACGTATCCCGATAAAAATGAAATCTCACTTGTGTGGGTAGGTCTAGCGCCCGCGACACAAAACGCCCCAAAGCGCAACATGGACACATCCAATTTTTTGTAAGAAAACAGAGGTGTTTTTTGCAAAGTGCCTACCTGTAGATTTTGGCCTGTAGCTCAGCCACCACCTAGGGAAACCTACCAAACCTGTGCATTTCTGAAAACTAGAGACCATGGGGAATCCAAGATCGGGTGACTTGTGTGGCTCGGACCAGGTTCTGTTACCCAGAATCCTTTGCAAACCTCAAAATTTGGCTAAAAAAACACATGTTCCTCACATTTCTGTGGCAGAAAGTTGAGGAATCTGAGAGGAGCCACAAATTTCCTTCCACCCAGCGTTCCCCCACGTCACCCGATAAAAATAATACCTCACTTGTGTGGGTAGGCCTAGCGCCTGTGACAGGAAACGCCCCAAAGCGCAACGTGGACACATCCAAATTTTTGAAAGAAAACAGAGGTGTTTTTTGCAAAGTGCTTACCTGTAGATTTTGGCCACTAGCTCAGCCGCCACCTAGGGAAACCTACCAAACCTGTGCATTTCTGAAAACTAGAGACCTAGGGGAACCCAGGATGGGGTTACTTGTGTGGCTCGGACCAGGTTCTGTTCCCCAGAATCCTTTGCAAACCTCAAAATTTGGCTAAAAAACACATGTTCCTCACATTTCTGTGGCAGAAAGTTCTGGAATCTGAGAGGAGCCACAAATTTCCTTCCACCCAGCGTTCCCCCACGTCTCCCGATAAAAATGATACCTCACTTGTGTGGGTAGGCCTAGCGCCCGCGACAGGGAACGCCCCAAAGCGCAACGTGGAAACATCCAAATTTTTGAATGAAAACAGAGGTGTTTTTTTGCAAAGTGCCTATCTGTAGATTTTGGCCTCTAGCTCAGCCGCCACCTGGGGAAACCTACCAAACCTGTGCATTTCTGAAAACTAGAGACCATGGGGAATCCAGGATGGGGTGACTTGTGTGGCTCGGACTAGGTTCTGTTACCCAGAATCATTTGCAAACCTCAAAATTTGGCTAAAAAAACACATGTTCCTCACATTTCTGTGGCAGAAAGTTCTGGAATCTGAGAGGAACCACAAATTTCCTTCCACCCAGCGTTCCCCCATGTCTCTGATAAAAATGATATCTCACTTGTGTGGGTAGGCCTAGCGCCCGCGACAGGGAACGCCCCAAATCGCAACGTGGACACATCCAATTTTTTTAAAGAAAACAGAGGTGTTTTTTGCAAAGTGCCTACCTGTAGATTTTGGCCTGTAACTCAGCCGGCACCTTTGTAAACCTACCAAACCTGTGCATTTCTGAAAACTAGAGACCTAGGGGAATCCAAGATGGGGTGACTTGTGTGGCTCGGACCAGGTTCTGTTACCCAGAATCCTTTGCAAACTTCAAAATTTGGCTAAAAAAACACATGTTCCTCACATTTCTGTGGCAGAAAGTTCTGGAATCTGAGAGGAGCCACAAATTTCCTTCCACTCAGCATTCCCCCACGTCTCCCGATAAAAATAATACCTCACTTGTGTGGGTAGGCCTAGCGCCCGCGACAGGAAACGCCCCAAAGCGCAACGTGGACACATCCAAATTTTTGAAAGAAAACAGAGGTGTTTTTTGCAAAGTGCTTACCTGTAGATTTTGGCCACTAGCTCAGCCGCCACGGTAGGCCTAGCGCCCGCCCCAAAGCGCAACGTGGACACATCCAAATTTTTGAAAGAAAACAGAGGTGTTTTTTTGCAAAGTGCCTACCTGTAGATTTTGGCCTGTAACTCAGCCGGCACCTAGGGAAACCTACCAAACCTGTGCATTTCTGAAAACTAGAGACCTAGGGGAATCCAAGATCGGGTGACTTGTGTGGCTCGGACCAGGTTCTGTTACCCAGAATCCTTTGCAAACCTCAAAATTTGGCTAAAAAAGACATGTTCCTCACATTTCTGTGGCAGAAAGTTCTGGAATCTGAGAGGAGCCACAAATTTCCTTCCACCCAGCGTTCCCCCACGTCTCCCAATAAAAATGATACCTCACTTGTGTGGGTAGGCCTAGCGCCCGCAACAGGAATCACCCCAAAGCGCAACGTTGACACATCCAAATTTTTGAAAGAAAACAGAGGTGTTTTTTGCATAGTGCCTACCTGTAGATTTTGGCCTCTAGCTCAGCCGCCACCTAGGGAAACCTACCAAACCTGTGCATTTCTGAAAAATAGAGACGATGGGGAATCCAAGATGGGGAGACTTGTATGTCTCGGACAAGGTTTTGTTACCCAGAATCCTTTGCAAACCTCAAAATTTGGCTAAAAAAACACATGTTCCTCACATGTCTGTGGCAGAAAGTTCTGGAATCTGAGAGGAGCCACAAATTTCCTTCCACCCAGCGTTCCCCCACGTCTCCCGATAAAAATGATACCTCACTTGTGTGGGTAGGCCTAGCGCCCGCGACAGGGAACGCCCCAAAGCGCAACGTGGACACATCCAAATTTTAGAAAGAAAACAGAGGTGTTTTTTGCAAAGTGCCTACCTGTAGATTTTGGCCTGTAGCTCAGCCGGCACCTAGGGAAACCTACCAAACCTGTGCATTTCTGAAAACTAGATACCTAGGGGAATCCAAGATGGGGTGACTTGTGTGGTTCGGGCCAGGTTCTGTTACCCAGAATCCTTTGCAAACCTCAAAATTTGGCTAAAAAAACAGATGTTCCTCACATTTCTGTGGCAGAAAGTTCTGGAATCTGAGAGGAGCCACAAATTTCCTTCCACCCAGCGTTCCCCCACGTCTCCCGATAAAAATGATACCTCAATTGTGTGGTTAGGCCTAGCGCCCACGACAGGAAACGCCCCAAAGCGCAACGTGGACACATCCACATTTTTGAAAGAAAACAGAGGTGTTTTTTGCAAAGTGCCTACCTGGAGATTTTGGCCTGTAACTCAGCCGGCACCTTTGTAAACCTACCAAACCTGTGCATTTCTGAAAACTATAGACCAAGGGGAATCCAAGATGGGGTGACTTGTGTGGCTCGGACCGGGTTCTGTTACCCAGAATCCTTTGCAAACCTCAAAATTTGGCTAAAAAAACACATGTTCCTCACATTCTGTGGCAGAAAGTTCTGGAATCTGAGAGGAGCCACAAATTTCCTTCCACCCAGCATTCCCCCACGTCACTCGATAAAAATGATACCTCACTTGTGTGGGTAGGCCTAGCGCCCGCGACAGGAAACGCCCCAAAGCGCAACGTGGACACATCCAAATTTTTGAAAGAAAACAGAGGTGTTTTTTGCAAAGTGCTTACCCGTAGATTTTGGCCACTAGCTCAGCCGCCACGGTAGGCCTAGCGCCCGCCCCAAAGCGCAACGTGGACACATCCAAATTTTTGAAAGAAAACAGAGGTGTTTTTTGCAAAGTGCCTACCTGTAGATTTTGGCCTGTAACTCAGCCGGCACCTAGGGAAACCTACCAAACCTGTGCATTTCTGAAAACTAGAGACCTAGGGGAATCCAAGATGGGGTGACTTGTGTGGCTCGGACCAGGTTCTGTTACCCAGAATCCTTTGCAAACCTCAAAATTTGGCTAAAAAAAAACATGTTCCTCACATTTCTGCGGCAGAAAGTTGTGGAATCTGAGAGGAGCCACAAATTTCCTTCCACCCAGCGTTCCCCCTCGTCTCCCGATAAAAATAATACCTCACTTGTGTGGGTAGGCCTAACGCCCGCAACAGGAAACGCCCCAAAGAGCAACGTGGACACATCCAAATTTTTAAAAGAAAACAGAGGTGTTTTTTGCAAAGTGCTTACCTGTAGATTTTGGCCACTAGCTCAGCCGCCACCTATGGAAACCTACCAAACCTGTGCATTTCTGAAAACTAGAGACCTAGGGGAATCCAAGATGGGGTGACTTGTGTGGCTCGGACCAGGTTCTGTTACCCAGAATCCTTTGCAAACCTCAAAATTTGGCTAAAAAAACACATGTTCCTCACATTTCTGTGGCAGAAAGTTCTGGAATCTGAGAGGAGCCACAAATTTCCTTCCACCCAGCGTTCCCCCACGTCTCCCAATAAAAATGATACCTCACTTGTGTGGGTAGGCCTAGCGCCCGCAACAGGAATCGCCCCAAAGCGCAACGTGGACACATCCAAATTTTTGAAAGAAAACAGAGGTGTTTTTTGCATAGTGCCTACCTGTAGATTTTGGCCTCTAGCTCAGCCGCCACCTAGGGAAACCTACCAAACCTGTGCATTTCTGAAAACTAGAGACCATGGGGAATCCAAGATGGGGAGACTTGTATGGCTCGGACAAGGTTTTGTTACCCAGAATCCTTTGCAAACCTCAAAATTTGGCTAAAAAAACACATGTTCCTCACATGTCTGTGGCAGAAAGTTCTGGAATCTGAGAGGAGCCACAAATTTCCTTCCACCCAGCGTTCCCCCACGTCTCCCGATAAAAATGATACCTCACTTGTGTGGGTAGGCCTAGCGCCCGCGACAGGGAACGCCCCAAAGCGCAACGTGGACACATCCAAATTTTTGAAAGAAAACAGAGGTATTTTTTGCAAAGTGCCTACCTGTAGATTTTGGCCTGTAGCTCAGCCGGCACCTAGGGAAACCTACCAAACCTGTGCATTTCTGAAAACTAGAGACCTAGGGGAATCCAAGATGGGGTGACTTGTGTGGCTCGGACCAGGTTCTGTTACCCAGAATCCTCCTTTGCAAACCTCAAAATTTGGCTAAAAAAACACATGTTCCTCACATTTCTGTGGCAGAAAGTTCTGGAATCTGAGAGGAGCCACAAATTTCCTTCCACCCAGCGTTCCCCCAAGCCTCCTGATAAAAATGATACCTCACTTGTGTGGGTAGGCCTAGCGCCCGCGACAGGGAACGCCCCAAAGCGCAACGTGGACACATCCAAATTTTTGAAAGAAAACAGAGGTGTTTTTTGCAAAGTGCCTACCTGTAGATTTTGGCCTGTAGCTCAGCCGGCACCTAGGGAAACCTACCAAACCTGTGCATTTCTGAAAACTAGAAACCTTCGGGAATCCAAGATGGGGTGACTTGTGTGGCTCGGACCAGGTTCTGTTACCCAGAATCCTTTGCAAACCTCACAATTTGGCTAAAAAAACACATGTTCCTCACATTTCTGTGGCAGAAAGTTCTGGAATCTGAGAGGAGCCACACATTTCCTTCCACCCAGCGTTCCCCCACGTCTCCCGATAAAAATGATACCTCACTTGTGTGGGTAGGCCTTGCGCCCGCGACAGGAAATGCCCCAAAGCGCAACGTGGACACATCCAAATTTTTGAAAGAAAACAGAGGTGTTTTTTGCAAAGTGCCTACCTGTAGATTTTGGCCTGTAGCTCAGCCGCCACCTAGGGAAACCTACCAAACCTGTGCATTTCTGAAAACTAGAGACCTAGGGGAATCCAAGATGGGGTGACTTGTGTGGCTCGGACCAGGTTCTGTTACCCAGAATCCTTTGCAAACCTCAAAATTTGGCTACAAAAACATATGTTCCTCACATTTCTGTGGCAGAAAGTTCTGGAATATGAGAGGAGCCACAAATTTCCTTCCACCCAGCGTTCCCCCACGTCTCCCGATAAAAATGACACCTCACTTGTGTGGGTAGGCCTAGCGCCCGCGACAGGGAACGCCACAAAGCGCAACGTGGACACATCCAAATTTTTGAAAGAAAAAAGAGGTGTTTTTTGCAAAGTGCCTACCTGTAGATTTTGGCCTGTAGCTCAGCCGGCACCTAGGGAAACCTACCAAACCTCTGTATTTCTGAAAACTAGAGACCTAGGGGAATCCAAGATGGGGTGACTTGTGTGGCTCGGACCAGGTTCTGTTACCCAGAATCCTTTGCAAACCTCAAAATTTGGCTAAAAAACACATGTTCCTCACATTTCTGTGGCAGAAAGTTCTGGAATCTGAGAGGAGCCACAAATTTCCTTCCACCCAGCGTTCCCCCACGTCTCTCGATAAAAATGATACCTCACTTGTGTGGGTAGGCCTAGCGCCCGCGACAGGAAACGCCCCAAAGCGCAACGTGGACACATCCAAATTTTTGAAAGAAAACAGAGGTGTTTTTTGCAAAGTGCCTACCTGTAGATTTTGGCCTGTAACTCAGCCGGCACCTTTGTAAACCTACCAAACCTGTGCATTTCTGAAAACTAGAGACCTAGGGGAATCCAAGATGGGGTGACTTGTGTGGCTCGGACCAGGTTCTGTTACCCAGAATCCTTTGCAAACCTCAAAATTTGGCTAAAAAAACACATGCTCCGCACATTCCTGTGGCAGAAAGTTGTGGAATCTGAGAGGAGCCACAAATTTCCTTCCACCCAGCGTTCCCCCACGTCTCTCGATAAAAATTATACCTCACTTTTGTGGGTAGGCCTAGCGCCCGCGACAGGAAACGCCCCAAAGCGCAACGTGGACACATCCAAATTTTTGAAAGAAAACAGAGGTGTTTTTTGCAAAGTGCTTACCTGTAGATTTTGGCCACTAGCTCAGCCGCCACGGTAGGCCTAGCGCCCGCCCCAAAGCGCAACGTGGACACATCCAAATTTTTGAAAGAAAACAGAGGTGTTTTTTGCAAAGTGCCTACCTGTAGATTTTGGCCTGTAACTCAGCCGGCACCTAGGGAAACCTACCAAACCTGTGCATTTCTGAAAACTAGAGACCTAGGGGTACCCAGGATGGGGTGACTTGTGTGGCTCGAACCAGGTTCTGTTACCCAGAATCCTTTGCAAACCTCAAAATTTGGCTAAAAAACACATGTTCCTCACATTTCTGTGGCAGAAAGTTCTAGAATCTGAGAGGAGCCACAAATTTCCTTCCACCCAGTGTTCCCCCAAGTCTCCCGATAAAAATGATACCTCACTTGTGTGGGTAGGCCTAGCGCCCGCGACAGGGAACGCCCTAAAGCGCAACGTGGACACATCCAAATTTTTGAAAGAAAACAGAGGTGTTTTTTGCAAAGTGCCTACCTGTAGATTTTGGCCTGTAGCTCAGCCGGCACCTAGGGAAACCTTCCAAACCTGTGCATTTCTGAAAACTAGAGACCTAGGGAAATCCAAGATGGGGTTACTTGTGTGGCTCGGACCAGGTTCTGTTACCCAGAATCCTTTGCAAACCTCAAAATTTGGCTAAAAAACACATGTTCCTCACATTTCTGTGGCAGAAAGTTCTGGAATCTGAGAGGAGCCACAAATTTCCTTCCACCCAGCGTTCCCCCAAGTCTCCCGATAAAAATGATACCTCACTTGTGTGGGTAGGCCTAGCGCCTGCGACAGGAAACACCCCAAAGCGCAACGTGGACACATCCAAATTTTTGAAAGAAAACAGAGGTGTTTTTTGCAAAGTGCCTACCTGCAGATTTTGGCCTGTAGCTCAGCCGGCACCTAGGGAAACCTACCAAACCTGTGCATTTCTGAAAACTAGAGACCTAGAGGAATCCAAGATGGGGTGACTTGTGTGTCTCGGACCAGGTTCTGTTACCTAGAATCCTTTGCAAACCTCAAAATTTGGCGAAAAAAACACATGTTCCTCACATTTCTGTGGCAGAAAGTTGTGGAATCTGAGAGGAGCCACAAATTTCCTTCCACCCAGCGTTCCCCCACGTCACCCGATAAAAATAATACCTCACTTGTGTGGGTAGGCCTAGCGCCCGTGACAGGAAACGCCCCAAAGCGCAACGTGGACACATCCAAATTTTTGAAAGAAAACAGTGGTGTTTTTTGCAAAGTGCTTACCTGTAGATTTTGGCCACTAGCTCAGTCGCCACCTAGGGAAACCTACCAAACCTGTGCATTTCTGAAAACTAGAGACCTAGGGGAACCCAGGATGGGGTGACTTGTGTGGCTCGGACCAGGTTCTGTTACCCAGAATCCTTTGCAAACCTCAAAATTTGGCTAAAAAAACACATGTTCCTAACATTTCTGTGGCAGAAAGTTCTGGAATCTGGGAGGAGCCACAAATTTCCTTCCACGCAGCGTTCCCCCACGTCTCCCAATAAAAATGATACCTCACTTGTGTGGGCAGTCCTAGCGCCCGCAACAGGAAACGCCCCAAAGCGCAACGTGGACACATCCAAATTTTTGAAAGAAAACAGAGGTGTTTTTTGCAAACTGCCTACCTGTAGATTTTGGCCTCTAGCTCAGCCACCACCTGGGGAAACCTACCAATCCTGTGCATTTCTGAAAACTAGAGACCATGGGGAATCCAAGATGGGGTGACTTGTGTGGCTCGGACCAGGTTCTGTTACCCAGAATCCTTTGCAAACCTCAAAATTTGGCAAAAAAAACACATGTTCCTCACATTTCTGTGGCAGAAAGTTGTGGAATCTGAGAGGAGCCCCAAATTTCCTTCCACCCAGCGTTCCCCCACGTCACCCGATAAAAATAATACCTCACTTGTGTGGGTAGGCCTAGCGCCCGTGACAGGAAACGCCCCAAAGCGCAACGTGGACACATCCAAATTTTTGAAAGAAAACAGTGGTGTTTTTTGCAAAGTGCTAACCTGTAGATTTTGGCCACTAGCTCAGCCGCCACCTAGGGAAACCTACCAAACCTGTGCATTTCTGAAAACTAGAGACCTAGGGGAACCCAGGATGGGGTGACTTGTGTGGCTCGGACCAGGTTCTGTTACCCAGAATCCTTTGCAAACCTCAAAATTTGGCTAAAAAACACATGTTCCTCTCATTTCTGTGGCAGAAAGTTCTGGAATCTGAGAGGAGCCACAAATTTCCTTCCACCCAGCGTTCCCCCACGTCTCCCGATAAAAATGATACCTCACTTGTGTGGGTAGGCCTAGCGCCCGCGACAGGGAACGCCCTAAAGCGCAACGTGGACACATCCAAATTTTTGAAAGAAAACAGAGGTGTTTTTTGCAAAGTGCCTACCTGTAGATTTTGGCCTGTAGCTCAGCCGGCACCTGGGGAAACCTTTCAAACCTGTGCATTTCTGAAAACTAGAGACCTAGGGGAATCCAAGATGGGGTGACTTGTGTGGCTCGGACCAGGTTCTGTTACCCAGAATCCTTTGCAAACCTCAAAATTTGGCTAAAAAACACATGTTCCTCACATTTCTGTGGCAGAAAGTTGTGGAATCTGAGAGGAGCCACAAATTTCCTTCCACCCAGCGTTCCCCCATGTCTCCCGATAAAAATGATACCTCACTTGTGTGGGTAGGCCTAGCGCCCGCGACAGGGAACGCCCAAAAGCGCAACGTGGACACATCCAAATTTTTGAAAGAAAACAGAGGTGTTTTTTGCAAAGTGCCTTCCTGTAGATTTTGGCCTGTAGCTCAGCCGGCAACTAGGGAAACCTACCAAACCTGTGCATTTCTGAAAACTAGAGACCATGGGGAATCCAAGATGGGGTGACTTCAGTGGCTCGGACCAGGTTCTGTTACCCAGAATCCTTTGCAAACCTCAAAATTTGGCTAAAAAACACATGTTCCTCACATTTCTGTGGCAGAAAGTTGTGGAATCTGAGAGGAGCCACAAATTTCCTTCCACCCAGCGTTCCCCCACGTCACCCGATAAAAATAATACCTCACTTGTGTGGGTAGGCCTAGCGCCCGCGACAGGGAACGCCACAAAGCGCAACGTGGACACATCCAAATTTTTGAAAGAAAAAAGAGGTGTTTTTTGCAAAGTGCCTACCTGTAGATTTTGGCCTGTAGCTCAGCCGGCACCTAGGGAAACCTACCAAACCTCTGTATTTCTGAAAACTAGAGACCTAGGGGAATCCAAGATGGGGTGACTTGTGTGGCTCGGACCAGGTTCTGTTACCCAGAATCCTTTGCAAACCTCAAAATTTGGCTAAAAAACACATGTTCCTCACATTTCTGTGGCAGAAAGTTCTGGAATCTGAGAGGAGCCACAAATTTCCTTCCACCCAGCGTTCCCCCACGTCTCTCGATAAAAATGATACCTCACTTGTGTGGGTAGGCCTAGCGCCCGCGACAGGAAACGCCCCAAAGCGCAACGTGGACACATCCAAATTTTTGAAAGAAAACAGAGGTGTTTTTTGCAAAGTGCCTACCTGTAGATTTTGGCCTGTAACTCAGCCGGCACCTTTGTAAACCTACCAAACCTGTGCATTTCTGAAAACTAGAGACCTAGGGGAATCCAAGATGGGGTGACTTGTGTGGCTCGGACCAGGTTCTGTTACCCAGAATCCTTTGCAAACCTCAAAATTTGGCTAAAAAAACACATGCTCCGCACATTCCTGTGGCAGAAAGTTGTGGAATCTGAGAGGAGCCACAAATTTCCTTCCACCCAGCGTTCCCCCACGTCTCTCGATAAAAATTATACCTCACTTTTGTGGGTAGGCCTAGCGCCCGCGACAGGAAACGCCCCAAAGCGCAACGTGGACACATCCAAATTTTTGAAAGAAAACAGAGGTGTTTTTTGCAAAGTGCTTACCTGTAGATTTTGGCCACTAGCTCAGCCGCCACGGTAGGCCTAGCGCCCGCCCCAAAGCGCAACGTGGACACATCCAAATTTTTGAAAGAAAACAGAGGTGTTTTTTGCAAAGTGCCTACCTGTAGATTTTGGCCTGTAACTCAGCCGGCACCTAGGGAAACCTACCAAACCTGTGCATTTCTGAAAACTAGAGACCTAGGGGTACCCAGGATGGGGTGACTTGTGTGGCTCGAACCAGGTTCTGTTACCCAGAATCCTTTGCAAACCTCAAAATTTGGCTAAAAAACACATGTTCCTCACATTTCTGTGGCAGAAAGTTCTAGAATCTGAGAGGAGCCACAAATTTCCTTCCACCCAGTGTTCCCCCAAGTCTCCCGATAAAAATGATACCTCACTTGTGTGGGTAGGCCTAGCGCCCGCGACAGGGAACGCCCTAAAGCGCAACGTGGACACATCCAAATTTTTGAAAGAAAACAGAGGTGTTTTTTGCAAAGTGCCTACCTGTAGATTTTGGCCTGTAGCTCAGCCGGCACCTAGGGAAACCTTCCAAACCTGTGCATTTCTGAAAACTAGAGACCTAGGGAAATCCAAGATGGGGTTACTTGTGTGGCTCGGACCAGGTTCTGTTACCCAGAATCCTTTGCAAACCTCAAAATTTGGCTAAAAAACACATGTTCCTCACATTTCTGTGGCAGAAAGTTCTGGAATCTGAGAGGAGCCACAAATTTCCTTCCACCCAGCGTTCCCCCAAGTCTCCCGATAAAAATGATACCTCACTTGTGTGGGTAGGCCTAGCGCCTGCGACAGGAAACACCCCAAAGCGCAACGTGGACACATCCAAATTTTTGAAAGAAAACAGAGGTGTTTTTTGCAAAGTGCCTACCTGCAGATTTTGGCCTGTAGCTCAGCCGGCACCTAGGGAAACCTACCAAACCTGTGCATTTCTGAAAACTAGAGACCTAGAGGAATCCAAGATGGGGTGACTTGTGTGTCTCGGACCAGGTTCTGTTACCTAGAATCCTTTGCAAACCTCAAAATTTGGCGAAAAAAACACATGTTCCTCACATTTCTGTGGCAGAAAGTTGTGGAATCTGAGAGGAGCCACAAATTTCCTTCCACCCAGCGTTCCCCCACGTCACCCGATAAAAATAATACCTCACTTGTGTGGGTAGGCCTAGCGCCCGTGACAGGAAACGCCCCAAAGCGCAACGTGGACACATCCAAATTTTTGAAAGAAAACAGTGGTGTTTTTTGCAAAGTGCTTACCTGTAGATTTTGGCCACTAGCTCAGTCGCCACCTAGGGAAACCTACCAAACCTGTGCATTTCTGAAAACTAGAGACCTAGGGGAACCCAGGATGGGGTGACTTGTGTGGCTCGGACCAGGTTCTGTTACCCAGAATCCTTTGCAAACCTCAAAATTTGGCTAAAAAAACACATGTTCCTAACATTTCTGTGGCAGAAAGTTCTGGAATCTGGGAGGAGCCACAAATTTCCTTCCACGCAGCGTTCCCCCACGTCTCCCAATAAAAATGATACCTCACTTGTGTGGGCAGTCCTAGCGCCCGCAACAGGAAACGCCCCAAAGCGCAACGTGGACACATCCAAATTTTTGAAAGAAAACAGAGGTGTTTTTTGCAAACTGCCTACCTGTAGATTTTGGCCTCTAGCTCAGCCACCACCTGGGGAAACCTACCAATCCTGTGCATTTCTGAAAACTAGAGACCATGGGGAATCCAAGATGGGGTGACTTGTGTGGCTCGGACCAGGTTCTGTTACCCAGAATCCTTTGCAAACCTCAAAATTTGGCAAAAAAAACACATGTTCCTCACATTTCTGTGGCAGAAAGTTGTGGAATCTGAGAGGAGCCCCAAATTTCCTTCCACCCAGCGTTCCCCCACGTCACCCGATAAAAATAATACCTCACTTGTGTGGGTAGGCCTAGCGCCCGTGACAGGAAACGCCCCAAAGCGCAACGTGGACACATCCAAATTTTTGAAAGAAAACAGTGGTGTTTTTTGCAAAGTGCTAACCTGTAGATTTTGGCCACTAGCTCAGCCGCCACCTAGGGAAACCTACCAAACCTGTGCATTTCTGAAAACTAGAGACCTAGGGGAACCCAGGATGGGGTGACTTGTGTGGCTCGGACCAGGTTCTGTTACCCAGAATCCTTTGCAAACCTCAAAATTTGGCTAAAAAACACATGTTCCTCTCATTTCTGTGGCAGAAAGTTCTGGAATCTGAGAGGAGCCACAAATTTCCTTCCACCCAGCGTTCCCCCACGTCTCCCGATAAAAATGATACCTCACTTGTGTGGGTAGGCCTAGCGCCCGCGACAGGGAACGCCCTAAAGCGCAACGTGGACACATCCAAATTTTTGAAAGAAAACAGAGGTGTTTTTTGCAAAGTGCCTACCTGTAGATTTTGGCCTGTAGCTCAGCCGGCACCTGGGGAAACCTTTCAAACCTGTGCATTTCTGAAAACTAGAGACCTAGGGGAATCCAAGATGGGGTGACTTGTGTGGCTCGGACCAGGTTCTGTTACCCAGAATCCTTTGCAAACCTCAAAATTTGGCTAAAAAACACATGTTCCTCACATTTCTGTGGCAGAAAGTTGTGGAATCTGAGAGGAGCCACAAATTTCCTTCCACCCAGCGTTCCCCCATGTCTCCCGATAAAAATGATACCTCACTTGTGTGGGTAGGCCTAGCGCCCGCGACAGGGAACGCCCAAAAGCGCAACGTGGACACATCCAAATTTTTGAAAGAAAACAGAGGTGTTTTTTGCAAAGTGCCTTCCTGTAGATTTTGGCCTGTAGCTCAGCCGGCAACTAGGGAAACCTACCAAACCTGTGCATTTCTGAAAACTAGAGACCATGGGGAATCCAAGATGGGGTGACTTCAGTGGCTCGGACCAGGTTCTGTTACCCAGAATCCTTTGCAAACCTCAAAATTTGGCTAAAAAACACATGTTCCTCACATTTCTGTGGCAGAAAGTTGTGGAATCTGAGAGGAGCCACAAATGTCCTTCCACCCAGCGTTCCCCCACGTCACCCGATAAAAATAATACCTCACTTGTGTGGGTAGGCCTAGCGCCCGTGACAGGAAACGCCCCAAAGCGCAATGTGGACACATCCAAATTTTTAAAAGAAAACAGTGGTGTTTTTTGCAAAGTGCTTACCTGTAGATTTTGGCCACTAGCTCAGCCGCCACCTAGGGAAACCTACCAAACCTGTGCATTTCTGAAAACTAGAGACCTAGGGGAACCAGGATGGGGTGACTTGTGTGGCTCGGACCAGGTTCTGTTACCCAGAATCCTTTGCAAACCTCAAAATTTGGTTAAAAAAACACATGTTCCTCACATTTCTGTGGCAGAAAGTTCTGGAATCTGGGAGGAGCCACAAATTTCCTTCCACGCAGCGTTCCCCCACGTCTCCCAATAAAAATGATACCTCACTTGTGTGGGTAGTCCTAGCGCCCGCAACAGGAAACGCCCCAAAGCGCAACGTGGACACATCCAAATTTTTGAAAGAAAACAGAGGTGTTTTTTGCAAAGTGCCTATCTGTAGATTTTGGCCTGTAGCTCAGCCGGCACCAGGGGAAACCTTCCAAACCTGTGCATTTCTGAAAACTAGAGACCTATTGGAATCCAAGATGGGGTGACTTGTGTGGCTCGGACCAGGTTCTGTTACCCAGAATCCTTTGCAAACCTCAAAATTTGGCTAAAAAACACATGTTCCTCACATTTCTGTGGCAGAAAGTTCTGGAATCTGAGAGGAACCACAAATTTCCTTCCACCCAGCGTTCCCCCACGTCTCCCGATACAAATGATACCTCAGTTGTGTGGGTAGGCCTAGCGCCCGCGACAGGGAACGCCCAAAAGCGCAACGTGGACACATCCAAATTTTTGAAAGAAAACAGAGGTGTTTTTTGCAAAGTGCCTTCCTGTAGATTTTGGCCTGTAGCTCAGCCGGCAACTAGGGAAACCTACCAAACCTGTGCATTTCTGAAAACTAGAGACCATGGGGAATCCAAGATGGGGTGACTTCAGTGGCTCGGACCAGGTTCTGTTACCCAGAATCCTTTGCAAACCTCAAAATTTGGCTAAAAAACACATGTTCCTCACATTTCTGTGGCAGAAAGTTGTGGAATCTGAGAGGAGCCACAAATTTCCTTCCACCCAGCGTTCCCCCACGTCACCCGATAAAAATAATACCTCACTTGTGTGGGTAGGCCTAGCGCCCGTGACAGGAAACGCCCCAAAGCGCAATGGGGACACATCCAAATTTTAAAAGAAAACAGTGGTGTTTTTTGCAAAGTGCTTACCTGTAGATTTTCGCCACTAGCTCAGCCGCCACCTAGGGAAACCTACCAAACCTGTGCATTTCTGAAAACTAGAGACCATGGGGAATCCAAGATCGGGTGACTTGTGTGGCTCGGACCAGGTTCTGTTACCCAGAATCCTTTGCAAACCTCAAAATTTGGCTAAAAAAACACATGTTCCTCACATTTCTGTGGCAGAAAGTTGTGGAATCTGAGAGGAGCCACAAATTTCCTTCCACCCAGCGTTCCCCCACGTCACCCGATAAAAATAATACCTCACTTGTGTGGGTAGGCCTAGCGCCTGTGACAGGAAACGCCCCAAAGCGCAACGTGGACACATCCAAATTTTTGAAAGAAAACAGAGGTGTTTTTTGCAAAGTGCTTACCTGTAGATTTTGGCCACTAGCTCAGCCGCCACCTAGGGAAACCTACCAAACCTGTGCATTTCTGAAAACTAGAGACCTAGGGGAACCCAGGATGGGGTGACTTGTGTGGCTCGGACCAGGTTCTGTTCCCCAGAATCCTTTGCAAACCTCAAAATTTGGCTAAAAAACACATGTTCCTCACATTTCTGTGGCAGAAAGTTCTGGAATCTGAGAGGAGCCACAAATTTCCTTCCACCCAGCGTTCCCCCACGTCTCCCGATAAAAATGATACCTCACTTGTGTGGGTAGGCCTAGCGCCCGCGACAGGGAACGCCCCAAAGCGCAACGTGGACACATCTAATTTTTTTAAAGAAAACAGAGGTGTTTTTTGCAAAGTGCCTACCTGTAGATTTTGGCCTGTAACTCAGCCGGCACCTTTGTAAACCTACCAAACCTGTGCATTTCTGAAAACTAGAGACCTAGGGGAATCCAAGATGGGGTGACTTGTGTGGCTCGGACCAGGTTCTGTTACCCAGAATCCTTTGCAAACTTCAAAATTTGGCTAAAAAAACACATGTTCCTCACATTTCTGTGGCAGAAAGTTCTGGAATCTGAGAGGAGCCACAAATTTCCTTCCACTCAGCATTCCCCCACGTCTCCCGATAAAAATAATACCTCACTTGTGTGGGTAGGCCTAGCGCCCGCGACAGGAAACGCCCCAAAGCGCAACGTGGACACATCCAAATTTTTGAAAGAAAACAGAGGTGTTTTTTGAAAAAAGTGCTTACCTGTAGATTTTGGCCACTAGCTCAGCCACCACCTATGGAAACCTACCAAACCTGTGCATTTCTGAAAACTAGAGACCTAGGGGAATCCAAGATGGGGTGACTTGTGCGGCTCAGACCAGGTTCTGTTACCCAGAATCCTTTGCAAACCTCAATATTTGGCTAAAAAACACATGTTCCTCACATTTCTGTGGCAGAAAGTTCTGGAATCTGAGAGGAGCCACAAATTTCCTTCCACCCAGCGTTCCCCCACGTCTCTCGATAAAAATGATACCTCACTTGTGTGGGTAGGCCTAGCGCCCGTGACAGGAAACGCCCCAAAGCGCAACGTGGACACATCCAAATTTTTGAAAGAAAACAGAGGTGTTTTTTGCAAAGTGCTTACCTGTAGATTTTGGCCACTAGCTCAGCCGCCACGGTAGGCCTAGCGCCCGCCCCAAAGCGCAACGTGGACACATCCAAATTTTTGAAAGAAAACAGAGGTGTTTTTTGCAAAGTGCCTACCTGTAGATTTTGGCCTGTAACTCAGCCGGCACCTAGGGAAACCTACCAAACCTGTGCATTTCTGAAAACTAGAGACCTAGGGGAATCCAAGTTGGGGTGACTTGTGTGGCTCGGACCAGGTTCTGTTACCCAGAATCCTTTGCAAACCTCAAAATTTGGCTAAAAAACACATGTTCCTCACATTTCTGTGGCAGAAAGTTCTGGAATCTGAGAGGAGCCACAAATTTCCTTCCACCCAGCGTTCCCCCAAGTCTCCCGATAAAAATGATATCTCACTTGTGTGGGTAGGTCTAGCGCCCGCGACACGAAACGCCACAAAGCGCAACGTGGACACATCCAATTTTTTGAAAGAAAACAGAGGTGTTTTTTGCAAAGTGCCTACCTGTAGATTTTGGCCTGTAGCTCAGCCACCACCTAAGGAAACCTACCAAACATGTGCATTTCTGAAAACTAGAGACCATGGGGAATCCAAGATGGGGTGACTTGTGTGGCTCGGACCAGGTTCTGTTACCCAGAATCCTTTGCAAACCTCAAAATTTGGCTAAAAAAACATATGTTCCTCACATTTCTGTGGCAGAAAGTTGTGGAATCTGAGAGGAGCCACAAATTTCCTTCCACCCAGCGTTCCCCCACGTCTCCCGATAAAAATAATACCTCACTTGTGTGGGTAGGCCTAGCGCCCGCGACAGGAAACGCCCCAAAGCGCAACGTGGACACATCCAAATTTTTGAAAGAAAACAGAGGTGTTTTTTTGCAAAGTGCTTACCTGTAGATTTTGGCCACTAGCTCAGCCGCCACCTATGGAAACCTACCAAACCTGTGCATTTCTGAAAACTAGAGACTTGGGGAATCCAAGATGGGGTGACTTGTGTGGCTCGGACCAGGTTCTGTTACCCAGAATCCTTTGCAAACCTCAGAATTTGGCTAAAAAACACATGTTCCTCACATTTCTGTGGCAGAAAGTTCTGGAATCTGAGAGGAGCCACAAATTTCCTTCCACCAAGCGTTCCCCCAAGTCTCCCGATAAAAATGATACCTCACTTGTGTGGGTAGGCCTAGCGCCCGCGACAGGAAACACCCCAAAGCGCAACGTGGACACATCCAAATTTTTGAAAGAAAACAGAGGTGTTTTTTGCAAAGTGCCTACCTGTAGATTTTGGCCTGTAACTCAGCCGGCACCTAGGGAAACCTACCAAACCTGTGCATTTCTGAAAACTAAAGACCAAGGGGAATCCAATACGGGGTGACTTGTGTGGCTCGGACCAGGTTCTGTTACCCAGAATCCTTTGCAAACCTCAAAATTTGGCTAAAAAAACATATGTTCCTCACATTTCTGTGGCAGAAAGTTGTGGAATCTGAGAGGAGCCACAAATTTCCTTCCACCCAGCGTTCCCATACGTCTCCCGATAAAAATAATACCTCACTTGTGTGGGTAGGCCTAGCGCCCGCGACAGGAAACGCCCCAAAGCGCAACGTGGACACATCCAAATTTTTGAAAGAAAACAGAGGTGTTTTTTTGCAAAGTGCTTACCTGTAGATTTTGGCCACTATCTCAGCCGCCACCTATGGAAACCTACCAAACCTGTGCATTTCTGAAAACTAGAGACTTGGGGAATCCAAGATGGGGTGACTTGTGTGGCTCGGACCAGGTTCTGTTACCCAGAATCCTTTGCAAACCTCAGAATTTGGCTAAAAAACACATGTTCCTCACATTTCTGTGGCAGAAAGTTCTGGAATCTGAGAGGAGCCACAAATTTCCTTCCACCCAGCGTTCCCCCAAGTCTCCCGATAAAAATGATACCTCACTTGTGTGGGTAGGCCTAGCGCCCGCGACAGGAAACACCCCAAAGCGCAACGTGGACACATCCAAATTTTTGAAAGAAAACAGAGGTGTTTTTTGCAAAGTGCCTACCTGTAGATTTTGCCTGTAGCTCAGCCGGCACCTAGGGAAACCTACCAAACCTGTGCATTTCTGAAAACTAGAGACCTAGGGGAATCCAAGATGGGGTGACTTGTGTGGCTCGGACCAGGTTCTGTTACCTAGAATCCTTTGCAAACCTCAAAATTTGGCTAAAAAAACACATGTTCCTCACATTTCTGTGGCAGAAAGTTCTGGAATCTGGGAGGAGCCACAAATTTCCTTCCACGCAGCGTTCGCCCACGTCACCCGATAAAAATGATACCTCACTTGTGTGGGTAGGCCTAGTGCCCACAACAGGAAACGCCCCAAAGCGCAACGTGGACACATCCACATTTTTGAAAGAAAACAGAGGTGTTTTTTGCAAATTGCCTACCTGTAGATTTTGGCCTCTAGCTCAGCCGCCACCTGGGGAAACCTACCAAACCTGTGCATTTCTGAAAACTAGAGACCTATGGGAATCCAAGATGGGGTGACTTGTGTGGCTCGGACCAGGTTCTGTTACCCAGAATCCTTTGCAAACCTCAAAATTTGGCTAAAACAACAGATGTTCCTCACATTTCTGTGGCAGAAAGTTCTGGAATCTGAGAGGAGCCACAAATTTCCTTCCACCCAGCGTTCCCCCACGTCTCCCGATAAAAATGATACCTCAATTGTGTGGATAGGCCTAGCGCCCGCAACAGGAATCGCCCCAAAGCGCAACGTGGACACATCCAAATTTTTGAAAGAAAACAGAGGTGTTTTTTGCAAAGTGCCTACCTGTAGATTTTGGCCTGTAGCTCAGCTGGCACCTAGGGAAACCTACCAAACCTGTGCATTTCTGAAAACTAGAGACCTAGGGGAATCCAAGATGGGGTGACCTGTGTGGCTCGGACCAGGTTCTGTTACCCAGAATCCTTTGCAAACCTCAAAATTTGGCTAAAAAAAACATGTTCCTCACATTTCTGTGGCAGAAAGTTCTGGAATCTGGGAGGAGCAACAAATTTCCTTCCACCCAGCGTTCCCCCACGTCTCCCGATATAAATGATACCTCACTTGTGTGGGTAGGCCTAGCGCCCGCGACAGGGAACGCCCCAAAGCGCAACGTGGACACATCCAAATTTTTGAAAGAAAACAGAGGTGTTTTTTGCAAAGTGCCTACCTGTAGATTTTGGCCTGTAACTCAGCTGGCACCTAAGGAAACCTACCAAACCTGTGCATTTCTGAAAACTAGAGACCATGGGGAATCCAAGATGGGGTGACTTGTGTGGCTCGGACCAGGTTCTGTTACCCAGAATCCTTTGCAAACCTCAAAATTTGGCTAAAAAAACACATGTTCCTCACATTTCTGTGGCAGAAAGTTGTGGAATCTGAGAGGAGCCACAAATTTCCTTCCACCCAGCATTCCCCCACGTCACCCGATAAAAATAATACCTCACTTGTGTGGGTAGGCCTAGCGCCCGTGACAGGAAACGCCCCAAAGCGCAACGTGGACACATCCAAATTTTTGAAAGAAAACAGAGGTGTTTTTTGCAAAGTGCTTACCTGTAGATTTTGGCCACTAGCTCAGCCGCCACCTATGGAAACCTACCAAACCTGTGCATTTCTGAAAACTAGAGACTTGGGGAATCCAAGATGGGGTGACTTGTGTGGCTCGGACCAGGTTCTGTTACCCAGAATCCTTTGCAAACCTCAGAATTTGGCTTAAAAACACATGTTCCTCACATTTCTGTGGCAGAAAGTTCTGGAATCTGAGAGGAGCCACAAATTTCCTTCCACCCAGCGTTCCCCCAAGTCTCCCGATAAAAATGATACCTCACTTGTGTGGGTAGGCATAGCGCCCGCGACAGGAAACACCCCAAAGCGCAACGTGGACACATCCACATTTTTGAAAGAAAACAGAGGTGTTTTTTGCAAAGTGCCTACCTGTAGATTTTGCCTGTAGCTCAGCCGGCACCTAGGGAAACCTACCAAACCTGTGCATTTCTGAAAACTAGAGACCTAGGGGAATCCAAGATGGGGTGACTTGTGTGGCTCGGACCAGGTTCTGTTACCTAGAATCCTTTGCAAACCTCAAAATTTGGCTAAAAAAACACTTGTTCCTCACATTTCTGTGGCAGAAAGTTCTGGAATCTGGGAGGAGCCACAAATTTCCTTCCACGCAGCGTTCCCCCACGTCACCCGATAAAAATGATACCTCACTTGTGTGGGTAGGCCTAGTGCCCACAACAGGAAACGCCCCAAAGCGCAACGTGGACACATCCAAATTTTTGAAAGAAAACAGAGGTGTTTTTTGCAAATTGCCTACCTATAGATTTTGGCCTCTAGCTCAGCCGCCACCTGGGGAAACCTACCAAACCTGTGCATTTCTGAAAACTAGAGACCTATGGGAATCCAAGATGGGGTGACTTGTGTGGCTCGGACCAGGTTCTGTTACCCAGAATCCTTTGCAAACCTCAAAATTTGGCTAAGAAACACATGTTCCTCACATTTCTGTGGCAGAAAGTTCTGGAATCTGAGAGGAGCCACAAATTTCCTTCCACCCAGCGTTCCCCCACGTCTCTCGATAAAAATGATACCTCACTTGTGTGGGTAGGCCTAGCGCCCGCGACAGGAAACGCCCCAAAGCGCAACGTGGACACATCCAAATTTTTGAAAGAAAACAGAGGTGTTTTTTGCAAAGTGCTTACCTGTAGATTTTGGCCACTAGCTTAGCCGCCACGGTAGGCCTAGCGCCCGCCCCAAAGCGCAACGTGGACACATCCAAATTTTTGAAAGAAAACAGAGGTGTTTTTTGCAAAGTGCCTACCTGTAGATTTTGGCCTGTAACTCAGCCGGCACCTAGGGAAACCTACCAAACCTGTGCATTTCTGAAAACTAGAGACCTAGGGGAATCCAAGATGGGGTGACTTGTGTGGCTCGGACCAGGTTCTGTTACCCAGAATCCTTTGCAAACCTCAAAATTTGGCTAAAAAAACATATGTTCCTCACATTTCTGTGGCAGAAAGTTGTGGAATCTGAGAGGAGCCACAAATTTCCTTCCACCCAGCGTTCCCCCACGTCTCCCGATAAAAATAATACCTCACTTGTGTGGGTATGCCTAGCGCCCGCGACAGGAAACGCCCCAAAGCGCAACGTGGACACATCCAAATTTTTGAAAGAAAACAGAGGTGTTTTTTGCAAAGTGCTTACCTGTAGATTTTGCCCACTAGCTCAGCCGCCACCTATGGAAACCTACCAAACCTGTGCATTTCTGAAAACTAGAGACTTGGGGAATCCAAGATGGGGTGACTTGTGTGGCTCGGACCAGGTTCTGTTACCCAGAATCCTTTGCAAACCTCAGAATTTGGCTAAAAAACACATGTTCCTCACATTTCTGTGGCAGAAAGTTCTGGAATCTGAGAGGAACCACAAATTTCCTTCCACCCAGCGTTCCCCCAAGTCTCCCGATAAAAATGATACCTCACTTGTGTGGGTAGGCCTAGCGCCCGCGACAGGAAACACCCCAAAGCGCAACGTGGACACATCCAAATTTTTGAAAGAAAACAGAGGTGTTTTTTGCAAAGTGCCTACCTGTAGATTTTGCCTGTAGCTCAGCCGGCACCTAGGGAAACCTACCAAACCTGTGCATTTCTGAAAACTAGAGACCTAGGGAAATCCAAGATGGGGTGACTTGTGTGGCTCGGACCAGGTTCTGTTACCTAGAATCCTTTGCAAACCTCAAAATTTGGCTAAAAAAACACATGTTCCTCACATTTCTGTGGCAGAAAGTTCTGGAATCTGGGAGGAGCCACAAATTTCCTTCCATGCAGCGTTCCCCCACGTCACCCGATAAAAATGAAACCTCACTTGTGTGGGTAGGCCTAGTGCCCACAACAGGAAACGCCCCAAAGCGCAACGTGGACACATCCAAATTTTTGAAAGAAAACAGAGGTGTTTTTTGCAAATTGCCTACCTGTAGATTTTGGCCTGTAGCTCAGCCGCCACCTGGGGAAACCTACCAAACCTGTGCATTTCTGAAAACTAGAGACCTATGGGAATCCAAGATGGGGTGACTTGTGTGGCTCGGACCAGGTTCTGTTACCCAGAATCCTTTGCAAACCTCAAAATTTGGCTAAAACAACAGATGTTCCTCACATTTCTGTGGCAGAAAGTTCTGGAATCTGAGAGGAGCCACAAATTTCCTTCCACCCAGCGTTCCCCCACGTCTCCCGATAAAAATGATACCTCAATTGTGTGGATAGGCCTAGCGCCCGCAACAGGAATCGCCCCAAAGCGCAACGTGGACACATCCAAATTTTTGAAAGAAAACAGAGGTGTTTTTTGCAAAGTGCCTACCTGTAGATTTTGGCCTGTAGCTCAGCTGGCACCTAGGGAAACCTACCAAACCTGTGCATTTCTGAAAACTAGAGACCTAGGGGAATCCAAGATGGGGTGACCTGTGTGGCTCGGACCAGGTTCTGTTACCCAGAATCCTTTGCAAACCTCAAAATTTGGCTAAAAAAAAACATGTTCCTCACATTTCTGTGGCAGAAAGTTCTGGAAACTGGGAGGAGCAACAAATTTCCTTCCACCCAGCGTTCCCCCACGTCTCCCGATAAAAATGATACCTCACTTGTGTGAGTAGGCCTAGCGCCCGCGACAGGGAACGCCCCAAAGCGCAACGTGGACACATCCAAATTTTTGAAAGAAAACAGAGGTGTTTTTTGCAAAGTGCCTACCTGTAGATTTTGGCCTGTAACTCAGCTGGCACCTAGGGAAACCTACCAAACCTGTGCATTTCTGAAAACTAGAGACCATGGGGAATCCAAGATGGGGTGACTTGTGTGGCTCGGACCAGGTTCTGTTACCCAGAATCCTTTGCAAACCTCAAAATTTGGCTAAAAAAACACATGTTCCTCTCATTTCTGTGGCAGAAAGTTGTGGAATCTGAGAGGAGCCACAAATTTCCTTCCACCCAGCGTTCCCCCACGTCACCCGATAAAAATAATACCTCACTTGTGTGGGTAGGCCTAGCGCCCGCGACAGGAAACGCCCCAAAGCGCAACGTGGACACATCCAAATTTTTGAAAGAAAACAGAGGTGTTTTTTGCAAAGTGCCTACCTGTAGATTTTGGCCTGTAGCTCAGCTGGCACCTAGGGAAACCTACCAAACCTGTGCATTTCTGAAAACTAGAGACCTAGGGGAATCCAAGATGGGGTGACCTGTGTGGCTCGGACCAGGTTCTGTTACCCAGAATCCTTTGCAAACCTCAAAATTTGGCTAAAAAAAAACATGTTCCTCACATTTCTGTGGCAGAAAGTTCTGGAAACTGGGAGGAGCAACAAATTTCCTTCCACCCAGCGTTCCCCCACGTCTCCCGATAAAAATGATACCTCACTTGTGTGAGTAGGCCTAGCGCCCGCGACAGGGAACGCCCCAAAGCGCAACGTGGACACATCCAAATTTTTGAAAGAAAACAGAGGTGTTTTTTGCAAAGTGCCTACCTGTAGATTTTGGCCTGTAACTCAGCTGGCACCTGGGGAAACCTACCAAACCTGTGCATTTCTGAAAACTAGAGACCATGGGGAATCCAAGATGGGGTGACTTGTGTGGCTCGGACCAGGTTCTGTTACCCAGAATCCTTTGCAAACCTCAAAATTTGGCTAAAAAAACACATGTTCCTCTCATTTCTGTGGCAGAAAGTTGTGGAATCTGAGAGGAGCCACAAATTTCCTTCCACCCAGCGTTCCCCCACGTCACCCGATAAAAATAATAGCTCACTTGTGTGGGTAGGCCTAGCGCCCGTGACAGGAAACGCCCCAAAGCGCAACGTGGACACATCCAAATTTTTGAAAGAAAACAGAGGTGTTTCTTGCAAAGTGCTTACCTGTAGATTTTGGCCACTAGCTGAGCCGCCACCTAGGGAAACCTACCAAACCTGTACATTTCTGAAAACTAGAGACCTAGGGGAACCCAGGATGGGGTGACTTGTGTGGCTCGGACCAGGTTCTGTTCCCCAGAATCCTTTGCAAACCTCAAAATTTGGCTAAAAACCACATGTTCCTCACATTTCTGTGGCAGAAAGTTCTGAAATCTGAGAGGAGCCAAAAATTTCCTTCCAACCAGCGTTCCCCCACGTCTCCCGATAAAAATGATATCTCACTTGTGTGGGTAGGCCTAGCGCCCGCGACAGGAAACGCCCCAAAGCGCAACGTGGACACATCCAAATTTTTGAAAGAAAACAGAGGTGTTTTTTGCAAAGTGCTTACCTGTAGATTTTGGCCACTAGCTTAGCCGCCACGGTAGGCCTAGCGCCCGCCCCAAAGCGCAACGTGGACACATCCAAATTTTTGAAAGAAAACAGAGGTGTTTTTTGCAAAGTGCCTACCTGTAGATTTTGGCCTGTAACTCAGCCGGCACCTAGGGAAACCTACCAAACCTGTGCATTTCTGAAAACTAGAGACCTAGGGGAATCCAAGATGGGGTGACTTGTGTGGCTCGGACCAGGTTCTGTTACCCAGAATCCTTTGCAAACCTCAAAATTTGGCTAAAAAAACATATGTTCCTCTCATTTCTGTGGCAGAAAGTTGTCGAATCTGAGAGGAGCCACAAATTTCCTTCCACCCAGCGTTCCCCCACGTCTCCCGATAAAAATAATACCTCACTTGTGTGGGTATGCCTAGCGCCCGCGACAGGAAACGCCCCAAAGCGCAACGTGGACACATCCAAATTTTTGAAAGAAAACAGAGGTGTTTTTTGCAAAGTGCTTACCTGTAGATTTTGCCCACTAGCTCAGCCGCCACCTATGGAAACCTACCAAACCTGTGCATTTCTGAAAACTAGAGACTTGGGGAATCCAAGATGGGGTGACTTGTGTGGCTCGGACCAGGTTCTGTTACCCAGAATCCTTTGCAAACCTCAGAATTTGGCTAAAAAACACATGTTCCTCACATTTCTGTGGCAGAAAGTTCTGGAATCTGAGAGGAACCACAAATTTCCTTCCACCCAGCGTTCCCCCAAGTCTCCCGATAAAAATGATACCTCACTTGTGTGGGTAGGCCTAGCGCCCGCGACAGGAAACACCCCAAAGCGCAACGTGGACACATCCAAATTTTTTAAAGAAAACAGAGGTGTTTTTTGCAAAGTGCCTACCTGTAGATTTTGCCTGTAGCTCAGCCGGCACCTAGGGAAACCTACCAAACCTGTGCATTTCTGAAAACTAGAGACCTAGGGGAATCCAAGATGGGGTGACTTGTGTGGCTCGGACCAGGTTCTGTTACCTAGAATCCTTTGCAAACCTCAAAATTTGGCTAAAAAAACACATGTTCCTCACATTTCTGTGGCAGAAAGTTCTGGAATCTGGGAGGAGCCACAAATTTCCTTCCACGCAGCGTTCCCCCACGTCACCCGATAAAAATGAAACCTCACTTGTGTGGGTAGGCCTAGTGCCCACAACAGGAAACGCCCCAAAGCGCAACGTGGACACATCCAAATTTTTGAAAGAAAACAGAGGTGTTTTTTGCAAATTGCCTACCTGTAGATTTTGGCCTGTAGCTCAGCCGCCACCTGGGGAAACCTACCAAACCTGTGCATTTCTGAAAACTAGAGACCTATGGGAATCCAAGATGGGGTGACTTGTGTGGCTCGGACCAGGTTCTGTTACCCAGAATCCTTTGCAAACCTCAAAATTTGGCTAAAACAACAGATGTTCCTCACATTTCTGTGGCAGAAAGTTCTGGAATCTGAGAGGAGCCACAAATTTCCTTCCACCCAGCGTTCCCCCACGTCTCCCGATAAAAATGATACCTCAATTGTGTGGATAGGCCTAGCGCCTGCACAGGAATCGCCCCAAAGCGCAACGTGGACACATCCAAATTTTTGAAAGAAAACAGAGGTGTTTTTTGCAAAGTGCCTACCTGTAGATTTTGGCCTGTAGCTCAGCTGGCACCTAGGGAAACCTACCAAACCTGTGCATTTCTGAAAACTAGAGACCTAGGGGAATCCAAGATGGGGTGACCTGTGTGGCTCGGACCAGGTTCTGTTACCCAGAATCCTTTGCAAACCTCAAAATTTGGCTAAAAAAAAACATGTTCCTCACATTTCTGTGGCAGAAAGTTCTGGAATCTGGGAGGAGCAACAAATTTCCTTCCACCCAGCGTTCCCCCACGTCTCCCGATAAAAATGATACCTCACTTGTGTGAGTAGGCCTAGCGCCCGCGACAGGGAACGCCCCAAAGCGCAACGTGGACACATCCAAATTTTTGAAAGAAAACAGAGGTGTTTTTTGCAAAGTGCCTACCTGTAGATTTTGGCCTGTAACTCAGCTGGCACCTAGGGAAACCTACCAAACCTGTGCATTTCTGAAAACTAGAGACCATGGGGAATCCAAGATGGGGTGACTTGTGTGGCTCGGACCAGGTTCTGTTACCCAGAATCCTTTGCAAACCTCAAAATTTGGCTAAAAAAACACATGTTCCTCTCATTTCTGTGGCAGAAAGTTGTGGAATCTGAGAGGAGCCACAAATTTCCTTCCACCCAGCGTTCCCCCACGTCACCCGATAAAAATAATACCTCACTTGTGTGGGTAGGCCTAGCGCCCGTGACAGGAAACGCCCCAAAGCGCAACGTGGACACATCTAAATTTTTGAAAGAAAACAGAGGTGTTTCTTGCAAAGTGCTTACCTGTAGATTTTGGCCACTAGCTGAGCCGCCACCTAGGGAAACCTACCAAACCTGTACATTTCTGAAAACTAGAGACCTAGGGGAACCCAGGATGGGGTGACTTGTGTGGCTCGGACCAGGTTCTGTTCCCCAGAATCCTTTGCAAACCTCAAAATTTGGCTAAAAAACACATGTTCCTCACATTTCTGTGGCAGAAAGTTCTGAAATCTGAGAGGAGCCAAAAATTTCCTTCCAACCAGCGTTCCCCCACGTCTCCCGATAAAAATGATATCTCACTTGTGTGGGTAGGCCTAGCGCCCGCGACAGGGAACGCCCCAAAGCGCAACGTGGACACATCCAAATTTTTGAAAGAAAACAGAGGTGTTTTTTGCAAAGTGCCTACCTGTAGATTTTGGCCTGTAGCTCAGCTGGCACCTAGGGAAACCTACCAAACCTGTGCATTTCTGAAAACTAGAGACCTAGGGGAATCCAAGATGGGGTGACTTGTGTGGCTCGGACCAGGTTCGGTTACCCAGAATCCTTTGCAAACCTCAAAATTTGGCTAAAAAAAAACATGTTCCTCACATTTCTGTGGCAGAAAGTTCTGGAATCTGGGAGGAGTCACAAATTTCCTTCCACCCAGCGTTCCCCCACGTGTCCCGATAAAAATAATACCTCACTTGTGTGGTTAGGCCTAGCGCCCGCGACAGGAAACGCCCCAAAGCGCAACGTGGACACATCCAAATTTTTGAAAGAAAACAGAGGTGTTTTTTGCAAAGTGCCTACCTGTAGATTTTGGCCTGTAACTCAGCTGGCACCTAGGGAAACCTACCAAACCTGTGCATTTCTGAAAACTAGAGACCATGGGGAATCCAAGATGGGGTGACTTATGTGGCTCGGACCAGGTTCTGTTACCCAGAATCCTTTGCAAACCTCAAAATTTGGCTAAAAAAACACATGTTCCTCACATTTCTGTGGCAGAAAGTTGTGGAATCTGAGAGGAGCCACAAATTTCCTTCCACCCAGCGTTCCCCCACGTCACCCGATAAAAATAATACCTCACTTGTGTGGGTAGGCCTAGCGCCCGTGACAGGAAACGCCCCAAAGCGCAACGTGGACACATCCAAATTTTTGAAAGAAAACAGAGGTGTTTTTTGCAAAGTGCTTACCTGTAGATTTTGGCCACTAGCTCAGCCGCCACCTAGGGAAACCTACCAAACCTGTGCATTTCTGAAAACTAGAGACCTAGGGGAACCCAGGATGGGGTGACTTGTGTGGCTCGGACCAGGTTCTGTTCCCCAGAATCCTTTGCAAACCTCAAAATTTGGCTAAAAAACACATGTTCCTCACTTTTCCTTGGCAGAAAGTTCTGGAATCTGAGAGGAACCACAAATTTCCTTCCACCCAGCGTTCCCCCACGTCTCCCGATAAAAATGATATCTCACTTGTGTGGGTAGGCCTAGCGCCCACGACAGGGAACGCCCCAAAGCGCAACGTGGACACATCCAAATTTTTGAAAGAAAACAGAGGTGTTTTTTGCAAAGTGCCTACCTGTAGATTTTGGCCTGTAACTCAGCTGGCACCTTTGTAAACCTACCAAACCTGTGCATTTCTGAAAACTAGAGACCTAGGGGAATCCAAGATGGGGTGACTTGTGTGGCTCGGACCAGGTTCTGTTACCCAGAATCCTTTGCAAACCTCAAAATTTGGCTAAAAAAACACATGTTCCTCACATTTCTGTGGCAGAAAGTTCTGGAATCTGAGAGGAGCCACAAATTTCCTTCCACCCAGCGTTCCCCCACGTCTCTCGATAAAAATGATACCTCACTTGTGTGGGTAGACCTAGCGCCCGCGACAGGAAACGCCCCAAAGCGCAACGTGGACACATCCAAATTTTTGAAAGAAAACAGAGGTGTTTTTTGCAAAGTGCTTACCTGTAGATTTTGGCCACTAGCTCAGCCGCCACGGTAGGCCTAGCGCCCGCCCCAAAGCGCAACGTGGACACATCCAAATTTTTGAAAGAAAACAGAGGTGTTTTTTGCAAAGTGCCTACCTGTAGATTTTGGCCTGTAACTCAGCCGGCACCAAGGGAAACCTACCAAACCTGTGCATTTCTGAAAACTATAGACCTAGGGGAATCCAATATGGGGTGACTTGTGTGGCTCGGACCAGGTTCTGTTACCCAGAATCCTTTGCAAACCTCAAAATTTGGCTAAAAAAACACATGTTCCTCACATTTCTGTGGCAGAAAGTTGTGGAATCTGAGAGGAGCCACAAATTTCCTTCCACCCAGCGTTCCCCCACGTGTCCCGATAAAAATAATACCTCACTTGTGTGGTTAGGCCTAGAGCCCGCAACAGGAAACGCCCCAAAGCGCAACGTGGACACATCCAAATTTTTGAAAGAAAACAGAGGTGTTTTTTGCAAAGTGCTTACCTGTAGATTTTGGCCACTAGCTCAGCCGCAACCTATGGAAACCTACCAAACCTGTGCATTTCTGAAAACTAGAGACCTAGGGGAATCCAAGATGGGGTGACTTGTGTGGCTCGGACCAGGTTCTGTTACCCAGAATCCTTTGCAAACCTCAAAATTTGGCTAAAAAACACATGTTCCTCACATTTCTGTGGCAGAAAGTTCTGGAATATGAGAGGAGCCACAAATTTCCTTCCACCCAGCGTTCCCCCAAGTCTCCCGATAAAAATGATACCTCACTTGTGTGGGTAGGCCTAGCGCCCGCAACAGGAAACACCCCAAAGCGCAACGTGGACACATCCAAATTTTTGAAAGAAAACAGAGGTGTTTTTTGCAAAGTGCCTACCTGTTGATTTTGGCCTGTAGCTCAGCCGGCACCTAGGGAAACCTACCAAACCTGTGCATTTCTGAAAACTAGAGACCTAGGGGAATCCAAGATGGGGTGACTTGTGTGGCTCGGACCAGGTTCTGTTACCTAGAATCCTTTGCAAACCTCAAAATTTTGCTAAAAAAACACATGTTCCTCACATTTCTGTGGCAGAAAGTTCTGGAATCTGGGAGGAGCCACAAATTTCCTTCCACGCAGCGTTCCCCCACATCACCCGATAAAAATGATACCTCAATTGTGTGGATAGGCCTAGCGCCCGCAACAGGAATCGCCCCAAAGCGCAACGTGGACACATCCAAATTTTTGAAAGAAAACAGAGGTGTTTTTTGCAAATTGCCTACCTGTAGATTTTGGCCTCTAGCTCAGCCGCCACCTGGGGAAACCTACCAAACCTGTGCATTTCTGAAAACTAGAGACCTATGGGAATCCAAGATGGGGTGACTTGTGTGGCTCGGACCAGGTTCTGTTACCCAGAATCATTTGCAAACCTCAAAATTTGGCTAAAAAAACAGATGTTCCTCACATTTCTGTGGCAGAAAGTTGTGGAATCTGAGAGGAGCCACAAATTTCCTTCCACCCAGCGTTCCCCCACGTCACCCGATAAAAATAATACCTCACTTGTGTGGGTAGGCCTAACGCCCGTGACAGGAAACGCCCCAAAGCGCAACGTGGACACATCCAAATTTTTGAAAGAAAACAGAGGTGTTTTTTGCAAAGTGCTTACCTGTAGATTTTGGCCACTAGCTCAGCCGCGACCTAGGGAAACCTACCAAACCTGTGCATTTCTGAAAACTAGAGACCTAGGGGAACCCAGGATGGGGTGACTTGTGTGGCTCGGACCAGGTTCTGTTCCCCAGAATCCTTTGCGAACCTCAAAATTTGGCTAAAAAACACATGTTCCTCACATTTCTGTGGCAGAAAGTTCTGGAATCTGAGAGGAACCACAAATTTCCTTCCACCCAGCGTTCCCCCACGTCTCCCGATAAAAATGATATCTCACTTGTGTGGGTAGGCCTAGCGCCCACGACAGGGAACGCCCCAAAGCGCAACGTGGACACATCCAAATTTTTGAAAGAAAACAGAGGTGTTTTTTGCAAAGTGCCTACCTGTAGATTTTGGCCTGTAACTCAGCTGGCACCTTTGTAAACTTACCAAACCTGTGCATTTCTGAAAACTAGAGACCTAGGGGAATCCAAGATGGGGTGACTTGTGTGGCTCGGACCAGGTTCTGTTACCCAGAATCCTTTGCAAACCTCAAAATTTGGCTAAAAAAACACATGTTCCTCACATTTCTGTGGCAGAAAGTTCTGGAATCTGAGAGGAGCCACAAATTTCCTTCCACCCAGCGTTCCCCCACGTCTCTCGATAAAAATGATACCTCACTTGTGTGGGTAGACCTAGCGCCCGCGACAGGAAACGCCCCAAAGCGCAACGTGGACACATCGAAATTTTTGAAAGAAAACAGAGGTGTTTTTTGCAAAGTGCCTACCTGTAGATTTTGGCCTGTAGCTCAGCCGGCACCTAGGGAAACCTACCAAACCTGTGCATTTCTGAAAACTAGAGACCTAGGGGAATCCAAGATGGGGTGACTTGTGTGGCTCGGACCAGGTTCTGTTACCTAGAATCCTTTGCAAACCTCAAAATTTGGCTAAAAAAACACATGTTCCTCACATTTCTGTGGCAGAAAGTTCTGGAATCTGGGAGGAGCCACAAATTTCCTTCCACGCAGCGTTCCCCCACATCACCCGATAAAAATGATACCTCACTTGTGTGGGTAGGCCTAGCGCCCGCAACAGGAAACGCCCCAAAGCGCAACGTGGACACATCCAAATTTTTGAAAGAAAACAGAGGTGTTTTTTGCAAATTGCCTACCTGTAGATTTTGGCCTCTAGCTCAGCCGCCACCTGGGGAAACCTACCAAACCTGTGCATTTCTGAAAACTAGAGACCTATGGGAATCCAAGATGGGGTGACTTGTGTGGCTCGGACCAGGTTCTGTTACCCAGAATCCTTTGCAAACCTCAAAATTTGGCTAAAAAAACAGATGTTCCTCACATTTCTGTGGCAGAAAGTTCTGGAATCTGAGAGGAGCCACAAATTTCCTTCCACCCAGCGTTCCCCCACGTCTCCCGATAAAAATGATACCTCAATTGTGTGGATAGGCCTAGCGCCCGCAACAGGAATCGCCCCAAAGCGCAACGTGGACACATCCAAATTTTTGAAAGAAAACAGAGGTGTTTTTTGCAAAGTGCCTACCTGTAGATTTTGGCCTGTAGCTCAGCTGGCACCTAGGTAAACCTACCAAACCTGGGCATTTCTGAAAACTAGAGACCTAGGGGAATCCAAGATGGGGTGACTTGTGTGGCTCGGACCAGGTTCTGTTACCCAGAATCCTTTGCAAACCTCAAAATTTGGCTAAAAAAAAACATGTTTCTCACATTTCTGTGGCAGAAAGTTCTGGAATCTGGGAGGAGCAACAAATTTCCTTCCACCCAGCGTTCCCCCACGTCTCCCGATAAAAATGATACCTCACTTGTGTGGGTAGGCCTAGCGCCCGCGACAGGGAACGCCCCAAAGCGCAACGTGGACACATCCAAATTTTTGAAAGAAAACAGAGGTGTTTTTTGCAAAGTGCTTACCTGTAGATTTTGGCCACTAGCTCAGCCGCCACGGTAGGCCTAGCGCCCGCCCCAAAGCGCAACGTGGACACATCCAAATTTTTGAAAGAAAACAGAGGTGTTTTTTGCAAAGTGCCTACCTGTAGATTTTGGCCTGTAACTCAGCCGGCACCTTTGTAAACCTACCAAACCTGTGCATTTCTGAAAACTAGAGACCTAGGGGAATCCAATATGGGGTGACTTGTGTGGCTCGGACCAGGTTCTGTTACCCAGAATCCTTTGCAAACCTCAAAATTTGGCTAAAAAAACACATGTTCCTCACATTTCTGTGGCAGAAAGTTGTGGAATCTGAGAGGAGCCACAAATTTCCTTCCACCCAGCGTTCCCCCACGTGTCCCGATAAAAATAATACCTCACTTGTGTGGGTAGGCCTAGCGCCCGCGACAGGAAACGCCCCAAAGCGCAACGTGGACACATCCAAATTTTTGAAAGAAAACAGAGGTGTTTTTTGCAAAGTGCTTACCTGTAGATTTTGGCCACTAGCTCAGCCGCCACCTATGGAAACCTACCAAACCTGTGCATTTCTGAAAACTAGAGACCTAGGGGAATCCAAGATGGGGTGACTTGTGTGGCTCGGACCAGGTTCTGTTACCCAGAATCCTTTGCAAACCTCAAAATTTGGCTAAAAAACAGATGTTCCTCACATTTCTGTGGCAGAAAGTTCTGGAATCTGAGAGGAGCCACAAATTTCCTTCCACCCAGCGTTCCCCCAAGTCTCCCGATAAAAATGATACCTCACTTGTGTGGGTAGACCTAGCGCCCCAACAGGAAACACCCCAAAGCGGAACGTGGACACATCCAAATTTTTGAAAGAAAACAGAGGTGTTTTTTGCAAAGTGCTTACCTGTAGATTTTGGCCACTAGCTCAGCCGCCACCTATGGAAACCTACCAAACCTGTGCATTTCTGAAAACTAGAGACCTAGGGGAATCCAAGATGGGGTGACTTGTGTGGCTCGGACCAGGTTCTGTTACCCAGAATCCTTTGCAAACCTCAAAATTTGGCTAAAAAACACATGTTCCTCACATTTCTGTGGCAGAAAGTTGTGGAATCTGAGAGGAGCCACAAATTTCCTTCCACCCAGCGTTCCCCCACGTCTCTCGATAAAAATAATACCTCACTTGTGTGGGTAGGCCTAGCACCCGCGACAGGAAATGCCCCAAAGCGCAACGTGGACACATCCAAATTTTTGAAAGAAAACAGAGGTGTTTTTTGCAAAGTGCTTACCTGTAGATTTTGGCCACTAGCTCAGCCGCCACGGTAGGCCTAGCGGCCGCCCGAAAGGGCAACATGGACACATCCAAATTTTTGAAAGAAAACAGAGGTGTTTTTTGCAAAGTGCCTACCTGTAGATTTTGGCCTGTAACTCAGCCGGCACCTAGGGAAACCTACCAAACCTGTGCATTTCTGAAAACTAGAGATCTAGGGGAATCAAAGATGGGGTGACTTGTGTGGCTCGGACCAGGTTCTGTTACCCAGAATCTTTTGCAAACCTGAAAATTGGGCTAAAAAAACACATGTTCCTCACATTTCTGTGGGAGAAAGTTGTGGAATCTGAGAGGAGCCACAAATTTCCTTCCACCCAGCGTTCCTCCACGTCTCCCGATACAAATAATACCTCACTTGTGTGGGTAGGCCTAGCGCCCCCGACAGGAAACGCCCCAAAGCGCAACGTGGACACATCCAAATTTTTGAAAGAAAACAGAGGTGTTTTTTGCAAAGTGCTTACCTGTAGATTTTGGCCACTAGCTCAGCCGCCACGGTAGGCCTAGCACCCGCCCCAAAGCGCAACGTGGACACATCCAAATTTTTGAAAGAAAACAGAGGTGTTTTTTGCAAAGTGCCTACCTGTAGATTTTGCCCTGTAACTCAGCCGGCACCTAGGGAAACCTACCAAACCTGTGCATTTCTGAAAACTAGAGACCTAGGGGAATACAAGTTGGGTTGACTTGTGTGGCTCGGACCAGGTTCTGTTACCCAGAATCCTTTGCAAACCTCAAAATTTGGCTAAAAAAACACATGTTCCTCACATTTCTGTGGCAGAAAGTTGTGGAATCTGAGAGGAGCCACAAATTTCCTTCCACCCAGCGTTCCCCCACGTCTCCCGATAAAAATAATACCTCACTTGTGTGGGTAGGCCTAGAGCCCGCGACAGGAAACGCCCCAAAGCGCAACGTGGACACATCCAAATTTTTGAAAGAAAACAGAGGTGTTTTTTGCAAAGTGCTTACCTGTAGATTTTGGCCACTAGCTCAGCCGCCACCTATGGAAACCTACCAAACCTGTGCATTTCTGAAAACTAGAGACCTAGGGGAATCCAAGATGGGGTGACTTGTGTGGCTCGGACCAGGTTCTGTTACCCAGAATCCTTTGCAAACATCAAAATTTGGCTAAAAACACACTTGTTCCTCACATTTCTGTGGCAGAAAGTTCTGGAATCTGAGAGGAGCCACAAATTTCCTTCCACCCAGCGTTCCCCCACGTATCCCGATAAAAATGAAATCTCACTTGTGTGGATAGGCCTAGCGCCCGCAACAGGAATCGCCCCAAAGCGCAACGTGGACACATCCAAATTTTTTAAAGAAAACAGAGGTGTTTTTTGCAAAGTGCCTACCTGTAGATTTTGGCCTGCAGCTCAGCTGGCACCTAGGGAAACCTACCAAACCTGTGCATTTCTGAAAACTAGAGACCTAGGGGAATCCAAGATTGGGTGACTTGTGTGTCTCGGACCAGGTTCTGTTACCCAGAATCCTTTGCAAACCTCAAAATTTGGCTAAAAAAAAACATGTTTCTCACATTTCTGTGGCAGAAAGTTCTGGAATCTGGGAGGAGCCACAAATTTCCTTCCACCCGGCGTTCCCCCACGTCTCCCGATAAAAATGATACCTCACTTGTGTGGGTAGGCCTAGCGCCCGCGACAGGGAACGCCCCAAAGCGCAACGTGGACACATCCACATTTTTGAAAGAAAACAGAGGTGTTTTTTGCAAATTGCCTACCTGTAGATTTTGGCCTCTAGCTCAGCCGCCACCTGGGGAAACCTACCAAACCTGTGCATTTCTGAAAACTAGAGACCTATGGGAATCCAAGATGGGGTGACTTGTGTGGCTCGGACCAGGTTCTGTTACCCAGAATCCTTTGCAAACCTCAAAATTTGGCTAAAACAACAGATGTTCCTCACATTTCTGTGGCAGAAAGTTCTGGAATCTGAGAGGAGCCACAAATTTCCTTCCACCCAGCGTTCCCCCACGTCTCCCGATAAAAATGATACCTCAATTGTGTGGATAGGCCTAGCGCCCGCAACAGGAATCGCCCCAAAGCGCAACGTGGACACATCCAAATTTTTGAAAGAAAACAGAGGTGTTTTTTGCAAAGTGCCTACCTGTAGATTTTGGCCTGTAGCTCAGCTGGCACCTAGGGAAACCTACCAAACCTGTGCATTTCTGAAAACTAGAGACCTAGGGGAATCCAAGATGGGGTGACTTGTGTGGCTCGGACCAGGTTCTGTTACCCAGAATCCTTTGCAAACCTCAAAATTTGGCTAAAAAAAAACATGTTCCTCACATTTCTGTGGCAGAAAGTTCTGGAATCTGGGAGGAGCAACAAATTTCCTTCCACCCAGCTTTCCCCCACGTCTCCCGATAAAAATGATACCTCACTTGTGTGGGTAGGCCTAGCGCCCGCGACAGGGAATGCCCCAAAGCGCAACGTGGACACATCCAAATTTTTGAAAGAAAACAGAGGTGTTTTTTGCAAAGTGCCTACCTGTAGATTTTGGCCTGTAACTCAGCTGGCACCTAGGGAAACCTACCAAACCTGTGCATTTCTGAAAACTAGAGACCATGGGGAATCCAAGATGGGGTGACTTGTGTGGCTCGGACCAGGTTCTGTTACCCAGAATCCTTTGCAAACCTCAAAATTTGGCTAAAAAAACACATGTTCCTCACATTTCTGTGGCAGAAAGTTGTGGAATCTGAGAGGAGCCACAAATTTCCTTCCACCCAGCGTTCCCCCACGTCACCCGATAAAAATAATACCTCACTTGTGTGGGTAGGCCTAGTGCCCGTGACAGGAAACGCCCCAAAGCGCAACGTGGACACATCCAAATTTTTGAAAGAAAACAGAGGTGTTTTTTGCAAAGTGCCTACCTGTAGATTTTGGCCTGTAGCTCAGCTGGCACCTAGGGAAACCTACCAAACCTGTGCATTTCTGAAAACTAGCGACCTAGGGGAATCCAAGATGGGGTGAATTGTGTGGCTCGGACCAGGTTCTGTTACCCAGAATCCTTTGCAAACCTGAAAAATGTGGCTAAAAAAAAACATGTTCCTCACATTTCTGTGGCAGAAAGTTCTGGAATCTGGGAGGAGCCACAAATTTCCTTCCACCCAGCGTTCCCCCACATCTCCCGATAAAAAAGATACCTCACTTGTGTGGGTAGGCCTAGCGCCCGCGACAGGGAACGCCCCAAAGCGCAACGTGGACACATCCAAATTTTTGAAAGAAAACAGAGGTGTTTTTTGCAAAGTGCCTACCTGTAGATTTTGGCCTGTAACTCAGCTGGCACCTAGGGAAACCTACCAAACCTGTGCATTTCTGAAAACTAGAGACCATGGGGAATCCAAGATGGGGTGACTTGTGTGGCTCGGACCAGGTTCTGTTACCCAGAATCCTTTGCAAACCTCAAAATTTGGCTAAAAAAACACATGTTCCTCACATTTCTGTGGCAGAAAGTTGTGGAATCTGAGAGGAGCCACAAATTTCCTTCCACCCAGCGTTCCCCCACGTCACCCGATAAAAATAATACCTCACTTGTGTGGGTAGCCCTAGCGCCCGTGACAGGAAACGCCCCAAAGCGCAACGTGGACACATCCAAATTTTTGAAAGAAAACAGAGGTGTTTTTTGCAAAGTGCTTACCTGTAGATTTTGGCCACTAGCTCAGCCGCCACCTAGGGAAACCTACCAAACCTGTGCATTTCTGAAAACTAGAGACCTAGGGGAACCCAGGATGGGGTGACTTGTGTGGCTCAGACCAGGTTCTGTTCCCCAGAATCCTTTGCAAACCTCAAAATTTGGCTAAAAAACACATGTTCCTCACATTTCTGTGGCAGAAAGTTCTGGAATCTGAGAGGAACCATAAATTTCCTTCCACCCAGCGTTCCCCCACGTCTCCCGATAAAAATGATATCTCACTTGTGTGGGTAGGCCTAGCGCCCACGACAGGGAACGCCCCAAAGTGCAACGTGGACACATCCAAATTTTTGAAAGAAAACAGAGGTGTTTTTTGCAAAGTGCCTACCTGTAGATTTTGGCCTGTAACTCAGCTGGCACCTTTGTAAACCTACCAAACCTGTGCATTTCTGAAAACTAGAGACCTAGGGGAATCCAAGATGAGGTGACTTGTGTGGCTCGGACCAGGTTCTGTTACCCAGAATCCTTTGCAAACCTCAAAATTTGGCTAAAAAAACACATGTTCCTCACATTTCTGTTGCAGAAAGTTCTGGAATCTGAGAGGAGCCACAAATTTCCTTCCACCCAGCGTTCCCCCACGTCTCTCGATAAAAATGATACCTCACTTGTGTGGGTAGACCTAGCGCCCGCGACAGGAAACGCCCCAAAGCGCAACGTGGACACATCCAAATTTTTGAAAGAAAACAGAGGTGTTTTTTGCAAAGTGCTTACCTGTAGATTTTGGCCACTAGCTCAGCCGCCACGGTAGGCCTAGCGCCCGCCCCAAAGCGCAACGTGGACACATCCAAATTTTTGAAAGAAAACAGAGGTGTTTTTTGCAAAGTGCCTACCTGTAGATTTTGGCCTGTAACTCAGCCGGCACCTAGGGAAACCTACCAATCCTGTGCATTTCTGAAAACTAGAGACCTAGGGGAATCCAATATGGGGTGACTTGTGTGGCTCGGACCAGGTTCTGTTACCCAGAATCCTTTGCAAACCTCAAAATTTGGCTAAAAAAACACATGTTCCTCACATTTCTGTGGCAGAAAGTTGTGGAATCTGAGAGGAGCCACAAATTTCCTTCCACCCAGCGTTCCCCCAAGTGTCCCGATAAAAATAATACCTCACTTGTGTGGTTAGGCCTAGCGCCCGCGACAGGAAACGCCCCAAAGCGCAACGTGGACACATCCAAATTTTTGAAAGAAAACAGAGGTGTTTTTTGCAAAGTGCTTACCTGTAGATTTTGGCCACTAGCTCAGCCGCCACCTATGGAAACCTACCAAACCTGTGCATTTCTGAAAACTAGAGACCTAGGGGAATCCAAGATGGGGTGACTTGTGTGGCTCGGACCAGGTTCTGTTACCCAGAATCCTTCGCAAACCTCAAAATTTGGCTAAAAAACACATGTTCCTCACATTTCTGTGGCAGAAAGTTCTGGAATCTGAGAGGAGCCACAAATTTCCTTCCACCCAGCGTTCCCCCAAGTCTCCCGATAAAAATGATACCTCACTTGTGTGGGTAGGCCTAGCGCCCGCAACAGGAAACACCCCAAAGCGCAACGTGGACACATCCACATTTTTTAAAGAAAACAGAGGTGTTTTTTGCAAAGTGCCTACCTGTAGATTTTGGCCTGTAGCTCAGCCGGCACCTAGGGAAACCTACCAAACCTGTGCATTTCTGAAAACTAGAGAGCTATGGGAATCCAAGATGGGGTGACTTGTGTGGCTCGGACCAGGTTCTGTTACCCAGAATCCTTTGCAAACCTCAAAATTTGGCTAAAAAAACAGATGTTCCTCACATTTCTGTGGCAGAAAGTTCTGGAATCTGAGAGGAGCCACAAATTTCCTTCCACCCAGCGTTCCCCCACGTCTCCCGATAAAAATGATACCTCAATTGTGTGGATAGGCCTAGCGCCCGCAACAGGAATCGCCCCAAAGCGCAACGTGGACACATCCAAATTTTTGAAAGAAAACAGAGGTGTTTTTTGCAAAGTGCCTACCTGTAGATTTTGGCCTGTAGCTCAGCTGGCACCTAGGGAAACCTACCAAACCTGTGCATTTCTGAAAACTAGAGACCTAGGGGAATCCAAGATGGGGTGACTTGTGTGGCTCGGACCAGGTTCTGTTACCCAGAATCCTTTGCAAACCTCAAAATTTGGCTAAAAAAAAACATGTTTCTCACATTTCTGTGGCAGAAAGTTCTGGAATCTGGGAGGAGCCACAAATTTCCTTCCACCCAGCGTTCCCCCACGTCTCCCGATAAAAATGATACCTCACTTGTGTGGGTAGGCCTAGCGCCCGCGACAGGGAACGCCCCAAAGCGCAACGTGGACACATCCAAATTTTTGAAAGAAAACAGAGGTGTTTTTTGCAAAGTGCCTACCTGTAGATTTTGGCCTGTAACTCAGCTGGCACCTAGGGAAACCTACCAAAACTGTGCATTTCTGAAAACTAGAGACCATGGGGAATCCAAGATGGGGTGACTTGTGTGGCTCGGACCAGGTTCTGTTACCCAGAATCCTTTGCAAACCTCAAAATTTGGCAAAAAAAACACATGTTCCTCACATTTCTGTGGCAGAAAGTTCTGGAATCTGAGAGGAACCACAAATTTCCTTCCACCCAGCGTTCCCCCACGTCTCCCGATAAAAATGATATCTCACTTGTGTGGGTAGGCCTAGCGCCCACGACAGGGAACGCCCCAAAGCGCAACGTGGACACATCCAAATTTTTGAAAGAAAACAGAGGTGTTTTTTGCAAAGTGCCTACCTGTAGATTTTGGCCTGTAACTCAGCCGGCACCTTTGTAAACCTACCAAACCTGTGCATTTCTGAAAACTAGAGACCTAGGGGAATCCAAGATGGGGTGACTTGTGTGGCTCGGACCAGGTTCTGTTACCCAGAATCCTTTGCAAACCTCAAAATTTGGCTAAAAAAACACATGTTCCTCACATTTCTGTGGCAGAAAGTTCTGGAATCTGAGAGGAGCCACAAATTTCCTTCCACCCAGCGTTCCCCCACGTCTCTCGATAAAAATGATACCTCACTTGTGTGGGTAGACCTAGCGCCCGCGACAGGAAACGCCCCAAAGCGCAACGTGGACACATCCAAATTTTTTAAAGAAAACAGAGGTGTTTTTTGCAAAGTGCTTACCTGTAGATTTTGGCCACTAGCTCAGCCGCCACGGTAGGCCTAGCGCCCGCCCCAAAGCGCAACGTGGACACATCCAAATTTTTGAAAGAAAACAGAGGTGTTTTTTGCAAAGAGCCTACCTGTAGATTTTGGCCTGTAACTCAGCCGGCACCTAGGGAAACCTACCAATCCTGTGCATTTCTGAAAACTAGAGACCTAGGGGAATCCAATATGGGGTGACTTGTGTGGCTCGGACCAGGTTCTGTTACCCAGAATCCTTTGCAAACCTCAAAATTTGGCTAAAAAAACACATGTTCCTCACATTTCTGTGGCAGAAAGTTGTGGAATCTGAGAGGAGCCACAAATTTCCTTCCACCCAGCGTTCCCCCACGTGTCCCGATAAAAATAATACCTCACTTGTGTGGTTAGGCCTAGCGCCCGCGACAGGAAACGCCCCAAAGCGCAACGTGGACAAATCCAAATTTTTGAAAGAAAACAGAGGTGTTTTTTGCAAAGTGCTTACCTGTAGATTTTGGCCACTAGCTCAGCCGCCACCTATGGAAACCTACCAAACCTGTGCATTTCTGAAAACTAGAGACCTAGGGGAATCCAAGATGGGGTGACTTGTGTGGCTCGGACCAGGTTCTGTTACCTAGAATCCTTTGCAAACCTCAAAATTTGGCTAAAAAACACATGTTCCTCACATTTCTGTGGCAGAAAGTTCTGGAATCTGAGAGGAGCCACAAATTTTCTTCCACCCAGCGTTCCCCCAAGTCTCCCGATAAAAATGATACCTCACTTGTGTGGGTAGGCCTAGCGCCCGCAACAGGAAACACCCCAAAGCGCAACGTGGACACATCCAAATTTTTGAAAGAAAACAGAGGTGTTTTTTGCAAAGTGCCTACCTGTAGATTTTGGCCTGTAGCTCAGCCGGCACCTAGGGAAACCTACCAAACCTGTGCATTTCTGAAAACTAGAGACCTATGGGAATCCAAGATGGGGTGACTTGTGTGGCTCGGACCAGGTTCTGTTACCCAGAATCCTTTGCAAACCTCAAAATTTGGCTAAAAAAACAGATGTTCCTCACATTTCTGTGGCAGAAAGTTCTGGAATCTGAGAGGAGCCACAAATTTCCTTCCACCCAGCGTTCCCCCAGGTCTCCCGATAAAAATGATACCTCAATTGTGTGGATAGGCCTAGCGCCCGCAACAGGAATCGCCCCAAAGCGCAACGTGGACACATCCAAATTTTTGAAAGAAAACAGAGGTGTTTTTTGCAAAGTGCCTACCTGTAGATTTTGGCCTGTAGCTCAGCTGGCACCTAGGGAAACCTACCAAACCTGTGCATTTCTGAAAACTAGAGACCTAGGGGAATCCAAGATGGGGTGACTTGTGTGGCTCGGACCAGGTTCTGTTACCCAGAATCCTTTGCAAACCTCAAAATTTGGCTAAAAAAAAACATGTTTCTCACATTTCTGTGGCAGAAAGTTCTGGAATCTGGGAGGAGCCACAAATTTCCTTCCACCCAGTGTTCCCCCACGTCTCCCGATAAAAATGATACCTCACTTGTGTGGGTAGGCCTAGCGCCCGCGACAGGGAACGCCCCAAAGCGCAACGTGGACACATCCAAATTTTTGAAAGAAAACAGAGGTGTTTTTTGCAAAGTGCCTACCTGTAGATTTTGGCCTGTAACTCAGCTGGCACCTAGGGAAACCTACCAAAACTGTGCATTTCTGAAAACTAGAGACCATGGGGAATCCAAGATGGGGTGACTTGTGTGGCTCGGACCAGGTTCTGTTACCCAGAATCCTTTGCAAACCTCAAAATTTGGCAAAAAAAACACATGTTCCTCACATTTCTGTGGCAGTAAGTTCTGGAATCTGAGAGGAACCACAAATTTCCTTCCACCCAGCGTTCCCCCACGTCTCCCGATAAAAATTATATCTCACTTGTGTGGGTAGGCCTAGCGCCCACGACAGGGAACGCCCCAAAGCGCAACGTGGACACATCCAAATTTTTGAAAGAAAACAGAGGTGTTTTTTGAAAAGTGCCTACCTGTAGATTTTGGCCTGTAACTCAGCCGGCACCTTTGTAAACCTACCAAACCTGGGCATTTCTGAAAACTAGAGACCTAGGGGAATCCAAGATGGGGTGACTTGTGTGGCTCGGACCAGGTTCTGTTACCCAGAATCCTTTGCAAACCTCAAAATTTGGCTAAAAAAACACATGTTACTCACATTTCTGTGGCAGAAAGTTCTGGAATCTGAGAGGAGCCACAAATTTCCTTCCACCCAGCGTTCCCCCACGTCTCTCGATAAAAATGATACCTCACTTGTGTGGGTAGACCTAGCGCCCGCGACAGGAAACGCCCCAAAGCGCAACGTGGACACATCCAAATTTTTGAAAGAAAACAGAGGTGTTTTTTGCAAAGTGCTTACCTGTAGATTTTGGCCACTAGCTCAGCCGCCACGGTAGGCCTAGCGCCCGCCCCAAAGCGCAACGTGGACACATCCAAATTTTTGAAAGAAAGCAGAGGTGTTTTTTGCAAAGTGCTACCTGTAGATTTTGCCCTGTAACTCAGCCGGCACCTAGGGAAACCTACCAAACCTGTGCATTTCTGAAAACTAGAGACCTAGGGGAATCCAAGTTGGGTTGACTTGTGTGGCTCGGACCAGGTTCTGTTACCCAGAATCCTTTGCAAACCTCAAAATTTGGCTAAAAAAACACATGTTCCTCACATTTCTGTGGCAGAAAGTTGTGGAATCTGAGAGGAGCCACAAATTTCCTTTCACCCAGCGTTCCCCCACGTCTCCCGATAAAAATAATACCTCACTTGTGTGGGTAGGCCTAGAGCCCGCGACAGGAAACGCCCCAAAGCGCAACGTGGACACATCCAAATTTTTGAAAGAAAACAGAGGTGTTTTTTACAAAGTGCTTACCTGTAGATTTTGGCCACTAGCTCAGCCGCCACCTATGGAAACCTACCAAACCTGTGCATTTCTGAAAACTAGAGACCTAGGGGAATCCAAGATGGGGTGACTTGTGTGGCTCGGACCAGGTTCTGTTACCCAGAATCCTTTGCAAACCTCAAAATTTGGCTAAAAACACACTTGTTCCTCACATTTCTGTGGCAGAAAGTTCTGGAATCTGAGAGGAGCCACAAATTTCCTTCCACCCAGCGTTCCCCCACGTATCCCGATAAAAATGAAATCTCACTTGTGTGGATAGGCCTAGCGCCCGCAACAGGAATCGCCCCAAAGCGCAACGTGGACACATCCAAATTTTTGAAAGAAAACAGAGGTGTTTTTTGCAAAGTGCCTACCTGTAGATTTTGGCCTGTAGCTCAGCTGGCACCTAGGGAAACCTACCAAACCTGTGCATTTCTGAAAACTAGAGACCTAGGGGAATCCAAGATAGGGTGACTTGTGTGGCTCGGACCAGGTTCTGTTACCCAGAATCCTTTGCAAACCTCAAAATTTGGCTAAAAAAAAACATGTTTCTCACATTTCTGTGGCAGAAAGTTCTGGAATCTGGGAGGAGCCACAAATTTCCTTCCACCCGGCGTTCCCCCACGTCTCCCGATAAAAATGATACCTCACTTGTGTGGGTAGGCCTAGCGCCCGCGACAGGGAACGCCCCAAAGCGCAACGTGGACACATCCACATTTTTGAAAGAAAACAGAGGTGTTTTTTGCAAATTGCCTACCTGTAGATTTTGGCCTCTAGCTCAGCCGCCACCTGGGGAAACCTACCAAACCTGTGCATTTCTGAAAACTAGAGACCTATGGGAATCCAAGATGGGGTGACTTGTGTGGCTCGGACCAGGTTCTGTTACCCAGAATCCTTTGCAAACCTCAAAATTTGGCTAAAAAAACACATGTTCCTCACATTTCTGTGGCAGAAAGTTCTGGAATCTGAGAGGAGCCACAAATTTCCTTCCACACAGCGTTCCCCCACGTCTCCCGATAAAAATGATACCTCAATTGTGTGGATAGGCCTAGCGCCCGCAACAGGAATCGCCCCAAAGCGCAACGTGGACACATCCAAATTTTTGAAAGAAAACAGAGGTGTTTTTTGCAAAGTGCCTACCTGTAGATTTTGGCCTGTAGCTCAGCTGGCACCTAGGGAAACCTACCAAACCTGTGCATTTCTGAAAACTAGAGACCTAGGGGAATCCAAGATGGGGTGACCTGTGTGGCTCGGACCAGGTTCTGTTACCCAGAATCCTTTGCAAACCTCAAAATTTGGCTAAAAAAAAACATGTTCCTCACATTTCTGTGGCAGAAAGTTCTGGAATCTGGGAGGAGCAACAAATTTCCTTCCACCCAGCATTCCCCCACGTCTCCCGATAAAAATTATACCTCACTTGTGTGGGTAGGCCTAGCGCCCGTGACAGGGAACGCCCCAAAGCGCAACGTGGACACATCCAAATTTTTTAAAGAAAACAGAGGTGTTTTTTTGCAAAGTGCTTACCTGTAGATTTTGGCCACTAGCTCAGCCGCCACCTATGGAAACCTACCAAACCTGTGCATTTCTGAAAACTAGAGACCTAGGGGAATCCAAGATGGGGTGACTTGTGTGGCTCGGACCGGGTTCTGTTACCCAGAATCCTTTGCAAACCTCAAAATTTGGCTAAAAAACACATGTTCCTCACATTTCTGTGGCAGAAAGTTCTGGAATCTGAGAGGAGCCACAAATTTCCTTCCACCCAGCGTTCCCCTACGTCTCCCGATAAAAATGATACCTCACTTGTGTGGGTAGGCCTAGCGCCCGCGACAGGGAACGCCCCAAAGCGCAACGTGGACACATCCAAATTTTTGAAAGAAAACAGAGGTGTTTTTTGCAAAGTGCCTACCTGTAGATTTTGGCCTGTAACTCAGCTGGCACCTAGGGAAACCTACCAAACCTGTGCATTTCTGAAAACTAGAGACCATGGGGAATCCAAGATGGGGTGACTTGTGTGGCTCGGACCAGGTTCTGTTACCCACAATCCTTTGCAAACCTCAAAATTTGGCTAAAAAAACACATGTTCCTCACATTTCTGTGGCAGAAAGTTGTGGAATCTGAGAGGAGCCACAAATTTCCTTCCACCCAGCGTTCCCCCACGTCACCCGATAAAAATAATACCTCACTTGTGTGGGTAGGCCCAGCGCCCGTGACAGGAAACGCCCCAAAGCGCAACGTGGACACATCCAAATTTTTGAAAGAAAACAGAGGTGTTTTTTGAAAGGGCTTACCTGTAGATTTTGGCCACTAGCTCAGCCGCCACCTAGGGAAACCTACCAAACCTGTGCATTTCTGAAAACTAGAGACCTAGGGGAACCCAGGATGGGGTGACTTGTGTGGCTCGGACCAGGTTCTGTTCCCCAGAATCCTTTGCAAACCTCAAAATTTGGCTAAAAAACACATGTTCCTCACATTTCTGTGGCAGAAAGTTCTGGAATCTGAGAAGAGCCACAAATTTCCTTCCAACCAGCATTCCCCCACGTCTCCCGATAAAAATGATACCTCACTTGTGTGGGTAGGCCTAGCGCCCGCGACAAGGAACGCCCCAAAGCGCAACGTGGACACATCCAAATTTTTGAAAGAAAACAGAGGTGTTTTTTGCAAAGTGCCTACCTGTAGATTTTGGCCTGTAGCTCAGCTGGCACCTAGGGAAACCTACCAAACCTGTGCATTTCTGAAAACTAGAGACCTAGGGGAATCGAAGATGGGGTGACTTGTGTGGCTCGGACCAGGTTCTGTTACCCAGAATCCTTTGCAAACCTCAAAATTTAGCTAAAAAAAAACATGTTCCTCACATTTCTGTGGCAGAAAGTTCTGGAATCTGGGAGGAGCCACAAATTTCCTTCCACCCAGCGTTCCCCCACATCTCCCGATAAAAAAGATACCTCACTTGTGTGGGTAGGCCTAGCGCCCGCGACAGGGAACGCCCCAAAGCGCAACGTGGACACATCCAAATTTTTGAAAGAAAACAGAGGTGTTTTTGGCAAAGTGCCTACCTGTAGATTTTGGCCTGTAACTCAGCTGGCACCTAGGGAAACCTACCAAACCTGTGCATTTCTGAAAACTAGAGACCATGGGGAATCCAAGATGGGGTGACTTGTGTGGCTCGGACCAGGTTCTGTTCCCCAGAATCCTTTGCAAACCTCAAAATTTGGCTAAAAAACACATGTTCCTCACATTTCTGTGGCAGAAAGTTCTGGAATCTGAGAGGAACCATAAATTTCCTTCCACCCAGCGTTCCCCCACGTCTCCCGATAAAAATGATATCTCACTTGTGTGGGTAGGCCTAGCGCCCACGACAGGGAACGCCCCAAAGCGCAACGTGGACACATCCAAATTTTTTAAAGAAAACAGAGGTGTTTTTTGCAAAGTGCCTACCTGTAGATTTTGGCCTGTAACTCAGCTGGCACCTTTGTAAACCTACCAAACCTGTGCATTTCTGAAAACTAGAGACCTAGGGGAATCCAAGATGAGGTGACTTGTGTGGCTCGGACCAGGTTCTGTTACCCAGAATCCTTTGCAAACCTCAAAATTTGGCTAAAAAAACACATGTTCCTCACATTTCTGTGGCAGAAAGTTCTGGAATCTGAGAGGAGCCACAAATTTCCTTCCACCCAGCGTTCCCCCACGTCTCTCGATAAAAATGATACCTCACTTGTGTGGGTAGACCTAGCGCCCGCGACAGGAAACGCCCCAAAGCGCAACGTGGACACATCCAAATTTTTGAAAGAAAACAGAGGTGTTTTTTGCAAAGTGCTTACCTGTAGATTTTGGCCACTAGCTCAGCCGCCACGGTAGGCCTAGCGCCCGCCCCAAAGCGCAACGTGGACACATCCAAATTTTTGAAAGAAAACAGAGGTGTTTTTTGCAAAGTGCCTACCTGTAGATTTTGGCCTGTAACTCCGCCGGCACCTAGGGAAACCTACCAATCCTGTGCATTTCTGAAAACTAGAGACCTAGGGGAATCCAATATGGGGTGACTTGTGTGGCTCGGACCAGGTTCTGTTACCCAGAATCCTTTGCAAACCTCAAAATTTGGCTAAAAAAACACAGGTTCCTCACATTTCTGTGGCAGAAAGTTGTGGAATCTGAGAGGAGCCACAAATTTCCTTCCACCCAGCGTTCCCCCACGTGTCCCGATAAAAATAATACCTCACTTGTGTGGTTAGGCCTAGCGCCCGCGACAGGAAACGCCCCAAAGCGCAACGTGGACACATCCAAATTTTTGAAAGAAAACAGAGGTGTTTTTTGCAAAGTGCCTACCTGTAGATTTTGGCCTGTAGCTCAGCCGGCACCTAGGGAAACCTACCAAACCTGTGCATTTCTGAAAACTAGAGACCTATGGGAATCCAAGATGGGGTGACTTGTGTGGCTCGGACCAGGTTCTGTTACCCAGAATCCTTTGCAAACCTCAAAATTTGGCTAAAAAAACAGATGTTCCTCACATTTCTGTGGCAGAAAGTTCTGGAATCTGAGAGGAGCCACAAATTTCCTTCCACCCAGCGTTCCCCCACGTCTCCCGATAAAAATGATACCTCAATTGTGTGGATAGGCCTAGCGCCCGCAACAGGAATCGCCCCAAAGCGCAACGTGGACACATCCAAATTTTTGAAAGAAAACAGAGGTGTTTTTTGCAAAGTGCCTACCTGTAGATTTTGGCCTGTAGCTCAGCCGGCACCTAGGGAAACCTACCAAACCTGTGCATTTCTGAAAACTAGAGACCTAGGGGAATCCAAGATGGGGTGACTTGTGTGGCTCGGACCAGGTTCTGTTACCCAGAATCCTTTGCAAACCTCAAAATTTGGCTAAAAAAAAACATGTTTCTCACATTTCTGTGGCAGAAAGTTCTGGGAGGAGCCACAAATTTCCTTCCACCCAGCGTTCCCCCACGTCTCCCGATAAAAATGATACCTCACTTGTGTGGGTAGGCCTAGCGCCCGCGACAGGGAACGCCCCAAAGCGCAACGTGGACACATCCAAATTTTTGAAAGAAAACAGAGGTGTTTTTTGCAAAGTGCCTACCTGTAGATTTTGGCCTGTAACTCAGCTGGCACCTAGGAAAACCTACCAAAACTGTGCATTTCTGAAAACTAGAGACCATGGGGAATCCAAGATGGGGTGACTTGTGTGGCTCGGACCAGGTTCTGTTACCCAGAATCCTTTGCAAACCTCAAAATTTGGCAAAAAAAACTCATGTTCCTCACATTTCTGTGGCAGAAAGTTCTGGAATCTGAGAGGAACCACAAATTTCCTTCCACCCAGCGTTCCCCCACGTCTCCCGATAAAAATGATATCTCACTTGTGTGGGTAGGCCTAGCGCCCACGACAGGGAACGCCCCAAAGCGCAACGTGGACACATCCAAATTTTTGAAAGAAAACAGAGGTGTTTTTTGCAAAGTGCCTACCTGTAGATTTTGGCCTGTAACTCAGCCGGCACCTTTGTAAACCTACCAAACCTGTGCATTTCTGAAAACTAGAGACCTAGGGGAATCCAAGATGGGGTGACTTGTGTGGCTCGGACCAGGTTCTGTTACCCAGAATCCTTTGCAAACCTCAAAATTTGGCTAAAAAAACACATGTTCCTCACATTTCTGTGGCAGAAAGTTCTGGAATCTGAGAGGAGCCACAAATTTCCTTCCACCCAGCGTTCCCCCACGTCTCTCGATAAAAATGATACCTCACTTGTGTGAGTAGACCTAGCGCCCGCGACAGGAAACGCCCCAAAGCGCAACGTGGACACATCCAAATTTTTGAAAGAAAACAGAGGTGTTTTTTGCAAAGTGCTTACCTGTAGATTTTGGCCACTAGCTCAGCCGCCACGGTAGGCCTAGCGCCCGCCCCAAAGCGCAACGTGGACACATCCAAATTTTTGAAAGAAAACAGAGGTGTTTTTTGCAAAGTGCCTACCTGTAGATTTTGGCCTGTAACTCAGCCGGCACATAGGGAAACCTACCAATCCTGTGCATTTCTGAAAACTAGAGACCTAGGGGAATCCAATATGGGGTGACTTGTGTGGCTCGGACCAGGTTCTGTTACCCAGAATCCTTTGCAAACCTCAAAATTTGGCTAAAAAAACACATGTTCCTCACATTTCTGTGGCAGAAAGTTGTGGAATCTGAGAGGAGCCACAAATTTCCTTCCACCCAGCGTTCCCCCACGTGTCCCGATAAAAATAATACCTCACTTGTGTGGTTAGGCCTAGCGCCCGCGACAGGAAACGCCCCAAAGCGCAACGTGGACACATCCAAATTTTTGAAAGAAAACAGAGGTGTTTTTTGCAAAGTGCTTACCTGTAGATTTTGGCCACTAGCTCAGCCGCCACCTATGGAAACCTACCAAACCTGTGCATTTCTGAAAACTAGAGACCTAGGGGAATCCAAGATGGGGTGACTTGTGTGGCTCGGACCAGGTTCTGTTACCCAGAATCCTTTGCAAACCTCAAAATTTGGCTAAAAAACACATGTTCCTCACATTTCTGTGGCAGACAGTTCTGGAATCTGAGAGGAGCCACAAATTTTCTTCCACCCAGCGTTCCCCCAAGTCTCCCGATAAAAATGATACCTCACTTGTGTGGGTAGGCCTAGCGCCCGCAACAGGAAACACCCCAAAGCGCAACGTGGACACATCCAAATTTTTGAAAGAAAACAGAAGTGTTTTTTGCAAAGTGCCTACCTGTAGATTTTGGCCTGTAGCTCAGCCGGCACCTAGGGAAACCTACCAAACCTGTGCATTTCTGAAAACTAGAGACCTATGGGAATCCAAGATGGGGTGACTTGTGTGGCTCGGACCAGGTTCTGTTACCCAGAATCCTTTGCAAACCTCAAAATTTGGCTAAAAAAACAGATGTTCCTCACATTTCTGTGGCAGAAAGTTCTGGAATCTGAGAGGAGCCACAAATTTCCTTCCACCCAGCGTTCCCCCACGTCTCCCGATAAAAATGATACCTCAATTGTGTGGATAGGCCTAGCGCCCGCAACAGGAATCGCCCCAAAGCGCAACGTGGACACATCCAAATTTTTGAAAGAAAACAGAGGTGTTTTTTGCAAAGTGCCTACCTGTAGATTGTGGCCTGTAGCTCAGCTGGCACCTAGGGAAACCTACCAAACCTGTGCATTTCTGAAAACTAGAGACCTAGGGGAATCCAAGATGGGGTGACTTGTGTGGCTCGGACCAGGTTCTGTTACCCAGAATCCTTTGCAAACCTCAAAATTTGGCTAAAAAAAAACATGTTTCTCACATTTCTGTGGCAGAAAGTTCTGGAATCTGGGAGGAGCCACAAATTTCCTTCCACCCAGCGTTCCCCCACGTCTCCCGATAAAAATGATACCTCACTTGTGTGGGTAGGCCTAGCGCCCGCGACAGGGAACGCCCCAAAGCGCAACGTGGACACATCCAAATTTTTGAAAGAAAACAGAGGTGTTTTTTGCAAAGTGCCTACCTGTAGATTTTGGCCTGTAACTCAGCTGGCACCTAGGGAAACCTACCAAAACTGTGCATTTCTGAAAACTAGAGACCATGGGGAATCCAAGATGGGGTGACTTGTGTGGCTCGGACCAGGTTCTGTTACCCAGAATCCTTTGCAAACTTCAAAATTTGGCAAAAAAAACACATGTTCCTCACATTTCTGTGGCAGAAAGTTCTGGAATCTGAGAGGAACCACAAATTTCCTTCCACCCAGCGTTCCCCCACGTCTCCCGATAAAAATGATATCTCACTTGTGTGGGTAGGCCTAGCGCCCACGACAGGGAACGCCCCAAAGCGCAACGTGGACACATCCAAATTTTTGAAAGAAAACAGAGGTGTTTTTTGCAAAGTGCCTACCTGTAGATTTTGGCCTGTAACTCAGCCGGCACCTTTGTAAACCTACCAAACCTGTGCATTTCTGAAAACTAGAGACCTAGGGGAATCCAAGATGGGGTGACTTGTGTGGCTCGGACCAGGTTCTGTTACCCAGAATCCTTTGCAAACCTCAAAATTTGGCTAAAAAAACACATGTTCCTCACATTTCTGTGGCAGAAAGTTCTGGAATCTGAGAGGAGCCACAAATTTCCTTCCACCCAGCGTTCCCCCACGTCTCCCGATAAAAATGATACCTCAATTGTGTGGATAGGCCTAGCGCCCGCAACAGGAATCGCCCCAAAGCGCAACGTGGACACATCCAAATTTTTGAAAGAAAACAGAGGTGTTTTTTGCAAAGTGCCTACCTGTAGATTTTGGCCTGTAGCTCAGCTGGCACCTAGGGAAACCTACCAAACCTGTGCATTTCTGAAAACTAGAGACCTAGGGGAATCCAAGATGGGGTGACCTGTGTGGCTCGGACTAGGTTCTGTTACCCAGAATCCTTTGCAAACCTCAAAATTTGGCTAAAAAAAAACATGTTCCTCACATTTCTGTGGCAGAAAGTTCTGGAATCTGGGAGGAGCAACAAATTTCCTTCCACCCAGCATTCCCCCACGTCTCCCGATAAAAATGATACCTCACTTGTGTGGGTAGGCCTAGCGCCCGCGACAGGAAACGCCCCAAAGCGCAACGTGGACACATCCAAATTTTTGAAAGAAAACAGAGGTGTTTTTTTGCAAAGTGCTTACCTGTAGATTTTGGTCACTAGCTCAGCCGCCACCTATGGAAACCTACCAAACCTGTGCATTTCTGAAAACTAGAGACCTAGGGGAATCCAAGATGGGGTGACTTGTGTGGCTCGGACCGGGTTCTGTTACCCAGAATCCTTTGCAAACCTCAAAATTTGGCTAAAAAACACATGTTCCTCACATTTCTGTGGCAGAAAGTTCTGGAATCTGAGAGGAGCCACAAATTTCCTTCCACCCAGCGTTCCCCCACGTCTCCCGATAAAAATGATACCTCAATTGTGTGGATAGGCCTAGCGCCCGCAACAGGAATCGCCTCAAAGCGCAACGTGGACACATCCAAATTTTTGAAAGAAAACAGAGGTGTTTTTTGCAAAGTGCCTACCTGTAGATTTTGGCCTGTAGCTCAGCTGGCACCTAGGGAAACCTACCAAACCTGTGCATTTCTGAAAACTAGAGACCTAGGGGAATCCAAGATGGGGTGACTTGTGTGGCTCGGACCAGGTTCTGTTACCCAGAATCCTTTGCAAACCTCAAAATTTGGCTAAAAAAAAACATGTTTCTCACATTTCTGTGGCAGAAAGTTCTGGAATCTGGGAGGAGCCACAAATTTCCTTCCACCCAGCGTTCCCCCACGTCTCCCGATAAAAATGATACCTCACTTGTGTGGGTAGGCCTAGCGCCCGCGACAGGGAACGCCCCAAAGCGCAACGTGGACACATCCAAATTTTTGAAAGAAAACAGAGGTGTTTTTTGCAAAGTGCCTACCTGTAGATTTTGGCCTGTAACTCAGCTGGCACCTAGGGAAACCTACCAAAACTGTGCATTTCTGAAAACTAGAGACCATGGGGAATCCAAGATGGGGTGACTTGTGTGGCTCGGACCAGGTTCTGTTACCCAGAATCCTTTGCAAACCTCAAAATTTGGCAAAAACAACACATGTTCCTCACATTTCTGTGGCAGAAAGTTCTGGAATCTGAGAGGAACCACAAATTTCCTTCCACCCAGCGTTCCCCCACGTCTCCCGATAAAAATGATATCTCACTTGTGTGGGCAGGCCTAGCGCCCACGACAGGGAACGCCCCAAAGCGCAACGTGGACACATCCAAATTTTTGAAAGAAAACAGAGGTGTTTTTTGCAAAGTGCCTACCTGTAGATTTTGGCCTGTAACTCAGCCGGCACCTTTGTAAACCTACCAAACCTGGGCATTTCTGAAAACTAGAGACCTAGGGGAATCCAAGATGGGGTGACTTGTGTGGCTCGGACCAGGTTCAGTTACCCAGAATCCTTTGCAAACCTCAAAATTTGGCTAAAAAAACACATGTTACTCACATTTCTGTGGCAGAAAGTTCTGGAATCTGAGAGGAGCCACAAATTTCCTTCCACCCAGCGTTCCCCCACGTCTCTCGATAAAAATGATACCTCACTTGTGTGGGTAGACCTAGCGCCCGCGACAGGAAACGCCCCAAAGCGCAACGTGGACACATCCAAATTTTTGAAAGAAAACAGAGGTGTTTTATGCAAAGTGCTTACCTGTAGATTTTGGCCACTAGCTCAGCCGCCACGGTAGGCCTAGCGCCCGCCCCAAAGCGCAACGTGGACACATCCAAATTTTTGAAAGAAAGCAGAGGTGTTTTTTGCAAAGTGCCTACCTGTAGATTTTGCCCTGTAACTCAGCCGGCACCTAGGGAAACCTACCAAACCTGTGCATTTCTGAAAACTAGAGACCTAGGGGAATCCAAGTTGGGTTGACTTGTGTGGCTCGGACCAGGTTCTGTTACCCAGAATCCTTTGCAAACCTCAAAATTTGGCTAAAAAAACACATGTTCCTCACATTTCTGTGGCAGAAAGTTGTGGAATCTGAGAGGAGCCACAAATTTCCTTTCACCCAGCGTTCCCCCACGTCTCCCGATAAAAATAATACCTCACTTGTGTGGGTAGGCCTAGAGCCCGCGACAGGAAACGCCCCAAAGCGCAACGTGGACACATCCACATTTTTGAAAGAAAACAGAGGTGTTTTTTGCAAAGTGCTTACCTGTAGATTTTGGCCACTAGCTCAGCCGCCACCTATGGAAACCTACCAAACCTGTGCATTTCTGAAAACTAGAGACCTAGGGGAATCCAAGATGGGGTGACTTGTGTGGCTCGGACCAGGTTCTGTTACCCAGAATCCTTTGCAAACCTCAAAATTTGGCTAAAAACACACTTGTTCCTCACATTTCTGTGGCAGAAAGTTCTGGAATCTGAGAGGAGCCACAAATTTCCTTCCACCCAGCGTTCCCCCACGTATCCCGATAAAAATGAAATCTCACTTGTGTGGATAGGCCTAGCGCCCGCAACAGGAATCGCCCCAAAGCGCAACGTGGACACATCCAAATTTTTGAAAGAAAACAGAGGTGTTTTTTGCAAAGTGCCTACCTGTAGATTTTGGCCTGTAGCTCAGCTGGCACCTAGGGAAACCTACCAAACCTGTGCATTTCTGAAAACTAGAGACCTAGGGGAATCCAAGATTGGGTGACTTGTGTGGCTCGGACCAGGTTCTGTTACCCAGAATCCTTTGCAAACCTCAAAATTTGGCTAAAAAAAAACATGTTTCTCACATTTCTGTGGCAGAAAGTTCTGGAATCTGGGAGGAGCCACAAATTTCCTTCCACCCGGCGTTTCCCCACGTCTCCCGATAAAAATAATACCTCACTTGTGTGGGTAGGCCTAGCGCCCGCGACAGGGAACGCCCCAAAGCGCAACGTGGACACATCCAAATTTTTGAAAGAAAACAGAGGTGTTTTTTGCAAATTGCCTACCTGTAGATTTTGGCCTCTAGCTCAGCTGCCACCTGGGGAAACCTACCAAACCTGTGCATTTCTGAAAACTAGAGACCTATGGGAATCCAAGATGGGGTGACTTGTGTGGCTCGGACCAGGTTCTGTTACCCAGAATCCTTTGCAAACCTCAAAATTTGGCTAAAACAACAGATGTTCCTCACATTTCTGTGGCAGAAAGTTCTGGAATCTGAGAGGAGCCACAAATTTCCTTCCACCCAGCGTTCCCCCACGTCTCCCGATAAAAATGATACCTCAATTGTGTGGATAGGCCTAGCGCCCGCAACAGGAATCGCCCCAAAGCGCAACGTGGACACATCCAAATTTTTGAAAGAAAAAAGAGGTGTTTTTTGCAAAGTGCCTACCTGTAGATTTTGGCCTGTAGCTCAGCTGGCACCTAGGGAAACCTACCAAACCTGTGCATTTCTGAAAACTAGAGACCTAGGGGAATCCAAGATGGGGTGACCTGTGTGGCTCGGACCAGGTTCTGTTACCCAGAATCCTTTGCAAACCTCAAAATTTGGCTAAAAAAAAACATGTTCCTCACATTTCTGTGGCAGAAAGTTCTGGAATCTGGGAGGAGCAACAAATTTCCTTCCACCCAGCATTCCCCCACGTCTCCCGATAAAAATGATACCTCACTTGTGTGGGTAGGCCTAGCGCCCGCGACAGGAAACGACCCAAAGCGCAACGTGGACACATCCAAATTTTTGAAAGAAAACAGAGGTGTTTTTTTGCAAAGTGCTTACCTGTAGATTTTGGTCACTAGCTCAGCCGCCACCTATGGAAACCTACCAAACCTGTGCATTTCTGAAAACTAGAGACCTAGGGGAATCCAAGATGGGGTGACTTGTGTGGCTCGGACCGGGTTCTGTTACCCAGAATCCTTTGCAAACCTCAAAATTTGGCTAAAAAACACATGTTCCTCACATTTCTGTGGCAGAAAGTTCTGGAATCTGAGAGGAGCCACAAATTTCCTTCCACCCAGCGTTCCCCCACGTCTCCCGATAAAAATGATACCTCAATTGTGTGGATAGGCCTAGCGCCCGCAACAGGAATCGCCTCAAAGCGCAACGTGGACACATCCAAATTTTTGAAAGAAAACAGAGGTGTTTTTTGCAAAGTGCCTACCTGTAGATTTTGGCCTGTAGCTCAGCTGGCACCTAGGGAAACCTACCAAACCTGTGCATTTCTGAAAACTAGAGACCTAGGGGAATCCAAGATGGGGTGACTTGTGTGGCTCGGACCAGGTTCTGTTACCCAGAATCCTTTGCAAACCTCAAAATTTGGCTAAAAAAAAACATGTTTCTCACATTTCTGTGGCAGAAAGTTCTGGAATCTGGGAGGAGCCACAAATTTCCTTCCACCCAGCGGTCCCCCACGTCTCCCGATAAAAATGATACCTCACTTGTGTGGGTAGGCCTAGCGCCCGCGACAGGGAACGCCCCAAAGCGCAACGTGGACACATCCAAATTTTTGAAAGAAAACAGAGGTGTTTTTTGCAAAGTGCCTACCTGTAGATTTTGGCCTGTAACTCAGCTGGCACCTAGGGAAACCTACCAAAACTGTGCATTTCTGAAAACTAGAGACCATGGGGAATCCAAGATGGGGTAACTTGTGTGGCTCGGACCAGGTTCTGTTACCCAGAATCCTTTGCAAACCTCAAAATTTGGCAAAAACAACACATGTTCCTCACATTTCTGTGGCAGAAAGTTCTGGAATCTGAGAGGAACCACAAATTTCCTTCCACCCAGCGTTCCCCCACGTCTCCCGATAAAAATGATATCTCACTTGTGTGGGTAGGCCTAGCGCCCACGACAGGGAACCCCCCAAAACGCAACGTGGACACATCCAAATTTTTGAAAGAAAACAGAGGTGTTTTTTGCAAAGTGCCTACCTGTAGATTTTGGCCTGTAACTCAGCCGGCACCTTTGTAAACCTACCAAACCTGGGCATTTCTGAAAACTAGAGACCTAGGGGAATCCAAGATGGGGTGACTTGTGTGGCTCGGACCAGGTTCAGTTACCCAGAATCCTTTGCAAACCTCAAAATTTGGCTAAAAAAACACATGTTACTCACATTTCTGTGGCAGAAAGTTCTGGAATCTGAGAGGAGCCACAAATTTCCTTCCACCCAGCGTTCCCCCACGTCTCTCGATAAAAATGATACCTCACTTGTGTGGGTAGACCTAGCGCCCGCGACAGGAAACGCCCCAAAGCGCAACGTGGACACATCCAAATTTTTGAAAGAAAACAGAGGTGTTTTATGCAAAGTGCTTACCTGTAGATTTTGGCCACTAGCTCAGCCGCCACGGTAGGCCTAGCGCCCGCCCCAAAGCGCAACGTGGACACATTCAAATTTTTGAAAGAAAGCAGAGGTGTTTTTTGCAAAGTGCCTACCTGTAGATTTTGCCCTGTAACTCAGCCGGCACCTAGGGAAACCTACCAAACCTGTGCATTTCTGAAAACTAGAGACCTAGGGGAATCCAAGTTGGGTTGACTTGTGTGGCTCGGACCAGGTTCTGTTACCCAGAATCCTTTGCAAACCTCAAAATTTGGCTAAAAAAACACATGTTCCTCACATTTCTGTGGCAGAAAGTTGTGGAATCTGAGAGGAGCCACAAATTTCCTTTCACCCAGCGTTCCCCCACGTCTCCCGATAAAAATAATACCTCACTTGTGTGGGTAGGCCTAGAGCCCGCGACAGGAAACGCCCCAAAGCGCAACGTGGACACATCCAAATTTTTGAAAGAAAACAGAGGTGTTTTTTGCAAAGTGCTTACCTGTAGATTTTGGCCACTAGCTCAGCCGCCACCTATGGAAACCTACCAAACCTGTGCATTTCTGAAAACTAGAGACCTAGGGGAATCCAAGATGGGGTGACTTGTGTGGCTCGGACCAGGTTCTGTTACCCAGAATCCTTTGCAAACCTCAAAATTTGGCTAAAAAAAAACATGTTTCTCACATTTCTGTGGCAGAAAGTTCTGGAATCTGGGAGGAGCCACAAATTTCCTTCCACCCGGCGTTCCCCCACGTCTCCCGATAAAAATGATACCTCACTTGTGTGGGTAGGCCTAGCGCCCGCGACAGGGAACGCCCCAAAGCGCAACGTGGACACATCCACATTTTTGAAAGAAAACAGAGGTGTTTTTTGCAAATTGCCTACCTGTAGATTTTGGCCTCTAGCTCAGCCGCCACCTGGGGAAACCTACCAAACCTGTGCATTTCTGAAAACTAGAGACCTATGGGAATCCAAGATGGGGTGACTTGTGTGGCTCGGACCAGGTTCTGTTACCCAGAATCCTTTGCAAACCTCAAAATTTGGCTAAAACAACAGATGTTCCTCACATTTCTGTGGCAGAAAGTTCTGGAATCTGAGAGGAGCCACAAATTTCCTTCCACACAGCGTTCCCCCACGTCTCCCGATAAAAATGATACCTCAATTGTGTGGATAGGCCTAGCGCCCGCAACAGGAATCGCCCCAAAGCGCAACGTGGACACATCCAAATTTTTGAAAGAAAACAGAGGTGTTTTTTGCAAAGTGCCTACCTGTAGATCTTGGCCTGTAGCTCAGCTGGCACCTAGGGAAACCTACCAAACCTGTGCATTTCTGAAAACTAGAGACCTAGGGGAATCCAAGATGGGGTGACCTGTGTGGCTCGGACCAGGTTCTGTTACCCAGAATCCTTTGCAAACCTCAAAATTTGGCTAAAAAAAAACATGTTCCTCACATTTCTGTGGCAGAAAGTTCTGGAATCTGGGAGGAGCAACAAATTTCCTTCCACCCAGCATTCCCCCACGTCTCCCGATAAAAATGATACCTCACTTGTGTGGGTAGGCCTAGCGCCCGTGACAGGGAACGCCCCAAAGCGCAACGTGGACACATCCAAATTTTTTAAAGAAAACAGAGGTGTTTTTTTGCAAAGTGCTTACCTGTAGATTTTGGCCACTAGCTCAGCCGCCACCTATGGAAACCTACCAAACCTGTGCATTTCTGAAAACTAGAGACCTAGGGGAATCCAAGATGGGGTGACTTGTGTGGCTCGGACCGGGTTCTGTTACCCAGAATCCTTTGCAAACCTCAAAATTTGGCTAAAAAACACATGTTCCTCACATTTCTGTGGCAGAAAGTTCTGGAATCTGAGAGGAGCCACAAATTTCCTTCCACCCAGCGTTCCCCCACGTCTCCCGATAAAAATGATACCTCACTTGTGTGGGTAGGCCTAGCGCCCGCGACAGGAAACGCCCCAAAGCGCAACGTGGACACATCCAAATTTTTGAAAGAAAACAGAGGAGTTTTTTGCAAAGTGCCTACCTGTAGATTTTGGCCTGTAACTCAGCTGGCACCTAGGGAAACCTACCAAACCTGTGCATTTCTGAAAACTAGAGACCATGGGGAATCCAAGATGGGGTGACTTGTGTGGCTCGGACCAGGTTCTGTTACCCAGAATCCTTTGCAAACCTCAAAATTTGGCTAAAAAAACACATGTTCCTCACATTTCTGTGGCAGAAAGTTGTGGAATCTGAGAGGAGCCACAAATTTCCTTCCACCCAGCGTTCCCCCACGTCACCCGATAAAAATAATACCTCACTTGTGTGGGTAGGCCTAGCGCCCGTGACAGGAAACGCCCCAAAGCGCAACGTGGACACATCCAAATTTTTGAAAGAAAACAGAGGTGTTTTTTGCAAAGTGCTTACCTGTAGATATTGGCCACTAGCTCAGCCGCCACCTAGGGAAACCTACCAAACCTGTGCATTTCTGAAAACTAGAGACCTAGGGGAACCCAGGATGGGGTGACTTGTGTGGCTCGGACCAGGTTCTGTTCCCCAGAATCCTTTGCAAACCTCAAAATTTGGCTAAAAAACAGATGTTCCTCACATTTCTGTGGCAGAAAGTTCTGGAATCTGAGAAGAGCCACAAATTTCCTTCCAACCAGCATTCCCCCACGTCTCCCGATAAAAATGATACCTCACTTGTGTGGGTAGGCCTAGCGCCCGCGACAAGGAACGCCCCAAAGCGCAACGTGGACACATCCAAATTTTTGAAAGAAAACAGAGGTGTTTTTTGCAAAGTGCCTACCTGTAGATTTTAGCCTGTAGCTCAGCTGGCACCTAGGGAAACCTACCAAACCTGTGCATTTCTGAAAACTAGAGACCTAGGGGAATCCAAGATGGGGTGACTTGTGTGGCTCGGACCAGGTTCTGTTACCCAGAATCCTTTGCAAACCTCAAAATTTGGCTAAAAAAAAACATGTTCCTCACATTTCTGTGGCAGAAAGTTCTGGAATCTGGGAGGAGCCACAAATTTCCTTCCACCCAGCGTTCCCCCACATCTCCCGATAAAAAAGATACCTCACTTGTGTGGGTAGGCCTAGCGCCCGCGACAGGGAACGCCCCAAAGCGCAACGTGGACACATCCAAATTTTTGAAAGAAAACAGAGGTGTTTTTTGCAAAGTGCCTACCTGTAGATTTTGGCCTGTAACTCAGCTGGCACCTAGGGAAACCTACCAAACCTGTGCATTTCTGAAAACTAGAGACCATGGGGAATCCAAGATGGGGTGACTTGTGTGGCTCGGACCAGGTTCTGTTCCCCAGAATCCTTTGCAAACCTCAAAATTTGGCTAAAAAACACATTTTCCTCACATTTCTGTGGCAGAAAGTTCTGGAATCTGAGAGGAACCATAAATTTCCTTCCACCCAGCGTTCCCCCACGTCTCCCGATAAAAATGATATCTCACTTGTGTGGGTAGGCCTAGCGCCCACGACAGGGAACGCCCCAAAGCGCAACGTGGACACATCCAAATTTTTGAAAGAAAACAGAGGTGTTTTTTGCAAAGTGCATACCTGTAGATTTTGGCCTGTAACTCAGCTGGCACCTTTGTAAACCTACCAAACCTGTGCATTTCTGAAAACTAGAGACCTAGGGGAATCCAAGATGAGGTGACTTGTGTGGCTCGGACCAGGTTCTGTTACCCAGAATCCTTTGCAAACCTCAAAATTTGGCTAAAAAAACACATGTTCCTCACATTTCTGTGGCAGAAAGTTCTGGAATCTGAGAGGAGCCACAAATTTCCTTCCACCCAGCGTTCCCCCACGTCTCTCGATAAAAATGATACCTCACTTGTGTGGGTAGACCTAGCGCCCGCGACAGGAAACGCCCCAAAGCGCAACGTGGACACATCGAAATTTTTGAAAGAAAACAGAGGTGTTTTTTGCAAAGTGCTTACCTGTAGATTTTGGCCACTAGCTCAGCCGCCACGGTAGGCCTAGCGCCCGCCCCAAAGCGCAACGTGGACACATCCAAATTTTTGAAAGAAAACAGAGGTGTTTTTTGCAAAGTGCCTACCTGTAGATTTTGGCCTGTAACTCCGCCGGCACCTAGGGAAAACTACCAATCCTGTGCATTTCTGAAAACTAGAGACCTAGGGGAATCCAATATGGGGTGACTTGTGTGGCTCGGACCAGGTTCTGTTACCCAGAATCCTTTGCAAACCTCAAAATTTGGCTAAAAAAACACATGTTCCTCACATTTCTGTGGCAGAAAGTTGTGGAATCTGAGAGGAGCCACAAATTTCCTTCCACCCAGCGTTCCCCCACGTGTCCCGATAAAAATAATACCTCACTTGTGTGGTTAGGCCTAGCGCCCGCGACAGGAAACGCCCCAAAGCGCAACGTGGACACATCCAAATTTTTGAAAGAAAACAGAGGTGTTTTTTGCAAAGTGCTTACCTGTAGATTTTGGCCACTAGCTCAGCCGCCACCTATGGAAACCTACCAAACCTGTGCATTTCTGAAAACTAGAGACCTAGGGGAATCCAAGATGGGGTGACTTGTGTGGCTCGGACCAGGTTCTGTTACCCAGAATCCTTTGCAAACCTCAAAATTTGGCTAAAAAACACATGTTCCTCACATTTCTGTGGCAGAAAGTTCTGGAATCTGAGAGGAGCCACAAATTTCCTTCCACCCAGCGTTCCCCCAAGTCTCCCGATAAAAATGATTCCTCACTTGTGTGGGTAGGCCTAGCGCCCGCAACAGGAAACACCCCAAAGCGCAACGTGGACACATCCAAATTTTTGAAAGAAAACAGAGGTGTTTTTTGCAAAGTGCCTACCTGTAGATTTTGGCCTGTAGCTCAGCCGGCACCTAGGGAAACCTACCAAACCTGTGCATTTCTGAAAACTAGAGACCTATGGGAATCCAAGATGGGGTGACTTGTGTGGCTCGGACCAGGTTCTGTTACCCAGAATCCTTTGCAAACCTCAAAATTTGGCTAAAAAAACAGATGTTCCTCACATTTCTGTGGCAGAAAGTTCTGGAATCTGAGAGGAGCCACAAATTTCCTTCCACCCAGCGTTCCCCCACGTCTCCCGATAAAAATGATACCTCAATTGTGTGGATAGGCCTAGCGCCCGCAACACGAATCGCCCCAAAGCGCAACGTGGACACATCCAAATTTTTGAAAGAAAACAGAGGTGTTTTTTGCAAAGTGCCTACCTGTAGATTTTGGCCTGTAGCTCAGCTGGCACCTAGGGAAACCTACCAAACCTGTGCATTTCTGAAAACTAGAGACCTAGGGGAATCCAAGATGGGGTGACTTGTGTGGCTCGGACCAGGTTCTGTTACCCAGAATCCTTTGCAAACCTCAAAATTTGGCTAAAAAAAAACATGTTCCTCACATTTCTGTGGCAGAAAGTTCTGGAATCTGGGAGGAGCCACAAATTTCCTTCCACCCAGCGTTCCCCCACGTCTCCCGATAAAAATGATACCTCACTTGTGTGGGTAGGCCTAGCGCCCGCGACAGGGAACGCCCCAAAGCGCAACGTGGACACATCCAAATTTTTGAAAGAAAACAGAGGTGTTTTTTGCAAAGTGCCTACCTGTAGATTTTGGCCTGTAACTCAGCTGGCACCTAGGGAAACCTACCAAAACTGTGCATTTCTGAAAACTAGAGACCATGGGGAATCCAAGATGGGGTGACTTGTGTGGCTCGGACCAGGTTCTGTTACCCAGAATCCTTTGCAAACCTCAAAATTTGGCAAAAAAAACACATGTTCCTCACATTTCTGTGGCAGAAAGTTCTGGAATCTGAGAGGAACCACAAATTTCCTTCCACCCAGCGTTCCCCCACGTCTCCCGATAAAAATGATATCTCACTTGTGTGGGTAGGCCTAGCGACCACGACAGGGAACGCCCCAAAGCGCAACGTGGACACATCCAAATTTTTGAAAGAAAACAGAGGTGTTTTTTGCAAAGTGCCTACCTGTAGATTTTGGCCTGTAACTCAGCCGGCACCTTTGTAAACCTACCAAACCTGTGCATTTCTGAAAACTAGAGACCTAGGGGAATCCAAGATGGGGTGACTTGTGTGGCTCGGACCAGGTTCTGTTACCCAGAATCCTTTGCAAACCTCAAAATTTGGCTAAAAAAACACATGTTCCTCACATTTCTGTGGCAGAAAGTTCTGGAATCTGAGAGGAGCCACAAATTTCCTTCCACCCAGCGTTCCCCCACGTCTCTCGATAAAAATGATACCTCACTTGTGTGGGTAGACCTAGCGCCCGCGACAGGAAACGCCCCAAAGCGCAACGTGGACACATCCAAATTTTTGAAAGAAAACAGAGGTGTTTTTTGCAAAGTGCTTACCTGTAGATTTTGGCCACTAGCTCAGCCGCCACGGTAGGCCTAGCGCCCGCCCCAAAGCGCAACGTGGACACATCCAAATTTTTGAAAGAAAACAGAGGTGTTTTTTGCAAAGTGCCTACCTGTAGATTTTGGCCTGTAACTCAGCCGGCACATAGGGAAACCTACCAATCCTGTGCATTTCTGAAAACTAGAGACCTAGGGGAATCCAATATGGGGTGACTTGTGTGGCTCGGACCAGGTTCTGTTACCCAGAATCCTTTGCAAACCTCAAAATTTGGCTAAAAAAACACATGTTCCTCACATTTCTGTGGCAGAAAGTTGTGGAATCTGAGAGGAGCCACAAATTTCCTTCCACCCAGCGTTCCCCCACGTGTCCCGATAAAAATAATACCTCACTTGTGTGGTTAGGCCTAGCGCCCGCGACAGGAAACGCCCCAAAGCGCAACGTGGACACATCCAAATTTTTGAAAGAAAACAGAGGTGTTTTTTGCAAAGTGCTTACCTGTAGATTTTGGCCACTAGCTCAGCCGCCACCTATGGAAACCTACCAAACCTGTGCATTTCTGAAAACTAGAGACCTAGGGGAATCCAAGATGGGGTGACTTGTGTGGCTCGGACCAGGTTCTGTTACCCAGAATCCTTTGCAAACCTCACAATTTGGCTAAAAAACACATGTTCCTCACATTTCTGTGGCAGACAGTTCTGGAATCTGAGAGGAGCCACAAATTTTCTTCCACCCAGCGTTCCCCCAAGTCTCCCGATAAAAATGATACCTCACTTGTGTGGGTAGGCCTAGCGCCCGCAACAGGAAACACCCCAAAGCGCAACGTGGACACATCCAAATTTTTGAAAGAAAACAGAGGTGTTTTTTGCAAAGTGCCTACCTGTAGATTTTGGCCTGTAGCTCAGCCGGCACCTAGGGAAACCTACCAAACCTGTGCATTTCTGAAAACTAGAGACCTATGGGAATCCAAGATGGGGTGACTTGTGTGGCTCGGACCAGGTTCTGTTACCCAGAATCCTTTGCAAACCTCAAAATTTGGCTAAAAAAACAGATGTTCCTCACATTTCTGTGGCAGAAAGTTCTGGAATCTGAGAGGAGCCACAAATTTCCTTCCACCCAGCGTTCCCCCACGTCTCCCGATAAAAATGATACCTCAATTGTGTGGATAGGCCTAGCGCCCGCAACAGGAATCGCCCCAAAGCGCAACGTGGACACATCCACATTTTTGAAAGAAAACAGAGGTGTTTTTTGCAAAGTGCCTACCTGTAGATTGTGGCCTGTAGCTCAGCTGGCACCTAGGGAAACCTACCAAACCTGTGCATTTCTGAAAACTAGAGACCTAGGGGAATCCAAGATGGGGTGACTTGTGTGGCTCGGACCAGGTTCTGTTACCCAGAATCCTTTGCAAACCTCAAAATTTGGCTAAAAAAAACATGTTTCTCACATTTCTGTGGCAGAAAGTTCTGGAATCTGGGAGGAGCCACAAATTTCCTTCCACCCAGCGTTCCCCCAAGTCTCCCGATAAAAATGATACCTCACTTGTGTGGGTAGGCCTAGCGCCCGCGACAGGGAACGCCCCAAAGCGCAACGTGGACACATCCAAATTTTTGAAAGAAAACAGAGGTGTTTTTTGCAAAGTGCCTACCTGTAGATTTTGGCCTGTAACTCAGCTGGCACCTAGGGAAACCTACCAAAACTGTGCATTTCTGAAAACTAGAGACCATGGGGAATCCAAGATGGGGTGACTTGTGTGGCTCGGACCAGGTTCTGTTACCCAGAATCCTTTGCAAACCTCAAAATTTGGCAAAAAAAACACATGTTCCTCACATTTCTGTGGCAGAAAGTTCTGGAATCTGAGAGGAACCACAAATTTCCTTCCACCCAGCGTTCCCCCACGTCTCCCGATAAAAATGATATCTCACTTGTGTGGGTAGGCCTAGCGCCCACGACAGGGAACGCCCCAAAGCGCAACGTGGACACATCCAAATTTTTGAAAGAAAACAGAGGTGTTTTTTGCAAAGTGCCTACCTGTAGATTTTGGCCTGTAACTCAGCCGGCACCTTTGTAAACCTACCAAACCTGTGCATTTCTGAAAACTAGAGACCTAGGGGAATCCAAGATGGGGTGACTTGTGTGGCTCGGACCAGGTTCTGTTACCCAGAATCCTTTGCAAACCTCAAAATTTGGCAAAAAAACACATGTTCCTTACATTTCTGTGGCAGAAAGTTCTGGAATCTGAGAGGAGCCACAAATTTCCTTCCACCCAGCGTTCCCCCACGTCTCTCGATAAAAATGATACCTCACTTGTGTGGGTAGACCTAGCGCCCGCGACAGGAAACGCCCCAAAGCGCAACTTGGACACATCCAAATTTTTGAAAGAAAACAGAGGTGTTTTTTGCAAAGTGCTTACCTGTAGATTTTGGCCACTAGCTCAGCCGCCACGGTAGGCCTAGCGCCCGCCCCAAAGCGCAACGTGGACACATCCAAATTTTTGAAAGAAAGCAGAGGTGTTTTTTGCAAAGTGCCTACCTGTAGATTTTGCCCTGTAACTCAGCCGGCACCTAGGGAAACCTACCAAACCTGTGCATTTATGAAAACTAGAGACCTAGGGGAATCCAAGTTGGGTTGACTTGTGTGGCTCGGACCAGGTTCTGTTACCCAGAATCCTTTGCAAACCTCAAAATTTGGCTAAAAAAACACATGTTCCTCACATTTCTGTGGCAGAAAGTTGTGGAATCTGAGAGGAGCCACAAATTTCCTTTCACCCAGCGTTCCCCCACGTCTCCCGATAAAAATAATACCTCACTTGTGTGGGTAGGCCTAGAGCCCGCGACAGGAAACGCCGCAAAGCGCAACGTGGACACATCCACATTTTTGAAAGAAAACAGAGGTGTTTTTTGCAAAGTGCTTACCTGTAGATTTTGGCCACTAGCTCAGCCGCCACCTATGGAAACCTACCAAACCTGTGCATTTCTGAAAACTAGAGACCTAGGGGAATCCAAGATGGGGTGACTTGTGTGGCTCGGACCAGGTTCTGTTACCCAGAATCCTTTGCAAACCTCAAAATTTGGCTAAAAACACATTTGTTCCTCACATTTCTGTGGCAGAAAGTTCTGGAATCTGAGAGGAGCCACAAATTTCCTTCCACCCAGCGTTCCCCCACGTATCCCGATAAAAATGAAATCTCACTTGTGTGGATAGGCCTAGCGCCCGCAACAGGAATCGCCCCAAAGCGCAACGTGGACACATCCAAATTTTTGAAAGAAAACAGAGGTGTTTTTTGCAAAGTGCCTACCTGTAGATTTTGGCCTGTAGCTCAGCTGGCACCTAGGGAAACCTACCAAACCTGTGCATTTCTGAAAACTAGAGACCTAGGGGAATCCAAGATTGGGTGACTTGTGTGGCTCGGACCAGGTTCTGTTACCCAGAATCCTTTGCAAACCTCAAAATTTGGCTAAAAAAAAACATGTTTCTCACATTTCTGTGGCAGAAAGTTCTGGAATCTGGGAGGAGCCACAAATTTCCTTCCACCCGGCGTTCCCCCACGTCTCCCGATAAAAATGATACCTCACTTGTGTGGGTAGGCCTAGCGCCCGCGACAGGGAACGCCCCAAAGCGCAACGTGGACACATCCAAATTTTTGAAAGAAAACAGAGGTGTTTTTTGCAAATTGCCTACCTGTAGATTTTGGCCTCTAGCTCAGCCGCCACCTGGGGAAACCTACCAAACCTGTGCATTTCTGAAAACTAGAGACCTATGGGAATCCAAGATGGGGTGACTTGTGTGGCTCGGACCAGGTTCTGTTACCCAGAATCCTTTGCAAACCTCAAAATTTGGCTAAAACAACAGATGTTCCTCACATTTCTGTGGCAGAAAGTTCTGGAATCTGAGAGGAGCCACAAATTTCCTCCACCCAGCGTTCCCCCACGTCTCCCGATAAAAATGATACCTCAATTGTGTGGATAGGCCTAGCGCCCGCAACAGGAATCGCCCCAAAGCGCAACGTGGACACATCCAAATTTTTGAAAGAAAACAGAGGTGTTTTTTGCAAAGTGCCTCCCTGTAGATTTTGGCCTGTAGCTCAGCTGGCACCTAGGGAAACCTACCAAACCTGTGCATTTCTGAAAACTAGAGACCTAGGGGAATCCAAGATGGGGTGACCTGTGTGGCTCGGACCAGGTTCTGTTACCCAGAATCCTTTGCAAACCTCAAAATTTGGCTAAAAAAAAAATGTTCCTCACATTTCTGTGGCAGAAAGTTCTGGAATCTGGGAGGAGCAACAAATTTCCTTCCACCCAGCCTTCCCCCACGTCTCCCGATAAAAATGATACCTCACTTGTGTGGGTAGGCCTAGCGCCCGCGACAGGAAACGCCCCAAAGCGCAACGTGGACACATCCAAATTTTTGAAAGAAAACAGAGGTGTTTTTTTGCAAAGTGCTTACCTGTAGATTTTGGCCACTAGCTCAGCCGCCACCTATGGAAACCTACCAAACCTGTGCATTTCTGAAAACTAGAGACCTAGGGGAATCCAAGATGGGGTGACTTGTGTGGCTCGGACCGGGTTCTGTTACCCAGAATCCTTTGCAAACCTCAAAATTTGGCTAAAAAACACATGTTCCTCACATTTCTGTGGCAGAAAGTTCTGGAATCTGGGAGGAGCCACAAATTTCCTTCCACCCAGCGTTCCCCCACGTCTCCCGATAAAAATGATACCTCACTTGTGTGGGTAGGCCTAGCGCCCGCAACAGGGAACGCCCCAAAGCGCAACGTGGACACATCCAAATTTTTGAAAGAAAACAGAGGTGTTTTTTGCAAAGTGCCTACCTGTAGATTTTGGCCTGTAACTCAGCTGGCACCTAGGGAAACCTACCAAAACTGTGCATTTCTGAAAACTAGAGACCATGGGGAATCCAAGATGGGGTGACTTGTGTGGCTCGGACCAGGTTCTGTTACCCAGAATCCTTTGCAAACCTCAAAATTTGGCAAAAAAACACATGTTCCTCACATTTCTGTGGCAGAAAGTTCTGGAATCTGAGAGGAACCACAAATTTCCTTCCACCCAGCGTTCCCCCACGTCTCCCGATAAAAATGATATCTCACTTGTGTGGGTAGGCCTAGCGCCCACTACAGGGAACGCCCCAAAGCGCAACGTGGACACATCCAAATTTTTGAAAGAAAACAGAGGTGTTTTTTGCAAAGTGCCTACCTGTAGATTTTGGCCTGTAACTCAGCCGGCACCTTTGTAAACCTACCAAACCTGTGCATTTCTGAAAACTAGAGACCTAGGGGAATCCAAGATGGGGTGACTTGTGTGGCTCGGACCAGGTTCTGTTACCCAGAATCCTTTGCAAACCTCAAAATTTGGCTAAAAAAACACATGTTCCTCACATTTCTGTGGCAGAAAGTTCTGGAATCTGAGAGGAGCCACAAATTTCCTTCCACCCAGCGTTCCCCCACGTCTCTCGATAAAAATGATACCTCACTTGTGTGGGTAGACCTAGCGCCCGCGACAGGAAACGCCCCAAAGCGCAACGTGGACACATCCAAATTTTTGAAAGAAAACAGAGGTGTTTTTTGCAAAGTGCTTACCTGTAGATTTTGGCCACTAGCTCAGCCGCCACGGTAGGCCTAGCGCCCGCCCCAAAGCGCAACGTGGACACATCCAAATTTTTGAAAGAAAACAGAGGTGTTTTTTGCAAAGTGCCTACCTGTAGATTTTGGCCTGTAACTCAGCCGGCACATAGGGAAACCTACCAATCCTGTGCATTTCTGAAAACTAGAGACCTAGGGGAATCCAATATGGGGTGACTTGTGTGGCTCGGACCAGGTTCTGTTACCCAGAATCCTTTGCAAACCTCAAAATTTGGCTAAAAAAACACATGTTCCTCACATTTCTGTGGCAGAAAGTTGTGGAATCTGAGAGGAGCCACAAATTTCCTTCCACCCAGCGTTCCCCCACGTGTCCCGATAAAAATAATACCTCACTTGTGTGGTTAGGCCTAGCGCCCGCGACAGGAAACGCCCCAAAGCGCAACGTGGACACATCCAAATTTTTGAAAGAAAACAGAGGTGTTTTTTGCAAAGTGCTTACCTGTAGATTTTGGCCACTAGCTCAGCCGCCACCTATGGAAACCTACCAAACCTGTGCATTTCTGAAAACTAGAGACCTAGGGGAATCCAAGATGGGGTGACTTGTGTGGCTCGGACCAGGTTCTGTTACCCAGAATCCTTTGCAAACCTCAAAATTTGGCTAAAAAACACATGTTCCTCACATTTCTGTGGCAGACAGTTCTGGAATCTGAGAGGAGCCACAAATTTTCTTCCACCCAGCGTTCCCCCAAGTCTCCGGATAAAAATGATACCTCACTTGTGTGGGTAGGCCTAGCGCCCGCAACAGGAAACACCCCAAAGCGCAACGTGGACACATCCAAATTTTTGAAAGAAAACAGAGGTGTTTTTTGCAAAGTGCCTACCTGTAGATTTTGGCCTGTAGCTCAGCCGGCACCTAGGGAAACCTACCAAACCTGTGCATTTCTGAAAACTAGAGACCTATGGGAATCCAAGATGGGGTGACTTGTGTGGCTCGGACCAGGTTCTGTTACCCAGAATCCTTTGCAAACCTCAAAATTTGGCTAAAAAAACAGATGTTCCTCACATTTCTGTGGCAGAAAGTTCTGGAATCTGAGAGGAGCCACAAATTTCCTTCCACCCAGCGTTCCCCCACGTCTCCCGATAAAAATGATACCTCAATTGTGTGGATAGGCCTAGCGCCCGCAACAGGAATCGCCCCAAAGCGCAACGTGGACACATCCAAATTTTTGAAAGAAAACAGAGGTGTTTTTTGCAAAGTGCCTACCTGTAGATTGTGGCCTGTAGCTCAGCTGGCACCTAGGGAAACCTACCAAACCTGTGCATTTCTGAAAACTAGAGACCTAGGGGAATCCAAGATGGGGTGACTTGTGTGGCTCGGACCAGGTTCTGTTACCCAGAATCCTTTGCAAACCTCAAAATTTGGCTAAAAAAAACATGTTTCTCACATTTCTGTGGCAGAAAGTTCTGGAATCTGGGAGGAGCCACAAATTTCCTTCCACCCAGCGTTCCCCCACGTCTCCCGATAAAAATGATACCTCACTTGTGTGGGTAGGCCTAGCGCCCGCGACAGGGAACGCCCCAAAGCGCAACGTGGACACATCCTAATTTTTGAAAGAAAACAGAGGTGTTTTTTGCAAAGTGCCTACCTGTAGATTTTGGCCTGTAACTCAGCTGGCACCTAGGGAAACCTACCAAAACTGTGCATTTCTGAAAACTAGAGACCATGGGGAATCCAAGATGGGGTGACTTGTGTGGCTCGGTCCAGGTTCTGTTACCCAGAATCCTTTGCAAACCTCAAAATTTGGCAAAAAAAACACATGTTCCTAACATTTCTGTGGCAGAAAGTTCTGGAATCTGAGAGGAACCACAAATTTCCTTCCACCCAGCGTTCCCCCACGTCTCCCGATAAAAATGATATCTCACTTGTGTGGGTAGGCCTAGCGCCCACGACAGGGAACGCCCCAAAGCGCAACGTGGACACATCCAAATTTTTGAAAGAAAACAGAGGTGTTTTTTGCAAAGTGCCTACCTGTAGATTTTGGCCTGTAACTCAGCCGGCACCTTTGTAAACCTACCAAACCTGTGCATTTCTGAAAACTAGAGACCTAGGGGAATCCAAGATGGGGTGACTTGTGTGGCTCGGACCAGGTTCTGTTACCCAGAATCCTTTGCAAACCTCAAAATTTGGCTAAAAAAACACATGTTCCTTACATTTCTGTGGCAGAAAGTTCTGGAATCTGAGAGGAGCCACAAATTTCCTTCCACCCAGCGTTACCCCACGTCTCTCGATAAAAATGATACCTCACTTGTGTGGGTAGACCTAGCGCCCGCGACAGGAAACGCCCCAAAGCGCAACGTGGACACATCCAAATTTTTGAAAGAAAACAGAGGTGTTTTTTGCAAAGTGCTTACCTGTAGATTTTGGCCTCTAGCTCAGCCGCCACGGTAGGCCTAGCGCCCGCCCCAAAGCGCAACGTGGACACATCCAAATTTTTGAAAGAAAGCAGAGGTGTTTTTTGCAAAGTGCCTACCTGTAGATTTTGCCCTGTAACTCAGCCGGCACCTAGGGAAACCTACCAAACCTGTGCATTTATGAAAACTAGAGACCTAGGGGAATCCAAGTTGGGTTGACTTGTGTGGCTCGGACCAGGTTCTGTTACCCAGAATCCTTTGCAAACCTCAAAATTTGGCTAAAAAAACACATGTTCCTCACATTTCTGTGGCAGAAAGTTGTGGAATCTGAGAGGAGCCACAAATTTCCTTTCACCCAGCGTTCCCCCACGTCTCCCGATAAAAATAATACCTCACTTGTGTGGGTAGGCCTAGAGCCCGCGACAGGAAACGCCGCAAAGCGCAACGTGGACACATCCAAATTTTTGAAAGAAAACAGAGGTGTTTTTTGCAAAGTGCTTACCTGTAGATTTTGGCCACTAGCTCAGCCGCCACCTATGGAAACCTACCAAACCTGTGCATTTCTGAAAACTAGAGACCTAGGGGAATCCAAGATGGGGTGACTTGTGTGGCTCGGACCAGGTTCTGTTACCTAGAATCCTTTGCAAACCTCAAAATTTGGCTAAAAACACACTTGTTCCTCACATTTCTGTGGCAGAAAGTTCTGGAATCTGAGAGGAGCCACAAATTTCCTTCCACCCAGCGTTCCCCCACGTATCCCGATAAAAATGAAATCTCACTTGTGTGGATAGGCCTAGCGCCCGCAACAGGAATCGCCCCAAAGCGCAACGTGGACACATCCAAATTTTTGAAAGAAAACAGAGGTGTTTTTTGCAAAGTGCCTACCTGTAGATTTTGGCCTGTAGCTCAGCTGGCACCTAGGGAAACCTACCAAACCTGTGCATTTCTGAAAACTAGAGACCTAGGGGAATCCAAGATTGGGTGACTTGTGTGGCTCGGACCAGGTTCTGTTACCCAGAATCCTTTGCAAACCTCAAAATTTGGCTAAAAAAAAACATGTTTCTCACATTTCTGTGGCAGAAAGTTCTGGAATCTGGGAGGAGCCACAAATTTCCTTCCACCCGGCGTTCCCCCACGTCTCCCGATAAAAATGATACCTCACTTGTGTGGGTAGGCCTAGCGCCCGCGACAGGGAACGCCCCAAAGCGCAACGTGGACACATCCAAATTTTTGAAAGAAAACAGAGGTGTTTTTTGCAAATTGCCTACCTGTAGATTTTGGCCTCTAGCTCAGCCGCCACCTGGGGAAACCTACCAAACCTGTGCATTTCTGAAAACTAGAGACCTATGGGAATCCAAGATGGGGTGACTTGTGTGGCTCGGACCAGGTTCTGTTACCCAGAATCCTTTGCAAACCTCAAAATTTGGCTAAAACATCAGATGTTCCTCACATTTCTGTGGCAGAAAGTTCTGGAATCTGAGAGGAGCCACAAATTTCCTTCCACCCAGCGTTCCCCCACGTCTCCCGATAAAAATGATACCTCAATTGTGTGGATAGGCCTAGCGCCCGCAACAGGAATCGCCCCAAAGCGCAACGTGGACACATCCAAATTTTTGAAAGAAAACAGAGGTGTTTTTTGCAAAGTGCCTACCTGTAGATTTTGGCCTGTAGCTCAGCTGGCACCTAGGGAAACCTACCAAACCTGTGCATTTCTGAAAACTAGAGACCTAGGGGAATCCAAGATGGGGTGACCTGTGTGGCTCGGACCAGGTTCTGTTACCCAGAATCCTTTGCAAACCTCAAAATTTGGCTAAAAAAAAACATGTTCCTCACATTTCTGTGGCAGAAAGTTCTGGAATCTGGGAGGAGCAACAAATTTCCTTCCACCCAGCATTCCCCCACGTCTCCCGATAAAAATGATACCTCACTTGTGTGGGTAGGCCTAGCGCCCGCGACAGGAAACGCCCCAAAGCGCAACGTGGACACATCCAAATTTTTGAAAGAAAACAGAGGTGTTTTTTTGCAAAGTGCTTACCTGTAGATTTTGGCCACTAGCTCAGCCGCCACCTATGGAAACCTACCAAACCTGTGCATTTCTGAAAACTAGAGACCTAGGGGAATCCAAGATGGGGTGACTTGTGTGGCTCGGACCGGGTTCTGTTACCCAGAATCCTTTGCAAACCTCAAAATTTGGCTAAAAAACACATGTTCCTCACATTTCTGTGGCAGAAAGTTCTGGAATCTGGGAGGAGCCACAAATTTCCTTCCACCCAGCGTTCCCCCACGTCTCCCGATAAAAATGATACCTCACTTGTGTGGGTAGGCCTAGCGCCCGCGACAGGGAACGCCCCAAAGCGCAACGTGGACACATCCAAATTTTTGAAAGAAAACAGAGGTGTTTTTTGCAAAGTGCCTACCTGTAGATTTTGGCCTGTAACTCAGCTGGCACCTAGGGAAACCTACCAAAACTGTGCATTTCTGAAAACTAGAGACCATGGGGAATCCAAGATGGGGTGACTTGTGTGGCTCGGACCAGGTTCTGTTACCCAGAATCCTTTGCAAACCTCAAAATTTGGCAAAAAAAACACATGTTACTCACATTTCTGTGGCAGAAAGTTCTGGAATCTGAGAGGAACCACAAATTTCCTTCCACCCAGCGTTCCCCCACGTCTCCCGATAAAAATGATATCTCACTTGTGTGGGTAGGCCTAGCGCCCACGACAGGGAACGCCCCAAAGCGCAACGTGGACACATCCAAATTTTTGAAAGAAAACAGAGGTGTTTTTTGCAAAGTGCCTACCTGTAGATTTTGGCCTGTAACTCAGCCGGCACCTTTGTAAACCTACCAAACCTGTGCATTTCTGAAAACTAGAGACCTAGGGGAATCCAAGATGGGGTGACTTGTGTGGCTCGGACCAGGTTCTGTTACCCAGAATCCTTTGCAAACCTCAAAATTTGGCTAAAAAAACACATGTTCCTCACATTTCTGTGGCAGAAAGTTCTGGAATCTGAGAGGAGCCACAAATTTCCTTCCACCCAGCGTTCCCCCACGTCTCTCGATAAAAATGATACCTCACTTGTGTGGGTAGACCTAGCGCCCGCGACAGGAAACGCCCCAAAGCGCAACGTGGACACATCCAAATTTTTTAAAGAAAACAGAGGTGTTTTTTGCAAAGTGCTTACCTGTAGATTTTGGCCACTAGCTCAGCCGCCACGGTAGGCCTAGCGCCCGCCCCAAAGCGCAACGTGGACACATCCAAATTTTTGAAAGAAAACAGAGGTGTTTTTTGCAAAGTGCCTACCTGTAGATTTTGGCCTGTAACTCAGCCGGCACATAGGGAAACCTACCAATCCTGTGCATTTCTGAAAACTAGAGACCTAGGGGAATCCAATATGGGGTGACTTGTGTGGCTCGGACCAGGTTCTGTTACCCAGAATCCTTTGCAAACCTCAAAATTTGGCTAAAAAAACACATGTTCCTCACATTTCTGTGGCAGAAAGTTGTGGAATCTGAGAGGAGCCACAAATTTCCTTCCACCCAGCGTTCCCCCACGTGTCCCGATAAAAATAATACCTCACTTGTGTGGTTAGGCCTAGCGCCCGCGACAGGAAACGCCCCAAAGCGCAACGTGGACACATCCAAATTTTTGAAAGAAAACAGAGGTGTTTTTTGCAAAGTGCTTACCTGTAGATTTTGGCCACTAGCTCAGCCGCCACCTATGGAAACCTACCAAACCTGTGCATTTCTGAAAACTAGAGACCTAGGGGAATCCAAGATGGGGTGACTTGTGTGGCTCGGACCAGGTTCTGTTACCCAGAATCCTTTGCAAACCTCAAAATTTGGCTAAAAAACACATGTTCCTCACATTTCTGTGGCAGACAGTTCTGGAATCTGAGAGGAGCCACAAATTTTCTTCCACCCAGCGTTCCCCCAAGTCTCCCGATAAAAATGATACCTCACTTGTGTGGGTAGGCCTAGCGCCCGCAACAGGAAACACCCCAAAGCGCAACGTGGACACATCCAAATTTTTGAAAGAAAACAGAGGTGTTTTTTGCAAAGTGCCTACCTGTAGATTTTGGCCTGTAGCTCAGCCGGCACCTAGGGAAACCTACCAAACCTGTGCATTTCTGAAAACTAGAGACCTATGGGAATCCAAGATGGGGTGACTTTTGTGGCTCGGACCAGGTTCTGTTACCCAGAATCCTTTGCAAACCTCAAAATTTGGCTAAAAAAACAGATGTTCCTCACATTTCTGTGGCAGAAAGTTCTGGAATCTGAGAGGAGCCACAAATTTCCTTCCACCCAGCGTTCCCCCACGTCTCCCGATAAAAATGATACCTCAATTGTGTGGATAGGCCTAGCGCCCGCAACAGGAATCGCCCCAAAGCGCAACGTGGACACATCCAAATTTTTTAAAGAAAACAGAGGTGTTTTTTGCAAAGTGCCTACCTGTAGATTGTGGCCTGTAGCTCAGCTGGCACCTAGGGAAACCTACCAAACCTGTGCATTTCTGAAAACTAGAGACCTAGGGGAATCCAAGATGGGGTGACTTGTGTGGCTCGGACCAGGTTCTGTTACCCAGAATCCTTTGCAAACCTCAAAATTTGGCTAAAAAAAAACATGTTTCTCACATTTCTGTGGCAGAAAGTTCTGGAATCTGGGAGGAGCCACAAATTTCCTTCCACCCAGCGTTCCCCCACGTCTCCCGATAAAAATGATACCTCACTTGTGTGGGTAGGCCTAGCTCCCGCGACAGGGAACGCCCCAAAGCGCAACGTGGACACATCCAAATTTTTGAAAGAAAACAGAGGTGTTTTTTGCAAAGTGCCTACCTGTAGATTTTGGCCTGTAACTCAGCTGGCACCTAGGGAAACCTACCAAAACTGTGCATTTCTGAAAACTAGAGACCATGGGGAATCCAAGATGGGGTGACTTGTGTGGCTCGGACCAGGTTCTGTTACCCAGAATCCTTTGCAAACCTCAAAATTTGGCAAAAAAAACACATGTTCCTCACATTTCTGTGGCAGAAAGTTCTGGAATCTGAGAGGAACCACAAATTTCCTTCCACCCAGCGTTCCCCCACGTCTCCCGATAAAAATGATATCTCACTTGTGTGGGTAGGCCTAGCGCCCACGACAGGGAACGCCCCAAAGCGCAACGTGGACACATCCACATTTTTGAAAGAAAACAGAGGTGTTTTTTGCAAAGTGCCTACCTGTAGATTTTGGCCTGTAACTCAGCCGGCACCTTTGTAAACCTACCAAACCTGTGCATTTCTGAAAACTAGAGACCTAGGGGAATCCAAGATGGGGTGACTTGTGTGGCTCGGACCAGGTTCTGTTACCCAGAATCCTTTGCAAACCTCAAAATTTGGCTAAAAAAACACATGTTCCTCACATTTCTGTGGCAGAAAGTTCTGGAATCTGAGAGGAGCCACAAATTTCCTTCCACCCAGCGTTCCCCCACGTCTCTCGATAAAAATGATACCTCACTTGTGTGGGTAGACCTAGCGCCCGCGACAGGAAACGCCCCAAAGCGCAACTTGGACACATCCAAATTTTTTAAAGAAAACAGAGGTGTTTTTTGCAAAGTGCTTACCTGTAGATTTTGGCCACTAGCTCAGCCGCCACGGTAGGCCTAGCACCCGCCCCAAAGCGCAACGTGGACACATCCAAATTTTTGAAAGAAAGCAGAGGTGTTTTTTGCAAAGTGCCTACCTGTAGATTTTGCCCTGTAACTCAGCCGGCACCTAGGGAAACCTACCAAACCTGTGCATTTATGAAAACTAGAGACCTAGGGGAATCCAAGTTGGGTTGACTTGTGTGGCTCGGACCAGGTTCTGTTACCCAGAATCCTTTGCAAACCTCAAAATTTGGCTAAAAAAACACATGTTCCTCACATTTCTGTGGCAGAAAGTTGTGGAATCTGAGAGGAGCCACAAATTTCCTTTCACCCAGCGTTCCCCCACGTCTCCGGATAAAAATAATACCTCACTTGTGTGGGTAGGCCTAGAGCCCGCGACAGGAAACGCCGCAAAGCGCAACGTGGACACATCCAAATTTTTGAAAGAAAACAGAGGTGTTTTTTGCAAAGTGCTTACCTGTAGATTTTGGCCACTAGCTCAGCCGCCACCTATGGAAACCTACCAAACCTGTGCATTTCTGAAAACTAGAGACCTAGGGGAATCCAAGATGGGGTGACTTGTGTGGCTCGGACCAGGTTCTGTTACCCAGAATCCTTTGCAAACCTCAAAATTTGGCTAAAAACACACTTGTTCCTCACATTTCTGTGGCAGAAAGTTCTGGAATCTGAGAGGAGCCACAAATTTCCTTCCACCCAGCGTTCCCCCACGTATCCCGATAAAAATGAAATCTCACTTGTGTGGATAGGCCTAGCGCCCGCAACAGGAATCGCCCCAAAGCGCAACGTGGACACATCCAAATTTTTGAAAGAAAACAGAGGTGTTTTTTGCAAAGTGCCTACCTGTAGATTTTGGCCTGTAGCTCAGCTGGCACCTAGGGAAACCTACCAAACCTGTGCATTTCTGAAAACTAGAGACCTAGGGGAATCCAAGATTGGGTGACTTGTGTGGCTCGGACCAGGTTCTGTTACCCAGAATCCTTTGCAAACCTCAAAATTTGGCTAAAAAAAAACATATTTCTCACATTTCTGTGGCAGAAAGTTCTGGAATCTGGGAGGAGCCACAAATTTCCTTCCACCCGGCGTTCCCCCACGTCTCCCGATAAAAATGATACCTCACTTGTGTGGGTAGGCCTAGCGCCCGCGACAGGGAACGCCCCAAAGCGCAACGTGGACACATCCAAATTTTTGAAAGAAAACAGAGGTGTTTTTTGCAAATTGCCTACCTGTAGATTTTGGCCTCTAGCTCAGCCGCCACCTGGGGAAACCTACCAAACCTGTGCATTTCTGAAAACTAGAGACCTATGGGAATCCAAGATGGGGTGACTTGTGTGGCTCGGACCAGGTTCTGTTACCCAGAATCCTTTGCAAACCTCAAAATTTGGCTAAAACAACAGATGTTCCTCACATTTCTGTGGCAGAAAGTTCTGGAATCTGAGAGGAGCCACAAATTTCCTTCCACCCAGCGTTCCCCCACGTCTCCCGATAAAAATGATACCTCAATTGTGTGGATAGGCCTTGCGCCCGCAACAGGAATCGCCCCAAAGCGCAACGTGGACACATCCAAATTTTTGAAAGAAAACAGAGGTGTTTTTTGCAAAGTGCCTACCTGTAGATTTTGGCCTGTAGCTCAACTGGCACCTAGGGAAACCTACCAAACCTGTGCATTTCTGAAAACTAGAGACCTAGGGGAATCCAAGATGGGGTGACCTGTGTGGCTCGGACCAGGTTCTGTTACCCAGAATCCTTTGCAAACCTCAAAATTTGGCTAAAAAAAAACATGTTCCTCACATTTCTGTGGCAGAAAGTTCTGGAATCTGGGAGGAGCAACAAATTTCCTTCCACCCAGCATTCCCCCACGTCTCCCGATAAAAATGATACCTCACTTGTGTGGGTAGGCCTAGCGCCCGCGACAGGGAACGCCCCAAAGCGCAACGTGGACACATCCAAATTTTTGAAAGAAAACAGAGGTGTTTTTTTGCAAAGTGCTTACCTGTAGATTTTGGCCACTAGCTCAGCCGCCACCTATGGAAACCTACCAAACCTGTGCATTTCTGAAAACTAGAGACCTAGGGGAATCCAAGATGGGGTGACTTGTGTGGCTCGGACCGGGTTCTGTTACCCAGAATCCTTTGCAAACCTCAAAATTTGGCTAAAAAACACATGTTCCTCACATTTCTGTGGCAGAAAGTTCTGGAATCTGAGAGGAGCCACAAATTTCCTTCCACCCAGCGTTCCCCCACGTCTCCCGATAAAAATGATACCTCACTTGTGTGGGAAGGCCTAGCGCCCGCGACAGGGAACGCCCCAAAGCGCAACATGGACACATCCAAATTTTTGAAAGAAAACAGAGGTGTTTTTTGCAAAGTGCCTACCTGTAGATTTTGGCCTGTAACTCAGCTGGCACCTAGGGAAACCTACCAAACCTGTGCATTTCTGAAAACTAGAGACCATGGGGAATCCAAGATGGGGTGACTTGTGTGGCTCGGACCAGGTTCTGTTACCCAGAATCCTTTGCAATCCTCAAAATTTGGCTAAAAAAACACATGTTCCTCACATTTCTGTGGCAGAAAGTTGTGGAATCTGAGAGGAGCCACAAATTTCCTTCCACCCAGCGTTCCCCCACGTCACCCGATAAAAATAATACCTCACTTGTGTGGGTAGGCCTAGCGCCCGTGACAGGAAACGCCCCAAAGCGCAACGTGGACACATCCAAATTTTTGAAAGAAAACAGAGGTGTTTTTTGCAAAGTGCTTACCTGTAGATTTTGGCCACTAGCTCAGCCGCCACCTAGGGAAACCTACCAAACCTGTGCATTTCTGAAAACTAGAGACCTAGGGGAACCCAGGATGGGGTGACTTGTGTGGCTCGGACCAGGTTCTGTTCCCCAGAATCCTTTGCAAACCTCAAAATTTGGCTAAAAAACACATGTTCCTCACATTTCTGTGGCAGAAAGTTCTGGAATCTGAGAGGAGCCACAAATTTCCTTCCAACCAGCATTCCCCCACGTCTCCCGATAAAAATGATACCTCACTTGTGTGGGTAGGCCTAGCGCCCGCGACAAGGAACGCCCCAAAGCGCAACGTGGACACATCCAAATTTTTGAAAGAAAACAGAGGTGTTTTTTGCAAAGTGCCTACCTGTAGATTTTGGCCTGTAGCTCAGCTGGCACCTAGGGAAACCTACCAAACCTGTGCATTTCTGAAAACTAGAGACCTAGGGGAATCCAAGATGGGGTGACTTGTGTGGCTCGGACCAGGTTCTGTTACCCAGAATCCTTTGCAAACCTCAAAATTTGGCTAAAAAAAAACATGTTCCTCACATTTCTGTGGCAGAAAGTTCTGGAATCTGGGAGGAGCCACAAATTTCCTTCCACCCAGCGTTCCCCCACATCTCCCGATAAAAAAGATACCTCACTTGTGTGGGTAGGCCTAGCGCCCGCGACAGGGAACGCCCCAAAGCGCAACGTGGACACATCCAAATTTTTGAAAGAAAACAGAGGTGTTTTTTGCAAAGTGCCTACCTGTAGATTTTGGCCTGTAACTCAGCTGGCACCTAGGGAAACCTACCAAACCTGTGCATTTCTGAAAACTAGAGACCATGGGGAATCCAAGATGGGGTGACTTGTGTGGCTCGGACCAGGTTCTGTTACCCAGAATCCTTTGCAAACCTCAAAATTTGGCTAAAAAAACACATGTTCCTCACATTTCTGTGGCAGAAAGTTGTGGAATCTGAGAGGAGCCACAAATTTCCTTCCACCCAGCGTTCCCCCACGTCACCCGATAAAAATAATACCTCACTTGTGTGGGTAGGCCTAGCGCCCGTGACAGGAAACGCCCCAAAGCGCAACGTGGACACATCCAAATTTTTGAAAGAAAACAGAGGTGTTTTTTGCAAAGTGCTTACCTGTAGATTTTGGCCACTAGCTCAGCCGCCACCTAGGGAAACCTACCAAACCTGTGCATTTCTGAAAACTAGAGACCTAGGGGAACCCAGGATGGGGTGAATTGTGTGGCTCGGACCAGGTTCTGTTCCCCAGAATCCTTTGCAAACCTCAAAATTTGGCTAAAAAACACATGTTCCTCACATTTCTGTGGCAGAAAGTTCTGGAATCTGAGAGGAACCATAAATTTCCTTCCACCCAGCGTTCCCCCACGTCTCCCGATAAAAATGATATCTCACTTGTGTGGGTAGGCCTAGCGCCCACGACAGGGAACGCCCCAAAGCGCAACGTGGACACATCCAAATTTTTGAAAGAAAACAGAGGTGTTTTTTGCAAAGTGCCTACCTGTAGATTTTGGCCTGTAACTCAGCTGGCACCTTTGTAAACCTACCAAACCTGTGCATTTCTGAAAACTAGAGACCTAGGGGAATCCAAGATGAGGTGACTTGTGTGGCTCGGACCAGGTTCTGTTACCCAGAATCCTTTGCAAACCTCAAAATTTGGCTAAAAAAACACATGTTCCTCACATTTCTGTGGCAGAAAGTTCTGGAATCTGAGAGGAGCCACAAATTTCCTTCCACCCAGCGTTCCCCCACGTGTCCCGATAAAAATAATACCTCACTTGTGTGGGTAGGCCTAGCGCCCGCGACAGGAAACGCCCCAAAGCGCAACGTGGACACATCCAAATTTTTGAAAGAAAACAGAGGTGTTTTTTGCAAAGTGCTTATCTGTAGATTTTGGCCACTAGCTCAGCCGCCACCTATGGAAACCTACCAAACCTGTGCATTTCTGAAAACTAGAGACCTAGGGGAATCCAAGATGGGGTGACTTGTGTGGCTCGGACCAGGTTCTGTTACCCAGAATCCTTTGCAAACCTTAAAATTTGGCTAAAAAACACATGTTCCTCACATTTCTGTGGCAGAAAGTTCTGGAATCTGAGAGGAGCCACAAATTTCCTTCCACCCAGCGTTCCCCCAAGTCTCCCGATAAAAATGATACCTCACTTGTGTGGGTAGACCTAGCGCCCGCAACAGGAAACACCCCAAAGCGCAACGTGGACACATCCAAATTTTTGAAAGAAAACAGAGGTGTTTTTTGCAAAGTGCCTACCTGTAGATTTTGGCCTGTAGCTCAGCCGGCACCTAGGGAAACCTACCAAACCTGTGCATTTCTGAAAACTAGAGACCTAGGGGAATCCAAGATGGGGTGACTTGTGTGGCTCGGACCAGGTTCTGTTACCCAGAATCCTTTGCAAACCTCAAAATTTGGCTAAAAAACACATGTTCCTCACATTTCTGTGGCAGAAAGTTGTGGAATCTGAGAGGAGCCACAAATTTCCTTTCACCCAGCGTTCCCCCACGTCTCTCGATAAAAATAATACCTCACTTGTGTGGGTAGGCCTAGCGCCCGCGACAGGAAATGCCCCAAAGCGCAACGTGGACACATCCAAATTTTTGAAAGAAAACAGAGGTGTTTTTTGCAAAGTGCTTACCTGTAGATTTTGGCCACTAGCTCAGCCGCCACGGTAGGCCTAGCGGCCGCCCGAAAGCGCAACGTGGACACATCCAAATTTTTTAAAGAAAACAGAGGTGTTTTTTGCAAAGTGCCTACCTGTAGATTTTGGCCTGTAACTCAGCCGGCACCTAGGGAAACCTACCAAACCTGTGCATGTCTGAAAACTAGAGACCTAGGGGAATCCAAGATGGGGTGACTTGTGTGGCTCGGACCAGGTTCTGTTACCCAGAATCTTTTGCAAACCTGAAAATTTGGCTAAAAAAACACATGTTCCTCACATTTCTGTGGGAGAAAGTTGTGGAATCTGAGAGGAGCCACAAATTTCCTTCCACCCAGCGTTCCTCCACGTCTCCCGATACAAATAATACCTCACTTGTGTGGGTAGGCCTAGCGCCCGCGACAGGAAACGCCCCAAAGCGCAACGTGGACACATCCAAATTTTTGAAAGAAAACAGAGGTGTTTTTTGCAAAGTGCTTACCTTTAGATTTTGGCCACTAGCTCAGCCGCCACGGTAGGCCTAGCGCCCGCCCCAAAGCGCAACGTGGACACATCCAAATTTTTGAAAGAAAACAGAGGTGTTTTTTGCAAAGTGCCTACCTGTAGATTTTGCCCTGTAACTCAGCCGGCACCTAGGGAAACCTACCAAACCTGTGCATTTCTGAAAACTAGAGACCTAGGGGAATCCAAGATGGGGTGACTTGTGTGGCTCGGACCAGGTTCTGTTACCCAGAATCCTTTGCAAACCTCAAAATTTGGCTAAAAAAACACATGTTCCTCACATTTCTGTGGCAGAAAGTTCTGGAATCTGAGAGGAGCCACAAATTTCCTTCCACCCAGCGTTCCCCCACGTCTCCCGATAAAAATAATACCTCACTTGTGTGGGTAGGCCTAGCGCCCGGGACAGGAAACGCCCCAAAGCGCAACGTGGACACATCCAAATGTTTGAAAGAAAACAGAGGTGTTTTTTGCAAAGTGCTTACCTGTAGATTTTGGCCACTAGCTCAGCCGCCACCTATGGAAACCTACCAAACCTGTGCATTTCTGAAAACTAGAGACCTAGGGGAATCCAAGATGGGGTGACTTGTGTGGCTCGGACCAGGTTCTGTTACCCAGAATCCTTTGCAAACCTCAAAATTTGGCTAAAAACACACTTGTTCCTCACATTTCTGTGGCAGAAAGTTCTGGAATCTGAGAGGAGCCACAAATTTCCTTCCACCCAGCGTTCCCCCACGTATTCCGATAAAAATGAAATCTCACTTGTGTGGATAGGCCTAGCGCCCGCAACAGGAATCGCCCCAAAGCGCAACGTGGACACATCCAAATTTTTGAAAGAAAACAGAGGTGTTTTTTGCAAAGTGCCTACCTGTAGATTTTGGACTGTAGCTCAGCTGGCACCTAGGGAAACCTACCAAACCTGTGCATTTCTGAAAACTAGAGACATAGGGGAATCCAAGATTGGGTGACTTGTGTGGCTCGGACCAGGTTCTGTTACCCAGAATCCTTTGCAAACCTCAAAATTTGGCTAAAAAAAAACATGTTTCTCACATTTCTGTGGCAGAAAGTTCTGGAATCTGGGAGGAGCCACAAATTTCCTTCCACCCAGCGTTCCCCCACGTCTCCCGATAAAAATGATACCTCACTTGTGTGGGTAGGCCTAGCGCCCGCGACAGGGAACGCCCCAAAGCGCAACGTGGACACATCCAAATTTTTGAAAGAAAACAGAGGTGTTTTTTGCAAAGTGCCTACCTGTAGATTTTGGCCTGTAACTCAGCTGGCACCTAGGGAAAAGTACCAAAACTGTGCATTTCTGAAAACTAGAGACCATGGGGAATCCAAGATGGGGTGACTTGTGTGGCTCGGACCAGGTTCTGTTACCCAGAATCCTTTGCAAACCTCAAAATTTGGCTAAAAAAACACATGTTCCTCACATTTCTGTGGCAGAAAGTTGTGGAATTTGAGAGGAGCCACAAATTTCCTTCCACCCAGCGTTCCCCCACGTCACCCGATAAAAATAATACCTCACTTGTGTGGGTAGGCCTAGCGCCTGTGACAGGAAACGCCACAAAGCGCAACGTGGACACATCCAAATTTTTGAAAGAAAACAGAGGTGTTTTTTGCAAAGTGCTGACCTGTAGATTTTGGCCACTAGCTCAGCCGCCACCTAGGGAAACCTACCAAACCTGTGCATTTCTGAAAACTAGAGACCTAGGGGAACCCAGGATGGGGTGACTTGTGTGGCTCGGACCAGGTTCTGTTCCCCAGAATCCTTTTCAAACCTCAAAATTTGGCTAAAAAACACATGTTCCTCACATTTCTGTGGCAGAAAGTTCTGGAATCTGAGAGGAGCCACAAATTTCCTTCCAACCAGCGTTCCCCCACGTCTCCCGATAAAAATGATACCTCACTTGTGTGGGTAGGCTTGCACCCGCGACAGGGAACGCCCCAAAGCGCAACGTGGACACATCCAAATTTTTGAAAGAAAACAGAGGTGTTTTTTTGCAAAGTGCCTACCTGTAGATTTTGGCCTCTAGCTCAGCCGCCACCTGGGGAAACCTACCAAACCTGTGCATTTCTGAGAACTAGAGACCATGGGGAATCCAGGATGGGGTGACTTGTGTGGCTCGGACCAGGTTCTGTTACCCAGAATCCTTTGCAAACCTCAAAATTTGGCTAAAAAAACACATGTTCCTCACATTTCTGTGTCAGAAAGTTCTGGAATCTGAGAGGAACCACAAATTTCCTTCCACCCAGCGTTCCCCCACGTCTCCCGATAAAAATGATGTCTCACTTGTGTGGGTAGGCCTAGCGCCCGCGACAGGGAAGCCCCAAAGCGCAACGTGGACACATCCAAATTTTTGAAAGAAAACAGAGGTGTTTTTTGCAAAGTGCCTACCTGTAGATTTTGGCCTGTAACTCAGCCGGCACCTTTGTAAACCTACCAAACCTGTGCATTTCTGAAAACTAGAGACCTAGGGGAATCCAAGATGGGGTGACTTGTGTGGCTCGGACCAGGTTCTGTTACCCAGAATCCTTTGCAAACCTCAAAATTTGGCTAAAAAAACACATGTTCCTCACATTTCTGTGGCAGAAAGTTCTGGAATCTGAGAGGAGCCACAAATTTCCTTCCACCCAGCGTTCCCCCACGTCTCTCGATAAAAATTATACCTCACTTGTGGGGGTAGGCCTAGCGCCCACGACAGGAAACGCCCCAAAGCGCAACGTGGACACATCCAAATTTTTGAAAGAAAACAGGTGTTTTTTGCAAAGTGCTTACCTGTAGATTTTGGCCACTAGCTCAGCCGCCACGGTAGGCCTAGCGCCCGCCCCAAAGCGCAACGTGGACACATCCACATTTTTGAAAGAAAACAGAGGTGTTTTTTGCAAAGTGCCTACCTGTAGATTTTGGCCTGTAACTCAGCCGGCACCTAGGGAATCCTACCAAACCTGTGCATTTCTGAAAACTAGAGACCTAGGGGAATCCAATATGGGGTGACTTGTGTGGCTCGGACCAGGTTCTGTTACCCAGAATCCTTTGCAAACCTCAAAATTTGGCTAAAACAACACATGTTCCTCACATTTCTGTGGCAGAAAGTTGTGGAATCTGAGAGGAGCCACAAATTTCCTTCCACCCAGCGTTCCCCCACGTCTCCCGATAAAAATAATACCTCACTTGTGTGGGTAGGCTTAGCGCCCGCGACAGGAAACGCCCCAAAGCGCAACGTGGACACATCCACATTTTTGAAAGAAAACAGAGGTGTTTTTTGCAAAGTGCTTATCTGTAGATTTTGGCCACTAGCTCAGCCGCCACCTATGGAAACCTACCAAACCTGTGCATTTCTGAAAACTAGAGACCTAGGGGAATCCAAGATGGGGTGACTTGTGTGGCTCGGACCAGGTTCTGTTACCCAGAATCCTTTGCAAACCTCAAAATTTGGCTAAAAAACAAATGTTCCTCACATTTCTGTGGCAGAAAGTTCTGGAATCTGAGAGGAGCCACAAATTTCCTTCCACCCAGCGTTCCCCCAAGTCTCCCGATAAAAATGATACCTCACTTGTGTGGGTAGACCTAGCGCCCGCAACAGGAAACACCCCAAAGCGCAACGTGGACACATCCAAATTTTTGAAAGAAAACAGAGGTGTTTTTTGCAAAGTGCCTACCTGTAGATTTTGGCCTGTAGCTCAGCCGGCACCTAGGGAAACCTACCACACCTGTGCATTTCTGAAAACTAGAGACCTAGGGGAATCCAAGATGGGGTGACTTGTGTGGCTCGGACCAGGTTCTGTTACCCAGAATCCTTTGCAAACCTCAAAATTTGGCTAAAAAACACATGTTCCTCACATTTCTGTGGCAGAAAGTTGTGGAATCTGAGAGGAGCCACAAATTTCCTTTCACCCAGCGTTCCCCCACGTCTCTCGATAAAAATAATACCTCACTTGTGTGGGTAGGCCTAGCGCCCACGACAGGAAATGCCCCAAAGCGCAACGTGGACACATCCAAATTTTTGAAAGAAAACAGAGGTGTTTTTTGCAAAGTGCTTACCTGTAGATTTTGGCCACTAGCTCAGCCGCCACGGTAGGCCTAGCGGCCGCCCGAAAGCGCAACGTGGACACATCCAAATTTTTTAAAGAAAACAGAGGTGTTTTTTGCAAAGTGCCTACCTGTAGATTTTGGCCTGTAACTCAGCCGGCACCTAGGGAAACCTACCAAACCTGTGCATTTCTGAAAACTAGAGACCTAGGGGAATCCAAGATGGGGTGACTTGTGTGGCTCGGACCAGGTTCTGTTACCCAGAATCTTTTGCAAACCTGAAAATTTGGCTAAAAAAACACATGTTCCTCACATTTCTGTGGGAGAAAGTTGTGGAATCTGAGAGGAGCCACAAATTTCCTTCCACCCAGCGTTCCTCCACGTCTCCCGATACAAATAATACCTCACTTGTGTGGGTAGGCCTAGCGCCCGCGACAGGAAACGCCCCAAAGCGCAACGTGGACACATCCAAATTTTTGAAAGAAAACAGAGGTGTTTTTTGCAAAGTGCTTACCTGTAGATTTTGGCCACTAGCTCAGCCGCCACGGTAGGCCTAGCGCCCGCCCCAAAGCGCAACGTGGACACATCCAAATTTTTGAAAGAAAACAGAGGTGTTTTTTGCAAAGTGCCTACCTGTAGATTTTGCCCTGTAACTCAGCCGGCACCTAGGGAAACCTACCAAACCTGTGCATTTCTGAAAACTAGAGACCAAGGGGAATCCAAGATGGGGTGACTTGTGTGGCTCGGACCAGGTTCTGTTACCCAGAATCCTTTGCAAACCTCAAAATTTGGCTAAAAAAACACATGTTCCTCACATTTCTGTGGCAGAAAGTTCTGGAATCTGAGAGGAGCCACAAATTTCCTTCCACCCAGCGTTCCCCCACGTCTCCCGATAAAAATAATACCTCACTTGTGTGGGTAGGCCTAGCGCCCGCGACAGGAAACGCCCCAAAGCGCAACGTGGACACATCCAAATGTTTGAAAGAAAACAGAGATGTTTTTTGCAAAGTGCTTACCTGTAGATTTTGGCCACTAGCTCAGCCGCCACCTATGGAAACCTACCAAACCTGTGCATTTCTGAAAACTAGAGACCTAGGGGAATCCAAGATGGGGTGACTTGTGTGGCTCGGACCAGGTTCTGTTACCCAGAATCCTTTGCAAACCTCAAAATGTGGCTAAAAACACACTTGTTCCTCACATTTCTGTGGCAGAAAGTTCTGGAATCTGAGAGGAGCCACAAATTTCCTTCCACCCAGCGTTCCCCCACGTATTCCGATAAAAATGAAATCTCACTTGTGTGGATAGGCCTAGCGCCCGCAACAGGAATCGCCCCAAAGCGCAACGTGGACACATCCAAATTTTTGAAAGAAAACAGAGGTGTTTTTTGCAAAGTGCCTACCTGTAGATTTTGGCCTGTAGCTCAGCTGGCACCTAGGGAAACCTACCAAACCTGTGCATTTCTGAAAACTAGAGACCTAGGGGAATCCAAGATTGGGTGACTTGTGTGGCTCGGACCAGGTTCTGTTACCCAGAATCCTTTGCAAACCTCAAAATTTGGCTAAAAAAAAAATGTTTCTAACATTTCTGTGGCAGAAAGTTCTGGAATCTGGGAGGAGCCACAAATTTCCTTCCACCCAGCGTTCCCCCACGTCTCCCGATAAAAATGATACCTCACTTGTGTGGGTAGGCCTAGCGCCCGCGACAGGGAACGCCCCAAAGCGCAACGTGGACACATCCAAATTTTTGAAAGAAAACAGAGGTGTTTTTTGCAAAGTGCCTACCTGTAGATTTTGGCCTGTAACTCAGCTGGCACCTAGGGAAAAGTACCAAAACTGTGCATTTCTGAAAACTAGAGACCATGGGGAATCCAAGATTGGGTGACTTGTGTGGCTCGGACCAGGTTCTGTTACCCAGAATCCTTTGCAAACCTCAAAATTTGGCTAAAAAAACACATGTTCCTCACATTTCTGTTGCAGAAAGTTGTGGAATCTGAGAGGAGCCACAAATTTCCTTCCACCCAGCGTTCCCCCACGTCTCCCGATAAAAATGATACCTCACTTGTGTGTGTAGGCCTAGCGCCTGTGACAGGAAACGCCCCAAAGCGCAACGTGGACACATCAAAATTTTTTAAAGAAAACAGAGGTGTTTTTTGCAAAGTGCTTACCTGTAGATTTTGGCCACTAGCTCAGCCGCCACCTAGGGAAACCTACCAAACCTGTGCATTTCTGAAAACTAGAGACCTAGGCAAACCCAGGATGGGGTGACTTGTGTGGCTCGACCAGGTTCTGTTCCCCAGAATCCTTTTCAAACCTCAAAATTTGGCTAAAAAACACATGTTCCTCACATTTCTGTGGCAGAAAGTTCTGGAATCTGAGAGGAGCCACAAATTTCCTTCCAACCAGCGTTCCCCCACGTCTCCCGATAAAAATGATACCTCACTTGTGTGGGTAGGCCTAGCACCCGCGACAGGGAACGCCCCAAAGCGCAACGTGGACACATCCAAATTTTTGAAAGAAAACAGAGGTGTTTTTTTGCAAAGTGCCTACCTGTAGATTTTGGCCTCTAGCTCAGCCGCCACCTGGGGAAACCTACCAAACCTGTGCATTTCTGAGAACTAGAGACCATGGGGAATCCAGGATGGGGTGACTTGTGTGGCTCGGACCAGGTTCTGTTACCCAGAATCCTTTGCAAACCTCAAAATTTGGCTAAAAAAACACATGTTCCTCACATTTCTGTGTCAGAAAGTTCTGGAATCTGAGAGGAACCACAAATTTCCTTCCACCCAGCGTTCCCCCACGTCTCCCGATAAAAATGATATCTCACTTGTGTGGGTAGGCCTAGCGCCCGCAACAGGGAACGCCCCAAAGCGCAACGTGGACACATCCAAATTTTTGAAAGAAAACAGAGGTGTTTTTTGCAAAGTGCCTACCTGTAGATTTTGGCCTGTAACTCAGCCGGCACCTTTGTAAACCTACCAAACCTGTGCATTTCTGAAAACTAGAGACCTAGGGGAATCCAAGATGGGGTGACTTGTGTGGCTTGGACCAGGTTCTGTTACCCAGAATCCTTTGCAAACCTCAAAATTTGGCTCAAAAAACACATGTTCCTCACATTTCTGTGGCAGAAAGTTCTGGAATCTGAGAGGAGCCACAAATTTCCTTCCACCCAGCGTTCCCCCACGTCTCTCGATAAAAATTATACCTCACTTGTGTGGGTAGGCCTAGCGCCCACGACAGGAAACGCCCCAAAGCGCAACGTGGACACATCCAAATTTCTGAAAGAAAACAGGTGTTTTTTGCAAAGTGCTTACCTGTAGATTTTGGCCACTAGCTCAGCCGCCACGGTAGGCCTAGCGCCCGCCCCAAAGCGCAACGTGGACACATCCACATTTTTGAAAGAAAACAGAGGTGTTTTTTGCAAAGTGCCTACCTGTAGATTTTGGCCTGTAACTCAGCCGGCACCTAGGGAAACCTACCAAACCTGTGCATTTCTGAAAACTAGAGACCTAGGGGAATCCAATATGGGGTGACTTGTGTGGCTCGGACCAGGTTCTGTTACCCAGAATCCTTTGCAAACCTCAAAATTTGGCTAAAAAAATACATGTTCCTCACATTTCTGTGGCAGAAAGTTGTGGAATCTGAGAGGAGCCACAAATTTCCTTCCACCCAGCGTTCCCCCACGTCTCCCGATAAAAATAATACCTCACTTGTGTGGGTAGGCCTAGCGCCCGCGACAGGAAACGCCCCAAAGCGCAACGTGGACACATCCACATTTTTGAAAGAAAACAGAGGTGTTTTTTGCAAAGTGCTTACCTGTAGATTTTGGCCACTAGCTCAGCCGCCACCTATGGAAACCTACCAAACCTGTGCATTTCTGAAAACTAGAGACCTAGGGGAATCCAAGATGGGGTGACTTGTGTGGCTCGGACCGGGTTCTGTTACCCAGAATCCTTTGCAAACCTCAAAATTTGGCTAAAAAACACATGTTCCTCACATTTCTGTGGCAGAAAGTTCTGGAATCTGAGAGGAGCCACAAATTTCCTTCCACCCAGCGTTCCCCCACGTATCCCGATAAAAATGAAATCTCACTTGTGTGGGTAGGTCTAGCGCCGGCGACACGAAACGCCCCAAAGCGCAACGTGGACACATCCAATTTTTTGAAAGAAAACAGAGGTGTTTTTTGCAAAGTGCCTACCTGTAGATTTTGGCCTGTAGCTCAGCCACTACCTAGGGAAACCTACCAAACCTGTGCATTTCTGAAAACTAGAGACCATGGGGAATCCAAGATGGGGTGACTTGTGTGGCTCGGACCAGGTTCTGTTACCCAGAATCCTTTGCAAACCTCAAAATTTGGCTAAAAAAACAGATGTTCCTCACATTTCTGTGGCAGAAAGTTCTGGAATCTGAGAGGAGCCACAAATTTCCTTCCACCCAGCGTTCCCCCACGTCACCCGATAAAAATGATATCTCAATTGTGTGGATAGGCCTAGCGCCAGCAACAGGAATCGCCCCAAAGCGCAACGTGGAAACATCCAAATTTTTGAAAGAAAACAGAGGTGTTTTTTGCAAAGTGCCTACCTGTAGATTTTGGCCTGTAGCTCAGCTGGCACCTAGGGAAACCTACCAAACCTGTGCATTTCTGAAAACTAGAGACCATGGGGAATCCAAGATGGGGTGACTTGTGTGGCTCGGACCAGGTTCTAATACTCAGAATCCTTTGCAAACCTCAAAATTTGGCTAAAAAAAAACATGTTCCTCACATTTCTGTGGCAGAAAGTTCTGGAATCTGGGAGGAGCCACAAATTTCCTTCCACCCAGCGTTCCCCCACGTCTCCCGATAAAAATGATACCTCACTTGTGTGGGTAGGCCTAGCGCCCGTGACAGGGAACGCCCCAAAGCGCAACGTGGACACATCCACATTTTTGAAAGAAAACAGAGGTGTTTTTTGCAAAGTGCCTACCTGTAGATTTTGGCCTGTAACTCAGCCGGCACCTTTGTAAACCTACCAAACCTGTGCATTTCTGAAAACTAGAGACCTAGGGGAATCCAAGATGGGGTGACTTGTGTGGCTCGGACCAGGTTCTGTTACCCAGAATCCTTTGCAAACCTCAAAATTTGGCTAAAAAAACACATGTTCCTCACATTTCTGTGGCAGAAAGTTCTGGAATCTGAGAGGAGCCACAAATTTCCTTCCACCCAGCGTTCCCCCACGTCTCCCGATAAAAATAATACCTCACTTGTGTGGGTAGGCCTAGCGCCCGCGACAGGAAACGCCCCAAAGCGCAACGTGGACACATCCACATTTTTGAAAGAAAACAGAGGTGTTTTTTGCAAAGTGCTTACCTGTAGATTTTGGCCACTAGCTCAGCCGCCACCTATGGAAACCTACCAAACCTGTGCATTTCTGAAAACTAGAGACCTAGGGGAATCCAAGATGGGGTGACTTGTGTGGCTCGGACCGGGTTCTGTTACCCAGAATCCTTTGCAAACCTCAAAATTTGGCTAAAAAACACATGTTCCTCACATTTCTGTGGCAGAAAGTTCTGGAATCTGAGAGGAGCCACAAATTTCCTTCCACCCAGCGTTCCCCCACGTATCCCGATAAAAATGAAATCTCACTTGTGTGGGTAGGTCTAGCGCCGGCGACACGAAACGCCCCAAAGCGCAACGTGGACACATCCAATTTTTTGAAAGAAAACAGAGGTGTTTTTTGCAAAGTGCCTACCTGTAGATTTTGGCCTGTAGCTCAGCCACTACCTAGGGAAACCTACCAAACCTGTGCATTTCTGAAAACTAGAGACCATGGGGAATCCAAGATGGGGTGACTTGTGTGGCTCGGACCAGGTTCTGTTACCCAGAATCCTTTGCAAACCTCAAAATTTGGCTAAAAAAACAGATGTTCCTCACATTTCTGTGGCAGAAAGTTCTGGAATCTGAGAGGAGCCACAAATTTCCTTCCACCCAGCGTTCCCCCACGTCACCCGATAAAAATGATATCTCAATTGTGTGGATAGGCCTAGCGCCAGCAACAGGAATCGCCCCAAAGCGCAACGTGGAAACATCCAAATTTTTGAAAGAAAACAGAGGTGTTTTTTGCAAAGTGCCTACCTGTAGATTTTGGCCTGTAGCTCAGCTGGCACCTAGGGAAACCTACCAAACCTGTGCATTTCTGAAAACTAGAGACCATGGGGAATCCAAGATGGGGTGACTTGTGTGGCTCGGACCAGGTTCTAATACTCAGAATCCTTTGCAAACCTCAAAATTTGGCTAAAAAAAAACATGTTCCTCACATTTCTGTGGCAGAAAGTTCTGGAATCTGGGAGGAGCCACAAATTTCCTTCCACCCAGCGTTCCCCCACGTCTCCCGATAAAAATGATACCTCACTTGTGTGGGTAGGCCTAGCGCCCGTGACAGGGAACGCCCCAAAGCGCAACGTGGACACATCCACATTTTTGAAAGAAAACAGAGGTGTTTTTTGCAAAGTGCCTACCTGTAGATTTTGGCCTGTAACTCAGCCGGCACCTTTGTAAACCTACCAAACCTGTGCATTTCTGAAAACTAGAGACCTAGGGGAATCCAAGATGGGGTGACTTGTGTGGCTCGGACCAGGTTCTGTTACCCAGAATCCTTTGCAAACCTCAAAATTTGGCTAAAAAAACACATGTTCCTCACATTTCTGTGGCAGAAAGTTCTGGAATCTGAGAGGAGCCACAAATTTCCTTCCACCCAGCGTTCCCCCACGTCTCTCGATAAAAATTATACCTCACTTGTGTGGGTAGGCCTAGCGCCCGCGACAGGAAACGCCCCAAAGCGCAACGTGGACACATCCAAATTTTTGAAAGAAAACAGAGGTGTTTTTTGCAAAGTGCCTACCTGTAGATTTTGGCCTGTAGCTCAGCTGGCACCTAGGGAAACCTACCAAACCTGTGCATTTCTGAAAACTAGAGACCTAGGGGAATCCAAGATGGGGTGACTTGTGTGGCTCGGACCAGGTTCTGTTTCCCAGAATCCTTTGCAAACCTCAAAATTTGGCTAAAAAAAACATGTTCCTCACATTTCTGTGGCAGAAAGTTCTGGAATCTGGGAGGAGCCACAAATTTCCTTCCACCCAGCGTTCCCCCACGTCTCCCGATAAAAATGATACCTCACTTGTGTGGGTAGGCCTAGCGCCCGCGACAGGGAACGCCCCAAAGCGCAACGTGGACACATCCAAATTTTTGAAAGAAAACAGAGGTGTTTTTTGCAAAGTGCCTACCTGTAGATTTTGGCCTGTAACTCAGCTGGCACCTAGGGAAACCTACCAAACCTGTGCATTTCTGAAAACTAGAGACCATGGGGAATCCAAGATGGGGTGACTTGTGTGGCTCGGACCAGGTTCTGTTACCCAGAATCCTTTGCAAACCTCAAAATTTGGCTAAAAAAACACATGTTCCTCACATTTCTGTGGCAGAAAGTTGTGGAATCTGAGAGGAGCCACAAATTTCCTTCCACCCAGCATTCCCCCACGTCACCCGATAAAAATAATACCTCACTTGTGTGGGTAGGCCTAGCGCCTGTGACAGGAAATGCGCCAAAGCGCAACGTGGACACATCCAAATTTTTTAAAGAAAACAGAGGTGTTTTTTGCAAAGTGCTTACCTGTAGATTTTGGCCACTAGCTCAGCCGCCACCTAGGGAAACCTACCAAACCTGTGCATTTCTGAAAACTAGAGACCTAGGGGAACCCAGGATGGGGTGACTTGTGTGGCTCGGACCAGGTTCTGTTCCCCAGAATCCTTTGCAAACCTCAAAATTTGGCGAAAAAACACATGTTCCTCACATTTCTGTGGCAGAAAGTTCTGGAATCTGAGAGGAGCCACAAATTTCCTTCCAACCAGCGTTCCCCCACGTATCCCGATAAAAATGAAATCTCACTTGTGTGGGTAGGTCTTGCGCCCGCGACACGAAACGCCCCAAAGCGCAACGTGGACACATCCAATTTTTTGAAAGAAAACAGAGGTGTTTTTTGCAAAGTGCCTACCTGTAGATTTTGGCCTGTAGCTCAGCCACCACCTAGGGAAACCTACCAAACCTGTGCATTTCTGAAAACTAGAGACCATGGGGAATCCAAGATGGGGTGACTTGTGTGGCTCGGACCAGGTTCTGTTACCCAGAATCCTTTGCAAACCTCAAAATTTGGCTAAAAAAACAGATGTTCCTCACATTTCTGTGGCAGAAAGTTCTGGAATCTGAGAGGAGCCACAAATTTCCTTCCACCAAGCGTTCCCCCACGTCACCCGATAAAAATGATATCTCAATTGTGTGGATAGGCCTAGCGCCAGCAACAGGAATCGCCCCAAAGCGCAACGTGGACACATCCAAATTTTTGAAAGAAAACAGAGGTGTTTTTTGCAAAGTGCCTACCTGTAGATTTTGGCCTGTAGCTCAGCTGGCACCGAGGGAAACCTACCAAACCTGTGCATTTCTGAAAACTAGAGACCTAGGGGAATCCAAGATGGGGTGACTTGTGTGGCTCGGACCAGGTTCTGTTACTCAGAATCCTTTGCAAACCTCAAAATTTGGCTAAAAAAAAACATGTTCCTCACATTTCTGTGGCAGAAAGTTCTGGAATCTGGGAGGAGCCACAAATTTCCTTCCACCCAGCGTTCCCCCACGTCTCCCGATAAAAATTATACCTCACTTGTGTGGGTAGGCCTAGCGCCCGTGACAGGGAACGCCCCAAAGCGCAACGTGGACACATCCAAATTTTTTAAAGAAAACAGAGGTGTTTTTTGCAAAGTGCCTACCTGTAGATTTTGGCCTGTAACTCAGCCGGCACCTTTGTAAACCTACCAAACCTGTGCATTTCTGAAAACTAGAGACCTAGGGGAATCCAAGATGGGGTGACTTGTGTGGCTCGGACCAGGTTCTGTTACCCAGAATCCTTTGCAAACCTCAAAATGTGGCTAAAAAAAACATGTTCCTCACATTTCTGTGGCAGAAAGTTCTGGAATCTGGGAGGAGCCACAAATTTCCTTCCACCCAGCGTTCCCCCACCTCTCCCGATAAAAATGATACCTCACTTGTGTGGGTAGGCCTAGCGCCCGCGACAGGGAACGCCCCAAAGCGCAACGTGGACACATCCAAATTTTTGAAAGAAAACAGAGGTGTTTTTTGCAAAGTGCCTACCTGTAGATTTTGGCCTGTAACTCAGCTGGTACCTAGGGAAACCTACCAAACCTGTGCATTTCTGAAAACTAGAGACCATGGGGAATCCAAGATGGGGTGACTTGTGTGGCTCGGACCAGGTTCTGTTCCCCAGAATCCTTTGCAAACCTCAAAATTTGGAGAAAAAACACATGTTCCTCACATTTCTGTGGCAGAAAGTTCTGGAATCTGAGAGGAGCCACAAATTTCCTTCCAACCAGCGTTCCCCCACGTCTCCCGATAAAAATGATACCTCACTTGTGTGGGTAGGCCTAGCGCCCGCGACAGGGAACGCCCCAAAGCGCAACGTGGACACATCCAAATTTTTGAAAGAAACCAGAGGTGTTTTTTGCAAATTGCCTACCTTTAGATTTTGGCCTTTAGCTCAGCCGCCACCTGGGGAAGCCTACCAAACCTGTGCATTTCTGAAAACTAGAGACCTAGGGGAATCCAAGATGGGGTGACTTGTGTGGCTCGGACCGGGTTCTGTTACCCAGAATCCTTTGCAAACCTCAAAATTTGGCTAAAAAACACATGTTCCTCACATTTCTGTGGCAGAAAGTTCTGGAATCTGAGAGGAGCCACAAATTTCCTTCCACCCAGCGTTCCCCCACGTATCCCGATAAAAATGAAATCTCACTTGTGTGGGTAGGTCTAGCGCCCGCGACACGAAACGCCCCAAAGCGCAACGTGGACACATCCAATTTTTTGAAAGAAAACAGAGGTGTTTTTTGCAAAGTGCCTACCTGTAGATTTTGGCCTGTAGCTCAGCCACCACCTAAGGAAACCTACCAAACCTGTGCATTTCTGAAAACTAGAGACCATGGGGAATCCAAGATGGGGTGACTTGTGTGGCTCGGACCAGGTTCTGTTACCCAGAATCCTTTGCAAACCTCAAAATTTGGCTATAAAAACAGATGTTCCTCACATTTCTGTGGCAGAAAGTTCTGGAATCTGAGAGGAGCCACAAATTTCCTTCCACCCAGCGTTCCCCCACGTCACCCGATAAAAATGATATCTCAATTGTGTGGATAGGCATAGCGCCAGCAACAGGAATCGCCCCAAAGCGCAACGTGGACACATCCAAATTTTTGAAAGAAAACAGAGGTGTTTTTTGCAAAGTGCCTACCTGTAGATTTTAGCCTGTAGCTCAGTTGGCACCTAGGGAAACCTACCAAACCTGTGCATTTCTGAAAACTAGAGACCATGGGGAATCCAAGATGGGGTGACTTGTGTGGCTCGGACCAGGTTCTGTTACCCAGAATCCTTTGCAAACCTCAAAATTTGGCTAAAAAAAAACATGTTTCTCACATTTCTGTGGCAGAAAGTTCTGGAATCTGGGAGGAGCCACAAATTTCCTTCCACCCAGCGTTCCCCCACGTCTCCCGATAAAAATGATACCTCACTTGTGTGGGTAGGCCTAGCGCCCGCGACAGGGAACGCCCCAAAGCGCAACGTGGACACATCCAAATTTTTGAAAGAAAACAGAGGTGTTTTTTGCAAAGTGCCTACCTGTAGATTTTGGCCTGTAACTCAGCTGGCACCTAGGGAAAAGTACCAAAACTGTGCATTTCTGAAAACTAGAGACCATGGGGAATCCAAGATGGGGTGACTTGTGTGGTTCGGACCAGGTTCTGTTACCCAGAATCCTTTGCAAACCTCAAAATTTGGCTAAAAAAACACATGTTCCTCACATTTCTGTGGCAGAAAGTTGTGGAATCTGAGAGGAGCCACAAATTTCCTTCCACCCAGCGTTCCCCCACGTCACCCGATAAAAATAATACCTCACTTGTGTGGGTAGGCCTAGCGCCTGTGACAGGAAACGCCCCAAAGCGCAACGTGGACACATCCAAATTTTTGAAAGAAAACAGAGGTGTTTTTTGCAAAGTGCTTACCTGTAGATTTTGGCCACTAGCTCAGCCGCCACCTAGGGAAACCTACCAAACCTGTGCATTTCTGAAAACTAGAGACCTAGGGGAACCCAGGATGGGGTGACTTGTGTGGCTCGGACCAGGTTCTGTTCCCCAGAATCCTTTTCAAACCTCAAAATTTGGCTAAAAAACACATGTTCCTCACATTTCTGTGGCAGAAAGTTCTGGAATCTGAGAGGAGCCACAAATTTCCTTCCAACCAGCGTTCCCCCACGTCTCCCGATAAAAATGATACCTCACTTGTGTGGGTAGGCCTAGCACCCGCGACAGGGAACGCCCCAAAGCGCAACGTGGACACATCCAAATTTTTGAAAGAAAACAGAGGTGTTTTTTTGCAAAGTGCCTACCTGTAGATTTTGGCCTCTAGCTCAGCCGCCACCTGGGGAAACCTACCAAACCTGTGCATTTCTGAGACCTAGAGACCATGGGGAATCCAGGATGGGGTGACTTGTGTGGCTCGGACCAGGTTCTGTTACCCAGAATCCTTTGCAAACCTCAAAATTTGGCTAAAAAAACACATGTTCCTCACATTTCTGTGTCAGAAAGTTCTGGAATCTGAGAGGAACCACAAATTTCCTTCCACCCAGCGTTCCCCCACGTCTCCCGATAAAAATGATATCTCACTTGTGTGGGTAGGCCTAGCGCCCGCGACAGGGAACGCCCCAAAGCGCAACGTGGACACATCCAAATTTTTGAAAGAAAACAGAGGTGTTTTTTGCAAAGTGCCTACCTGTAGATTTTGGCCTGTAACTCAGCTGGCACCTTTGTAAACCTACCAAACCTGTGCATTTCTGAAAACTAGAGACCTAGGGGAATCCAAGATGGGGTGACTTGTGTGGCTCGGACAAGGTTCTGTTACCCAGAATCCTTTGCAAACCTCAAAATTTGGCTAAAAAAACACATGTTCCTCACATTTCTGTGGCAGAAAGTTCTGTAATCTGAGAGGAGCCACAAATTTCCTTCCACCCAGCGTTCCCCCACGTCTCTCGATAAAAATTATACCTCACTTGTGTGGGTAGGCCTAGCGCCCACGACAGGAAACGCCCCAAAGCGCAACGTGGACACATCCAAATTTTTGAAAGAAAACAGGTGTTTTTTGCAAAGTGCTTACCTGTAGATTTTGGCCACTAGCTCAGCCGCCACGGTAGGCCTAGCGCCCGCCCCAAAGCGCAACGTGGACACATCCACATTTTTGAAAGAAAACAGAGGTGTTTTTTGCAAAGTGCCTACCTGTAGATTTTGGCCTGTAACTCAGCCGGCACCTAGGGAAACCTACCAAACCTGTGCATTTCTGAAAACTAGAGACCTAGGGGAATCCAATATGGGGTGACTTGTGTGGCTCGGACCAGGTTCTGTTACCCAGAATCCTTTGCAAACCTCAAAATTTGGCTAAAAAAACAGATGTTCCTCACATTTCTGTGGCAGAAAGTTGTGGAATCTGAGAGGAGCCACAAATTTCCTTCCACCCAGCGTTCCCCCACGTCTCCCGATAAAAATAATACCTCACTTTTGTGGGTAGGCCTAGCGCCCGCGACAGGAAACGCCCCAAAGCGCAACGTGGACACATCCACATTTTTGAAAGAAAACAGAGGTGTTTTTTGCAAAGTGCTTACCTGTAGATTTTGGCCACTAGCTCAGCCGCCACCTATGGAAACCTACCAAACCTGTGCATTTCTGAAAACTAGAGACCTAGGGGAATCCAAGATGGGGTGACTTGTGTGGCTCGGACCGGGTTCTGTTACCTAGAATCCTTTGCAAACCTCAAAATTTGGCTAAAAAACACATGTTCCTCACATTTCTGTGGCAGAAAGTTCTGGAATCTGAGAGGAGCCACAAATTTCCTTCCACCCAGCGTTCCCCCACGTATCCCGATAAAAATGAAATCTCACTTGTGTGGGTATGTCTAGCGCCCGCGACACGAAACGCCCCAAAGCGCAACGTGGACACATCCAATTTTTTGAAAGAAAACAGAGGTGTTTTTTGCAAAGTGCCTACCTGTAGATTTTGGCCTGTAGCTCAGCCACCACCTAGGGAAACCTACCAAACCTGTGCATTTCTGAAAACTAGAGACCATGGGGAATCCAAGATGGGGTGACTTGTGTGGCTCGGACCAGGTTCTGTTACCCAGAATCCTTTGCAAACCTCAAAATTTGGCTAAAAAAACAGATGTTCCTCACATTTCTGTGGCAGAAAGTTCTGGAATCTGAGAGGAGCCACAAATTTCCTTCCACCCAGCGTTCCCCCACGTCACCCGATAAAAATGATATCTCAATTGTGTGGATAGGCCTAGCGCCAGCAACAGGAATCGCCCCAAAGCGCAACGTGGACACATCCAAATTTTTGAAAGAAAACAGAGGTGTTTTTTGCAAAGTGCCTACCTGTAGATTTTGGCCTGTAGCTCAGCTGGCACCTAAGGAAACCTACCAAACCTGTGCATTTCTGAAAACTAGAGACCATGGGGAATCCAAGATGGGGTGACTTGTGTGGCTCGGACCAGGTTCTGTTACTCAGAATCCTTTGCAAACCTCAAAATTTGGCTAAAAAAAAACATGTTCCTCACATTTCTGTGGCAGAAAGTTCTGGAATCTGGGAGGAGCCACAAATTTCCTTCCACCCAGCGTTCCCCCACGTCTCCCGATAAAAATTATACCTCACTTGTGTGGGTAGGCCTAGCGCCCGCGACAGGGAACGCCCCAAAGCGCAACGTGGACACATCAAAATTTTTGAAAGAAAACAGAGGTGTTTTTTGCAAAGTGCCTACCTGTAGGTTTTGGCATGTAACTCAGCTGGCACCTAGGGAAACCTACCAAACCTGTGCATTTCTGAAAACTAGAGACCATGGGGAATCCAAGATGGGGTGACTTGTGTGGCTCGGACCAGGTTCTGTTACCCAGAATCCTTTGCAAACCTAAAAATTTGGCTAAAAAAACACATGTTCCTCACATTTCTGTGGCAGAAAGTTGTGGAATCTGAGAGGAGCCACAAATTTCCTTCCACCCAGCATTCCCCCACGTCACCCGATAAAAATAATACCTCACTTGTGTGGGTAGGCCTAGCGCCCGTGACAGGAAACGCCCCAAAGCGCAACGTGGACACATCCAAATTTTTGAAAGAAAACAGAGGTGTTTTTTGCAAAGTGCTTACCTGTAGATTTTGGCCACTAGCTCAGCCGCCACCTAGGGAAACCTACCAAACCTGTGCATTTCTGAAAACTAGAGACCTAGGGGAACCCAGGATGGGGTGACTTGTGTGGCTCGGACCAGGTTCTGTTCCCCAGAATCCTTTGCAAACCTCAAAATTTGGCGAAAAAACACATGTTCCTCACATTTCTGTGGCAGAAAGTTCTGGAATCTGAGAGGAGCCACAAATTTCCTTCCAACCAGCGTTCCCCCACGTCTCCCGATAAAAATGATACCTCACTTGTGTGGGTAGGCCTAGCGCCCGCGACAGGGAACGCCCCAAAGCGCAACGTGGACACATCCAAATTTTTGAAAGAAAACAGAGGTGTTTTTTGCAAAGTGCTTACCTGTAGATTTTGGCCACTAGCTCAGCCACCACCTATGGAAACCTACCAAACCTGTGCATTTCTGAAAACTAGAGACCTAGGGGAATCCAAGATGGGGTGACTTGTGTGGCTCCGACCGGGTTCTGTTACCCAGAATCCTTTGCAAACCTCAAAATTTGGCTAAAAAACACATGTTCCTCACATTTCTGTGGCAGAAAGTTCTGGAATCTGAGAGGAGCCACAAATTTCCTTCCACCCAGCGTTCCCCCACGTATCCCGATAAAAATGAAATCTCACTTGTGTGGGTAGGTCTAGCGCCCGCGACACGAAACGCCCCAAAGCGCAACGTGGACACATCCAATTTTTTGAAAGAAAACAGAGGTGTTTTTTGCAAAGTGCCTACCTGTAGATTTTGGCCTGTAGCTCAGCCACCACCTAGGGAAACCTACCAAACCTGTGCATTTCTGAAAACTAAAGACCATGGGGAATCCAAGATGGGGTGACTTGTGTGGCTCGGACCAGGTTCTGTTACCCAGAATCCTTTGCAAACCTCAAAATTTGGCTAAAAAAACAGATGTTCCTCACATTTCTGTGGCAGAAAGTTCTGGAATCTGAGAGGAGCCACAAATTTCCTTCCACCCAGCGTTCCCCCACGTCACCCGATAAAAATGATATCTCAATTGTTTGGATAGGCCTAGCGCCAGCAACAGGAATCGCCCCAAAGCGCAACGTGGACACATCCAAATTTTTGAAAGAAAACAGAGGTGTTTTTTTCAAAGTGCCTACCTGTAGATTTTGGCCTGTAACTCAGCTGGCACCTAGGGAAACCTACCAAACCTGTGCATTTCTGAAAACTAGAGACCTAGGGGAATCCAAGATGGGGTGACTTGTGTGGCTCGGACCGGGTTCTGTTACCCAGAATCCTTTGCAAACCTCAAAATTTGGCTAAAAAACACATGTTCCTCACATTTCTGTGGCAGAAAGTTCTGGAATCTGAGAGGAGCCACAAATTTCCTTCCACCCAGCGTTCCCCCACGTATCCCGATAAAAATCAAATCTCACTTGTGTGGGTAGGTCTAGCGCCCGCGACACGAAACGCCCCAAAGCGCAACGTGGACACATCCAATTTTTTGAAAGAAAACAGAGGTGTTTTTTGCAAAGTGCCTACCTGTAGATTTTGGCCTGTAGCTCAGCCACCACCTAGGGAAACCTACCAAACCTGTGCATTTCTGAAAACTAGAGACCATGGGGAATCCAAGATGGGGTGACTTGTGTGGCTCGGACCAGGTTCTGTTACCCAGAATCCTTTGCAAACCTCAAAATTTGGCTAAAAAAACAGATGTTCCTCACATTTCTGTGGCAGAAAGTTCTGGAATCTGAGAGGAGCCACAAATTTCCTTCCACCCAGCGTTCCCCCACGTCACCCGATAAAAATGATATCTCAATTGTGTGGATAGGCCTAGCGCCAGCAACAGGAATCGCCCCAAAGCGCAACGTGGACACATCCAAATTTTTGAAAGAAAACAGAGGTGTTTTTTGCAAAGTGCCTACCTGTAGATTTTGGCCTGTAGCTCAGCTGGCACCTAAGGAAACCTACCAAACCTGTGCATTTCTGAAAACTAGAGACCATGGGGAATCCAAGATGGGGTGACTTGTGTGGCTCGGACCAGGTTCTGTTACTCAGAATCCTTTGCAAACCTCAAAATTTGGCTAAAAAAAAACATGTTCCTCACATTTCTGTGGCAGAAAGTTCTGGAATCTGGGAGGAGCCACAAATTTCCTTCCACCCAGCGTTCCCCCACGTCTCCCGATAAAAATTATACCTCACTTGTGTGGGTAGGCCTAGCGCCCGCGACAGGGAACGCCCCAAAGCGCAACGTGGACACATCCAAATTTTTGAAAGAAAACAGAGGTGTTTTTTGCAAAGTGCCTACCTGTAGGTTTTGGCATGTAACTCAGCTGGCACCTAGGGAAACCTACCAAACCTGTGCATTTCTGAAAACTAGAGACCATGGGGAATCCAAGATGGGGTGACTTGTGTGGCTCGGACCAGGTTCTGTTACCCAGAATCCTTTGCAAACCTAAAAATTTGGCTAAAAAAACACATGTTCCTCACATTTCTGTGGCAGAAAGTTGTGGAATCTGAGAGGAGCCACAAATTTCCTTCCACCCAGCATTCCCCCACGTCACCCGATAAAAATAATACCTCACTTGTGTGGGTAGGCCTAGCGCCCGTGACAGGAAACGCCCCAAAGCGCAACGTGGACACATCCAAATTTTTGAAAGAAAACAGAGGTGTTTTTTGCAAAGTGCTTACCTGTAGATTTTGGCCACTAGCTCAGCCGCCACCTAGGGAAACCTACCAAACCTGTGCATTTCTGAAAACTAGAGACCTAGGGGAACCCAGGATGGGGTGACTTGTGTGGCTCGGACCAGGTTCTGTTCCCCAGAATCCTTTGCAAACCTCAAAATTTGGCGAAAAAACACATGTTCCTCACATTTCTGTGGCAGAAAGTTCTGGAATCTGAGAGGAGCCACAAATTTCCTTCCAACCAGCGTTCCCCCACGTCTCCCGATAAAAATGATACCTCACTTGTGTGGGTAGGCCTAGCGCCCGCGACAGGGAACGCCCCAAAGCGCAACGTGGACACATCCAAATTTTTGAAAGAAAACAGAGGTGTTTTTTGCAAAGTGCTTACCTGTAGATTTTGGCCACTAGCTCAGCCACCACCTATGGAAACCTACCAAACCTGTGCATTTCTGAAAACTAGAGACCTAGGGGAATCCAAGATGGGGTGACTTGTGTGGCTCCGACCGGGTTCTGTTACCCAGAATCCTTTGCAAACCTCAAAATTTGGCTAAAAAACACATGTTCCTCACATTTCTGTGGCAGAAAGTTCTGGAATCTGAGAGGAGCCACAAATTTCCTTCCACCCAGCGTTCCCCCACGTATCCCGATAAAAATGAAATCTCACTTGTGTGGGTAGGTCTAGCGCCCGCGACACGAAACGCCCCAAAGCGCAACGTGGACACATCCAATTTTTTGAAAGAAAACAGAGGTGTTTTTTGCAAAGTGCCTACCTGTAGATTTTGGCCTGTAGCTCAGCCACCACCTAGGGAAACCTACCAAACCTGTGCATTTCTGAAAACTAAAGACCATGGGGAATCCAAGATGGGGTGACTTGTGTGGCTCGGACCAGGTTCTGTTACCCAGAATCCTTTGCAAACCTCAAAATTTGGCTAAAAAAACAGATGTTCCTCACATTTCTGTGGCAGAAAGTTCTGGAATCTGAGAGGAGCCACAAATTTCCTTCCACCCAGCGTTCCCCCACGTCACCCGATAAAAATGATATCTCAATTGTGTGGATAGGCCTAGCGCCAGCAACAGGAATCGCCCCAAAGCGCAACGTGGACACATCCAAATTTTTGAAAGAAAACAGAGGTGTTTTTTGCAAAGTGCCTACCTGTAGATTTTCGCCTGTAGCGCAGCTGGCACCTAAGGAAACCTACCAAACCTGTGCATTTCTGAAAAGTAGAGACCATGGGGAATCCAAGATGGGGTGACTTGTGTGGCTCGGACCAGGTTCTGTTACTCAGAATCCTTTGCAAACCTCAAAATTTGGCTAAAAAAAAACATGTTCCTCACATTTCTGTGGCAGAAAGTTCTGGAATCTGGGAGGAGCCACAAATTTCCTTCCACCCAGCGTTCCCCCACGTCTCCCGATAAAAATTATACCTCACTTGTGTGGGTAGGCCTAGCGCCCGTGACAGGGAACGCCCCAAAGCGCAACGTGGACACATCCAAATTTTTGAAAGAAAACAGAGGTGTTTTTTGCAAAGTGCCTACCTGTAGATTTTGGCCTGTAACTCAGCCGGCACCTTTGTAAACCTACCAAACCTGTGCATTTCTGAAAACTAGAGACCTAGGGGAATCCAAGATGGGGTGACTTGTGTGGCTCGGACCAGGTTCTGTTACCCAGAATCCTTTGCAAACCTCAAAATTTGGCTAAAAAAACACATGTTCCTCACATTTCTGTGGCAGAAAGTTCTGGAATCTGAGAGGAGCCACAAATTTCCTTCCACCCAGCGTTCCCCCACGTCTCTCGATAAAAATTATACCTCACTTGTGTGGGTAGGCCTAGCGCCCGCGACAGGAAACGCCCCAAAGCGCAACGTGGACACATCCAAATTTTTGAAAGAAAACAGAGGTGTTTTTTGCAAAGTGCCTACCTGTAGATTTTGGCCTGTAGCTCAGCTGGCACCTAGGGAAACCTACCAAACCTGTGCATTTCTGAAAACTAGAGACCTAGGGGAATCCAAGATGGGGTGACTTGTGTGGCTCGGACCAGGTTCTGTTTCCCAGAATCCTTTGCAAACCTCAAAATTTGGCTAAAAAAAACATGTTCCACACATTTCTGTGGCAGAAAAATCTGGAATCTGGGAGGAGCCACAAATTTCCTTCCACCCAGCGTTCCCCCACGTCTCCCGATAAAAATGATACCTCACTTGTGTGGGTAGGCCTAGCGCCCGCAACAGGGAACGCCCCAAAGCGCAACGTGGACACATCCAAATTTTTGAAAGAAAACAGAGGTGTTTTTTGCAAAGTGCCTACCTGTAGATTTTGGCCTGTAACTCAGCTGGCACCTACGGAAACCTACCAAACCTGTGCATTTCTGAAAACTAGAGACCATGGGGAATCCAAGATGGGTTGACTTGTGTGGCTCGGACCAGGTTCTGTTACCCAGAATCCTTTGCAAACCTCAAAATTTGGCTAAAAAAACACATGTTCCTCACATTTCTGTGGCAGAAAGTTGTGGAATCTGAGAGGAGCCACAAATTTCCTTCCACCCAGCATTCCCCCACGTCACCCGATAAAAATAATACCTCACTTGTGTGGGTAGGCCTAGCGCCCGTGACAGGAAACGCCCCAAAGCGCAATGTGGACACATCCAAATTTTTGAAAGAAAACAGAGGTGTTTTTTGCAAAGTGCTTACCTGTAGATTTTGGCCAATAGCTCAGCCGCCACCTAGGGAAACCTACCAAACCTGTGCATTTCTGAAAACTAGAGACCTAGGGGAACCCAGGATGGGGTGACTTGTGTGGCTCGGACCAGGTTCTGTTCCCCAGAATCCTTTGCAAACCTCAAAATTTGGCGAAAAAACACATGTTCCTCACATTTCTGTGGCAGAAAGTTCTGGAATCTGAGAGGAGCCACAAATTTCCTTCCAACCAGCGTTCCCCCACGTCTCCCGATAAAAATGATACCTCACTTGTGTGGGTAGGCCTAGCGCCCGCGACAGGGAACGCCCCAAAGCTCAACGTGGACACATCCAAATTTTTGAAAGAAAACAGAGGTGTTTTTTGCAAATTGCCTACCTGTAGATTTTGGCCTCTAGCTCAGCCGCCACCTGGGGAAACCTACCAAACCTGTGCATTTCTGAAAACTAGAGACCTAGGGGAATCCAAGATGGGGTGACTTGTGTGGCTCGGACCGGGTTCTGTTACCCAGAATCCTTTGCAAACCTCAAAATTTGGCTAAAAAACACATGTTACTCACATTTCTGTGGCAGAAAGTTCTGGAATCTGAGAGGAGCCACAAATTTCCTTCCACCCAGCGTTCCCCCACGTATCCCGATAAAAATGAAATCTCACTTGTGTGGGTAGGTCTAGCGCCCGCGACACGAAACGCCCCAAAGCGCAACGTGGACACATCCAATTTTTTGAAAGAAAACAGAGGTGTTTTTTGCAAAGTGCCTACCTGTAGATTTTGGCCTGTAGCTCAGCCACCACCTAGGGAAACCTACCAAACCTGTGCATTTCTGAAAACTAGAGACCATGGGGAATCCAAGATGGGGTGACTTGTGTGGCTCGGACCAGGTTCTGTTACCCAGAATCCTTTGCAAACCTCAAAATTTGGCTAAAAAAACAGATGTTCCTCACATTTCTGTGGCAGAAAGTTCTGGAATCTGAGAGGAGCCACAAATTTCCTTCCACCCAGCGTTCCCCCACGTCACCTGATAAAAATGATATCTCAATTGTGTGGATAGGCCTAGCGCCAGCAACAGGAATCGCCCCAAAGCGCAACGTGGACACATCCAAATTTTTGAAAGAAAACAGAGGTGTTTTTTGCAAAGTGCCTACCTGTAGATTTTGGCCTGTAGCTCAGCTGGCACCTAGGGAAACCTACCAAACCTGTGCATTTCTGAAAACTAGAGACCTAGGGGAATCCAAGATGGGGTGACTTGTGTGGCTCAGACCAGGTTCTGTTACTCAGAATCCTTTGCAAACCTCAAAATTTGGCTAAAAAAAAACATGTTCCTCACATTTCTGTGGCAGAAAGTTCTGGAATCTGGGAGGAGCCACAAATTTCCTTCCACCCAGCGTTCCCCCACGTCTCCCGATAAAAATGATACCTCACTTGTGTGGGTAGGCCTAGCGCCCGCGACAGGGAACGCCCCAAAGCGCAACGTGGACACATCCAAATTTTTGAAAGAAAACAGAGGTGTTTTTTGCAAAGTGCCTACCTGTAGATTTTGGCCTGTAACTCAGCTGGCACCTAGGGAAACCTACCAAACCTGTGCATTTCTGAAAACTAGAGACCATGGGGAATCCAAGATGGGGTGACTTGTGTGGCTCGGACCAGGTTCTGTTACCCAGAATCCTTTGCAAACCTCAAAATTTGGCTAAAAAAACACATGTTCCTCACATTTCTGTGGCAGAAAGTTGTGGAATCTGAGAGGAGCCACAAATTTCCTTCCACTCAGCGTTCCCCCACGTCACCCGATAAAAATAATACCTCACTTGTGTGGGTAGGCCTAGCGCCCGTGACAGGAAACGCCCCAAAGCGCAACGTGGACACATCCAAATTTTTGAAAGAAAACAGAGGTGTTTTTTTGCAAAGTGCTTACCTGTAGATTTTGGCCACTAGCTCAGCCGCCACCTATGGAAACCTACCAAACCTGTGCATTTCTGAAAACTAGAGACCTAGGGGAATCCAAGATGGGGTGACTTGTGTGGCTCGGACCGGGTTCTGTTACCCAGAATCCTTTGCAAACCTCAAAATTTGGCTAAAAAACACATGTTCCTCACATTTCTGTGGCAGAAAGTTCTGGAATCTGAGAGGAGCCACAAATTTCCTTCCACCCAGCGTTCCCCCACGTATCCCGATAAAAATGAAATCTCACTTGTGTGGGTAGGTCTAGCGCCCGCGACACGAAACGCCCCAAAGCGCAACGTGGACACATCCAATTTTTTTAAAGAACACAGAGGTGTTTTTTGCAAAGTGCCTACCTAATCAAATCAAATCAAATCAAATCAAATCAAATCAAATCAAATCAAATCAAATCAAATCATTAACATTTATAAAGCGCGCTACTCACCCGTGCGGGTCTCAAGGCGCTAGGGGGGAAAGGGGGGGTTATCGCTGCTCGAACAGCCAAGTCTTTAGGAGTCTCCGGAAAGCGGAGTGGTCCTGGGTGGTCCTGAGGCTGGTGGGGAGGGAGTTCCAGGTCTTGGCCGCCAGGAAGGAGAAAGATCTCCCACCCGCCGTGGAGCGGCGGGTGCGAGGGACGGCAGCAAGTGCGAGGCCAGCGGAGCAGAGGGGGCGGGTGGGGACGTAGAAGCTGAGGCGTCTGTTGAGGTATTCCGGTCCCTTGTTGTGGAGGGCTTTGTGTGCGTGGGTGAGAAGACGGAAGGTGATCCTTTTGCTGACTGGGAGCCAATGCTGGTGTCTCAGGTGTGCGGAGATGTGGCTGTTGCGGGGTACGTCGAGGATGAGGCGGGCCGAGGCGTTTTGGATGCGTTGCAGGCGGTTTTGGAGTTTGGCGGTGGTCCCGGCGTAGAGGGTATTGCCGTAGTCCAGGCGACTCGTGACAAGGGCGTGGGTCACGGTTTTTCTGGTGTCGGCGGGGATCCAGCGGAAGATCTTGCGGAGCATGCGGAGAGTGAGGAAGCAGGCGGAGGACACGGCGTTGACTTGCTTGGTCATGGTGAGAAGAGGGTCCAAGATGAAGCCGAGGTTGCGGGCGTGGTCTGCGGGGGTCGGTGCGGTGCCGAGGGCCGTGGGCCACCAGGAGTCGTCCCAGGCGGACGGGGTGTTGCCGAGGATGAGGACTTCCGTTTTTTCAGAGTTCAGCTTTAGGCGGCTGAGCCTCATCCAATCTGCGACGTCCTTCATACCCTCTTGTAGGTTGGTCTTGGCGCTGGCGGGGTCCTTGGTGAGGGAGAGTACAAGTTGGGTGTCGTCGGCGTAGGAGGTGATGATGATGTCGTGCTTGCGTACGATGTTGGCGAGGGGGCTCATGTAGACATTGAAGAGTGTCGGGCTGAGCGATGAGCCTTGAGGTACGCCGCAGATGATCTTGGTGGGTTCTGAGCGAAACGGAGGGAGGTAAACTCTTTGGGAGCGGTTAGCGAGGAAGGAGGCGATCCAGTCCAGGGCCTGGCCTTGGATCCCGGTGGAGCGTAGGCGGGTGATTAGGGTGCGGTGACAGACGGTGTCAAAGGCAGCCGAGAGGTCGAGGAGAATGAGGGCGACTGTTTCACCGTTGTCCATCAGGGTTCTGATGTCGTCTGTGACTGAGATGAGGGCGGTTTCCGTGCTGTGGTTGGTTCGGAATCCGGTTTGTGAAGGGTCGAGCAGGTTGTTGTCTTCCAGGAAGGTGGTCAGCTGTTTGTTGACGGTCTTTTCTATTACCTTGGCTGGGAAAGGTAGAAGAGAGATGGGGCGGAAGTTTTTCAGGTCGCTTGGGTCAGCCGTAGGTTTCTTTAGTAGGGCGTTGACTTCAGCGTGCTTCCAGCATTCGGGGAAGGTAGCAGAAGAAAAAGAAGAGTTGATGACGGTCTGGAGGTGCGGGGCGATGATGTCGTCGGCTTTGTTAAAGATGAAGTGCGGGCAGGGGTCCGAAGGGGCGCCGGAGTGGATAGAGTTCATGATGGATTTGGTTTCTTCCGTGTTGATGTGGGTCCAGTTGTTGAGGGTGATGTCCGGGGAAGCGGGTTCAGTGGTGTATGGTTGGGTCTGGTGTCCGAAGCTGTCGTGGAGGTCGCTGATCTTGCGATGGAAGAAAGTGGCGAGGGATTCGCACAAATCCTGTGAGGGCGTGACGGCGTTGGCGCTGGCGCTGGGGTTGGAGAACTCTTTGACGATGCTGAAGAGTTCTCTGCTGTTGTGGCTGTTTTTGTCTAGTCTGTCGGTGAAAAAGTTCCTTTTGGCAGTGCGGATCAGGTGGTGGTGTTCGCGTGTAGCGTTCTTGAGGGCGGTCATGTTGTCAGCGGTGTGGTCCTTGCGCCAGGCCTTCTCAAGGGCACGACAAGTTTTCTTTGATTCTTTGAGGGTGTCAGAGAACCAGAGAGGTTTTTTGGTGTTGGTCTGTCGATGCGTGCGTTTGAGGGGAGCAAGGTTGTCAGCGCAGTTGGAGATCCAGTTTGTGAGGTTGAGAGCTGCGTCGTTGGGGTCGGTGGTGAGGGTGGGTTGGTTGGCGGCGAGAGCGGAGAAGAGTTGCTCTTCAGGGATCTTGTTCCACTGTCGACGAGGGATGGGTTGAGTGCGGAGGTGGGAGGTCTCGCGTCGGAATGTGAAGTGGACGCAGCTGTGGTCGGTCCAGTGTAGGGCAGAGGTGTGGCTGAAGAAGACGTGTTTGCTGGCGGAGAAGATAGGGTCGAGCGTGTGTCCGGCGATGTGGGTGGCGGTGTTCACCAGTTGTTTGAGGCCGAGGTTGGCGAGGTTGTCGAGCAGGGTGGTGGTGTTGGGGTCGTTGTTTTGTTCCAGATGGAAGTTGAGGTCGCCTAGGAGGATGTAGTCCGGTGAGGCGAGGGCGTGCGGGGAGATGAAGTCGGCGATGGCGTCGCTGAAAGAGGCGCGAGGTCCGGGAGGACGGTAGACGAGGGATCCTCTGAGGGTGGTCCTTGGGTCGGTGCGAATCTGAAAATGCAGGTGTTCAGCGGCGAGGGGGGGTCTTCGGTGGAGGTGGTGACGCTGATGGAGTCTTTGAAGATGATGGCGACACCTCCTCCTACCTGTAGATTTTGGCCTGTAGCTCAGCCACCACCTAGGGAAACCTACCAAACCTGTGCATTTCTGAAAACTAGAGACCATGGGGAATCCAAGATGGGGTGACTTGTGTGGCTCGGACCAGGTTCTGTTACCCAGAATCCTTTGCAAACCTCAAAATTTGGCTAAAAAAACAGATGTTCCTCACATTTCTGCGGCAGAAAGTTCTGGAATCTGAGAGGAGCCACAAATTTCCTTCCACCCAGCGTTCCCCCACGTCACCCGATAAAAATGATATCTCAATTGTGTGGATAGGCCTAGCGCCAGCAACAGGAATCGCCCCAAAGCGCAACGTGGACACATCCAAATTTTTGTAAGAAAACAGAGGTGTTTTTTGCAAAGTGCCTACCTGTAGATTTTGGCCTGTAGCTCTGCTGGCACCTAGGGAAACCTACCAAACCTGTGCATTTCTGAAAACTAGAGACCTAGGGGAATCCAAGATGGGGTGACTTGTGTGGCTCGGACCAGGTTCTGTTACTCAGAATCCTTTGCAAACCTCAAAATTTGGCTAAAAAAAAACATGTTCCTCACATTTCTGTGGCAGAAAGTTCTGGAATCTGGGAGGAGCCACAAATTTCCTTCCACCCAGCGTTCCCCCACGTCTCCCGATAAAAATGATACCTCACTTGTGTGGGTAGGCCTAGCGCCCGTGACAGGGAACGCCCCAAAGCGCAACGTGGACACATCCAAATTTTTGAAAGAAAACAGAGGTGTTTTTTGCAAAGTGCCTACCTGTAGATTTTGGCCTGTAACTCAGCCGGCACCTTTGTAAACCTACCAAACCTGTGCATTTCTGAAAACTAGAGACCTAGGGGAATCCAAGATGGGGTGACTTGTGTGGCTCGGACCAGGTTCTGTTACCCAGAATCCTTTGCAAACCTCAAAATTTGGCTAAAAAAACACATGTTCCTCACATTTCTGTGGCAGAAAGTTCTGGAATCTGAGAGGAGCCACAAATTTCCTTCCACCCAGCGTTCCCCCACGTCTCTCGATAAAAATTATACCTCACTTGTGTGGGTAGGCCTAGCGCCCGCGACAGGAAACGCCCCGAAGCGCAACGTGGCACATCCAAATTTTTGAAAGAAAACAGAGGTGTTTTTTGCAAAGTGCCTACCTGTAGATTTTGGCCTGTAGCTCAGCTGGCACCTAGGGAAACCTACCAAACCTGTGCATTTCTGAAAACTAGAGACCTAGGGGAATTCAAGATGGGGTGACTTGTGTGGCTCGGACCAGGTTCTGTTTCCCAGAATCCTTTGCAAACCTCAAAATTTGGCTAAAAAAAACATGTTCCTCACATTTCTGTGGCAGAAAGTTCTGGAATCTGGGAGGAGCCACAAATTTCCTTCCACCCAGCGTTCCCCCACGTCTCCCGATAAAAATGATACCTCACTTGTGTGGGTAGGCCTAGCGCCCGCGACAGGGAACGCCCCAAAGCGCAACGTGGACACATCCAAATTTTTGAAAGAAAACAGAGGTGTTTTTTGCAAATTGCCTACCTGTAGATTTTGGCCTGTAACTCAGCTGGCACCTAGGGAAACCTACCAAACCTGTGCATTTCTGAAAACTAGAGACCATGGGGAATCCAAGATGGGGTGACTTGTGTGGCTCGGACCAGGTTCTGTTACCCAGAATCCTTTGCAAACCTCAAAATTTGGCTAAAAAAACACATGTTCCTCACATTTCTGTGGCAGAAAGTTGTGGAATCTGAGAGGAGCCACAAATTTCCTTCCACCCAGCATTCCCCCACGTCACCCGATAAAAATAATACCTCACTTGTGTGGGTAGGCCTATCGCCCGTGACAGGAAACGCCCCAAAGCGCAACGTGGACACATCCAAATTTTTGAAAGAAAACAGAGGTGTTTTTTGAAAAGTGCTTACCTGTAGATTTTGGCCACTAGCTCAGCCGCCACCTAGGGAAACCTACCAAACCTGTGCATTTCTGAAAACTAGAGACCTAGGGGAACCCAGGATGGGGTGACTTGTGTGGCTCGGACCAGGTTCTGTTCCCCAGAATCCTTTGCAAACCTCAAAATTTGGCGAAAAAACACATGTTCCTCACATTTCTGTGGCAGAAAGTTCTGGAATCTGAGAGGAGCCACAAATTTCCTTCCAACCAGCGTTCCCCCACGTCTCCCGATAAAAATGATACCTCACTTGTGTGGGTAGGCCTAGCGCCCGCGACAGGGAACGCCCCAAAGCGCAACGTGGACACATCCAAATTTTTGAAAGAAAACAGAGGTGTTTTTTGCAAATTGCCTACCTGTAGATTTTGGCCTCTAGCTCAGCCGCCACCTGGGGAAACCTACCAAACCTGTGCATTTCTGAAAACTAGAGACCTAGGGGAATCCAAGATGGGGTGACTTGTGTTGTTCGGACCGGGTTCTGTTACCCAGAATCCTTTGCAAACCTCAAAATTTGGCTAAAAAACACATGTTCCTCACATTTCTGTGGCAGAAAGTTCTGGAATCTGAGAGGAGCCACAAATTTCCTTCCACCCAGCGTTCCCCCACGTATCCCGATAAAAATGAAATCTCACTTGTGTGGGTAGGTCTAGCGCCCGCGACACGAAACGCCCCAAAGCGCAACGTGGACACATCCAATTTTTTGAAAGAAAACAGAGGTGTTTTTTGCAAAGTGCCTACCTGTAGATTTTGGCCTGTAGCTCAGCCACCACCTAGGGAAACCTACCAAACCTGTGCATTTCTGAAAACTAGAGACCATGGGGAATCCAAGATGGGGTGACTTGTGTGGCTCGGACCAGGTTCTGTTACCCAGAAACCTTTGCAAACCTCAAAATTTGGCTAAAAAAACAGATGTTCCTCACATTTCTGTGGCAGAAAGTTCTGGAATCTGAGAGGAGCCACAAATTTCCTTCCACCCAGCGTTCCCCCACGTATCCCGATAAAAATGAAATCTCAATTGTGTGGATAGGTCTAGCGCCCGCGACACGAAACGCCCCAAAGCGCAACGTGGACACATCCAATTTTTTGAAAGAACACAGAGGTGTTTTTTGCAAAGTGCCTACCTGTAGATTTTGGCCTGTAGCTCAGCCACCACCTAGGGAAACCTACCAAACCTGTGCATTTCTGAAAACTAGAGACCATGGGGAATCCAAGATGGGGTGACTTGTGTGGCTCCGACCAGGTTCTGTTACCCAGAATCCTTTGCAAACCTCAAAATTTGGCTAAAAAAAAACATGTTCCTCACATTTCTGTGGCAGAAAGTCCTGGAATCTGAGAGGAGCCACAAATTTCCTTCCACCCAGCGTTCCCCCACGTATCCCGATAAAAATGAAATCTCACTTGTGTGGGTAGGTCTAGCGCCCGCGACACGAAACGCCCCAAAGCGCAACGTGGACACATCCAATTTTTTGAAAGAAAACAGAGGTGTTTTTTGCAAAGTGCCTACCTGTAGATTTTGGCCTGTAGCTCAGCCACCACCTAGGGAAACCTACCAAACCTGTGCATTTCTGAAAACTAGAGACCATGGGGAATCCAAGATGGGGTGACTTGTGTGGCTCGGACCAGGTTCTGTTACCCAGAATCCTTTGCAAACCTCAAGATTTGGCTAAAAAAACACATGTTCCTCACATTTCTGTGGCAGAAAGTTCTGGAATCTGAGAGGAGCCACAAATTTCCTTCCACCCAGCGTTCCCCCACGTCACCCGATAAAAATTATACCTCAATTGTGTGGATAGGCCTAGCGCCCGCGACAGGAATCGCCCCAAAGCGCAACGTGGACACATCCAAATTTTTGAAAGAAAACAGAGGTGTTTTTTGCAAAGTGCCTACCTGTAGATTTTGGCCTGTAGCTCAGCTGGCACCTAGGGAAACCTACCAAACCTGTGCATTTCTGAAAACTAGAGACCTAGGGGAATCCAAGATGGGGTGACTTGTGTGGCTCGGACCAGGTTCTGTTTCCCAGAATCCTTTGCAAACCTCAAAATTTGGCTAAAAAAAACATGTTCCTCACATTTCTGTGGCAGAAAGTTCTGGAATCTGGGAGGAGCCACAAATTTCCTTCCACCCAGCGTTCCCCCACGTCTCCCGATAAAAATGATACCTCACTTGTGTGGGTAGGCCTAGCGCCCGCGACAGGGAACGCCCCAAAGCGCAACGTGGACACATCCAAATTTTTGAAAGAAAACAGAGGTGTTTTTTGCAAAGTGCCTACCTGTAGATTTTGGCCTGTAACTCAGCTGGCACCTAGGGAAACCTACCAAACCTGTGCATTTCTGAAAACTAGAGACCATGGGGAATCCAAGATGGGGTGACTTGTGTGGCTCGGACCAGGTTCTGTTACCCAGAATCCTTTGCAAACCTCAAAATTTGGCTAAAAAAACACATGTTCCTCACATTTCTGTGGCAGAAAGTTGTGGAATCTGAGAGGAGCCACAAATTTCCTTCCACCCAGCGTTCCCCCACGTCACCTGATAAAAATAATACCTCACTTGTGTGGGTAGGCCTAGCGCCCGTGACAGGAAACGCCCCAAAGCGCAACGTGGACACATCCATATTTTTGAAAGAAAACAGAGGTGTTTTTTTGCAAAGTGCTTACCTGTAGATTTTGGCCACTAGCTCAGCCGCCACCTATGGAAACCTACCAAACCTGTGCATTTCTGAAAACTAGAGACCTAGGGGAATCCAAGATGGGGTGACTTGTGTGGCTCGGACCGGGTTCTGTTACCCAGAATCCTTTGCAAACCTCAAAATTTGGCTAAAAAACACATGTTCCTCACATTTCTGTGGCAGAAAGTTCTGGAATCTGAGAGGAGCCACAAATTTCCTTCCACCCAGCGTTCCCCCACGTATCCCGATAAAAATGAAATCTCACTTGTGTGGGTAGGTCTAGCGCCCGCGACACGAAACACCCCAAAGCGCAACGTGGACACATCCAATTTTTTGAAAGAACACAGAGGTGTTTTTTGCAAAGTGCCTACCTGTAGATTTTGGCCTGTAGCTCAGCCACCACCTAGGGAAACCTACCAAACCTGTGCATTTCTGAAAACTAGAGACCATGGGGAATCCAAGATGGGGTGACTTGTGTGGCTCGGACCAGGTTCTGTTACCCAGAATCCTTTGCAAACCTCAAAATTTGGCTAAAAAAACAGATGTTCCTCACATTTCTGTGGCAGAAAGTTCTGGAATCTGAGAGGAGCCACAAATTTCCTTCCACCCAGCGTTCCCCCACGTCACCCGATAAAAATGATATCTCAATTGTGTGGATAGGCCTAGCGCCAGCAACAGGAATCGCCCCAAAGCGCAACGTGGACACATCCAAATTTTTGAAAGAAAACAGAGGTGTTTTTTGCAAAGTGCCTACCTGTAGATTTTGGCCTGTAGCTCTGCTGGCACCTAGGGAAACCTACCAAACCTGTGCATTTCTGAAAACTAGAGACCTAGGGGAATCCAAGATGGGGTGACTTGTGTGGCTCGGACCAGGTTCTGTTACTCAGAATCCTTTGCAAACCTCAAAATTTGGCTAAAAAAAAACATGTTCCTCACATTTCTGTGGCAGAAAGTTCTGGAATCTGGGAGGAGCCACAAATTTCCTTCCACCCAGCGTTCCCCCACGTCTCCCGATAAAAATGATACCTCACTTGTGTGGGTAGGCCTAGCGCCCGTGACAGGGAACGCCCCAAAGCGCAACGTGGACACATCCAAATTTTTGAAAGAAAACAGAGGTGTTTTTTGCAAAGTGCCTACCTGTAGATTTTGGCCTGTAACTCAGCCGGCACCTTTGTAAACCTACCAAACCTGTGCATTTCTGAAAACTAGAGACCTAGGGGAATCCAAGATGGGGTGACTTGTGTGGCTCGGACCAGGTTCTGTTACCCAGAATCCTTTGCAAACCTCAAAATTTGGCTAAAAAAACACATGTTCCTCACATTTCTGTGGCAGAAAGTTGTGGAATCTGAGAGGAGCCACAAATTTCCTTCCACCCAGCGTTCCCCCACGTCTCTCGATAAAAATTATACCTCACTTGTGTGGGTAGGCCTAGCGCCCGCGACAGGAAACGCCCCAAAGCGCAACGTGGACACATCCAAATTTTTGAAAGAAAACAGAGGTGTTTTTTGCAAAGTGCCTACCTGTAGATTTTGGCCTGTAGCTCAGCTGGCACCTAGGGAAACCTACCAAACCTGTGCATTTCTGAAAACTAGAGACCTAGGGGAATCCAAGATGGGGTGACTTGTGTGGCTCGGACCAGGTTCTGTTTCCCAGAATCCTTTGCAAACCTCAAAATTTGGCTAAAAAAAACATGTTCCTCACATTTCTGTGGCAGAAAGTTCTGGAATCTGGGAGGAGCCACAAATTTCCTTCCACCCAGCGTTCCTCCACGTCTCCCGATAAAAATGATACCTCACTTGTGTGGGTAGGCCTAGCGCCCGCGACAGGGAACGCCCCAAAGCGCAACGTGGACACATCCACATTTTTGAAAGAAAACAGAGGTGTTTTTTGCAAAGTGCCTACCTGTAGATTTTGGCCTGTAACTCAGCTGGCACCTAGGGAAACCTACCAAACCTGTGCATTTCTGAAAACTAGAGACCATGGGGAATCCAAGATGGGGTGACTTGTGTGGCTCGGACCAGGTTCTGTTACCCAGAATCCTTTGCAAACCTCAAAATTTGGCTAAAAAAACACATGTTCCTCCCATTTCTGTGGCAGAAAGTTGTGGAATCTGAGAGGAGCCACAAATTTCCTTCCACCCAGCGTTCCCCCACGTCACCCGATAAAAATAATACCTCACTTGTGTGGGTAGGCCTAGCGCCCGTGACAGGAAACGCCCCAAAGCGCAACGTGGACACATCCAAATTTCTGAAAGAAAACAGAGGTGTTTTTTGCAAAGTGCTTACCTGTAGATTTTGGCCACTAGCTCAGCCGCCACCTAGGGAAACCTACCAAACCTGTGCATTTCTGAAAACTAGAGACCTAGGGGAACCCAGGATGGGGTGACTTGTGTGGCTCGGACCAGGTTCTGTTCCCCAGAATCCTTTGCAAACCTCAAAATTTGGCGAAAAAACACATGTTCCTCACATTTCTGTGGCAGAAAGTTCTGGAATCTGAGAGGAGCCACAAATTTCCTTCCAACCAGCGTTCCCCCACGTCTCCCGATAAAAATGATACCTCACTTGTGTGGGTAGGCCTAGCGCCCGCGACAGGGAACGCCCCAAAGCGCAACGTGGACACATCCAAATTTTTGAAAGAAAACAGAGGTGTTTTTTGCAAATTGCCTACCTTTAGATTTTGGCCTCTAGCTCAGCCGCCACCTGGGGAAACCTACCAAACCTGTGCATTTCTGAAAACTAGAGACCTAGGGGAATCCAAGATGGGGTGACTTGTGTGGCTCGGACCGGGTTCTGTTACCCAGAATCCTTTGCAAACCTCAAAATTTGGCTAAAAAACACATGTTCCTCACATTTCTGTGGCAGAAAGTTCTGGAATCTGAGAGGAGCCACAAATTTCCTTCCACCCAGCGTTCCCCCACGTATCCCGATAAAAATGAAATCTCACTTGTGTGGGTAGGTCTAGCGCCCGCGACACGAAACGCCACAAAGCGCAACGTGGACACATCCAATTTTTTGAAAGAAAACAGAGGTGTTTTTTGCAAAGTGCCTACCTGTAGATTTTGGCCTGTAGCTCAGCCACCACCTAAGGAAACCTACCAAACATGTGCATTTCTGAAAACTAGAGACCATGGGGAATCCAAGATGGGGTGACTTGTGTGGCTCGGACCAGGTTCTGTTACCCAGAATCCTTTGCAAACCTCAAAATTTGGCTAAAAAAACAGATGTTCCTCACATTTCTGTGGCAGAAAGTTCTGGAATCTGAGAGGAGCCACAAATTTCCTTCCTCCCAGCGTTCCCCCACGTCACCCGATAAAAATGATATCTCAATTGTGTGGATAGGCCTAGCGCCAGCAACAGGAATCGCCCCAAAGCGCAACGTGGACACATCCAAATTTTTGAAAGAAAACAGAGGTGTTTTTTGCAAAGTGCCTACCTGTAGATTTTGGCCTGTAGCTCAGCTGGCACCTAGGGAAACCTACCAAACCTGTGCATTTCTGAAAACTAGAGACCTAGGGGAATCCAAGATGGGGTGACTTGTGTGGCTCGGACCAGGTTCTGTTACTCAGAATCCTTTGCAAACCTCAAAATTTGGCTAAAAAAAAACATGTTCCTCACATTTCTGTGGCAGAAAGTTCTGGAATCTGGGAGTAGCCACAAATTTCCTTCCACCCAGCGTTCCCCCACGTCTCCCGATAAAAATTATACCTCACTTGTGTGGGTAGGCCTAGCGCCCGTGACAGGGAACACCCCAAAGCGCAACGTGGACACATCCAAATTTTTGAAAGAAAACAGAGGTGTTTTTTGCAAAGTGCCTACCTGTAGATTTTGGCCTGTAACTCAGCCGGCACCTTTGTAAACCTACCAAACCTGTGCATTTCTGAAAACTAGAGACCTAGGGGAATCCAAGATGGGGTGACTTGTGTGGCTCGGACCAGGTTCTGTTACCCAGAATCCTTTGCAAACCTCAAAATTTGGCTAAAAAAACACATGTTCCTCACATTTCTGTGGCAGAAAGTTCTGGAATCTGAGAGGAGCCACAAATTTCCTTCCACCCAGCGTTCCCCCACGTCTCTCGATAAAAATTATACCTCACTTGTGTGGGTAGGCCTAGCGCCCGCGACAGGAAACGCCCCAAAGCGCAACGTGGACACATCCAAATTTTTGAAAGAAAACAGAGGTGTTTTTTGCAAAGTGCCTACCTGTAGATTTTGGCCTGTAGCTCAGCTGGCACCTAGGGAAACCTACCAAACCTGTGCATTTCTGAAAACTAGAGACCTAGGGGAATCCAAGATGGGGTGACTTGTGTGGCTCGGACCAGGTTCTGTTTCCCAGAATCCTTTGCAAACCTCAAAATGTGGCTAAAAAAAACATGTTCCTCACATTTCTGTGGCAGAAAGTTCTGGAATCTGGGAGGAGCCACAAATTTCCTTCCACCCAGCGTTCCCCCACGTCTCCCGATAAAAATGATACCTCACTTGTGTGGGTAGGCCTAGCGCCCGCGACAGGGAACGCCCCAAAGCGCAACGTGGACACATCCAAATTTTTGAAAGAAAACAGAGGTGTTTTTTGCAAAGTGCCTACCTGTAGATTTTGGCCTGTAACTCAGCTGGCACCTAGGGAAACCTACCAAACCTGTGCATTTCTGAAAACTAGAGACCATGGGGAATCCAAGATGGGGTGACTTGTGTGGCTCGGACCAGGTTCTGTTACCCAGAATCCTTTGCAAACCTCAAAATTTGGCTAAAAAAACACATGTTCCTCACATTTCTGTGGCAGAAAGTTGTGGAATCTGAGAGGAGCCACAAATTTCCTTCCACCCAGCGTTCCCCCACGTCACCCAATAAAAATAATACCTCACTTGTGTGGGTAGGCCTAGCGCCCGTGACAGGAAACGCCCCAAAGCGCAACGTGGACACATCCAAATTTTTGAAAGAAAACAGAGGTGTTTTTTGCAAAGTGCTTACCTGTAGATTTTGGCCACTAGCTCAGCCGCCACCTAGGGAAACCTACCAAACCTGTGCATTTCTGAAAACTAGAGACCTAGGGGAACCCAGGATGGAGTGACTTGTGTGGCTCGGACCAGGTTCTGTTCCCCAGAATCCTTTGCAAACCTCAAAATTTGGCGAAAAAACACATGTTCCTCACATTTCTGTGGCAGAAAGTTCTGGAATCTGAGAGGAGCCACAAATTTCCTTCCAACCAGCGTTCCCCCACGTCTCCGATAAAAATGATACCTCACTTGTGTGGGTAGGCCTAGCGCCCGCGACAGGGAACGCCCCAAAGCGCAACGTGGACACATCCAAATTTTTGAAAGAAAACAGAGGTGTTTTTTTGCAAAGTGCCTACCTCTAGATTTTGGCCTCTAGCTCAGCCGCCACCTGGGGAAACCTACCAAACCTGTGCATTTCTGAAAACTAGAGACCATGGGGAATCCAGGATGGGGTGACTTGTGTGGCTCAGACCAGGTTCTGTTACCCAGAATCCTTTGCAAACCTCAAAATTTGGCAAAAAAAACACATGTTCCTCACATTTCTGTGGCAGAAAGTTCTGGAATCTGAGAGGAACCACAAATTTCCTTCCACCCAGCGTTCCCCCACGTCTCCCGATAAAAATTATATCTCACTTGTGTGGGTAGGCCTAGCGCCCGCAACAGGGAACGCCCCAAAGCGCAACGTGGACACATCCAAATTTTTGAAAGAAAACAGAGGTGTTTTTTGCAAAGTGCCTACCTGTAGATTTTGGCCTGTAACTCAGCCGGCACCTTTGTAAACCTACCAAACCTGTGCATTTCTGAAAACTAGAGACCTAGGGGAATCCAAGCTGGGGTGACTTGTGTGGCTCGGACCAGGTTCTGTTACCCAGAATCCTTTGCATACCTCAAAATTTGGCTAAAAAACACATGTTCCTCACATTTCTGTGGCAGAAAGTTCTGGAATCTGAGAGGAGCCACAAATTTCCTTCCACCCAGCGTTCCCCCACGTCTCTCGATAAAAATGATACCTCACTTGTGTGGGTAGACCTAGCGCCCGCGACAGGAAACGCCCCAAAGCGCAACGTGGACACATCCAAATTTTTGAAAGAAAACAGAGGTGTTTTTTGCAAAGTGCTTACCTGTAGATTTTGGCCACTAGCTCAGCCGCTACGGTCGGACTAGCGCCCGCCCCAAAGCGCAACGTGGACACATGCAAATTTTTGAAAGAAAACAGAGGTGTTTTTTGCAAAGTGCCTACCTGTAGATTTTGGCCTGTAACTCAGCCGGCACCTAGGGAAACCTACCAAACCTGTGCATTTCTGAAAACTAGAGACCTAGGGGAATCCAAGATGGGGTGACTTGTGTGGCTCGGACCAGGTTCTGTTACCTAGAATCCTTTGCAAACCTCAAAATTTGGCTAAAAAAACACATGTTCCTCACATTTCTGTGACAGAAAGTTCTGGAATCTGGGAGGAGCCACAAATTTCCTTCCACGCAGCGTTCCCCCACGTCACCCGATAAAAATGATACCTCACTTGTGTGGGTAGGCCTAGCGCCCGCAACAGGAAACGCCCCAAAGCGCAACGTGGACACATCCAAATTTTTTAAAGAAAACAGAGGTGTTTTTTGCAAATTGCCTACCTGTAGATTTTGGCCTCTAGCTCAGCCGCCACCTGGGGAAACCTACCAAACCTGTGCATTTCTGAAAACTAGAGACCTATGGGAATTCAAGATGGGGTGACTTGTGTGGCTCGGACCAGGTTCTGTTACCCAGAATCCTTTGCAAACCTCAAAATTTGGCTAAAAAAACAGATGTTCCTCACATTTCTGTGGCAGAAAGTTCTGGAATCTGAGAGGAGCCACAAATTTCCTTCCACCCAGCGTTCCCCCACGTCTCTCGATAAAAATGATACCTCACTTGTGTGGGTAGACCTAGCGCCCGCGACAGGAAACTCCCCAAAGCGCAACGTGGACACATCCAAATTTTTGAAAGAAAACAGAGGTGTTTTTTTCAAAGTGCTTACCTGTAGATTTTGGCCACTAGCTCAGCCGCCACGGTCGGACTAGCGCCCGCCCCAAAGCGCAACGTGGACACATGCAAATTTTTGAAAGAAAACAGAGGTGTTTTTTGCAAAGTGCCTACCTGAGGATTTTGGCCTGTAACTCAGCCGGCACCTAGGGAAACCTACCAAACCTGTGCATTTCTGAAAACTAGAGACCTAGGGGAATCCAAGATGGGGCGACTTGTGTGGCTCGGACCAGGTTCTGTTACCTAGAATCCTTTGCAAACCTCAAAATTTGGCTAAAAAAACACATGTTCCTCACATTTCTGTGACAGAAAGTTCTGGAATCTGGGAGGAGCCACAAATTTTCTTCCACGCAGCGTTCCCCCACGTCACCCGATAAAAATGATACCTCACTTGTGTGGGTAGGCCTAGCGCCCGCAACAGGAAACGCCCCAAAGCGCAACGTGGACACATCCAAATTTTTGAAAGAAAACAGAGGTGTTTTTTGTAAATTGCCTACCTGTAGATTTTGGCCTCTAGCTCAGCCGCCACCTGGGGAAACCTACCAAACCTGTGCATTTCTGAAAACTAGAGACCTATGGGAATTCAAGATGGGGTGACTTGTGTGGCTCGGACCAGGTTCTGTTACCCAGAATCCTTTGCAAACCTCAAAATTTGGCTAAAAAAACAGATGTTCCTCACATTTCTGTGGCAGAAAGTTCTGGAATCTGAGAGAAGCCACAAATTTCCTTCCACCCAGCGTTCCCCCACGTCTCCCGCTAAAAATGATACCTCAATTGTGTGGATAGGCCTAGCGCCCACAACAGGAATCGCCCCAAAGCGCAACGTGGACATATCCAAATTTTTGAAAGAAAACAGAGGTGTTTTTTGCAAAGTGACTACCTGTAGATTTTGGCCTGTAGCTCAGCTGGCACCTAGGGAAACTTACCAAACCTGTGCATTTCTGAAAACTAGAGACCTAGGGGAATCCAAGATGGGGTGACTTGTGTGGCTCATACCAGGTTCTGTTACCCAGAATCCTTTGCAAACCTCAAAATTGGGCTAAAAAAAAACATGTTCCTCACATTTCTGTGGCAGAAAGTTCTGGAATCTGGGAGGAGCCACAAATTTCCTTCCACCCAGCGTTCCCCCACGTCTCCCGATAAAAATGATACCTCACTTGTGTGGGTAGGCCTAGCGCCCGCGGCAGGGAACGCGCCAAAGCGCAACGAGGACACATCCAAATTTTTTAAAGAAAACAGAGGTGTTTTTTGCAAAGTGCCTACCTGTAGATTTTGGCCTGTAACTCAGCTGGCACCTAGGGAAACCTACCAAAACTGTGCATTTCTGAAAACTAAAGACCATGGGGAATCCAAGATGGGGTGACTTGTGTGGCTCGGACCAGGTTCTGTTACCCAGAATCCTTTGCAAACCTCAAAATTTGGCTAAAAAAACACATGTTCCTCACATTTCTGTGGCAGAAAGTTCTGGAATCTGAGAGGAGCCACAAATTTCCTTCCACCCAGCGTTCCCCCACGTCTCCCGATAAAAATGATATCTCACTTGTGTGGGTAGGCCTAGCGCCCGCGACAGGGAACGCCCCAAAGCGCAACGTGGACACATCCAAATTTTTGAAAGAAAACAGAGGTGTTTTTTGCAAAGTGCCTACCTGTAGATTTTGGCCTGTAACTCAGCCGGCACCTTTGTAAACCTACCAAACCTGTGCATTTCTGAAAACTAGAGACCTAGGGGAATCCAAGATGGGGTGACTTGTGTGGCTCGGACCAGGTTCTGTTACCCAGAATCCTTTGCAAACCTCAAAATTTGGCTTAAAAAACACATGTTCCTCACATTTCTGTGGCAGAAAGTTCTGGAATCTGAGAGGAGCCAGAAATTTCCTTCCACCCAGCGTTCCCCCACGTCTCTCGATAAAAATGATACCTCACTTGTGTGGGTAGGCCTAGCGCCCGCGACAGGAAACGCCCCAAAGCGCAACGTGGACACATCCAAATTTTTGAAAGAAAATAGAGGTGTTTTTTGCAAAGTGCTTACCTGTAGATTTTGGCTACTAGCTCAGCCGCCACGGTAGGCCTAGCGCCCGCCCCAAAGCGCAACGTGGACACATCCACATTTTTGAAAGAAAACAGAGGTGTTTTTTGCAAAGTGCCTACCTGTAGATTTTGGCCTGTAACTCAGCCGACACCTAGAGAAACCTACCAAACCTGTGCATTTCTGAAAACTAGAGACCTAGGGGAATCCAATATGGGGTGACTTGTGTGGCTCGGACCAGGTTCTGTTACCCAGAATCCTTTGCAAACCTCAAAATTTGGCTAAAAAAACACATGTTCCTCACATTTCTGTGGCAGAAAGTTGTGGAATCTGAGAGGAGCCACAAATTTCCTTCCACCCAGCGTTCCCCCACGTCTCCCGATAAAAATAATAAATCACTTGTGTGGGTAGGCCTAGCGCCCGCGACAGGAAACGCCCCAAAGCGCAACGTGGACACATCCAAATTTTTTAAAGAAAACAGAGGTGTTTCTTGCAAAGTGCTTACCTGTAGATTTTGGCCACTAGCTCAGCCGCCACCTATGGAAACCTACCAAACCTGTGCATTTCTGAAAACTAGAGACCTAGGGGAATCCAAGATGGGGTGACTTGTGTGGCTCGGACCAGGTTCTGTTACCCAGAATCCTTTGCAAACCTCAAAATTTGGCTAAAAAACACATGTTCCTCACATTTCTGTGGCAGAAAGTTCTGGAATCTGAGAGGAGCCACAAATTTCCTTCCACCCAGCGTTCCCCCAAGTCTCCCGATAAAAATGATACCTCACTTGTGTGGGTAGGCCTAGCGCCCGCGACAGGAAACACTCCAAAGCGCAACGTGGACACATCCAAATTTTTGAAAGAAAACAGAGGTGTTTTTTTGCAAAGTGCCTACCTGTAGATTTTGGCCTCTAGCTCAGCCGCCACCTGGGGAAACCTACCAAACCTGTGCATTTCTGAAAACTAGAGACCGATGGGAATCCAAGATGGGGTGACTTGTGTGGCTCGGACCAGGTTCTGTTACCCAGAATACTTTGCAAACCTCAAAATTTGGCTAAAAAAACAGATGTTCCTCACATTTCTGTGGCAGAAAGTTCTGGAATCTGAGAGGAGCCACAAATTTCCTTCCACCCAGCGTTCCCGCACGTCTCCCGATAAAAATGATACCTCTATTGTGTGGATAGGCCTAGCGCCTGCAACAGGAATCGCCCCAAAGCGCAACGTGGACACATCCAAATTTTTGAAAGAAAACAGAGGTGTTTTTTGCAAAGTGCTTACCTGTAGATTTTGGCCTGTAGCTCAGCTGGCACCTAGGGAAACCTACCAAACCTGTGCATTTCTGAAAACTAGAGACCTAGGGGAATCCAAGATGGGGTGACTTGTGTGGCTCGGACCAGATTCTGTTACCCAGAATCCTTTGCAAACCTCAAAATTTGGCTAAAAAAAAACATGTTCCTCACATTTCTGTGGCAGAAAGTTCTGGAATCTGGGAGGAGCCACAAATTTCCTTCCACCCAGCGTTCCCCCATGTCTCCCGATAAAAATGATACCTCACTTGTGTGGGTAGGCCTAGCGCCCGCGACAGGGAACGCCCCAAAGCGCAACGTGGACACATCCAAATTTTTGAAAGAAAACAGAGGTGTTTTTTGCAAAGTGCCTACCTGTAGATTTTGGCCTGTAACTCAGCCGGCACCTTTGTAAACCTACCAAACCTGTGCATTTCTGAAAACTAGAGACCTAGGGGAATCCAAGATGGGGTGACTTGTGTGGCTCGGACCAGGTTCTGTTACCCAGATTCCTTTGCAAACCTCAAAATTTGGCTAAAAAAACACATGTTCCTCACATTTCTGTGGCAGAAAGTTCTGGAATCTGAGAGGAGCCACAAATTTCCTTCCACCCAGCGTTCCCCCACGTCTCTCGATAAAAATGATACCTCACTTGTGTTGGTAGGCCTAGCGCCCGCGACAGGAAACGCCCCAAAGCGCAACGTGGACACATCCAAATTTTTGAAAGAAAAAAGAGGTGTTTTTTGCAAAGTACTTACCTGTAGATTTTGGCCACTAGCTCAGCCGCCACGGTAGGCCTAGCGCCCGCCCCAAAGCGCAACGTGGACACATTCAAATTTTTGAAAGAAAACAGAGGTGTTTTTTGCAAAGTGCCTACCTGTAGATTTTTGCCTGTAACTCAGCCGGCACCTTTGTAAACCTACCAAACCTGTGCATTTCTGAAAACTAGAGACCTAGGGAAATCCAAGATGGGGTGACTTGTGTGGCTCGGACCAGGTTCTGTTACCCAGAATCCTTTGCAAACCTCAAAATTTGGCTAAAAAACACATGTTCCTCACATTTCTGTGGCAGAAAGTTCTGGAATCTGAGAGGAGCCACAAATTTCCTTCCACCCAGCGTTCCCCCACGTCTCTCGATAAAAATGATACCTCACTTGTGTGGGTAGGCCTAGTGCCCGTGACAGGGAACGCCCCAAAGCGCAACGTGGACACATCCAAATTTTTGAAAGAAAACAGAGGTGTTTTTTGCAAAGTGCTTACCTGTAGATTTTGGCCACTAGCTCAGCCGCCACGGTAGGCCTAGCGCCCGCCCCAAAGCGCAACGTGGACACATCCAAATTTTTTAAAGAAAACAGAGGTGTTTTTTGCAAAGTGCCTACCTGTAGATTTTGGCCTGTAACTCAGCCGGCACATAGGGAAACCTACCAAACCTGTGCATTTCTGAAAACTAGAGACCTAGGGGAATCCAAGATGGGGTGACTTGTGTGGCTCGGACCAGGTTCTGTTACCCAGAATCCTTTGCAAACCTCAAAATTTGGCTAAAAAAACACATGTTCCTCACATTTCTGTGGCAGAAAGTTGTGGAATCTGAGAGGAGCCACAAATTTCCTTCCACCCAGCGTTCCCCCACGTCTCCCGATAAAAATAATACCTCACTTGTGTGGGTAGGCCTAGCGCCCGCGACAGGAAACGCCCCAAAGCGCAACGTGGACACATCCAAATTTTTGAAAGAAAACAGAGGTGTTTTTTGCAAAGTGCTTACCTGTAGATTTTGGCCACTAGCTCAGCCGCCACCTATGGAAACCTACCAAACCTGTGCATTTCTGAAAACTAGAGACCTAGGGGAATCCAAGATGGGGTGACTTGTGTGGCTCGGACCAGGTTCTGTTACCCAGAATCCTTTGCAAACCTCAAAATTTGGCTAAAAAACACATGTTCCTCACATTTCTGTGGCAGAAAGTTCTGGAATCTGGGAGGAGCCACAAATTTCCTTCCACGCAGCGTTCCCCCACGTCACCCGATAAAAATGATACCTCACTTGTGTGGGTAGGCCTAGTGCCCGCGACAGGAAACACCCCAAAGTGCAACGTGGACACATCCAAATTTTTGAAAGAAAACAGAGGTGTTTTTTGCAAAGGGCCTACCTGTAGATTTTGGCCTGTAGCTCAGCCGGCACCTAGGGAAACCTACCAAACCTGTGCATTTCTGAAAACTAGAGACCTAGGGGAATCTAAGATGGGGTGACTTTTGTGGCTCGGACCAGGTTCTGTTACCTAGAATCCTTTGCAAACCTCAAAATTTGGCTAAAAAAACACATGTTCCTCACATTTCTGTGGCAGAAAGTTCTGGAATCTGGGAGGAGCCACAAATTTCCTTCCACGCAGCGTTCCCCCACGTCACCCGATAAAAATGATACCTCACTTGTGTTGGTAGGCCTAGCGCCCGCAACAGGAAACGCCCCAAAGCGCAACGTGGACACATCCAGATTTTTGAAAGAAAACAGAGGTGTTTTTTGCAAATTGCTTACCTGTAGATTTTGGCCACTAGCTCAGCCGCCACAGTAGGCCTAGCGCCCGCCATAAAGCGCAACGTGGACACATCCAAATTTTTGAAAGAAAACAGAGGTGTTTTTTGCAAAGTGCCTACCTGTAGATTTTGGCCTGTAACTCAGCCGGCACCTAGGGAAACCTACCAAACCTGTGCATTTCTGAAAACTAGAGACCTAGGGGAATCCAAGATGGGGTGACTTGTGTGGCTCGGACCAGGTTCTGTTACCCAGAATCCTTTGCAAACCTCAAAATTTGGCTAAAAAAACACATGTTCCTCACATTTCTGTGGCAGAAAGTTGTGGAATCTGAGAGAAGCCACAAATTTCCTTCCACCCAGCGTTCCCCCACGTCTCCCGATAAAAATAATACCTCACTTGTGTGGGTAGGCCTAGCGCCCGCGACAGGAAACGCCCCAAAGCGCAACGTGGACACATCCAAATTTTTGAAAGAAAACAGAGGTGTTTTTTGCAAAGTGCTTACCTGTAGATTTTGGCCACTAGCTCAGCCGCCACCTATGGAAACCTACCAAACCTGTGCATTTCTGAAAACTAGAGACCTAGGGGAATCCAAGATGGGGTGACTTGTGTGGCTCGGACCAGGTTCTGTTACCCAGAATCCTTTGCAAACCTCAAAATTTGGCTAAAAAACACATGTTCCTCACATTTCTGTGGCAGAAAGTTCTGGAATCTGAGAGGAGCCACAAATGTCCTTCCACGCAGCGTTCCCCCAAGTCACCCGATAAAAATGATACCTCACTTGTGTGGGTAGGCCTAGTGCCCGCGACAGGAAACACCCCAAAGCGCAACGTGGACACATCCAAATTTTTTAAAGAAAACAGAGGTGTTTTTTGCAAAGTGCCTACCTGTAGATTTTGGCCTGTAGCTCAGCCGGCACCTAGGGAAACCTACCAAACCTGTGCATTTCTGAAAACTAGAGACCTAGGGGAATCCAAGATGGGGTGACTTGTGTGGCTCGGACCAGGTTCTGTTACCTAGAATCCTTTGCAAACCTCAAAATTTGGCTAAAAAAACACATGTTTCTCACATTTCTGTGGCAGAAAGTTCTGGAATCTGAGAGGAGCCACAAATTTCCTTCCACGCAGCGTTCCCCCACGTCACCCGATAAAAATGATACCTCACTTGTGTTGGTAGGCCTAGCGCCCGCAACAGGAAACGCCCCAAAGCGCAACGTGGACACATCCAGATTTTTGAAAGAAAACAGAGGTGTTTTTTGCAAATTGCTTACCTGTAGATTTTGGCCACTAGCTCAGCCGCCACGGTAGGCCTAGCGCCCGCCCCAAAGCGCAACGTGGACACATCCAAATTTTTGAAAGAAAACAGAGGTGTTTTTTGCAAAGTGCCTACCTGTAGATTTTGGCCTGTAACTCAGCCGGCACCTAGGGAAACCTACCAAACCTGTGCATTTCTGAAAACTAGAGACCTAGGGGAATCCAAGATGGGGTGACTTGTGTGGCTCGGACCAGGTTCTGTTACCCAGAATCCTTTGCAAACCTCAAAATTTGGCTAAAAAAACACATGTTCCTCACATTTCTGTGGCAGAAAGTTGTGGAATCTGAGAGGAGCCACAAATTTCCTTCCACCCAGCGTTCCCCCACGTCTCCCGATAAAAATAATACCTCACTTGTGTGGGTAGGCCTAGCGCCCGCGACAGGAAACGCCCCAAAGCGCAACGTGGACACATCCAAATTTTTGAAAGAAAACAGAGGTGTTTTTTGCAAAGTGCTTACCTGTAGATTTTGGCCACTAGCTCAGCCGCACCTATGGAAACCTACCAAACCTGTGCATTTCTGAAAACTAGAGACCTAGGGGAATCCAAGATGGGGTGACTTGTGTGGCTCGGACCAGGTTCTGTTACCCAGAATCCTTTGCAAACCTCAAAATTTGGCTAAAAAACACATGTTCCTCACATTTCTGTGGCAGAAAGTTCTGGAATCTGAGAGGAGCCACAAATTTCCTTCCACGCAGCGTTCCCCCACGTCACCCGATAAAAATGATACCTCACTTGTGTGGGTAGGCCTAGTGCCCGCGACAGGAAACACCCCAAAGCGCAACGTGGACACATCCAAATTTTTGAAAGAAAACAGAGGTGTTTTTTGCAAAGTGCCTACCTGTAGATTTTGGCCTGTAGCTCAGCCGGCACCTAGGGAAACCTACCAAACCTGTGCATTTCTGAAAACTAGAGACCTAGGGGAATCCAAGATGGGGTGACTTGTGTGGCTCAGACCAGGTTCTGTTACCTAGAATCCTTTGCAAACCTCAAAATTTGTCTAAAAAAACACATGTTCCTCACATTTCTGTGGCAGAAAGTTCTGGAATCTGGGAGGAGCCACAAATGTCCTTCCACGCAGCGTTCCCCCACGTCACCCGATAAAAATGATACCTCACTTGTGTTGGTAGGCCTAGCGCCCGCAACAGGAAACGCCCCAAAGCGCAACGTGGACACATCCAAATCTTTGAAAGAAAACAGAGGTGTTTTTTGCAAATTGCCTACCTGTAGATTTTGGACTCTAGCTCAGCCGCCACCTGGGGAAACCTACCAAACCTGTGCATTTCTGAAAACTAGAGACCTAGGGGAATCCAAGATGGGGTGACTTGTGTGGCTCGGACCAGGTTCTGTTACCCAGAATCCTTTGCAAACCTCAAAGTTTGGCTAAAAAAACAGATGTTCCTCACATTTCTGTGGCAGAAAGTTCTGGAATCTGAGAGGAGCCACAAATTTCCTTCCACCCAGCGTTCCCCCACGTCACCCGATAAAAATGATATCTCAATTGTGTGAATAGGCCTAGCGCCCGCAACAGGAATCGCCCCAAAGCGCAACGTGGACACATCCAAATTTTTGAAAGAAAACAGAGGTGTTTTTTGCAAAGTGCCTACCTGTAGATTTTGGCCTGTAGCTCAGCTGGCACCTAGGGAAACCTACCAAACCTGTGCATTTCTGAAAACTAGAGACCTAGGGGAATCCAAGATGGGGTGACTTGTGTGGCTCGGACCAGGTTCTGTTACCCAGAATCCTTTGCAAACCTCAAAATTTGGCTAAAAAAAACATGATCCTCACATTTCTGTGGCAGAAAGTTCTGGAATCTGTTAGGAGCCACAAATTTCCTTCCACCCAGCGTTCCCCCACGTCTCCCGATAAAAATTATACCTCACTTGTGTGGGTAGGCCTAGCGCCCGTGACAGGGATCGCCCAAAAGCGCAACGTGGACATATCCAAATTTTTGAAAGAAAACAGAGGTGTTTTTTGCAAAGTGCCTACCTGTAGATGTTGGCCTGTAACTCAGCCGGCACCTAGGGGAACCTACCAAACCTGTGCATTTCTGAAAACTAGAGACCTAGGGGAATCCAAGATGGGGTGACTTGTGTGGCTCGGACCAGGTTCTGTTACCCAGAATCTTTTGCAAACCTCAAAATTTGGCTAAAAAAACACATGTTCCTCACATTTCTGTGGCAGAAAGTTGTGGAATCTGAGAGAAGCCACAAATTTCCTTCCACCCAGCGTTCCTCCACGTCTCCCGATAAAAATAATACCTCACTTGTGTGGGTAGGCGTAGCGCCAGCGACAGGAAACGCCCCAAAGCGCAAGGTGGACACATCAAAATTTTTGAAAGAAAACAGAGGTGTTTTTTGCAAAGTGCTTACCTGTAGATTTTGGCCATTACCTCAGCCGCCACGGTAGGCCTAGCGCCCGCCCCAAAGCGCAACGTGGACACATCCAAATTTTTGAAAGAAAACAGAGGTGTTTTTTGCAAAGTGCCTACCTGTAGATTTTGGCCTGTAACTCAGCCGGCACCTAGGGAAACCTACCAAACCTGTGCATTTCTGAAAACTAGAGACCTAGGGGAATCCAAGATGGGGTGACTTGTGTGGCTCGGACCAGGTTCTGTTACCCAGAATCCTTTGCAAACCTCAAAATTTGGCTAAAAAAACACATGTTCCTCACATTTCTGTGGCAGAAAGTTGTGGAATCTGAGAGGAGCCACAAATTTCCTTCCACCCAGCGTTCCCCCACGTCTCCCGATAAAAATAATACCTCACTTGTGTGGGTAGGCCTAGCGCCCGCGACAGGAAACGCCCCAAAGCGCAACGTGGACACATCCAAATTTTTGAAAGAAAACAGAGGTGTTTTTTGCAAAGTGCTTACCTGTAGATTTTGGCCACTAGCTCAGCCGCCACCTATGGAAACCTACCAAACCTGTGCATTTCTGAAAACTAGAGACCTAGGGGAATCCAAGATGGGGTGACTTGTGTGGCTCGGACCAGGTTCTGTTACCCAGAATCCTTTGCAAACCTCAAAATTTGGCTAAAAAACACATGTTCCTCACATTTCTGTGGCAGAAAGTTCTGGAATCTGAGAGGAGCCACAAATTTCCTTCCACGCAGCGTTCCCCCACGTCACCTGATAAAAATGATACCTCACTTGTGTGGGTAGGCCTAGTGCCCGCGACAGGAAACACCCCAAAGCGCAACGTGGACACATCCAAATTTTTGAAAGAAAACAGAGGTGTTTTTTGCAAAGTGCCTACCTGTAGATTTTGGCCTGTAGCTCAGCCGGCACCTAGGGAAACCTACCAAACCTGTGCATTTCTGAAAACTAGAGACCTAGGGGAATCCAAGATGGGGTGACTTGTGTGGCTCGGACCAGGTTCTGTTACCTAGAATCCTTTGCAAACCTCAAAATTTGGCTAAAAAAACACATGTTCCTCACATTTCTGTGGCAGAAAGTTCTGGAATCTGGGAGGAGCCACAAATTTCCTTCCACGCAGCGTTCCCCCACGTCACCCGATAAAAATGATACCTCACTTGTGTTGGTAGGCCTAGCGCCCGCAACAGGAAACGCCCCAAAGCGCATCATGGACACATCCAAATTTTTTAAAGAAAACAGAGGTGTTTTTTGCAAATTGCCTACCTGTAGATTTTGGCCTCTAGCTCAGCCGCCACCTGGGGAAACCTACCAAACCTGTGCATTTCTGAAAACTAGAGACCTAGGGGAATCCAAGATGTGGTGACTTGTGTGGCTCAGACCAGGTTCTGTTACCCAGAATCCTTTGCAAACCTCAAAATTTGGCTAAAAAAAGAGATGTTCCTCACATTTCTGTGGCAGAAAGTTCTGGAATCTGAGAGGAGCCACAAATTTCCTTCCACCCAGCGTTCCCCCACGTCACCCGATAAAAATGATATCTCAATTGTGTGGATAGGCCTAGCGCCCGCAACAGGAATCGCCCCAAAGCGCAACGTGGACACATCCAAATTTTTGAAAGAAAACAGAGGTGTTTTTTGCAAAGTGCCTACCTGTAGATTTTGGCCTGTAGCTCAGCAGGCACCTAGGGAAACCTACCAAACCTGTGCATTTCTGAAAACTAGAGACCTAGGGGAATCCAAGATGGGGTGACTTGTGTGGCTCGGACCAGGTTCTGTTACCCAGAATCCTTTGCAAACCTCAAAATTTGGCTAAAAAAAAACATGTTCCTCACATTTCTGTGGCAGAAAGTTCTGGAATCTGGGAGGAGCCACAAATTTCCTTCCACCCAGCGTTCCCCCACGTCTCCCGATAAAAATTATACCTCACTTGTGTGGGTAGGCCTAGCGCCCGTGACAGTGAACGCCCAAAAGCGCAACGTGGACACATCCAAATTTTTGAAAGAAAACAGAGGTGTTTTTTGCAAAGTGCCTACCTGTAGATTTTGGCCTGTAACTCAGCCGGCACCTAGGGAAACCTACCAAACCTGTGCATTTCTGAAAACTAGAGACCTAGGGGAATCCAAGATGGGGTAACTTGTGTGGCTCGGACCAGGTTCTGTTACCCAGAATCCTTTGCAAACCTCAAAATTTGGCTAAAAAAACACATGTTCCTCACATTTCTGTGGCAGAAAGTTGTGGAATCTGAGAGGAGCCACTAATTTCCTTCCACCCAGCGTTCCCCCACGTCTCCCGATAAAAATAATACCTCACTTGTGTGGGTAGGCCTAGCGCCCGCGACAGGAAACGCCCCAAAGCGCAACGTGGACACATCCAAATTTTTGAAAGAAAACAGAGGTGTTTTTTTGCAAAGTGCTTACCTGTAGATTTTGGCCACTAGCTCAGCCGCCACCTATGGAAACCTACCAAACCTGTGCATTTCTGAAAACTAGAGACCTAGGGGAATCCAAGATGGGGTGACTTGTGTGGCTCGGACCAGGTTCTGTTACCCAGAATCCTTTGCAAACCTCAAAATTTGGCTAAAAAACACATGTTCCTCACATTTCTGTGGCAGAAAGATCTGGAATCTGAGAGGAGCCACAAATTTCCTTCCACGCAGCGTTCCCCCACGTCACCCGATAAAAATGATACCTCACTTGTGTGGGTAGGCCTAGTGCCCGCGACAGGAAACACCCCAAAGCGCAACGTGGACACATCCAAATTTTTGAAAGAAAACAGAGGTGTTTTTTGCAAAGTGCCTACCTGTAGATTTTGGCCTGTAGCTCAGCCGGCACCTAGGGAAACCTACCAAACCTGTGCATTTCTGAAAACTAGAGACCTAGGGGAATCCAAGATGGGGTGACTTGTGTGGCTCGGACCAGGTTCTGTTACCTAGAATCCTTTGCAAACCTCAAAATTTGGCTAAAAAAACACATGTTCCTCACATTTCTGTGGCAGAAAGTTCTGGAATCTGGGAGGAGCCACAAATTTCCTTCCACGCAGCGTTCCCCCACGTCACCCGATAAAAATGATACCTCACTTGTGTTGGTAGGCCTAGCGCCCGCAACAGGAAACGCCCCAAAGCGCATCGTGGACACATCCAAATTTTTTAAAGAAAACAGAGGTGTTTTTTGCAAATTGCCTACCTGTAGATTTTGGCCTCTAGCTCAGCCGCCACCTGGGGAAACCTACCAAACCTGTGCATTTCTGAAAACTAGAGACCTAGGGGAATCCAAGATGTGGTGACTTGTGTGGCTCAGACCAGTTTCTGTTACCCAGAATCCTTTGCAAACCTCAAAATTTGGCTAAAAAAACAGATGTTCCTCACATTTCTGTGGCAGAAAGTTCTGGAATCTGAGAGGAGCCACAAATTTCCTTCCACCCAGCGTTCCCCCACGTCACCCGATAAAAATGATATCTCAATTGTGTGGATAGGCCTAGCGCCCGCAACAGGAATCGCCCCAAAGCGCAACGTGGACACATCCAAATTTTTGAAAGAAAACAGAGGTGTTTTTTGCAAAGTGCCTACCTGTAGATTTTGGCCTGTAACTCAGCCGGCACCTAGGGAAACCTACCAAACCTGTGCATTTCTGAAAACTAGAGACCTAGGGGAATCCAAGATGGGGTGACTTGTGTGGCTCGGACCAGGTTCTGTTACCCAGAATCTTTTGCAAACCTCAAAATTTGGCTAAAAAAACACATGTTCCTCACATTTCTGTGGCAGAAAGTTGTGGAATCTGAGAGAAGCCACAAATTTCCTTCCACCCAGCGTTCCTCCACGTCTCCCGATAAAAATAATACCTCACTTGTGTGGGTAGGCCTAGCGCCCGCGACAGGAAACGCCCCAAAGCGCAACGTGGACACATCAAAATTTTTGAAAGAAAACAGAGGTGTTTTTTGCAAAGTGCTTACCTGTAGATTTTGGCCACTAGCTCAGAAGCCACGGTAGGCCTAGCGCCCGCCCCAAAGCGCAACGTGGACACATCCAAATTTTTGAAAGAAAACAGAGGTGTTTTTTGCAAAGTGCCTACCTGTAGATTTTAGCCTGTAACTCAGCCGGCACCTAGGGAAACCTACCAAACCTGTGCATTTCTGAAAACTAGAGACCTAGGGGAATCCAAGATGGGGTGACTTGTGTGGCTCGGACCAGGTTCTGTTACCCAGAATCCTTTGCAAACCTCAAAATTTGGCTAAAAAAACACATGTTCCTCACATTTCTGTGGCAGAAGGTTGTGGAATCTGAGAGGAGCCACAAATTTCCTTCCACCCAGCGTTCCCCCACGTCTCCCGATAAAAATAATACCTCACTTGTGTCGGTAGGCCTAGCGCCCGCGACAGGAAACGCCCCAAAGCGCAACGTGGACACATCCAGATTTTTGAAAGAAAACAGAGGTGTTTTTTGCAAAGTGCTTACCTGTAGATTTTGGCCACTAGCTCAGCCGCCACCTATGGAAACCTACCAAACCTGTGCATTTCTGAAAACTAGAGACCTAGGGGTATCCAAGATGGGGTGACTTGTGTGGCTCGGACCAGGTTCTGTTACCCAGAATCCTTTGCAAACCTCAAAATTTGGCTAAAAAACACATGTTCCTCACATTTCTGTGGCAGAAAGTTCTGGAATCTGAGAGGAGCCACAAATTTCCTTCCACGCAGCGTTCCCCCACGTCACCCGATAAAAATGATACCTCACTTGTGTGGGTAGGCCTAGTGCCCGCGACAGGGAATGCCCCAAAGCGCAACGTGGACACATCCAAATTTTTGAAAGAAAACAGAGGTGTTTTTTGCAAATTGCCTACCTGTAGATTTTGGCCTGTAGCTCAGCCGGCACCTAGGGAAACCTACCAAACCTGTGCATTTTTGTAAACTAGAGACCTAGGGGAATCCAAGATGGGGTGACTTGTGTGGCTCGGACCAGGTTCTGTTACCTAGAATCCTTTGCAAACCTCCAAATTTGGCTAAAAAAACACATGTTCCTCACATTTCTGTGGTAGAAAGTTCTGGAATCTGGGAGGAGCCACATATTTCCTTCCACGCAGCGTTCCCCCACGTCACCCGATAAAAATGATACCTCACTTGTGTTGGTAGGCCTAGCGCCCGCAACAGGAAACGCCCCAAAGCGCAACGTGGACACATCCAAATTTTTGAAAGAAAACAGAGGTGTTTTTTGCAAATTGCCTACCTGTAGATTTTGGCCTCTAGCTCAGCCGCCACCTGGGGAAACATACCAAACCTGTGCATTTCTGAAAACTAGAGACCTAGGGGAATCCAAGATGGGGTGACTTGTGTGGCTCGGACCAGGTTCTGTTACCCAGAATCCTTTGCAAACCTCAAAATTTGGCTAAAAAAACAGATGTTCCTCACATTTCTGTGGCAGAAAGTTCTGGAATCTGAGAGGAGCCACAAATTTCCTTCCACCCAGCGTTCCTCCACGTCACCCGATAAAAACAATATCTCAATTGTGTGGATAGGCCTAGCGCCCGCAACAGGAATCGCCCCAAAGCGCATCGTGGACACATCCAAATTTTTGAAAGAAAACAGAGGTGTTTTTTGCAAAGTGCCTACCTGTAGATTTTGGCCTGTAGCTCAGCTGGCACCTAGGGAAACCTACCAAACCTGTGCATTTCTGAAAACTAGAGACCTAGGGGAATCCAAGATGGGGTGACATGTGTGGCTCGGACCAGGTTCTGTTACCCAGAATCCTTTGCAAACCTCAAAATTTGGCTAAAAAAAAACATGTTCCTCACATTTCTGTGGCAGAAAGTTCTGGAATCTGGGAGGAGCCACAAATTTCCTTCCACCCAGCGTTCCCCCACGTCTCCCGATAAAAATTATACCTCACTTGTGTGGGTAGGCCTAGCGCCCGTGACAGGGAACGCCCCAAAGCGCAACGTGGACACATCCAAATTTTTGAAAGAAAACAGAGGTGTTTTTTGCAAAGTGCCTACCTGTAGATTTTGGCCTGTAACTCAGCCGGCACCTTTGTAAAGTTACCAAACCTGTGCATTTCTGAAAACTAGAGACCTAGGGGAATCCAAGATGGGGTGACTTGTGTGGCTCGGACCAGGTTCTGTTACCCAGAATCCTTTGCAAACCTCAAAATTTGGCTAAAAAACACATGTTCCTCACATTTCTGTGGCAGAAAGTTGTGGAATCTGAGAGGAGCCACAAATTTCCTTCCACCCAGCGTTCCCCCACGTCTCCCGATAAAAATAATACCTCACTTGTGTGGGTAGGCCTAGCGCCCGCGACAGGAAACGCCCCAAAGCGCAACGTGGACACATCCAAATTTTTGAAAGAAAACAGAGGTGTTTTTTGCAAAGTGCTTACCTGTAGATTTTGGCCACTAGCTCAGCCGCACCTATGGAAACCTACCAAACCTGTGCATTTCTGAAAACTAGAGACCTAGGGGAATCCAAGATGGGGTGACTTGTGTGGCTCGGACCAGGTTCTGTTACCCAGAATCCTTTGCAAACCTCAAAATTTGGCTAAAAAACACATGTTCCTCACATTTCTGTGGCAGAAAGTTCTGGAATCTGAGAGGAGCCACAAATTTCCTTCCACGCAGCGTTCCCCCACGTCACCCGATAAAAATGATACCTCACTTGTGTGGGTAGGCCTAGTGCCCGCGACAGGAAACACCCCAAAGCGCAACGTGGACACATCCAAATTTTTGAAAGAAAACAGAGGTGTTTTTTGCAAAGTGCCTACCTGTAGATTTTGGCCTGTAGCTCAGCCGGCACCTAGGGAAACCTACCAAACCTGTGCATTTCTGAAAACTAGAGACCTAGGGGAATCCAAGATGGGGTGACTTGTGTGGCTCAGACCAGGTTCTGTTACCTAGAATCCTTTGCAAACCTCAAAATTTGTCTAAAAAAACACATGTTCCTCACATTTCTGTGGCAGAAAGTTCTGGAATCTGGGAGGAGCCACAAATGTCCTTCCACGCAGCGTTCCCCCACGTCACCCGATAAAAATGATACCTCACTTGTGTTGGTAGGCCTAGCGCCCGCAACAGGAAACGCCCCAAAGCGCAACGTGGACACATCCAAATCTTTGAAAGAAAACAGAGGTGTTTTTTGCAAATTGCCTGCCTGTAGATTTTGGACTCTAGCTCAGCCGCCACCTGGGGAAACCTACCAAACCTGTGCATTTCTGAAAACTAGAGACCTAGGGGAATCCAAGATGGGGTGACTTGTGTGGCTCGGACCAGGTTCTGTTACCCAGAATCCTTTGCAAACCTCAAAGTTTGGCTAAAAAAACAGATGTTCCTCACATTTCTGTGGCAGAAAGTTCTGGAATCTGAGAGGAGCCACAAATTTCCTTCCACCCAGCGTTCCCCCACGTCACCCGATAAAAATGATATCTCAATTGTGTGAATAGGCCTAGCGCCCGCAACAGGAATCGCCCCAAAGCGCAACGTGGACACATCCAAATTTTTGAAAGAAAACAGAGGTGTTTTTTGCAAAGTGCCTACCTGTAGATTTTGGCCTGTAGCTCAGCTGGCACCTAGGGAAACCTACCAAACCTGTGCATTTCTGAAAACTAGAGACCTAGGGGAATCCAAGATGGGGTGACTTGTGTGGCTCGGACCAGGTTCTGTTACCCAGAATCCTTTGCAAACCTCAAAATTTGGCTAAAAAAAACATGATCCTCACATTTCTGTGGCAGAAAGTTCTGGAATCTGTTAGGAGCCACAAATTTCCTTCCACCCAGCGTTCCCCCACGTCTCCCGATAAAAATTATACCTCACTTGTGTGGGTAGGCCTAGCGCCCGTGACAGGGAACGCCCAAAAGCGCAACGTGGACATATCCAAATTTTTGAAAGAAAACAGAGGTGTTTTTTGCAAAGTGCCTACCTGTAGATGTTGGCCTGTAACTCAGCCGGCACCTAGGGGAACCTACCAAACCTGTGCATTTCTGAAAACTAGAGACCTAGGGGAATCCAAGATGGGGTGACTTGTGTGGCTCGGACCAGGTTCTGTTACCCAGAATCTTTTGCAAACCTCAAAATTTGGCTAAAAAAACACATGTTCCTCACATTTCTGTGGCAGAAAGTTGTGGAATCTGAGAGAAGCCACAAATTTCCTTCCACCCAGCGTTCCTCCACGTCTCCCGATAAAAATAATACCTCACTTGTGTGGGTAGGCGTAGCGCCAGCGACAGGAAACGCCCCAAAGCGCAAGGTGGACACATCAAAATTTTTGAAAGAAAACAGAGGTGTTTTTTGCAAAGTGCTTACCTGTAGATTTTGGCCATTACCTCAGCCGCCACGGTAGGCCTAGCGCCCGCCCCAAAGCGCAACGTGGACACATCCAAATTTTTGAAAGAAAACAGAGGTGTTTTTTGCAAAGTGCCTACCTGTAGATTTTGGCCTGTAACTCAGCCGGCACCTAGGGAAACCTACCAAACCTGTGCATTTCTGAAAACTAGAGACCTAGGGGAATCCAAGATGGGGTGACTTGTGTGGCTCGGACCAGGTTCTGTTACCCAGAATCCTTTGCAAACCTCAAAATTTGGCTAAAAAAACACATGTTCTTCACATTTCTGTGGCAGAAAGTTGTGGAATCTGAGAGGAGCCACAAATTTCCTTCCACCCAGCGTTCCCCCACGTCTCCCGATAAAAATAATACCTCACTTGTGTGGGTAGGCCTAGCGCCCGCGACAGGAAACGCCCCAAAGCGCAACGTGGACACATCCAAATTTTTGAAAGAAAACAGAGGTGTTTTTTGCAAAGTGCTTACCTGTAGATTTTGGCCACTAGCTCAGCCGCCACCTATGGAAACCTACCAAACCTGTGCATTTCTGAAAACTAGAGACCTAGGGGAATCCAAGATGGGGTGACTTGTGTGGCTCGGACCAGGTTCTGTTACCCAGAATCCTTTGCAAACCTCAAAATTTGGCTAAAAAACACATGTTCCTCACATTTCTGTGGCAGAAAGTTCTGGAATCTGAGAGGAGCCACAAATTTCCTTCCACGCAGCGTTCCCCCACGTCACCCGATAAAAATGATACCTCACTTGTGTGGGTAGGCCTAGTGCCCGCGACAGGAAACACCCCAAAGCGCAACGTGGACACATCCAAATTTTTGAAAGAAAACAGAGGTGTTTTTTGCAAAGTGCCTACCTGTAGATTTTGGCCTGTAGCTCAGCCGGCACCTAGGGAAACCTACCAAACCTGTGCATTTCTGAAAACTAGAGACCTAGGGGAATCCAAGATGGGGTGACTTGTGTGGCTCGGACCAGGTTCTGTTACCTAGAATCCTTTGCAAACCTCAAAATTTGGCTAAAAAAACACATGTTCCTCACATTTCTGTGGCAGAAAGTTCTGGAATCTGGGAGGAGCCACAAATTTCCTTCCACGCAGCGTTCCCCCACGTCACCCGATAAAAATGATACCTCACTTGTGTTGGTAGGCCTAGCGCCCGCAACAGGAAACGCCCCAAAGCGCATCATGGACACATCCAAATTTTTTAAAGAAAACAGAGGTGTTTTTTGCAAATTGCCTACCTGTAGATTTTGGCCTCTAGCTCAGCCGCCACCTGGGGAAACCTACCAAACCTGTGCATTTCTGAAAACTAGAGACCTAGGGGAATCCAAGATGTGGTGACTTGTGTGGCTCAGACCAGGTTCTGTTACCCAGAATCCTTTGCAAACCTCAAAATTTGGCTAAAAAAAGAGATGTTCCTCACATTTCTGTGGCAGAAAGTTCTGGAATCTGAGAGGAGCCACAAATTTCCTTCCACCCAGCGTTCCCCCACGTCACCCGATAAAAATGATATCTCAATTGTGTGGATAGGCCTAGCGCCCGCAACAGGAATCGCCCCAAAGCGCAACGTGGACACATCCAAATTTTTGAAAGAAAACAGAGGTGTTTTTTGCAAAGTGCCTACCTGTAGATTTTGGCCTGTAGCTCAGCAGGCACCTAGGGAAACCTACCAAACCTGTGCATTTCTGAAAACTAGAGACATAGGGGAATCCAAGATGGGGTGACTTGTGTGGCTCGGACCAGGTTCTGTTACCCAGAATCCTTTGCAAACCTCAAAATTTGGCTAAAAAAAAACATGTTCCTCACATTTCTGTGGCAGAAAGTTCTGGAATCTGGGAGGAGCCACAAATTTCCTTCCACCCAGCGTTCCCCCACGTCTCCCGATAAAAATTATACCTCACTTGTGTGGGTAGGCCTAGCGCCCGTGACAGTGAACGCCCAAAAGCGCAACGTGGACACATCCAAATTTTTGAAAGAAAACAGAGGTGTTTTTTGCAAAGTGCCTACCTGTAGATTTTGGCCTGTAACTCAGCCGGCACCTAGGGAAACCTACCAAACCTGTGCATTTCTGAAAACTAGAGACCTAGGGGAATCCAAGATGGGGTGACTTGTGTGGCTCGGACCAGGTTCTGTTACCCAGAATCCTTTGCAAACCTCAAAATTTGGCTAAAAAAACACATGTTCCTCACATTTCTGTGGCAGAAAGTTGTGGAATCTGAGAGGAGCCACAAATTTCCTTCCACCCAGCGTTCCCCCACGTCTCCCGATAAAAATAATACCTCACTTGTGTGGGTAGGCCTAGCGCCCGCGACAGGAAACGCCCCAAAGCGCAACGTGGACACATCCAAATTTTTGAAAGAAAACAGAGGTGTTTTTTGCAAAGTGCTTACCTGTAGATTTTGGCCACTAGCTCAGCCGCCACCTATGGAAACCTACCAAACCTGTGCATTTCTGAAAACTAGAGACCTAGGGGAATCCAAGATGGGGTGACTTGTGTGGCTCGGACCAGGTTCTGTTACCCAGAATCCTTTGCAAACCTCAAAATTTGGCTAAAAAACACATGTTCCTCACATTTCTGTGGCAGAAAGATCTGGAATCTGAGAGGAGCCACAAATTTCCTTCCACGCAGCGTTCCCCCACGTCACCCGATAAAAATGATACCTCACTTGTGTGGGTAGGCCTAGTGCCCGCGACAGGAAACACCCCAAAGCGCAACGTGGACACATCCAAATTTTTGAAAGAAAACAGAGGTGTTTTTTGCAAAGTGCCTACCTGTAGATTTTGGCCTGTAGCTCAGCCGGCACCTAGGGAAACCTACCAAACCTGTGCATTTCTGAAAACTAGAGACCTAGGGGAATCCAAGATGGGGTGACTTGTGTGGCTCGGACCAGGTTCTGTTACCTAGAATCCTTTGCAAACCTCAAAATTTGGCTAAAAAAACACATGTTCCTCACATTTCTGTGGCAGAAAGTTCTGGAATCTGGGAGGAGCCACAAATTTCCTTCCACGCAGCGTTCCCCCACGTCACCCGATAAAAATGATACCTCACTTGTGTTGGTAGGCCTAGCGCCCGCAACAGGAAACGCCCCAAAGCGCATCGTGGACACATCCAAATTTTTTAAAGAAAACAGAGGTGTTTTTTGCAAATTGCCTACCTGTAGATTTTGGCCTCTAGCTCAGCCGCCACCTGGGGAAACCTACCAAACCTGTGCATTTCTGAAAACTAGAGACCTAGGGGAATCCAAGATGTGGTGACTTGTGTGGCTCAGACCAGTTTCTGTTACCCAGAATCCTTTGCAAACCTCAAAATTTGGCTAAAAAAACAGATGTTCCTCACATTTCTGTGGCAGAAAGTTCTGGAATCTGAGAGGAGCCACAAATTTCCTTCCACCCAGCGTTCCCCCACGTCACCCGATAAAAATGATATCTCAATTGTGTGGATAGGCCTAGCGCCCGCAACAGGAATCGCCCCAAAGCGCAACGTGGACACATCCAAATTTTTGAAAGAAAACAGAGGTGTTTTTTGCAAAGTGCCTACCTGTAGATTTTGGCCTGTAACTCAGCCGGCACCTAGGGAAACCTACCAAACCTGTGCATTTCTGAAAACTAGAGACCTAGGGGAATCCAAGATGGGGTGACTTGTGTGGCTCGGACCAGGTTCTGTTACCCAGAATCTTTTGCAAACCTCAAAATTTGGCTAAAAAAACACATGTTCCTCACATTTCTGTGGCAGAAAGTTGTGGAATCTGAGAGAAGCCACAAATTTCCTTCCACCCAGCGTTCCTCCACGTCTCCCGATAAAAATAATACCTCACTTGTGTGGGTAGGCCTAGCGCCCGCGACAGGAAACGCCCCAAAGCGCAACGTGGACACATCAAAATTTTTGAAAGAAAACAGAGGTGTTTTTTGCAAAGTGCTTACCTGTAGATTTTGGCCACTAGCTCAGAAGCCACGGTAGGCCTAGCGCCCGCCCCAAAGCGCAACGTGGACACATCCAAATTTTTGAAAGAAAACAGAGGTGTTTTTTGCAAAGTGCCTACCTGTAGATTTTAGCCTGTAACTCAGCCGGCACCTAGGGAAACCTACCAAACCTGTGCATTTCTGAAAACTAGAGACCTAGGGGAATCCAAGATGGGGTGACTTGTGTGGCTCGGACCAGGTTCTGTTACCCAGAATCCTTTGCAAACCTCAAAATTTGGCTAAAAAAACACATGTTCCTCACATTTCTGTGGCAGAAGGTTGTGGAATCTGAGAGGAGCCACAAATTTCCTTCCACCCAGCGTTCCCCCACGTCTCCCGATAAAAATAATACCTCACTTGTGTCGGTAGGCCTAGCGCCCGCGACAGGAAACGCCCCAAAGCGCAACGTGGACACATCCAGATTTTTGAAAGAAAACAGAGGTGTTTTTTGCAAAGTGCTTACCTGTAGATTTTGGCCACTAGCTCAGCCGCCACCTATGGAAACCTACCAAACCTGTGCATTTCTGAAAACTAGAGACCTAGGGGTATCCAAGATGGGGTGACTTGTGTGGCTCGGACCAGGTTCTGTTACCCAGAATCCTTTGCAAACCTCAAAATTTGGCTAAAAAACACATGTTCCTCACATTTCTGTGGCAGAAAGTTCTGGAATCTGAGAGGAGCCACAAATTTCCTTCCACGCAGCGTTCCCCCACGTCACCCGATAAAAATGATACCTCACTTGTGTGGGTAGGCCTAGTGCCCGCGACAGGGAATGCCCCAAAGCGCAACGTGGACACATCCAAATTTTTGAAAGAAAACAGAGGTGTTTTTTGCAAATTGCCTACCTGTAGATTTTGGCCTGTAGCTCAGCCGGCACCTAGGGAAACCTACCAAACCTGTGCATTTTTGTAAACTAGAGACCTAGGGGAATCCAAGATGGGGTGACTTGTGTGGCTCGGACCAGGTTCTGTTACCTAGAATCCTTTGCAAACCTCAAAATTTGGCTAAAAAAACACATGTTCCTCACATTTCTGTGGTAGAAAGTTCTGGAATCTGGGAGGAGCCACATATTTCCTTCCACGCAGCGTTCCCCCACGTCACCCGATAAAAATGATACCTCACTTGTGTTGGTAGGCCTAGCGCCCGCAACAGGAAACGCCCCAAAGCGCAACGTGGACACATCCAAATTTTTGAAAGAAAACAGAGGTGTTTTTTGCAAATTGCCTACCTGTAGATTTTGGCCTCTAGCTCAGCCGCCACCTGGGGAAACATACCAAACCTGTGCATTTCTGAAAACTAGAGACCTAGGGGAATCCAAGATGGGGTGACTTGTGTGGCTCGGACCAGGTTCTGTTACCCAGAATCCTTTGCAAACCTCAAAATTTGGCTAAAAAAACAGATGTTCCTCACATTTCTGTGGCAGAAAGTTCTGGAATCTGAGAGGAGCCACAAATTTCCTTCCACCCAGCGTTCCTCCACGTCACCCGATAAAAACAATATCTCAATTGTGTGGATAGGCCTAGCGCCCGCAACAGGAATCGCCCCAAAGCGCATCGTGGACACATCCAAATTTTTGAAAGAAAACAGAGGTGTTTTTTGCAAAGTGCCTACCTGTAGATTTTGGCCTGTAGCTCAGCTGGCACCTAGGGAAACCTACCAAACCTGTGCATTTCTGAAAACTAGAGACCTAGGGGAATCCAAGATGGGGTGACATGTGTGGCTCGGACCAGGTTCTGTTACCCAGAATCCTTTGCAAACCTCAAAATTTGGCTAAAAAAAAACATGTTCCTCACATTTCTGTGGCAGAAAGTTCTGGAATCTGGGAGGAGCCACAAATTTCCTTCCACCCAGCGTTCCCCCACGTCTCCCGATAAAAATTATACCTCACTTGTGTGGGTAGGCCTAGCGCCCGTGACAGGGAACGCCCCAAAGCGCAACGTGGACACATCCAAATTTTTGAAAGAAAACAGAGGTGTTTTTTGCAAAGTGCCTACCTGTAGATTTTGGCCTGTAACTCAGCCGGCACCTTTGTAAAGTTACCAAACCTGTGCATTTCTGAAAACTAGAGACCTAGGGGAATCCAAGATGGGGTGACTTGTGTGGCTCGGACCAGGTTCTGTTACCCAGAATCCTTTGCAAACCTCAAAATTTGGCTAAAAAACACATGTTCCTCACATTTCTGTGGCAGAAAGTTCTGGAATCTGAGAGGAGCCACAAATTTCCTTCCACCCAGCGTTCCCCCACGTCTCTCGATAAAAATGATACCTCACTTGTGTGGGTAGGCCTAGCGCCCGCGACAGGAAACGCCCCAAAGCGCAACGTGGACACATCCACATTTTTTAAAGAAAACAGAGGTGTTTTTTGCAAAGTGCTTACCTGTAGATTTTGGCCACTAGCTCAGCCGCCACGGTAGGCCTAGCGCCCGCCCCAAAGCGCAACGTGGACACATCCAAATTTTTGAAAGAAAACAGAGGTGTTTTTTGCAAAGTGCCTACCTGTAGATTTTGGCCTGTAACTCAGCCGGCACCTAGGGAAACCTACCAAACCTGTGCATTTCTGAAAACTAGAGACCTAGGGGAATCCAAGATGGGGTGACTTGTGTGGCTCGGACCAGGTTCTGTTACCCAGAATCCTTTGCAAACCTCAAAATTTGGCTAAAAAAACACAAGTTCCTCACATTTCTGTGGCAGAAAGTTGTGGAATCTGAGAGGAGCCACAAATTTCCTTCCACCCAGCGTTCCCCCACATCTCCCGATAAAAATAATACCTCACTTGTGTGGGTAGGCCTAGCGCCCGCGACAGGAAACGCCCCAAATCGCAACATGGACACATCCAAATTTTTGAAAGAAAACAGAGGTGTTTTTTGCAAAGTGCTTACCTGTAGATTTTGGCCACTAGCTCAGCCGCCACCTAGGGAAACCTACCAAACCTGTGCATTTCTGAAAACTAGAGACCTAGGGGAACCCAGGATGGGGTGACTTGTGTGGCTCGAACCAGGTTCTGTTACCCAGAATCCTTTGCAAACCTCAAAATTTGGCTAAAAAACACATGTTCCTCACATTTCTGTGGCAGAAAGTTCTGGAATCTGAGAGGAGCCACAAATGTCCTTCCACCCAGCGTTCCCCCAAGTCTCCCGATAAAAATGATACCTCACTTGTGTGGGTAGGCCTAGCGCCCGCGACAGGGAATGCCCCAAAGCGCAACGTGGACACATCCAAATTTTTGAAAGAAAACAGAGGTGTTTTTTGCAAAGTGCCTACCTGTAGATTTTGGCCTGTAACTCAGCCGGCACCTAGGGAAACCTACCAAACCTGTGCATTTCTGAAAACTAGAGACCTAGGGGAATCCAAGATGGGGTGACTTGTGTGGCTCGGACCAGGTTCTGTTACCCAGAATCCTTTGCAAACCTCAAAATTTGGCTAAAAAAACACAAGTTCCTCACATTTCTGTGGCAGAAAGTTGTGGAATCTGAGAGGAGCCACAAATTTCCTTCCACCCAGCGTTCCCCCACGTCTCCCGATAAAAATAATACCTCACTTGTGTGGGTAGGCCTAGCGCCCGCGACAGGAAACGCCCCAAATCGCAACGTGGACACATCCAAATTTTTGAAAGAAAACAGAGGTGTTTTTTGCAAAGTGCTTACATGTAGATTTTGGCCACTAGCTCAGCCGCCACCTAGGGAAACCTACCAAACCTGTGCATTTCTGAAAGCTAGAGACCTAGGGGAACCCAGGATGGGGTGACTTGTGTGGCTCGAACCAGGTTCTGTTACCCAGAATCCTTTGCAAACCTCAAAATTTGGCTAAAAAACACATGTTCCTCACATTTCTGTGGCAGAAAGTTCTGGAATCTGAGAGGAGCCACAAATTTCCTTCCACCCAGCGTTCCCCCAAGTCTCCCGATAAAAATTATACCTCACTTGTGTGGGTAGGCCTAGCGCCCGCGACAGGGAATGCCCCAAAGCGCAACGTGGACACATCCAAATTTTTGAAAGAAAACAGAGGTGTTTTTTGCAAAGTGCCTACCTGTAGATTTTGGCCTGTAACTCAGCCGGCACCTAGGGAAACCTACCAAACCTGTGCATTTCTGAAAACTAGAGACCTAGGGGAATCCAAGATGGGGTGACTTGTGTGGCTCGGACCAGGTTCTGTTACCCAGAATCTTTTGCAAACCTCAAAATTTGGCTAAAAAAACACATGTTCCTCACATTTCTGTGGCAGAAAGTTGTGGAATCTGAGAGAAGCCACAAATTTCCTTCCACCCAGCGTTCCTCCACGTCTCCTGATAAAAATAATACCTCACTTGTGTGGGTAGGCCTAGCGCCCGCGACAGGAAACGCCCCAAAGCGCAACGTGGACACATCAAAATTTTTGAAAGAAAACAGAGGTGTTTTTTGCAAAGTGCTTACCTGTAGATTTTGGCCACTAGCTCAGAAGCCACGGTAGGCCTAGCGCCCGCCCCAAAGCGCAACGTGGACACATCCAAATTTTTGAAAGAAAACAGAGGTGTTTTTTGCAAAGTGCCTACCTGTAGATTTTAGCCTGTAACTCAGCCGGCACCTAGGGAAACCTACCAAACCTGTGCATTTCTGAAAACTAGAGACCTAGGGGAATCCAAGATGGGGTGACTTGTGTGGCTCGGACCAGGTTCTGTTACCCAGAATCCTTTGCAAACCTCAAAATTTGGCTAAAAAAACACATGTTCCTCACATTTCTGTGGCAGAAGGTTGTGGAATCTGAGAGGAGCCACAAATTTCCTTCCACCCAGCGTTCCCCCACGTCTCCCGATAAAAATAATACCTCACTTGTGTCGGTAGGCCTAGCGCCCGCGACAGGAAACGCCCCAAAGCGCAACGTGGACACATCCAGATTTTTGAAAGAAAACAGAGGTGTTTTTTGCAAAGTGCTTACCTGTAGATTTTGGCCACTAGCTCAGCCGCCACCTATGGAAACCTACCAAACCTGTGCATTTCTGAAAACTAGAGACCTAGGGGTATCCAAGATGGGGTGACTTGTGTGGCTCGGACCAGGTTCTGTTACCCAGAATCCTTTGCAAACCTCAAAATTTGGCTAAAAAACACATGTTCCTCACATTTCTGTGGCAGAAAGTTCTGGAATCTGAGAGGAGCCACAAATTTCCTTCCACGCAGCGTTCCCCCACGTCACCCGATAAAAATGATACCTCACTTGTGTGGGTAGGCCTAGTGCCCGCGACAGGGAATGCCCCAAAGCGCAACGTGGACACATCCAAATTTTTGAAAGAAAACAGAGGTGTTTTTTGCAAATTGCCTACCTGTAGATTTTGGCCTGTAGCTCAGCCGGCACCTAGGGAAACCTACCAAACCTGTGCATTTTTGTAAACTAGAGACCTAGGGGAATCCAAGATGGGGTGACTTGTGTGGCTCGGACCAGGTTCTGTTACCTAGAATCCTTTGCAAACCTCAAAATTTGGCTAAAAAAACACATGTTCCTCACATTTCTGTGGTAGAAAGTTCTGGAATCTGGGAGGAGCCACATATTTCCTTCCACGCAGCGTTCCCCCAAGTCACCCGATAAAAATGATACCTCACTTGTGTTGGTAGGCCTAGCGCCCGCAACAGGAAACGCCCCAAAGCGCAACGTGGACACATCCAAATTTTTGAAAGAAAACAGAGGTGTTTTTTGCAAATTGCCTACCTGTAGATTTTGGCCTCTAGCTCAGCCGCCACCTGGGGAAACATACCAAACCTGTGCATTTCTGAAAACTAGAGACCTAGGGGAATCCAAGATGGGGTGACTTGTGTGGCTCGGACCAGGTTCTGTTACCCAGAATCCTTTGCAAACCTCAAAATTTGGCTAAAAAAACAGATGTTCCTCACATTTCTGTGGCAGAAAGTTCTGGAATCTGAGAGGAGCCACAAATTTCCTTCCACCCAGCGTTCCTCCACGTCACCCGATAAAAACAATATCTCAATTGTGTGGATAGGCCTAGCGCCCGCAACAGGAATCGCCCCAAAGCGCATCGTGGACACATCCAAATTTTTGAAAGAAAACAGAGGTGTTTTTTGCAAAGTGCCTACCTGTAGATTTTGGCCTGTAGCTCAGCTGGCACCTAGGGAAACCTACCAAACCTGTGCATTTCTGAAAACTAGAGACCTAGGGGAATCCAAGATGGGGTGACATGTGTGGCTCGGACCAGGTTCTGTTACCCAGAATCCTTTGCAAACCTCAAAATTTGGCTAAAAAAAAACATGTTCCTCACATTTCTGTGGCAGAAAGTTCTGGAATCTGGGAGGAGCCACAAATTTCCTTCCACCCAGCGTTCCCCCACGTCTCCCGATAAAAATTATACCTCACTTGTGTGGGTAGGCCTAGCGCCCGTGACAGGGAACGCCCCAAAGCGCAACGTGGACACATCCAAATTTTTGAAAGAAAACAGAGGTGTTTTTTGCAAAGTGCCTACCTGTAGATTTTGGCCTGTAACTCAGCCGGCACCTTTGTAAAGTTAACAAACCTGTGCATTTCTGAAAACTAGAGACCTAGGGGAATCCAAGATGGGGTGACTTGTGTGGCTCGGACCAGGTTCTGTTACCCAGAATCCTTTGCAAACCTCAAAATTTGGCTAAAAAACACATGTTCCTCACATTTCTGTGGCAGAAAGTTCTGGAATCTGAGAGGAGCCACAAATTTCCTTCCACCCAGCGTTCCCCCACGTCTCTCGATAAAAATGATACCTCACTTGTGTGGGTAGGCCTAGCGCCCGCGACAGGAAACGCCCCAAAGCGCAACGTGGACACATCCACATTTTTTAAAGAAAACAGAGGTGTTTTTTGCAAAGTGCTTACCTGTAGATTTTGGCCACTAGCTCAGCCGCCACGGTAGGCCTAGCGCCCGCCCCAAAGCGCAACGTGGACACATCCAAATTTTTGAAAGAAAACAGAGGTGTTTTTTGCAAAGTGCCTACCTGTAGATTTTGGCCTGTAACTCAGCCGGCACCTAGGGAAACCTACCAAACCTGTGCATTTCTGAAAACTAGAGACCTAGGGGAATCCAAGATGGGGTGACTTGTGTGGCTCGGACCAGGTTCTGTTACCCAGAATCCTTTGCAAACCTCAAAATTTGGCTAAAAAAACACAAGTTCCTCACATTTCTGTGGCAGAAAGTTGTGGAATCTGAGAGGAGCCACAAATTTCCTTCCACCCAGCGTTCCCCCACATCTCCCGATAAAAATAATACCTCACTTGTGTGGGTAGGCCTAGCGCCCGCGACAGGAAACGCCCCAAATCGCAACATGGACACATCCAAATTTTTGAAAGAAAACAGAGGTGTTTTTTGCAAAGTGCTTACCTGTAGATTTTGGCCACTAGCTCAGCCGCCACCTAGGGAAACCTACCAAACCTGTGCATTTCTGAAAACTAGAGACCTAGGGGAACCCAGGATGGGGTGACTTGTGTGGCTCGAACCAGGTTCTGTTACCCAGAATCCTTTGCAAACCTCAAAATTTGGCTAAAAAACACATGTTCCTCACATTTCTGTGGCAGAAAGTTCTGGAATCTGAGAGGAGCCACAAATGTCCTTCCACCCAGCGTTCCCCCAAGTCTCCCGATAAAAATGATACCTCACTTGTGTGGGTAGGCCTAGCGCCCGCGACAGGGAATGCCCCAAAGCGCAACGTGGACACATCCAAATTTTTGAAAGAAAACAGAGGTGTTTTTTGCAAAGTGCCTACCTGTAGATTTTGGCCTGTAACTCAGCCGGCACCTAGGGAAACCTACCAAACCTGTGCATTTCTGAAAACTAGAGACCTAGGGGAATCCAAGATGGGGTGACTTGTGTGGCTCGGACCAGGTTCTGTTACCCAGAATCCTTTGCAAACCTCAAAATTTGGCTAAAAAAACACAAGTTCCTCACATTTCTGTGGCAGAAAGTTGTGGAATCTGAGAGGAGCCACAAATTTCCTTCCACCCAGCGTTCCCCCACGTCTCCCGATAAAAATAATACCTCACTTGTGTGGGTAGGCCTAGCGCCCGCGACAGGAAACGCCCCAAATCGCAACGTGGACACATCCAAATTTTTGAAAGAAAACAGAGGTGTTTTTTGCAAAGTGCTTACATGTAGATTTTGGCCACTAGCTCAGCCGCCACCTAGGGAAACCTACCAAACCTGTGCATTTCTGAAAACTAGAGACCTAGGGGAACCCAGGATGGGGTGACTTGTGTGGCTCGAACCAGGTTCTGTTACCCAGAATCCTTTGCAAACCTCAAAATTTGGCTAAAAAACACATGTTCCTCACATTTCTGTGGCAGAAAGTTCTGGAATCTGAGAGGAGCCACAAATTTCCTTCCACCCAGCGTTCCCCCAAGTCTCCCGATAAAAATTATACCTCACTTGTGTGGGTAGGCCTAGCGCCCGCGACAGGGAATGCCCCAAAGCGCAACGTGGACACATCCAAATTTTTGAAAGAAAACAGAGGTGTTTTTTGCAAAGTGCCTACCTGTAGATTTTGGCCTGTAGCTCAGCCGGCACCTAGGGAAACCTTCCAAACCTGTGCATTTCTGAAAACTAGAGACCTAGGGGAATCCAAGATGGGGTGACTTGTGTGGCTCGGACCAGGTTCTGTTACCCAGAATCCTTTGCAAACCTCAAAATTTGGCTAAAAAACACATGTTCCTCACATTTCTGTGGCAGAAAGTTCTGGAATCTGAGAGGAGCCACAAATTTCCTTCCACCCAGCGTTCCCCCACGTCTCCCGATAAAAATAATACCTCACTTGTGTGGGTAGGCCTAGCGCCCGCGACAGGAAACGCCCCAAATCGCAACGTGGACACATCCAAATTTTTGAAAGAAAACAGAGGTGTTTTTTGCAAAGTGCTTACCTGTAGATTTTGGCCACTAGCTCAGCCGCCACCTAGGGAAACCTACCAAACCTGTGCATTTCTGAAAACTAGAGACCTAGGGGAACCCAGGATGGGGTGACTTGTGTGGCTCGAACCAGGTTCTGTTACCCAGAATCCTTTGCAAACCTCAAAATTTGGCTAAAAAAACAGATGTTCCTCACATTTCTGTGGCAGAAAGTTCTGGAATCTGAGAGGAGCCACAAATTTCCTTCCACCCAGCGTTCCTCCACGTCACCCGATAAAAACAATATCTCAATTGTGTGGATAGGCCTAGCGCCCGCAACAGGAATCGCCCCAAAGCGCATCGTGGACACATCCAAATTTTTGAAAGAAAACAGAGGTGTTTTTTGCAAAGTGCCTACCTGTAGATTTTGGCCTGTAGCTCAGCTGGCACCTAGGGAAACCTACCAAACCTGTGCATTTCTGAAAACTAGAGACCTAGGGGAATCCAAGATGGGGTGACATGTGTGGCTCGGACCAGGTTCTGTTACCCAGAATCCTTTGCAAACCTCAAAATTTGGCTATAAATAAACATGTTCCTCACATTTCTGTGGCAGAAAGTTCTGGAATCTGAGAGGAGCCACAAATTTCCTTCCACCCAGCGTTCCCCCACGTCTCTCGATAAAAATGATACCTCACTTGTGTGGGTAGGCCTAGCGCCCGTGACAGGGAACGCCCCAAAGCGCAACGTGGACACATCCAAATTTTTGAAAGAAAACAGAGGTGTTTTTTGCAAAGTGCCTACCTGTAGATTTTGGCCTGTAACTCAGCCGGCACCTTTGTAAAGTTACCAAACCTGTGCATTTCTGAAAACTAGAGACCTAGGGGAATCCAAGATGGGGTGACTTGTGTGTCTCGGACCAGGTTCTGTTACCCAGAATCCTTTGCAAACCTCAAAATTTGGCTAAAAAACACATGTTCCTCACATTTCTGTGGCAGAAAGTTCTGGAATCTGAGAGGAGCCACAAATTTCCTTCCACCCAGCGTTCCCCCACGTCTCTCGATAAAAATGATACCTCACTTGTGTGGGTAGGCCTAGCGCCCGCGACAGGAAACGCCCCAAAGCGCAACGTGGACACATCCACATTTTTTAAAGAAAACAGAGGTGTTTTTTGCAAAGTGCTTACCTGTAGATTTTGGCCACTAGCTCAGCCGCCACGGTAGGCCTAGCGCCCGCCCCAAAGCGCAACGTGGACACATCCAAATTTTTGAAAGAAAACAGAGGTGTTTTTTGCAAAGTGCCTACCTGTAGATTTTGGCCTGTAACTCAGCCGGCACCTAGGGAAACCTACCAAACCTGTGCATTTCTGAAAACTAGAGACCTAGGGGAATCCAAGATGGGGTGACTTGTGTGGCTCGGACCAGGTTCTGTTACCCAGAATCCTTTGCAAACCTCAAAATTTGGCTAAAAAAACACAAGTTCCTCACATTTCTGTGGCAGAAAGTTGTGGAATCTGAGAGGAGCCACAAATTTCCTTCCACCCAGCGTTCCCCCACATCTCCCGATAAAAATAATACCTCACTTGTGTGGGTAGGCCTAGCGCCCGCGACAGGAAACGCCCCAAATCGCAACATGGACACATCCAAATTTTTGAAAGAAAACAGAGGTGTTTTTTGCAAAGTGCTTACCTGTAGATTTTGGCCACTAGCTCAGCCGCCACCTAGGGAAACCTACCAAACCTGTGCATTTCTGAAAACTAGAGACCTAGGGGAACCCAGGATGGGGTGACTTTTGTGGCTCGAACCAGGTTCTGTTACCCAGAATCCTTTGCAAACCTCAAAATTTGGCTAAAAAACACATGTTCCTCACATTTCTGTGGCAGAAAGTTCTGGAATCTGAGAGGAGCCACAAATGTCCTTCCACCCAGCGTTCCCCCAAGTCTCCCGATAAAAATGATACCTCACTTGTGTGGGTAGGCCTAGCGCCCGCGACAGGGAATGCCCCAAAGCGCAACGTGGACACATCCAAATTTTTGAAAGAAAACAGAGGTGTTTTTTGCAAAGTGCCTACCTGTAGATTTTGGCCTGTAACTCAGCCGGCACCTAGGGAAACCTACCAAACCTGTGCATTTCTGAAAACTAGAGACCTAGGGGAATCCAAGATGGGGTGACTTGTGTGGCTCGGACCAGGTTCTGTTACCCAGAATCCTTTGCAAACCTCAAAATTTGGCTAAAAAAACACAAGTTCCTCACATTTCTGTGGCAGAAAGTTGTGGAATCTGAGAGGAGCCACAAATTTCCTTCCACCCAGCGTTCCCCCACGTCTCCCGATAAAAATAATACCTCACTTGTGTGGGTAGGCCTAGCGCCCGCGACAGGAAACGCCCCAAATCGCAACGTGGACACATCCAAATTTTTGAAAGAAAACAGAGGTGTTTTTTGCAAAGTGCTTACATGTAGATTTTGGCCACTAGCTCAGCCGCCACCTAGGGAAACCTACCAAACCTGTGCATTTCTGAAAACTAGAGACCTAGGGGAACCCAGGATGGGGTGACTTGTGTGGCTCGAACCAGGTTCTGTTACCCAGAATCCTTTGCAAACCTCAAAATTTGGCTAAAAAACACATGTTCCTCACATTTCTGTGGCAGAAAGTTCTGGAATCTGAGAGGAGCCACAAATTTCCTTCCACCCAGCGTTCCCCCAAGTCTCCCGATAAAAATTATACCTCACTTGTGTGGGTAGGCCTAGCGCCCGCGACAGGGAATGCCCCAAAGCGCAACGTGGACACATCCAAATTTTTGAAAGAAAACAGAGGTGTTTTTTGCAAAGTGCCTACCTGTAGATTTTGGCCTGTAGCTCAGCCGGCACCTAGGGAAACCTTCCAAACCTGTGCATTTCTGAAAACTAGAGACCTAGGGGAATCCAAGATGGGGTGACTTGTGTGGCTCGGACCAGGTTCTGTTACCCAGAATCCTTTGCAAACCTCAAAATTTGGCTAAAAAACACATGTTCCTCACATTTCTGTGGCAGAAAGTTCTGGAATCTGAGAGGAGCCACAAATTTCCTTCCACCCAGCGTTCCCCCACGTCTCCCGATAAAAATAATACCTCACTTGTGTGGGTAGGCCTAGCGCCCGCGACAGGAAACGCCCCAAATCGCAACGTGGACACATCCAAATTTTTGAAAGAAAACAGAGGTGTTTTTTGCAAAGTGCTTACCTGTAGATTTTGGCCACTAGCTCAGCCGCCACCTAGGGAAACCTACCAAACCTGTGCATTTCTGAAAACTAGAGACCTAGGGGAACCCAGGATGGGGTGACTTGTGTGGCTCGAACCAGGTTCTGTTACCCAGAATCCTTTGCAAACCTCAAAATTTGGCTAAAAAACACATGTTCCTCACATTTCTGTGGCAGAAAGTTCTGGAATCTGAGAGGAGCCACAAATTTCCTTCCACCCAGCGTTCCCCCAAGTCTCCCGATAAAAATTATACCTCACTTGTGTGGGTAGGCCTAGCGCCCGCGACAGGGAATGCCCCAAAGCGCAACGTGGACACATCCAAATTTTTGAAAGAAAACAGAGGTGTTTTTTGCAAAGTGCCTACCTGTAGATTTTGGCCTGTAGCTCAGCCGGCACCTAGGGAAACCTTCCAAACCTGTGCATTTCTGAAAACTAGAGACCTAGGGGAATCCAAGATGGGGTGACTTGTGTGGCTCGGACCAGGTTCTGTTACCCAGAATCCTTTGCAAACCTCAAAATTTGGCTAAAAAACACATGTTCCTCACATTTCTGTGGCAGAAAGTTCTGGAATCTGAGAGGAGCACCAATTTCCTTCCACCCAGCGTTCCCCCACGTCTCTCGATAAAAATGATACCTCACTTGTGTGGGTAGGCCTAGCGCCCGCGACAGGAAACGCCCCAAAGCGCAACGTGGACACATCCACATTTTTTAAAGAAAAAAGAGGTGTTTTTTGCAAAGTGCTTACCTGTAGATTTTGGCCACTAGCTCAGCCGCCACGGTAGGCCTAGCGCCCGCCCCAAAGCGCAACGTGGACACATCCAAATTTTTGAAAGAAAACAGAGGTGTTTTTTGCAAAGTGCCTACCTGTAGATTTTGGCCTGTAACTCAGCCGGCACCTAGGGAAACCTACCAAACCTGTGCATTTCTGAAAACTAGAGACCTAGGGGAATCCAAGATGGGGTGACTTGTGTGGCTCGGACCAGGTTCTGTTACCCAGAATCCTTTGCAAACCTCAAAATTTGGCTAAAAAAACACAAGTTCCTCACATTTCTGTGGCAGAAAGTTGTGGAATCTGAGAGGAGCCACAAATTTCCTTCCACCCAGCGTTCCCCCACGTCTCCCGATAAAAATAATACCTCACTTGTGTGGGTAGGCCTAGCGCCCGCGACAGGAAACGCCCCAAATCGCAACGTGGACACATCCAAATTTTTGAAAGAAAACAGAGGTGTTTTTTGCAAAGTGCTTACCTGTAGATTTTGGCCACTAGCTCAGCCGCCACCTAGGGAAACCTACCAAACCTGCGCATTTCTGAAAACTAGAGACCTAGGGGAACCCAGGATGGGGTGACTTGTGTGGCTCGAACCAGGTTCTGTTACCCAGAATCCTTTGCAAACCTCAAAATTTGGCTAAAAAACACATGTTCCTCACATTTCTGTGGCAGAAAGTTCTGGAATCTGAGAGGAGCCACAAATGTCCTTCCACCCAGCGTTCCCCCAAGTCTCCCGATAAAAATGATACCTCACTTGTGTGGGTAGGCCTAGCGCCCGCGACAGGGAATGCCCCAAAGCGCAACGTGGACACATCCAAATTTTTGAAAGAAAACAGAGGTGTTTTTTGCAAAGTGCCTACCTGTAGATTTTGGCCTGTAACTCAGCCGGCACCTAGGGAAACCTACCAAACCTGTGCATTTCTGAAAACTAGAGACCTAGGGGAATCCAAGATGGGGTGACTTGTGTGGCTCGGACCAGGTTCTGTTACCCAGAATCCTTTGCAAACCTCAAAATTTGGCTAAAAAAACACAAGTTCCTCACATTTCTGTGGCAGAAAGTTGTGGAATCTGAGAGGAGCCACAAATTTCCTTCCACCCAGCGTTCCCCCACGTCTCCCGATAAAAATAATACCTCACTTGTGTGGGTAGGCCTAGCGCCCGCGACAGGAAACGCACCAAATCGCAACGTGGACACATCCAAATTTTTTAAAGAAAACAGAGGTGTTTTTTGCAAAGTGCTTACCTGTAGATTTTGGCCACTAGCTCAGCCGCCACCTAGGGAAACCTACCAAACCTGTGCATTTCTGAAAACTAGAGACCTAGGGGAACCCAGGATGGGGTGACTTGTGTGGCTCGAACCAGGTTCTGTTACCCAGAATCCTTTGCAAACCTCAAAATTTGGCTAAAAAACACATGTTCCTCACATTTCTGTGGCAGAAAGTTCTGGAATCTGAGAGGAGCCACAAATGTCCTTCCACCCAGCGTTCCCCCAAGTCTCCCGATAAAAATGATACCTCACTTGTGTGGGTAGGCCTAGCACCCGCGACAGGGAATGCCCCAAAGCGCAACGTGGACACATCCAAATTTTTGATAGAAAACAGAGGTGTTTTTTGCAAAGTGCCTACCTGTAGATTTTGGCCTGTAACTCAGCCGGCACCTAGGGAAACCTAACAAACCTGTGCATTTCTGAAAACTAGAGACCTAGGGGAATCGAAGATGGGGTGACTTGTGTGGCTCGGACCAGGTTCTGTTACCCAGAATCCTTTGCAAACCTCAAAATTTGGCTAAAAAAACACAAGTTCCTCACATTTCTGTGGCAGAAAGTTGTGGAATCTGAGAGGAGCCACAAATTTCCTTCCACCCAGCGTTCCCCCACGTCTCCCGATAAAAATAATACCTCACTTGTGTGGGTAGGCCTAGCGCCCGCGACAGGAAACGCCCCAAATCGCAACGTGGACACATCCAAATTTTTGAAAGAAAACAGAGGTGTTTTTTGCAAAATGCTTACCTGTAGATTTTGGCCACTAGCTCAGCCGCCACCTAGGGAAACCTACCAAACCTGTGCATTTCTGAAAACTAGAGACCTAGGGGAACCCAGGATTGGGTGACTTGTGTGGCTCGAACCAGGTTCTGTTACCCAGAATCCTTTGCAAACCTCAAAATTTGGCTAAAAAACACATGTTCCTCACATTTCTGTGGCAGAAAGTTCTGGAATCTGAGAGGAGCCACAAATTTCCTTCCACCCAGCGTTCCCCCAAGTCTCCCGATAAAAATGATACCTCACTTGTGTGGGTAGGCCAAGCGCCCGCGACAGGGAATGCCCCAAAGCGCAACGTGGACACATCCAAATTTTTGAAAGAAAACAGAGGTGTTTTTTGCAAAGTGCCTACCTGTAGATTTTGGCCTGTAGCTCAGCCGGCACCTAGGGAAACCTTCCAAACCTGTGCATTTCTGAAAACTAGAGACCTAGGGGAATCCAAGATGGGGTGACTTGTGTGGCTCGGACCAGGTTCTGTTACCCAGAATCCTTTGCAAACCTCAAAACTTGGCTAAAAAACACATGTTCCTCACATTTCTGTGGCAGAAAGTTCTGGAATCTGAGAGGAGCCACAAATTTCCTTCCACCCAGCGTTCCCCCACGTCTCTCGATAAAAATGATACCTCACTTGTGTGGGTAGGCCTAGCGCCCGCGACAGGAAACGCCCCAAAGCGCAACGTGGACACATCCACATTTTTTAAAGAAAACAGAGGTGTTTTTTGCAAAGTGCTTACCTGTAGATTTTGGTCACTAGCTCAGCCGCCACGGTAGGCCTAGCGCCCGCCCCAAAGCGCAACGTGGACACATCCAAATTTTTGAAAGAAAACAGAGGTGTTTTTTGCAAAGTGCCTACCTGTAGATTTTGGCCTGTAACTCAGCCGGCACCTAGGGAAACCTACCAAACCTGTGCATTTCTGAAAACTAGAGACCTAGGGGAATCCAAGATGGGGTGACTTGTGTGGCTCGGACCAGGTTCTGTTACCCAGAATCCTTTGCAAACCTCAAAATTTGGCTAAAAAAACACAAGTTCCTCACATTTCTGTGGCAGAAAGTTGTGGAATCTGAGAGGAGCCACAAATTTCCTTCCACCCAGCGTTCCCCCACGTCTCCCGATAAAAATAATACCTCACTTGTGTGGGTAGGCCTAGCGCCCGCGACAGGAAACGCCCCAAATCGCAACGTGGACACATCCAAATTTTTGAAAGAAAACAGAGGTGTTTTTTGCAAAGTGCTTACCTGTAGATTTTGGCCACTAGCTCAGCCGCCACCTAGGGAAACCTACCAAACCTGCGCATTTCTGAAAACTAGAGACCTAGGGGAACCCAGGATGGGGTGACTTGTGTGGCTCGAACCAGGTTCTGTTACCCAGAATCCTTTGCAAACCTCAAAATTTGGCTAAAAAACACATGTTCCTCACATTTCTGTGGCAGAAAGTTCTGGAATCTGAGAGGAGCCACAAATGTCCTTCCACCCAGCGTTCCCCCAAGTCTCCCGATAAAAATGATACCTCACTTGTGTGGGTAGGCCTAGCGCCCGCGACAGGGAATGCCCCAAAGCGCAACGTGGACACATCCAAATTTTTGAAAGAAAACAGAGGTGTTTTTTGCAAAGTGCCTACCTGTAGATTTTGGCCTGTAACTCAGCCGGCACCTAGGGAAACCTACCAAACCTGTGCATTTCTGAAAACTAGAGACCTAGGGGAATCCAAGATGGGGTGACTTGTGTGGCTCGGACCAGGTTCTGTTACCCAGAATCCTTTGCAAACCTCAAAATTTGGCTAAAAAAACACAAGTTCCTCACATTTCTGTGGCAGAAAGTTGTGGAATCTGAGAGGAGCCACAAATTTCCTTCCACCCAGCGTTCCCCCACGTCTCCCGATAAAAATAATACCTCACTTGTGTGGGTAGGCCTAGCGCCCGCGACAGGAAACGCACCAAATCGCAACGTGGACACATCCAAATTTTTTAAAGAAAACAGAGGTGTTTTTTGCAAAGTGCTTACCTGTAGATTTTGGCCACTAGCTCAGCCGCCACCTAGGGAAACCTACCAAACCTGTGCATTTCTGAAAACTAGAGACCTAGGGGAACCCAGGATGGGGTGACTTGTGTGGCTCGAACCAGGTTCTGTTACCCAGAATCCTTTGCAAACCTCAAAATTTGGCTAAAAAACACATGTTCCTCACATTTCTGTGGCAGAAAGTTCTGGAATCTGAGAGGAGCCACAAATGTCCTTCCACCCAGCGTTCCCCCAAGTCTCCCGATAAAAATGATACCTCACTTGTGTGGGTAGGCCTAGCACCCGCGACAGGGAATGCCCCAAAGCGCAACGTGGACACATCCAAATTTTTGATAGAAAACAGAGGTGTTTTTTGCAAAGTGCCTACCTGTAGATTTTGGCCTGTAACTCAGCCGGCACCTAGGGAAACCTAACAAACCTGTGCATTTCTGAAAACTAGAGACCTAGGGGAATCGAAGATGGGGTGACTTGTGTGGCTCGGACCAGGTTCTGTTACCCAGAATCCTTTGCAAACCTCAAAATTTGGCTAAAAAAACACAAGTTCCTCACATTTCTGTGGCAGAAAGTTGTGGAATCTGAGAGGAGCCACAAATTTCCTTCCACCCAGCGTTCCCCCACGTCTCCCGATAAAAATAATACCTCACTTGTGTGGGTAGGCCTAGCGCCCGCGACAGGAAACGCCCCAAATCGCAACGTGGACACATCCAAATTTTTGAAAGAAAACAGAGGTGTTTTTTGCAAAATGCTTACCTGTAGATTTTGGCCACTAGCTCAGCCGCCACCTAGGGAAACCTACCAAACCTGTGCATTTCTGAAAACTAGAGACCTAGGGGAACCCAGGATGGGGTGACTTGTGTGGCTCGAACCAGGTTCTGTTACCCAGAATCCTTTGCAAACCTCAAAATTTGGCTAAAAAACACATGTTCCTCACATTTCTGTGGCAGAAAGTTCTGGAATCTGAGAGGAGCCACAAATTTCCTTCCACCCAGCGTTCCCCCAAGTCTCCCGATAAAAATGATACCTCACTTGTGTGGGTAGGCCAAGCGCCCGCGACAGGGAATGCCCCAAAGCGCAACGTGGACACATCCAAATTTTTGAAAGAAAACAGAGGTGTTTTTTGCAAAGTGCCTACCTGTAGATTTTGGCCTGTAGCTCAGCCGGCACCTAGGGAAACCTTCCAAACCTGTGCATTTCTGAAAACTAGAGACCTAGGGGAATCCAAGATGGGGTGACTTGTGTGGCTCGGACCAGGTTCTGTTACCCAGAATCCTTTGCAAACCTCAAAACTTGGCTAAAAAACACATGTTCCTCACATTTCTGTGGCAGAAAGTTCTGGAATCTGAGAGGAGCCACAAATTTCCTTCCACCCAGCGTTCCCCCACGTCTCTCGATAAAAATGATACCTCACTTGTGTGGGTAGGCCTAGCGCCCGCGACAGGAAACGCCCCAAAGCGCAACGTGGACACATCCACATTTTTTAAAGAAAACAGAGGTGTTTTTTGCAAAGTGCTTACCTGTAGATTTTGGTCACTAGCTCAGCCGCCACGGTAGGCCTAGCGCCCGCCCCAAAGCGCAACGTGGACACATCCAAATTTTTGAAAGAAAACAGAGGTGTTTTTTGCAAAGTGCCTACCTGTAGATTTTGGCCTGTAACTCAGCCGGCACCTAGGGAAACCTACCAAACCTGTGCATTTCTGAAAACTAGAGACCTAGGGGAATCCAAGATGGGGTGACTTGTGTGGCTCGGACCAGGTTCTGTTACCCAGAATCCTTTGCAAACCTCAAAATTTGGCTAAAAAAACACAAGTTCCTCACATTTCTGTGGCAGAAAGTTGTGGAATCTGAGAGGAGCCACAAATTTCCTTCCACCCAGCGTTCCCCCACGTCTCCCGATAAAAATAATACCTCACTTGTGTGGGTAGGCCTAGCGCCCGCGACAGGAAACGCCCCAAATCGCAACGTGGACACATCCAAATTTTTGAAAGAAAACAGAGGTGTTTTTTGCAAATTGCTTACCTGTAGATTTTGGCCACTAGCTCAGCCGCCACCTAGGGAAACCTACCAAACCTGTGCAGTTCTGAAAACTAGAGACCTAGGGGAACCCAGGATGGGGTGACTTGTGTGGCTCGAACCAGGTTCTGTTACCCAGAATCCTTTGCAAACCTCAAAATTTGGCTAAAAAACACATGTTCCTCACATTTCTGTGGCAGAAAGTTCTGGAATCTGAGAGGAGCCACAAATGTCCTTCCACCCAGCGTTCCCCCAAGTCTCCCGATAAAAATGATACCTCACTTGTGTGGGTAGGCCTAGCGCCCGCGACAGGGAATGCCCCAAAGCGCAACGTGGACACATCCAAATTTTTGAAAGAAAACAGAGGTGTTTTTTGCAAAGTGCCTACCTGTAGATTTTGGCCTGTAACTCAGCCGGCACCTAGGGAAACCTACCAAACCTGTGCATTTCTGAAAACTAGAGACCTAGGGGAATCCAAGATGGGTGACTTGTGTGGCTCGGACCAGGTTCTGTTACCCAGAATCCTTTGCAAACCTCAAAATTTGGCTAAAAAAACACAAGTTCCTCACATTTCTGTGGCAGAAAGTTGTGGAATCTGAGAGGAGCCACAAATTTCCTTCCACCCAGCGTTCCCCCACGTCTCCCGATAAAAATAATACCTCACTTGTGTGGGTAGGCCTAGCGCCCGCGACAGGAAACGCCCCAAATCGCAACGTGGACACATCCGAATTTTTGAAAGAAAACAGAGGTGTTTTTTGCAAAGTGCTTACCTGTAGATTTTGGCCACTAGCTCAGCCGCCACCTAGGGAAACCTACCAAACCTGTGCATTTCTGAAAACTAGAGACCTAGGGGAACCCAGGATGGGGTGACTTGTGTGGCTCGAACCAGGTTCTGTTACCCAGAATCCTTTGCAAACCTCAAAATTTGGCTAAAAAACATATGTTCCTCACATTTCTGTGGCAGAAAGTTCTGGAATCTGAGAGGAGCCACAAATTTCCTTCCACCCAGCGTTCCCCCAAGTCTCCCGATAAAAATGATACCTCACTTGTGTGGGTAGGCCTAGCGCCCGCGACAGGGAATGCCCCAAAGCGCAACGTGGACACATCCAAATTTTTGAAAGAAAACAGAGGTGTTTTTTGCAAAGTGCCTACCTGTAGATTTTGGCCTGTAGCTCAGCCGGCACCTAGGGAAACCTTCCAAACCTGTGCATTTCTGAAAACTAGAGACCTAGGGGAATCCAAGATGGGGTGACTTGTGTGGCTCGGACCAGGTTCTGTTACCCAGAATCCTTTGCAAACCTCAAAATTTGGCTAAAAAACACATGTTCCTCACATTTCTGTGGCAGAAAGTTCTGGAATCTGAGAGGAGCCACAAATTTCCTTCCACCCAGCGTTCCCCCAAGTATCCCGATAAAAATGATACCTCACTTGTGTGGGTAGGCCTAGCGCCCGCGACAGGAAACACCCCCAAAGCGCAACGTGGACACATCCAAATTTTGAAAGAAAACAGAGGTGTTTTTTGCAAAGTGCCTACCTGTAGATTTTGGCCTGTAGCTCAGCCGGCACCTAGGGAAACCTACCAAACCTGTGCATTTCTGAAAACTAGAGACCTAGGGGAATCCAAGATGGGGTGACTTGTGTGGCTCGGACCAGGTTCTGTTACCTAGAATCCTTTGCAAACCTCAAAATTTGGCTAAAAAAACACATGTTCCTCACATTTCTGTGGCAGAAAGTTCTGGAATCTGAGAGGAGCCACAAATTTCCTTCCACCCAGCGTTCCCCCACGTCACCCGATAAAAATAATACTTCACTTGTGTGGGTAGGCCTAGCGCCCGCGACAGGAAGCGCCCCAAAGCGCAGCGTGGACACATCCAAATTTTTGAAAGAAAACAGTGGGTTTTTTTGCAAAGTGCTTACCTGTAGATTTTGGCCACTAGCTCAGCCGCCACCTAGGGAAACCTACCAAACCTGTGCATTTCTGAAAACTAGAGACCTAGGGGAACCCAGGATGGGGTGACTTGTGTGGCTCGGACCAGGGTCTGTTACCTAGAATCCTTTGCAAACCTCAAAATTTGGCTAAAAAAACACATGTTCCTCACATTTCTGTGGCAGAAAGTTCTGGAATCTGGGAGGAGCCACAAATTTCCTTCCACGCAGCGTTCCGCCACGTCTCCCAATAAAAATGATACCTCACTTGTGTGGTTATTTTTAGCGCCCGCAACAGGAAACGCCCCAAAGTGCAACGTGGACACATCCAAATTTTTGAAAGAAAACAGAGGTGTTTTTTGCAAAGTGCCTTCCTGTAGATTTTGGCCTCTAGCTCAGCCGCCACCTGGGGAAACCTACCAAACCTGTGAATTTCTGAAAACTAGAGACCATGGGGAATCCAAGATGGGGTGACTTGTGTGGCTCGGACCAGGTTCTGTTACCCAGAATCCTTTGCAAACCTCAAAATTTGGCTACAAAAAACACATGTTCCTAACATTTCTGTGGCAGAAAGTTCTGGAATCTGAGAGGAACCACAAATGTCCTTCCACCCAGCGTTCCCCCACGTCTCCCGATAAAAATGATTCCTCACTTGTGTGGGTAGGCCTAGCGCCCGCGACAGGGAACGCCCAAAAGCGCAACGTGGACACATCCAAATTTTTGAAAGAAAACAGAGGTGTTTTTTGCAAAGTGCCTACCTGTAGATTTTGGCCTGTAGCTCAGCCGGCACCTAGGGAAACCTACCAAACCTGTACATTTCTGAAAACTAGAGACCATAAGGAATCCAAGATGGGGTGACTTGTGTGGCTCGGACCAGGTTCTGTTACCCAGAATCCTTTGCAAACCTCAAAATTTGGCTAAAAAACACATGTTCCTCACATTTCTGTGGCAGAAAGTTCTGGAATCTGAGAGGAACCACAAATGTCCTTCCACCCAGCGTTCCCCCACGTCTCCCGATAAAAATGATACCTCACTTGTGTGGGTAGGCCTAGCGCCCGCGACAGGGAACGCCCAAAAGCGCAACGTGGACACATCAAAATTTTTTAAAGAAAACAGAGGTGTTTTTTGCAAAGTGCCTACCTGTAGATTTTGGCCTGTAGCTCAGCCGGCACCTACGGAAACCTTCCAAACCTGTGCATTTCTGAAAACTAGAGACCTAGGGGAATCCAAGATGGGGTGACTTGTGTGGCTCGGACCAGGTTCTGTTACCCAGAATCCTTTGCAAACCTCAAAATTTGGCTAAAAAACACATGTTCCTCACATTTCTGTGGCAGAAAGTTCTGGAATCTGAGAGGAGCCACAAATTTACTTCCACCCAGCGTTCCCGCAAGTCTCCCGATAAAAATGATATCTCACTTGTGTGGGTAGGCCTAGCGCCCGCGACAGGAAACACCCCCAAAGCGCAACGTGGACACATCCACATTTTTGAAAGAAAACAGAGGTGTTTTTTGCAAAGTGCCTACCTGTAGATTTTGGCCTGTAGCTCAGCCGGCACCTACGGAAACCTACCAAACCTGTGCATTTCTGAAAACTAGAGACCATGGGGAATCTAGGATGGGGTGACTTGTGTGGCTCGGACCAGGTTCTGTTACCCAGAATCCTTTGCAAACCTCAAAATTTGGCTAAAAAAACAAATGTTCCTCACATTTCTGTGGCAGAAAGTTCTGGAATCTGAGAGGAGCTACAAATTTCCTTCCACCCAGCGTTCCCCCACGTCACCCGATAAAAATAATACCTCACTTGTGTGGGTAGTCCTAGCGCCCGCAACAGGAAACGCCCCAAAGTGCAACGTGGACACATCAAAATTTTTGAAAGAAAACAGAGGTGTTTTTTGCAAAGTGCCTTCCTGTAGATTTTGGCCTCTAGCTCAGTCGCCACCTGGGGAAACCTACCAAACCTGTGAATTTCTGAAAACTAGAGACCATGGGGAATCCAAGATGGGGTGACTTGTGTGGCTCGGACCAGGTTCTGTTACCCAGAATCCTTTGCAAACCTCAAAATTTGGCTAAAAAAACACATGTTCCTAACATTTCTGTGGCAGAAAGTTCTGGAATCTGAGAGGAACCACAAATGTCCTTCCACCCAGCGTTCCCCCACGTCTCCCGATAAAAATGATACCTCACTTGTGTGGGTAGGCCTAGCGCCCGCGACAGGGAACGCCCAAAAGCGCAACGTGGACACATCCAAATTTTTGAAAGAAAACAGAGGTGTTTTTTGCAAAGTGCCTTCCTGTAGATTTTGGCCTGTAGCTCAGCCGGCACCTAGGGAAACCTACCAAACCTGTACATTTCTGAAAACTAGAAACCATAAGGAATCCAAGATGGGGTGACTTGTGTGGCTCGGACCAGGTTCTGTTACCCAGAATCCTTTGCAAACCTCAAAATTTGGCTAAAAAACACATGTTCCTCACATTTCTGTGGCAGAAAGTTCTGGAATCTGAGAGGAACCACAAATTTCCTTCCACCCAGCGTTCCCCCACGTCTCCCGATAAAAATGATACCTCACTTGTGTGGGTAGGCCTAGCGCCCGCGACAGGGAACGCCCAAAAGCGCAACGTGGACACATCAAAATTTTTTAAAGAAAACAGAGGTGTTTTTTGCAAAGTGCCTACCTGTAGATTTTGGCCTGTAGCTCAGCCGGCACCTAGGGAAACCTTCCAAACCTGTGCATTTCGGAAAACTAGAGACCTAGGGGAATCCAAGATGGGGTGACTTGTGTGGCTCGGACCAGGTTCTGTTACCCAGAATCCTTTGCAAACCTCAAAATTTGGCTAAAAAACACATGTTCCTCACATTTCTGTGGCAGAAAGTTCTGGAATCTGAGAGGAGCTACAAATTTCCTTCCACCCAGCGTTCCCCCACGTCACCCGATAAAAATAATACCTCACTTGTGTGGGTAGTCCTAGCGCCCGCAACAGGAAACGCCCCAAAGTGCAACGTGGACACATCCAAATTTTTGAAAGAAAACAGAGGTGTTTTTTGCAAAGTGCCTTCCTGTAGATTTTGGCCTCTAGCTCAGCCGCCACCTGGGGAAACCTACCAAACCTGTGAATTTCTGAAAACTAGAAACCATGGGGAATCCAAGATGGGGTGACTTGTGTGGCTCGGACCAGGTTCTGTTACCCAGAATCCTTTGCAAACCTCAAAATTTGGCTAAAAAAACACATGTTCCTAACATTTCTGTGGCAGAAAGTTCTGGAATCTGAGAGGAACCACAAATGTCCTTCCACCCAGCGTTCTCCCACGTCTCCCGATAAAAATGATACCTCACTTGTGTGGGTAGGCCTAGCGCCCGCGACAGGGAACGCCCAAAAGCGCAACGTGGACACATCCAAATTTTTGAAAGAAAACAGAGGTGTTTTTTGCAAAGTGCCTTCCTGTAGATTTTGGCCTGTAGCTCAGCCGGCACCTATGGAAACCTACCAAACCTGTGCATTTCTGAAAACTAGAGACCATAAGGAATCCAAGATGGGGTGACTTGTGTGGCTCGGACCAGGTTCTGTTACCCAGAATCCTTTGCAAACCTCAAAATTTGGCTAAAAAACACATGTTCCTCACATTTCTGTGGCAGAAAGTTCTGGAATCTGAGAGGAACCACAAATTTCCTTCCACCCAGCGTTCCCCCACATCTCCCTATAAAAATTATACCTCACTTGTGTGGGTAGGCCTAGCGCCCGCGACAGGGAACGGCCAAAAGCGCAATGTGGACACATCAACATTTTTGAAAGAAAACAGAGGTGTTTTTTGCAAAGTGCCTACCTGTAGATTTTGGCCTGTAGCTCAGCCGGCACCTAGGGAAACCTTCCAAACCTGTGCATTTCTGAAAACTAGAGACCTAGGGGAATCCAAGATGGGGTGACTTGTGTGGCTCGGACCAGGTTCTGTTACCCAGAATCCTTTGTAAACCTCAAAATTTGGCTAAAAAACACATGTTCCTCACATTTCTGTGGCAGAAAGTTCTGGAATCTGAGAGGAGCCACAAATTTCCTTCCACCCAGCGCTCCCCCACGTCTCCCGATAAAAATGATATCTCACTTGTGTGGGTAGGCCTAGCGCCCGTGACAGGAAACACCCCCAAAGCACAACGTGGACACATCCACATTTTTGAAAGAAAACAGAGGTGTTTTTTGCAAAGTGCCTACCTGTAGATTTTGGCCTGTAGCTCAGCCGGCACCTAGGGAAACCTACCAAACCTGTGCATTTATGAAAACTAGAGACCTAGGGGAATCCAAGATGGGGTGACTTGTGTGGCTCGGACCAGGTTCTGTTACCCAGAATCTTTGCAAACCTCAAAATTTGGCTAAAAAACACATGTTCCTCACATTTCTGTGGCAGAAAGTTCTGGAATCTGAGAGGAGCCACAAATTTCCTTCCACGCAGCGTTCCCCCACGTCACCCGATAAAAATGATACCTCACTTGTGTGGGTAGGCCTAGCGCCCACAACAGGAAACGCCCCAAAGCGCAACGTGGACACATCAAAATTTTTGAAAGAAAACAGAGGTGTTTTTTGCAAAGTGCCTACCTGTAGATTTTGGCCTGTAGCTCAGACGGCACCTAGGGAAACCTACCAAACCTGTGCATTTATGAAAACTAGAGACCTAGGGGAATCCAAGATGGGGTGACTTGTGTGGCTCGGACAAGGGTCTGTTACCTAGAATCCTTTGCAAACCTCAAAATTTGGCTAAAAAAACACATGTTCCTCACATTTCTGTGGCAGAAAGTTCTGGAATCTGGGAGGAGCCACATATTTCCTTCCACGCAGCGTTCCCCCACGTCTCCCAATAAAAATGATACCTCACTTGTGTGGGTAGTCCTAGCGCCCGCAACAGGAAACGCCCCAAAGTGCAACGTGGACACATCCAAATTTTTGATAGAAAACAGAGGTGTTTTTTGCAAAGTGCCTTCCTGTAGATTTTGGCCTCTAGCTCAGCCGCCACCTGGGGAAACCTACCAAACCTGTGAATTTCTGAAAACTAGAGACCATGGGGAATCCAAGATGGGGTGACTTGTGTGGCTCGGACCAGGTTCTGTTACCCAGAATCCTTTGCAAATCTCAAAATTTGGCTAAAAAAAACACATGTTCCTAACATTTCTGTGGCAGAAAGGTCTGGAATCTGAGAGGAACCACAAATGTCCTTCCACCCAGCGTTCCCCCACGTCTCCCGATAAAAATGATACCTCACTTGTGTGGGTAGGCCTAGCGCCCGCGACAGGGAACGCCCAAAAGCGCAACGTGGACACATCCAAATTTTTGAAAGAAAACAGAGGTGTTTTTTGCAAAGTGCCTTCCTGTAGATTTTGGCCTGTAGCTCAGCCGGCACCTAGGGAAACCTACCAAACCTGTGCATTTCTGAAAACTAGAGACCATAAGGAATCCAAGATGGGGTGACTTGTGTGGCTCGGACCAGGTTCTGTTACCCAGAATCCTTTGCAAACCTCAAAATTTGTCTAAAAAACACATGTTCCTCACATTTCTGTGGCAGAAAGTTCTGGAATCTGAGAGGAACCACAAATTTCCTTCCACCCAGCGTTCCCCCACGTCTCCCGATAAAAATGATACCTCACTTGTGTGGGTAGGCCTAGCGCCCGCGACAGGGAACGCCCAAAAGCGCAACGTGGACACATCAACATTTTTTAAAGAAAACAGAGGTGTTTTTTGCAAAGTGCCTACCTGTAGATTTTGGCCTGTAGCTCAGCCGGCACCTAGGGAAACCTTCCAAACCTGTGCATTTCTGAAAACTAGAGACCTAGGGGAATCCAAGATGGGGTGACTTGTGTGGCTCGGACCAGGTTCTGTTACCCAGAATCCTTTGCAAACCTCAAAATTTGGCTAAAAAACACATGTTCCTCACATTTCTGTGGCAGAAAGTTCTGGAATCTGAGAGGAGCCACAAATTTCCTTCCACCCAGCGTTCCCCCAAGTCTCCCGATAAAAATGATATCTCACTTGTGTGGGTAGGCCTAGCGCCCGCGACAGGAAACACCCCCAAAGCGCAACGTGGACACATCCACATTTTTGAAAGAAAACAGAGGTGTTTTTTGCAAAGTGCCTACCTGTAGATTTTGGCCTGTAGCTCAGCCGGCACCTACGGAAACCTACCAAACCTGTGCATTTCTGAAAACTAGAGACCATGGGGAATCCAGGATGGGGTGACTTGTGTGGCTCGGACCAGGTTCTGTTACCCAGAATCCTTTGCAAACCTCAAAATTTGGCTAAAAAAACAAATGTTCCTCACATTTCTGTGGCAGAAAGTTCTGGAATCTGAGAGGAGCTACAAATTTCCTTCCACCCAGCGTTCCCCCACGTCACCCGATAAAAATAATACCTCACTTGTGTGGGTAGTCCTAGCGCCCGCAACAGGAAACGCCCCAAAGTGCAACGTGGACACATCAAAATTTTTGAAAGAAAACAGAGGTGTTTTTTGCAAAGTGCCTTCCTGTAGATTTTGGCCTCTAGCTCAGTCGCCACCTGGGGAAACCTACCAAACCTGTGAATTTCTGAAAACTAGAGACCATGGGGAATCCAAGATGGGGTGACTTGTGTGGCTCGGACCAGGTTCTGTTACCCAGAATCCTTTGCAAACCTCAAAATTTGGCTAAAAAAACACATGTTCCTAACATTTCTGTGGCAGAAAGTTCTGGAATCTGAGAGGAACCACAAATGTCCTTCCACCCAGCGTTCCCCCACGTCTCCCGATAAAAATGATACCTCACTTGTGTGGGTAGGCCTAGCGCCCGCGACAGGGAACGCCCAAAAGCGCAACGTGGACACATCCAAATTTTTGAAAGAAAACAGAGGTGTTTTTTGCAAAGTGCCTTCCTGTAGATTTTGGCCTGTAGCTCAGCCGGCACCTAGGGAAACCTACCAAACCTGTACATTTCTGAAAACTAGAGACCATAAGGAATCCAAGATGGGGTGACTTGTGTGGCTCGGACCAGGTTCTGTTACCCAGAATCCTTTGCAAACCTCAAAATTTGGCTAAAAAACACATGTTCCTCACATTTCTGTGGCAGAAAGTTCTGGAATCTGAGAGGAACCACAAATTTCCTTCCACCCAGCGTTCCCCCACGTCTCCCGATAAAAATGATACCTCACTTGTGTGGGTAGGCCTAGCACCAGCGACAGGGAACGTCCAAAAGCGCAACGTGGACACATCAAAATTTTTTAAAGAAAACAGAGGTGTTTTTTGCAAAGTGCCTACCTGTAGATTTTGGCCTGTAGCTCAGCCGGCACCTAGGGAAACCTTCCAAACCTGTGCATTTCTGAAAACTAGAGACCTAGGGGAATCCAAGATGGGGTGACTTGTGTGGCTCGGACCAGGTTCTGTTACCCAGAATCCTTTGCAAACCTCAAAATTTGGCTAAAAAACACATGTTCCTCACATTTCTGTGGCAGAAAGTTCTGGAATCTGAGAGGAGCTACAAATTTCCTTCCACCCAGCGTTCCCCCACGTCACCCGATAAAAATAATACCTCACTTGTGTGGGTAGTCCTAGCGCCCGCAACAGGAAACGCCCCAAAGTGCAACGTGGACACATCCAAATTTTTGAAAGAAAACAGAGGTGTTTTTTGCAAAGTGCCTTCCTGTAGATTTTGGCCTCTAGCTCAGCCGCCACCTGGGGAAACCTACCAAACCTGTGAATTTCTGAAAACTAGAGACCATGGGGAATCCAAGATGGGGTGACTTGTGTGGCTCGGACCAGGTTCTGTTACCCAGAATCCTTTGCAAACCTCAAAATTTGGCTAAAAAACACATGTTCCTCACATTTCTGTGGCAGAAAGTTCTGGAATCTGAGAGGAGCCACAAATTTCCTTCCACCCAGCGTTCCCCCAAGTCTCCCGATAAAAATGATATCTCACTTGTGTGGGTAGGCCTAGCGCCCGCGACAGGAAACACCCCCAAAGCGCAACGTGGACACATCCACATTTTTGAAAGAAAACAGAGGTGTTTTTTGCAAAGTGCCTACCTGTAGATTTTGGCCTGTAGCTCAGCCGGCACCTACGGAAACCTACCAAACCTGTGCATTTCTGAAAACTAGAGACCATGGGGAATCCAGGATGGGGTGACTTGTGTGGCTCGGACCAGGTTCTGTTACCCAGAATCCTTTGCAAACCTCAAAATTTGGCTAAAAAAACAAATGTTCCTCACATTTCTGTGGCAGAAAGTTCTGGAATCTGAGAGGAGCTACAAATTTCCTTCCACCCAGCGTTCCCCCACGTCACCCGATAAAAATAATACCTCACTTGTGTGGGTAGTCCTAGCGCCCGCAACAGGAAACGCCCCAAAGTGCAACGTGGACACATAAAAATTTTTGAAAGAAAACAGAGGTGTTTTTTGCAAAGTGCCTTCCTGTAGATTTTGGCCTCTAGCTCAGTCGCCACCTGGGGAAACCTACCAAACCTGTGAATTTCTGAAAACTAGAGACCATGGGGAATCCAAGATGGGGTGACTTGTGTGGCTCGGACCAGGTTCTGTTACCCAGAATCCTTTGCAAACCTCAAAATTTGGCTAAAAAAACACATGTTCCTAACATTTCTGTGGCAGAAAGTTCTGGAATCTGAGAGGAACCACAAATGTCCTTCCACCCAGCGTTCCCCCACGTCTCCCGATAAAAATGATACCTCACTTGTGTGGGTAGGCCTAGCGCCCGCGACAGGGAACGCCCAAAAGCGCAACGTGGACACATCCAAATTTTTGAAAGAAAACAGAGGTGTTTTTTGCAAAGTGCCTTCCTGTAGATTTTGGCCTGTAGCTCAGCCGGCACCTAGGGAAACCTACCAAACCTGTACATTTCTGAAAACTAGAGACCATAAGGAATCCAAGATGGGGTGACTTGTGTGGCTCGGACCAGGTTCTGTTACCCAGAATCCTTTGCAAACCTCAAAATTTGGCTAAAAAACACATGTTCCTCACATTTCTGTGGCAGAAAGTTCTGGAATCTGAGAGGAACCACAAATTTCCTTCCACCCAGCGTTCCCCCACGTCTCCCGATAAAAATGATACCTCACTTGTGTGGGTAGGCCTAGCGCCAGCGACAGGGAACGCCCAAAAGCGCAACGTGGACACATCCAAATTTTTGAAAGAAAACAGAGGTGTTTTTTGCAAAGTGCCTTCCTGTAGATTTTGGCCTGTAGCTCAGCCGGCACCTAGGGAAACCTACCAAACCTGTGCATTTCTGAAAACTAGAGACCATAAGGAATCCAAGATGGGGTGACTTGTGTGGCTCGGACCAGGTTCTGTTACCCAGAATCCTTTGCAAACCTCAAAATTTGTCTAAAAAACACATGTTCCTCACATTTCTGTGGCAGAAAGTTCTGGAATCTGAGAGGAACCACAAATTTCCTTCCACCCAGCGTTCCCCCACGTCTCCCGATAAAAATGATACCTCACTTGTGTGGGTAGGCCTAGCGCCCGCGACAGGGAACGCCCAAAAGCGCAACGTGGACACATCAACATTTTTTAAAGAAAACAGAGGTGTTTTTTGCAAAGTGCCTACCTGTAGATTTTGGCCTGTAGCTCAGCCGGCACCTAGGGAAACCTTCCAAACCTGTGCATTTCTGAAAACTAGAGACCTAGGGGAATCCAAGATGGGGTGACTTGTGTGGCTCGGACCAGGTTCTGTTACCCAGAATCCTTTGCAAACCTCAAAATTTGGCTAAAAAACACATGTTCCTCACATTTCTGTGGCAGAAAGTTCTGGAATCTGAGAGGAGCCACAAATTTCCTTCCACCCAGCGTTCCCCCAAGTCTCCCGATAAAAATGATATCTCACTTGTGTGGGTAGGCCTAGCGCCCGCGACAGGAAACACCCCCAAAGCGCAACGTGGACACATCCACATTTTTGAAAGAAAACAGAGGTGTTTTTTGCAAAGTGCCTACCTGTAGATTTTGGCCTGTAGCTCAGCCGGCACCTACGGAAACCTACCAAACCTGTGCATTTCTGAAAACTAGAGACCATGGGGAATCCAGGATGGGGTGACTTGTGTGGCTCGGACCAGGTTCTGTTACCCAGAATCCTTTGCAAACCTCAAAATTTGGCTAAAAAAACAAATGTTCCTCACATTTCTGTGGCAGAAAGTTCTGGAATCTGAGAGGAGCTACAAATTTCCTTCCACCCAGCGTTCCCCCACGTCACCCGATAAAAATAATACCTCACTTGTGTGGGTAGTCCTAGCGCCCGCAACAGGAAACGCCCCAAAGTGCAACGTGGACACATCAAAATTTTTGAAAGAAAACAGAGGTGTTTTTTGCAAAGTGCCTTCCTGTAGATTTTGGCCTCTAGCTCAGTCGCCACCTGGGGAAACCTACCAAACCTGTGAATTTCTGAAAACTAGAGACCATGGGGAATCCAAGATGGGGTGACTTGTGTGGCTCGGACCAGGTTCTGTTACCCAGAATCCTTTGCAAACCTCAAAATTTGGCTAAAAAAACACATGTTCCTAACATTTCTGTGGCAGAAAGTTCTGGAATCTGAGAGGAACCACAAATGTCCTTCCACCCAGCGTTCCCCCACGTCTCCCGATAAAAATGATACCTCACTTGTGTGGGTAGGCCTAGCGCCCGCGACAGGGAACGCCCAAAAGCGCAACGTGGACACATCCAAATTTTTGAAAGAAAACAGAGGTGTTTTTTGCAAAGTGCCTTCCTGTAGATTTTGGCCTGTAGCTCAGCCGGCACCTAGGGAAACCTACCAAACCTGTACATTTCTGAAAACTAGAGACCATAAGGAATCCAAGATGGGGTGACTTGTGTGGCTCGGACCAGGTTCTGTTACCCAGAATCCTTTGCAAACCTCAAAATTTGGCTAAAAAACACATGTTCCTCACATTTCTGTGGCAGAAAGTTCTGGAATCTGAGAGGAACCACAAATTTCCTTCCACCCAGCGTTCCCCCACGTCTCCCGATAAAAATGATACCTCACTTGTGTGGGTAGGCCTAGCACCAGCGACAGGGAACGTCCAAAAGCGCAACGTGGACACATCAAAATTTTTTAAAGAAAACAGAGGTGTTTTTTGCAAAGTGCCTACCTGTAGATTTTGGCCTGTAGCTCAGCCGGCACCTAGGGAAACCTTCCAAACCTGTGCATTTCTGAAAACTAGAGACCTAGGGGAATCCAAGATGGGGTGACTTGTGTGGCTCGGACCAGGTTCTGTTACCCAGAATCCTTTGCAAACCTCAAAATTTGGCTAAAAAACACATGTTCCTCACATTTCTGTGGCAGAAAGTTCTGGAATCTGAGAGGAGCTACAAATTTCCTTCCACCCAGCGTTCCCCCACGTCACCCGATAAAAATAATACCTCACTTGTGTGGGTAGTCCTAGCGCCCGCAACAGGAAACGCCCCAAAGTGCAACGTGGACACATCCAAATTTTTGAAAGAAAACAGAGGTGTTTTTTGCAAAGTGCCTTCCTGTAGATTTTGGCCTCTAGCTCAGCCGCCACCTGGGGAAACCTACCAAACCTGTGAATTTCTGAAAACTAGAGACCATGGGGAATCCAAGATGGGGTGACTTGTGTGGCTCGGACCAGGTTCTGTTACCCAGAATCCTTTGCAAACCTCAAAATTTGGCTAAAAAACACATGTTCCTCACATTTCTGTGGCAGAAAGTTCTGGAATCTGAGAGGAGCCACAAATTTCCTTCCACCCAGCGTTCCCCCAAGTCTCCCGATAAAAATGATATCTCACTTGTGTGGGTAGGCCTAGCGCCCGCGACAGGAAACACCCCCAAAGCGCAACGTGGACACATCCACATTTTTGAAAGAAAACAGAGGTGTTTTTTGCAAAGTGCCTACCTGTAGATTTTGGCCTGTAGCTCAGCCGGCACCTACGGAAACCTACCAAACCTGTGCATTTCTGAAAACTAGAGACCATGGGGAATCCAGGATGGGGTGACTTGTGTGGCTCGGACCAGGTTCTGTTACCCAGAATCCTTTGCAAACCTCAAAATTTGGCTAAAAAAACAAATGTTCCTCACATTTCTGTGGCAGAAAGTTCTGGAATCTGAGAGGAGCTACAAATTTCCTTCCACCCAGCGTTCCCCCACGTCACCCGATAAAAATAATACCTCACTTGTGTGGGTAGTCCTAGCGCCCGCAACAGGAAACGCCCCAAAGTGCAACGTGGACACATAAAAATTTTTGAAAGAAAACAGAGGTGTTTTTTGCAAAGTGCCTTCCTGTAGATTTTGGCCTCTAGCTCAGTCGCCACCTGGGGAAACCTACCAAACCTGTGAATTTCTGAAAACTAGAGACCATGGGGAATCCAAGATGGGGTGACTTGTGTGGCTCGGACCAGGTTCTGTTACCCAGAATCCTTTGCAAACCTCAAAATTTGGCTAAAAAAACACATGTTCCTAACATTTCTGTGGCAGAAAGTTCTGGAATCTGAGAGGAACCACAAATGTCCTTCCACCCAGCGTTCCCCCACGTCTCCCGATAAAAATGATACCTCACTTGTGTGGGTAGGCCTAGCGCCCGCGACAGGGAACGCCCAAAAGCGCAACGTGGACACATCCAAATTTTTGAAAGAAAACAGAGGTGTTTTTTGCAAAGTGCCTTCCTGTAGATTTTGGCCTGTAGCTCAGCCGGCACCTAGGGAAACCTACCAAACCTGTACATTTCTGAAAACTAGAGACCATAAGGAATCCAAGATGGGGTGACTTGTGTGGCTCGGACCAGGTTCTGTTACCCAGAATCCTTTGCAAACCTCAAAATTTGGCTAAAAAACACATGTTCCTCACATTTCTGTGGCAGAAAGTTCTGGAATCTGAGAGGAACCACAAATTTCCTTCCACCCAGCGTTCCCCCACGTCTCCCGATAAAAATGATACCTCACTTGTGTGGGTAGGCCTAGCGCCAGCGACAGGGAACGTCCAAAAGCGCAACGTGGACACATCAAAATTTTTTAAAGAAAACAGAGGTGTTTTTTGCAAAGTGCCTACCTGTAGATTTTGGCCTGTAGCTCAGCCGGCACCTAGGGAAACCTTCCAAACCTGTGCATTTCTGAAAACTAGAGACCTAGGGGAATCCAAGATGGGGTGACTTGTGTGGCTCGGACCAGGTTCTGTTACCCAGAATCCTTTGCAAACCTCAAAATTTGGCTAAAAAACACATGTTCCTCACATTTCTGTGGCAGAAAGTTCTGGAATCTGAGAGGAGCTACAAATTTCCTTCCACCCAGCGTTCCCCCACGTCACCCGATAAAAATAATACCTCACTTGTGTGGGTAGTCCTAGCGCCCGCAACAGGAAACGCCCCAAAGTGCAACGTGGACACATCCAAATTTTTGAAAGAAAACAGAGGTGTTTTTTGCAAAGTGCCTTCCTGTAGATTTTGGCCTCTAGCTCAGCCGCCACCTGGGGAAACCTACCAAACCTGTGAATTTCTGAAAACTAGAGACCATGGGGAATCCAAGATGGGGTGACTTGTGTGGCTCGGACCAGGTTCTGTTACCCAGAATCCTTTGCAAACCTCAAAATTTGGCTAAAAAAACACATGTTCCTAACATTTCTGTGGCAGAAAGTTCTGGAATCTGAGAGGAACCACAAATGTCCTTCCACCCAGCGTTCACCCACGTCTCCCGATAAAAATGATACCTCACTTGTGTGGGTAGGCCTAGCGCCCGCGACAGGGTACGCCCAAAAGCGCAACGTGGACACATCCAAATTTTTGAAAGAAAACAGAGGTGTTTTTTGCAAAGTGCCTTCCTGTAGATTTTGGCCTGTAGCTCAGCCGGCACCTAGGGAAACCTACCAAACCTGTGCATTTCTGAAAACTAGAGACCATAAGGAATCCAAGATGGGGTGACTTGTGTGGCTCGGACCAGGTTCTGTTACCCAGAATCCTTTGCAAACCTCAAAATTTGGCTAAAAAACACATGTTCCTCACATTTCTGTGGCAGAAAGTTCTGGAATCTGAGAGGAACCACAAATTTCCTTCCACCCAGCGTTCCCCCACATCTCCCTATAAAAATTATACCTCACTTGTGTGGGTAGGCCTAGCGCCCGCGACAGGGAACGGCCAAAAGCGCAACGTGGACACATCAACATTTTTGAAAGAAAACAGAGGTGTTTTTTGCAAAGTGCCTACCTGTAGATTTTGGCCTGTAGCTCAGCCGGCACCTAGGGAAACCTTCCAAACCTGTGCATTTCTGAAAACTAGAGACCTAGGGGAATCCAAGATGGGGTGACTTGTGTGGCTCGGACCAGGTTCTGTTACCCAGAATCCTTTGTAAACCTCAAAATTTGGCTAAAAAACACATGTTCCTCACATTTCTGTGGCAGAAAGTTCTGGAATCTGAGAGGAGCCACAAATTTCCTTCCACCCAGCGTTCCCCCACGTCTCCCGATAAAAATGATATCTCACTTGTGTGGGTAGGCCTAGCGCCCGCGACAGGAAACACCCCCAAAGCGCAACGTGGACACATCCACATTTTTGAAAGAAAACAGAGGTGTTTTTTGCAAAGTGCCTACCTGTAGATTTTGGCCTGTAGCTCAGCCGGCACCTAGGGAAACCTACCAAACCTGTGCATTTCTGAAAACTAGAGACCTAGGGGAATCTAAGATGGGGTGACTTGTGTGGCTCGGACCAGGTTCTGTTACCCAGAATCTTTGCAAACCTCAAAATTTGGCTAAAAAACACATGTTCCTCACATTTCTGTGGCAGAAAGTTCTGGAATCTGAGAGGAGCCACAAATTTCCTTCCACGCAGCGTTCCCCCACGTCACCCGATAAAAATGATACCTCACTTGTGTGGGTAGGCCTAGCGCCCACAACAGGAAACGCCCCAAAGCGCAACGTGGACACATAAAAATTTTTGAAAGAAAACAGAGGTGTTTTTTGCAAAGTGCCTACCTGTAGATTTTGGCCTGTAGCTCAGACGGCACCTAGGGAAACCTACCAAACCTGTGCATTTATGAAAACTAGAGACCTAGGGGAATCCAAGATGGGGTGACTTGTGTGGCTCGGACCAGGGTCTGTTACCTAGAATCCTTTGCAAACCTCAAAATTTGGCTAAAAAAACACATGTTCCTCACATTTCTGTGGCAGAAAGTTCTGGAATCTGGGAGGAGCCACAAATTTCCTTCCACGCAGCGTTCCCCCACGTCTCCCAATAAAAATGATACCTCACTTGTGTGGGTAGTCCTAGCGCCCGCAACAGGAAACGCCCCAAAGTGCAACGTGGACACATCCAAATTTTTGAAAGAAAACAGAGGTGTTTTTTGCAAAGTGCCTTCCTGTAGATTTTGGCCTCTAGCTCAGCCGCCACCTGGGGAAACCTACCAAACCTGTGAATTTCTGAAAACTAGAGACCATGGGGAATCCAAGATGGGGTGACTTGTGTGGCTCGGACCAGGTTCTGTTACCCAGAATCCTTTGCAAATCTCAAAATTTGGCTAAAAAAACACATGTTCCTAACATTTCTGTGGCAGAAAGGTCTGGAATCTGAGAGGAACCACAAATGTCCTTCCACCCAGCGTTCCCCCACGTCTCCCGATAAAAATGATACCTCACTTGTGTGGGTAGGCCTAGCGCCCGCGACAGGGAACGCCCAAAAGCGCAACGTGGACACATCCAAATTTTTGAAAGAAAACAGAGGTGTTTTTTGCAAAGTGCCTTCCTGTAGATTTTGGCCTGTAGCTCAGCCGGCACCTAGGGAAACCTACCAAACCTGTGCATTTCTGAAAACTAGAGACCATAAGGAATCCAAGATGGGGTGACTTGTGTGGCTCGGACCAGTTTCTGTTACCCAGAATCCTTTGCAAACCTCAAAATTTGGCTAAAAAACACATGTTCCTCACATTTCTGTGGCAGAAAGTTCTGGAATCTGAGAGGAACCACAAATTTCCTTCCACCCAGCGTTCCCCCACGTCTCCCGATAAAAATGATACCTCACTTGTGTGGGTAGGCCTAGCGCCCGCGACAGGGAACGCCCAAAAGCGCAACGTGGACACATCAACATTTTTTAAAGAAAACAGAGGTGTTTTTTGCAAAGTGCCTACCTGTAGATTTTGGCCTGTAGCTCAGCCGGCACCTAGGGAAACCTTCCAAACCTGTGCATTTCTGAAAACTAGAGACCTAGGGGAATCCAAGATGGGGTGACTTGTGTGGCTCGGACCAGGTTCTGTTACCCAGAATCCTTTGCAAACCTCAAAATTTGGCTAAAAAACACATGTTCCTCACATTTCTGTGGCAGAAAGTTCTGGAATCTGAGAGGAGCCACAAATTTCCTTCCACCCAGCGTTCCCCCAAGTCTCCCGATAAAAATGATATCTCACTTGTGTGGGTAGGCCTAGCGCCCGCGACAGGAAACACCCCCAAAGCGCAACGTGGACACATCCACATTTTTGAAAGAAAACAGAGGTGTTTTTTGCAAAGTGCCTACCTGTAGATTTTGGCCTGTAGCTCAGCCGGCACCTACGGAAACCTACCAAACCTGTGCATTTCTGAAAACTAGAGACCATGGGGAATCCAGGATGGGGTGACTTGTGTGGCTCGGACCAGGTTCTGTTACCCAGAATCCTTTGCAAACCTCAAAATTTGGCTAAAAAAACAAATGTTCCTCACATTTCTGTGGCAGAAAGTTCTGGAATCTGAGAGGAGCTTCAAATTTCCTTCCACCCAGCGTTCCCCCACGTCACCCGATAAAAATAATACCTCACTTGTGTGGGTAGTCCTAGCGCCCGCAACAGGAAACGCCCCAAAGTGCAACGTGGACACATCCAAATTTTTGAAAGAAAACAGAGGTGTTTTTTGCAAAGTGCCTAACTGTAGATTTTGGCCTGTTGCTCAGCCGCCACCTGGGGAAACCTACCAAACCTGCGAATTTCTGAAAACTAGAGACCATGGGGAATCCAAGATGGGGTGACTTGTGTGGCTCGGACCAGGTTCTGTTACCCAGAATCCTTTGCAAACCTCAAAATTTGGCTAAAAAAACACATGTTCCTAACATTTCTGTGGCAGAAAGTTCTGGAATCTGAGAGGAACCACAAATGTCCTTCCACCCAGCGTTCCCCCACGTCTCCCGATAAAAATGATACCTCACTTGTGTGGGTAGGCCTAGCGCCCGCGACAGGGAACGCTCAAAAGCGCAACGTGGACACATCCAAATTTTTGAAAGAAAACAGAGGTGTTTTTTGCAAAATGCCTTCCTGTAGATTTTGGCCTGTAGCTCAGCCGGCACCTAGGGAAACCTACCAAACCTGTGCATTTCTGAAAACTAGAGACCATAAGGAATCCAAGATGGGGTGACTTGTGTGGCTCGGACCAGGTTCTGTTACCCAGAATCCTTTGCAAACCTCAAAATTTGGCTAAAAAACACATGTTCCTCACATTTCTGTGGCAGAAAGTTCTGGAATCTGAGAGGAACCACAAATTTCCTTCCACCCAGCGTTCCCCCACATCTCCCTATAAAAATGATACCTCACTTGTGTGGGTAGGCCTAGCGCCCGCGACAGGGAACGGCCAAAAGCGCAACGTGGACACATCAACATTTTTGAAAGAAAACAGAGGTGTTTTTTGCAAAGTGCCTACCTGTAGATTTTGGCCTGTAGCTCAGCCGGCACCTAGGGAAACCTTCCAAACCTGTGCATTTCTGAAAACTAGAGACCTAGGGGAATCCAAGATGGGGTGACTTGTGTGGCTCGGACCAGGTTCTGTTACCCAGAATCCTTTGTAAACCTCAAAATTTGGCTAAAAAACACATGTTCCTCACATTTCTGTGGCAGAAAGTTCTGGAATCTGAGAGGAGCCACAAATTTCCTTCCACCCAGCGTTCCCCCACGTCTCCCGATAAAAATGAAATCTCACTTGTGTGGGTAGGCCTAGCGCCCGCGACAGGAAACACCCCCAAAGCGCAAAGTGGACACATCCACATTTTTGAAAGAAAACAGAGGTGTTTTTTGCAAAGTGCCTACCTGTAGATTTTGGCCTGTAGCTCAGCCGGCACCTAGGGAAACCTACCAAACCTGTGCATTTATGAAAACTAGAGACCTAGGGGAATCCAAGATGGGGTGACTTGTGTGGCTCGGACCAGGTTCTGTTACCTAGAATCCTTTGCAAACCTCAAAATTTGGCTAAAAAAACACATGTTCCTCACATTTCTGTGGCAGAAAGTTCTGGAATCTGAGAGGAGCCACAAATTTCCTTCCACCCAGCGTTCCCCCACGTCACCAGATAAAAATAATACCTCACTTGTGTGGGTAGGCCTAGCGCCCGCGACAGGAAACGCCCCAAAGCGCAACGTGGACACATCCAAATTTTTGAAAGAAAACAGTGGTGTTTTTTGCAAAGTGCTTACCTGTAGATTTTGGCCACTAGCTCAGCCGCCACCTAGGGAAACCTACCAAACCTGTGCATTTCTGAAAACTAGAGACCTAGGGGAACCCAGGATGGGGTGACTTGTGTGGCTCAGACCAGGTTCTGTTACCCAGAATCCTTTGCAAACCTCAAAATTTGGCTAAAAAAACACATGTTCCTCACATTTCTGTGGCAGAAAGTTCTGGAATCTGAGAGGAGCCACAAATTTCCTTCCACCCAGCGTTCCCCCACGTCTCCCGATAAAAATGATACCTCACTTGTGTGGGTAAGCCTAGCGCCCACAACAGGAAACGCCCCAAAGCGCAACGTGGACACATCAAAATTTTTGAAAGAAAACAGAGGTGTTTTTTGCAAAGTGCCTACCTGTAGATTTTGGCCTGTAGCTCAGCCGGCACCTAGGGAAACCTACCAAACCTGTGCATTTATGAAAACTAGAGACCTAGGGGAATCCAAGATGGGGTGACTTGTGTGGCTCGGACCAGGTTCTGTTACCCAGAATCCTTTGCAAACCTCAAAATTTGGCTAAAAAAACACATGTTCCTCACATTTCTGTGGCAGAAAGTTCTGGAATCTGGGAGGAGCCACAAATTTCCTTCCAAGCAGCGTTCCCCCACGTCTCCCAATAAAAATGATACCTCACTTGTGTGGGTAGTCCTAGCGCCCGCAACAGGAAACGCCCCAACGCGCAACGTGGACACATCCAAATTTCTGAAAGAAAACAGAGGTGTTTTTTGCAAAGTGTCTACCTGTAGATTTTGGCCTCTAGCTCAGCCGGCACCTAGGGAAACCTTCCAATCCTGTGCATTTCTGAAAACTAGAGACCTAGGGGAATCCAAGATGGGGTGACTTGTGTGGCTCGGACCAGGTTCTGTTACCCAGAATCCTTTGCAAACCTCAAAATTTGACTAAAAAACACATGTTCCTCACATTTCTGTGGCAGAAAGTTCTGGAATCTGAGAGGAGCCACAAATTTCCATCCACCCAGCGTTCCCCCACGTCACCCGATAAAAATAATACCTCACTTGTGTGGGTAGTCCTAGCGCCCGCAACAGGAAACGCCCCAAAGTGCAACGTGGACACATCAAAATTTTTGGAAGAAAACAGAGGTGTTTTTTGCAAAGTGCCTTCCTGTAGATTTTGGCCTCTAGCTCAGCCGCCACCTGGGGAAACCTACCAAACCTGTGAATTTCTGAAAACTAGAGACCATGGGGAATCCAAGATGGGGTGACTTGTGTGGCTCGGACCAGGTTCTGTTACCCAGAATCCTTTGCAAACCTCAAAATTTGGCTAAAAAAACACATGTTCCTAACATTTCTGTGGCAGAAAGTTCTGGAATCTGAGAGGAACCACAAATGTCCTTCCACCCAGCGTTCCCCCACGTCTCCCGATAAAAATGATACCTCACTTGTGTGGGTAGGCCTAGCGCCCGCGACAGGGAACGCCCAAAAGCGCAACGTGGACACATCCAAATTTTTGAAAGAAAACAGAGGTGTTTTTTGCAAAATGCCTGCCTGTAGATTTTGGCCTGTAGCTCAGCCGGCACCTAGGGAAACCTTCCAAACCTGTGCATTTCTGAAAACTAGAGACCTAGGGGAATCCAAGATGGGGTGACTTGTGTGGCTCGGACCAGGTTCTGTTACCCAGAATCCTTTGCAAACCTCAAAATTTGGCTAAAAAACACATGTTCCTCACATTTCTGTGGCAGAAAGTTCTGGAATCTGAGAGGAGCCACAAATTACCTTCCACCCAGCGTTCCCCCAAGTCTCCCGATAAAAATGATATCTCACTTGTGTGGGTAGGCCTAGCGCCCGCGACAGGAAACACCCCCAAAGCGCAACGTGGACACATCCACATTTTTGAAAGAAAACAGAGGTGTTTTTTGCAAAGTGCCTACCTGTAGATTTTGGCCTGTAGCTCAGCCGGCACCTACGGAAACCTACCAAACCTGTGTATTTCTGAAAACTAGAGACCATGGGGAATCCAGGATGGGGTGACTTGTGTGGCTCGGACCAGGTTCTGTTACCCAGAATCCTTTGCAAACCTCAAAATTTGGCTAAAAAAACAAATGTTCCTCACATTTCTGTGGCAGAAAGTTCTGGAATCTGAGAGGAGCTACAAATTTCCTTCCACCCAGCATTCCCCCACGTCACCCGATAAAAATAATACCTCACTTGTGTGGGTAGTCCTAGCGCCCGCAACAGGAAACGCCCCAAAGTACAACGTGGACACATCCAAATTTTTGAAAGAAAACAGAGGTGTTTTTTGCAAAGTGCCTTCCTGTAGATTTTGGCCTGTAGCTCAGCCGCCACCTGGGGAAACCTACCAAACCTGTGAATTTCTGAAAACTAGAGACCATGGGGAATCCAAGATGGGGTGACTTGTGTGGCTCGGACCAGGTTCTGTTACCCAGAATCCTTTGCAAACCTCAAAATTTGGCTAAAAAAATACATGTTCCTAACATTTCTGTGGCAGAAAGTTCTGGAATCTGAGAGGAACCACAAATGTCCTTCCACCCAGCGTTCCCCCACGTCTCCCGATAAAAATGATACCTCACTTGTGTGGGTAGGCCTAGCGCCCGCGACAGGGAACGCTCAAAAGCGCAACGTGGACACATCCAAATTTTTGAAAGAAAACAGAGGTGTTTTTTGCAAAATGCCTTCCTGTAGATTTTGGCCTGTAGCTCAGCCGGCACCTAGGGAAACCTACCAAACCTGTGCATTTCTGAAAACTAGAGACCATAAGGAATCCAAGATGGGGTGACTTGTGTGGCTCGGACCAGGTTCTGTTACCCAGAATCCTTTGCAAACCTCAAAATTTGGCTAAAAAACACATGTTCCTCACATTTCTGTGGCAGAAAGTTCTGGAATCTGAGAGGAACCACAAATTTCCTTCCACCCAGCGTTCCCCCACATCTCCCTATAAAAATTATACCTCACTTGTGTGGGTAGGCCTAGCGCCCGCGACAGGGAACGGCCAAAAGCGCAACGTGGACACATCAACATTTTTGAAAGAAAACAGAGGTGTTTTTTGCAAAGTGCCTACCTGTAGATTTTGGCCTGTAGCTCAGCCGGCACCTAGGGAAACCTTCCAAACCTGTGCATTTCTGAAAACTAGAGACCTAGGGGAATCCAAGATGGGGTGACTTGTGTGGCTCGGACCAGGTTCTGTTACCCAGAATCCTTTGTAAACCTCAAAATTTGGCTAAAAAACACATGTTCCTCACATTTCTGTGGCAGAAAGTTCTGGAATCTGAGAGGAGCAACAAATTTCCTTCCACCCAGCGTTCCCCCACGTCTCCCGATAAAAATGAAATCTCACTTGTGTGGGTAGGCCTAGCGCCCGCGACAGGAAACACCCCCAAAGCGCAACGTGGACACATCCACATTTTTGAAAGAAAACAGAGGTGTTTTTTGCAAAGTGCCTTCCTGTAGATTTTGGCCTGTAGCTCAGCCGGCACCTAGGGAAACCTACCAAACCTGTGCATTTCTGAAAACTAGAGACCTAGGGGAATCCAAGATGGGGTGACTTGTGTGGCTCGGACCAGGTTCTGTTACCTAGAATCCTTTGCAAACCTCAAAATTTGGCTAAAAAAACACATGTTCCTCACATTTCTGTGGCAGAAAGTTCTGGAATCTGAGAGGAGCCACAAATTTCCTTCCACCCAGCGTTCCCCCACGTCACCAGATAAAAATAATACCTCACTTGTGTGGGTAGGCCTAGCGCCCGCGACAGGAAACGCCCCAAAGCGCAACGTGGACACATCCAAATTTTTGAAAGAAAACAGTGGTGTTTTTTGCAAAGTGCTTACCTGTAGATTTTGGCCACTAGCTCAGCCGCCACCTAGGGAAACCTACCAAACCTGTGCATTTCTGAAAACTAGAGACCTAGGGGAACCCAGGATGGGGTGACTTGTGTGGCTCAGACCAGGTTCTGTTACCCAGAATCCTTTGCAAACCTCAAAATTTGGCTAAAAAAACACATGTTCCTCACATTTCTGTGGCAGAAAGTTCTGGAATCTGAGAGGAGCCACAAATTTCCTTCCACCCAGCGTTCCCCCACGTCTCCCGATAAAAATGATACCTCACTTGTGTGGGTAAGCCTAGCGCCCACAACAGGAAACGCCCCAAAGCGCAACGTGGACACATCAAAATTTTTGAAAGAAAACAGAGGTGTTTTTTGCAAAGTGCCTACCTGTAGATTTTGGCCTGTAGCTCAGCCGGCACCTAGGGAAACCTACCAAACCTGTGCATTTATGAAAACTAGAGACCTAGGGGAATCCAAGATGGGGTGACTTGTGTGGCTCGGACCAGGTTCTGTTACCCAGAATCCTTTGCAAACCTCAAAATTTGGCTAAAAAAACACATGTTCCTCATATTTCTGTGGCAGAAAGTTCTGGAATCTGGGAGGAGCCACAAATTTCCTTCCAAGCAGCGTTCCCCCACGTCTCCCAATAAAAATGATACCTCACTTGTGTGGGTAGTCCTAGCGCCCGCAACAGGAAACGCCCCAACGCGCAACGTGGACACATCCAAATTTCTGAAAGAAAACAGAGGTGTTTTTTGCAAAGTGTCTACCTGTAGATTTTGGCCTCTAGCTCAGCCGGCACCTAGGGAAACCTTCCAATCCTGTGCATTTCTGAAAACTAGAGACCTAGGGGAATCCAAGATGGGGTGACTTGTGTGGCTCGGACCAGGTTCTGTTACCCAGAATCCTTTGCAAACCTCAAAATTTGGCTAAAAAACACATGTTCCTCACATTTCTGTGGCAGAAAGTTCTGGAATCTGAGAGGAGCCACAAATTTCCTTCCACCCAGCGTTCCCCCACGTCACCCGATAAAAATAATACCTCACTTGTGTGGGTAGTCCTAGCGCCCGCAACAGGAAACGCCCCAAAGTGCAACGTGGACACATCAAAATTTTTGGAAGAAAACAGAGGTGTTTTTTGCAAAGTGCCTTCCTGTAGATTTTGGCCTCTAGCTCAGCCGCCACCTGGGGAAACCTACCAAACCTGTGAATTTCTGAAAACTAGAGACCATGGGGAATCCAAGATGGGGTGACTTGTGTGGCTCGGACCAGGTTCTGTTACCCAGAATCCTTTGCAAACCTCAAAATTTGGCTAAAAAAAACACATGTTCCTAACATTTCTGTGGCAGAAAGTTCTGGAATCTGAGAGGAACCACAAATGTCCTTCCACCCAGCGTTCCCCCACGTCTCCCGATAAAAATGATACCTCACTTGTGTGGGTAGGCCTAGCGCCCGCGACAGGGAACGCCCAAAAGCGCAACGTGGACACATCCAAATTTTTGAAAGAAAACAGAGGTGTTTTTTGCAAAGTGCCTTCCTGTAGATTTTGGCCTGTAGCTCAGCCGGCACCTAGGGAAACCTACCAAACCTGTACATTTCTGAAAACTAGAGACCATAAGGAATCCAAGATGGGGTGACTTGTGTGGCTCGGACCAGGTTCTGTTACCCAGAATCCTTTGCAAACCTCAAAATTTGGCTAAAAAACACATGTTCCTCACATTTCTGTGGCAGAAAGTTCTGGAATCTGAGAGGAACCACAAATTTCCTTCCACCCAGCGTTCCCCCACGTCTCCCGATAAAAATGATACCTCACTTGTGTGGGTAGGCCTAGCGCCCGCGACAGGGAATGCCCAAAAGCGCAACGTGGACACATCAATATGTTTTAAAGAAAACAGAGGTGTTTTTTGCAAAGTGCCTACCTGTAGATTTTGGCCTGTAGCTCAGCCGGCACCTAGGGAAACCTTCCAAACCTGTGCATTTCTGAAAACTAGAGACCTAGGGGAATCCAAGATGGGTGACTTGTGTGGCTCGGACCAGGTTCTGTTATCCAGAATCCTTTGCAAACCTCAAAATTTGGCTAAAAAACACATGTTCCTCACATTTCTGTGGCAGAAAGTTCTGGAATCTGGGAGGAGCCACAAATTTCCTTCCACGCAGCGTTCCCCCACGTCTCCCAATAAAAATGATACCTCACTTGTGTGGGTAGTCCTAGCGCCCGCAACAGGAAACGCCCCAAAGTGCAACGTGGACACATCCAAATTTTTGAAAGAAAACAGAGGTGTTTTTTGCAAAGTGCCTTCCTGTAGATTTTAGCCTCTAGCTCAGCCGCCACCTGGGGAAACCTACCAAACCTGTGAATTTCTGAAAACTAGAGACCATGGGGAATCCAAGATGGGGTGACATGTGTGGCTCGGACCAGGTTCTGTTACCCAGAATCCTTTGCAAACCTCAAAATTTGGCTAAAAAAACACATGTTCCTAACATTTCTGTGGCAGAAAGTTCTGGAATCTGAGAGGAACCACAAATGTCCTTCCACGCAGCGTTCCCCCACGTCACCCGATAAAAATGATACCTCACTTGTGTGGGTAGGCCTAGCGCCCACAACAGGAAACGCCCCAAAGCGCAACGTGGACACATCAAAATTTTTGAAAGAAAACAGAGGTGTTTTTTGCAAAGTGCCTACCTGTAGATTTTGGCCTGTAGCTCAGACGGCACCTAGGGAAACCTACCAAACCTGTGCATTTATGAAAACTAGAGACCTAGGGGAATCCAAGATGGGGTGACTTGTGTGGCTCGGACCAGGGTCTGTTACCTAGAATCCTTTGCAAACCTCAAAATTTGGCTAAAAAAACACATGTTCCTCACATTTCTGTGGCAGAAAGTTCTGGAATCTGGGAGGAGCCACAAATTTCCTTTCACGCAGCGTTCCCCCACGTCTCCCAATAAAAATGATACCTCACTTGTGTGGGTAGTCCTAGCGCCCGCAACAGGAAACGCCCCAAAGTGCAACGTGGACACATCCAAATTTTTGAAAGAAAACAGAGGTGTTTTTTTGCAAAGTGCCTTCCTGTAGATTTTGGCTTCTAGCTCAGCCGCCACCTGGGGAAACCTACCAAACCTGTGAATTTCTGAAAACTAGAGACCATGGGGAATCCAAGATGGGGTGACTTGTGTGGCTCGGACCAGGTTCTGTTACCCAGAATCCTTTGCAAACCTCAAAATTTGGCTAAAAAAACACATGTTCCTAACATTTCTGTGGCAGAAAGTTCTGGAATCTGAGAGGAACCACAAATGTCCTTCCACCCAGCGTTCCCCCACGTCTCCCGATAAAAATGATACCTCACTTGTGTGGGTAGGCCTTTCGCCCGCGACAGGGAACGCCCAAAAGCGCAACGTGGACACATCCAAATTTTTTAAAGAAAACAGAGGTGTTTTTTGCAAAGTGCCTTCCTGTAGATTTTGGCCTGTAGCTCAGCCGGCACCTAGGGAAACCTACCAAACCTGTGCATTTCTGAAAACTAGAGACCATAAGGAATCCAAGATGGGGTGACTTGTGTGGCTCGGACCAGGTTCTGTTACCCAGAATCCTTTGCAAACCTCAAAATTTGGCTAAAAAACACATGTTCCTCACATTTCTGTGGCAGAAAGTTCTGGAATCTGAGAGGAACCACAAATTTCCTTCCACCCAGCGTTCCCCCACGTCTCCCGATAAAAATGATACCTCACTTGTGTGGGTAGGCCTAGCGCCCGCGACAGGGAACGCCCAAAAGCGCAACGTGGACACATCAAAATTTTTTAAAGAAAACAGAGGTGTTTTTTGCAAAGTGCCTACCTGTAGATTTTGGCCTGTAGCTCAGCCGGCACCTAGGGAAACCTTCCAAACCTGTGCATTTCTGAAAACTAGAGACCTAGGGGAATCCAAGATGGGGTGACTTGTGTGGCTCGGACCAGGTTCTGTTACCCAGAATCCTTTGCAAACCTCAAAATTTGGCTAAAAAACACATGTTCCTCACATTTCTGTGGCAGAAAGTTCTGGAATCTGAGAGGAGCCACAAATTTCCTTCCACCCAGCGTTCCCCCAAGTCTCCCGATAAAAATGATATCTCACTTGTGTGGGTAGGCCTAGCGCCCGCGACAGGAAGCACCCCCAAAGCGCAACGTGGACACATCCACATTTTTGAAAGAAAACAGAGGTGTTTTTTGCAAAGTGCCTAACTGTAGATTTTGGCCTGTAGCTCAGCCGGCACCTACGGAAACCTACCAAACCTGTGCATTTCTGAAAACTAGAGACCATGGGGAATCCAGGATGGGGTGACTTGTGTGGCTCGGACCAGGTTCTGTTACCCAGAATCCTTTGCAAACCTCAAAATTTGGCTAAAAAAACAAATGTTCCTCACATTTCTGTGGCAGAAAGTTCTGGAATCTGAGAGGAGCTACAAATTTCCTTCCACCCAGCGTTTCCCCACGTCACCCGATAAAAATAATACCTCACTTGTGTGGGTAGTCCTAGCGCCCGCAACAGGAAACGCCCCAAAGTGCAACGTGGACACATCCAAATTTTTGAAAGAAAACAGAGGTGTTTTTTGCAAAGTGCCTTCCTGTAGATTTTGGCCTCTAGCTCAGCCGCCACCTGGGGAAACCTACCAAACCTGTGAATTTCTGAAAACTAGAGACCATGGGGAATCCAAGATGGGGTGACTTGTGTGGCTCGGACCAGGTTCTGTTACCTAGAATCCTTTGCAAACCTCAAAATTTGGCTAAAAAAACACATGTTCCTAACATTTCTGTGGCAGAAAGTTCTGGAATCTGAGAGGAACCACAAATGTCCTTCCACCCAGCGTTCCCCCACGTCTCCCGATAAAAATGATACCTCACTTGTGTGGGTAGGCCTAGCGCCCGCGACAGGGAACGCCCAAAAGCGCAACGTGGACACATCCAAATTTTTGAAAGAAAACAGAGGTGTTTTTTGCAAAGTGCCTTCCTGTAGATTTTGGCCTGTAGCTCAGCCGGCACCTAGGGAAACCTACCAAACCTGTGCATTTCTGAAAACTAGAGACCATAAGGAATCCAAGATGGGGTGACTTGTGTGGCTCGGACCAGGTTCTGTTACCCAGAATCCTTTGCAAACCTCAAAATTTGGCTAAAAAACACATGTTCCTCACATTTCTGTGGCAGAAAATTCTGGAATCTGAGAGGAACCACAAATTTCCTTCCACCCAGCGTTCCCCCACATCTCCCTATAAAAATGATACCTCACTTGTGTGGGTAGGCCTAGCGCCCGCGACAGGGAACGGCCAAAAGCGCAACGTGGACACATCAACATTTTTGAAAGAAAACAGAGGTGTTTTTTGCAAAGTGCCTACCTGTAGATTTTGGCCTGTAGCTCAGCCGGCACCTAGGGAAACCTTCCAAACCTGTGCATTTCTGAAAACTAGAGACCTAGGGGAATCCAAGATGGGGTGACTTGTGTGGCTCGGACCAGGTTCTGTTACCCAGAATCCTTTGTAAACCTCAAAATTTGGCTAAAAAACACATGTTCCTCACATTTCTGTGGCAGAAAGTTCTGGAATCTGAGAGGAGCCACAAATTTCCTTCCACCCAGCGTTCCCCCACGTCTCCCGATAAAAATGATATCTCACTTGTGTGGGTAGGCCTAGCGCCCGCGACAGGAAACACCCCCAAAGCGCAACGTGGACACATCCACATTTTTGAAAGAAAACAGAGGTGTTTTTTGCAAAGTGCCTACCTGTAGATTTTGGCCTGTAGCTCAGCCGGCACCTAGGGAAACCTACCAAACCTGTGCATTTCTGAAAACTAGAGACCTAGGGGAATCCAAGATGGGGTGACTTGTGTGGCTCGGACCAGGTTCTGTTACCTAGAATCCTTTGCAAACCTCAAAATTTGGCTAAAAAAACACATGTTCCTCACATTTCTGTGGCAGAAAGTTCTGGAATCTGAGAGGAGCCACAAATTTCCTTCCACCCAGCGTTCCCCCACGTCACCAGATAAAAATAATACCTCACTTGTGTGGGTAGGCCTAGCGCCCGCGACAGGAAACGCCCCAAAGCGCAACGTGGACACATCCAAATTTTTGAAAGAAAACAGTGGTGTTTTTTGCAAAGTGCTTACCTGTAGATTTTGACCACTAGCTCAGCCGCCACCTAGGGAAACCTACCAAACCTGTGCATTTCTGAAAACTAGAGACCTAGGGGAACCCAGGATGGGGTGACTTGTGTGGCTCGGACCAGGTTCTGTTACCCAGAATCCTTTGCAAACCTCAAAATTTGGCTAAAAAAACACATGTTCCTCACATTTCTGTGGCAGAAAGTTCTGGAATCTGAGAGGAGCCACAAATTTCCTTCCACCCAGCGTTCCCCCACGTCTCCCGATAAAAATGATATCTCACTTGTGTGGGTAAGCCTAGCGCCCACAACAGGAAACGCCCCAAAGCGCAACGTGGACACATCAAAATTTTTGAAAGAAAACAGAGGTGTTTTTTGCAAAGTGCCTACCTGTAGATTTTGGCCTGTAGCTCAGCCGGCACCTAGGGAAACCTACCAAACCTGTGCATTTATGAAAACTAGAGACCATAAGGAATCCAAGATGGGGTGACTTGTGTGGCTCGGACCAGGTTCTGTTACCCAGAATCCTTTGCAAACCTCAAAATTTGGCTAAAAAACACATGTTCCTCACATTTCTGTGGCAGAAAGTTCTGGAATCTGAGAGGAACCACAAATTTCCTTCCACCCAGCGTTCCCCCACGTCTCCCGATAAAAATGATACCTCACTTGTGTGGGTAGGCCTAGCGCCCGCGACAGGGAACGCCCAAAAGCGCAACGTGGACACATCAAAATCTTTTAAAGAAAACAGAGGTGTTTTTTGCAAAGTGCCTACCTGTAGATTTTGGCCTGTAGCTCAGCCGGCACCTAGGGAAACCTTCCAAACCTGTGCATTTCTGAAAACTAGAGACCTAGGGGAATCCAAGATGGGGTGACTTGTGTGGCTCGGACCAGGTTCTGTTACCCAGAATCCTTTGCAAACCTCAAAATTTGGCTAAAAAAACACATGTTCCTCACATTTCTGTGGCAGAAAGTTCTGGAATCTGGGAGGAGCCACAAATTTCCTTCCAAGCAGCGTTCCCCCACGTCTCCCAATAAAAATGATACCTCACTTGTGTGGGTAGTCCTAGCGCCCGCAACAGGAAACGCCCCAACGCGCAACGTGGACACATCCAAATTTTTGAAAGAAAACAGAGGTGTTTTTTGCAAAGTGTCTACCTGTAGATTTTGGCCTCTAGCTCAGCCGGCACCTAGGGAAACCTTCCAATCCTGTGCATTTCTGAAAACTAGATACCTAGGGGAATCCAAGATGGGGTGACTTGTGTGGCTCGGACCAGGTTCTCTTACCCAGAATCCTTTGCAAACCTCAAAATTTGGCTAAAAAACACATGTTCCTCACATGTCTGTGGCAGAAAGTTCTGGAATCTGAGAGGAGCCACAAATTTCCTTCCACCCGGCGTTCCCCCAAGTCTCCCGATAAAAATGATATCTCACTTGTGTGGGTAGGCATAGCGCCCGCGACAGGAAACACCCCCAAAGCGCAACGTGGACACATCCACATTTTTTAAAGAAAACAGAGGTGTTTTTTGCAAAGTGCCTACCTGTAGATTTTGGCCTGTAGCTCAGCCGGCACCTATGGAAACCTACCAAACCTGTGCATTTCTGAAAACTAGAGACCATGGGGAATCCAGGATGGGGTGACTTGTGTGGCTCGGACCAGGTTCTGTTACCCAGAATCCTTTGCAAACCTCAAAATTTGGCTAAAAAAACAAATGTTCCTCACATTTCTGTGGCAGAAAGTTCTGGAATCTGAGAGGAGCTACAAATTTCCTTCCACCCAGCGTTCCCCCACGTCACCCGATAAAAATAATACCTCACTTGTGTGGGTAGGCCTAGCGCCCGCGACAGGAAACACCCCAAAGCGCAACGTGGACACATCCAAATTTTTGAAAGAAAACAGTGGTGTTTTTTGCAAAGTGCTTACCTGTAGATTTTGGCCACTAGCTCAGCCGCCACCTAGGGAAACCTACCAAACCTGTGCATTTCTGAAAACTAGAGACCTAGGGGAACCCAGGATGGGGTGACTTGTGTGGCTCGGACCAGGTTCTGTTACCCAGAATCCTTTGCAAACCTCAAAATGTGGCTAAAAAAACACATGTTCCTCACATTTCTGTGTCAGAAAGTTCTGGAATCTGAGAGGAGCCACAAATGTCCTTCCACCCAGCGTTCCCCCAAGTCTCCCGATAAAAATGATACCTCACTTGTGTGGGTAGGCCTAGCGCCTGCGACAGGGAATGCCCCAAAGCGCAACGTGGACACATCCAAATTTTTGAAAGAAAACAGAGGTGTTTTTTGCAAAGTGCCTACCTGTAGATTTTGGCCTGTAACTCAGCCGGCACCTAGGGAAACCTACCAAACCTGTGCATTTCTGAAAACTAGAGACCTAGGGGAATCCAAGGTGGGGTGACTTGTGTGGCTCGGACCAGGTTCTGTTACCCAGAATCCTTTGCAAACCTCAAAATTTGGCTAAAAAAACACAAGTTCCTCACATTTCTGTGGCAGAAAGTTGTGGAATCTGAGAGGAGCCACAAATTTCCTTCCACCCAGCGTTCCCCCACGTCTCCCGATAAAAATAATACCTCAATTGTGTGGGTAGGCCTAGCGCCCGCGACAGGAAACGCCCCAAATCGCAACGTGGACACATCCAAATTTTTGAAAGAAAACAGAGGTGTTTTTTGCAAAGTGCTTACCTGTAGATTTTGGCCACTAGCTCAGCCGCCACCTAGGGAAACCTACCAAACCTGTGCATTTCTGAAAACTAGAGACCTAGGGGAACCCAGGATGGGGTGACTTGTGTGGCTCGAACCAGGTTCTGTTACCCAGAATCCTTTGCAAACCTCAAAATTTGGCTAAAAAACACATGTTCCTCAAATTTCTGTGGCAGAAAGTTCTGGAATCTGAGAGGAGCCACGATTTTCCTTCCACCCAGCGTTCCCCCAAGTCTCCCGATAAAAATGATACCTCACTTGTGTGGGTAGGCCTAGCGCCCGCGACAGGGAATGCCCCAAAGCGCAACGTGGACACATCCAAATTTTTGAAAGAAAACAGAGGTGTTTTTTGCAAAGTGCCTACCTGTAGATTTTGGCCTGTAGCTCAGCCGGCACCTAGGGAAACCTTCCAAACCTGTGCATTTCTGAAAACTAGAGACCTAGGGGAATCCAAGATGGGGTGACTTGTGTGGCTCCGACCAGGTTCTGTTACCCAGAATCCTTTGCAAACCTCAAAATTTGGCTAAAAAACACATGTTCCTCACATTTCTGTGGCAGAAAGTTCTGGAATCTGAGAGGAGCCACAAATTTCCTTCCACCCAGCGTTCCCCCAAGTATCCCGATAAAAATGATACCTCACTTGTGTGGGTAGGCCTAGCGCCCGCGACAGGAAACACCCCCAAAGCGCAACGTGGACACATCCAAATTTTTGAAAGAAAACAGAGGTGTTTTTTGCAAAGTGCCTACCTGTAGATTTTGTCCTGTAGCTCAGCCGGCACCTAGGGAAACCTACCAAACCTGTGCATTTCTGAAAACTAGAGACCTAGGGGAATCCAAGATGGGGTGACTTGTGTGGCTCGGACCAGGTTCTGTTACCTAGAATCCTTTGCAAACCTCAAAATTTGGCAAAAAAAACACATGTTCCTCACATTTCTGTGGCAGAAAGTTCTGGAATCTGAGAGGAGCCACAAATTTCCTTCCACCCAGCGCTCCCCCACGTCACCCAATAAAAATAATACCTCACTTGTGTGGGTAGGCCTAGCGCCCGCGACAGGAAGCGCCCCAAAGCGCAGCGTGGACACATCCAAATTTTTGAAAGAAAACAGTGGTGTTTTTTGCAAAGTGCTTACCTGTAGATTTTGGCCACTAGCTCAGCCGCCACCTAGGGAAACCTACCAAACCTGTGCATTTCTGAAAACTAGAGACCTAGGGGAACCCAGGATGGGGTGACTTGTGTGGCTCGGACCAGGTTCTGTTACCCAGAATCCTTTGCAAACCTCAAAATTTGGCTAAAAAAACACATGTTCCTCACATTTCTGTGGCAGAAAGTTCTGGAATCTGAGAGGAGCCACAAATTTCCTTCCACCCAGCGTTCCCCCACGTCTCCCGATAAAAATTATACCTCACTTGTGTGGGTAGGCCTAGCGCCCACAACAGGAAACGCCCCAAAGCGTAACGTGGACACATCAAAATTTTTGAAAGAAAACAGAGGTGTTTTTTGCAAAGTGCCTACCTGTAGATTTTGGCCTGTAGCTCAGACGGCACCTAGGGAAACCTACCAAACCTGTGCATTTATGAAAACTAGAGACCAAGGGGAATCCAAGATGGGGTGACTTGTGTGGCTCGCACCAGGGTCTGTTACCTAGAATCCTTTGCAAACCTCAAAATTTGGCTAAAAAAACACATGTTCCTCACATTTCTGTGGCAGAAAGTTCTGGAATCTGGGAGGAGCCACAAATTTCCTTCCACGCAGCGTTCCCCCACGTCTCTCGATAAAAATGATACCTCACTTGTGTGGGTAGTCCTAGCGCCCGCAACAGGAAACGCCCCAAAGTGCAACGTGGACACATCCAAATTTTTGAAAGAAAACAGAGGTGTTTTTTGCAAAGTGCCTTCCTGTAGATTTTGGCCTCTAGCTCAGCCGCCACCTGGGGAAACCTACCAAACCTGTGAATTTCTGAAAACTAGAGACCATGGGGAATCCAAGATGGGGTGACTTGTGTGGCTCGGACCAGGTTCTGTTACCCAGAATCCTTTGCAAACCTCAAAATTTGGCTAAAAAACACATGTTCCTCACATTTCTGTGGCAGAAAGTTCTGGAATCTGAGAGGAACCACAAATGTCCTTCCACCCAGGGTTCCCCCACGTCTCCCGATAAAAATGATACCTCACTTGTGTCCGTAGGCCTAGCGCCCGCGACAGGGAACGCCCAAAAGCGCAACGTGGACACATCAATTTTTTTTAAAGAAAACAGAGGTGTTTTTTGCAAAGTGCCTACCTGTAGATTTTGGCCTGTAGCTCAGCCGGCACCTAGGGAAACCTTCCAAACCTGTGCATTTCTGAAAACTAGAGACCTAGGGGAATCCAAGATGGGGTGACTTGTGTGGCTCGGACCAGGTTCTGTTACCCAGAATCCTTTGCAAACCTCAAAATTTGGCTAAAAAACACATGTTCCTCACATTTCTGTGGCAGAAAGTTCTGGAATCTGAGAGGAGCCACAAATTTCCTTCCACCCAGCGTTCCCCCAAGTCTCCCGATAAAAATGATATCTCACTTGTGTGGGTAGGCCTAGCGCCCGCGACAGGAAACACCCCCAAAGCGCAACGTGGACACATCCACATTTTTGAAAGAAAACAGAGGTGTTTTTAGCAAAGTGCCTACCTGTAGATTTTGGCCTGTAGCTCAGCCGGCACCTACGGAAACCTACCAAACCTGTGCATTTCTGAAAACTAGAGACCATGGGGAATCCAGGATGGGGTGACTTGTGTGGCTCGGACCATGTTCTGTTACCCAGAATCCTTTCCAAACCTCAAAATTTGGCTAAAAAAACAAATGTTCCTCACATTTCTGTGGCACAAAGTTCTGGAATCTGAGAGGAGCTACAAATTTCCTTCCACCCAGCGTTCCCCCACATCACCCGATAAAAATAATACCTCACTTGTGTGGGTAGTCCTAGCGCCCGCAACAGGAAACGCCCCAAAGTGCAACGTGGACACATCCAAATTTTTGAAAGAAAACAGAGGTGTTTTTTGCAAAGTGCCTTCCTGTAGATTTTGGCCTCTAGCTCAGCCGCCACCTGGGGAAACCTACCAAACCTGTGAATTTCTGAAAACTAGAGACCATGGGGAATCCAAGATGGGGTGACTTGTGTGGCTCGGACCAGGTTCTGTTACCCAGAATCCTTTGCAAACCTCAAAATTTGGCTAAAAAAACACATGTTCCTAACATTTCTGTGGCAGAAAGTTCTGGAATCTGAGAGGAACCACAAATGTCTTTCCACCCAGCGTTCCCCCACGTCTCCCGATAAAAATGATACCTCACTTGTGTGGGTAGGCCTAGCGCCCGCGACAGGGAACGCCCAAAAGCGCAACGTGGACACATCCAAATTTTTGAAAGAAAACAGAGGTGTTTTTTGCAAAGTGCCTTCCTGTAGATTTTGGCCTGTAGCTCAGCCGGCACCTAGGGAAACCTACCAAACCTGTGCATTTCTGAAAACTAGAGACCATAAGGAATCCAAGATGGGGTGACTTGTGTGGCTCGGACCAGGTTCTGTTACCCAGAATCCTTTGCAAACCTCAAAATTTGGCTAAAAAAACACATGTTCCTAACATTTCTGTGGCAGAAAGTTCTGGAATCTGAGAGGAACCACAAATGTCCTTCCACCCAGCGTTCCCCCACGTCTCCCGATAAAAATGATACCTCACTTGTGTGGGTAGGCCTTTCGCCCGCGACAGGGAACGCCCAAAAGCGCAACGTGGACACATCCAAATTTTTTAAAGAAAACAGAGGTGTTTTTTGCAAAGTGCCTTCCTGTAGATTTTGGCCTGTAGCTCAGCCGGCACCTAGGGAAACCTACCAAACCTGTGCATTTCTGAAAACTAGAGACCATAAGGAATCCAAGATGGGGTGACTTGTGTGGCTCGGACCAGGTTCTGTTACCCAGAATCCTTTGCAAACCTCAAAATTTGGCTAAAAAACACATGTTCCTCACATTTCTGTGGCAGAAAGTTCTGGAATCTGAGAGGAACCACAAATTTCCTTCCACCCAGCGTTCCCCCACGTCTCCCGATAAAAATGATACCTCACTTGTGTGGGTAGGCCTAGCGCCCGCGACAGGGAACGCCCAAAAGCGCAACGTGGACACATCAAAATTTTTTAAAGAAAACAGAGGTGTTTTTTGCAAAGTGCCTACCTGTAGATTTTGGCCTGTAGCTCAGCCGGCACCTAGGGAAACCTTCCAAACCTGTGCATTTCTGAAAACTAGAGACCTAGGGGAATCCAAGATGGGGTGACTTGTGTGGCTCGGACCAGGTTCTGTTACCCAGAATCCTTTGCAAACCTCAAAATTTGGCTAAAAAACACATGTTCCTCACATTTCTGTGGCAGAAAGTTCTGGAATCTGAGAGGAGCCACAAATTTCCTTCCACCCAGCGTTCCCCCAAGTCTCCCGATAAAAATGATATCTCACTTGTGTGGGTAGGCCTAGCGCCCGCGACAGGAAGCACCCCCAAAGCGCAACGTGGACACATCCACATTTTTGAAAGAAAACAGAGGTGTTTTTTGCAAAGTGCCTAACTGTAGATTTTGGCCTGTAGCTCAGCCGGCACCTACGGAAACCTACCAAACCTGTGCATTTCTGAAAACTAGAGACCATGGGGAATCCAGGATGGGGTGACTTGTGTGGCTCGGACCAGGTTCTGTTACCCAGAATCCTTTGCAAACCTCAAAATTTGGCTAAAAAAACAAATGTTCCTCACATTTCTGTGGCAGAAAGTTCTGGAATCTGAGAGGAGCTACAAATTTCCTTCCACCCAGCGTTTCCCCACGTCACCCGATAAAAATAATACCTCACTTGTGTGGGTAGTCCTAGCGCCCGCAACAGGAAACGCCCCAAAGTGCAACGTGGACACATCCAAATTTTTTAAAGAAAACAGAGGTGTTTTTTGCAAAGTGCCTTCCTGTAGATTTTGGCCTCTAGCTCAGCCGCCACCTGGGGAAACCTACCAAACCTGTGAATTTCTGAAAACTAGAGACCATGGGGAATCCAAGATGGGGTGACTTGTGTGGCTCGGACCAGGTTCTGTTACCTAGAATCCTTTGCAAACCTCAAAATTTGGCTAAAAAAACACATGTTCCTAACATTTCTGTGGCAGAAAGTTCTGGAATCTGAGAGGAACCACAAATGTCCTTCCACCCAGCGTTCCCCCACGTCTCCCGATAAAAATGATACCTCACTTGTGTGGGTAGGCCTAGCGCCCGCGACAGGGAACGCCCAAAAGCGCAACGTGGACACATCCAAATTTTTGAAAGAAAACAGAGGTGTTTTTTGCAAAGTGCCTTCCTGTAGATTTTGGCCTGTAGCTCAGCCGGCACCTAGGGAAACCTACCAAACCTGTGCATTTCTGAAAACTAGAGACCATAAGGAATCCAAGATGGGGTGACTTGTGTGGCTCGGACCAGGTTCTGTTACCCAGAATCCTTTGCAAACCTCAAAATTTGGCTAAAAAACACATGTTCCTCACATTTCTGTGGCAGAAAATTCTGGAATCTGAGAGGAACCACAAATTTCCTTCCACCCAGCGTTCCCCCACATCTCCCTATAAAAATGATACCTCACTTGTGTGGGTAGGCCTAGCGCCCGCGACAGGGAACGGCCAAAAGCGCAACGTGGACACATCAACATTTTTGAAAGAAAACAGAGGTGTTTTTTGCAAAGTGCCTACCTGTAGATTTTGGCCTGTAGCTCAGCCGGCACCTAGGGAAACCTTCCAAACCTGTGCATTTCTGAAAACTAGAGACCTAGGGGAATCCAAGATGGGGTGACTTGTGTGGCTCGGACCAGGTTCTGTTACCCAGAATCCTTTGTAAACCTCAAAATTTGGCTAAAAAACACATGTTCCTCACATTTCTGTGGCAGAAAGTTCTGGAATCTGAGAGGAGCCACAAATTTCCTTCCACCCAGCGTTCCCCCACGTCTCCCGATAAAAATGATATCTCACTTGTGTGGGTAGGCCTAGCGCCCGCGACAGGAAACACCCCCAAAGCGCAACGTGGACACATCCACATTTTTGAAAGAAAACAGAGGTGTTTTTTGCAAAGTGCCTACCTGTAGATTTTGGCCTGTAGCTCAGCCGGCACCTAGGGAAACCTACCAAACCTGTGCATTTCTGAAAACTAGAGACCTAGGGGAATCCAAGATGGGGTGACTTGTGTGGCTCGGACCAGGTTCTGTTACCTAGAATCCTTTGCAAACCTCAAAATTTGGCTAAAAAAACACATGTTCCTCACATTTCTGTGGCAGAAAGTTCTGGAATCTGAGAGGAGCCACAAATTTCCTTCCACCCAGCGTTCCCCCACGTCACCAGATAAAAATAATACCTCACTTGTGTGGGTAGGCCTAGCGCCCGCGACAGGAAACGCCCCAAAGCGCAACGTGGACACATCCAAATTTTTGAAAGAAAACAGTGGTGTTTTTTGCAAAGTGCTTACCTGTAGATTTTGACCACTAGCTCAGCCGCCACCTAGGGAAACCTACCAAACCTGTGCATTTCTGAAAACTAGAGACCTAGGGGAACCCAGGATGGGGTGACTTGTGTGGCTCGGACCAGGTTCTGTTACCCAGAATCCTTTGCAAACCTCAAAATTTGGCTAAAAAAACACATGTTCCTCACATTTCTGTGGCAGAAAGTTCTGGAATCTGAGAGGAGCCACAAATTTCCTTCCACCCAGCGTTCCCCCACGTCTCCCGATAAAAATGATATCTCACTTGTGTGGGTAAGCCTAGCGCCCACAACAGGAAACGCCCCAAAGCGCAACGTGGACACATCAAAATTTTTGAAAGAAAACAGAGGTGTTTTTTGCAAAGTGCCTACCTGTAGATTTTGGCCTGTAGCTCAGCCGGCACCTAGGGAAACCTACCAAACCTGTGCATTTATGAAAACTAGAGACCATAAGGAATCCAAGATGGGGTGACTTGTGTGGCTCGGACCAGGTTCTGTTACCCAGAATCCTTTGCAAACCTCAAAATTTGGCTAAAAAACACATGTTCCTCACATTTCTGTGGCAGAAAGTTCTGGAATCTGAGAGGAACCACAAATTTCCTTCCACCCAGCGTTCCCCCACGTCTCCCGATAAAAATGATACCTCACTTGTGTGGGTAGGCCTAGCGCCCGCGACAGGGAACGCCCAAAAGCGCAACGTGGACACATCAAAATCTTTTAAAGAAAACAGAGGTGTTTTTTGCAAAGTGCCTACCTGTAGATTTTGGCCTGTAGCTCAGCCGGCACCTAGGGAAACCTTCCAAACCTGTGCATTTCTGAAAACTAGAGACCTAGGGGAATCCAAGATGGGGTGACTTGTGTGGCTCGGACCAGGTTCTGTTACCCAGAATCCTTTGCAAACCTCAAAATTTGGCTAAAAAAACACATGTTCCTCACATTTCTGTGGCAGAAAGTTCTGGAATCTGGGAGGAGCCACAAATTTCCTTCCAAGCAGCGTTCCCCCACGTCTCCCAATAAAAATGATACCTCACTTGTGTGGGTAGTCCTAGCGCCCGCAACAGGAAACGCCCCAACGCGCAACGTGGACACATCCAAATTTTTGAAAGAAAACAGAGGTGTTTTTTGCAAAGTGTCTACCTGTAGATTTTGGCCTCTAGCTCAGCCGGCACCTAGGGAAACCTTCCAATCCTGTGCATTTCTGAAAACTAGATACCTAGGGGAATCCAAGATGGGGTGACTTGTGTGGCTCGGACCAGGTTCTCTTACCCAGAATCCTTTGCAAACCTCAAAATTTGGCTAAAAAACACATGTTCCTCACATGTCTGTGGCAGAAAGTTCTGGAATCTGAGAGGAGCCACAAATTTCCTTCCACCCGGCGTTCCCCCAAGTCTCCCGATAAAAATGATATCTCACTTGTGTGGGTAGGCATAGCGCCCGCGACAGGAAACACCCCCAAAGCGCAACGTGGACACATCCACATTTTTTAAAGAAAACAGAGGTGTTTTTTGCAAAGTGCCTACCTGTAGATTTTGGCCTGTAGCTCAGCCGGCACCTATGGAAACCTACCAAACCTGTGCATTTCTGAAAACTAGAGACCATGGGGAATCCAGGATGGGGTGACTTGTGTGGCTCGGACCAGGTTCTGTTACCCAGAATCCTTTGCAAACCTCAAAATTTGGCTAAAAAAACAAATGTTCCTCACATTTCTGTGGCAGAAAGTTCTGGAATCTGAGAGGAGCTACAAATTTCCTTCCACCCAGCGTTCCCCCACGTCACCCGATAAAAATAATACCTCACTTGTGTGGGTAGGCCTAGCGCCCGCGACAGGAAACACCCCAAAGCGCAACGTGGACACATCCAAATTTTTGAAAGAAAACAGTGGTGTTTTTTGCAAAGTGCTTACCTGTAGATTTTGGCCACTAGCTCAGCCGCCACCTAGGGAAACCTACCAAACCTGTGCATTTCTGAAAACTAGAGACCTAGGGGAACCCAGGATGGGGTGACTTGTGTGGCTCGGACCAGGTTCTGTTACCCAGAATCCTTTGCAAACCTCAAAATGTGGCTAAAAAAACACATGTTCCTCACATTTCTGTGTCAGAAAGTTCTGGAATCTGAGAGGAGCCACAAATGTCCTTCCACCCAGCGTTCCCCCAAGTCTCCCGATAAAAATGATACCTCACTTGTGTGGGTAGGCCTAGCGCCTGCGACAGGGAATGCCCCAAAGCGCAACGTGGACACATCCAAATTTTTGAAAGAAAACAGAGGTGTTTTTTGCAAAGTGCCTACCTGTAGATTTTGGCCTGTAACTCAGCCGGCACCTAGGGAAACCTACCAAACCTGTGCATTTCTGAAAACTAGAGACCTAGGGGAATCCAAGGTGGGGTGACTTGTGTGGCTCGGACCAGGTTCTGTTACCCAGAATCCTTTGCAAACCTCAAAATTTGGCTAAAAAAACACAAGTTCCTCACATTTCTGTGGCAGAAAGTTGTGGAATCTGAGAGGAGCCACAAATTTCCTTCCACCCAGCGTTCCCCCACGTCTCCCGATAAAAATAATACCTCAATTGTGTGGGTAGGCCTAGCGCCCGCGACAGGAAACGCCCCAAATCGCAACGTGGACACATCCAAATTTTTGAAAGAAAACAGAGGTGTTTTTTGCAAAGTGCTTACCTGTAGATTTTGGCCACTAGCTCAGCCGCCACCTAGGGAAACCTACCAAACCTGTGCATTTCTGAAAACTAGAGACCTAGGGGAACCCAGGATGGGGTGACTTGTGTGGCTCGAACCAGGTTCTGTTACCCAGAATCCTTTGCAAACCTCAAAATTTGGCTAAAAAACACATGTTCCTCAAATTTCTGTGGCAGAAAGTTCTGGAATCTGAGAGGAGCCACGATTTTCCTTCCACCCAGCGTTCCCCCAAGTCTCCCGATAAAAATGATACCTCACTTGTGTGGGTAGGCCTAGCGCCCGCGACAGGGAATGCCCCAAAGCGCAACGTGGACACATCCAAATTTTTGAAAGAAAACAGAGGTGTTTTTTGCAAAGTGCCTACCTGTAGATTTTGGCCTGTAGCTCAGCCGGCACCTAGGGAAACCTTCCAAACCTGTGCATTTCTGAAAACTAGAGACCTAGGGGAATCCAAGATGGGGTGACTTGTGTGGCTCCGACCAGGTTCTGTTACCCAGAATCCTTTGCAAACCTCAAAATTTGGCTAAAAAACACATGTTCCTCACATTTCTGTGGCAGAAAGTTCTGGAATCTGAGAGGAGCCACAAATTTCCTTCCACCCAGCGTTCCCCCAAGTATCCCGATAAAAATGATACCTCACTTGTGTGGGTAGGCCTAGCGCCCGCGACAGGAAACACCCCCAAAGCGCAACGTGGACACATCCAAATTTTTGAAAGAAAACAGAGGTGTTTTTTGCAAAGTGCCTACCTGTAGATTTTGTCCTGTAGCTCAGCCGGCACCTAGGGAAACCTACCAAACCTGTGCATTTCTGAAAACTAGAGACCTAGGGGAATCCAAGATGGGGTGACTTGTGTGGCTCGGACCAGGTTCTGTTACCTAGAATCCTTTGCAAACCTCAAAATTTGGCAAAAAAAACACATGTTCCTCACATTTCTGTGGCAGAAAGTTCTGGAATCTGAGAGGAGCCACAAATTTCCTTCCACCCAGCGCTCCCCCACGTCACCCAATAAAAATAATACCTCACTTGTGTGGGTAGGCCTAGCGCCCGCGACAGGAAGCGCCCCAAAGCGCAGCGTGGACACATCCAAATTTTTGAAAGAAAACAGTGGTGTTTTTTGCAAAGTGCTTACCTGTAGATTTTGGCCACTAGCTCAGCCGCCACCTAGGGAAACCTACCAAACCTGTGCATTTCTGAAAACTAGAGACCTAGGGGAACCCAGGATGGGGTGACTTGTGTGGCTCGGACCAGGTTCTGTTACCCAGAATCCTTTGCAAACCTCAAAATTTGGCTAAAAAAACACATGTTCCTCACATTTCTGTGGCAGAAAGTTCTGGAATCTGAGAGGAGCCACAAATTTCCTTCCACCCAGCGTTCCCCCACGTCTCCCGATAAAAATTATACCTCACTTGTGTGGGTAGGCCTAGCGCCCACAACAGGAAACGCCCCAAAGCGTAACGTGGACACATCAAAATTTTTGAAAGAAAACAGAGGTGTTTTTTGCAAAGTGCCTACCTGTAGATTTTGGCCTGTAGCTCAGACGGCACCTAGGGAAACCTACCAAACCTGTGCATTTATGAAAACTAGAGACCAAGGGGAATCCAAGATGGGGTGACTTGTGTGGCTCGCACCAGGGTCTGTTACCTAGAATCCTTTGCAAACCTCAAAATTTGGCTAAAAAAACACATGTTCCTCACATTTCTGTGGCAGAAAGTTCTGGAATCTGGGAGGAGCCACAAATTTCCTTCCACGCAGCGTTCCCCCACGTCTCTCGATAAAAATGATACCTCACTTGTGTGGGTAGTCCTAGCGCCCGCAACAGGAAACGCCCCAAAGTGCAACGTGGACACATCCAAATTTTTGAAAGAAAACAGAGGTGTTTTTTGCAAAGTGCCTTCCTGTAGATTTTGGCCTCTAGCTCAGCCGCCACCTGGGGAAACCTACCAAACCTGTGAATTTCTGAAAACTAGAGACCATGGGGAATCCAAGATGGGGTGACTTGTGTGGCTCGGACCAGGTTCTGTTACCCAGAATCCTTTGCAAACCTCAAAATTTGGCTAAAAAACACATGTTCCTCACATTTCTGTGGCAGAAAGTTCTGGAATCTGAGAGGAACCACAAATGTCCTTCCACCCAGGGTTCCCCCACGTCTCCCGATAAAAATGATACCTCACTTGTGTCGGTAGGCCTAGCGCCCGCGACAGGGAACGCCCAAAAGCGCAACGTGGACACATCAATTTTTTTTAAAGAAAACAGAGGTGTTTTTTGCAAAGTGCCTACCTGTAGATTTTGGCCTGTAGCTCAGCCGGCACCTAGGGAAACCTTCCAAACCTGTGCATTTCTGAAAACTAGAGACCTAGGGGAATCCAAGATGGGGTGACTTGTGTGGCTCGGACCAGGTTCTGTTACCCAGAATCCTTTGCAAACCTCAAAATTTGGCTAAAAAACACATGTTCCTCACATTTCTGTGGCAGAAAGTTCTGGAATCTGAGAGGAGCCACAAATTTCCTTCACCCAGCGTTCCCCCAAGTCTCCCGATAAAAATGATATCTCACTTGTGTGGGTAGGCCTAGCGCCCGCGACAGGAAACACCCCCAAAGCGCAACGTGGACACATCCACATTTTTGAAAGAAAACAGAGGTGTTTTTAGCAAAGTGCCTACCTGTAGATTTTGGCCTGTAGCTCAGCCGGCACCTACGGAAACCTACCAAACCTGTGCATTTCTGAAAACTAGAGACCATGGGGAATCCAGGATGGGGTGACTTGTGTGGCTCGGACCATGTTCTGTTACCCAGAATCCTTTCCAAACCTCAAAATTTGGCTAAAAAAACAAATGTTCCTCACATTTCTGTGGCACAAAGTTCTGGAATCTGAGAGGAGCTACAAATTTCCTTCCACCCAGCGTTCCCCCACATCACCCGATAAAAATAATACCTCACTTGTGTGGGTAGTCCTAGCGCCCGCAACAGGAAACGCCCCAAAGTGCAACGTGGACACATCCAAATTTTTGAAAGAAAACAGAGGTGTTTTTTGCAAAGTGCCTTCCTGTAGATTTTGGCCTCTAGCTCAGCCGCCACCTGGGGAAACCTACCAAACCTGTGAATTTCTGAAAACTAGAGACCATGGGGAATCCAAGATGGGGTGACTTGTGTGGCTCGGACCAGGTTCTGTTACCCAGAATCCTTTGCAAACCTCAAAATTTGGCTAAAAAAACACATGTTCCTAACATTTCTGTGGCAGAAAGTTCTGGAATCTGAGAGGAACCACAAATGTCTTTCCACCCAGCGTTCCCCCACGTCTCCCGATAAAAATGATACCTCACTTGTGTGGGTAGGCCTAGCGCCCGCGACAGGGAACGCCCAAAAGCGCAACGTGGACACATCCAAATTTTTGAAAGAAAACAGAGGTGTTTTTTGCAAAGTGCCTTCCTGTAGATTTTGGCCTGTAGCTCAGCCGGCACCTAGGGAAACCTACCAAACCTGTGCATTTCTGAAAACTAGAGACCATAAGGAATCCAAGATGGGGTGACTTGTGTGGCTCGGACCAGGTTCTGTTACCCAGAATCCTTTGCAAACCTCAAAATTTGGCTAAAAAACACATGTTCCTCACATTTCTGTGGCAGAAAGTTCTGGAATCTGAGAGGAACCACAAATTTCCTTCCACCCAGCGTTCCCCCACGTCTCCCGATAAAAATGATACCTCACTTGTGTGGGTAGGCCTAGCGCCCGCGACAGGGAACGCCCAAAAGCGCAACGTGGACACATCAAAATCTTTTAAAGAAAACAGAGGTGTTTTTTGCAAAGTGCCTACCTGTAGATTTTGGCCTGTAGCTCAGCCGGCACCTAGGGAAACCTTCCAAACCTGTGCATTTCTGAAAACTAGAGACCTAGGGGAATCCAAGATGGGGTGACTTGTGTGGCTCGGACCAGGTTCTGTTACCCAGAATCCTTTGCAAATCTCAAAATTTGGCTAAAAAACACATGTTCCTCACATTTCTGTGGCAGAAAGTTCTGGAATCTGAGAGGAGCCACAAATTTCCTTCCACCCAGCGTTCCCCCAAGTCTCCCGATAAAAATGATATCTCACTTGTGTGGGTAGGCCTAGCGCCCGCGACAGGAAACACCCCCAAAGCGCAACGTGGACACATCCACATTTTTGAAAGAAAACAGGTGTTTTTTGCAAAGTGCCTACCTGTAGATTTTGGCCTGTAGCTCAGCAGGCACCTACGGAAACCTACCAAACCTGTGCATTTCTGAAAACTAGAGACCATGGGGAATCCAGGATGGGGTGACTTGTGTGGCTCGGACCAGGTTCTGTTACCCAGAATCCTTTGCAAACCTCAAAATTTGGCTAAAAAACACATGTTCCTCACATTTCTGTGGCAGAAAGTTCTGGAATCTGAGAGGAACCACAAATTTCCTTCCACCCAGCGTTCCCCCACGTCTCCCGATAAAAATGATACCTCACTTGTGTGGGTAGGCCTAGCGCCCGCGACAGGGAACGCCCAAAAGCACAACGTGGACACATCCAAATTTTTGAAAGAAAACAGAGGTGTTTTTTGCAAAGTGCCTACCTGTAGATTTTGGCCTGTAGCTCAGCCGGCACCTAGGGAAACCTACCAAACCTGTGCATTTCTGAAAACGAGATACCTAGGGGAATCCAAGATGGGGTGACTTGTGTGGCTCGGACCAGGTTCTGTTACCCAGAATCCTTTGCAAACCTCAAAATTTGGCTACAAAAACACATGTTCCTCACATTTCTGTGGCAGAAAGTTTTGGAATCTGAGAGGAGCCACAAATTTCCTTCCACCCTGCCTTCGCCCACGTCTCCCGATAAAAATGATATCTCACTTGTGTGGGTAGGTCTAGCGCCCATGACAGGAAACGCCCCAAAGCGCAACGTGGACACATCCAATTTTTTGAAAGAAAACAGAGGTGTTTTTTGCCAAGTGCCTACCTGTAGATTTTGGCCTGTAGCTCAGCCGCCACCTAGGGAAACCTACCAAACCTGTGCATTTCTGAAAACTAGAGACCATGGGGAATCCAAGATGGGGTGACTTGTGTGGCTCGGACCAGGTTCTGTTACCCAGAATCCTTTGCAAACCTCTAAATTTGGCTAAAAACACACATGTTCCTCACATTTCTGTGGCAGAAAGTTCTAGAATCTGAGAGGAGCCACAAATTTCCTTCCACCCAGCGTTCCCCCACGTCTCCCGATAAAAATGATATCTCACTTGTGTGGGTAGGTCTAGCGCCCGCGACAGGAAACGCCCCAAAGCGCAACGTGGACACATCCAATTTTTTGAAAGAAAACAGAGGTGTTTTTTGCAAAGTGCCTACCTGTAGATTTTGGCCTGTAGCTCAGCCGCCACCTAGGGAAACCTTCCAAACCTGTGCATTTCTGAAAACTAGAGACCTAGGGGAATCCAAGATGGGGTGACTTGTGTGGCTCGGACCAGGTTCTGTTACCCAGAATCCTTTGCAAACCTCAAAATTTGGCTAAAAACACACATGTTCCTCACATTTCTGTGGCAGAAAGTTCTAGAATCTGAGAGGAGCCACAAATTTCCTTCCACCCAGCGTTCCCCCACGTCTCCCGATAAAAATGATATCTCACTTGTGTGGGTAGGTCTAGCGCCCGCGACAGAGAACGCCCAAAAGCGCAACGTGGACACATCAAAATTTTTTAAAGAAAACAGAGGTGTTTTTTGCAAAGTGCCTACCTGTAGATTTTGGCCTGTAGCTCAGCCGGCACCTAGGGAAACCTTCCAAACCTGTGCATTTCTGAAAACTAGAGACCTAGGGGAATCCAAGATGGGGTGACTTGTGTGGCTCGGACCAGGTTCTGTTACCCAGAATCCTTTGCAAACCTCAAAATTTGGCTAAAAAACACATGTTCCTCACATTTCTGTGGCAGAAAGTTCTGGAATCTGAGAGGAGCCACAAATTTCCTTCCACCCAGCGTTCCCCCAAGTCTCCCGATAAAAATGATATCTCACTTGTGTGGGTAGGCCTAGCGCCCGCGACAGGAAACACCCCCAAAGCGCAACGTGGACACATCCACATTTTTGAAAGAAAACAGAGGTGTTTTTTGCAAAGTGCCTACCTGTAGATTTTGGCCTGTAGCTCAGCCGGCACCTACGGAAACCTACCAAACCTGTGCATTTCTGAAAACTAGAGACCATGGGGAATCCAGGATGGGGTGACTTGTGTGGCTCGGACCAGGTTCTGTTACCCAGAATCCTTTGCAAACCTCAAAATTTGGCTAAAAAAACAAATGTTCCTCACATTTCTGTGGCAGAAAGTTCTGGAATCTGAGAGGAGCTACAAATTTCCTTCCACCCAGCGTTCCCCCACGTCACCCGATAAAAATAATACCTCACTTGTGTGGGTAGTCCTAGCGCCCGCAACAGGAAACGCCCCAAAGTGCAACGTGGACACATCCAAATTTTTGAAAGAAAACAGAGATGTTTTTTGCAAAGTGCCTTCCTGTAGATTTTGGCCTCTAGCTCAGCCGCCACCTGGGGAAACCTACCAAACCTGTGAATTTCTGAAAACTAGAGACCATGGGGAATCCAAGATGGGGTGACTTGTGTGGCTCGGACCAGGTTCTGTTACCCAGAATCCTTTGCAACCTCAAAATTTGGCTAACAAAACACATGTTCCTAACATTTCTGTGGCAGAAAGTTCTGAAATCTGAGAGGAACCACAAATGTCCTTCCACCCAGCGTTCCCCCACGTCTCCCGATAAAAATGATACCTCACTTGTGTGGGTAGGCCTAGCGCCCGCGACAGGGAACGCCCAAAAGCGCAACGTGGACACATCCAAATTTTTGAAAGAAAACAGAGGTGTTTTTTGCAAAGTGCCTTCCTGTAGATTTTGGCCTGTAGCTCAGCCGGCACCTAGGGAAACCTACCAAACCTGTGCATTTCTGAAAACTAGAGACCATAAGGAATCCAATATGGGGTGACTTGTGTGGCTCGGACCAGGTTCTGTTACCCAGAATCCTTTGCAAACCTCAAAATTTGGCTAAAAAACACATGTTCCTCACATTTCTGTGGCAGAAAGTTCTGGAATCTGAGAGGAACCACAAATTTCCTTCCACCCAGCATTCCCCCACATCTCCCTATAAAAATGATACCTCACTTGTGTGGGTAGGCCTAGCGCCCGCGACAGGGAACGCCCAAAAGCGCAACGTGGACACATCAACATTTTTGAAAGAAAACAGAGGTGTTTTTTGCAAAGTGCCTACCTGTAGATTTTGGCCTGTAGCTCAGCCGGCACCTAGGGAAACCTTCCAAACCTGTGCATTTCTGAAAACTAGAGACCTAGGGGAATCCAAGATGGGGTGACTTGTGTGGCTCGGACCAGGTTCTGTTACCCAGAATCCTTTGTAAACCTCAAAATTTGGCTAAAAAACACATGTTCCTCACATTTCTGTGGCAGAAAGTTCTGGAATCTGAGAGGAGCCACAAATTTCCTTCCACCCAGCGTTTCCCCACGTCTCCCGATAAAAATGATATCTCACTTGTGTGGGTAGGCCTAGCGCCCGCGACAGGAAACACCCCCAAAGCGCAACGTGGACACATCCACATTTTTGAAAGAAAACAGAGGTGTTTTTTGCAAAGTGCCTACCTGTAGATTTTGGCCTGTAGCTCAGCCGGCACCTAGGGAAACCTACCAAACCTGTGCATTTCTGAAAACTAGAGACCTAGGGGAATCCAAGATGGGGTGACTTGTGTGGCTCGGACCAGGTTCTGTTACCCAGAATCCTTTGCAAACCTCAAAATTTGGCTAAAAAACACATGTTCCTCACATTTCTGTGGCAGAAAGTTCTGGAATCTGAGAGGAGCCACAAATTTCCTTCCACGCAGCGTTCCCCCACGTCACCCGATAAAAATGATACCTCACTTGTGTGGGTAGGCCTAGCGCCCACAACAGGAAACGCCCCAAAGCGCAACGTGGACACATCAAAATTTTTGAAAGAAAACAGAGGTGTTTTTTGCAAAGTGCCTACCTGTAGATTTTGGCCTGTAGCTCAGACGGCACCTAGGGAAACCTACCAAACCTGTGCATTTATGAAAACTAGAGACCTAGGGGAATCCAAGATGGGGTGACTTGTGTGGCTCGGACCAGGGTCTGTTACCTAGATTCCTTTGCAAACCTCAAAATTTGGCTAAAAAAACACATGTTCCTCACATTTCTGTGGCAGAAAGTTCTGGAATCTGGGAGGAGCCACAAATTTCCTTCCACGCAGCGTTCCCCCACGTCTCCCAATAAAAATGATACCTCACTTGTGTGGGTAGTCCTAGCGCCCGCAACAGGAAACGCCCCAAAGTGCAACGTGGACACATCCAAATTTTTGAAAGAAAACAGAGGTGTTTTTTGCAAAGTGACTTCCTGTAGATTTTGGCCTGTAGCTCAGCCGGCACCTAGGGAAACCTACCAAACCTGTGCATTTCTGAAAACTAGAGACCATAAGGAATCCAAGATGGGGTGACTTGTGTGTCTCGGACCAGGTTCTATTACCCAGAATCCTTTGCAAACCTCAAAATTTGGCTAAAAAACACATGTTCCTCACATTTCTGTGGCAGAAAGTTCTGGAATCTGAGAGGAACCACAAATTTCCTTCCACCCAGCGTTCCCCCACATCTCCCTATAAAAATGATACCTCACTTGTGTGGGTAGGCCTAGCGCCCGCGACAGGGAACGCCCAAAAGCGCAACATGGACACATCAACATTTTTGGAAGAAAACAGAGGTGTTTTTTGCAAAGTGCCTACCTGTAGATTTTGGCCTGTAGCTCAGCCGGCACCTTGGGAAACCTTCCAAACCTGTGCATTTCTGAAAACTAGAGACCTAGGGGAATCCAAGATGGGGTGACTTGTGTGGCTCGGACCAGGTTCTGTTACCCAGAATCCTTTGCAAACCTCAAAATTTGGCTAAAAAAACACATGTTCCTAACATTTCTGTGGCAGAAAGTTCTGGAATCTGAGAGGAACCACAAATGTCCTTCCACCCAGCGTTCCCCCACGTCTCCCGATAAAAATGATACCTCACTTGTGTGGGTAGGCCTAGCGCTCGCGACAGGGAATGCCCAAAAGCGCAACGTGGACACATCCAAATTTTTGAAAGAAAACAGAGGTGTTTTTTGCAAAGTGCCTTCCTGTAGATTTTGGCCTGTAGCTCAGCCAGCACCTAGGGAAACCTACCAAACCTGTGCATTTCTGAAAAGTAGAGACCATAAGGAATCCAAGATGGGGTGACTTGTGTGGCTCGGACCAGGTTCTGTTACCCAGAATCCTTTGCAAACCTCAAAATTTGGCTAAAAAACACATGTTCCTCACATTTCTGTGGCAGAAAGTTCTGGAATCTGAGAGGAACCACAAATTTCCTTCCACCCAGCGTTCCCCCACGTCTCCCGATAAAAATGATACCTCACTTGTGTGGGTAGGCCTAGCGCCCGCGACAGGGAACGCCCAAAAGCGCAACGTGGACACATCCAAATTTTTGAAAGAAAACAGAGGTGTTTTTTGCAAAGTGCCTACCTGTAGATTTTGGCCTGTAGCTCAGCCGGCACCAAGGGAAACCTTCCAAACCTGTGCATTTCTGAAAACTAGAGACCTAGGGGAATCCAAGATGGGGTGACTTGTGTGGCTCGGACCAGGTTCTGTTACCCAGAATCCTTTGCAAACCTCAAAATTTGGCTAAAAAACACATGTTCCTCACATTTCTGTGGCAGAAAGTTCTGGAATCTGAGAGGAGCCACAAATTTCCTTCCACCCAGCGTTCCCCCAAGTCTCCCGATAAAAATGATATCTCACTTGTGTGGGTAGGCCTAGCGCCCGCGACAGGAAACACCCCCAAAGCGCAACGTGGACACATCCACATTTTTGAAAGAAAACAGAGGTGTTTTTTGCAAAGTGCCTACCTGTAGATTTTGGCCTGTAGCTCAGCCGGCACCTACGGAAACCTACCAAACCTGTCCATTTCTGAAAACTAGAGACCATGGGGAATCCAGGATGGGTGACTTGTGTGGCTCGGACCAGGTTCTGTTACCCAGAATCCTTTGCAAACCTCAAAATTTGGCTAAAAAAACAAATGTTCCTCACATTTCTGTGGAAGAAAGTTCTGGAATCTGAGAGGAGCTACAAATTTCCTTCCACCCAGCGTTCCCCCACGTCACCCGATAAAAATAATACCTCACTTGTGTGGGTAGTCCTAGCGCCCGCACCAGGAAACGCCCCAAAGTGCAACGTGGACACATCCAAATTTTTGAAAGAAAACAGAGGTGTTTTTTGCAAAGTGCCTTCCTGTAGATTTTGGCCTCTAGCTCAGCCGCCACCTGGGGAAACCTACCAAACCTGTGAATTTCTGAAAACTAGAGACCATGGGGAATCCAAGATGGGGTGACTTGTGTGGCTCGGACCAGGTTCTGTTACCCAGAATCCTTTGCAAACCTCAAAATTTGGCTAAAAAAACACATGTTCCTAACATTTCTGTGGCAGAAAGTTCTGGAATCTGAGAGGAACCACAAATGTCCTTCCACCCAGCGTTCCCCCACGTCTCCCGATAAAAATGATACCTCACTTGTGTGGGTAGGCCTAGCGCCCGCGACAGGGAACGCCCAAAAGCGCAACGTGGACACATCCAAATTTTTGAAAGAAAACAGAGGTGTTTTTTGCAAAGTGCCTACCTGTAGATTTTGGCCTGTAGCTCAGCCGGCACCTAGGGAAACCTTCCAAACCTGTGCATTTCTGAAAACTAGAGACCTAGGGGAATTCAAGATGGGGTGACTTGTGTGGCTCGGACCAGGTTCTGTTACCCAGAATCCTTTGCAAACCTCAAAATTTGGCTAAAAAACACATGTTCCTCACATTTCTGTGGCAGAAAGTTCTGGAATCTGAGAGGAGCCACAAATTTCCTTCCACCCAGCGTTCCCCCAAGTCTCTCGATAAAAATGATATCTCACTTGTGTGGGTAGGCCTAGCGCCCGCGACAGGAAGCACCCCCAAAGCGCAACGTGGACACATCCACATTTTTGAAAGAAAACAGAGGTGTTTTTTGCAAAGTGCCTAACTGTAGATTTTGGCCTGTAGCTCAGCCGGCACCTACGGAAACCTACCAAACCTGTGCATTTCTGAAAACTAGAGACCATGGGGAATCCAGGATGGGGTGACTTGTGTGGCTCGGACCAGGTTCTGTTACCCAGAATCCTTTGCAAACCTCAAAATTTGGCTAAAAAAACAAATGTTCCTCACATTTCTGTGGCAGAAAGTTCTGGAATCTGAGAGGAGCTACAAATTTCCTTCCACCCAGCGTTTCCCCACGTCACCCGATAAAAATAATACCTCACTTGTGTGGGTAGTCCTAGCGCCCGCAACAGGAAACGCCCCAAAGTGCAACGTGGACACATCCAAATTTTTGAAAGAAAACAGAGGTGTTTTTTGCAAAGTGCCTTCCTGTAGATTTTGGCCTCTAGCTCAGCCGCCACCTGGGGAAACCTACCAAACCTGTGAATTTCTGAAAACTAGAGACCATGGGGAATCCAAGATGGGGTGACTTGTGTGGCTCGGACCAGGTTCTGTTACCTAGAATCCTTTGCAAACCTCAAAATTTGGCTAAAAAAACACATGTTCCTCACATTTCTGTGGCAGAAAGTTCTGGAATCTGAGAGGAACCACAAATGTCCTTCCACCCAGCGTTCCCCCACGTCTCCCGATAAAAATGATACCTCACTTGTGTGGGTAGGCCTAGCGCCCGCGACAGGGAACGCCCAAAAGCGCAACGTGGACACATCCAAATTTTTGAAAGAAAACAGAGGTGTTTTTTGCAAAGTGCCTTCCTGTAGATTTTGGCCTGTAGCTCAGCCGGCACCTAGGGAAACCTACCAAACCTGTGCATTTCTGAAAACTAGAGACCATAAGGAATCCAAGATGGGGTGACTTGTGTGGCTCGGACCAGGTTCTGTTACCCAGAATCCTTTGCAAACCTCAAAATTTGGCTAAAAAACACATGTTCCTCACATTTCTGTGGCAGAAAGTTCTGGAATCTGAGAGGAACCACAAATTTCCTTCCACCCAGCGTTCCCCCACATCTCCCTATAAAAATGATACCTCACTTGTGTGGGTAGGCCTAGCGCCCGCGACAGGGAACGGCCAAAAGCGCAACGTGGACACATCAACATTTTTGAAAGAAAACAGAGGTGTTTTTTGCAAAGTGCCTACCTGTAGATTTTGGCCTGTAGCTCAGCCGGCACCTAGGGAAACCTTCCAAACCTGTGCATTTCTGAAAACTAGAGACCTAGGGGAATCCAAGATGGGGTGACTTGTGTGGCTCGGACCAGGTTCTGTTACCCAGAATCCTTTGTAAACCTCAAAATTTGGCTAAAAAACACATGTTCCTCACATTTCTGTGGCAGAAAGTTCTGGAATCTGAGAGGAGCCACAAATTTCCTTCCACCCAGCGTTCCCCCACGTCTCCCGATAAAAATGATATCTCACTTGTGTGGGTAGGCCTAGCGCCCGCGACAGGAAACACCCCCAAAGCGCAACGTGGACACATCCACATTTTTGAAAGAAAACAGAGGTGTTTTTTGCAAAGTGCCTACCTGTAGATTTTGGCCTGTAGCTCAGCCGGCACCTAGGGAAACCTACCAAACCTGTGCATTTCTGAAAACTACAGACCTAGGGGAATCCAAGATGGGGTGACTTGTGTGGCTCGGACCAGGTTCTGTTACCTAGAATCCTTTGCAAACCTCAAAATTTGGCTAAAAAAACACATGTTCCTCACATTTCTGTGGCAGAAAGTTCTGGAATCTGAGAGGAGCCACAAATTTCCTTCCACCCAGCGTTCCCCCAAGTCACCAGATAAAAATAATACCTCACTTGTGTGGGTAGGCCTAGCGCCCGCGACAGGAAACGCCCCAAAGCGCAACGTGGACACATCCAAATTTTTGAAAGAAAACAGTGGTGTTTTTTGCAAAGTGCTTACCTGTAGATTTTGACCACTAGCTCAGCCGCCACCTAGGGAAACCTACCAAACCTGTGCATTTCTGAAAACTAGAGACCTAGGGGAACCCAGGATGGGGTGACTTGTGTGGCTCGGACCAGGTTCTGTTACCCAGAATCCTTTGCAAACCTCAAAATTTGGCTAAAAAAACACATGTTCCTCACATTTCTGTTGCAGAAAGTTCTGGAATCTGAGAGGAGCCACAAATTTCCTTCCACCCAGCGTTCCCCCACGTCTCCCGATAAAAATGATACCTCACTTGTGTGGGTAAGCCTAGCGCCCACAACAGGAAACGCCCCAAAGCGCAACGTGGACACATCAAAATTTTTGAAAGAAAACAGAGGTGTTTTTTGCAAAGTGCCTACCTGTAGATTTTGGCCTGTAGCTCAGCCGGCACCTAGGGAAACCTACCAAACCTGTGCATTTATGAAAACTAGAGACCTAGGGGAATCCAAGATGGGGTGACTTGTGTGGCTCGGACCAGGTTCTGTTACCCAGAATCCTTTGCAAACCTCAAAATTTGGCTAAAAAAACACATGTTCCTCACATTTCTGTGGCAGAAAGTTCTGGAATCTGGGAGGAGCCACAAATTTCCTTCCAAGCAGCGTTCCCCCACGTCTCCCAATAAAAATGATACCTCACTTGTGTGGGTAGTCCTAGCGCCCGCAACAGGAAACGCCCCAACGCGCAACGTGGACACATCCAAATTTTTGAAAGAAAACAGAGGTGTTTTTTGCAAAGTGTCTACCTGTAGATTTTGGCCTCTAGCTCAGCCGGCACCTAGGGAAACCTTCCAATCCTGTGCATTTCTGAAAACTAGATACCTAGGGGAATCCAAGATGGGGTGACTTGTGTGGCTCGGACCAGGTTCTCTTACCCAGAATCCTTTGCAAACCTCAAAATTTGGCTAAAAAACACATGTTCCTCACATGTCTGTGGCAGAAAGTTCTGGAATCTGAGAGGAGCCACAAATTTCCTTCCACCCGGCGTTCCCCCAAGTCTCCCGATAAAAATGATATCTCACTTGTGTGGGTAGGCATAGCGCCCGCGACAGGAAACACCCCCAAAGCGCAACGTGGACACATCCTCATTTTTTAAAGAAAACAGAGGTGTTTTTTGCAAAGTGCCTACCTGTAGATTTTGGCCTGTAGCTCAGCCGGCACCTATGGAAACCTACCAAACCTGTGCATTTCTGAAAACTAGAGACCATGGGGAATCCAGGATGGGGTGACTTGTGTGGCTCGGACCAGGTTCTGTTACCCAGAATCCTTTGCAAACCTCAAAATTTGGCTAAAAAAACAAATGTTCCTCACATTTCTGTGGCAGAAAGTTCTGGAATCTGAAAGGAGCTACAAATTTCCTTCCACCCAGCGTTCCCCCACGTCACCCGATAAAAATAATACCTCACTTGTGTGGGTAGGCCTAGCGCCCGCGACAGGAAACACCCCAAAGCGCAACGTGGACACATCCAAATTTTTGAAAGAAAACAGTGGTGTTTTTTGCAAAGTGCTTACATGTAGATTTTGGCCACTAGCTCAGCCGCCACCTAGGGAAACCTACCAAACCTGTGCATTTCTGAAAACTAGAGACCTAGGGGAACCCAGGATGGGGTGACTTGTGTGGCTCGGACCAGGTTCTGTTACCCAGAATCCTTTGCAAACCTCAAAATGTGGCTAAAAAAACACATGTTCCTCACATTTCTGTGTCAGAAAGTTCTGGAATCTGAGAGGAGCCACAAATGTCCTTCCACCCAGCGTTCCCCCAAGTCTCCCGATAAAAATGATACCTCACTTGTGTGGGTAGGCCTAGCGCCTGCGACAGGGAATGCCCCAAAGCGCAACGTGGACACATCCAAATTTTTGAAAGAAAACAGAGGTGTTTTTTGCAAAGTGCCTACCTGTAGATTTTGGCCTGTAACTCAGCCGGCACCTAGGGAAACCTACCAAACCTGTGCATTTCTGAAAACTAGAGACCTAGGGGAATCCAAGATGGGGTGACTTGTGTGGCTCGGACCAGGTTCTGTTACCCAGAATCCTTTGCAAACCTCAAAATTTGGCTAAAAAAACACAAGTTCCTCACATTTCTGTGGCAGAAAGTTGTGGAATCTGAGAGGAGCCACAAATTTCCTTCCACCCAGCGTTCCCCCACGTCTCCCGATAAAAATAATACCTCACTTGTGTGGGTAGGCCTAGCGCCCGCGACAGGAAACGCCCCAAATCGCAACGTGGACACATCCAAATTTTTGAAAGAAAACAGAGGTGTTTTTTGCAAAGTGCTTACCTGTAGATTTTGGCCACTAGCTCAGCCGCCACCTAGGGAAACCTACCAAACCTGTGCATTTCTGAAAACTAGAGACCTAGGGGAACCCAGGATGGGGTGACTTGTGTGGCTCGAACCAGGTTCTGTTACCCAGAATCCTTTGCAAACCTCAAAATTTGGCTAAAAAACACATGTTCCTCACATTTCTGTGGCAGAAAGTTCTGGAATCTGAGAGGAGCCACGATTTTCCTTCCACCCAGCGTTCCCCCAAGTCTCCCGATAAAAATGATACCTCACTTGTGTGGGTAGGCCTAGCGCCCGCGACAGGGAATGCCCCAAAGCGCAACGTGGACACATCCAAATTTTTGAAAGAAAACAGAGGTGTTTTTTGCAAAGTGCCTACCTGTAGATTTTGGCCTGTAGCTCAGCCGGCACCTAGGGAAACCTTCCAAACCTGTGCATTTCTGAAAACTAGAGACCTAGGGGAATCCAAGATGGGGTGACTTGTGTGGCTCCGACCAGGTTCTGTTACCCAGAATCCTTTGCAAACCTCAAAATTTGGCTAAAAAACACATGTTCCTCACATTTCTGTGGCAGAAAGTTCTGGAATCTGAGAGGAGCCACAAATTTCCTTCCACCCAGCGTTCCCCCAAGTATCCCGATAAAAATGATACCTCACTTGTGTGGGTAGGCCTAGCGCCCGCGACAGGAAACACCCCCAAAGCGCAACGTGGACACATCCAAATTTTTGAAAGAAAACAGAGGTGTTTTTTGCAAAGTGCCTACCTGTAGATTTTGTCCTGTAGCTCAGCCGGCACCTAGGGAAACCTACCAAACCTGTGCATTTCTGAAAACTAGAGACCTAGGGGAATCCAAGATGGGGTGACTTGTGTGGCTCGGACCAGGTTCTGTTACCTAGAATCCTTTGCAAACCTCAAAATTTGGCAAAAAAAACACATGTTCCTCACATTTCTGTGGCAGAAAGTTCTGGAATCTGAGAGGAGCCACAAATTTCCTTCCACCCAGCGCTCCCCCACGTCACCCAATAAAAATAATACCTCACTTGTGTGGGTAGGCCTAGCGCCCGCGACAGGAAGCGCCCCAAAGCGCAGCGTGGACACATCCAAATTTTTTAAAGAAAACAGTGGTGTTTTTTGCAAAGTGCTTACCTGTAGATTTTGGCCACTAGCTCAGCCGCCACCTAGGGAAACCTACCAAACCTGTGCATTTCTGAAAACTAGAGACCTAGGGGAACCCAGGATGGGGTGACTTGTGTGGCTCGGACCAGGTTCTGTTACCCAGAATCCTTTGCAAACCTCAAAATCTGGCTAAAAAAACACATGTTCCTCACATTTCTGTGGCAGAAAGTTCTGGAATCTGAGAGGAGCCACAAATTTCCTTCCACCCAGCGTTCCCCCACGTCTCCAGATAAAAATTATACCTCACTTGTGAGGTAGGCCTAGCACCCACAACAGGAAACGCCCCAAAGCGTAACGTGGACACATCAAAATTTTTTAAAGAAAACAGAGGTGTTTTTTGCAAAGTGCCTACCTGTAGATTTTGACCTGTAGCTCAGACGGCACCTAGGGAAACCTACCAAACCTGTGCATTTATGAAAACTAGAGACCAAGGGGAATCCAAGATGGGGTGACTTGTGTGGCTCGCACCAGGGTCTGTTACCTAGAATCCTTTGCAAACCTCAAAATTTGGCTAAAAAAACACATGTTCCTCACATTTCTGTGGCAGAAAGTTCTGGAATCTGGGAGGAGCCACAAATTTCCTTCCACGCAGCGTTCCCCCACGTCTCTCGATAAAAATGATACCTCACTTGTGTGGGTAGTCCTAGCGCCCGCAACAGGAAACGCCCCAAAGTGCAACGTGGACACATCCAAATTTTTGAAAGAAAACAGAGGTGTTTTTTGCAAAGTGCCTTCCTGTAGATTTTGGCCTCTAGCTCAGCCGCCACCTGGGGAAACCTACCAAACCTGTGAATTTCTGAAAACTAGAGACCATGGGGAATCCAAGATGGGGTGACTTGTGTGGCTCGGACCAGGTTCTGTTACCCAGAATCCTTTGCAAACCTCAAAATTTGGCTAAAAAAACACATGTTCCTCACATTTCTGTGGCATAAAGTTCTGGAATCTGAGAGGAGCCACAAATTTCCTTCCACCCAGCGTTCCCCCACGTCTCTCGATAAAAATGATACCTCACTTGTGTGGGTAGGCCTAGCGCCCGCGACAGGGAACGCCCAAAAACGCAACGTGGACACATCCAAATTTTTGAAAGAAAACAGAGATGTTTTTTGCAAAGTGCCTACCTGTAGATTTTGGCCTGTAGCTCAGCCGGCACCTAGGGAAACCTACCAAACCTGTACATTTCTGAAAACTAGAGACCATAAGGAATCCAAGATGGGGTGACTTGTGTGGCTCGGACCAGGTTCTGTTACCCAGAATCCTTTGCAAACCTCAAAATTTGGCTAAAAAACACATGTTCCTCACATTTCTGTGGCAGAAAGTTCTGGAATCTGAGAGGAACCACAAATGTCCTTCCACCCAGGGTTCCCCCACGTCTCCCGATAAAAATGATACCTCACTTGTGTCGGTAGGCCTAGCGCCCGCGACAGGGAACGCCCAAAAGCGCAACGTGGACACATCAAATTTTTTAAAGAAAACAGAGGTGTTTTTTGCAAAGTGCCTACCTGTAGATTTTGGCCTGTAGCTCAGCCGGCACCTAGGGAAACCTTCCAAACCTGTGCATTTCTGAAAACTAGAGACCTAGGGGAATCCAAGATGGGGTGACTTGTGTGGCTCGGACCAGGTTCTGTTACCCAGAATCCTTTGCAAACCTCAAAATTTGGCTAAAAAACACATGTTCCTCACATTTCTGTGGCAGAAAGTTCTGGAATCTGAGAGGAGCCACAAATTTCCTTCCACCCAGCGTTCCCCCAAGTCTCCCGATAAAAATGATATCTCACTTGTGTGGGTAGGCCTAGCGCCCGCGACAGGAAACACCCCCAAAGCGCAACGTGGACACATCCACATTTTTGAAAGAAAACAGAGGTGTTTTTTGCAAAGTGCCTACCTGTAGATTTTGGCCTGTAGCTCAGCCGGCACCTACGGAAACCTACCAAACCTGTGCATTTCTGAAAACTAGAGACCATGGGGAATCCAGGATGGGGTGACTTGTGTGGCTCGGACCATGTTCTGTTACCCAGAATCCTTTCCAAACCTCAAAATTTGGCTAAAAAAACAAATGTTCCTCACATTTCTGTGGCACAAAGTTCTGGAATCTGAGAGGAGCTACAAATTTCCTTCCACCCAGCGTTCCCCCACATCACCCGATAAAAATAATACCTCACTTGTGTGGGTAGTCCTAGCGCCCGCAACAGGAAACGCCCCAAAGTGCAACGTGGACACATCCAAATTTTTGAAAGAAAACAGAGGTGTTTTTTGCAAAGTGCCTTCCTGTAGATTTTGGCCTCTAGCTCAGCCGCCACCTGGGGAAACCTACCAAACCTGTGAATTTCTGAAAACTAGAGACCATGGGGAATCCAAGATGGGGTGACTTGTGTGGCTCGGACCAGGTTCTGTTACCCAGAATCCTTTGCAAACCTCAAAATTTGGCTAAAAAAACACATGTTCCTAACATTTCTGTGGCAGAAAGTTCTGGAATCTGAGAGGAACCACAAATGTCTTTCCACCCAGCGTTCCCCCACGTCTCCCGATAAAAATGATACCTCACTTGTGTGGGTAGGCCTAGCGCCCGCGACAGGGAACGCCCAAAAGCGCAACGTGGACACATCCAAATTTTTGAAAGAAAACAGAGGTGTTTTTTGCAAAGTGCCTTCCTGTAGATTTTGGCCTGTAGCTCAGCCGGCACCTAGGGAAACCTACCAAACCTGTGCATTTCTGAAAACTAGAGACCATAAGGAATCCAAGATGGGGTGACTTGTGTGGCTCGGACCAGGTTCTGTTACCCAGAATCCTTTGCAAACCTCAAAATTTGGCTAAAAAACACATGTTCCTCACATTTCTGTGGCAGAAAGTTCTGGAATCTGAGAGGAGCCACAAATTTCCTTCCACCCAGCGTTCCCCCACGTCTCCCGATAAAAATGATACCTCACTTGTGTGGGTAGGCCTAGCGCCCGCGACAGGGAACGCCCAAAAGCGCAACGTGGACACATCAAAATCTTTTAAAGAAAACAGAGGTGTTTTTTGCAAAGTGCCTACCTGTAGATTTTGGCCTGTAGCTCAGCCGGCACCTAGGGAAACCTTCCAAACCTGTGCATTTCTGAAAACTAGAGACCTAGGGGAATCCAAGATGGGGTGACTTGTGTGGCTCGGACCAGGTTCTGTTACCCAGAATCCTTTGCAAATCTCAAAATTTGGCTAAAAAACACATGTTCCTCACATTTCTGTGGCAGAAAGTTCTGGAATCTGAGAGGAGCCACAAATTTCCTTCCACCCAGCGTTCCCCCAAGTCTCCCGATAAAAATGATATCTCACTTGTGTGGGTAGGCCTAGCGCCCGCGACAGGAAACACCCCCAAAGCGCAACGTGGACACATCCACATTTTTGAAAGAAAACAGGTGTTTTTTGCAAAGTGCCTACCTGTAGATTTTGGCCTGTAGCTCAGCAGGCACCTACGGAAACCTACCAAACCTGTGCATTTCTGAAAAGTAGAGACCATGGGGAATCCAGGATGGGGTGACTTGTGTGGCTCGGACCAGGTTCTGTTACCCAGAATCCTTTGCAAACCTCAAAATTTGGCTAAAAAACACATGTTCCTCACATTTCTGTGGCAGAAAGTTCTGGAATCTGAGAGGAACCACAAATTTCCTTCCACCCAGCGTTCCCCCACGTCTCCCGATAAAAATGATACCTCACTTGTGTGGGTAGGCCTAGCGCCCGCGACAGAGAACGCCCAAAAGCGCAACGTGGACACATCAAAATTTTTTAAAGAAAACAGAGGTGTTTTTTGCAAAGTGCCTACCTGTAGATTTTGGCCTGTAGCTCAGCCGGCACCTAGGGAAACCTTCCAAACCTGTGCATTTCTGAAAACTAGAGACCTAGGGGAATCCAAGATGGGGTGACTTGTGTGGCTCGGACCAGGTTCTGTTACCCAGAATCCTTTGCAAACCTCAAAATTTGGCTAAAAAACACATGTTCCTCACATTTCTGTGGCAGAAAGTTCTGGAATCTGAGAGGAGCCACAAATTTCCTTCCACCCAGCGTTCCCCCAAGTCTCCCGATAAAAATGATATCTCACTTGTGTGGGTAGGCCTAGCGCCCGCGACAGGAAACACCCCCAAAGCGCAACGTGGACACATCCACATTTTTGAAAGAAAACAGAGGTGTTTTTTGCAAAGTGCCTACCTGTAGATTTTGGCCTGTAGCTCAGCCGGCACCTACGGAAACCTACCAAACCTGTGCATTTCTGAAAACTAGAGACCATGGGGAATCCAGGATGGGGTGACTTGTGTGGCTCGGACCAGGTTCTGTTACCCAGAATCCTTTGCAAACCTCAAAATTTGGCTAAAAAAACAAATGTTCCTCACATTTCTGTGGCAGAAAGTTCTGGAATCTGAGAGGAGCTACAAATTTCCTTCCACCCAGCGTTCCCCCACGTCACCCGATAAAAATAATACCTCACTTGTGTGGGTAGTCCTAGCGCCCGCAACAGGAAACGCCCCAAAGTGCAACGTGGACACATCCAAATTTTTGAAAGAAAACAGAGATGTTTTTTGCAAAGTGCCTTCCTGTAGATTTTGGCCTCTAGCTCAGCCGCCACCTGGGGAAACCTACCAAACCTGTGAATTTCTGAAAACTAGAGACCATGGGGAATCCAAGATGGGGTGACTTGTGTGGCTCGGACCAGGTTCTGTTACCCAGAATCCTTTGCAACCTCAAAATTTGGCTAACAAAACACATGTTCCTAACATTTCTGTGGCAGAAAGTTCTGAAATCTGAGAGGAACCACAAATGTCCTTCCACCCAGCGTTCCCCCACGTCTCCCGATAAAAATGATACCTCACTTGTGTGGGTAGGCCTAGCGCCCGCGACAGGGAACGCCCAAAAGCGCAACGTGGACACATCCAAATTTTTGAAAGAAAACAGAGGTGTTTTTTGCAAAGTGCCTTCCTGTAGATTTTGGCCTGTAGCTCAGCCGGCACCTAGGGAAACCTACCAAACCTGTGCATTTCTGAAAACTAGAGACCATAAGGAATCCAATATGGGGTGACTTGTGTGGCTCGGACCAGGTTCTGTTACCCAGAATCCTTTGCAAACCTCAAAATTTGGCTAAAAAACACATGTTCCTCACATTTCTGTGGCAGAAAGTTCTGGAATCTGAGAGGAACCACAAATTTCCTTCCACCCAGCGTTCCCCCACATCTCCCTATAAAAATTATACCTCACTTGTGTGGGTAGGCCTAGCGCCCGCGACAGGGAACGCCCAAAAGCGCAACGTGGACACATCAACATTTTTGAAAGAAAACAGAGGTGTTTTTTGCAAAGTGCCTACCTGTAGATTTTGGCCTGTAGCTCAGCCGGCACCTAGGGAAACCTTCCAAACCTGTGCATTTCTGAAAACTAGAGACCTAGGGGAATCCAAGATGGGGTGACTTGTGTGGCTCGGACCAGGTTCTGTTACCCAGAATCCTTTGTAAACCTCAAAATTTGGCTAAAAAACACATGTTCCTCACATTTCTGTGGCAGAAAGTTCTGGAATCTGAGAGGAGCCACAAATTTCCTTCCACCCAGCGTTTCCCCACGTCTCCCGATAAAAATGATATCTCACTTGTGTGGGTAGGCCTAGCGCCCGCGACAGGAAACACCCCCAAAGCGCAACGTGGACACATCCACATTTTTGAAAGAAAACAGAGGTGTTTTTTGCAAAGTGCCTACCTGTAGATTTTGGCCTGTAGCTCAGCCGGCACCTAGGGAAACCTACCAAACCTGTGCATTTCTGAAAACTAGAGACCTAGGGGAATCCAAGATGGGGTGACTTGTGTGGCTCGGACCAGGTTCTGTTACCCAGAATCCTTTGCAAACCTCAAAATTTGGCTAAAAAACACATGTTCCTCACATTTCTGTGGCAGAAAGTTCTGGAATCTGAGAGGAGCCACAAATTTCCTTCCACGCAGCGTTCCCCCACGTCACCCGATAAAAATGATACCTCACTTGTGTGGGTAGGCCTAGCGCCCACAACAGGAAACGCCCCAAAGCGCAACGTGGACACATCAAAATTTTTGAAAGAAAACAGAGGTGTTTTTTGCAAAGTGCCTACCTGTAGATTTTGGCCTGTAGCTCAGACGGCACCTAGGGAAACCTACCAAACCTGTGCATTTATGAAAACTAGAGACCTAGGGGAATCCAAGATGGGGTGACTTGTGTGGCTCGGACCAGGGTCTGTTACCTAGATTCCTTTGCAAACCTCAAAATTTGGCTAAAAAAACACATGTTCCTCACATTTCTGTGGCAGAAAGTTCTGGAATCTGGGAGGAGCCACAAATTTCCTTCCACGCAGCGTTCCCCCACGTCTCCCGATAAAAATGATACCTCACTTGTGTGGGTAGTCCTAGCGCCCGCAACAGGAAACGCCCCAAAGTGCAACGTGGACACATCCAAATTTTTGAAAGAAAACAGAGGTGTTTTTTGCAAAGTGACTTCCTGTAGATTTTGGCCTGTAGCTCAGCCGGCACCTAGGGAAACCTACCAAACCTGTGCATTTCTGAAAACTAGAGACCATAAGGAATCCAAGATGGGGTGACTTGTGTGTCTCGGACCAGGTTCTGTTACCCAGAATCCTTTGCAAACCTCAAAATTTGGCTAAAAAACACATGTTCCTCACATTTCTGTGGCAGAAAGTTCTGGAATCTGAGAGGAACCACAAATTTCCTTCCACCCAGCGTTCCCCCACATCTCCCTATAAAAATGATACCTCACTTGTGTGGGTAGGCCTAGCGCCCGCGACAGGGAACGCCCAAAAGCGCAACATGGACACATCAACATTTTTGGAAGAAAACAGAGGTGTTTTTTGCAAAGTGCCTACCTGTAGATTTTGGCCTGTAGCTCAGCCGGCACCTTGGGAAACCTTCCAAACCTGTGCATTTCTGAAAACTAGAGACCTAGGGGAATCCAAGATGGGGTGACTTGTGTGGCTCGGACCAGGTTCTGTTACCCAGAATCCTTTGCAAACCTCAAAATTTGGCTAAAAAAACACATGTTCCTAACATTTCTGTGGCAGAAAGTTCTGGAATCTGAGAGGAACCACAAATGTCCTTCCACAAAGCGTTCCCCCACGTCTCCCGATAAAAATGATACCTCACTTGTGTGGGTAGGCCTAGCGCTCGCGACAGGGAATGCCCAAAAGCGCAACGTGGACACATCCAAATTTTTGAAAGAAAACAGAGGTGTTTTTTGCAAAGTGCCTTCCTGTAGATTTTGGCCTGTAGCTCAGCCAGCACCTAGGGAAACCTACCAAACCTGTGCATTTCTGAAAAGTAGAGACCATAAGGAATCCAAGATGGGGTGACTTGTGTGGCTCGGACCAGGTTCTGTTACCCAGAATCCTTTGCAAACCTCAAAATTTGGCTAAAAAACACATGTTCCTCACATTTCTGTGGCAGAAAGTTCTGGAATCTGAGAGGAACCACAAATTTCCTTCCACCCAGCGTTCCCCCACGTCTCCCGATAAAAATGATACCTCACTTGTGTGGGTAGGCCTAGCGCCCGCGACAGGGAACGCCCAAAAGCGCAACGTGGACACATCCAAATTTTTGAAAGAAAACAGAGGTGTTTTTTGCAAAGTGCCTACCTGTAGATTTTGGCCTGTAGCTCAGCCGGCACCAAGGGAAACCTTCCAAACCTGTGCATTTCTGAAAACTAGAGACCTAGGGGAATCCAAGATGGGGTGACTTGTGTGGCTCGGACCAGGTTCTGTTACCCAGAATCCTTTGCAAACCTCAAAATTTGGCTAAAAAACACATGTTCCTCACATTTCTGTGGCAGAAAGTTCTGGAATCTGAGAGGAGCCACAAATTTCCTTCCACCCAGCGTTCCCCCAAGTCTCCCGATAAAAATGATATCTCACTTGTGTGGGTAGGCCTAGCGCCCGCGACAGGAAACACCCCCAAAGCGCAACGTGGACACATCCACATTTTTGAAAGAAAACAGAGGTGTTTTTTGCAAAGTGCCTACCTGTAGATTTTGGCCTGTAGCTCAGCCGGCACCTACGGAAACCTACCAAACCTGTCCATTTCTGAAAACTAGAGACCATGGGGAATCCAGGATGGGTGACTTGTGTGGCTCGGACCAGGTTCTGTTACCCAGAATCCTTTGCAAACCTCAAAATTTGGCTAAAAAAACAAATGTTCCTCACATTTCTGTGGAAGAAAGTTCTGGAATCTGAGAGGAGCTACAAATTTCCTTCCACCCAGCGTTCCCCCACGTCACCCGATAAAAATAATACCTCACTTGTGTGGGTAGTCCTAGCGCCCGCACCAGGAAACGCCCCAAAGTGCAACGTGGACACATCCAAATTTTTGAAAGAAAACAGAGGTGTTTTTTGCAAAGTGCCTTCCTGTAGATTTTGGCCTCTAGCTCAGCCGCCACCTGGGGAAACCTACCAAACCTGTGAATTTCTGAAAACTAGAGACCATGGGGAATCCAAGATGGGGTGACTTGTGTGGCTCGGACCAGGTTCTGTTACCCAGAATCCTTTGCAAACCTCAAAATTTGGCTAAAAAAACACATGTTCCTAACATTTCTGTGGCAGAAAGTTCTGGAATCTGAGAGGAACCACAAATGTCCTTCCACCCAGCGTTCCCCCACGTCTCCCGATAAAAATGATACCTCACTTGTGTGGGTAGGCCTAGCGCCCGCGACAGGGAACGCCCAAAAGCGCAACGTGGACACATCCAAATTTTTGAAAGAAAACAGAGGTGTTTTTTGCAAAGTGCCTTCCTGTAGATTTTGGCCTGTAGCTCAGCCGGCACCTAGGGAAACCTACCAAACCTGTGCATTTCTGAAAACTAGAGACCATAAGGAATCCAAGATGGGGTGACTTGTGTGGCTCGGACCAGGTTCTGTTACCCAGAATCCTTTGCAAACCTCAAAATTTGGCTAAAAAACACATGTTCCTCACATTTCTGTGGCAGAAAGTTCTGGAATCTGAGAGGAACCACAAATTTCCTTCCACCCAGCGTTCCCCCACATCTCCCTATAAAAATGATACCTCACTTGTGTGGGTAGGCCTAGCGCCCGCGACAGGGAACGCCCAAAAGCGCAACGTGGACACATCAACATTTTTGAAAGAAAACAGAGGTGTTTTTTGCAAAGTGCCTACCTGTAGATTTTGGCCTGTAGCTCAGCCGGCACCTAGGGAAACCTTCCAAACCTGTGCATTTCTGAAAACTAGAGACCTAGGGGAATCCAAGATGGGGTGACTTGTGTGGCTCGGACCAGGTTCTGTTACCCAGAATCCTTTGTAAACCTCAAAATTTGGCTAAAAAACACATGTTCCTCACATTTCTGTGGCAGAAAGTTCTGGAATCTGAGAGGAGCCACAAATTTCCTTCCACCCAGCGTTCCCCCACGTCTCCCGATAAAAATGATACCTCACTTGTGTGGGTAAGCCTAGCGCCCACAACAGGAAACGCCCCAAAGCGCAACGTGGACACATCAACATTTTTGAAAGAAAACAGAGGTGTTTTTTGCAAAGTGCCTACCTGTAGATTTTGGCCTGTAGCTCAGCCGGCACCTAGGGAAACCTACCAAACCTGTGCATTTCTGAAAACTAGAGACCTAGGGGAATCCAAGATGGGGTGACTTGTGTGACTCGGACCAGGTTCTGTTACCTAGAATCCTTTGTAAACCTCAAAATTTGGCTAAAAAACACATGTTCCTCACATTTCTGTGGCAGAAAGTTCTGGAATCTGAGAGGAGCCACAAATTTCCTTCCACCCAGCGTTCCCCCACGTCACCAGATCAAAATAATACCTCACTTGTGTGGGTAGGCCTAGCGCCCGCGACAGGAAACGCCCCAAAGCGCAACGTGGACACATCCAAATTTTTGAAAGAAAACAGTGGTGTTTTTTGCAAAGTGCTTACCTGTAGATTTTGGCCACTAGCTCAGCCGCCACCTAGGGAAACCTACCAAACCTGTGCATTTCTGAAAACTAGAGACCTAGGGGAATCCAAGATGGGGTGACTTGTGTGGCTCGGACCAGGTTCTGTTACCTAGAATCCTTTGCAAACCTCAAAATTTGGCTAAAAAAACACATGTTCCTCACATTTCTGTGGCAGAAAGTTCTGGAATCTGAGAGGAGCCACAAATTTCCTTCCACCCTGCGTTCCCCCACGTCACCAGATAAAAATAATACCTCACTTGTGTGGGTAGGCATAGCGCCCGCGACAGGAAACGCCCCAAAGCGCAACGTGGACACATCCAAATTTTTGAAAGAAAACAGTGGTGTTTTTTGCAAAGTGCTTACCTGTAGATTTTGGCCACTAGCTCAGCCGCCACCTAGGGAAACCTACCAAACCTGTGCATTTCTGAAAACTAGAGACCTAGGGGAACCCAGGATGGGGTGACTTGTGTGGCTCGGACCAGGTTCTGTTACCCAGAATCCTTTGCAAACCTCAAAATGTGGCTAAAAAAACACATGTTCCTCACATTTCTGTGGCAGAAAGTTCTGGAATCTGAGAGGAGCCACAAATTTCCTTCCACCCAGCGTTCCCCCACGTCTCCCGATAAAAATGATACCTCACTTGTGTGGGTAAGCCTAGCGCCCACAACAGGAAACGCCCCAAAGCGCAACGTGGACACATCAAAATTTTTGAAAGAAAACAGAGGTGTTTTTTGCAAAGTGCCTACCTGTAGATTTTGGCCTGTAGCTCAGCCGGCACCTAGGGAAACCTTCCAAACCTGTGCATTTCTGAAAACTAGAGACCTAGGGGAATCCAAGATGGGGTGACTTGTGTGGCTCGGACCAGGTTCTGTTACCCAGAATCCTTTGCAAACCTCAAAAGTTGGCTAAAAAAACACATGTTCCTAACATTTCTGTGGCAGAAAGTTCTGGAATCTGAGAGGAGCCACAAATGTCCTTCCACCCAGCGTTCCCCCACGTCTCCCGATAAAAATGATACCTCACTTGTGTGGGTAGGCCTAGCGCCCGCGACAGGGAATGCCCAAAAGCGCAACGTGGACACATCCAAATTTTTGAAAGAAAACAGTGGTGTTTTTTGCAAAGTGCTTACCTGTAGATTTTGGCCACTAGCTCAGCCGCCACCTAGGGAAACCTACCAAACCTGTGCATTTCTGAAAACTAGAGACCTAGGGGAACCCAGGATGGGGTGACTTGTGTGGCTCGGACCAGGTTCTTTTACCCAGAATCCTTTGCAAACCTCAAAATGTGGCTAAAAAAACACATGTTCCTCACATTTCTGTGGCAGAAAGTTCTGGAATCTGAGAGGAGCCACAAATTTCCTTCCACCCAGCGTTCCCCCACGTCTCCCGATAAAAATGATACCTCACTTGTGTGGGTAAGCCTAGCGCCCACAACAGGAAACGCCCCAAAGCGCAACGTGGACACATCAAAATTTTTGAAAGAAAACAGAGGTGTTTTTTGCAAAGTGCCTACCTGTAGATTTTGGCCTGTAGCTCAGCCGGCACCTAGGGAAACCTTCCAAACCTGTGCATTTCTGAAAACTAGAGACCTAGGGGAATCCAAGATGGGGTGACTTGTGTGGCTCGGACCAGGTTCTGTTACCCAGAATCCTTTGCAAACCTCAAAAGTTGGCTAAAAAAACACATGTTCCTAACATTTCTGTGGCAGAAAGTTCTGGAATCTGAGAGGAGCCACAAATGTCCTTCCACCCAGCGTTCCCCCACGTCTCCCGATAAAAATGATACCTCACTTGTGTGGGTAGGCCTAGCGCCCGCGACAGGGAATGCCCAAAAGCGCAACGTGGACACATCCAAATTTTTGAAAGAAAACAGAGGTGTTTTTTGCAAAGTGCCTTCCTGTAGATTTTGGCCTGTAGCTCAGCCGGCACCTAGGGAAACCTACCAAACCTGTGCATTTCTGAAAACTAGAGACCATAAGGAATCCAAGATGGGGTGACTTGTGTGGCTCGGACCAGGTTCTGTTACCCAGAATCCTTTGCAAACCTCAAAATTTGGCTAAAAAACACATGTTCCTCACATTTCTGTGGCAGAAAGTTCTGGAATCTGAGAGGAACCACAAATTTCCTTCCACCCAGCGTTCCCCCACATCTCCCTATAAAAATGATACCTCACTTGTGTGGGTAGGCCTAGCGCCCGCGACAGGGAACGCCCAAAAGCGCAACGTGGACACATCAACATTTTTGAAAGAAAACAGAGGTGTTTTTTGCAAAGTGCCTACCTGTAGATTTTGGCCTGTAGCTCAGCCGGCACCTAGGGAAACCTTCCAAACCTGTGCATTTCTGAAAACTAGAGACCTAGGGGAATCCAAGATGGGGTAACTTGTGTGGCTCGGACCAGGTTCTGTTACCCAGAATCTTTTGTAAACCTCAAAATTTGGCTAAAAAACACATGTTCCTCACATTTCTGTGGCAGAAAGTTCTGGAATCTGAGAGGAGCCACAAATTTCCTTCCACCCAGCGTTCCCCCACGTCTCCCGATAAAAATGATATCTCACTTGTGTGGGTAGGCCTAGCGCCCGCGACAGGAAACACCCCCAAAGCGCAACGTGGACACATCCACATTTTTGAAAGAAAACAGAGGTGTTTTTTGCAAAGTGCCTACCTGTAGATTTTGGCCTGTAGCTCAGCCGGCACCTAGGGAAACCTACCAAACCTGTGCATTTCTGAAAACTAGAGACCTAGGGGAATCCAAGATGGGGTGACTTGTGTGGCTCGGACCAGGTTCTGTTACCTAGAATCCTTTGCAAACCTCAAAATTTGGCTAAAAAAACACATGTTCCTCACATTTCTGTGGCAGAAAGTTCTGGAATCTGAGAGGAGCCACAAATTTCCTTCCACCCAGCGTTCCCCCACGTCACCAGATAAAAATAATACCTCACTTGTGTGGGTAGGCCTAGCGCCCGCGACAGGAAACGCCCCAAAGCGCAACGTGGACACATCCAAATTTTTGAAAGAAAACAGAGGTGTTTTTTGCAAAGTGCTTACCTGTAGATTTTGGCCACTAGCTCAGCCGCCACCTAGGGAAACCTACCAAACCTGTGCATTTCTGAAAACTAGAGACGTAGGGGAACCCAGGATGGGGTGACTTGTGTGGCTCGGACCAGGTTCTGTTACCCAGAATCCTTTGCAAACCTCAAAATGTGGCTAAAAAAACACATGTTCCTCATTTCTGTGGCAGAAAGTTCTGGAATCTGAGAGGAGCCACAAATTTCCTTCCACCCAGCGTTCCCCCACGTCTCCCGATAAAAATGATACCTCACTTGTGTGGGTAAGCCTAGCGCCCACAACAGGAAACGCCCCAAAGCGCAACGTGGACACATCAACATTTTTGGAAGAAAACAGAGGTGTTTTTTGCAAAGTGCCTACCTGTAGATTTTGGCCTGTAGCTCAGCCGGCACCTAGGGAAACCTTCCAAACCTGTGCATTTCTGAAAACTAGAGACCTAGGGGAATCCAAGATGGGGTGACTTGTGTGGCTCGGACCAGGTTCTGTTACCCAGAATCCTTTGCAAACCTCAAAATTTGGCTAAAAAAACACATGTTCCTCACATTTCTGTGGCAGAAAGTTCTGGAATCTGGGAGGAGCCACAAATTTCCTTCCAAGCAGCGTTCCCCCACGTCTCCCAATAAAAATGATACCTCACTTGTGTGGGTAGTCCTAGCGCCCGCAACAGGAAACGCCCCAACGCGCAACGTGGACACATCCAAATTTTTGAAAGAAAACAGAGGTGTTTTTTGCAAAGTGTTTACCTGTAGATTTTGGCCTCTAGCTCAGCCGGCACCTAGGGAAACCTTCCAAACCTGTGCATTTCTGAAAACTAGAGACCTAGGGGAATCCAAGATGGGGTGACTTGTGTGGCTCGGACCAGGTTCTGTTACCCAGAAAACTTTGCAAACCTCAAAATTTGGCTAAAAAACACATGTTCCTCACATTTCTGTGGCAGAAAGTTCTGGAATATGAGAGGAGCCACAAATTTCCTTCCACCCAGCGTTCCCCCAAGTCTCCCGATAAAAATGATATCTCACTTGTGTGGGTAGGCATAGCGCCCGCGACAGGAAACACCCCCAAAGCGCAACGTGGACACATCCACATTTTTGAAAGAAAACAGAGGTGTTTTTTGCAAAGTGCCTACCTGTAGATTTTGGCCTGTAGCTCAGCCGGCACCTACGGAAACCTACCAAACCTGTGCATTTCTGAAAACTAGAGACCATGGGGAATCCAGGATGGGGTGACTTGTGTGGCTCGGACCAGGTTCTGTTACCCAGAATCCTTTGCAAACCTCAAAATTTGGCTAAAAAAACAAATGTTCCTCACATTTCTGTGGCAGAAAAATCTGGAATCTGAGAGGAGCTACAAATTTCCTTCCACCCAGCGTTCCCCCCCGTCACCCGATAAAAATAATACCTCACTTGTGTGGGTAGGCCTAGCGCCCACGACAGGAAACGCCCCAAAGCGCAACGTGGACACATCCAAATTTTTGAAAGAAAACAGTGGTGTTTTTTGCAAAGTGCTTACCTGTAGATTTTGGCCACTAGCTCAGCCGCCACCTAGGGAAACCTACCAAACCTGTGCATTTCTGAAAACTAGAGACCATGGGGAATCCAGGATGGGGTGACTTGTGTGGCTCGGACCAGGTTCTGTTACCCAGAATCCTTTGCAAACCTCAAAATTTGGCTAAAAAAACAAATGTTCCTCACATTTCTGTGGCAGAAAAATCTGGAATCTGAGAGGAGCTACAAATTTCCTTCCACCCAGCGTTCCCCCACGTCACCCGATAAAAATAATACCTCACTTGTGTGGGTAGGCCTAGCGCCCGCGACAGGAAACGCCCCAAAGCGCAACGTGGACACATCCAAATTTTTGAAAGAAAACAGTGGTGTTTTTTGCAAAGTGCTTACCTGTAGATTTTGGCCACTAGCTCAGCCGCCACCTAGGGAAACCTACCAAACCTGTGCATTTCTGAAAACTAGAGACCTAGGGGAACCCAGGATGGGGTGACTTGTGTGGCTCGGACCAGGTTCTGTTACCCAGAATCCTTTACAAACCTCAAAATGTGGCTAAAAAAACACATGTTCCTCACATTTCTGTGGCAGAAAGTTCTGGAATCTGAGAGGAGCCACAAATTTCCTTCCACCCAGCGATCCCCCACGTCTCCCGATAAAAATGATACCTCACTTGTGTGGGTAAGCCTAGCGCCCACAACAGGAAACGCCCCAAAGCGCAACGTGGACACATCAAAATTTTTGAAAGAAAACAGAGGTGTTTTTTGCAAAGTGCCTACCTGTAGATTTTGGCCTGTAGCTCAGCCGGCACCTAGGGAAACCTACCAAACCTGTGCATTTATGAAAACTAGAGACCTAGGGTAATCCAAGATGGGGTGACTTGTGTGGCTCGGACCAGGTTCTGTTACCCAGAATCCTTTGCAAACCTCAAAAATTTGGCTAAAAAAACACATGTTCCTCACATTTCTGTGGCAGAAAGATCTGGAATCTGGGAGGAGCCACAAATTTCCTTCCAAGCAGCGTTCCCCCACGTCTCCCAATAAAAATGATACCTCACTTGTGTGGGTAGTCCTAGCGCCCGCAACAGGAAACGCCCCAACGCGCAACGTGGACACATCCAAATTTTTGAAAGAAAACAGAGGTGTTTTTTGCAAAGTGTCTACCTGTAGATTTTGGCCTCTAGCTCAGCCGGCACCTAGGGAAACCTTCCAAACCTGTGCATTTCTGAAAACTAGAGACCTAGGGGAATCCAAGATGGGGTGACTTGTGTGGCTCGGACCAGGTTCTGTTACCCAGAATCCTTTGCAAACCTCAAAATTTGGCTAAAAAAACACATGTTCCTCACATTTCTGTGGCAGAAAGTTCTGGAATCTGAGAGGAGCCACAAATTTCCTTCCACCCAGCGTTCCCCCACGTCTCCCGATAAAAATGATACCTCACTTGTGTGGGTAAGCCTAGCGCCCACAACAGGAAACGCCCCAAAGCGCAACGTGGACACATCAAAATTTTTGAAAGAAAACAGAGGTGTTTTTTGCAAAGTGCCTACCTGTAGATTTTGGCCTGTAGCTCAGCCGGCACCTAGGGAAACCTACCAAACCTGTGCATTTATGAAAACTAGAGACCTAGGGGAATCCAAGATGGGGTGACTTGTGTGGCTCGGACCAGGTTCTGTTACCCAGAATCCTTTGCAAACCTCAAAATTTGGCTAAAAAAACACATGTTCCTCACATTTCTGTGGCAGAAAGATCTGGAATCTGGGAGGAGCCACAAATTTCCTTCCAAGCAGCGTTCCCCCACGTCTCCCAATAAAAATGATACCTCACTTGTGTGGGTAGTCCTAGCGCCCGCAACAGGAAACGCCCCAACGCGCAACGTGGACACATCCAAATTTTTGAAAGAAAACAGAGGTGTTTTTTGCAAAGTGTCTACCTGTAGATTTTGGCCTCTAGCTCAGCCGGCACCTAGGGAAACCTTCCAAACCTGTGCATTTCTGAAAACTAGAGACCTAGGGGAATCCAAGATGGGGTGACTTGTGTGGCTCGGACCAGGTTCTGTTACCCAGAATCCTTTGCAAACCTCAAAATTTGGCTAAAAAACACATGTTCCTCACATTTCTGTGGCAGAAAGTTCTGGAATCTGAGAGGAGCCACACATTTCCTTCCACCCAGCGTTCCCCCAAGTCTCCCGATAAAAATGATATCTCACTTGTGTGGGTAGGCATAGCGCCCGCGACAGGAAACACCCCCAAAGCGCAACGTGGACACATCCACATTTTTGAAAGAAAACAGAGGTGTTTTTTGCAAAGTGCCTACCTGTAGATTTTGGCCTGTAGCTCAGCCGGCACCTACGGAAACCTACCAAACCTGTGCATTTCTGAAAACTAGACACCATGGGGAATCCAGGATGGGGTGACTTGTGTGGCTCGGACCAGGTTCTGTTACCCAGAATCCTTTGCAAACCTCAAAATTTGGATAAAAAAACAAATGTTCCTCACATTTCTGTGGCAGAAAAATCTGGAATCTCAGAGGAGCTACAAATTTCCTTCCACCCAGCGTTCCCCCACGTCACCCGATAAAAATAATACCTCACTTGTGTGGGTAGGCCTAGCGCCCGCGACAGGAAACGCCCCAAAGCGCAACGTGGACACATCCAAATTTTTGAAAGAAAACAGTGGTGTTTTTTGCAAAGTGCTTACCTGTAGATTTTGGCCACTAGCTCAGCCGCCACCTAGAGAAACCTACCAAACCTGTGCATTTCTGAAAACTAGAGACCTAGGGGAACCCAGGATGGGGTGACTTGTGTGGCTCGGACCAGGTTCTGTTACCCAGAATCCTTTGCAAACCTCAAAATTTGGCTAAAAAAACACATGTTCCTCACATTTCTGTGGCAGAAAGTTCTGGAATCTGAGAGGAGCCACAAATTTCCTTCCACCCAGCGTTCCCCCACGTCTCCTGATAAAAATGATACCTCACTTGTGTGGGTAAGCCTAGCGCCCACAACAGGAAACGCCCCAAAGCGCAACGTGGACACATCAAAATTTTTGAAAGAAAACAGAGGTGTTTTTTGCAAAGTGCCTACCTGTAGATTTTGGCCTGTAGCTCAGCCGGCACCTAGGGAAACCTACCAAACCTGTGCATTTATGAAAACTAGAGACCTAGGGGAATCCAAGATGGGGTGACTTGTGTGGCTCGGACCAGGTTCTGTTACCCAGAATCCTTTGCAAACCTCAAAATTTGGCTAAAAAAACACACGTTCCTCACATTTCTGTGGCGAAAGTTCTGGAATCTGGGAGGAGCCAAAAATTTCCTTCCAAGTAGCGTTCCCCCACGTCTCCCAATAAAAATGATACCTCACTTGTGTGGGTAGTCCTAGCGCCCGCAACAGGAAACGCCCCAAAGCGCAACGTGGACACATCCAAATTTTTGAAAGAAAACAGAGGTGTTTTTTGCAAAGTGCCTACCTGTAGATTTTGGCCTCTAGCTCAGCCGCCACCTGGGGAAACCTACCAAACCTGTGCATTTATGAAAACTAGAGACCTAGGGGAATCCAAGATGGGGTGACTTGTGTGGCTCGGACCAGGTTCTGTTACCCAGAATCCTTTGCAAACCTCAAAATTTGGATAAAAAAACAAATGTTCCTCACATTTCTGTGGCAGAAAAATCTGGAATCTGAGAGGAGCTACAAATTTCCTTCCACCCAGCGTTCCCCCACGTCACCCGATAAAAGTAATACCTCACTTGTGTGGGTAGGCCTAGCACCCGCGACAGGAAACGCCCCAAAGCGCAACGTGGACACATCCAAATTTTTGAAAGAAAACAGTGGTGTTTTTTGCAAAGTGCTTACCTGTAGATTTTGGCCACTAGCTCAGCCGCCACCTAGAGAATCCTACCAAACCTGTGCATTTCTGAAAACTAGAGACCTAGGGGAACCCAGGATGGGGTGACTTGTGTGGCTCGGACCAGGTTCTGTTACCCAGAATCCTTTGCAAACCTCACAATTTGGCTAAAAAAACACATGTTCCTCACATTTCTGTGGCAGAAAGTTCTGGAATCTGAGAGGAGCCACAAATTTCCTTCCACCCAGCGTTCCCCCACGTCTCCCGATAAAAATGATACCTCACTTGTGTGGGTAAGCCTAGCGCCCACAACAGGAAACGCCCCAAAGCGCAACGTGGACACATCAAAATTTTTGAAAGAAAACAGAGGTGTTTTTTGCAAAGTGCCTACCTGTAGATTTTGGCCTGTAGCTCAGCCGGCACCTAGGGAAACCTACCAAACCTGTGCATTTATGAAAACTAGAGACCTAGGGGAATCCAAGATGGGGTGACTTGTGTGGCTCGGACCAGGTTCTGTTACCCAGAATCCTTTGCAAACCTCAAAATTTGGCTAAAAAAACACACGTTCCTCACATTTCTGTGGCAGAAAAATCTGGAATCTGAGAGGAGCTACAAATTTCCTTCCACCCAGCGTTCCCCCACGTCACCCGATAAAAGTAATACCTCACTTGTGTGGGTAGGCCTAGCGCCCGCGACAGGAAACGCCCCAAAGCGCAACGTGGACACATCCAAATTTTTGAAAGAAAACAGTGGTGTTTTTTGCAAAGTGCTTACCTGTAGATTTTGGCCACTAGCTCAGCCGCCACCTAGAGAATCCTACCAAACCTGTGCATTTCTGAAAACTAGAGACCTAGGGGAACCCAGGATGGGGTGACTTGTGTGGCTCGGACCAGGTTCTGTTACCCAGAATCCTTTGCAAACCTCACAATTTGGCTAAAAAAACACATGTTCCTCACATTTCTGTGGCAGAAAGTTCTGGAATCTGAGAGGAGCCACAAATTTCCTTCCACCCAGCGTTCCCCCACGTCTCCCGATAAAAATGATACCTCACTTGTGTGGGTAAGCCTAGCGCCCACAACAGGAAACGCCCCAAAGCGCAACGTGGACACATCAAAATTTTTGAAAGAAAACAGAGGTGTTTTTTGCAAAGTGCCTACCTGTAGATTTTGGCCTGTAGCTCAGCCGGCACCTAGGGAAACCTACCAAACCTGTGCATTTATGAAAACTAGAGACCTAGGGGAATCCAAGATGGGGTGACTTGTGTGGCTCGGACCAGGTTCTGTTACCCAGAATCCTTTGCAAACCTCAAAATTTGGCTAAAAAAACACACGTTCCTCACATTTCTGTGGCAGAAAGTTCTGGAATCTGGGAGGAGCCAAAAATTTCCTTCCAAGCAGCGTTCCCCCACGTCTCCCAATAAAAATGATACCTCACTTGTGTGGGTAGTCCTAGCGCCCGCAACAGGAAACGCCCCAAAGCGCAACGTGGACACATCCAAATTTTTGAAAGAAAACAGAGGTGTTTTTTGCAAAGTGCCTACCTGTAGATTTTGGCCTCTAGCTCAGCCGCCACCTGGGGAAACCTACCAAACCTGTGCATTTATGAAAACTAGAGACCTAGGGGAATCCAAGATGGGGTGACTTGTGTGGCTCGGACCAGGTTCTGTTACCCAGAATCCTTTGCAAACCTCAAAATTTGGCTAAAAAAACACACGTTCCTCACATTTCTGTGGCAGAAAGTTCTGGAATCTGGGAGGAGCCAAAAATTTTCTTCCAAGCAGCGTTCCCCCACGTCTCCCAATAAAAATGATACCTCACTTGTGTGGGTAGTCCTAGCGCCCGCAACAGGAAACGCCCCAAAGTGCAACGTGGACACATCCAAATTTTTGAAAGAAAACAGAGGTGTTTTTTGCAAAGTGCTTACCTGTAGATTTTGGCCACTAGCTCAGCCGCCACGGTAGGCCTAGCGCCCGCCCCAAAGCGCAACGTGGACACATCCAAATTTTTGAAAGAAAACAGAGGTGTTTTTTGCAAAGTGCCTATCTGTAGATTTTGGCCTCTAGCTCAGCCGCCACCTGGGGAAACCTACCAAACCTGTGCATTTCTGAAAACTAGAGACCATGGGGAATCCAGGATGGGGTGACTTGTGTTGCTCGGACCAGGTTCTGTTACCCAGAATCCTTTGCAAACCTCAAAATTTGGCTAAAAAAACACATGTTCCTCACATTTCTGTGGCAGAAAGTTCTGGAATCTGAGAGGAACCACGAATTTCCTTCCACCCAGCGTTCCCCCACGTATCCCGATAAAAATGACATCTCACTTGTGTGGGTAGGTCTAGCGCCCGCGACACGAAACGCCCCAAAGCGCAATGTGGACACATCCAATTTTTTGAAAGAAAACAGAGGTGTTTTTTGCAAAGTGCCTACCTGTAGATTTTGGCCTGTAGCTCAGCCACCACCTAGGGAAACCTACCAAACCTGTGCATTTCTGAAAACTAGAGACCATGGGGAATCCAAGATGGGGTGACTTGTGTGGCTCGGACCAGGTTCTGTTACCCAGAATCCTTTGCAAACCTCAAAATTTGGCTAAAAAAACACATGTTCCTCACATTTCTGTGGCAGAAAGTTCTGGAATCTGAGAGGAGCCACAAATTTCCTTCCACCCAGCGTTCCCCCACGTCTCTCGATAAAAATGATACATCACTTGTGTGGGTAGGCCTAGCGCCCGCGACAGGAAACGCCCCAAAGCGCAACGTGGACACATCCAAATTTTTTAAAGAAAACAGAGATGTTTTTTGCAAAGTGCTTACCTGTAGATTTTGGCCACTAGCTCAGCCACCACGGTAGGCCTAGCGCCCGCCCCAAAGCGCAACGTGGACACATCCAAATTTTTGAAAGAAAACAGAGGTGTTTTTTGCAAAGTGCCTACCTGTAGATTTTGGCCTGTAACTCAGCCGGCACCTAGGGAAACCTACCAAACCTGTGCATTTATCAAAACTAGAGACCTTGGGGAATCCAAGATGGGGTGACTTGTGTGGCTCGGACCAGGTTCTGTTACCCAGAATCCTTTGCAAACCTCAAAATTTGGCTAAAAAAACACATGTTCCTCACATTTCTGTGGCAGAAAGTTGTGGAATCTGAGAGGAGCCACAAATTTCCTTCCACCCAGCGTTCCCCCACGTCTCCCGATAAAAATAATACCTCACTTGTGTGGGTAGGCCTAGCGCCCGCGACAGGAAACGCCCCAAAGCGCAACGTGGACACATCCAAATTTTTGAAAGAAAACAGAGGTGTTTTTTGCAAAGTGCTTACCTGTAGATTTTGGCCACTAGCTCAGCCGCCACCTAGGGAAACCTACCAAACCTGTGCATTTCTGAAAACTAGAGACCTAGGGGAACCCAGGATGGGGTGACTTGTGTGGCTCAAACCAGGTTCTGTTACCCAGAATCCTTTGCAAACCTCAAAATTTGGCTAAAAAACACATGTTCCTCACATTTCTGTGGCAGAAAGTTCTGGAATCTGAGAGGAGCCACAAATTTCCTTCCACCCAGCGTTCCCCCAAGTCTCCCGATAAAAATGATACCTGACTTGTGTGGGTAGGCCTAGCGCCCGCGACAGGGAATGCCCCAAAGCGCAACGTGGACACATCCAAATTTTTGAAAGAAAACAGAGGTGTTTTTTGCAAAGTGCCTACCTGTAGATTTTGGCCTGTAGCTCAGCCGGCACCTAGGGAAACCTACCAAACCTGTGCATTTCTGAAAACTAGAGACCTAGGGGAATCCAAGATGGGGTGACTTGTGTGGCTCGGACCAGGTTCTGTTACCCAGAATCCTTTGCAAACCTCAAAATTTGGCTAAAAAACACATGTTCCTCACATTTCTGTGGCAGAAAGTTCTGGAATCTGAGAGGAGCCACAAATTTCCTTCCACCCAGCGTTCCCCCACGTATCCCGATAAAAATTATACCTCACTTGTGTGGGTAAGCCTAGCGCCCACAACAGGAAACGCCCCAAAGCGCAACGTGGACACATCAAAATTTTTGAAAGAAAACAGAGGTGTTTTTTGCAAAGTGCCTTCCTGTAGATTTTGGCCTGTAGCTCAGCCGGCATCTAGGGAAACCTACCAAACCTGTGCATTTCTGAAAACTAGAGACCATGGGGACTCCAAGATGGGGTGACTTGTATGGCTCGGACCAGGTTCTGTTACCTAGAATCCTTTGCAAACCTCAAAATTTGGCTAAAAACACACATGTTCCTCACATTTCTGTGGCAGAAAGTTCTGGAATCTGAGAGGAGCCACAAATTTCCTTCCACCCAGCGTTCCCCCACGTCTCTCGATAAAAATGATACCTCACTTGTGTGGGTAGGCCTAGCGCCCGCGACAGGAAACGCCCCAAAGCGCAACGTGGACACATCCAAATTTTTTAAAGAAAACAGAGATGTTTTTTGCAAAGTGCTTACCTGTAGATTTTGGCCACTAGCTCAGCCGCCACGGTAGGCCTAGCGCCCGCCCCAAAGCGCAACGTGGACACATCCAAATTTTTGAAAGAAAACAGAGGTGTTTTTTGCAAAGTGCCTACCTGTAGATTTTGGCCTCTAGCTCAGCCGCCACCTGGGGAAACCTACCAAACCTGTGCATTTCTGAAAACTAGAGACCATGGGGAATCCAGGATGGGGTGACTTGTGTGGCTCGGACCAGGTTCTGTTACCCAGAATCCTTTGCAAACCTCAAAATTTGGCTAAAAAAACACATGTTCCTCACATTTCTGTGGTAGAAAGTTCTGGAATCTGAGAGGAACCACAAATTTCCTTCCACCCAGCGTTCCCCCACGTCTCCCGATAAAAATGATACCTCACTTGTGTGGGTAGGCCTAGTGCCCGCGACAGGGAACGCCCAAAAGCGCAACGTGGACACATCCAAATTTTTGAAAGAAAACAGAGGTGTTTTTTGCAAAGTGCCTTCCTGTAGATTTTGGCCTGTAGCTCAGCCGGCACCTAGGGAAACCTACCAAACCTGTGCATTTCTGAAAACTAGAGACCATGGGGACTCCAAGATGGGGTGACATGTATGGCTCGGACCAGGTTCTGTTACCTAGAATCCTTTGCAAACCTCAAAATTTGGCTAAAAACACACATGTTCCTCACATTTCTGTGGCAGAAAGTTCTGGAATCTGAGAGGAGCCACAAATTTCCTTCCACCCAGCGTTCCCCCACGTATCCCGATAAAAATGACATCTCACTTGTGTGGGTAGGTCTAGCGCCCGCGACACGAAACGCCCCAAAGCGCAATGTGGACACATCCAATTTTTTGAAAGAAAACAGAGGTGTTTTTTGCAAAGTGCCTACCTGTAGATTTTGGCCTGTAGCTCAGCCACCACCTAGGGAAACCTACCAAACCTGTGCATTTCTGAAAACTAGAGACCATGGGGAATCCAAGATGGGGTGACTTGTGTGGCTCGGACCAGGTTCTGTTACCCAGAATCCTTTGCAAACCTCAAAATTTGGCTAAAAAAACACATGTTCCTCACATTTCTGTGGCAGAAAGTTCTGGAATCTGAGAGGAGCCACAAATTTCCTTCCACCCAGCGTTCCCCCACGTCTCTCGATAAAAATGATACCTCACTTATGTGGGCAGGCCTAGCGCCCGCGACAGGAAACGCCCCAAAGCGCAACGTGGACACATCCAAATTTTTGAAAGAAAACAGAGGTGTTTTTTGCAAAGTGCTTACCTGTAGATTTTGGCCACTAGCTCAGCCGCCACCTAGGGAAACCTACCAAACCTGTGCATTTCTGAAAACTAGAGACCTAGGGGAACCCAGGATGGGGTGACTTGTGTGGCTCGAACCAGGTTCTGTTACCCAGAATCCTTTGCAAACCTCAAAATTTGGCTAAAAAACACATGTTCCTCACATTTCTGTGGCAGAAAGTTCTGGAATCTGAGAGGAGCCCCAAATTTCCTTCCACCCAGCGTTCCCCCAAGTCTCCTGATAAAAATGATACCTCACTTGTGTGGGTAGGCCTAGCGCCCGCGACAGGGAATGCCCCAAAGCGCAACGTGGACACATCCAAATTTTTGAAAGAAAACAGAGGTGTTTTTTGCAAAGTGCCTACCTGTAGATTTTGGCCTGTAGCTCAGCCGGCACCTAGGGAAACCTTCCAAACCTGTGCATTTCTGAAAACTAGAGACCTAGGGGAATCCAAGATGGGGTTACTTGTGTGGCTCGGACCATGTTCTGTTACCCAAAATCCTTTGCAAACCTCAAAATTTGGTTAAAAAAACACATGTTCCTCACATTTCTGTGGCAGAAAGTTCTGGAATCTGAGAGGAGCCACAAATTTCCTTCCACCCAGCGTTCCCCCACGTCTCTCGATAAAAATGATACCTCACTTGTGTGGGTAGGCCTAGCGCCCGCGACAGGAAATGCCCCAAAGCGCAACGTGGACACATCCAAATTTTTTAAAGAAAACAGAGATGTTTTTTGCAAAGTGCTTACCTGTAGATTTTGGCCACTAGCTCAGCCGCCACGGTAGGCCTAGCGCCCGCCCCAAAGCGCAACGTGGACACATCCAAATTTTTGAAAGAAAACAGAGGTGTTTTTTGCAAAGTGCCTACCTGTAGATTTTGGCCTCTAGCTCAGCCGCCACCTGGGGAAACCTACCAAACCTGTGCATTTCTGAAAACTAGAGACCATGGGGAATCCAGGATGGGGTGACTTGTGTGGCTCGGACCAGGTTCTGTTACCCAGAATCCTTTGCAAACCTCAAAATTTGGCTAAAAAAACACATGTTCCTCACATTTCTGTGGCAGAAATTTCTGGAATCTGAGAGGAACCACAAATTTCCTTCCACCCAGCGTTCCCCCACGTCTCCCGATAAAAATGATACCTCACTTGTGTGGGTAGGCCTAGCGCCCGCGACAGGGAACGCCCAAAAGCGCAACGTGGACACATCCAAATTTTTGAAAGAAAACAGAGGTGTTTTTTGCAAAGTGCCTTCCTGTAGATTTTGGCCTGTAGCTCAGCCGGCACCTAGGGAAACCTACCAAACCTGTGCATTTCTGAAAACTAGAGACCATGGGGACTCCAAGATGGGGTGACTTGTATGGCTCGGACCAGGTTCTGTTACCTAGAATCCTTTGCAAACCTCAAAATTTGGCTAAAAACACACATGTTCCTCACATTTCTGTGGCAGAAAGTTCTGGAATCTGAGAGGAGCCACAAATTTCCTTCCACCCAGCGTTCCCCCACGTATCCCGATAAAAATGACATCTCACTTGTGTGGGTAGGTCTAGCGCCCGCGACACGAAACGCCCCAAAGCGCAATGTGGACACATCCAATTTTTTGAAAGAAAACAGAGGTGTTTTTTGCAAAGTGCCTACCTGTAGATTTTGGCCTGTAGCTCAGCCACCACCTAGGGAAACCTACCAAACCTGTGCATTTCTGAAAACTAGAGACCATGGGGAATCCAAGATGGGGTGACTTGTGTGGCTCGGACCAGGTTCTGTTACCCAGAATCCTTTGCAAACCTCAAAATTTGGCTAAAAAAACACATGTTCCTCACATTTCTGTGGCAGAAAGTTCTGGAATCTGAGAGGAGCCACAAATTTCCTTCCACCCAGCGTTCCCCCACGTCTCTCGATAAAAATGATACCTCACTTGTGTGGGTAGGCCTAGCGCCCGCGACAGGAAACGCCACAAAGCGCAACGTGGACACATCCAAATTTTTTAAAGAAAACAGAGATGTTTTTTGCAATGTGCTTACCTGTAGATTTTGGCCACTAGCTCAGCCGCCACGGTAGGCCTAGCGCCCTCCCCAATGCGCAACGTGGACACATCCAAATTTTTGAAAGAAAACAGAGGTGTTTTTTGCAAAGTGCCTACCTGTAGATTTTGGCCTGTAACTCAGCCGGCACCTAGGGAAACCTACCAAACCTGTGCATTTCTGAAAACTAGAGACCTAGGGGAATCCAAGATGGGGTGACTTGTGTGGCTCGGACCAGGTTCTGTTACCCAGAATCCTTTGCAAACCTCAAAATTTGGCCAAAAAAACACATGTTCCTCACATTTCTGTGGCAGAAAGTTGTGGAATCTGAGAGGAGCCACAAATTTCCTTCCACCCAGCGTTCCCCCACGTCTCCCGATAAAAATAATACCTCACTTGTGTGGGTAGGCCTAGCGCCCGCGACAGGAAACGCCCCAAAGCGCAACGTGGACACATCCAAATTTTTGAAAGAAAACAGAGGTGTTTTTTGCAAAGTGCTTACCTGTAGATTTTGGCCACTAGCTCAGCCGCCACCTAGGGAAACCTACCAAACCTGTGCATTTCTGAAAACTAGAGACCTAGGGGAACCCAGGATGGGGTGACTTGTGTGGCTCGAACCAGGTTCTGTTACCCAGAATCCTTTGCAAACCTCAAAATTTGGATAAAAAACACATGTTCCTCACATTTCTGTGGCAGAAAGTTCTGGAATCTGAGAGGAGCAACAAATTTCCTTCCACCCAGCGTTCCCCCAAGTCTCCCGATAAAAATGATACCTCACTTGTGTGGGTAGGCCTAGCGCCCGCGACAGGGAATGCCCCAAAGCGCAACGTGGACACATCCAAATTTTTGAAAGAAAACAGAGGTGTTTTTTTCAAAGTGCCTACCTGTAGATTTTGGCCTGTAGCTCAGCCGGCACCTAGGGAAACCTTCCAAACCTGTGCATTTCTGAAAACTAGAGACCTAGGGGAATCCAAGATGGGGTGACTTGTGTGGCTCGGACCAGGTTCTGTTACCCAGAATCCTTTGCAAACCTCAAAATTTGGCTAAAAAACACATGTTCCTCACATTTCAGTGGCAGAAAGTTCTGGAATCTGAGAGGAGCCACAAATTTCCTTCCACCCAGCGTTCCCCCACGTATCCCGATAAAAATGATACCTCACTTGTGTGGGTAAGCCTAGCGCCCACAACAGGAAACGCCCCAAAGCGCAACGTGGACACATCAACATTTTTGAAAGAAAACAGAGGTGTTTTTTGCAAAGTGCCTTCCTGTAGATTTTGGCCTGTAGCTCAGCCGGCACCTAGGGAAACCTACCAAACCTGTGCATTTCTGAAAACTAGAGACCATGGGGACTCCAAGATGGGGTGACTTGTATGGCTCGGACCAGGTTCTGTTACCTAGAATCCTTTGCAAACCTCAAAATTTGGCTAAAAACACACATGTTCCTCACATTTCTGTGGCAGAAAGTTCTGGAATCTGAGAGGAGCCACAAATTTCCTCCCACCCAGCGTTCCCCAACGTATCCCGATAAAAATGACATCTCACTTGTGTGGGTAGGTCTAGCGCCCGCGACACGAAACGCCCCAAAGCGCAATGTGGACACATCCAATTTTTTGAAAGAAAACAGAGGTGTTTTTTGCAAAGTGCCTACCTGTAGATTTTGGCCTGTAGCTCAGCCACCACCTAGGGAAACCTACCAAACCTGTCAATTTCTGAAAACTAGAGACCATGGGGAATCCAAGATGGGGTGACTTGTGTGGCTCGGACCAGGTTCTGTTACCCAGAATCCTTTGCAAACCTCAAATTTTGGCTAAAAAAACACATGTTCCTCACATTTCTGTGGCAGAAAGTTCTGGAATCTGAGAGGAGCCACAAATTTCCTTCCACCCAGCGTTCCCCCACGTCACCCGATAAAAATAATACCTCACTTGTGTGGGTAGGCCTAGCTCCCGCGACAGGAAACGCCCCAAAGCGCAACGTGGACACATCCAAATTTTTGAAAGAAAACAGTGGTGTTTTTTGCAAAGTGCTTACCTGTAGATTTTGGCCACTAGCTCAGCCGCCACCTAGGGAAACCTACCAAACCTGTGCATTTCTGAAAACTAGAGACCTAGGGGAACCCAGGATGGGGTGACTTGTGTGGCTCGGACCAGGTTCTGTTACCCAGAATCCTTTGCAAACCTCAAAATGTGGCTAAAAAAACACATGTTCCTCACATTTCTGTGGCAGAAAGTTCTGGAATCTGAGAGGAGCCACAAATTTCCTTCCACCCAGCGTTCCCCCACGTCTCCCGATAAAAATGATACCTCACTTGTGTGGGTAAGCCTAGCGCCCACAACAGGAAACGCCCCAAAGCGCAACGTGGACACATCAAAATTTTTGAAAGAAAACAGAGGTGTTTTTTGCAAAGTGCCTACCTGTAGATTTTGGCCTGTAGCTCAGCCGGCACCTAGGGAAACCTACCAAACCTGTGCATTTAAGAAAACTAGAGACCTAGGGGAATCCAAGATGGGGTGACTTGTGTGGCTCGGACCAGGTTCTGTTACCCAGAATCCTTTGCAAACCTCAAAATTTGGCTAAAAAAAACACACGTTCCTCACATTTTTGTGGCAGAAAGTTCTGGAATCTGGGAGGAGCCACAAATTTCCTTCCAAGCAGCGTTCCCCCACGTCTCCCAATAAAAATAATACCTCACTTGTGTGGGTAGTCCTAGCGCCCGCAACAGGAAACGCCCCAAAGCGCAACGTGGACACATCCAAATTTTTTAAAGAAAACAGAGGTGTTTTTTGCAAAGTGCCTACCTGTAGATTTTGGCCTCTAGCTCAGCCACCACCTGGGGAAACCTACCAAACCTGTGCATTTCTGAAAACTAGAGACCATGGGGAATCCAGGATGGGGTGACTTGTGTGGCTCGGACCAGGTTCTGTTACCCAGAATCCTTTGTAAACCTCAAAATTTGGCTAAAGAAACACATGTTCCTCACATTTCTGTGGCAGAAAGTTCTGGAATCTGAGAGGAACCACAAATTTCCTTCCACCCAGCGTTCCCCCACGTCTCCCGATAAAAATGATACCTCACTTGTGTGGGTAGGCCTAGCGCCCGCGACAGGGAACGCCCAAAAGCGCAACGTGGACACATCCAAATTTTTGAAAGAAAACAGAGGTGTTTTTTGCAAAGTGCCTTCCTGTAGATTTTGGCCTGTAGCTCAGCCGGCACCTAGGGAAACCTACCAAACCTGTGCATTTCTGAAAACTAGAGACCATGGGGACTCCAAGATGGGGTGACTTGTACGGCTCGGACCAGGTTCTGTTACCTAGAATCCTTTGCAAACCTCAAAATTTGGCTAAAAACACACATGTTCCACACATTTCTGTGGCAGAAAGTTCTGGAATCTGAGAGGAGCCACAAATTTCCTTCCACCCAGCGTTCCCCCACGTATCCCGATAAAAATGACATCTCACTTGTGTGGGTAGGTCTAGCGCCCGCGACACGAAACGCCCCAAAGCGCAATGTGGACACATCCAATTTTTTGAAAGAAAACAGAGGTGTTTTTTGTAAAGTGCCTACCTGTAGGTTTTGGCCTGTAGCTCAGCCACCACCTAGGGAAACCTACCAAACCTGTGCATTTCTGAAAACTAGAGACCATGGGGAATCCAAGATGGGGTGACTTGTGTGGCTCGGACCAGGTTCTGTTACCCTGAATCCTTTGCAAACCTCAAAATTTGGCTAAAAAAACACATGTTCCTCACATTTCAGTGGCAGAAAGTTGTGGAATCTGAGAGGAGCCACAAATTTCCTTCCACCCAGCGTTCCCCCACGTCACCCGATAAAAATAATACCTCACTTGTGTGGGTAGGCCTAGCGACCGCGACAGGAAATGCCCCAAAGCGCAACGTGGACACATCCAAATTTTTTAAAGAAAACAGAGGTGTTTTTTGCAAAGTGCTTACCTGTAGATTTTGGCCACTAGCTCAGCCGCCACCTAGGGAAACCTACCAAACCTGTGCATTTCTGAAAACTAGAGACCTAGGGGAATCCAAGATGGGGTGACTTGTGTGGCTCGGACCAGGTTCTGTTACCCAGAATCCTTTGCAAACCTCAAAATTTGGCAAAAAAAACACATTTTCCTCACATTTCTGTGGCAGAAAGTTCTGGAATCTGAGAGGAGCCAGAAATTTCCTTCCACCCAGCGTTCCCCCCCGCCTCTCGATAAAAATGATACCTCACTTGTGTGGGTAGTCCTAGCGCCCGTTACAGGGAACGCCCCAAAGCGCAACGTGGACACATCCACATTTTTGAAAGAAAACAGAGGTGTTTTTTGCAAAGTGCCTACCTGTCGATTTTGGCCTCTAGCTCAGCCGCCACCTGGGGAAACCTACCAAACCTGTGCATTTCTGAAAACTAGAGACCATGGGGACTCCAAGTTGGGGTGACTTGTATGGCTCGTACCAGGTTCTGTTACCCAGAATTCTTTGCAAACCTCAAAATTTGGCTAAAAAAAAAGACGTTCCTCACATTTCTGAGGCAGAAAGTTCTGGAATCTGAGTGGAGCCACAAATTTCCTTCCACCCAGAGTTCCCCTACGTCTCCCGATAAAAATGATATCTCACTTGTGTGGGTAGGTCTAGCGCCCACGACAGGAAACGCCCCAAAGCGCAACGTGGACACATCCAATTTTTTGAAAGAAAACAGAGGTGTTTTTTGCAAAGTGCCTACCTGTAGATTTTGGCCTGTAGCTCAGCCGCCACCTAGGGAAACCTACCAAACCTGTGCATTTCTGAAAACTAGAGACCATGGGGAATCCAAGATGGGGTGACTTGTGTGGCTCGGACCAGGTTCTGTTACCCAGAATCCTTTGCAAACCTCAAAATTTGGCTAAAAACACACATGTTCCTCACATTTCTGTGGCAGAAAGTTCTAGAATCTGAGAGGAGCCACAAATTTCCTTCCACCCAGCATTCCCCCACGTCTCCCGATAAAAATTATATCTCACTTGTGTGGGTAGGTCTAGCGCCCGCAACAGGAAACGCCCCAAAGCGCAACGTGGACACATCCAATTTTTTTAAAGAAAACAGAGGTGTTTTTTGCAAAGTGCCTACCTGTAGATTTTGGCCTGTAGCTCAGCCGCCACCTAGGGAAACCTAGCAAACCTGTGCATTTCTGAAAACTAGAGACCATGGGGAATCCAAGATGGGGTGACTTGTGTGGCTCGGACCAAGTTCTGTTACCCAGAATCCTTTGCAAACCTCAAAATTTGGCTACAAAAAAAACACATGTTCCTCACATTTCTGTGGCAAAAAGTTCTGGAATCTGAGAGGAGCCACAAATTTCCATCCACCCAGCGTTCCCCCAAGTCTCCCAATAAAAATGATACCTCACTTGTGTGGGTAGGCCTAGCGCCCGTGACAGGGAACGCCCCAAAGCGCAACGTGGACACATCCAAATTTTTTAAAGAAAACAGAGGTGTTTTTTGCAAAGTGCCTACATGTAGATTTTGGCATGTAGCTCAGCTGGCACCTAGGGAAACCTACCAAACCTGTGCATTTCTGAAAACTAGAGACCTAGGGGAATCCAAGATGGGGTGACTTGTGTGCCTCGGACCAGGTTCTGTTACCCAGAATCCTTTGCAAACCTCAAAATGTGGCAAAAAAAAACATTTTCCTCACATTTCTGTGGCAGAAAGATCTGGAATCTGAGAGGAGCCACAAATTTCCTTTCACCCAGCGTTGCCCCACGTCTCTCGATAAAAATGATACCTCACTTGTGTGGGTAGGCCTAGCGCCCGTTACAGGGAACGCCTCAAAGCGCAACGTGGACACATCCAAATTTTTGAAAGAAAACAGAGGTGTTTTTTGCAAAGTGCCTACCTGTAGATTTTGGCCTCTAGCTTATCCGCCACCTAGGGAAACCTACCAAACCTGTGCATTTCTGAAAACTAGAGACCATGGGGACTCCAAGATGGGGTGACTTGTATGGCTCGGACCAGGTTCTGTTACCCAGAATTCTTTGCAAACCTCAAAATTTGGCTAAAAAAACACACGTTCCTCACATTTCTGTGGCAGAAAGTTCTGGAATCTGAGAGGAGCCACAAATTTCCTTCCACCCAGCGTTCCCCCACGTCTCCCGATAAAAATGATATCTCACTTGTGTGGGTAGGTCTAGCGCCCACGACAGGAAACGCCCCAAAGCGCAACGTGGACACATCCAATTTTTTGAAAGAAAACAGAGGTGTTTTTTGCAAAGTGCCTACCTGTAGATTTTGGCCTGTAGCTCAGCCGCTACCTAGGGAAACCTACCAAACCTGTGCATTTCTGAAAACTAGAGACCATGGGGAATCCAAGATGGGGTGACTTGTGTGGCTCGGACCAGGTTCTGTTACCCAGAATCCTTTGCAAACCTCAAAATTTGGCTAAAAACACACATGTTCCTCACATTTCTGTGGCAGAAAGTTCTGGAATCTGAGAGGACCCACAAATTTCCTTCCACCCAGCTTTCCCCCACGTATCCCGATAAAAATGAAATCTCACTATTGTGTGGGTAGGTCTAGCGCCCGCGACAGGAAACGCCCCAAAGCGCAACGTGGACACATCCAATTTTTTGAAAGAAAACAGAGGTGTTTTTTGCAAAGTGCCTACCTGTAGATTTTGGCCTGTAGCTCAGCCACCACCTAGGGAAACCTACCAAACCTGTGCATTTCTGAAAACTAGAGACCATGGGGAATCCAAGATGGGGTGACTTGTGTGGCTCGGACCAGGTTCTGTTCCCCAGAATCCTTTGCAAACCTCAAAATTTGGCTTAAAAACACATGTTCCTCACATTTCTGTGGCAGAAAGTTCTGGAATCTGAGAGGAGCCACAAATTTCCTTCCACCCAGCGTTCCCCCACGTCACCCGATAAAAATAATACCTCACTTGTGTGGGTAGACCTAGCGCCCGCGACAGGGAACGCCCCAAAGCGCAACGTGGACACATCCAAATTTTTGAAAGAAAACAGAGGTGTTTTTTTGCAAAGTGCCTACCTGTAGATTTTGGCCTCTAGCTCAGCCGCAACCTGGGGAAACCTACCAAACCTGTGCATTACTGAAAACTAGAGACCATGGGGAATCCAAGATGGGGTGACTTGTGTGGCTCGGACCAGGTTCTGTTACCCAGAATCCTTTGCAAACCTCAAAATTTGGCTAAAAAAACACATGTTCCTCACATTTCTGTGACAAAAAGTTCTGGAATCTGAGAGGAGCCACAAATTTCCTTCCACCCAGCGTTCCCCCAAGTCTCCCAATAAAAATGATACCTCACTTGTGTTGGTAGGCCTAGCGCCCGTGACAGGGAACGCCCCAAAGCGCAACGTGGACACATCCAAATTTTTTAAAGAAAACAGAGGTGTTTTTTGCAAAGTGCCTACATGTAGATTTTGGCCTGTAGCTCAGCTGGCACCTAGGGAATCCTACCAAACCTGTGCATTTCTGAAAACTAGAGACCTAGGGGAATCCAAGATGGGGTGAATTGTGTGGCTCGGACCAGGTTCTGTTACCCAGAATCCTTTGCAAACCTCAAAATTTGGCGAAAAAAAACAAATTTTCCTCACATTTCTGCGGCAGAAAGTTCTGGAATCTGAGAGGAGCCACAAATTTCCTTCCACCCAGCGTTCCCCCCCCCGTCTCTAGATAAAAATGATACCTCACTTGTGTGGGTAGGCCTAGCGCCCGTTACAGGGAACGCCCCAAAGCGCAACATGGACACATCCAAATTTTTGAAAGAAAACAGAGTGGTTTTTTGCAAAGTGCCTACCTGTAGATTTTGGCCTCTAGCTCAGCCGCCACCTAGGGAAACCTACCAAACCTGTGCATTTCTGAAAACTAGAGACCATGGGGACTCCAAGATGGGGTGACTTGTATGGCTCGTACCAGGTTCTGTTACCCAGAATCCTTTGCAAACCTCAAAATGTGGCTAAAAACACACATGTTCCTCACATTTCTGTGGCAGAAAGTTCTGGAATCTGAGAGGAGCCACAAATTTCCTTCCACCCAGCGTTCCCCCACGTATCCCGATAAAAATGAAATCTCACTTGTGTGGGTAGGTCTAGCGCCCGCGACACGAAACGCCCCAAAGCGCAATGTGGACACATCCAATTTTTTGAAAGAAAACAGAAGTGTTTTTTGCAAAGTGCCTACCTGTAGATTTTGGCCTGTAGCTCAGCCACCACCTAGGGAAACCTACCAAACCTGTGCATTTCTGAAAACTAGAGACCATGGGGAATCCAAGATGGGGTGACTTTTGTGGCTCGGACCAGGTTCTGTTACCCAGAATCCTTTGCAAACCTCAAAATTTGGCTAAAAAAACACATGTTCCTCACATTTCTGTGGCAGAAAGTTGTGGAATCTGAGAGGAGCCACAAATTTCCTTCCACCCAGCATTCCCCCACGTCACTCGATAAAAATAATACCTTACTTGTGTGGGTAGGCCTAGCGCCCGCGACAGGAAACGCCTCAAAGCGCAACGTGGACACATCCACATTTTTTAAAGAAAACAGAGGTGTTTTTTGCAAAGTGCTTACCTGTAGATTTTGGCCACTAGCTCAGCCGCCACCTAGGGAAACCTACCAAACCTGTGCAGTTCTGAAAACTAGAGACCTGGTGGAACCCAGGACGGGGTGACTTGTGTGGCTCGGACCAGGTTCTGTTCCCCAGAATCCTTTGCAAACCTCAAAATTTGGCTAAAAAATACATGTTCCTCACATTTCTGTGGCAGAAAGTTCTGGAATCTGAGAGGAGCCACAAATTTCCTTCCACCCAGCATTCCCCCACGTCACCCGATAAAAATGATACCTCACTTGTGTTGGTAGGCCTAGCGCCCGCGACAGGGAACGCCCCAAAGTGCAACGTGGACACATCCAAATTTTTGAAAGAAAACAGAGGTGTTTTTTTGCAAAGTGCCTACCTGTAGAATTTGGCCTCTAGCTCAGCCGCCACCTGGGGAAACCTACTAAACCTGTGCATTTCTGAAAACTAGAGACCATGGGGAATCCAGGATGGGGTGACTTGTGTGGCTCGGACCAGGTTCTGTTACCCAGAATCCTTTGCAAACCTCAAAATTTGGCTAAAAAAACACATGTTCCTCACATTTCTGTGGCAGAAAGTTGTGGAATCTGAGAGGAGCCACAAATTTCCTTCCACCCAGCATTCCCCCACGTCACTCGATAAAAATAATACCTTACTTGTGTGGGTAGGCCTAGCGCCCGCGACAGGAAACGCCTCAAAGCGCAACGTGGACACATCCACATTTTTTAAAGAAAACAGAGGTGTTTTTTGCAAAGTGCTTACCTGTAGATTTTGGCCACTAGCTCAGCCGCCACCTAGGGAAACCTACCAAACCTGTGCATTTCTGAAAACTAGAGACCTAGGGGAACCCAGGATGGGGTGACTTGTGTGGCTCGGACCAGGTTCTGTTCCCCAGAATCCTTTGCAAACCTCAAAATTTGGCTAAAAAACACATGTTCCTCACATTTCTGTGGCAGAAAGTTCTGGAATCTGAGAGGAGCCACAAATTTCCTTCCACCCAGCGTTCCCCCATATCACCCGATAAAAATGATACCTCACTTGTGTGGGTAGGCCTAGCGCCCGCGACAGGGAACGCCCCAAAGCGCAACGTGGACACATCCAAATTTTTGAAAGAAAACAGAGGTGTTTTTTTGCAAAGTGCCTACCTGTAGATTTTGGCCTCTAGCTCAGCCGCCACCTGGGGAAAGCTACCAAACCTGTGCATTTCTGAAAACTAGAGACCATTGGGAATCCAGGATGGGGTGACTTGTGTGGCTCGGACCAGGTTCTGTTACCCAGAATCCTTTGCAAACCTCAAAATTTGACTAAAAAAACACATGTTCCTCACATTTCTGTGGCAGAAAGTTCTGGAATCTGAGAGGAACCACAAATTTCCTTTCACCCAGCGTTCCCCCACGTCTCCCGATAAAAATGATACCTCACTTGTGTGGGTAGGCCTAGCGCCCGCGACAGGGAACGCCCAAAAGCACAACGTGGACACATCCAATTTTTTTAAAGAAAACAGAGATGTTTTTTGCAAAGTGCCTACCTGTAGATTTTGGCCTGTAGCTCAGCCGCCACTTAGGGAAACCTACCAAACCTGTGCATTTCTGAAAACTAGAGACCATGGGGAATCCAAGATGGGGTGACTTGTGTGGCTCGGACCAGGTTCTGTTACCCAGAATCCTTTGCAAACCTCAAAATTTGGCTAAAAACACACATGTTCCTCACATTTCTGTGGCAGAAAGTTCTGGAATCTGAGAGGAGCCACAAATTTCCTTCCACCCAGCGTTCCCCCACGTATCCCGATAAAAATGAAATCTCACTTGTGTGGGTAGGTCTAGCGCCCGCGACACGAAACGCCCCAAAGCGCAATGTGGACACATCCAATTTTTTGAAAGAAAACAGAGGTGTTTTTTGCAAGGTGCCTACCTGTAGATTTTGGCCTGTAGCTCAGCCACCACCTAGGGAAACCTACCAAACCTGTGCATTTCTGAAAACTAGAGACCATGGGGAATCCAAGATCGGGTGACTTGTGTGGCTCGGACCAGGTTCTGTTACCCAGAATCCTTTGCAAACCTCAAAATTTGGCTAAAAAAACACATGTTCCTCACATTTCTGTGGCAGAAAGTTGTGGAATCTGAGAGGAGCCACAAATTTCCTTCCACCCAGCGTTCCCCCACGTCACCCGATAAAAATAATACCTCACTTGTGTGGGTAGGCGTAGCGCCCGCGACAGGAAACGCCCCAAAGCGCAACTGGGAAACATCCAAATTGTTGAAAGAAAACAGAGGTGTTTTTTGCAAAGTGCTTACCTGTAGATTTTGGCCACTAGCTCAGCCGCCACCTAGGGAATCCTACCAAACCTGTGCAGTTCTGAAAACTAGAGACCTGGGGGAACCCAGGACGGGGTGACTTGTGTGGCTCGGACCAGGTTCTGTTCCCCAGAATCCTTTGCAAACCTCAAAATTTGGCTAAAAAATACATGTTCCTCACATTTCTGTGGCAGAAAGTTCTGGAATCTGAGAGGAGCCACAAATTTCCTTCCACCCAGCGTTCCCCCACGTCACCCGATAAAAATGATACCTCACTTGTGTTGGTAGGCCTAGCGCCCGCGACAGGGAACGCCCCAAAGTGCAACGTGGACACATCCAAATTTTTGAAAGAAAACAGAGGTGTTTTTTTGCAAAGTGCCTACCTGTAGATTTTGGCCTCTAGCTCAGCCGCCACCTGGGGAAACCTACCAAACCTGTGCATTTCTGAAAACTAGAGACCATGGGGAATCCAGGATGGGGTGACTTGTGTGGCTCGGACCAGGTTCTGTTACCCAGAATCCTTTGCAAACCTCAAAATTTGGCTAAAAAAACACATGTTCCTCACATTTCTGTGGCAGAAAGTTCTGGAATCTGAGAGGAACCACAAATTTCCTTCCACCCAGCGTTCCCCCACGTCTCCCGATAAAAATGATACCTCACTTGTGTGGGTAGGCCTAGCGCCCGCGACAGGGAACGCCCAAAAGCACAACGTGGACACATCCAAATTTTTGAAAGAAAACAGAGGTGTTTTTTGCAAAGTGCCTACCTGTAGATTTTGGCCTGTAGCTCAGCCGGCACCTAGGGAAACCTACCAAACCTGTGCATTTCTGAAAACGAGATACCTAGGGGAATCCAAGATGGGGTGACTTGTGTGGCTCGGACCAGGTTCTGTTACCCAGAATCCTTTGCAAACCTCAAAATTTGGCTACAAAAACACATGTTCCTCACATTTCTGTGGCAGAAAGTTTTGGAATCTGAGAGGAGCCACAAATTTCCTTCCACCCTGCCTTCGCCCACGTCTCCCGATAAAAATGATATCTCACTTGTGTGGGTAGGTCTAGCGCCCATGACAGGAAACGCCCCAAAGCGCAACGTGGACACATCCAATTTTTTGAAAGAAAACAGAGGTGTTTTTTGCCAAGTGCCTACCTGTAGATTTTGGCCTGTAGCTCAGCCGCCACCTAGGGAAACCTACCAAACCTGTGCATTTCTGAAAACTAGAGACCATGGGGAATCCAAGATGGGGTGACTTGTGTGGCTCGGACCAGGTTCTGTTACCCAGAATCCTTTGCAAACCTCTAAATTTGGCAAAAAACACACATGTTCCTCACATTTCTGTGGCAGAAAGTTCTAGAATCTGAGAGGAGCCACAAATTTCCTTCCACCCAGCGTTCCCCCACGTCTCCCGATAAAAATGATATCTCACTTGTGTGGGTAGGTCTAGCGCCCGCGACAGGAAACGCCCCAAAGCGCAACGTGGACACATCCAATTTTTTGAAAGAAAACAGAGGTGTTTTTTGCAAAGTGCCTACCTGTAGATTTTGGCCTGTAGCTCAGCCGCCACCTAGGGAAACCTACCAAACCTGTGCATTTCTGAAAACTAGAGACTATGGGGAATCCAAGATGGGGTGACTTGTGTGGCTCGGACCAGGTTCTGTTACCCAGAATCCTTTGCAAACCTCAAAATTTGGCTAAAAAAACACATGTTCCTCACATTTCTGTGGCAGAAAGTTCTAGAATCTGAGAGGAGCCACAAATTTCCTTCCACCCAGCGTTCCCCCACGTCTCCCGCTAAAAATGATATCTCACTTGTGTGGGTAGATCTAGCGCCCGCGACAGGAAACGCCCCAAAGCGCAACGTGGACACATCCAATTTTTTGAAAGAAAACAGAGGTGTTTTTTGCAAAGTGCCTACCTGTAGATTTTGGCCTGTAGCTCAGCCGCCACCTAGGGAAACCTACCAAACCTGTGCATTTCTGAAAACTAGAGACTATGGGGAATCCAAGATGGGGTGACTTGTGTGGCTCGGACCAGGTTCTGTTACCCAGAATCCTTTGCAAACCTCAAAATTTGGCTAAAAAAACACATGTTCCTCACATTTCTGTGGCAGAAAGTTGTGGAATCTGAGAGGAGCCACAAATTTCCTTCCACCCAGCGTTCCCCCACGTCACCCGATAAAAATAATACCTCACTTGTGTGGGTAGGCGTAGCGCCCGCGACAGGAAACGCCCCAAAGCGCAACTGGGACACATCCAAATTGTTGAAAGAAAACAGAGGTGTTTTTTGCATAGTGCTTACCTGTAGATTTTGGCCACTAGCTCAGCCGCCACCTAGGGAAACCTACCAAACCTGTGCAGTTCTGAAAACTAGAGACCTGGGGGAACCCAGGACGGGGTGACTTGTGTGGCTCGGACCAGGTTCTGTTCCCCAGAATCCTTTGCAAACCTCAAAATTTGGCTAAAAAATACATGTTCCTCACATTTCTGTGGCAGAAAGTTCTGGAATCTGAGAGGAGCCACAAATTTCCTTCCACCCAGCGTTCCCCCACGTCACCCGATAAAAATGATACCTCACTTGTGTTGGTAGGCCTAGCGCCCGCGACAGGGAACGCCCCAAAGTGCAACGTGGACACATCCAAATTTTTGAAAGAAAACAGAGGTGTTTTTTTGCAAAGTGCCTACCTGTAGATTTTGGCCTGTAGCTCAGCCGCCACCTAGGGAAACCTACCAAACCTGTGCATTTCTGAAAACTAGAGACTATGGGGAATCCAAGATGGGGTGACTTGTGTGGCTCGGACCAGGTTCTGTTACCCAGAATCCTTTGCAAACCTCAAAATTTGGCTAAAAAAACACATGTTCCTCACATTTCTGTGGCAGAAAGTTCTAGAATCTGAGAGGAGCCACAAATTTCCTTCCACCCAGCGTTCCCCCACGTCTCCCGCTAAAAATGATATCTCACTTGTGTGGGTAGATCTAGCGCCCGCGACAGGAAACGCCCCAAAGCGCAACGTGGACACATCCAATTTTTTGAAAGAAAACAGAGGTGTTTTTTGCAAAGTGCCTACCTGTAGATTTTGGCCTGTAGCTCAGCCGCCACCTAGGGAAACCTACCAAACCTGTGCATTTCTGAAAACTAGAGACTATGGGGAATCCAAGATGGGGTGACTTGTGTGGCTCGGACCAGGTTCTGTTACCCAGAATCCTTTGCAAACCTCAAAATTTGGCTAAAAAAACACATGTTCCTCACATTTCTGTGGCAGAAAGTTGTGGAATCTGAGAGGAGCCACAAATTTCCTTCCACCCAGCGTTCCCCCACGTCACCCGATAAAAATAATACCTCACTTGTGTGGGTAGGCGTAGCGCCCGCGACAGGAAACGCCCCAAAGCGCAACTGGGACCCATCCAAATTGTTGAAAGAAAACAGAGGTGTTTTTTGCATAGTGCTTACCTGTAGATTTTGGCCACTAGCTCAGCCGCCACCTAGGGAAACCTACCAAACCTGTGCAGTTCTGAAAACTAGAGACCTGGTGGAACCCAGGACGGGGTGACTTGTGTGGCTCGGACCAGGTTCTGTTCCCCAGAATCCTTTGCAAACCTCAAAATTTGGCTAAAAAATACATGTTCCTCACATTTCTGTGGCAGAAAGTTCTGGAATCTGAGAGGAGCCACAAATTTCCTTCCACCCAGCATTCCCCCACGTCACCCGATAAAAATGATACCTCACTTGTGTTGGTAGGCCTAGCGCCCGCGACAGGGAACGCCCCAAAGTGCAACGTGGACACATCCAAATTTTTGAAAGAAAACAGAGGTGTTTTTTTGCAAAGTGCCTACCTGTAGAATTTGGCCTCTAGCTCAGCCGCCACCTGGGGAAACCTACTAAACCTGTGCATTTCTGAAAACTAGAGACCATGGGGAATCCAGGATGGGGTGACTTGTGTGGCTCGGACCAGGTTCTGTTACCCAGAATCCTTTGCAAACCTCAAAATTTGGCTAAAAAAACACATGTTCCTCACATTTCTGTGGCAGAAAGTTGTGGAATCTGAGAGGAGCCACAAATTTCCTTCCACCCAGCATTCCCCCACGTCACTCGATAAAAATAATACCTTACTTGTGTGGGTAGGCCTAGCGCCCGCGACAGGAAACGCCTCAAAGCGCAACGTGGACACATCCACATTTTTTAAAGAAAACAGAGGTGTTTTTTGCAAAGTGCTTACCTGTAGATTTTGGCCACTAGCTCAGCCGCCACCTAGGGAAACCTACCAAACCTGTGCATTTCTGAAAACTAGAGACCTAGGGGAACCCAGGATGGGGTGACTTGTGTGGCTCGGACCAGGTTCTGTTCCCCAGAATCCTTTGCAAACCTCAAAATTTGGCTAAAAAACACATGTTCCTCACATTTCTGTGGCAGAAAGTTCTGGAATCTGAGAGGAGCCACAAATTTCCTTCCACCCAGCGTTCCCCCATATCACCCGATAAAAATGATACCTCACTTGTGTGGGTAGGCCTAGCGCCCGCGACAGGGAACACCCCAAAGCGCAACGTGGACACATCCAAATTTTTGAAAGAAAACAGAGGTGTTTTTTTGCAAAGTGCCTACCTGTAGATTTTGGCCTCTAGCTCAGCCGCCACCTGGGGAAAGCTACCAAACCTGTGCATTTCTGAAAACTAGAGACCATTGGGAATCCAGGATGGGGTGACTTGTGTGGCTCGGACCAGGTTCTGTTACCCAGAATCCTTTGCAAACCTCAAAATTTGACTAAAAAAACACATGTTCCTCACATTTCTGTGGCAGAAAGTTCTGGAATCTGAGAGGAACCACAAATTTCCTTTCACCCAGCGTTCCCCCACGTCTCCCGATAAAAATGATACCTCACTTGTGTGGGTAGGCCTAGCGCCCGCGACAGGGAACGCCCAAAAGCACAACGTGGACACATCCAATTTTTTTAAAGAAAACAGAGATGTTTTTTGCAAAGTGCCTACCTGTAGATTTTGGCCTGTAGCTCAGCCGCCACTTAGGGAAACCTACCAAACCTGTGCATTTCTGAAAACTAGAGACCATGGGGAATCCAAGATGGGGTGACTTGTGTGGCTCGGACCAGGTTCTGTTACCCAGAATCCTTTGCAAACCTCAAAATTTGGCTAAAAACACACATGTTCCTCACATTTCTGTGGCAGAAAGTTCTGGAATCTGAGAGGAGCCACAAATTTCCTTCCACCCAGCGTTCCCCCACGTATCCCGATAAAAATGAAATCTCACTTGTGTGGGTAGGTCTAGCGCCCGCGACACGAAACGCCCCAAAGCGCAATGTGGACACATCCAATTTTTTGAAAGAAAACAGAGGTGTTTTTTGCAAGGTGCCTACCTGTAGATTTTGGCCTGTAGCTCAGCCACCACCTAGGGAAACCTACCAAACCTGTGCATTTCTGAAAACTAGAGACCATGGGGAATCCAAGATCGGGTGACTTGTGTGGCTCGGACCAGGTTCTGTTACCCAGAATCCTTTGCAAACCTCAAAATTTGGCTAAAAAAACACATGTTCCTCACATTTCTGTGGCAGAAAGTTGTGGAATCTGAGAGGAGCCACAAATTTCCTTCCACCCAGCGTTCCCCCACGTCACCCGATAAAAATAATACCTCACTTGTGTGGGTAGGCGTAGCGCCCGCGACAGGAAACGCCCCAAAGCGCAACTGGGAAACATCCAAATTGTTGAAAGAAAACAGAGGTGTTTTTTGCAAAGTGCTTACCTGTAGATTTTGGCCACTAGCTCAGCCGCCACCTAGGGAATCCTACCAAACCTGTGCAGTTCTGAAAACTAGAGACCTGGGGGAACCCAGGACGGGGTGACTTGTGTGGCTCGGACCAGGTTCTGTTCCCCAGAATCCTTTGCAAACCTCAAAATTTGGCTAAAAAATACATGTTCCTCACATTTCTGTGGCAGAAAGTTCTGGAATCTGAGAGGAGCCACAAATTTCCTTCCACCCAGCGTTCCCCCACGTCACCCGATAAAAATGATACCTCACTTGTGTTGGTAGGCCTAGCGCCCGCGACAGGGAACGCCCCAAAGTGCAACGTGGACACATCCAAATTTTTGAAAGAAAACAGAGGTGTTTTTTTGCAAAGTGCCTACCTGTAGATTTTGGCCTCTAGCTCAGCCGCCACCTGGAGAAACCTACCAAACCTGTGCATTTCTGAAAACTAGAGACCATGGGGAATCCAGGAAGGGGTGACTTGTGTGGCTCGGACCAGGTTCTGTTACCCAGAATCCTTTGCAAACCTCAAAATTTGGCTAAAAAAACACATGTTCCTCACATTTCTGTGGCAGAAAGTTCTGGAATCTGAGAGGAACCACAAATTTCCTTCCACCCAGCGTTCCCCCACGTCTCCCGATAAAAATGATACCTCACTTGTGTGGGTAGGCCTAGCGCCCGCGACAGGGAACGCCCAAAAGCACAACGTGGACACATCCAAATTTTTGAAAGAAAACAGAGGTGTTTTTTGCAAAGTGCCTACCTGTAGATTTTGGCCTGTAGCTCAGCCGGCACCTAGGGAAACCTACCAAACCTGTGCATTTCTGAAAACGAGATACCTAGGGGAATCCAAGATGGGGTGACTTGTGTGGCTCGGACCAGGTTCTGTTACCCAGAATCCTTTGCAAACCTCAAAATTTGGCTACAAAAACACATGTTCCTCACATTTCTGTGGCAGAAAGTTTTGGAATCTGAGAGGAGCCACAAATTTCCTTCCACCCTGCCTTCGCCCACGTCTCCCGATAAAAATGATATCTCACTTGTGTGGGTAGGTCTAGCGCCCATGACAGGAAACGCCCCAAAGCGCAACGTGGACACATCCAATTTTTTGAAAGAAAACAGAGGTGTTTTTTGCCAAGTGCCTACCTGTAGATTTTGGCCTGTAGCTCAGCCGCCACCTAGGGAAACCTACCAAACCTGTGCATTTCTGAAAACTAGAGACCATGGGGAATCCAAGATGGGGTGACTTGTGTGGCTCGGACCAGGTTCTGTTACCCAGAATCCTTTGCAAACCTCTAAATTTGGCTAAAAACACACATGTTCCTCACATTTCTGTGGCAGAAAGTTCTAGAATCTGAGAGGAGCCACAAATTTCCTTCCACCCAGCGTTCCCCCACGTCTCCCGATAAAAATGATATCTCACTTGTGTGGGTAGGTCTAGCGCCCGCGACAGGAAACGCCCCAAAGCGCAACGTGGACACATCCAATTTTTTGAAAGAAAACAGAGGTGTTTTTTGCAAAGTGCCTACCTGTAGATTTTGGCCTGTAGCTCAGCCGCCACCTAGGGAAACCTACCAAACCTGTGCATTTCTGAAAACTAGAGACTATGGGGAATCCAAGATGGGGTGACTTGTGTGGCTCGGACCAGGTTCTGTTACCCAGAATCCTTTGCAAACCTCAAAATTTGGCTAAAAAAACACATGTTCCTCACATTTCTGTGGCAGAAAGTTCTAGAATCTGAGAGGAGCCACAAATTTCCTTCCACCCAGCGTTCCCCCACGTCTCCCGCTAAAAATGATATCTCACTTGTGTGGGTAGATCTAGCGCCCGCGACAGGAAACGCCCCAAAGCGCAACGTGGACACATCCAATTTTTTGAAAGAAAACAGAGGTGTTTTTTGCAAAGTGCCTACCTGTAGATTTTGGCCTGTAGCTCAGCCGCCACCTAGGGAAACCTACCAAACCTGTGCATTTCTGAAAACTAGAGACTATGGGGAATCCAAGATGGGGTGACTTGTGTGGCTCGGACCAGGTTCTGTTACCCAGAATCCTTTGCAAACCTCAAAATTTGGCTAAAAAAACACATGTTCCTCACATTTCTGTGGCAGAAAGTTGTGGAATCTGAGAGGAGCCACAAATTTCCTTCCACCCAGCGTTCCCCCACGTCACCCGATAAAAATAATACCTCACTTGTGTGGGTAGGCGTAGCGCCCGCGACAGGAAACGCCCCAAAGCGCAACTGGGACACATCCAAATTGTTGAAAGAAAACAGAGGTGTTTTTTGCATAGTGCTTACCTGTAGATTTTGGCCACTAGCTCAGCCGCCACCTAGGGAAACCTACCAAACCTGTGCAGTTCTGAAAACTAGAGACCTGGGGGAACCCAGGACGGGGTGACTTGTGTGGCTCGGACCAGGTTCTGTTCCCCAGAATCCTTTGCAAACCTCAAAATTTGGCTAAAAAATACATGTTCCTCACATTTCTGTGGCAGAAAGTTCTGGAATCTGAGAGGAGCCACAAATTTCCTTCCACCCAGCGTTCCCCCACGTCACCCGATAAAAATGATACCTCACTTGTGTTGGTAGGCCTAGCGCCCGCGACAGGGAACGCCCCAAAGTGCAACGTGGACACATCCAAATTTTTGAAAGAAAACAGAGGTGTTTTTTTGCAAAGTGCCTACCTGTAGAATTTGGCCTCTAGCTCAGCCGCCACCTGGGGAAACCTACTAAACCTGTGCATTTCTGAAAACTAGAGACCATGGGGAATCCAGGATGGGGTGACTTGTGTGGCTCGGACCAGGTTCTGTTACCCAGAATCCTTTGCAAACCTCAAAATTTGGCTAAAAAAACACATGTTCCTCACATTTCTGTGGCAGAAAGTTCTGGAATCTGAGAGGAACCACAAATTTCCTTCCACCCAGCGTTCCCCCACGTCTCCCGATAAAAATGATACCTCACTTGTGTGGGTAGGCCTAGCGCCCGCGACAGGGAACGCCCAAAAGCACAACGTGGACACATCCAAATTTTTGAAAGAAAACAGAGGTGTTTTTTGCAAAGTGCCTACCTGTAGATTTTGGCCTGTAGCTCAGCCGGCACCTAGGGAAACCTACCAAACCTGTGCATTTCTGAAAACGAGATACCTAGGGGAATCCAAGATGGGGTGACTTGTGTGGCTCGGACCAGGTTCTGTTACCCAGAATCCTTTGCAAACCTCAAAATTTGGCTACAAAAACACATGTTCCTCACATTTCTGTGGCAGAAAGTTTTGGAATCTGAGAGGAGCCACAAATTTCCTTCCACCCTGCCTTCGCCCACGTCTCCCGATAAAAATGATATCTCACTTGTGTGGGTAGATCTAGCGCCCATGACAGGAAACGCCCCAAAGCGCAACGTGGACACATCCAATTTTTGGAAAGAAAACAGAGGTGTTTTTTGCCAAGTGCCTACCTGTAGATTTTGGCCTGTAGCTCAGCCGCCACCTAGGGAAACCTACCAAACCTGTGCATTTCTGAAAACTAGAGACTATGGGGAATCCAAGATGGGGTGACTTGTGTGGCTCGGACCAGGTTCTGTTACCCAGAATCCTTTGCAAACCTCTAAATTTGGCTAAAAACACACATGTTCCTCACATTTCTGTGGCAGAAAGTTCTAGAATCTGAGAGGAGCCACAAATTTCCTTCCACCCAGCGTTCCCCCAAGTCTCCCGATAAAAATGATATCTCACTTGTGTGGGTAGGTCTAGCGCCCGCGACAGGAAACGCCCCAAAGCGCAACGTGGACACATCCAATTTTTTGAAAGAAAACAGAGGTGTTTTTTGCAAAGTGCCTACCTGTAGATTTTGGCCTGTAGCTCAGCCGCCACCTAGGGAAACCTACCAAACCTGTGCATTTCTGAAAACTAGAGACTATGGGGAATCCAAGATGGGGTGACTTGTGTGGCTCGGACCAGGTTCTGTTACCCAGAATCCTTTGCAAACCTCAAAATTTGGCTAAAAAAACACATGTTCCTCACATTTCTGTGGCAGAAAGTTCTAGAATCTGAGAGGAGCCACAAATTTCCTTCCACCCAGCGTTCCCCCACGTCTCCCGATAAAAATGATATCTCACTTGTGTGGGTAGGTCTAGCGCCCGCGACAGGAAACGCCCCAAAGCGCAACGTGGACACATCCAATTTTTTGAAAGAAAACAGAGGTGTTTTTTGCAAAGTGCCTACCTGTAGATTTTGGCCTGTAGCTCAGCCGCCACCTAGGGAAACCTACCAAACCTGTGCATTTCTGAAAACTAGAGACTATGGGGAATCCAAGATGGGGTGACTTGTGTGGCTCGGACTAGGTTCTGTTACCCAGAATCCTTTGCAAACCTCAAAATTTGGCTAAAAAAACACATGTTCCTCACATTTCTGTGGCAGAAAGTTGTGTAATCTGAGAGGAGCCACAAATTTCCTTCCACCCAGCGTTCCCCCACGTCACCCGATAAAAATAATACCTCACTTGTGTGGGTAGGCGTTGCGCCCGCGACAGGAAATGCCCCAAAGCGCAACTGGGACACATCCAAATTGTTGAAAGAAAACAGAGGTGTTTTTTGCAAAGTGCTTACCTGTAGATTTTGGCCACTAGCTCAGCCGCCACCTAGGGAAACCTACCAAACCTGTGCAGTTCTGAAAACTAGAGACCTGGGGGAACCCAGGACGGGGTGACTTGTGTGGCTCGGACCAGGTTCTGTTCCCCAGAATCCTTTGCAAACCTCAAAATTTGGCTAAAAAATACATGTTCCTCACATTTCTGTGGCAGAAAGTTCTGGAATCTGAGAGGAGCCACAAATTTCCTTCCACCCAGCGTTCCCCCACGTCACCCGATAAAAATGATACCTCACTTGTGTTGGTAGGCCTAGCGCCGGCGACAGGGAATGCCCCAAAGTGCAACGTGGACACATCCAAATTTTTGAAAGAAAACAGAGGTGTTTTTTTGCAAAGTGCCTACCTGTAGATTTTGGCCTCTAGCTCAGCCGCCACCTGGGGAAACCTACCAAACCTGTGCATTTCTGAAAACTAGAGACCATGGGGAATCCAGGATGGGGTGACTTGTGTGGCTCGGACCAGGTTCTGTTACCCAGAATCCTTTGCAAACCTCAAAATTTGGCTAAAAAAACACATGTTTCTCACATTTCTGTGGCAGAAAGTTCTGGAATCTGAGAGGAACCACAAATTTCCTTCCACCCAGCGTTCCCCCACGTCTCCCGATAAAAATGATACCTCACTTGTGTGGGTAGGCCTAGCGCCCGCGACAGGGAACGCCCAAAAGCACAACGTGGACACATCCAAATTTTTGAAAGAAAACAGAGGTGTTTTTTGCAAAGTGCCTACCTGTAGATTTTGGCCTGTAGCTCAGCCGGCACCTAGGGAAACCTACCAAACCTGTGCATTTCTGAAAACGAGATACCTAGGGGAATCAAAGATGGGGTGACTTGTGTGGCTCGGACCAGGTTCTGTTACCCAGAATCCTTTGCAAACCTCAAAATTTGGCTACAAAAACACATGTTCCTCACATTTCTGTGGCAGAAAGTTTTGGAATCTGAGAGGAGCCACAAATTTCCTTCCACCCTGCCTTCGCCCACGTCTCCCGATAAAAATGATATCTCACTTGTGTGGGTAGGTCTAGCGCCCATGACAGGAAACGCCCCAAAGCGCAACGTGGACACATCCAATTTTTTGAAAGAAAACAGAGGTGTTTTTTGCCAAGTGCCTACCTGTAGATTTTGGCCTGTAGCTCAGCCGCCACCTAGGGAAACCTACCAAACCTGTGCATTTCTGAAAACTAGAGACCATGGGGAATCCAAGATGGGGTGACTTGTGTGGCTCGGACCAGGTTCTGTTACCCAGAATCCTTTGCAAACCTCTAAATTTGGCTAAAAACACACATGTTCCTCACATTTCTGTGGCAGAAAGTTCTAGAATCTGAGAGGAGCCACAAATTTCCTTCCACCCAGCGTTCCCCCACGTCTCCCGATAAAAATGATATCTCACTTGTGTGGGTAGGTCTAGCGCCCGCGACAGGAAACGCCCCAAAGCGCAACGTGGACACATCCAATTTTTTGAAAGAAAACAGAGGTGTTTTTTGCAAAGTGCCTACCTGTAGATTTTGGCCTGTAGCTCAGCCGCCACCTAGGGAAACCTACCAAACCTGTGCATTTCTGAAAACTAGAGACTATGGGGAATCCAAGATGGGGTGACTTGTGTGGCTCGGACCAGGTTCTGTTACCCAGAATCCTTTGCAAACCTCAAAATTTGGCTAAAAAAACACATGTTCCTCACATTTCTGTGGCAGAAAGTTCTAGAATCTGAGAGGAGCCACAAATTTCCTTCCACCAAGCGTTCCCCCACGTCTCCCGATAAAAATGATATCTCACTTGTGTGGGTAGGTCTAGCGCCCGCGACAGGAAACGCCCCAAAGCGCAACGTGGACACATCCAATTTTTTGAAAGAAAACAGAGGTGTTTTTTGCAAAGTGCCTACCTGTAGATTTTGGCCTGTAGCTCAGCCGCCACCTAGGGAAACCTACCAAACCTGTGCATTTCTGAAAACTAGAGACTATGGGGAATCCAAGATGGGGTGACTTGTGTGGCTCGGACCAGGTTCTGTTACCCAGAATCCTTTGCAAACCTCAAAATTTGGCTAAAAAAACACATGTTCCTCACATTTCTGTGTCAAAAAGTTCTGGAATCTGAGAGGAGCCACAAATTTCCTTCCACCCAGCGTTCCCCCAAGTCTCCCAATAAAAATGATACCTCACTTGTGTGGGTAAGCCTAGCGCCCGTGACAGGGAACGCCCCAAAGCGCAACGTGGACACATCCAAATTTTTGAAAGAAAACAGAGGTGTTTTTTGCAAAGTGCCTACATGTAGATTTTGGCCTGTAGCTCAGCTGGCACCTAGGGAAACCTACCAAACCTGTGCATTTCTGAAAACTAGAGACCAAGGGGAATCCAAGATGGGGTGACTTGTGTGGCTCAGACCAGGTTCTGTTACCCAGAATCCTTTGCAAACCTCAAAATTTGGCGAAAAAAAACACATTTTCCTCACATTTCTGTGGCAGAAAGTTCTGGAATCTGAGAGGAGCCACAAATTTCCTTCCACCCAGCGTTCCCCCCCGTCTCTCGATAAAAATGATATCTCACTTGTGTGGGTAGGCCTAGCGCCCGTTACAGGGAACGCCCCAAAGCGCAATGTGGACACATCCAAATTTTTGAAAGAAAACAGAGGTGTTTTTTGCAAAGTGCCTACCTGTAGATTTTGGCCTGTAGCTCAGCTGCCACCTAGGGAAACCTACCAAACCTGTGCATTTCTGAAAACTAGAGACCATGGGGAATCCAAGATGGGGTGACTTGTTTGGCTCGGACCAGGTTCTGTTACTCAGAATCCTTTGCAAACCTCAAAATTTGGCTAAAAAAACACATGTTCCTCACATTTCTGTGGCAGATGGTTCTGGAATCTGAGAGGAACCTCAAATTTCCTTCCACCCAGCGTTCCCCCACGTCTCCCGATAAAAATGATACCTCACTTGTGTGGGTAGGCAGAGCGCCCGCTACAGGGAACGCCCAAAAGCACAACGTGGACACATCCAAATTTTTGAAAGAAAACAGAGGTGTTTTTTGCCAAGTGCCTACCTGTAGATTTTGGCCTGTAGCTCAGCCGCCACCTAGGGAAACCTACCAAACCTGTGCATTTCTGAAAACTAGAGACCATGGGGAATCCAAGATGGGGTGACTTGTGTGGCTCGGACCAGGTTCTGTTACCCAGAATCCTTTGCAAACCTCTAAATTTGGCTAAAAACACACATGTTCCTCACATTTCTGTGGCAGAAAGTTCTAGAATCTGAGAGGAGCCACAAATTTCCTTCCACCCAGCGTTCCCCCACGTCTCCCGATAAAAATGATATCTCACTTGTGTGGGTAGGTCTAGCGCCCGCGACAGGAAACGCCCCAAAGCGCAACGTGGACACATCCAATTTTTTGAAAGAAAACAGAGGTGTTTTTTGCAAAGTGCCTACCTGTAGATTTTGGCCTGTAGCTCAGCCGCCACCTAGGGAAACCTACCAAACCTGTGCATTTCTGAAAACTAGAGACTATGGGGAATCCAAGATGGGGTGACTTGTGTGGCTCGGACCAGGTTCTGTTACCCAGAATCCTTTGCAAACCTCAAAATTTGGCTAAAAAAACACATGTTCCTCACATTTCTGTGGCAGAAAGTTCTAGAATCTGAGAGGAGCCACAAATTTCCTTCCACCCAGCGTTCCCCCACGTCTCCCGCTAAAAATGATATCTCACTTGTGTGGGTAGATCTAGCGCCCGCGACAGGAAACGCCCCAAAGCGCAACGTGGACACATCCAATTTTTTGAAAGAAAACAGAGGTGTTTTTTGCAAAGTGCCTACCTGTAGATTTTGGCCTGTAGCTCAGCCGCCACCTAGGGAAACCTACCAAACCTGTGCATTTCTGAAAACTAGAGACTATGGGGAATCCAAGATGGGGTGACTTGTGTGGCTCGGACCAGGTTCTGTTACCCAGAATCCTTTGCAAACCTCAAAATTTGGCTAAAAAAACACATGTTCCTCACATTTCTGTGGCAGAAAGTTGTGGAATCTGAGAGGAGCCACAAATTTCCTTCCACCCAGCGTTCCCCCACGTCACCCGATAAAAATAATACCTCACTTGTGTGGGTAGGCGTAGCGCCCGCGACAGGAAACGCCCCAAAGCGCAACTGGGACACATCCAAATTGTTGAAAGAAAACAGAGGTGTTTTTTGCATAGTGCTTACCTGTAGATTTTGGCCACTAGCTCAGCCGCCACCTAGGGAAACCTACCAAACCTGTGCAGTTCTGAAAACTAGAGACCTGGGGGAACCCAGGACGGGGTGACTTGTGTGGCTCGGACCAGGTTCTGTTCCCCAGAATCCTTTGCAAACCTCAAAATTTGGCTAAAAAATACATGTTCCTCACATTTCTGTGGCAGAAAGTTCTGGAATCTGAGAGGAGCCACAAATTTCCTTCCACCCAGCGTTCCCCCACGTCACCCGATAAAAATGATACCTCACTTGTGTTGGTAGGCCTAGCGCCCGCGACAGGGAACGCCCCAAAGTGCAACGTGGACACATCCAAATTTTTGAAAGAAAACAGAGGTGTTTTTTTGCAAAGTGCCTACCTGTAGAATTTGGCCTCTAGCTCAGCCGCCACCTGGGGAAACCTACTAAACCTGTGCATTTCTGAAAACTAGAGACCATGGGGAATCCAGGATGGGGTGACTTGTGTGGCTCGGACCAGGTTCTGTTACCCAGAATCCTTTGCAAACCTCAAAATTTGGCTAAAAAAACACATGTTCCTCACATTTCTGTGGCAGAAAGTTCTGGAATCTGAGAGGAACCACAAATTTCCTTCCACCCAGCGTTCCCCCACGTCTCCCGATAAAAATGATACCTCACTTGTGTGGGTAGGCCTAGCGCCCGCGACAGGGAACGCCCAAAAGCACAACGTGGACACATCCAAATTTTTGAAAGAAAACAGAGGTGTTTTTTGCAAAGTGCCTACCTGTAGATTTTGGCCTGTAGCTCAGCCGGCACCTAGGGAAACCTACCAAACCTGTGCATTTCTGAAAACGAGATACCTAGGGGAATCCAAGATGGGGTGACTTGTGTGGCTCGGACCAGGTTCTGTTACCCAGAATCCTTTGCAAACCTCAAAATTTGGCTACAAAAACACATGTTCCTCACATTTCTGTGGCAGAAAGTTTTGGAATCTGAGAGGAGCCACAAATTTCCTTCCACCCTGCCTTCGCCCACGTCTCCCGATAAAAATGATATCTCACTTGTGTGGGTAGATCTAGCGCCCATGACAGGAAACGCCCCAAAGCGCAACGTGGACACATCCAATTTTTGGAAAGAAAACAGAGGTGTTTTTTGCCAAGTGCCTACCTGTAGATTTTGGCCTGTAGCTCAGCCGCCACCTAGGGAAACCTACCAAACCTGTGCATTTCTGAAAACTAGAGACTATGGGGAATCCAAGATGGGGTGACTTGTGTGGCTCGGACCAGGTTCTGTTACCCAGAATCCTTTGCAAACCTCTAAATTTGGCTAAAAACACACATGTTCCTCACATTTCTGTGGCAGAAAGTTCTAGAATCTGAGAGGAGCCACAAATTTCCTTCCACCCAGCGTTCCCCCAAGTCTCCCGATAAAAATGATATCTCACTTGTGTGGGTAGGTCTAGCGCCCGCGACAGGAAACGCCCCAAAGCGCAACGTGGACACATCCAATTTTTTGAAAGAAAACAGAGGTGTTTTTTGCAAAGTGCCTACCTGTAGATTTTGGCCTGTAGCTCAGCCGCCACCTAGGGAAACCTACCAAACCTGTGCATTTCTGAAAACTAGAGACTATGGGGAATCCAAGATGGGGTGACTTGTGTGGCTCGGACCAGGTTCTGTTACCCAGAATCCTTTGCAAACCTCAAAATTTGGCTAAAAAAACACATGTTCCTCACATTTCTGTGGCAGAAAGTTCTAGAATCTGAGAGGAGCCACAAATTTCCTTCCACCCAGCGTTCCCCCACGTCTCCCGATAAAAATGATATCTCACTTGTGTGGGTAGGTCTAGCGCCCGCGACAGGAAACGCCCCAAAGCGCAACGTGGACACATCCAATTTTTTGAAAGAAAACAGAGGTGTTTTTTGCAAAGTGCCTACCTGTAGATTTTGGCCTGTAGCTCAGCCGCCACCTAGGGAAACCTACCAAACCTGTGCATTTCTGAAAACTAGAGACTATGGGGAATCCAAGATGGGGTGACTTGTGTGGCTCGGACTAGGTTCTGTTACCCAGAATCCTTTGCAAACCTCAAAATTTGGCTAAAAAAACACATGTTCCTCACATTTCTGTGGCAGAAAGTTGTGTAATCTGAGAGGAGCCACAAATTTCCTTCCACCCAGCGTTCCCCCACGTCACCCGATAAAAATAATACCTCACTTGTGTGGGTAGGCGTTGCGCCCGCGACAGGAAACGCCCCAAAGCGCAACTGGGACACATCCAAATTGTTGAAAGAAAACAGAGGTGTTTTTTGCAAAGTGCTTACCTGTAGATTTTGGCCACTAGCTCAGCCGCCACCTAGGGAAACCTACCAAACCTGTGCAGTTCTGAAAACTAGAGACCTGGGGGAACCCAGGACGGGGTGACTTGTGTGGCTCGGACCAGGTTCTGTTCCCCAGAATCCTTTGCAAACCTCAAAATTTGGCTAAAAAATACATGTTCCTCACATTTCTGTGGCAGAAAGTTCTGGAATCTGAGAGGAGCCACAAATTTCCTTCCACCCAGCGTTCCCCCACGTCACCCGATAAAAATGATACCTCACTTGTGTTGGTAGGCCTAGCGCCGGCGACAGGGAATGCCCCAAAGTGCAACGTGGACACATCCAAATTTTTGAAAGAAAACAGAGGTGTTTTTTTGCAAAGTGCCTACCTGTAGATTTTGGCCTCTAGCTCAGCCGCCACCTGGGGAAACCTACCAAACCTGTGCATTTCTGAAAACTAGAGACCATGGGGAATCCAGGATGGGGTGACTTGTGTGGCTCGGACCAGGTTCTGTTACCCAGAATCCTTTGCAAACCTCAAAATTTGGCTAAAAAAACACATGTTTCTCACATTTCTGTGGCAGAAAGTTCTGGAATCTGAGAGGAACCACAAATTTCCTTCCACCCAGCGTTCCCCCACGTCTCCCGATAAAAATGATACCTCACTTGTGTGGGTAGGCCTAGCGCCCGCGACAGGGAACGCCCAAAAGCACAACGTGGACACATCCAAATTTTTGAAAGAAAACAGAGGTGTTTTTTGCAAAGTGCCTACCTGTAGATTTTGGCCTGTAGCTCAGCCGGCACCTAGGGAAACCTACCAAACCTGTGCATTTCTGAAAACGAGATACCTAGGGGAATCCAAGATGGGGTGACTTGTGTGGCTCGGACCAGGTTCTGTTACCCAGAATCCTTTGCAAACCTCAAAATTTGGCTACAAAAACACATGTTCCTCACATTTCTGTGGCAGAAAGTTTTGGAATCTGAGAGGAGCCACAAATTTCCTTCCACCCTGCCTTCGCCCACGTCTCCCGATAAAAATGATATCTCACTTGTGTGGGTAGGTCTAGCGCCCATGACAGGAAACGCCCCAAAGCGCAACGTGGACACATCCAATTTTTTGAAAGAAAACAGAGGTGTTTTTTGCCAAGTGCCTACCTGTAGATTTTGGCCTGTAGCTCAGCCGCCACCTAGGGAAACCTACCAAACCTGTGCATTTCTGAAAACTAGAGACCATGGGGAATCCAAGATGGGGTGACTTGTGTGGCTCGGACCAGGTTCTGTTACCCAGAATCCTTTGCAAACCTCTAAATTTGGCTAAAAACACACATGTTCCTCACATTTCTGTGGCAGAAAGTTCTAGAATCTGAGAGGAGCCACAAATTTCCTTCCACCCAGCGTTCCCCCACGTCTCCCGATAAAAATGATATCTCACTTGTGTGGGTAGGTCTAGCGCCCGCGACAGGAAACGCCCCAAAGCGCAACGTGGACACATCCAATTTTTTGAAAGAAAACAGAGGTGTTTTTTGCAAAGTGCCTACCTGTAGATTTTGACCTGTAGCTCAGCCGCCACCTAGGGAAACCTACCAAACCTGTGCATTTCTGAAAACTAGAGACTATGGGGAATCCAAGATGGGGTGACTTGTGTGGCTCGGACCAGGTTCTGTTACCCAGAATCCTTTGCAAACCTCAAAATTTGGCTAAAAAAACACATGTTCCTCACATTTCTGTGGCAGAAAGTTCTAGAATCTGAGAGGAGCCACAAATTTCCTTCCACCAAGCGTTCCCCCACGTCTCCCGATAAAAATGATATCTCACTTGTGTGGGTAGGTCTAGCGCCCGCGACAGGAAACGCCCCAAAGCGCAACGTGGACACATCCAATTTTTTGAAAGAAAACAGAGGTGTTTTTTGCAAAGTGCCTACCTGTAGATTTTGGCCTGTAGCTCAGCCGCCACCTAGGGAAACCTACCAAACCTGTGCATTTCTGAAAACTAGAGACTATGGGGAATCCAAGATGGGGTGACTTGTGTGGCTCGGACCAGGTTCTGTTACCCAGAATCCTTTGCAAACCTCAAAATTTGGCTAAAAAAACACATGTTCCTCACATTTCTGTGTCAAAAAGTTCTGGAATCTGAGAGGAGCCACAAATTTCCTTCCACCCAGCGTTCCCCCAAGTCTCCCAATAAAAATGATACCTCACTTGTGTGGGTAAGCCTAGCGCCCGTGACAGGGAACGCCCCAAAGCGCAACGTGGACACATCCAAATTTTTGAAAGAAAACAGAGGTGTTTTTTGCAAAGTGCCTACATGTAGATTTTGGCCTGTAGCTCAGCTGGCACCTAGGGAAACCTACCAAACCTGTGCATTTCTGAAAACTAGAGACCAAGGGGAATCCAAGATGGGGTGACTTGTGTGGCTCGGACCAGGTTCTGTTACCCAGAATCCTTTGCAAACCTCAAAATTTGGCGAAAAAAAACACATTTTCCTCACATTTCTGTGGCAGAAAGTTCTGGAATCTGAGAGGAGCCACAAATTTCCTTCCACCCAGCGTTCCCCCCCGTCTCTCGATAAAAATGATATCTCACTTGTGTGGGTAGGCCTAGCGCCCGTTACAGGGAACGCCCCAAAGCGCAATGTGGACACATCCAAATTTTTGAAAGAAAACAGAGGTGTTTTTTGCAAAGTGCCTACCTGTAGATTTTGGCCTGTAGCTCAGCTGCCACCTAGGGAAACCTACCAAACCTGTGCATTTCTGAAAACTAGAGACCATGGGGAATCCAAGATGGGGTGACTTGTTTGGCTCGGACCAGGTTCTGTTACTCAGAATCCTTTGCAAACCTCAAAATTTGGCTAAAAAAACACATGTTCCTCACATTTCTGTGGCAGATGGTTCTGGAATCTGAGAGGAACCTCAAATTTCCTTCCACCCAGCGTTCCCCCACGTCTCCCGATAAAAATGATACCTCACTTGTGTGGGTAGGCAGAGCGCCCGCTACAGGGAACGCCCAAAAGCACAACGTGGACACATCCAAATTTTTGAAAGAAAACAGAGGTGTTTTTTGCAAAGTGCCTACCTTGTAGATTTTGGCCTGTAGCTCAGCCGGCACCTAGGGAAACCTACCAAACCTGTGCATTTCTGAAAACTAGATACCTAGGGGAATCCAAGATGGGGTGACTTGTGTGGCTCGGACCAGGTTCTGTTACCCAGAATCCTTTGCAAACCTCAAAATTTGGCTACAAAAACACATGTTCCTCACATTTCTGTGGCAGAAAGTTATGGAATCTGAGAGGAGCCACAAATTTCCTTCCACCCTGCCTTCGCCCACGTCTCCCGATAAAAATGATATCTCACTTGTGTGGGTAGGTCTAGCGCCCATGACAGGAAACGCCCCAAAGCGCAACGTGGACACATCCAATTTTTTGAAAGAAAACAGAGGTGTTTTTTGCCAAGTGTCTACCTGTAGATTTTGGCCTGTAGCTCAGCCGCCACCTAGGGAAACCTACCAAACCTGTGCATTTCTGAAAACTAGAGACCATGGGGAATCCAAGATGGGGTGACTTGTGTGGCTCGGACCAGGTTCTGTTACCCAGAATCCTTTGCAAACCTCTAAATTTCGCTAAAAACACACATGTTCCTCACATTTCTGTGGCAGAAAGTTCTAGAATCTGAGAGGAGCCACAAATTTCCTTCCACCCAGCGTTCCCCCACGTCTCCCGATAAAAATGATATCTCACTTGTGTGGGTAGGTCTAGCGCCCACGACAGGAAACGCCCCAAAGCGCAACGTGGACACATCCAATTTTTTTAAAGAAAACAGAGATGTTTTTTGCAAAGTGCCTACCTGTAGATTTTGGCCTGTAGCTCAGCCGCCACTTAGGGAAACCTACCAAACCTGTGCATTTCTGAAAACTAGAGACCATGGGGAATCCAAGATGGGGTGACTTGTGTGGCTCGGACCAGGTTCTGTTACCCAGAATCCTTTGCAAACCTCAAAATTTGGCTAAAAACACACATGTTCCTCACATTTCTGTGGCAGAAAGTTCTGGAATCTGAGAGGAGCCACAAATTTCCTTCCACCCAGCGTTCCCCCACGTATCCCGATAAAAATGAAATCTCACTTGTGTGGGTAGGTCTAGCGCCCGCGACACGAAACGCCCCAAAGCGCAATGTGTACACATCCAATTTTTTGAAAGAAAACAGAGGTGTTTTTTGCAAGGTGCCTACCTGTAGATTTTGGCCTGTAGCTCAGCCACCACCTAGGGAAACCTACCAAACCTGTGCATTTCTGAAAACTAGAGACCATGGGGAATCCAAGATGGGGTGACTTGTGTGGCTCGGACCAGGTTCTGTTACCCAGAATCCTTTGCAAACCTCAAAATTTGGCTAAAAAAACACATGTTCCTCACATTTCTGTGGCAGAAAGTTGTGGAATCTGAGAGGAGCCACAAATTTCCTTCCACCCAGCGTTCCCCCACGTCACCCGATAAAAATAATACCTCACTTGTGTGGGTAGGCGTAGCGCCCGCGACAGGAAACGCCCCAAAGCGCAACTGAGACACATCCAAATTGTTGAAAGAAAACAGAGGTGTTTTTTGCAAAGTGCTTACCTGTCGATTTTGGCCACTAGCTCAGCCGCCACCTAGGGAAACCTACCAAACCTGTGCAGTTCTGAAAACTAGAGACCTGGGGGAACCCAGGATGGGGTGACTTGTGTGGCTCGGACCAGGTTATGTTCCCCAGAATCCTTTGCAAACCTCAAAATTTGGCTAAAAAATACATGTTCCTCACATTTCTGTGGCAGAAAGTTCTGGAATCTGAGAGGAGCCACAAATTTCCTTCCACCCAGCGTTCCCCCACGTCACCCGATAAAAATGATACCTCACTTGTGTGGGTAGGCCTAGCGCCCGCGACAGGGAACGCCCCAAAGTGCAACGTGGACACATCCAAATTTTTGAAAGAAAACAGAGGTGTTTTTTTGCAAAGTGCCTACCTGTAGATTTTGGCCTCTAGCTCAGCCGCCACCTGGGGAAACCTACCAAACCTGTGCATTTCTGAAAACTAGAGACCATGGGGAATCCAGGATGGGGTGACTTGTGTGGCTCGGACCAGGTTCTGTTACCCAGAATCCTTTGCAAACCTCAAAATTTGGCTAAAAAAACACATGTTCCTCACATTTCTGTGGCAGAAAGTTCTGGAATCTGAGAGGAACCACAAATTTCCTTCCACCCAGCGTTCCCCCACGTCTCCCGATAAAAATGATACCTCACTTGTGTGGGTAGGCCTAGCGCCCGCGACAGGGAACGCCCAAAAGCACAACGTGGACACATCCAAATTTTTGAAAGAAAACAGAGGTGTTTTTTGCAAAGTGCCTACCTGTAGATTTTGGCCTGTAGCTCAGCCGGCACCTAGGGAAACCTACCAAACCTGTGCATTTCTGAAAACTAGATACCTAGGGGAATCCAAGATGGGGTGACTTGTGTGGCTCGGACCAGGTTCTGTTACCCAGAATCCTTTGCAAACCTCAAAATTTGGCTACAAAAACACATGTTCCTCACATTTCTGTGGCAGAAAGTTTTGGAATCTGAGAGGAGCCACAAATTTCCTTCCACCCTGCCTTCGCCCACGTCTCCCGATAAAAATGATATCTCACTTGTGTGGGTAGGTCTAGCGCCCATGACAGGAAACGCCCCAAAGCGCAACGTGGACACATCCAATTTTTTGAAAGAAAACAGAGGTGTTTTTTGCCAAGTGCCTACCTGTAGATTTTGGCCTGTAGCTCAGCCGCCACCTAGGGAAACCTACCAAACCTGTGCATTTCTGAAAACTAGAGACCATGGGGAATCCAAGATGGGGTGGCTTGTGTGGCTCGGACCAGGTTCTGTTACCCAGAATCCTTTGCAAACCTCTAAATTTGGCTAAAAACACACATGTTCCTCACATTTCTGTGGCAGAAAGTTCTAGAATCTGAGAGGAGCCACAAATTTCCTTCCACCCAGCGTTCCCCCACGTCTCCCGATAAAAATGATATCTCACTTGTGTGGGTAGGTCTAGCGCCCGCGACAGGAAACGCCCCAAAGCGCAACGTGGACACATCCAATTTTTTGAAAGAAAACAGAGGTGTTTTTTGCAAAGTGCCTACCTGTAGATTTTGGCCTGTAGCTCAGCCGCCACCTAGGGAAACTTACCAAACCTGTGCATTTCTGAAAACTAGAGACTATGGGGAATCCAAGATGGGGTGACTTGTGTGGCTCGGACCAGGTTCTGTTACCCAGAATCCTTTGCAAACCTCAAAATTTGGCTAAAAAAACACATGTTCCTCACATTTCAGTGTCAAAAAGTTCTGGAATCTGAGAGGAGCCACAAATTTCCTTCCACCCAGCGTTCCCCCAAGTCTCCCAATAAAAATGATACCTCACTTGTGTGGGTAAGCCTAGCGCCCGTGACAGGGAACGCCCCAAAGCGCAACGTGGACACATCCAAATTTTTGAAAGAAAACAGAGGTGTTTTTTGCAAAGTGCCTACATGCAGATTTTGGCCTGTAGCTCAGCTGGCACCTAGGGAAACCTACCAAACCTGTGCATTTCTGAAAACTAGAGACCTAGGGGAATCCAAGATGGGGTGACTTGTGTGGCTCGGACCAGGTTCTGTTACCCAGAATCCTTTGCAAACCTCAAAATTTGGCAAAAAAAACACATTTTCCTCACATTTCTGTGGCAGAAAGTTCTGGAATCTGAGAGGAGCCACAAATTTCCTTCCACCCAGCGTTCCCCCCCGTCTCTCGATAAAAATGATACCTCACTTGTGTGGGTAGGCCTAGCGCCCGTTACAGGGAACGCCCCAAAGCGCAATGTGGACACATCCAAATTTTTGAAAGAAAACAGAGGTGTTTTTTGCAAAGTGCCTATCTGTAGATTTTGGCCTGTAGCTCAGCCGGCACCTAGGGAAACCTACCAAACCTATGCATTTCTGAAAACTAGAGACCATGGGGAATCCAAGATGGGGTGACTTGTTTGGCTCGGACCAGGTTCTGTTACCCAGAATCCTTTGCAAACCTCAAAATTTGGCTAAAAAAACACATGTTCCTCACATTTCTGTGGCAGATGGTTCTGGAATCTGAGAGGAACCTCAAATTTCCTTCCACCCAGCGTTCCCCCACGTCTCCCGATAAAAATGATACCTCACTTGTGTGGGTAGGCATAGCGCCCGCTACAGGGAACGCCCAAAAGCACAACGTGGACACATCCAAATTTTTGAAAGAAAACAGAGGTGTTTTTTGCAAAGTGCCTACCTTGTAGATTTTGGCCTGTAGCTCAGCCGGCACCTAGGGAAACCTACCAAACCTGTGCATTTCTGAAAACTAGATACCTAGGGGAATCCAAGATGGGGTGACTTGTGTGGCTCGGACCAGGTTCTGTTACCCAGAATCCTTTGCAAAACTCAAAATTTGGCTACAAAAACACATGTTCCTCACATTTCTGTGGCAGAAAGTTATGGAATCTGAGAGGAGCCACAAATTTCCTTCCACCCTGCCTTCGCCCACGTCTCCCGATAAAAATGATATCTCACTTGTGTGGGTAGGTCTAGCGCCCATGACAGGAAACGCCCCAAAGCGCAACGTGGACACATCCAATTTTTTGAAAGAAAACAGAGGTGTTTTTTGCCAAGTGTCTACCTGTAGATTTTGGCCTTTAGCTCAGCCGCCACCTAGGGAAACCTACCAAACCTGTGCATTTCTGAAAACTAGAGACCATGGGGAATCCAAGATGGGGTGACTTGTGTGGCTCGGACCAGGTTCTGTTACCCAGAATCCTTTGCAAACCTCTAAATTTGGCTAAAAACACACATGTTCCTCACATTTCTGTGGCAGAAAGTTCTAGAATCTGAGAGGAGCCACAAATTTCCTTCCACCCAGCGTTCCCCCACGTCTCCCGATAAAAATGATATCTCACTTGTGTGGGTAGGTCTAGCGCCCGCGACAGAAAACGCCCCAAAGCGCAACGTGGACACATCCATTTTTTTTAAAGAAAACAGAGGTGTTTTTTGCAAAGTGCCTACCTGTAGATTTTGGCCTGTAGCTCAGCCGCCACCTAGGGAAACCTACCAAAACTGTGCATTTCTGAAAACTAGAGACCATGGGGAATCCAAGATGGGGTGACTTGTGTGGCTCGGACCAGGTTCTGTTACCCAGAATCCTTTGCAAACCTCAAAATTTGGCTAAAAAAACACATGTTCCTCACATTTCTGTGTCAAAAAGTTCTGGAATCTGAGAGGAGCCACAAATTTCCTTCCACCCAGCGTTCCCCCAAGTCTCCCAATAAAAATGATACCTCACTTGTGTGGGTAAGCCTAGCGCCCGTGACAGGGAACGCCCCAAAGCGCAACGTGGACACATCCAAATTTTTGAAAGAAAACAGAGGTGTTTTTTGCAAAGTGCCTACATGTAGATTTTGGCCTGTAGCTCAGCTGGCACCTAGGGAAACCTACCAAACCTGTGCATTTCTGAAAACTAGAGACCTAGGGGAATCCAAGATGGGGTGACTTGTGTGGCTCGGACCAGGTTCTGTTACCCAGAATCCTTTGCAAACCTCAAAATTTGGCGAAAAAAAACACATTTTCCTCACATTTCTGTGGCAGAAAGTTCTGGAATCTGAGAGGAGCCACAAATTTCCTTCCACCGAGCGTTCCCCCCCGTCTCTCGATAAAAATGTTACCTCACTTGTGTGGGTAGGCCTAGCGCCCGTTACAGGGAACGCCCCAAAGCGCAATGTGGACACATCCAAATTTTTGAAAGAAAACAGAGGTGTTTTTTGCAAAGTGCCTACCTGTAGATTTTGGCCTCTAGCTCAGCCGCCACCTGGGGAAACCTACCAAACCTGTGCATTTCTGAAAACTAGAGACCATGCGGACTCCAAGTTGGGGTGACTTGTGTGGCTCGTACCAGTTTCTGTTACCCAGAATTCTTTGCAAACCTCAAAATTTGGCTAAAAAAACACACGTTCCTCACATTTCTGTGGCAGAAAGTTCTGGAATCTGAGTGGAGCCACAAATTTCCTTCCACCCAGAGTTCCCCCACGTCTCCCGATAAAAATGATTTCTCACTTGCGTGGGTAGGTCTAGCGCCCACAACAGGAAACGCCCCAAAGCGCAACGTGGACACATCCAATTTTTTTAAAGAAAACAGAGGTGTTTTTTGCAAAGTGCCTACCTGTAGATTTTGGCCTGTAGCTCAGCCGCCACCTAGGGAAACCTACCAAACCTGTGCATTTCTGAAAACTAGAGACCATGGGGAATCCAAGATGGGGTGACTTGTGTGGCTCGGACCAGGTTCTGTTACCCAGCATCCTTTGCAAACCTCAAAATTTGGCTAAAAACACACATGTTCCTCACATTTCTGTGGCAGAAAGTTCTAGAATCTGAGAGGAGCCACAAATTTCCTTCCACCCAGCGTTCCCCCAAGTCTCCCGATAAAAATGATATCTCACTTGTGTGGGTAGGTCTAGCGCCCGCGACAGGAAACGCCCCAAAGCGCAATGTGGACACATCCAATTTTTTGAAAGAAAACAGAGGTGTTTTTTGCAAAGTGCCTACCTGTAGATTTTGGCCTGTAGCTCAGCTGCCACCTAGGGAAACCTACCAAACCTGTGCATTTCTGAAAACTAGAGACCATGGGGAATCCAAGATGGGGTGACTTGTTTGGCTCGGACCAGGTTCTGTTACTCAGAATCCTTTGCAAACCTCAAAATTTGGCTAAAAAAACACATGTTCCTCACATTTCTGTGGCAGATGGTTCTGGAATCTGAGAGGAACCTCAAATTTCCTTCCACCCAGCGTTCCCCCACGTCTCCCGATAAAAATTATACCTCACTTGTGTGGGTAGGCAGAGCGCCCGCTACAGGGAACGCCCAAAAGCACAACGTGGACACATCCAAATTTTTGAAAGAAAACAGAGGTGTTTTTTGCCAAGTGCCTACCTGTAGATTTTGGCCTGTAGCTCAGCCGCCACCTAGGGAAACCTACCAAACCTGTGCATTTCTGAAAACTAGAGACCATGGGGAATCCAAGATGGGGTGACTTGTGTGGCTCGGACCAGGTTCTGTTACCCAGAATCCTTTGCAAACCTCTAAATTTGGCTAAAAACACACATGTTCCTCACATTTCTGTGGCAGAAAGTTCTAGAATCTGAGAGGAGCCACAAATTTCCTTCCACCCAGCGTTCCCCCACGTCTCCCGATAAAAATGATATCTCACTTGTGTGGGTAGGTCTAGCGCCCGCGACAGGAAACGCCCCAAAGCGCAACGTGGACACATCCAATTTTTTGAAAGAAAACAGAGGTGTTTTTTGCAAAGTGCCTACCTGTAGATTTTGGCCTGTAGCTCAGCCGCCACCTAGGGAAACCTACCAAACCTGTGCATTTCTGAAAACTAGAGACTATGGGGAATCCAAGATGGGGTGACTTGTGTGGCTCGGACCAGGTTCTGTTACCCAGAATCCTTTGCAAACCTCAAAATTTGGCTAAAAAAACACATGTTCCTCACATTTCTGTGGCAGAAAGTTCTAGAATCTGAGAGGAGCCACAAATTTCCTTCCACCCAGCGTTCCCCCACGTCTCCCGCTAAAAATGATATCTCACTTGTGTGGGTAGATCTAGCGCCCGCGACAGGAAACGCCCCAAAGCGCAACGTGGACACATCCAATTTTTTGAAAGAAAACAGAGGTGTTTTTTGCAAAGTGCCTACCTGTAGATTTTGGCCTGTAGCTCAGCCGCCACCTAGGGAAACCTACCAAACCTGTGCATTTCTGAAAACTAGAGACTATGGGGAATCCAAGATGGGGTGACTTGTGTGGCTCGGACCAGGTTCTGTTACCCAGAATCCTTTGCAAACCTCAAAATTTGGCTAAAAAAACACATGTTCCTCACATTTCTGTGGCAGAAAGTTGTGGAATCTGAGAGGAGCCACAAATTTCCTTCCACCCAGCGTTCCCCCACGTCACCCGATAAAAATAATACCTCACTTGTGTGGGTAGGCGTAGCGCCCGCGACAGGAAACGCCCCAAAGCGCAACTGGGACACATCCAAATTGTTGAAAGAAAACAGAGGTGTTTTTTGCATAGTGCTTACCTGTAGATTTTGGCCACTAGCTCAGCCGCCACCTAGGGAAACCTACCAAACCTGTGCAGTTCTGAAAACTAGAGACCTGGGGGAACCCAGGACGGGGTGACTTGTGTGGCTCGGACCAGGTTCTGTTCCCCAGAATCCTTTGCAAACCTCAAAATTTGGCTAAAAAATACATGTTCCTCACATTTCTGTGGCAGAAAGTTCTGGAATCTGAGAGGAGCCACAAATTTCCTTCCACCCAGCGTTCCCCCACGTCACCCGATAAAAATGATACCTCACTTGTGTTGGTAGGCCTAGCGCCCGCGACAGGGAACGCCCCAAAGTGCAACGTGGACACATCCAAATTTTTGAAAGAAAACAGAGGTGTTTTTTTGCAAAGTGCCTACCTGTAGAATTTGGCCTCTAGCTCAGCCGCCACCTGGGGAAACCTACTAAACCTGTGCATTTCTGAAAACTAGAGACCATGGGGAATCCAGGATGGGGTGACTTGTGTGGCTCGGACCAGGTTCTGTTACCCAGAATCCTTTGCAAACCTCAAAATTTGGCTAAAAAAACACATGTTCCTCACATTTCTGTGGCAGAAAGTTCTGGAATCTGAGAGGAACCACAAATTTCCTTCCACCCAGCGTTCCCCCACGTCTCCCGATAAAAATGATACCTCACTTGTGTGGGTAGGCCTAGCGCCCGCGACAGGGAACGCCCAAAAGCACAACGTGGACACATCCAAATTTTTGAAAGAAAACAGAGGTGTTTTTTGCAAAGTGCCTACCTGTAGATTTTGGCCTGTAGCTCAGCCGGCACCTAGGGAAACCTACCAAACCTGTGCATTTCTGAAAACGAGATACCTAGGGGAATCCAAGATGGGGTGACTTGTGTGGCTCGGACCAGGTTCTGTTACCCAGAATCCTTTGCAAACCTCAAAATTTGGCTACAAAAACACATGTTCCTCACATTTCTGTGGCAGAAAGTTTTGGAATCTGAGAGGAGCCACAAATTTCCTTCCACCCTGCCTTCGCCCACGTCTCCCGATAAAAATGATATCTCACTTGTGTGGGTAGATCTAGCGCCCATGACAGGAAACGCCCCAAAGCGCAACGTGGACACATCCAATTTTTGGAAAGAAAACAGAGGTGTTTTTTGCCAAGTGCCTACCTGTAGATTTTGGCCTGTAGCTCAGCCGCCACCTAGGGAAACCTACCAAACCTGTGCATTTCTGAAAACTAGAGACTATGGGGAATCCAAGATGGGGTGACTTGTGTGGCTCGGACCAGGTTCTGTTACCCAGAATCCTTTGCAAACCTCTAAATTTGGCTAAAAACACACATGTTCCTCACATTTCTGTGGCAGAAAGTTCTAGAATCTGAGAGGAGCCACAAATTTCCTTCCACCCAGCGTTCCCCCAAGTCTCCCGATAAAAATGATATCTCACTTGTGTGGGTAGGTCTAGCGCCCGCGACAGGAAACGCCCCAAAGCGCAACGTGGACACATCCAATTTTTTGAAAGAAAACAGAGGTGTTTTTTGCAAAGTGCCTACCTGTAGATTTTGGCCTGTAGCTCAGCCGCCACCTAGGGAAACCTACCAAACCTGTGCATTTCTGAAAACTAGAGACTATGGGGAATCCAAGATGGGGTGACTTGTGTGGCTCGGACCAGGTTCTGTTACCCAGAATCCTTTGCAAACCTCAAAATTTGGCTAAAAAAACACATGTTCCTCACATTTCTGTGGCAGAAAGTTCTAGAATCTGAGAGGAGCCACAAATTTCCTTCCACCCAGCGTTCCCCCACGTCTCCCGATAAAAATGATATCTCACTTGTGTGGGTAGGTCTAGCGCCCGCGACAGGAAACGCCCCAAAGCGCAACGTGGACACATCCAATTTTTTGAAAGAAAACAGAGGTGTTTTTTGCAAAGTGCCTACCTGTAGATTTTGGCCTGTAGCTCAGCCGCCACCTAGGGAAACCTACCAAACCTGTGCATTTCTGAAAACTAGAGACTATGGGGAATCCAAGATGGGGTGACTTGTGTGGCTCGGACTAGGTTCTGTTACCCAGAATCCTTTGCAAACCTCAAAATTTGGCTAAAAAAACACATGTTCCTCACATTTCTGTGGCAGAAAGTTGTGTAATCTGAGAGGAGCCACAAATTTCCTTCCACCCAGCGTTCCCCCACGTCACCCGATAAAAATAATACCTCACTTGTGTGGGTAGGCGTTGCGCCCGCGACAGGAAACGCCCCAAAGCGCAACTGGGACACATCCAAATTGTTGAAAGAAAACAGAGGTGTTTTTTGCAAAGTGCTTACCTGTAGATTTTGGCCACTAGCTCAGCCGCCACCTAGGGAAACCTACCAAACCTGTGCAGTTCTGAAAACTAGAGACCTGGGGGAACCCAGGACGGGGTGACTTGTGTGGCTCGGACCAGGTTCTGTTCCCCAGAATCCTTTGCAAACCTCAAAATTTGGCTAAAAAATACATGTTCCTCACATTTCTGTGGCAGAAAGTTCTGGAATCTGAGAGGAGCCACAAATTTCCTTCCACCCAGCGTTCCCCCACGTCACCCGATAAAAATGATACCTCACTTGTGTTGGTAGGCCTAGCGCCGGCGACAGGGAATGCCCCAAAGTGCAACGTGGACACATCCAAATTTTTGAAAGAAAACAGAGGTGTTTTTTTGCAAAGTGCCTACCTGTAGATTTTGGCCTCTAGCTCAGCCGCCACCTGGGGAAACCTACCAAACCTGTGCATTTCTGAAAACTAGAGACCATGGGGAATCCAGGATGGGGTGACTTGTGTGGCTCGGACCAGGTTCTGTTACCCAGAATCCTTTGCAAACCTCAAAATTTGGCTAAAAAAACACATGTTTCTCACATTTCTGTGGCAGAAAGTTCTGGAATCTGAGAGGAACCACAAATTTCCTTCCACCCAGCGTTCCCCCACGTCTCCCGATAAAAATGATACCTCACTTGTGTGGGTAGGCCTAGCGCCCGCGACAGGGAACGCCCAAAAGCACAACGTGGACACATCCAAATTTTTGAAAGAAAACAGAGGTGTTTTTTGCAAAGTGCCTACCTGTAGATTTTGGCCTGTAGCTCAGCCGGCACCTAGGGAAACCTACCAAACCTGTGCATTTCTGAAAACGAGATACCTAGGGGAATCCAAGATGGGGTGACTTGTGTGGCTCGGACCAGGTTCTGTTACCCAGAATCCTTTGCAAACCTCAAAATTTGGCTACAAAAACACATGTTCCTCACATTTCTGTGGCAGAAAGTTTTGGAATCTGAGAGGAGCCACAAATTTCCTTCCACCCTGCCTTCGCCCACGTCTCCCGATAAAAATGATATCTCACTTGTGTGGGTAGGTCTAGCGCCCATGACAGGAAACGCCCCAAAGCGCAACGTGGACACATCCAATTTTTTGAAAGAAAACAGAGGTGTTTTTTGCCAAGTGCCTACCTGTAGATTTTGGCCTGTAGCTCAGCCGCCACCTAGGGAAACCTACCAAACCTGTGCATTTCTGAAAACTAGAGACCATGGGGAATCCAAGATGGGGTGACTTGTGTGGCTCGGACCAGGTTCTGTTACCCAGAATCCTTTGCAAACCTCTAAATTTGGCTAAAAACACACATGTTCCTCACATTTCTGTGGCAGAAAGTTCTAGAATCTGAGAGGAGCCACAAATTTCCTTCCACCCAGCGTTCCCCCACGTCTCCCGATAAAAATGATATCTCACTTGTGTGGGTAGGTCTAGCGCCCGCGACAGGAAACGCCCCAAAGCGCAACGTGGACACATCCAATTTTTTGAAAGAAAACAGAGGTGTTTTTTGCAAAGTGCCTACCTGTAGATTTTGGCCTGTAGCTCAGCCGCCACCTAGGGAAACCTACCAAACCTGTGCATTTCTGAAAACTAGAGACTATGGGGAATCCAAGATGGGGTGACTTGTGTGGCTCGGACCAGGTTCTGTTACCCAGAATCCTTTGCAAACCTCAAAATTTGGCTAAAAAAACACATGTTCCTCACATTTCTGTGGCAGAAAGTTCTAGAATCTGAGAGGAGCCACAAATTTCCTTCCACCCAGCGTTCCCCCACGTCACCCGATAAAAATGATACCTCACTTGTGTTGGTAGGCCTAGCGCCCGCGACAGGGAACGCCCCAAAGTGCAACGTGGACACATCCAAATTTTTGAAAGAAAACAGAGGTGTTTTTTTGCAAAGTGCCTACCTGTAGAATTTGGCCTCTAGCTCAGCCGCCACCTGGGGAAACCTACTAAACCTGTGCATTTCTGAAAACTAGAGACCATGGGGAATCCAGGATGGGGTGACTTGTGTGGCTCGGACCAGGTTCTGTTACCCAGAATCCTTTGCAAACCTCAAAATTTGGCTAAAAAAACACATGTTCCTCACATTTCTGTGGCAGAAAGTTCTGGAATCTGAGAGGAACCACAAATTTCCTTCCACCCAGCGTTCCCCCACGTCTCCCGATAAAAATGATACCTCACTTGTGTGGGTAGGCCTAGCGCCCGCGACAGGGAACGCCCAAAAGCACAACGTGGACACATCCACATTTTTGAAAGAAAACAGAGGTGTTTTTTGCAAAGTGCCTACCTGTAGATTTTGGCCTGTAGCTCAGCCGGCACCTAGGGAAACCTACCAAACCTGTGCATTTCTGAAAACGAGATACCTAGGGGAATCCAAGATGGGGTGACTTGTGTGGCTCGGACCAGGTTCTGTTACCCAGAATCCTTTGCAAACCTCAAAATTTGGCTACAAAAACACATGTTCCTCACATTTCTGTGGCAGAAAGTTTTGGAATCTGAGAGGAGCCACAAATTTCCTTCCACCCTGCCTTCGCCCACGTCTCCCGATAAAAATGATATCTCACTTGTGTGGGTAGATCTAGCGCCCATGACAGGAAACGCCCCAAAGCGCAACGTGGACACATCCAATTTTTGGAAAGAAAACAGAGGTGTTTTTTGCCAAGTGCCTACCTGTAGATTTTGGCCTGTAGCTCAGCCGCCACCTAGGGAAACCTACCAAACCTGTGCATTTCTGAAAACTAGAGACTATGGGGAATCCAAGATGGGGTGACTTGTGTGGCTCGGACCAGGTTCTGTTACCCAGAATCCTTTGCAAACCTCTAAATTTGGCTAAAAACACACATGTTCCTCACATTTCTGTGGCAGAAAGTTCTAGAATCTGAGAGGAGCCACAAATTTCCTTCCACCCAGCGTTCCCCCAAGTCTCCCGATAAAAATGATATCTCACTTGTGTGGGTAGGTCTAGCGCCCGCGACAGGAAACGCCCCAAAGCGCAACGTGGACACATCCAATTTTTTGAAAGAAAACAGAGGTGTTTTTTGCAAAGTGCCTACCTGTAGATTTTGGCCTGTAGCTCAGCCGCCACCTAGGGAAACCTACCAAACCTGTGCATTTCTGAAAACTAGAGACTATGGGGAATCCAAGATGGGGTGACTTGTGTGGCTCGGACCAGGTTCTGTTACCCAGAATCCTTTGCAAACCTCAAAATTTGGCTAAAAAAAACACATGTTCCTCACATTTCTGTGGCAGAAAGTTCTAGAATCTGAGAGGAGCCACAAATTTCCTTCCACCCAGCGTTCCCCCACGTCTCCCGATAAAAATGATATCTCACTTGTGTGGGTAGGTCTAGCGCCCGCGACAGGAAACGCCCCAAAGCGCAACGTGGACACATCCAATTTTTTGAAAGAAAACAGAGGTGTTTTTTGCAAAGTGCCTACCTGTAGATTTTGGCCTGTAGCTCAGCCGCCACCTAGGGAAACCTACCAAACCTGTGCATTTCTGAAAACTAGAGACTATGGGGAATCCAAGATGGGGTGACTTGTGTGGCTCGGACTAGGTTCTGTTACCCAGAATCCTTTGCAAACCTCAAAATTTGGCTAAAAAAACACATGTTCCTCACATTTCTGTGGCAGAAAGTTGTGTAATCTGAGAGGAGCCACAAATTTCCTTCCACCCAGCGTTCCCCCACGTCACCCGATAAAAATAATACCTCACTTGTGTGGGTAGGCGTTGCGCCCGCGACAGGAAACGCCCCAAAGCGCAACTGGGACACATCCAAATTGTTGAAAGAAAACAGAGGTGTTTTTTGCAAAGTGCTTACCTGTAGATTTTGGCCACTAGCTCAGCCGCCACCTAGGGAAACCTACCAAACCTGTGCAGTTCTGAAAACTAGAGACCTGGGGGAACCCAGGACGGGGTGACTTGTGTGGCTCGGACCAGGTTCTGTTCCCCAGAATCCTTTGCAAACCTCAAAATTTGGCTAAAAAATACATGTTCCTCACATTTCTGTGGCAGAAAGTTCTGGAATCTGAGAGGAGCCACAAATTTCCTTCCACCCAGCGTTCCCCCACGTCACCCGATAAAAATGATACCTCACTTGTGTTGGTAGGCCTAGCGCCGGCGACAGGGAATGCCCCAAAGTGCAACGTGGACACATCCAAATTTTTGAAAGAAAACAGAGGTGTTTTTTTGCAAAGTGCCTACCTGTAGATTTTGGCCTCTAGCTCAGCCGCCACCTGGGGAAACCTACCAAACCTGTGCATTTCTGAAAACTAGAGACCATGGGGAATCCAGGATGGGGTGACTTGTGTGGCTCGGACCAGGTTCTGTTACCCAGAATCCTTTGCAAACCTCAAAATTTGGCTAAAAAAACACATGTTTCTCACATTTCTGTGGCAGAAAGTTCTGGAATCTGAGAGGAACCACAAATTTCCTTCCACCCAGCGTTCCCCCACGTCTCCCGATAAAAATGATACCTCACTTGTGTGGGTAGGCCTAGCGCCCGCGACAGGGAACGCCCAAAAGCACAACGTGGACACATCCAAATTTTTGAAAGAAAACAGAGGTGTTTTTTGCAAAGTGCCTACCTGTAGATTTTGGCCTGTAGCTCAGCCGGCACCTAGGGAAACCTACCAAACCTGTGCATTTCTGAAAACGAGATACCTAGGGGAATCCAAGATGGGGTGACTTGTGTGGCTCGGACCAGGTTCTGTTACCCAGAATCCTTTGCAAACCTCAAAATTTGGCTACAAAAACACATGTTCCTCACATTTCTGTGGCAGAAAGTTTTGGAATCTGAGAGGAGCCACAAATTTCCTTCCACCCTGCCTTCGCCCACGTCTCCCGATAAAAATGATATCTCACTTGTGTGGGTAGGTCTAGCGCCCATGACAGGAAACGCCCCAAAGCGCAACGTGGACACATCCAATTTTTTGAAAGAAAACAGAGGTGTTTTTTGCCAAGTGCCTACCTGTAGATTTTGGCCTGTAGCTCAGCCGCCACCTAGGGAAACCTACCAAACCTGTGCATTTCTGAAAACTAGAGACCATGGGGAATCCAAGATGGGGTGACTTGTGTGGCTCGGACCAGGTTCTGTTACCCAGAATCCTTTGCAAACCTCTAAATTTGGCTAAAAACACACATGTTCCTCACATTTCTGTGGCAGAAAGTTCTAGAATCTGAGAGGAGCCACAAATTTCCTTCCACCCAGCGTTCCCCCACGTCTCCCGATAAAAATGATATCTCACTTGTGTGGGTAGGTCTAGCGCCCGCGACAGGAAACGCCCCAAAGCGCAACGTGGACACATCCAATTTTTTGAAAGAAAACAGAGGTGTTTTTTGCAAAGTGCCTACCTGTAGATTTTGGCCTGTAGCTCAGCCGCCACCTAGGGAAACCTACCAAACCTGTGCATTTCTGAAAACTAGAGACTATGGGGAATCCAAGATGGGGTGACTTGTGTGGCTCGGACCAGGTTCTGTTACCCAGAATCCTTTGCAAACCTCAAAATTTGGCTAAAAAAACACATGTTCCTCACATTTCTGTGGCAGAAAGTTCTAGAATCTGAGAGGAGCCACAAATTTCCTTCCACCAAGCGTTCCCCCACGTCTCCCGATAAAAATGATATCTCACTTGTGTGGGTAGGTCTAGCGCCCGCGACAGGAAACGCCCCAAAGCGCAACGTGGACACATCCAATTTTTTGAAAGAAAACAGAGGTGTTTTTTGCAAAGTGCCTACCTGTAGATTTTGGCCTGTAGCTCAGCCGCCACCTAGGGAAACCTACCAAACCTGTGCATTTCTGAAAACTAGAGACTATGGGGAATCCAAGATGGGGTGACTTGTGTGGCTCGGACCAGGTTCTGTTACCCAGAATCCTTTGCAAACCTCAAAATTTGGCTAAAAAAACACATGTTCCTCACATTTCTGTGTCAAAAAGTTCTGGAATCTGAGAGGAGCCACAAATTTCCTTCCACCCAGCGTTCCCCCAAGTCTCCCAATAAAAATGATACCTCACTTGTGTGGGTAAGCCTAGCGCCCGTGACAGGGAACGCCCCAAAGCGCAACGTGGACACATCCAAATTTTTGAAAGAAAACAGAGGTGTTTTTTGCAAAGTGCCTACATGTAGATTTTGGCCTGTAGCTCAGCTGGCACCTAGGGAAACCTACCAAACCTGTGCATTTCTGAAAACTAGAGACCAAGGGGAATCCAAGATGGGGTGACTTGTGTGGCTCGGACCAGGTTCTGTTACCCAGAATCCTTTGCAAACCTCAAAATTTGGCGAAAAAAAACACATTTTCCTCACATTTCTGTGGCAGAAAGTTCTGGAATCTGAGAGGAGCCACAAATTTCCTTCCACCCAGCGTTCCCCCCCGTCTCTCGATAAAAATGATATCTCACTTGTGTGGGTAGGCCTAGCGCCCGTTACAGGGAACGCCCCAAAGCGCAATGTGGACACATCCAAATTTTTGAAAGAAAACAGAGGTGTTTTTTGCAAAGTGCCTACCTGTAGATTTTGGCCTGTAGCTCAGCTGCCACCTAGGGAAACCTACCAAACCTGTGCATTTCTGAAAACTAGAGACCATGGGGAATCCAAGATGGGGTGACTTGTTTGGCTCGGACCAGGTTCTGTTACTCAGAATCCTTTGCAAACCTCAAAATTTGGCTAAAAAAACACATGTTCCTCACATTTCTGTGGCAGATGGTTCTGGAATCTGAGAGGAACCTCAAATTTCCTTCCACCCAGCGTTCCCCCACGTCTCCCGATAAAAATGATACCTCACTTGTGTGGGTAGGCAGAGCGCCCGCTACAGGGAACGCCCAAAAGCACAACGTGGACACATCCAAATTTTTGAAAGAAAACAGAGGTGTTTTTTGCAAAGTGCCTACCTTGTAGATTTTGGCCTGTAGCTCAGCCGGCACCTAGGGAAACCTACCAAACCTGTGCATTTCTGAAAACTAGATACCTAGGGGAATCCAAGATGGGGTGACTTGTGTGGCTCGGACCAGGTTCTGTTACCCAGAATCCTTTGCAAACCTCAAAATTTGGCTACAAAAACACATGTTCCTCACATTTCTGTGGCAGAAAGTTATGGAATCTGAGAGGAGCCACAAATTTCCTTCCACCCTGCCTTCGCCCACGTCTCCCGATAAAAATGATATCTCACTTGTGTGGGTAGGTCTAGCGCCCATGACAGGAAACGCCCCAAAGCGCAACGTGGACACATCCAATTTTTTGAAAGAAAACAGAGGTGTTTTTTGCCAAGTGTCTACCTGTAGATTTTGGCCTGTAGCTCAGCCGCCACCTAGGGAAACCTACCAAACCTGTGCATTTCTGAAAACTAGAGACCATGGGGAATCCAAGATGGGGTGACTTGTGTGGCTCGGACCAGGTTCTGTTACCCAGAATCCTTTGCAAACCTCTAAATTTCGCTAAAAACACACATGTTCCTCACATTTCTGTGGCAGAAAGTTCTAGAATCTGAGAGGAGCCACAAATTTCCTTCCACCCAGCGTTCCCCCACGTCTCCCGATAAAAATGATATCTCACTTGTGTGGGTAGGTCTAGCGCCCACGACAGGAAACGCCCCAAAGCGCAACGTGGACACATCCAATTTTTTTAAAGAAAACAGAGATGTTTTTTGCAAAGTGCCTACCTGTAGATTTTGGCCTGTAGCTCAGCCGCCACTTAGGGAAACCTACCAAACCTGTGCATTTCTGAAAACTAGAGACCATGGGGAATCCAAGATGGGGTGACTTGTGTGGCTCGGACCAGGTTCTGTTACCCAGAATCCTTTGCAAACCTCAAAATTTGGCTAAAAACACACATGTTCCTCACATTTCTGTGGCAGAAAGTTCTGGAATCTGAGAGGAGCCACAAATTTCCTTCCACCCAGCGTTCCCCCACGTATCCCGATAAAAATGAAATCTCACTTGTGTGGGTAGGTCTAGCGCCCGCGACACGAAACGCCCCAAAGCGCAATGTGTACACATCCAATTTTTTGAAAGAAAACAGAGGTGTTTTTTGCAAGGTGCCTACCTGTAGATTTTGGCCTGTAGCTCAGCCACCACCTAGGGAAACCTACCAAACCTGTGCATTTCTGAAAACTAGAGACCATGGGGAATCCAAGATGGGGTGACTTGTGTGGCTCGGACCAGGTTCTGTTACCCAGAATCCTTTGCAAACCTCAAAATTTGGCTAAAAAAACACATGTTCCTCACATTTCTGTGGCAGAAAGTTGTGGAATCTGAGAGGAGCCACAAATTTCCTTCCACCCAGCGTTCCCCCACGTCACCCGATAAAAATAATACCTCACTTGTGTGGGTAGGCGTAGCGCCCGCGACAGGAAACGCCCCAAAGCGCAACTGAGACACATCCAAATTGTTGAAAGAAAACAGAGGTGTTTTTTGCAAAGTGCTTACCTGTCGATTTTGGCCACTAGCTCAGCCGCCACCTAGGGAAACCTACCAAACCTGTGCAGTTCTGAAAACTAGAGACCTGGGGGAACCCAGGATGGGGTGACTTGTGTGGCTCGGACCAGGTTATGTTCCCCAGAATCCTTTGCAAACCTCAAAATTTGGCTAAAAAATACATGTTCCTCACATTTCTGTGGCAGAAAGTTCTGGAATCTGAGAGGAGCCACAAATTTCCTTCCACCCAGCGTTCCCCCACGTCACCCGATAAAAATGATACCTCACTTGTGTGGGTAGGCCTAGCGCCCGCGACAGGGAACGCCCCAAAGTGCAACGTGGACACATCCAAATTTTTGAAAGAAAACAGAGGTGTTTTTTTGCAAAGTGCCTACCTGTAGATTTTGGCCTCTAGCTCAGCCGCCACCTGGGGAAACCTACCAAACCTGTGCATTTCTGAAAACTAGAGACCATGGGGAATCCAGGATGGGGTGACTTGTGTGGCTCGGACCAGGTTCTGTTACCCAGAATCCTTTGCAAACCTCAAAATTTGGCTAAAAAAACACATGTTCCTCACATTTCTGTGGCAGAAAGTTCTGGAATCTGAGAGGAACCACAAATTTCCTTCCACCCAGCGTTCCCCCACGTCTCCCGATAAAAATGATACCTCACTTGTGTGGGTAGGCCTAGCGCCCGCGACAGGGAACGCCCAAAAGCACAACGTGGACACATCCAAATTTTTGAAAGAAAACAGAGGTGTTTTTTGCAAAGTGCCTACCTGTAGATTTTGGCCTGTAGCTCAGCCGGCACCTAGGGAAACCTACCAAACCTGTGCATTTCTGAAAACTAGATACCTAGGGGAATCCAAGATGGGGTGACTTGTGTGGCTCGGACCAGGTTCTGTTACCCAGAATCCTTTGCAAACCTCAAAATTTGGCTACAAAAACACATGTTCCTCACATTTCTGTGGCAGAAAGTTTTGGAATCTGAGAGGAGCCACAAATTTCCTTCCACCCTGCCTTCGCCCACGTCTCCCGATAAAAATGATATCTCACTTGTGTGGGTAGGTCTAGCGCCCATGACAGGAAACGCCCCAAAGCGCAACGTGGACACATCCAATTTTTTGAAAGAAAACAGAGGTGTTTTTTGCCAAGTGCCTACCTGTAGATTTTGGCCTGTAGCTCAGCCGCCACCTAGGGAAACCTACCAAACCTGTGCATTTCTGAAAACTAGAGACCATGGGGAATCCAAGATGGGGTGGCTTGTGTGGCTCGGACCAGGTTCTGTTACCCAGAATCCTTTGCAAACCTCTAAATTTGGCTAAAAACACACATGTTCCTCACATTTCTGTGGCAGAAAGTTCTAGAATCTGAGAGGAGCCACAAATTTCCTTCCACCCAGCGTTCCCCCACGTCTCCCGATAAAAATGATATCTCACTTGTGTGGGTAGGTCTAGCGCCCGCGACAGGAAACGCCCCAAAGCGCAACGTGGACACATCCAATTTTTTGAAAGAAAACAGAGGTGTTTTTTGCAAAGTGCCTACCTGTAGATTTTGGCCTGTAGCTCAGCCGCCACCTAGGGAAACTTACCAAACCTGTGCATTTCTGAAAACTAGAGACTATGGGGAATCCAAGATGGGGTGACTTGTGTGGCTCGGACCAGGTTCTGTTACCCAGAATCCTTTGCAAACCTCAAAATTTGGCTAAAAAAACACATGTTCCTCACATTTCAGTGTCAAAAAGTTCTGGAATCTGAGAGGAGCCACAAATTTCCTTCCACCCAGCGTTCCCCCAAGTCTCCCAATAAAAATGATACCTCACTTGTGTGGGTAAGCCTAGCGCCCGTGACAGGGAACGCCCCAAAGCGCAACGTGGACACATCCAAATTTTTGAAAGAAAACAGAGGTGTTTTTTGCAAAGTGCCTACATGCAGATTTTGGCCTGTAGCTCAGCTGGCACCTAGGGAAACCTACCAAACCTGTGCATTTCTGAAAACTAGAGACCTAGGGGAATCCAAGATGGGGTGACTTGTGTGGCTCGGACCAGGTTCTGTTACCCAGAATCCTTTGCAAACCTCAAAATTTGGCAAAAAAAACACATTTTCCTCACATTTCTGTGGCAGAAAGTTCTGGAATCTGAGAGGAGCCACAAATTTCCTTCCACCCAGCGTTCCCCCCCGTCTCTCGATAAAAATGATACCTCACTTGTGTGGGTAGGCCTAGCGCCCGTTACAGGGAACGCCCCAAAGCGCAATGTGGACACATCCAAATTTTTGAAAGAAAACAGAGGTGTTTTTTGCAAAGTGCCTATCTGTAGATTTTGGCCTGTAGCTCAGCCGGCACCTAGGGAAACCTACCAAACCTATGCATTTCTGAAAACTAGAGACCATGGGGAATCCAAGATGGGGTGACTTGTTTGGCTCGGACCAGGTTCTGTTACCCAGAATCCTTTGCAAACCTCAAAATTTGGCTAAAAAAACACATGTTCCTCACATTTCTGTGGCAGATGGTTCTGGAATCTGAGAGGAACCTCAAATTTCCTTCCACCCAGCGTTCCCCCACGTCTCCCGATAAAAATGATACCTCACTTGTGTGGGTAGGCATAGCGCCCGCTACAGGGAACGCCCAAAAGCACAACGTGGACACATCCAAATTTTTGAAAGAAAACAGAGGTGTTTTTTGCAAAGTGCCTACCTTGTAGATTTTGGCCTGTAGCTCAGCCGGCACCTAGGGAAACCTACCAAACCTGTGCATTTCTGAAAACTAGATACCTAGGGGAATCCAAGATGGGGTGACTTGTGTGGCTCGGACCAGGTTCTGTTACCCAGAATCCTTTGCAAAACTCAAAATTTGGCTACAAAAACACATGTTCCTCACATTTCTGTGGCAGAAAGTTATGGAATCTGAGAGGAGCCACAAATTTCCTTCCACCCTGCCTTCGCCCACGTCTCCCGATAAAAATGATATCTCACTTGTGTGGGTAGGTCTAGCGCCCATGACAGGAAACGCCCCAAAGCGCAACGTGGACACATCCAATTTTTTGAAAGAAAACAGAGGTGTTTTTTGCCAAGTGTCTACCTGTAGATTTTGGCCTTTAGCTCAGCCGCCACCTAGGGAAACCTACCAAACCTGTGCATTTCTGAAAACTAGAGACCATGGGGAATCCAAGATGGGGTGACTTGTGTGGCTCGGACCAGGTTCTGTTACCCAGAATCCTTTGCAAACCTCTAAATTTGGCTAAAAACACACATGTTCCTCACATTTCTGTGGCAGAAAGTTCTAGAATCTGAGAGGAGCCACAAATTTCCTTCCACCCAGCGTTCCCCCACGTCTCCCGATAAAAATGATATCTCACTTGTGTGGGTAGGTCTAGCGCCCGCGACAGAAAACGCCCCAAAGCGCAACGTGGACACATCCATTTTTTTTAAAGAAAACAGAGGTGTTTTTTGCAAAGTGCCTACCTGTAGATTTTGGCCTGTAGCTCAGCCGCCACCTAGGGAAACCTACCAAACCTGTGCATTTCTGAAAACTAGAGACCATGGGGAATCCAAGATGGGGTGACTTGTGTGGCTCGGACCAGGTTCTGTTACCCAGAATCCTTTGCAAACCTCAAAATTTGGCTAAAAAAACACATGTTCCTCACATTTCTGTGTCAAAAAGTTCTGGAATCTGAGAGGAGCCACAAATTTCCTTCCACCCAGCGTTCCCCCAAGTCTCCCAATAAAAATGATACCTCACTTGTGTGGGTAAGCCTAGCGCCCGTGACAGGGAACGCCCCAAAGCGCAACGTGGACACATCCAAATTTTTGAAAGAAAACAGAGGTGTTTTTTGCAAAGTGCCTACATGTAGATTTTGGCCTGTAGCTCAGCTGGCACCTAGGGAAACCTACCAAACCTGTGCATTTCTGAAAACTAGAGACCTAGGGGAATCCAAGATGGGGTGACTTGTGTGGCTCGGACCAGGTTCTGTTACCCAGAATCCTTTGCAAACCTCAAAATTTGGCGAAAAAAAACACATTTTCCTCACATTTCTGTGGCAGAAAGTTCTGGAATCTGAGAGGAGCCACAAATTTCCTTCCACCGAGCGTTCCCCCCCGTCTCTCGATAAAAATGTTACCTCACTTGTGTGGGTAGGCCTAGCGCCCGTTACAGGGAACGCCCCAAAGCGCAATGTGGACACATCCAAATTTTTGAAAGAAAACAGAGGTGTTTTTTGCAAAGTGCCTACCTGTAGATTTTGGCCTCTAGCTCAGCCGCCACCTGGGGAAACCTACCAAACCTGTGCATTTCTGAAAACTAGATACCATGCGGACTCCAAGTTGGGGTGACTTGTGTGGCTCGTACCAGTTTCTGTTACCCAGAATTCTTTGCAAACCTCAAAATTTGGCTAAAAAAACACACGTTCCTCACATTTCTGTGGCAGAAAGTTCTGGAATCTGAGTGGAGCCACAAATTTCCTTCCACCCAGAGTTCCCCCACGTCTCCCGATAAAAATGATTTCTCACTTGCGTGGGTAGGTCTAGCGCCCACAACAGGAAACGCCCCAAAGCGCAACGTGGACACATCCAATTTTTTTAAAGAAAACAGAGGTGTTTTTTGCAAAGTGCCTACCTGTAGATTTTGGCCTGTAGCTCAGCCGCCACCTAGGGAAACCTACCAAACCTGTGCATTTCTGAAAACTAGAGACCATGGGGAATCCAAGATGGGGTGACTTGTGTGGCTCGGACCAGGTTCTGTTACCCAGCATCCTTTGCAAACCTCAAAATTTGGCTAAAAACACACATGTTCCTCACATTTCTGTGGCAGAAAGTTCTAGAATCTGAGAGGAGCCACAAATTTCCTTCCACCCAGCATTCCCCCACGTCTCCCGATAAAAATGATATCTCACTTGTGTGGGTAGGTCTAGCGCCCGCAACAGCAAACGCCCCAAAGCGCAACGTGGACACATCCAATTTTTTGAAAGAAAACAGAGGTGTTTTTTGCAAAGTGCCTACCTGTAGATTTTGGCCTGTAGCTCAGCCGCCACCTAGGGAAACCTACCAAACCTGTGCATTTCTGAAAATTAGAGACCATGGGGAATCCAAGATGGGGTGACTTGTGTGGCTCGGACCAGGTTCTGTTGCCCAGAATCCTTTGCAAACCTCAAAATTTGGCAAAAAAAACACATTTTCCTCACATTTCTGTGGCAGAAAGTTCTGGATTCTGAGAGGAGCCACAAATTTCCTTCCACCCAGCGTTGCCCCACGTCTCTCGATAAAAATGATACCTCACTTGTGTGGGTAGGCCTAGCGCCCGTTACAGGGAACGCCTCAAAGCGCAACGTGGACACATCCAAATTTTTGAAAGAAAACAGAGGTGTTTTTTTGCAAAGTGCCTACCTGTAGATTTTGGCCTCTAGCTTAGCCGCCACCTAGGGAAACCTACCAAACATGTGCATTTCTGAAAACTAGAGACCATGGGGACTCCAAGATGGGGTGACTTGTATTGCTCGGACCAGGTTCTGTTACCCAGAATTCTTTGCAAACCTCAAAATTTGGCTAAAAAAACACACGTTCCTCACATTTCTGTAGAAGAAAGTTCTGGAATCTGAGAGGAGCCACAAATTTCCTTCCACCCAGCGTTCCCCCACGTCTCCCGATAAAAATGATATCTCACTTGTGTGGGTAGGTCTAGCGCCCACGACAGGAAACGCCCCAAAGCGCAATGTGGACACATCCAATTTTTTTAAAGAAAACAGAGGTGTTTTTTGCAAAGTGCCTACCTGTAGATTTTGGCCTGTAGCTCAGCCGCCACCTAGGGAAACCTACCAAACCTGTGCATTTCTGAAAACTAGAGACCATGGGGAATCCAAGATGGGGTGACTTGTGTGGCTCGGACCAGGTTCTGTTACCCAGAATCCTTTGCAAACCTCAAAATTTGGCTAAAAACACACATGTTCCTCACATTTCTGTGGCAGAAAGTTCTGGAATCTGAGAGGAGCCACAAATTTCCTTCCACCCAGCGTTCCCCCACGTATCCCGATAAAAATGAAATCTCACTTGTGTGGGTAGGTCTAGCGCCCGCGACACGAAACGCCCCAAAGCGCAATGTGGACACATCCAATTTTTTGAAAGAAAACAGAGGTGTTTTTTGCAAAGTGCCTACATGTAGATTTTGGCCTGTAGCTCAGCTGGCACCTAGGGAAACTTACCAAACCTGTGCATTTCTGAAAACTAGAGACCTAGGGGAATCCAAGATGGGGTGAATTGTGTGGCTCGGACCAGGTTCTGTTACCCAGAATCCTTTGCAAACCTCAAAATTTGGCGAAAAAAACCACATTTTCCTCACATTTCTGCGGCAGAAAGTTGTGGAATCTGAGAGGAGCCACAAATTTCCTTCCACCCAGCGTTCCCCCCGTCTCTAGATAAAAATGATACCTCACTTGTGTGGGTAGGCCTAGCGCCCGTTACAGGGAACGCCCCAAAGAGCAACGTGGACACATCCAAATTTTTGAAAGAAAACAGAGTGGTTTTTTGCAAAGTGCCTACCTGTAGATTTTGGCCTCTAGCTCAGCCGCCACCTAGGGAAACCTACCAAACCTGTACATTTCTGAAAACTAGAGACCATGGGGACTCCAAGATGGGGTGACTTGTATGGCTCGTACCAGGTTCTGTTACCCAGAATCCTTTGCAAACCTCAAAATTTGGCTAAAAACACACATGTTCCTCACATTTCTGTGGCAGAAAGCTCTGGAATCTGAGAGGAGCCACAAATTTCCTTCCACCCAGCGTTCCCCACGTATCCCGATAAAAATGAAATCTCACTTGTGTGGGTAGGTCTAGCGCCCGCGACACGAAACGCCCCAAAGCGCAATGTGGACACATCCAATTTTTTGAAAGAAAACAGAAGTGTTTTTTGCAAAGTGCCTACCTGTAGATTTTGGCCTGTAGCTCAGCCACCACCTAGGGAAACCTACCAAACCTGTGCATTTCTGAAAACTAGAGACCATGGGGATTCGAAGATGGGGTGACTTGTGTGGCTCGGACCAGGTTCTGTTCCCCAGAATCCTTTGCAAACCTCAAAATTTGGCTAAAAAACACATGTTCCTCACATTTCTGTGGCAGAAAGTTCTGGAATCTGAGAGGAGCCACGAATTTCCTTCCACCCAGCGTTCCCCCACATCACACGATAAAAATGATACCTCACTTGTGTGGGAGGCCTAGCGCCCGCGACAGGGAACGCCCCAAAGCGCAACGTGGACACATCCAAATTTTTGAAAGAAAACAGAGGTGTTTTTTTGCAAAGTGCCTACCTGTAGATATTGGCCTCTAGCTCAGCCGCCACCTGGGGAAACTTACCAAACCTGTGCATTTCTGAAAACTAGAGACCATGGGGAATCCAGGATGGGGTGACTTGTGTGGCTCGGACCAGGTTCTGTTACCCAGAATCCTTTGCAAACCTCAAAATTTGACTAAAAAAACACATGTTCCTCACATTTCTGTGGCAGAAAGTTCTGGAATCTGAGAGGAACCACAAATTTCCTTTCCCCCACGTCTCCCGATAAAAATGATACCTCACTTGTGTGGGTAGGCCTAGCGCCCGTGACAGGGAACGCCCCAAAGCGCAACGTGGACACATCCAAATTTTTGAAAGAAAACAGAGGTGTTTTTTGCAAAGTGCCTACATGTAGATTTTGGCCTGTAGCTCAGCTGGCACCTAGGGAAACCTACCAAACCTGTGCATTTCTGAAAACTAGAGACCTAGGGGAATCCAAGATGGGGTGAATTGTGTGGCTCGGACCAGGTTCTGTTACCCAGAATCCTTTGCAAACCTCAAAATTTGGCGAAAAAAACCAAATTTTCCTCACATTTCTGTGGCAGAAAGTTCTGGAATCTGAGAGGAGCCACAAATTTCCTTCCACCCAGCGTTCCCCCCCGTCTCTAGATAAAAATGATACCTCACTTGTGTGGGTAGGCCTAGCGCCCGTTACAGGGAACGCCCCAAAGCGCAACGTGGACACATCCAAATTTTTGAAAGAAAACAGAGTGGTTTTTTGCAAAGTGCCTACCTGTAGATTTTGGCCTCTAGCTCAGCCGCCACCTAGGGAAACCTACCAAACCTGTGCATTTCTGAAAACTAGAGACCATGGGGAATCCAAGATGGGGTGACTTGTGTGGCTCGGACCAGGTTCTGTTACCCAGAATCCTTTGCAAACCTCAAAATTTGGCTAAAAAAACACATGTTCCTCACATTTCTGTGGCAGAAAGTTCTGGAATCTGAGAGGAGCCACAAAGTTCCTTCCACCCAGCGTTCCCCCACGTATCCCGATAAAAATGATATCTCACTTGTGTGGGTTGGTCTAGCGCCCGCGACACGAAACGCCCCAAAGCGCAACGTGGACACATCCAATTTTTTGAAAGAAAACAGAGATGTTTTTTGCAAAGTGCCTACCTGTAGATTTTGGCCTGTAGCTCAGCCGCCACCTAGGGAAACCTACCAAACCTGTGCATTTCTGAAAACTACAGACCATGGGGATTCGAAGATGGGGTGACTTGTGTGGCTCGGACCAGGTTCTGTTCCCCAGAATCCTTTGCAAACCTCAAAATTTGGCTAAAAAACAAATGTTCCTCACATTTCTGTGGCAGAAAGTTCTGGAATCTGAGAGGAGCCACAAATTTCCTTCCACCCAACGTTCCCCCACGTCACTCAATAAAAATAATACCTCACTTGTGTGGGTAGGCCTAGCGCCCGCGACAGGAAACGCCCCAAAGCGCAACGTGGACACATCCACATTTTTGAAAGAAATTTGAGGTGTTTTTTGCAAAGTGCTTACCTGTAGATTTTGGCCACTAGCTCAGCCGCCACCTAGGGAAACCTACCAAACCTGTGCATTTCTGAAAACTAGAGACCTAGGGGAACCCAGGATGGGGTGACTTGTGTGGCTCGGACCAGGTTCTGTTACCCAGAATCCTTTGCAAACCTCAAAATTTGGCTAAAAAACACATGTTCCTCAAATTTCTGTGGCAGAAAGTTCTGGAATCTGAGAGGAGCCACAAATTTCCTTCCACCCAGCGTTCCCCACGTATCCCGATAAAAATGAAATCTCACTTGTGTGGGTAGGTCTAGCGCCCGCGACACGAAACGCCCCAAAGCGCAATGTGGACACATCCAATTTTTTGAAAGAAAACAGAAGTGTTTTTTGCAAAGTGCCTACCTGTAGATTTTGGCCTGTAGCTCAGCCACCACCTAGGGAAACCTACCAAACCTGTGCATTTCTGAAAACTACAGACCATGGGGATTCGAAGATGGGGTGACTTGTGTGGCTCGGACCAGGTTCTGTTCCCCAGAATCCTTTGCAAACCTCAAAATTTGGCTAAAAAACAAATGTTCCTCACATTTCTGTGGCAGAAAGTTCTGGAATCTGAGAGGAGCCACAAATGTCCTTCCACCCAGCGTTCCCCCAAGTCTCCCGATAAAAATGATACCTCACTTGTGTGGGTAGGCCTAGCGCCCGCGACAGGGAACGCCCCAAAGCGCAACGTGGACGCATCCAAATTTTTGAAAGAAAACAGAGGTGTTTTTTGCAAAGTGCCTACCTGTAGATTTTGGCCTGTAGCTCAGCCGGCACCTAGGGAAACCTACCAAACCTGTGCATTTCTGAAAACTAGAGACCTAGGGGAACCCAGGATGGGGTGACTTGTGTGGCTCGGACCAGGTTCTGTTACCCAGAATCCTTTGCAAACCTCAAAATTTGGCTAAAAAAACACATGTTCCTCACATTTCTGTGGCAGAAAGTTCTGGAATCTGAGAGGAGCCACGAATTTCCTTCCACCCAGCGTACCCCCACGTCTCCCGATAAAAATGATATCTCACTTGTGTGGGTAGGTGTAGCGCCCACGACAGGAAACGACCCAAAGCGCAACGTGGACACGTACAATTTTTTGAAAGAAAACAGAGGTGTTTTTTGCAAAGTGCCTACCTGTAGATTTTGGCCTGTAGCTCAGCCGCCACCTAGGGAAACCTACCAAACCTGTGCATTTCTGAAAACTAGAGACCATGGGGAATCCAAGATGGGGTGACTTGTGTGGCTCGGACCAGGTTCTGTTACCCAGAATCCTTTGCAAACCTCAAAATTTGGCTAAAAAACACATGTTCCTCACATTTCTGTGGCAGAAAGTTGTGGAATCTGAGAGGAGCCACAAATTTCCTTCCACCCAACGTTCCCCCACGTCACTCAATAAAAATAATACCTCACTTGTGTGGGTAGGCCTTGCGCCCGCGACAGGAAACGCCCCAAAGCGCAATGTGGACACATCCAAATTTTTGAAAGAAATTTGAGGTGTTTTTTGCAAAGTGCTTACCTGTAGATTTTGGCCACTAGCTCAGCCGCCACCTAGGGAAACCTACCAAACCTGTGCATTTCTGAAAACTAGAGACCTAGGGGAACCCAGGATGGGGTGACTTGTGTGGCTCGGACCAGGTTCTGTTACCCAGAATCCTTTGCAAACCTCAAAATTTGGCTAAAAAACACATGTTCCTCACATTTCTGTGGCAGAAAGTTCTGGAATCTCAGAGGAGCCACAAATGTCCTTCCACCCAGCGTTCCCCCAAGTCTCCCGATAAAAATGATACCTCACTTGTGTGGGTAGGCCTAGCGCCCGCGACAGGGAACGCCCCAAAGCGCAACGTGGACGCATCCAAATTTTTGAAAGAAAACAGAGGTGTTTTTTGCAAAGTGCCTACCTGTAGATTTTGGCCTGTAGCTCAGCCGGCACCTAGGGAAACCTACCAAACCTGTGCATTTCTGAAAACTAGAGAACTAGGGGAATCCAAGATGGGGTGACTTGTGTGGCTCGGACCAGGTTCTGTTACCCAGAATCCTTTGCAAACCTCAAAATTTGGCTAAAAAACACATGTTCCTCACATTTCTGTGGCAGAAAGTTCTGGAATCTGAGAGGAGCCACAAATTTCCTTCCACCCAGCGTTCCCCCAAGTCTCCCGATAAAAATGATACCTCACTTGCGTGGGTAGGCCTAGCGCCCGCGACAGGAAACACCCCAAAGCGCAACATGGACACATCCACATTTTTGAAAGAAAACAGAGGTGTTTTTTGCAAGGTGCCTACCTGTAGATTTTGGCCTGTAGCTCAGCCGGCACCTAGGGAAACCTACCAAACCTGTGCATTTCTGAAAACTAGAGACCTAGGGGAATCCAAGATGGGGTGACTTATGTGGCTCGGACCAGGTTCTGTTACCCAGAATCCTTTGCAAAGCACAAAATTTTGCAAAAAAAACACATGTTCCTCACATTTCTGTGGCAGAAAGTTGTGGAATCTGAGAGGAGCCACAAATTTCCTTCCACCCAGCCTTCCCCCAAGTCACCCGATAAAAATAATACCTCACTTGTGTGGGTAGGCCTAGCGCCCGCGACATGAAACGCCCCAAAGCGCAACGTGGACACATCCACATTTTTGAAAGAAAACAGAGGTGTTTTTTGCAAAGTGCTTACCTGTAGATTTTGGCCACTAGCTCAGCCGCCACCTAGGGAAACCTACCAAACCTGTGCATTTCTGAAAACTAGAGACCTAGGGGAACCCAGGATGGGGTGACTTGTGTGGCTCGGACCAGGTTCTCTTACCCAGAATCCTTTGCAAACCTCAAAATTTGGCTAAAAAAACACATGTTCCTCAAATTCTGTGGCAGAAAGTTCTGGAATCTGAGAGGAGCCACAAATTTCCTTCCACCCAGCGTACCCCCACGTCTCCCGATAAAAATGATATCTCACTTGTGTGGGTAGGTGTAGCGCCCACGACAGGAAACGCCCCAAAGCGCATCGTGGACACATCAAATTTTTTTAAAGAAAACAGAGGTGTTTTTTGCAAAGTGCCTACCTGTAGATTTTGGCCTGTAGCTCAGCCGCCACCTAGGGAAACCTACCAAACCTGTGCATTTCTGAAAACTAGAGACCATGGGGAATCTAAGATGGGGTGACTTGTGTGGCTCGGACCAGGTTCTGTTACCCAGAATCCTTTGCAAACCTCAAAATTTGGCTAAAAAAACACATGTTCCTCACATTTCTGTGGCAGAAAGTTGTAGAATCTGAGAGGAGCCACAAATGTCCTTCCACCCAACGTTCCCCCACGTCACTCAATAAAAATAATACCTCACTTGTGTGGGTAGGCCTAGCGCCTGCGACAGGAAACGCCCCAAAGCGCAACGTGGACACATCCAAACTTTTGAAAGAAATTTGAGGTGTTTTTTGCAAAGTGCTTACCTGTAGATTTTGGCCACTAGCTCAGCCGCCACCTAGGGAAACCTACCAAACCTGTGCATTTCTGAAAACTAGAGACCTAGGGGAACCCAGGATGGGGTGACTTGTGTGGCTCGGACCAGGTTCTGTTACCCAGAATCCTTTGCAAACCTCAAAATTTGGCTAAAAAACACATGTTCCTCACATTTCTCTGGCAGAAAGTTCTGGAATCTGAGAGGAGCCACAAATGTCCTTCCACCCAGCGTTCCCCCAAGTCTCCCGATAAAAATGATACCTCACTTGTGTGGGTAGGAATGGCGCCCGCGACAGGGAACGCCCCAAAGCGCAATGTGGACACATCCAAATTTTTTAAAGAAAACAGAGGTGTTTTTTGCAAAGTGCCTACCTGTAGATTTTGGCCTGTAGCTCAGCCGGCACCTAGGGAAACCTACTAAACCTGTGCATTTCTGAAAACTAGAGACCTAGGGGAATCCAAGATGGGGTGACTTGTGTGGCTCGGACCAGGTTCTGTTACCCAGAATCCTTTGCAAACCTCAAAATTCGGCTAAAAAACACATGTTCCTCACATTTCTGTGGCAGAAAGTTCTGGAATCTGAGAGGAGCCACAAATTTCCTTCCACCCAGCGTTCCCCCAAGTCTCCCGATAAAAATGATACCTCACTTGTGTGGGTAGGCCTAGCGCCCGCGACAGGAAACACCCCAAAGCGCAACGTGGACACATCCACATTTTTGAAAGAAAACAGAGGTGTTTTTTGCAAAGTGCTTACCTGTAGATTTTGGCCACTAGCTCAGCCGCCACCTAGGGAAACCTACCACACCTGTGCATTTCTGAAAACTAGAGACCTAGGGGAACCCAGGATGGGGTGACTTGTGTGGCTCGGACCAGGTTCTGTTACCCAGAATCCTTTGCAAACCTCAAAATTTGGCTAAAAAAACACATGTTCCTCATATTTCTGTGGCAGAAAGTTGTGGAATCTGAGAGGAGCCACAAATTTCTTTCCACCCAGCCTTCCACCAAGTCACCCGATAAAAATAATACCTCACTTGTGTGGGTAGGCCTAGCGCCCGCGACAGGAAACGCCCCAAAGCGCAACGTGGACACATCCAAATTTTTGAAAGAAAACAGAGGTGTTTTTTGCAAAGTGCTTACCTGTAGATTTTGGCCACTAGCTCAGCCGCCACCTAGGGAAACCTACCACACCTGTGCATTTCTGAAAACTAGAGACCTAGGGGAACCCAGGATGGGGTGACTTGTGTGGCTCGGACCAGGTTCTGTTACCCAGAATCCTTTGCAAACCTCAAAATTTGGCTAAAAAAACACATGTTCCTCACATTTCTGTGGCAGAAAGTTCTGGAATCTGAGAGGAGCCACAAATTTCCTTCCACCCAGCGTACCCCCACGTCTCCCGATAAAAATGATATCTCACTTGAGTGGGTAGGTGTAGCGCCCACGACAGGAAACGCCCCAAAGCGCAACGTGGACACATCCAATTTTTTTAAAGAAAACAGAGGTGTTTTTTGCAAAGTGCCTACCTGTAGATTTTGGCCTGTAGCTCAGCCGCCACCTAGGGAAACCTACCAAACCTGTGCATTTCTGAAAACTAGAGACCATGGGGAATCTAAGATGGGGTGACTTGTGTGGCTCGGACCAGGTTCTGTTACCCAGAATCCTTTGCAAACCTCAAAATTTGGCTAAAAAAACACATGTTCCTCACATTTCTGTGGCAGAAAGTTGTGGAATCTGAGAGGAGCCACAAATGTCCTTCCACCCAACGTTCCCCCACGTCACTCAATAAAAATAATACCTCACTTGTGTGGGTAGGCCTAGCGCCTGCGACAGGAAACGCCCCAAAGCGCAACGTGGACACATCCAAACTTTTGAAAGAAATTTGAGGTGTTTTTTGCAAAGTGCTTACCTGTAGATTTTGGCCACTAGCTCAGCCGCCGCCTAGGGAAACCTACCAAACCTGTGCATTTCTGAAAACTAGAGACCTAGGGGAACCCAGGATGGGGTGACTTGTGTGGCTCGGACCAGGTTCTGTTACCCAGAATCCTTTGCAAACCTCAAAATTTGGCTAAAAAACACATGTTCCTCACATTTCTCTGGCAGAAAGTTCTGGAATCTGAGAGGAGCCACAAATGTCCTTCCACCCAGCATTCCCCCAAGTCTCCCGATAAAAATGATACCTCACTTGTGTGGGTAGGAATGGCGCCCGCGACAGGGAACGCCCCAAAGCGCAACGTGGACACATCCAAATTTTTGAAAGAAAACAGAGGTGTTTTTTGCAAAGTGCCTACCTGTAGATTTTGGCCTGTAGCTCAGCCTGCACCTAGGGAAACCTACCAAACCTGTGCATTTCTGAAAACTAGAGACCTAGGGGAATCCAAGATGTGGTGACTTGTGTGGCTCGGACGAGGTTCTGTTACCCAGAATCCTTTGCAAACCTCAAAATGTGACTAAAAAAACACATGTTCCTCACATTTCTGTGGCAGAAAGTTCTGGAATCTGAGAGGAGCCACAAATTTCCTTCCAACCAGCGTTCCCCCAAGTCCCAATAAAAATGATACCTCACTTGTGTGGGTAGGCCTAGCGCCCGTGACAGGGAACGCCCCCAAAGCGCAACGTGGACACATCCAAATTTTTGAAAGAAAACAGAGGTGTTTTTTGCAAAGTGCCTACATGTAGATTTTGGCCTGTAGCTCAGCTGGCACCTAGGGAAACCTACCAAACCTGCGCATTTCTGAAAACTAGAGACCTAGGGGAATCCAAGATGGGGTGACTTGTGTGGCTTGGACCAGGTTCTGTTACCCAGAATCCTTTGCAAACCTCAAAATTTGGCTAAAAAAACACATTTTCCTCACATTTCTGTGGCAGAAAGTTCTGGAATCTGAGAGGAGCCACAAATTTCCTTCCACCCAGCGTTCCCCCACGTCTCTCGATAAAAATGATACCTCACTTGTGTGGGTAGGCCTAGCGCCCGTTACAGGGAATGCCCCAAAGCGCAACGTGGACACATTCAAATTTTTGAAAGAAAACAGAGGTGTTTTTTGCAAAGTGCCTACCTGTAGATTTTGGCCTCTAGCTCAGCCGCCACCTAGGGAAACCTACCAAACCTGTGCATTTCTGAAAACTAGAGACCATGGGGACTCCAAGATGGGGTGACTTGTATGGCTCGGACCAGGTTCTGTTACCCAGAATTCTTTGCAAACCTCAAAATTTGGCTAAAAAAACACACGTTCCTCACATTTCTGTGGCAGAAAGTTCTGGAATCTGAGAGGAGCCACAAATTTCCTTCCACCCAGCGTTCCCCCATGTCTCCCGATAAAAATGATATCTCACTTGTGTGGGTAGGTCTAGCGCCCACGACAGGAAACACCCCAAAGCGCAACGTGGACACATCCAATTTTTTTAAAGAAAACAGAGGTGTTTTTTGCAAAGTGCCTACCTGTAGATTGTGGCCTGTAGCTCAGCCGCCACCTAGGGAAACCTACCAAACCTGTGCATTTCTGAAAACTAGAGAGCATGGGGAATCCAAGATGGGGTGACTTGTGTGGCTCGGACCAGGTTCTGTTTCCCAGAATCCTTTGCAAACCTCAAAATTTGGCTAAAAACACACATGTTCCTCACATTTCTGTGGCAGAAAGTTCTGGAATCTAAAAGGAGCCACAAATTTCCTTCCACCCAGCGTTCCCCCACGTATCCCGATAAAAATGATATCTCACTTGTGTGGGTAGGTCTAGCGCCCGCAACAGGAAACGCCCCAAAGCGCAACGTGGACACATCCAATTTTTTTAAAGAAAACAGAGGTGTTTTTTGCAAAGTGCCTACCTATAGATTTTGGCCTGTAGCTCAGCCGCCACCTAGGGAAACCTACCAAACCTGTGCATTTCTGAAAACTAGAGACCATGGGGAATCCAAGATGGGGTGACTTGTGTGGCTCGGACCAGGTTCTGTTACCCAGAATCCTTTGCAAACCTCAAAATTTGGCTAAAAAAACACATGTTCCTCACATTTCTGTGGCAAAAAGTTCTGGAATCTGAGAGGAGCCACAAATTTCCTTCCACCCAGCGTTCCCCCAAGTCTCCCAATAAAAATGATACCTCACTTGTGTGGGTAGGCCTAGCGCCCGTGACAGGGAACGCCCTAAAGCGCAACGTGGACACATCCAAATTTTTGAAAGAATACAGAGGTGTTTTTTGCAAAGTGCCTACATGTAGATTTTGGCCTGTAGCTCAGCTGGCACCTAGGGAAACCTACCAAACCTGTGCATTTCTGAAAACTAGAGACCTAGGGGAATCCAAGATGGGGTGACTTGTGTGGCTCGGACCAGGTTCTGTTACCCAGAATCCTTTGCAAACCTCAAAACTTGGCTAAAAAAACACATGTTCCTCACATTTCTGTGGCAGAAAGTTCTGGAATCTGAGAGGAGCCACAAATTTCCTTCAACCCAGCGTTCCCCCACGTCTCCCGATAAAACTGATACCTCACTTGTGTGGGTAGGCCTAGCGCCCACAACAGGAAACGCCCCAAAGCGCAACGTGGACACATCCAAATTTTTGAAAGAAAACAGAGGTGTTTTTTGCAAAGTGCCTACCTGTAGATTTTGGCCTGTAGCTCAGCTGGAACCTAGGGAAACCTACCACACCTGTGCATTTATGAAAACTAGAGACCTAGGGGAATCCAAGATGGGGTGACTTGTGTGGCTCGGACCAGGTTCTGTTACCCAGAATCCTTTGCAAACCTCAAAATTTGGCTAAAAAAACACATGTTCCTCACTTTTCTGTGGCAGAAAGTTCTGGAATCTGGAAGGAGTCAAAAATTTCCTTCCACCCAGCGTCCCACCACGTCTCCCAATAAAAATGATACCTCACTTGTGTGGGTAGGCCTAGCGCCCGCAACAGGAAACGCCCCAAAGCGCAACGTGGACACATCCAAATTTTTGAAAGAAAACAGAAGTGTTTTTTGCAAAGTGCCTACCTGTAGATTTTGGCCTCTAGCTCAGCCGCCACCTAGGGAAACCTACCAAACCTGTGCATTTCTGAAAACTAGAGAGCATGGGGAATCCAAGATGGGGTGACTTGTGTGGCTCGGACCAGGTTCTGTTACCCAGAATCCTTTGCAAACCTCAAAATTTGGCTAAAAACACACATGTTCCTCACATTTCTGTGGCAGAAAGTTCTGGAATCTAAAAGGAGCCACAAATTTCCTTCCACCCAGCGTTCCCCCACGTATCCCGATAAAAATGATATCTCACTTGTGTGGGTAGGTCTAGCGCCCGCAACAGGAAACGCCCCAAAGCGCAACGTGGACACATCCAATTTTTTTAAAGAAAACAGAGGTGTTTTTTGCAAAGTGCCTACCTATAGATTTTGGCCTGTAGCTCAGCCGCCACCTAGGGAAACCTACCAAACCTGTGCATTTCTGAAAACTAGAGACCATGGGGAATCCAAGATGGGGTGACTTGTGTGGCTCGGACCAGGTTCTGTTACCCAGAATCCTTTGCAAACCTCAAAATTTGGCTAAAAAAACACATGTTCCTCACATTTCTGTGGCAAAAAGTTCTGGAATCTGAGAGGAGCCACAAATTTCCTTCCACCCAGCGTTCCCCCAAGTCTCCCAATAAAAATGATACCTCACTTGTGTGGGTAGGCCTAGCGCCCGTGACAGGGAACGCCCTAAAGCGCAACGTGGACACATCCAAATTTTTGAAAGAATACAGAGGTGTTTTTTGCAAAGTGCCTACATGTAGATTTTGGCCTGTAGCTCAGCTGGCACCTAGGGAAACCTACCAAACCTGTGCATTTCTGAAAACTAGAGACCTAGGGGAATCCAAGATGGGGTGACTTGTGTGGCTCGGACCAGGTTCTGTTACCCAGAATCCTTTGCAAACCTCAAAACTTGGCTAAAAAAACACATGTTCCTCACATTTCTGTGGCAGAAAGTTCTGGAATCTAAAAGGAGCCACAAATTTCCTTCCACCCAGCGTTCCCCCATGTATCCCGATAAAAATGATATCTCACTTGTGTGGGTAGGTCTAGCGCCCGCAACAGGAAACGCCCCAAAGCGCAACGTGGACACATCCAATTTTTTTAAAGAAAACAGAGGAGTTTTTTGCAAAGTGCCTACCTATAGATTTTGGCCTGTAGCTCAGCCGCCACCTAGGGAAACCTACCAAACCTGTGCATTTCTGAAAACTAGAGACCATGGGGAATCCAAGATGGGGTGACTTGTGTGGCTCGGACCAGGTTCTGTTACCCAGAATCCTTTGCAAACCTCAAAATTTGGCTAAAAAAACACATGTTCCTCACATTTCTGTGGCAAAAAGTTCTGGAATCTGAGAGGAGCCACAAATTTCCTTCCACCCAGCGTTCCCCCAAGTCTCCCAATAAAAATGATACCTCACTTGTGTGGGTAGGCCTAGCGCCCGTGACAGGGAACGCCCTAAAGCGCAACGTGGACACATCCAAATTTTTGAAAGAATACAGAGGTGTTTTTTGCAAAGTGCCTACATGTAGATTTTGGCCTGTAGCTCAGCTGGCACCTAGGGAAACCTACCAAACCTGTGCATTTCTGAAAACTAGAGACCTAGGGGAATCCAAGATGGGGTGACTTGTGTGGCTCGGACCAGGTTCTGTTACCCAGAATCCTTTGCAAACCTCAAAACTTGGCTAAAAAAACACATGTTCCTCACATTTCTGTGGCAGAAAGTTCTGGAATCTGAGAGGAGCCACAAATTTCCTTCCACCCAGCGTTCCCCCACGTCTCCCGATAAAACTGATACCTCACTTGTGTGGGTAGGCCTAGCGCCCACAACAGGAAACGCCCCAAAGCGCAACGTGGACACATCCAAATTTTTGAAAGAAAACAGAGGTGTTTTTTGCAAAGTGCCTACCTGTAGATTTTGGCCTGTAGCTCAGCTGGCACCTAGGGAAACCTACCACACCTGTGCATTTATGAAAACTAGAGACCTAGGGGAATCCAAGATGGGGTGACTTGTGTGGCTCGGACCAGGTTCTGTTACCCAGAATCCTTTGCAAACCTCAAAATTTGGCTAAAAAAACACATGTTCCTCACTTTTCTGTGGCAGAAAGTTCTGGAATCTGGAAGGAGTCAAAAATTTCCTTCCACCCAGCGTCCCACCACGTCTCCCAATAAAAATGATACCTCACTTGTGTGGGTAGGCCTAGCGCCCGCAACAGGAAACGCCCCAAAGCGCAACGTGGACACATCCAAATTTTTGAAAGAAAACAGAGGTGTTTTTTGCAAAGTGCCTACCTGTAGATTTTGGCCTCTAGCTCAGCCGCCACCTGGGGAAACCTACCAAACCTGTGCATTTCTGAAAACTAGAGACCATGGGGAATCCAAGATGGGGTGACTTGTGTGGCTCGGACCAGGTTCTGTTACCCAGAATCCTTTGCAAACCTCAAAATTTGGCTAAAAAAACACATGTTCCTCACATTTCTGTGGCAGAAAGTTCTGGAATCTGAGAGGAGCCACAAATTTCCTTCCACCCAGCGTTCCCCCACATCTCCCGATAAAAATGATACCTCACTTGTGTGGGTAGGCCTAGCGCCCGCGACAGGGAACGCCCAAAAGCGCAACGTGGACACATCCAAATTTTTGAAAGAAAACAGGTGTTTTTTGCAAAGTGCCTACCTGTAGATTTTGGCCTGTAGCTCAGCCGGCATCCAGGGAAACCTACCAAACCTGTGCATTTCTGAAAACTAGAGACCTAGGGGAATCCAAGATGGGGTGACTTGTGTGGCTCGGACCAGGTTCTGTTACCCAGAATCCTTTGCAAACCTCAAAATTTGGCTAAAAAAACACATGTTCCTCACTTTTCTGTGGCAGAAAGTTCTGGAATCTGGAAGGAGTCAAAAATTTCCTTCCACCCAGCGTCCCACCACGTCTCCCAATAAAAATGATACCTCACTTGTGTGGGTAGGCCTAGCGCCCGCAACAGGAAACGCCCCAAAGCGCAACGTGGACACATCCAAATTTTTGAAAGAAAACAGAGGTGTTTTTTGCAAAGTGCCTACCTGTAGATTTTGGCCTCTAGCTCAGCCGCCACCTGGGGAAACCTACCAAACCTGTGCATTTCTGAAAACTAGAGACCATGGGGAATCCAAGATGGGGTGACTTGTGTGGCTCGGACCAGGTTCTGTTACCCAGAATCCTTTGCAAACCTCAAAATTTGGCTAAAAAAACACATGTTCCTCACATTTCTGGGGCAGAAAGTTCTGGAATCTGAGAGGAGCCACAAATTTCCTTCCACCCAGCGTTCCCCCACATCTCCCGATAAAAATGATACCTCACTTGTGTGGGTAGGCCTAGCGCCCGCGACAGGGAACGCCCAAAAGCGCAACGTGGACACATCCAAATTTTTGAAAGAAAACAGGTGTTTTTTGCAAAGTGCCTACCTGTAGATTTTGGCCTGTAGCTCAGCCGGCATCCAGGGAAACCTACCAAACCTGTGCATTTCTGAAAACTAGAGACCTAGGGAAATCCAAGATGGGGTGACTTGTGTGGCTCGGACCAGGTTCTGTTACCCAGAATCCTTTGCAAACCTCAAAATTTGGCTAAAAAAACAAATGTTCCGCACATTTCTGTGGCAGAAAGTTCTCGAATCTGAGAGGAGAAACAAATTTCCTTCCACCCAGCGTTCCCCCACGTCTCCCGATAAAAATGATATCTCACTTGTGTGGGTAGGTCTAGCGCCCGCGACAGGAAACGCCCCAAAGCGCAACGTGGACACATCCAATTTTTTGAAAGAAAACAGAGGTGTTTTTTGCAAAGTGCCTACCTGTAGATTTTGGCCTGTAGCTCAGCCGCCACCTAGGGAAACCTACCAAACCTGTGCATTTCTGAAAACTAGAGACTATGGGGAATCCAAGATGGGGTGACTTGTGTGGCTCGGACTAGGTTCTGTTACCCAGAATCCTTTGCAAACCTCAAAATTTGGCTAAAAAAACACATGTTCCTCACATTTCTGTGGCAGAAAGTTGTGGAATCTGAGAGGAGCCACAAATTTCCTTCCACCCAGCGTTCCCCCACATCTCCCGATAAAAATGATACCTCACTTGTGTGGGTAGGCCTAGCGCCCGCGACAGGGAACGCCCAAAAGCGCAACGTGGACACATCCAAATTTTTGAAAGAAAACAGGTGTTTTTTGCAAAGTGCCTACCTGTAGATTTTGGCCTGTAGCTCAGCCGGCATCCAGGGAAACCTACCAAACCTGTGCATTTCTGAAAACTAGAGACCTAGGGAAATCCAAGATGGGGTGACTTGTGTGGCTCGGTCCAGGTTCTGTTACCCAGAATCCTTTGCAAACCTCAAAATTTGGCTAAAAAAACACATGTTCCGCACATTTCTGTGGCAGAAAGTTCTCGAATCTGAGAGGAGAAACAAATTTCCTTCCACCCAGCGTTCCCCCACGTCTCCCGATAAAAATGATATCTCACTTGTGTGGGTAGGTCTAGCGCCCGCGACAGGAAACGCCCCAAAGCGCAACGTGGACACATCCAATTTTTTGAAAGAAAACAGAGGTGTTTTTTGCAAAGTGCCTACCTGTAGATTTTGGCCTGTAGCTCAGCCGCCACCTAGGGAAACCTACCAAACCTGTGCATTTCTGAAAACTAGAGACCATGGGGAATCCAAGATGGGTTGACTTGTGTGGCTCGGACCAGGTTCTGTTACCCAGAATCCTTTGCAAACCTCAAAATTTGGCTAAAAAAAACATGTTCCTCACATTTCTGTAGCAGAAAGTTCTGAAATCTGAGAGGAGCCACAAATTTCCTTCCACCCAGCGTTCCCCCAAGGCTCCTGATAAATATGATACCTCACTTGTGTGGGTAGGCCTAGCGCCTGCGACAGGGAACGCCCCAAAGCGCAACGTGGACACATCCAAATCTTTGAAAGAAAACAGAGGTGTTTTTTGCAAAGTGCCTACCTGTAGATTTTGGCCTGTAGCTCAGCCGGCATCCAGGGAAACCTACCAAACCTGTGCATTTCTGAAAACTAGAGACCTAGGGAAATCCAAGATGGGGTGACTTGTGTGGCTCGGTCCAGGTTCTGTTACCCAGAATCCTTTGCAAACCTCAAAATTTGGCTAAAAAAACACATGTTCCGCACATTTCTGTGGCAGAAAGTTCTCGAATCTGAGAGGAGAAACAAATTTCCTTCCACCCAGCGTTCCCCCACGTCTCCCGATAAAAATGATATCTCACTTGTGTGGGTAGGTCTAGCGCCCGCGACAGGAAACGCCCCAAAGCGCAACGTGGACACATCCAATTTTTTGAAAGAAAATAGAGGTGTTTTTTGCAAAGTGCCTACCTGTAGATTTTGGCCTGTAGCTCAGCCGCCACCTAGGGAAACCTACCAAACCTGTGCATTTCTGAAAACTAGAGACCATGGGGAATCCAAGATGGGGTGACTTGTGTGTCTCGGACCAGTTTCTGTTTCCCAGAATCCTTTGCAAACCTCAAAATTTGGCTAAAAAAACACATGTTCCTCACATTTCTGTGGCAGAAAGTTCTGGAATCTGAGAGGAGCCACAAATTTCCTTCCATCCACCGTTCCACCATGTCTCCTGATAAAAATGATACCTCACTTGTGTGGGTAGGCCTAGCGCCCGCGACAGGAAACGGCCCAAAGCGCAACGTGGACACATCCAAATTTTTGAAAGAAAATAGAGGTGTTTTTTGCAAAGTGCCTACCTGTAGATTTTGGCCTGTAGCTCAGCCGCCACCTAGGGAAACCTACCAAACCTGTGCATTTCTGAAAACTAGAGACCATGGGGAATCCAAGATGGGGTGACTTGTGTGTCTCGGACCAGTTTCTGTTTCCCAGAATCCTTTGCAAACCTCAAAATTTGGCTAAAAAAACACATGTTCCTCACATTTCTGTGGCAGAAAGTTCTCGAATCTGAGAGGAGAAACAAATTTCCTTCCACCCAGCGTTCCCCCACGTCTCCCGATAAAAATGATATCTCACTTGTGTGGGTAGGTCTAGCGCCCGCGACAGGAAACGCCCCAAAGCGCAACGTGGACACATCCAATTTTTTGAAAGAAAACAGAGGTGTTTTTTGCAAAGTGCCTACCTGTAGATTTTGGCCTGTAGCTCAGCCGCCACCTAGGGAAACCTACCAAACCTGTGCATTTCTGAAAACTAGAGACCATGGGGAATCCAAGATGGGTTGACTTGTGTGGCTCGGACCAGGTTCTGTTACCCAGAATCCTTTGCAAACCTCAAAATTTGGCTAAAAAAAAACATGTTCCTCACATTTCTGTAGCAGAAAGTTCTGAAATCTGAGAGGAGCCACAAATTTCCTTCCACACAGCGTTCCCCCAAGTCTCCCGATAAAAATGATACCTCACTTGTGTGGGTAGGCCTAGCGCCTGCGACAGGGAACGCCCCAAAGCGCAACGTGGACACATCCAAATCTTTGAAAGAAAACAGAGGTGTTTTTTGCAAAGTGCCTACATGTAGATTTTGGCCTGTAGCTCAGCTGGCACCTAGGGAAACCTACCAAACCTGTGCATTTCTGAAAACTAGAGACCTAGGGGAATCCAAGATGGGGTGACTTGTGTGGCTCGGACCAGGTTCTGTTACCCAGAATCCTTTGCAAACCTCACAATTTGGCTAAAAAAACACATGTTCCTCACATTTTTGTGGCAGAAAGTTCTGGAATCTGAGAGGAGCCACAAATTTCCTTCCATCCACCGTTCCACCATGTCTCCTGATAAAAATGATACCTCACTTGTGTGGGTAGGCCTAGCGCCCGCGACAGGAAACGGCCCAAAGCGCAACGTGGACACATCCAAATTTTTGAAAGAAAATAGAGGTGTTTTTTGCAAAGTGCCTACCTGTAGATTTTGGCCTGTAGCTCAGCCGCCACCTAGGGAAACCTACCAAACCTGTGCATTTCTGAAAACTAGAGACCATGGGGAATCCAAGATGGGGTGACTTGTGTGTCTCGGACCAGTTTCTGTTTCCCAGAATCCTTTGCAAACCTCAAAATTTGGCTAAAAAAACACATGTTCCTCACATTTCTGCGGCAGAAAGTTCTGGAATCTGAGAGGAGCCACAAATTTCCTTCCACCCAGCGTACCCCCACTTCTCCCGATAAAACTGATACCTCACTTGTGTGGGTAGGCCTAGCGCCCGCGACAGGAAACGCCCCAAAGCGCAACGTGGACTCATCCAAATTTTTGAAAGAAAACAGAGGTGTTTTTTGCAAAGTGCCTACCTGTAGATTTTGGCCTGTAGCTCAGCCGCCACCTAGGGAAACCTACCAAACCTGTGCATTTCTGAAAACTAGAGACCTAGGGGAATCCAAGATGGGGTGACTTGTGTGGCTCGGACCAGGTTCTGTCACTCAGAATCCTTTGCAAACCTCAAAATTTGGCTAAAAAAACCATGTTCCTAACATTTCTGTGGCAGAATGTTCTGGAATCTGAGAGGAGCCACGAATTTCCTTCCACCCAGCGTTCCCCCAAGTCTCCTGATAAAAATGATACCTCACTTGTGTGGGTAGGCCTAGAGCTCGCAACAGGAAATGGCCCAAAACACAACGTGGACACATCACATTTTTTCATAGAAACAGTGCCTACCTGTGGATTTTGGCCTCTAGCTCAGCCGGCACCTGGGGAAACCTAGCAAACCAGCTCATTTTTGAAAACTAGAGACCAAGGGGAATCCAAGATGGGGTGACTTGTGGGGCTCTGACCAAGTTCTGTTACCCAGAATCCTTTGCAAACATCAAACTTTGGCTTAAAAACACTTTTTCCGCTTATTTCGGTGACAGAAAGTTCTGGAATCTGAGAGGAGACAAAAATTTCCTTCCACCCAGCGTTCCCCTATGTCTCTCGATTTAAATGGTACCTCACTTGTGTGGGTAGGCCTAGCGCCCACGAAAGGAAATGGCCCAAAACACAACGTGGACACAACATATTTTTTCACAGAAAACAGAGGTGTTTTTTGCAAAGTGCCTACCTGTGGATTTTGGCCTCTAGCTCAGCCGGCCCCAGGGGGGGGCAGAAATGCCCTAAAATAAATTTGACCCCCCACCCCCCCCAAACCCTCCCTGCCCAGGAGCGACCCTTGCCTACGGGGTCGGTCCCCCTACGTGACATTGGCGCCTAAAAACAAATCCCCGGTGCCTAGTGGTTTCTGCCCCCTTGGGGGCAGATTGACCTAAAATCGGCCAATCTGCCCCCAAGAGGGGCAGAAATGGTCTAAATACAATTTGCCCCCCAGGGGAGCGACCCTTGCCTGATGGGTCACTCCCCATCTCTAAAAAATCAAACAAACAAATAAAAAACAAACAAACAAAAAATTCCCTGGCGGTTAGAGGTTTCTGCCCCCCCTGGGGGCAGATCGGCCTAATAATAGGCCGATCTGCCCCCAGGGGGTGCAGAAATGGCCTAAAATAAATTTGCCCCCCAAACCCCCCCCCGGAGCGACCCTTGCCTACGGGGTCGCTCCCCCTGCGTGACATTGGCGCCAAAAAACAAATCCCCGGTGCCTAGTGGTTTCTGCCCCCTTGGGGCAGATTGACCTAAAATCGACCAATCTGCCCCCAAGGGGGGCAGAAATGGTCTAAATACAGTTTGCCCCCTAGGGGAGCGACCCTTGCCTGATGGGTCGCTCCCCATCTCTAAAAAAACAAACAAACAAACAAAAAAACACAAAAAAAAGTGCCCTGGGGCCTAGAGGTTTCTGCCCCCCCTGGTGGCAGATCGGCCTAATAATAGGCTGATCTGGCCCCAGGGGGGGCAGAAATGGCCTAAAATAAATTTGCATCCCCAACCCCCACCAGGAGCGACCCTTGCCTACAGGGTCACTCCCCCTGCGTGACATTGGCGCCAAAAAACAAATCCCCGGTGCCTATTGGTTTCTGCCCCCTTGGGGGCAGATTGACCGAAAATCGACCAATCTGCCCCCAAGGGGGGCAGAAATGGTCTAAATACAATGTGCCCCCCAGGGGAGCGACCCTTGCCTAATGGGTCGCTCCCCATCTCTAAAAAAACAAACAAAAAATAAATAAAATACAAAAAAAAAATTGCCCTGGCGCCTAGAGGTTTCTGCCCCCCCCGGGGGCAGATCGGCCTAATATTAGGCTCAGGGGGGGCAGAAATGGCCTAACATAAATTTGCCCCCCCAACCCGCACCCCCCCCCCCGGGAGCGACCCTTGTCTACGGGGTCGGTCACCCTGCGTGACATTGGCGCCAAAAAACAAATCCCCGGTGCCTAGTGGTTTCTGCCCCCTTGGCGGCAGATTGACCTAAAATCGACCAATCTGCCCCCAAGAGGGGCAGAAATGGTCTAAATACAATTTGCCCCCCAGGGGAGCGACCCTTGCCTGATGGGTCGCTCCCCATCTCTAAAAAATCAAACAAACAAATAAAAAACCAAAAAAAAAAAAATCCCTGGCGCTTAGAGGTTTCTGCCCCCCCTGGGGGCAGATCGGCCTAATAATAGGCCGATCTGCCCCCAGGGGGTGCAGAAATGGCCTAAAATAAATTTGCCCCCCAACCCCCCCTTCCCAGGAGCGACCCTTGCCTACGGGGTCGCTCCCCCTGTGTGACATTGGCGCCAAAAAACAAATCCCCGGTGCCTAGTGGTTTCTTCCCCCTTGGGGCAGATTGACCTAAAATCGACCAATCTGCCCCCAAGGGGGGCAGAAATGGTCTAAATACTGTTTGCCCCCTAGGGGAGCGACCCTTGCCTGATGGGTCGCTCCCCATCTCTAAAAAAACAAACAAAAAAACACAAAAAAAAGTGCCCTGGGGCCTAGAGGTTTCTGCCCCCCCTGGTGGCAGATCGGCCTAATAATAGGCCGATCTGGCCCCAGGGGGGGCTGAAATGGCCTAAAATAAATTTGCATCCCCAACCCCCACCCCCTCCACCAGGAGCGACCCTTGCCTACGGGGTCACTCCCCCTGCGTGACATTGGCGCCAAAAAACAAATCCCCGGTGCCTATTGGTTTCTGCCCCCTTGGGGGCAGATTGACCGAAAATCGACCAATCTGCCCCCAAGGGGGGCAGAAATGGTCTAAATACAATGTGCCCCCCAGGGGAGCGACCCTTGCCTAATGGGTCGCTCCCCATCTCTAAAAAACCAAACAAACAAAAAAAAAACACAACAAAAAATTTGCCCTGGCGTCTAGAGGTTTCTGCCCCCCCCCCCCCGGGGGCAGTTCGGCCTAATAATAGGCTCAGGGGGGGCAGAAATGGCCTAACATAAATTTGCCCCCCCAACCCGCACCCCCCCCCGGGAGCGACCCTTGTCTACGGGGTCGGTCCCCCTGCGTGACATTGGCGCCAAAAAACAAATCCCCGGTGCCTAGTGGTTTCTGCCCCCTTGGGGCAGATTGACCTAAAATCGACCAATCTGCCCCCAAGGGGGGCAGAAATGGTCTAAATACAATTTGCCCCCCAGGGGAGCGACCCTTGCCTGATGAGTCGCTCCCCATCTCTAAAAAAAAAAAAAAGAAAAAAAAAAAAAACACACAAAAAAAAATTGCCCTGGCACCTAGAGGTTTCTGCCCCGGGGGGGCAGAAATGGCCTAAAATAAATTTGCCCACCCCCCCGCCCCGGGAGCGACCCTTGCCTACGGGGTCGCTCCCCCTGCGTGACATTGGCGCCAAAAAACAAATCCCCGGTGCCTAGTGGTTTCTGCCCCCTTGGGGGCAGAATGACCCAATCTGCCCCGAAGGGGGGCAGATATGGTCTAAATACAATTTGCCCCCCAGGGGAGCGACCCTTGCCTGATGGGTCGCTCCCCATCTCTAAAAAACAAACAAACAAAAAAAAAAAACACAAAAAAAAAAATTTGCCCTGGCGCCTAGAGGTTTCTGATCGGCCTAATACCAATAGATGGCCTAAAATAATTTCCCCCCCCCCCCGGGGAGCGAGCCTTGCCTACAAGGTCGCTCCCCTTGCGTGAGGGCACAAAAAAAAGATCCCTGGTGCCTAGTGGTTTCTGCCCCCCTTGGGGACAGATTGACCTAAAATCTTCTGATCTGCCCCCAAAGCGGGCAGAAATGGCCTAAATACAATTTGCCCCTCCAGGGGAGCGACCCTTGTCCAAGGGGTCGCTCCCCATCTGTAAAACAAAAAAACAAAAAAAATCCCTGGTGCCTAGTGGTTTCTGCCCCCCTTGGGGTCAGATCAGCCTAATCAAAATAGGCTGATCTACCCCCCAGGGGGGCAGAAATGGCCTAAAATAATTCCCCCCCCCCAGGGAGCGACCCTTGCCTAAGGGGTCGCTCCCCTTGAGTGAAATTCACGCAAAAAAAAATAATCCCTGGTGTCTAATGGTTTCTGCCCCCCTTGGGGGCAGATTGGCCTCATCAAAATAGGCCAATCTGCCCCCAAGGGGGACAGAAATGGCCTAAATATAATTTGCCCCCCAGGGGAGTGACCCTTGCCTAAGGGGTCGCTCCCCACCTAAAAAAAAAAGAAAACATAACAAAAAGAAAAAAAAAAGAAATTATCCCTGGTGCCTAGAGGTTTCTGCCCCCCCTGGGAGCGACCCTTGCCCAAGGGGTCGCTCCCGTTGCGTGAAATTCGCGCAAAAAATAAAACTCCCTGGTGTCTAATGGTTTCTGCCCCCCTTGGGGGCAGATTGGCCTCATCAAAATAGGCCAATCTGCCCCAAGGGGGGCAGAAATGGCCTAAATATATATTGCCCTGTAGGGGAGCGACCCTTGCCTAAGGGGTCGCTCCGCACCTAAAAAAAAAAGAAAACATCAGAAAACGAAAAAAAAAGAAAAAAAAAAATTCCCTGGTGCCTAGAGGTTTCTGCCCCCCCTGGGGGCAGATCGGACTAATATTAGGCAGATCTGCCCCCAGGGGGGGCAGAAAAGGCCTTCCCAAAAATATGCCCCCCCTGGGAGCGACCCTTGCCCAAGGGGTCGCTCCCGTTGCGTGAAATTCGCGCAAAAAAAAAAACTCCCTGGTGTCTAATGGTTTCTGTCCCCCTTGGGGGCAGATTGGCCTCATCAAAATAGGCCAATCTGCCCCCAAGGGGGGCAGAAATGGCCTAAATATAATTTGCCCCCTAGGGGAGCGACCCTTGCCTAATGGGTCGCTCCCCACCTAAAAAAAAAAGAAAACATAACAAAAAGAAAAAAAAAAAGAAATTATCCCTGGTGCCTAGAGGTTTCTGCCCCCATGGGGGCAGATCGGCCTAATAATAGGCAGATCTGCCCCCAGGGGGGGGCAGAAAAGGCCTTCCCAAAAAAATGCCCCCCCTGGTAGCGACCCTTGCCCAAGGGGTGGCTCCCTTTTGACAGTTTCAGAAAAAAAAAAAAAAAAATTCCCTGGTGTCTAGTGGGGTTTCAAAAGCCGGATTGCAAACGGGGGGGCTGGGGGGGTCGGGGGTGGGAGGGGAAGGGCTTCCCCTTCCATCCCTGACTTGGGGGGTGGGGGGGAACCCCACAGAGGGAGCGCTAGTGCTCCCTCTGGGCTCTGTGCACCGGACGTAATGGTTACTTTTGGGCACAGCAACACTGTGCCTCAGGACGTAACCATTACATCCTGGGCACAGAAGGGGTTAACTGCAACAGAAGAGTTATATTTTTAATATGTGTGTTTTAATTTGTGAGCTGCTTTCTACACTTTTTATGATTCATCTTTTTGTTTTTTTATGAATATTTGTAATTCAATATTAAAATGTATTTTTTTATTTGTCAGTCATATTTTGTATTAATATATTTTTTGTAATAGACATTTATAAAAATAAATATTTTAATGTAATGGTTTTAGGTTTGGTTATATTTTAGTTTGAGTATGTTGTTAGGTAGGTAGTTCATAATACTTAATTACTTACTGACTAACCAGTAGAAAGTACTTCAGTATGGTAGTCATTTTGTGCAAAACCATGGGCTCTTGTTGGATAAACGGGCAGGCATGGTTCCTTTGTGTCTGAGGCACTTAAGCAGCTCCTGACACTCATGCACCCACTCACAGATGCACTCAGACACTCATTGAGACACTCATGCACCCACTAACAGACCCACTCAGAGACTCATGTACTCACTCACAGACCCACTCAGACACTCATGCACCCACTTGTAAACCCACTTAGACACTCATGCACCCACTCACAGATCCACTCGGACATTCACACACTCAGAAACATGAAACCCTCAGACATTTATGCATACACTCACAGACCCACTTAGGCTCATGCACCCAGTCACAGACCCACTCAGAGACTCATGCATTCACTCACAGACCTACTCAGAAACTGATGCACCCACTCAAAGATGCACTCAGAGACTCATGTACCCACTCACAGACCTACTCAGAAACTCACACATCCACTCACAGAAACACTTAGACATTTATGCACCCACTCATAATCCTACTCAGAGACTCAAGAACTCACTCACAGACCTACTCAGACACCCACACACCTACTGACAGACCCACTCAGACACTCTCACACCCACTCGCAGACCTACTGAGACACTTATGCACTCACTCACACACTCACTATCAACAATTACAGTTAGGAAATAAAATTTAAAAAACCTTGAAATTCACTTTAAAAACCAAAGGTTACAGGGATGTTCTAGTTAAGAAACAACATAAAAAATAAATAAAACAAAACTCAGAAATTCACTGAAAAAAACCCAAAGGTTACAGGGACGTTATAGTTAGGCTCACATTTCACTCGTACAACACCAGTGAAATTCAGCAATTATCGTTACCTGAGCTAACTATAACTTACGCCACAGCAATGCACTGCTTCTGACCTCACATATTAGATCACTCATGGCCTTGTCAGTGGCATCACTGATGACATTTCAAATGACATCACTGATGACATCATGATGACATCACCCAGTGAGTGTGAGTGTTTTCTAAAAATGTAGAAGTGTTAAGCAAATATACCAAGGTACTACACAAGTTACAATAGTTTGCTTACTTTACCACTAATGATGTAGACACGAAGGCTTATGGCGCTGCTAGGCACCAAAAGCTTGTAAATATGCCCCCGTTTTTTATTTATTTTTGGGTGGAAAATTCTTTTAACTGCAACAGAAGTTATATTTTTCATATGTGTGTTTAAATTTGTGAGCTTCTTTCTACACTTGTTATATTGCATCTTTTTGTTTTTCTATGAATTTTTGTAATTCAATATTAAAATATATTTTTTATTCATCAGTCATATTTTGCACTTTATTAATATATTTAGTGTAATAGACTGATTTATGGAAACAAATATTTTAATTTAATGGTTTCAAGTTTGGTTCTATTTTAGTTTCTGTATATTGATAGGTAGTTCATAATACTTAATTAGCTATCATTTCTAGGCAGTCTACTCCTTTGGTATTTACAAAGAGTCTGACATTGAATTGTAGCATATTTGGTTATTTTTAGCGTCATATGGTTTACAACTGTTCTATTGTTAGTTGTTAATAGCTTTGTTATTTTTATAGGGGTGTTAGAAATGAGGTCTCTGGATGGCAGTGAGTTTGTACTCTGTCCAAGCAGGGACTCTCACTCACTTCAATGCAATGGAGGTACACATCAAGATAAGCTCTGCTCACCCCCTTGGTAGCTTGGCACAAGCAGTCAGGCTTATCTCAAGTGCAATGTGTAAAGTATCTGTACCAACATACACAGTAATACAGTGAAAACACTACAAAAAGGACACCACACCAGTTTAGAAAAATAGATATAATTTATCTCAATCAAACAAGACAACAATCCAATATACACAAGTCAAAATATGAATTTACAAAACAATAAGAGTCTTACTCCATAGAAAACAATGGAAATGTTGATTTTACACAAAGTACCTGGTTTGAATCAAAATTAAAACTGCACGGGCGCGCGTGCATCGGAAAAGTCAGCGTTGAGTCGATTCCTTACTGTGAAGTGAGGCCGTGCATCGTTTCTTCTCCGGTCGGGTAGGCTATGAGTCGTTTTTCTCCCTAGCAAGAGAGGGATGCATCGATTTCCGGACAGGGCACCTCTGATCCACACAGGTTCACAATTACTTTGAAGCCCAGGAAAGATGTGTGAAATCCGGTCGCACTGTGTGGGGTTTGCGTCATTAGCAGCCACAAGCGGGTGATGTGTCATTTCTACAGCCGGGATTTGTCAATCTCCCAGGCGCAATGTCGATTTCAGCCATGAAGCAGGTGGTGTGTCGAAAATGTCCCTCCACCGTGTTCTGTGCATGTACTTCAGCTCTTGTTCTGCCAACTTCACCTTTCAAGGGCCCAGAGACTGGATAGGTCACCACTTAGCAGGGCAGGAGTCTCAGCAAAGAGTCTAGGTGCTGGCAGAGGAAGTCTTTGAGACAAGCTCAGTTTAAGCCCTTGGAGATTCTTCTTCAAGCAGGAATGCACAACAAAGTCCGGTCCTTGTCCCCCTTCACAGGCAGAAGCAGCCACTGCAGGATAGCCCAACAAAGCACAGTCACAAGCAGGGGCAGCACTTCTCCTCAGCTCTTCAGTTCTTCTCCTTGGCAGAGGTTCCTCTTAGTTCCAGAAGTGTGAAGTCTGGGCTTTGGGTTCACTACTTATCCCTCTTTCAGCCTTTGATTTAGGCAAACTTCAAAGGAAAGTCTCTGTTGTTCAGAAGATCCTGCCTTGCCCAGCCCAGGCCCCAGACAGACACCAGGAGATTGGAGACTGCATTGTGTCAGGGCAGGCACAGCCCATTCAGGTGTAAGTGACCACTCCTCCCTCCACTCTAGCTAAGATGGCTCATCAGGAGATGCAGGCTACAACCCAGCTCCCTTTGTCTCGCTGTCTAGAAGAGATTCACAAACAGCTCAACTGTCAGTCTGACCCAGACAGAGAATCAACAAACAGGCAGAGTTACAGAATGGTTTAAGCAAGAAAATGCCTCTTAATAGCATGGTTACCCCAACTTTTGGCCTGTTTGTGAACGTGTGTCAGTGTGTTTTTACTGTGTGACTGGGAATCTGCTAGCCAGGACCCCAGTGCTCATAGATAAAAACCTATATGTCAGTGTGTTTTGCTTGTCTCACTGGGATCCTGCTAGCCAGGACCCCAGTGCTCATAATTTATGGCCTGTGTAGTGCCTAACTGTGCCATTGAGACTCTGCTAACCAGAACCTCAGTGCTTATGCTCTCTCTGCTTTTAAATTTGTCACTATAGGCCAGTGATTTCATTTACCAATTTCAATTGGCACAGTGGACCCTGCCTTATAAGTCCCTAGTATATGGTATCTAAGAACCCAGGCCATTGGGATTCCAGGGGATCCATATGGACTTCAGCATTTCTTTTGCCACCCATGAGGAGCTCAGATAAACCCTCACACAGGACTGCTATTGCAGCCTAAGTGAAATAGTGCACACACTATTTCACAGCCATTTTCACTGTACATAAGTAACTTATTAGTCACATATGTCGAAACTTTACTTGCTGAAAATCTGGTATTGGGAAGCCGATTCCATGCATCCTGGGGGCTCCACCCCCAGTACTGCCAAAGCATCTCCCTCAGGCTTGCACTGCAGCTACTGCTGCTGCCACCTCACAAACATGGTTCTGCCCTCCTGGGGTCTGGGCAGCCCAGTCCCAGGAAGGCAGAACAAAGCATTTCCTCTGAGAGCAGGGTGTTACACTCTTTCCCTCTGGAAATAGGTGTTACAGGCTGGGGAGGGGCAGCCTCCCCCAGCCTCTGGAAATGCTTTGAAGGGCACAGATGGTGCCCTCCTTGCATAAACTAGTCTACACCAGTTCAGGGACCCCTTGTCCCCTTGCTCTGGCGCACAACTGGACAAAGGAAAGGGGACTGACCACTGCCTTGTCCATCACCACCCCAGGGGTGGTGACCAGATGTCCTACAGTGTGTCCCAGACTTCCGCCATCTTGCTTTGCAAGGTGTGGGGGCACTCCGGAGGGCCCTGAGGGGCCAGTGCCAGCAGGTGACGTCAGAGAGCCCTCCTGATAGGTCCATACCTGATAAGATAGCCAATCCCCCTCTTAGGGCTATTTAAGGTATCTCCTGTGGGTTCTCTTCAGAATCTGCTTGCAAGTTTCCTTCAGGAATCCTCTGCAACAACTTTAGACTCTTCTGACCTCAGATCAACTGCAGCCTGCTCCAAGAAATGCTGTAACTGCAACAAAGTTTCTACAAGAGACACTTTTCTTCAGCAACCTCAACTCCAAGTGAGCAACTGCAACAGTTTCCATGGTCTGCAGGCTCTGGGGACTCTCTGTCTTCATCCTGCACCAGAAGAACCAAAGAAATCTTCTGTGGAGTGACAGAGTCACTCCCCTGCTCCAAGCAGGCACCTTCCAAGGCGATGACTGGTACCCTTGGACTCCTCTCACAATGACAAGCCTGCTCCTAAGGACACAGAGGGTGGACATCATCGACATAGACTGACCTGAGGTTCTGCTGACACAATTTGGAGGAGGTAAGACCTTGTCTTTCCCAAGAACGACGGTACCCCTGTATACAGTGTCTTCTTCACATCCCGAGGCCTCTGTGCATTCTTTGAAAAACTCCTTCGTGCACAGCCTGGCCCAGGTCCCCAGCACTCCACCCTGCAATGCTCAACTCGCTGAGTTGTTCTCCTGTGGCGTGGGAACTTCTTTTGTTGTGCTGCATCAACCGCATTTTGCACCTCCTTTGAACCCGGATCCTGTGGCTTCTTGGGGTGTTGGTTGTCATCCTAAGGGCTCTCTAAAGTGCTGAGAGCCCCCTCTTTACACAGAGTTGAGGCCCCCATCTTGGGTCCATCCAGCACCATTTTGCGAAAAATGCACTTTTGTCCTAGTCAAGGCTTGTTGGTGCCTTCCAACACAAAACAATCTTCATGCTGCGGGACATCTTTTGTATCATGTAGGGACCTACTGGCATCTTCCTAGGGGGCATTTCTGCAGTCTTTAACTAACTGGGGACTCTTCCTTTGCACCCTCTTCTGTGTTGGCAGGGGCTCCTGTCCTTCCTGGAACGTCTTTCGACTTCTGGACTTGGTCCCCTTCCTTTGCAGGTCTTCAGCTCCAATAATACAGCAGTTCTTCTTTGCAGACTTAGTTGGCTGCTGCAAAATCCCCAAAACAAGGTGTAGTGTGTCCTAAGGAAACTTGCAGTACTTTACTCCTGCTTTTCTGGGATCTGGGGTGGGGTAATGTACTTACCTTTACTGTATTCTTACTCTCCCAGTGATTCTGCACACACTACACTTGTCTAGGCGGGAATTTGTGATTCACATTCCACTTCTTTAGTATATGGTTTGTGTTGCCCCAGACCTATTTTCTCCCATTGCATTCTATAGGATTTCCTACTGCTTGAATTGTTCTATGACTATTTACTTGTCTAATTTTGGTGTCTAGTGTATATATGGTGTGTAATAGTTACCTCCAGAAGGAGTATTGTCTCTAAGATATTTTTGGTACTGTGTCACCCAAATAAATACCTTTATTTTTGGTAACACTGAGTACTGTCTTTACTTGTGTATAAGTACTGTGTAACTAAGGGCCAGATGTACAAACCGTTTTGCATGGCGCAAACTATGAAATTCGCAGTTTGCGCCATGTAAAACGGGCATCGCGATGCACATTCCCTTTTTGCGAGTCGGTACCGACTTGCAAAATGGGAATGCGACTCACAAATAGGAAGGGGTGTTCCCTTCCTATTTGCGAATCGCACCGCAATTCGCAGTTAGCACTCATGTCAAGTGGGTGCTAACTCATTCGCAAAAGGGCAGGGGTCCACATGGGACCCCTTCCCCTTTGTGAATGTCGCCAGTAATATTGTTTCCGAGCAGGCAGTGGTCCAATGGACCACTGCCTACTCTGAAAAAATGAAACCAAATGGTTTCATTTTTTATTTTGTATTGCAACTCGTTTTCCTTTAAGGAAAACGGGCTGCAATACAAAAAAAAAACCTGCTTTCTTAAAAAAGCAGTCCCAGACATGGAGGTCTGCTGTCTCCAGCAGGCCACCATCCCTGTGAGTGCAGGGAATCGCAAGGGGGTCACAAATTGCAACCCACCTCATTAATATTAATGAGTTGGGTTTTTGCGACCCCCTTGCGATTCTCAGAAGGTGCCTGAAACACCATTCTGCATATGATTTTGTGAATCGGAAATTGTGAGTCGCAAAGACTCGCAATTTCCGATTCACAAATCCTTTCTTGCTACATGTGGCCCTATAAGTGGTATTGCATGAGCTTTTCATGTCTCCTAGTTCAGCCTAAACTGCTCTGCTATAGTTATCTCTATCAGCCTAAGCTGCTAGAACACTACTACTTCACTAATAAGGGATAACTGGACCTGGTAAAAGGTGTAAGTACCCAAGGTACCCACTACAAACCAGGCCAGCTTCCTACACTACTTCACTAAAGATGTATTTTTAAATTGTGAGTTCAGAGACCCCAAACTCCACATTTTCATCTGCTCTCAAAGGGAAGTTGCACTTTAAGGATATTTAAAAGCAGCCCCCATGTTAACCTATGAAAAAGATACACCCAACAGTGAAAACCGAATTTGGCAGTATTTCACTGTTAGGACATGTAAATCACATCAGTACTTGACCCACCTTTAACATACAATGCACCCTGTCCCTGAGGCTACCTAGGGCCAACCTTAGGTGTGCCTTACATGTATAACAAAGGAAGGTGTAGACCTGGCAAGTGGGTATACTTGCGCAGTCGAATTGACAATTTAAAGCTACACACATAGGCACTAAAGCGGCAGATCTGAATCATGTTTACAGAGCTACTGATGTGGGCGGTACAACCAGTGCTGCAGGCCTACTAGTAGCATTTGATTTACAGACGTGGGCACCTCTAGTGGACTTTACTAGGGACTTACTATTAACTCATATATGCCAATCATGGAAAAGCTAATTACACATACACTTTACACAGTAGCACTTGCACTTTTCAGCAGTGGTAAAGTGCCCAGAGTACTAAAAGCAGAAAAAACAGAGTCCAGCACACAGACAAAACATGGAAAGCAGAGGCAATAAAAACAGGGGAGACCACCCCACGGATGCAAGGTCTAACACAAGGGTTCTAAGAAGAGTGTTGGTTTGGAATGCATTATTGTGAATAGCTGTTCCCCAATAGTGAACCAGGCCAAAGCTCACAACTTTATAACCCTCCTGCTTTTAATGCAAATAATTTTAAATCCTGATTCTTGGCAATGATTGAACACTTCTTTGAAATGAAATTGATGCTTTTCAGCCCTTCGAAAGCTTTTCTGAAGAAAGTGTCAGTTTTCATGATTCAAATCAAATTTTGCTTCACACTTGTAGAATCAAAATGTGACAATACGACAATATGACAATCTTCTTATTCAACAAGTATATCGAAGACAATGTATTTCAGGAAAAAACCTTTATCAGCGGTAACTATTAATAAAATAGGAAACATAAAGGTCTAATTAAGAAAATTAAAAATCATGCAGTCCCAACCCACGTGTACCGCAGATATGTGTTTCTCCATGCTTTATAACAAACTCATTGGTTGCTTCTATGCGACAAATGCCCATGATTGATAGCCTTGTGCCCAACCGTTTGACATGCTAAGACAAACCATAGTGAAGGTGATACAAAAGAAGACAATCAAAATCAAAATGATGATGAAGGCTGAAGTGAAATGCCCATCACCAAATGAAAAAAGAAATGAAGAATAGTGTGGTTCCTAATCCTGTGCAACACACAAATCCGAAAAATATATCTACAGGGTTCATGTTTTTAGAGCCTCACAGACAAGGATGATGCAGGATTCCATCAGGAGGCGGATGCACCCCTCACTTGAGATAGATAGCCAAAGGGAAATATGCTTGGAAGATAAATCAAGAAAAATGTAGCTTTGACTTCCAAAAAGCAGCAGAAATCTCTGAGAGAGAAGTATTAAGTAAAGGGACACATGTCAATGGGTCTGAAAATTGCATTGTTACAGAATGTGATAATATACATAACACTTCCTATATGGTGCATAATAAAAATAACATTTTCATAAGTACTAAAAACATACACAGTGAAACACAAGACCATAGAGTAGCTGGATTCAGAAAGGATAATATAAGCAGCCATTGGCCAGTGATTATTGTGCATTTAACCAATACAAAAGAAACAATTTGTAAACACAGAAACTACTCATTCCATATCGAAAAAAAGACAAAGGTTTAGAAAATTATTGTGGATATCCCAGTTGTAGAAGACAAGTTGGACTAAATAGATTAGTAGATTAGTAGTGTTCTAGCAGCTTAGGCTGATAGAGGTAGCTATAGCAGAGCATCTTAGGCTGAACTAGGAGACATGCAAAGCTCCTACTATACCACTTATATCATATAGCACTGTATCAGAAGAAACACAATACTCAGAGTTACTAAAAATAAAATTACTTTATTTTAGTGACAATATGCCAAAAGTATCTCAGAGGATATACTCCCTTAGGAGGTAAGTAATATACACAAAATACACACACAAACCAAAATTTGGTTAGTAAAACACTTCGAAAAGTAGTGCAAACACTGTAGAACACAATAGAATGCAATAGGAGACAATAGGCCTAGGGGCAACACAAACCATTTACTCCAAAAGTGGAATGCGAGCCACGAATGGACCCCAGACCTAGTGTAGTGTGTAGAGGGTCGCTGGGAGTGTAAGAAAACACTATGGGTGTCCAATATACCCCACCCCAAGACCCTGAAAAGTAGGGGTTCTACTACCCCAGAAAGACAGTAAAATCGAGAAAGGGGATTCTGCAAAGAAAACAACTGACTGCAATGCACTGAAGACAGATTCCTGGACAGGAGGGCCTACATAGGAAGGGGTCCAAGCCCAAGAGTCACGCAATTATCCAGGGGGGCAGGAGTCTACTAAACCCAGATGAAGGTGCAAAAGGGCGCCTCCAGGTGGAAGAAGCCAAAGATTCTGCAACAACAGAAGGTGCCAGGAACTTCTCCTTTGGTCAGAAGATGTCCCACAGTGTGCTGGAGGATGCAGAGTTGTTTCACGCAGAAAGACTGCAAACAAGCCTTGCTCTATGCAAGAGTTGTGGTTAAAGATTATGGGTGCTGTCAGAGCCCAGGAAGGACCAGGAGGTCGCCCCTTAGAGGAGAAGATAGAGGGGGTGCTCAGCAACAGAGCGAGCCCACGCACAAGCAGGCAGAACCTGTAGAAGCACTTGAACTGGTGTTCAAGAAATCTGAGCATGGCGGTCGTCTAAGCACAACAAAAGAGGGTCCCACGAAGTCGGAGGTCAACTCAGCGAGTTGGGCAATGCAGGACAGAGTGCTGGGGACCTGGTCTGTGCTGTGCACGAAGGAAGTCTTGCAAAATTGCACAGAAGCCCTAACAGCTGCAGACCACGCAGTATACAGGATTACTGTCTGGCGTGGGGAGGCTAGGACTTACCTCCACCAAATTTGGACAGAAGGACCACTGGACTGTCGGGGTCACTTGGATCCAGCTCCTGTGTTCCAGGGACCAGGCTCGTCAAGATGAGGGGGGACCCAGAGGACCAGTGATGCAGAAGTTTGGTGCCTACTGTAGCAGGGGGAAGATTCTGTTGACCCATGGGAGATTTCTTCTTGGCTTCCAGTGCAGGGTGAAGGCAGACAGCCCTCAGAGCATGCACCACCAGGAAACAGTCGAGAAAGCCGGCAGGATAAGGCGCTACAATGTTGCTGGTAGTCTTCTTGCTACTTTGTTGCAGTTTTGTAGGCGTCTGGGAGCAGTCAGTGGTCGATCCTTGGCAGAAATCGAAGAGAGAAGTGCAGAGGAACTCTGGTGAGCTCTTGCATTCGTTATCTGAAGAGGAACCCACAGGAGAGACCCTAAATAGCCCTCGGAGGAGGATTGGTTACCTAACCAGGTAAGAGCCTATCAGGAGGGGTCTCTGACATCACCTGCTGGCACTGGCCACTCAGAGGTCTCCATTGTGCCCTCACACCTCTGCATTCAAGATGGAAGAAGTCTGGGACACACTGGAGGAGATGGACAGGGGAGTGGTCACTCCCCTTTCCTTTGTCCAGTTTCGCACCAGAGCAGGGTTTGGGGGATCCCTGAACCGGTGTAGACTGGCTTATGCAAGGAGGGCACAATCTGTGCCCTTCAAAGCATTTCCAGAGGCTGGGGGAGGCTACACCTCCCCAGCCCTTAACACCTATTTCCAAAGGGAGCGGTTGTAACACCCTCTCTCAGAGGAAATCCTTTGTTCTGCCTTCCTGGGACTGGGCTGACCAGGCCCCAGGAGGGCAGGAGCCTGTCTGTGGGTTGGCAGCAGTGGTAGCTGTAGTGAAAACCCCAGAGAACTAGTTTGGCAGTACCCGGGGTCCGTGCTGGCGCCCCGGAGATGCATGGGATTGGCACCCCAATACCAGACTTGGCTTGGGGGAACAATTCCATGATCTTAGACATGTTACATGGCCATGGTCGAAGTTACCATTGTGAAGCTACACACAGATATTGACCTATATCTATTTCACACGTGTAATGGTGTCCCCGCACTCACAAAGTCCAGAGAAATTGCCCTGAACAATGTGGGGGCACCTTGGCTAGTGCCAGTGTGCTCTCACACTTAGTAACTTCGCACCTAACCTTCATTGAGTGAGGGTTAGACATATAGGTGACTTATAAGTTACTTAAGTGCAGTGTAAAATGGTTGTGAAATAAAGTGGACGGTATTTCACTCAGGCTGCAGTGGCAGTCATGTGTAAGAATTGTCTGAGCTCCCTATGGGTGGCAAAAGAAATGCTGCAGCCCATAGGGATCTCCTGGAACCCCAAATACCCTGGGTACCTAAGTACCATATACAAGGGAATTATAAGGGTGTTCCAGTGTGCCAATCAGAATTGGTGCAAATAGTCACTAGCCTGCAGTGACACTTTTAAAAGCAGAGAGAGCATAAACACCGAGATTCTGGTTAGCAGAGTCTCAGTGATACAGTTAGGCACGACACAGGGAACACATATAGGGCACAACATAAGAGCACTGGGGTCCTGTCTAGCAGGATCCCAGTGACATAGGCAAAAACAAACATACACACAAGTAAAAATGGGGGTAACATGCCAGGCAAGATGGTACTTTCCTACACTTAGCTATACAATAAAAGTGTTTGCCCTGAAACGTGCTATGGTCTGATGAATGGGGCCATATCAGTGATTCTAAAGGTTGTGTTAGTTTAATTTAAAGTTTGACCTTAATTATTAACAGGCATCCTTTAATGAATTAGAATGACCTGGTATGAGGTATTTGTTTTTAAAATCATATCATAAACACTCACTAATTCCGGGAACCTGTCAAATTTAATTGAGGTGTCTATTGCACCATAGGAGAGTGCAGGACATCGTGTACCATTGTCACAGTTACCCCGTGGGGTCACACAGCTCCTTTTCCTATGTTATCCCTGAACCTCCTGCATCAGTCCAATGGAGCAATAAGTAACTTCATTAAATGAGCAGACACCAGGAATTTCTCTAGAGCAATTAACCAAACTGGTGTTTATTTATGTGTGTGAATCATACATTTGTAAAGAATGCACAAGTGTGTAAGGATGTAGGACTCCAAGATAGCCATTCTGTAGGGGTTCTTCATGGTCCTGAAGAAATCCGGTTGATCCTTAGGGGCACTTGTGAAGTCTAGCAACCCTCCCATCCCCCCTCCATGGAGTACATAAAACTAGTTTGATGGGACCTGAAGGCTGTTTTAATATTTTAAAAAACTGGAGTCCACAAAATATAAATCAAATAGCTCCCCTTCCTATCTCTGAAAGGATAACTGTAGAGCCCATCTGTGGGTACTAGGTGACCAGTCATGGATTTGAGGATGTAGCATGCCACACAGTGGTGTGAGGGTGAGAGTTCTAAGTAAAAAAATAAGAAATGTTTCTTCATTCAGACTTAACTGATGTAAAAAAAGAGACCTTCAAATAACTCCCTATTCCCTCTTCTTTTCATATGGCAACCCGACTTCTCAACCAATTGGTCTGTTACTTCACTTGGCTCCACCAGACACAATAATTCTGTTACATCTGCCCAGTTAGTTCCAGTCACAGAACTGTGTAGGGTTTTTGTAATATTGATGAACTATTTTTTTATGTTCATTACATCAGAAAGAGTCTACATGACGTGAACAATGATTCTACCCATGAGATCACTATAGTATCTTAAGGAAAGGAGAGTTTCTAGGGCTGGTAAATCAGTAGGCTGGTAAATCAGTAGAATTCTGTTCCTAGCCAGTCACGCAGCAGTCTATCTCAAATTGCCCTGGGTAATATGGGACAGTGCTCACAGGGATCACTCTCTTCAGCTGAGACTGATCATACTCTTGACACTCATCGACAGTACTAGAGTCTGCATCTTCTCTGGTTTCCCCCTTTGAGCACTCTACTGTTAGGTGCTTTTATTGCACATGCACACTTGTATGTTGCCTCCTTGTGTTCGATCTGCTATTGATCCCTCTGGAACTGCTAATTTCTAGGTGCAACCAGTGGCACTGCCCAGGCTTCTTCGGAAATGGGAAAATGCTCCCTCATGGATGGGCAACCCAGAAGACTGTCAACCCACTGTCACACACGGCCAACTGTCATGTAACAATATAAAGGGTGTCATACTAACTAAGGCAGACCTATTTGCTTTGTCAAAGGGTCAAAACACCAAAATATAAATATACAGGTAGGCCTATTGGCTTTATCAAAGGGTCAGCACTTCGACATATGTAATGAAGAATTATTGGCTTTATCAATAAACCATCAAAGTTATATATCAATAACTACATTCCAATGTACTTCCATTGATACATATGACAATGATTGGCAATAATTACTGTCATATAATAAATCATTTTTTATTCGAACCAACAATAAATATGTATTAAGTATTTTTTTATCATTCTTCAAGCCACAAAATGTGACAATTTAACTAACCACAAAGCCCCCCACTCCAGCTGAAGAACATACAGTGCCAAATCAAATTGCTTTAAAGAAATTGTCATGCAATTAGTTACCCAGGATACTTACAGGTTATTTTAATGTCATGGGGGGCTGCTGTGACACCTGCAGTCCCCTGCAACAGTTCTATAACATGTTGGTGGTACCCTGGCCAGGTTGGGACACCACCACACCACAAGGCTTTTATGGGGCACTTTTTATTGATTTATGTGTTTTTTAAATTATATTTTGGATGTTCCAGTCTCACTCTTGACACCTGCAGTTTTTATGTAGGTGGAGACTAGGGGATAGATCCAAGGGCCGCACTGCCCCTGCTGGCTCCCTAGCCAACACCTATTTTGAGTGCTGGCCGTAGCTGGCCCTTTTCTATGACAGTGAGGGTAGCCCACTCCTGCACTGTTGTAGGTTTTTAGTTCTTTTTGGTTATGGGTGCCCAGGGAATTTTCCTCTGTTGGGGCTGCAGGGGGAAGCCCATGGCCCTGGTGGCTCCCTGCTAGCAACCATCTCAGGTGCCAACTTGAGTAAGCTTTGTTGCTGTCCAGCTGGAAGCAGCTTTTTGGAGGAAACCTGTGCTACCTGTCTGCAAGAATACCGGTCTGAAAGTTGCAGTTTTCCTCACCTGCAAGCTTGCTCTATAGCCGTTTCCATGGGGTATTGTTTGCAGTAATGTGGAAGCCTCTCCTTTTTTTTAACTCTGGCCATAGATGCACGGCCAGAAATTGTAGCTGGCACAGGAGAGAAGTCTATAGTACAGTTTGTGCATTTTAATCCATAACTTGTGACATGTACTGGCTCTAAACCCCATCAAAAACTTACGTTTACATTTAATAAACATTTAATCTGAGAGTGAAGTGGAATTTGTATTAACTTTATTGAAATGTAAGTTTTAGAAAGTTGTCTTCACCCTGCTGAAGCTTTTGGACCTAGTTTGCATTAACTCTTAACCTATGATAATAACCAGCCTGTACTTGGCCTCAATGAAATATGAAAGATGTGCAAAAACTGCTCCCAGAGAAGGGACAATGGATTTAGAGTGGGTAAGTGTTTTTTTGTACTCTGGCAGTAAAATCAGTTTTAGTGGAGCCAAGAACTTCAAAACTTCAAAAGGAGTTGCCCTTTGAAGTGAAAGCCAGGTGATACTTGGAATGGCAACAGCTGTTGTTCCCTTAGTCAGTCTGGCATCAAACTCAGTGAGGAGGAAAGCTACCCCCAGAACTGGTTTTCAGTGACCACAGAGGGAGGGACTACTCATTACTTTAGCCACAAGACTGAGTGGGCACAGAAGCTGTGCAACAGGGAGAAGGGAGAGGCACAGGTGGACTGTTTTCAGCGGGACAAACAAAAACCGCTAATAGAGTAGGTAGGGTTGTCTCTGGGATCTTTTACCCCAAAGTTTAGGGAGTGGCCACCCAGTAGCTAGTGTCAGGCATAAATGTGGCACCCCAGGGACAAATCCTTAGAACACTTTCAGAACCTTCAGAGGATGAGTGGAGGATTGGACCTGCTGTTTGGGAACTGGGAGGAACCCAGAAGTACTCAACTTGTGCCCTCTCATGTCCAGGGCAAAGTAGTGGACTCTAAGAGTGAGGTGTCTAACTACATCTGTGGCTGCAGGGGCACAAAAAGCTACACAGGGCCTGTTTTCCTGAAGTGACCAGCTCACTAGTCCAGGATTGGACTTTGCTGTTGGCCTCTAGCTGTCATCCTGTGAGTCTCTAGGTTTATTCCATTGAGATCTTGTGGCCCTAGGTGTGCACTACTGCTTTTGTTTGGGCACCAGATGAAAGTCTGGAAAGTTTTGAAAACTTTTCCTCCTGATCTTGAGATCTCCACCAGGACCCCCATAAAAAAATATCTGATCAGCAGTGTCACATCATCCATCTGAATTTCACCTTCATCTTGCTCCTGTGCCTTTGAGAAAAATGACTTAACCCCATTCTGCACTGGGATTTGGACAATTTTCAACAAGAAATCTCCATAGCTCCAGAACATCAGCAGGCCCAACCTGCTTCAGGTATATGGCCTTCAGATTAATGACGATAGATACAATTTCAGCTGGGTATTTTTTTCTTCTCAAAAACTTTTCTGAACTTTTGGACTTTCAGACTTTTTCCAGGGCCAATCCACTTTGTGTTACTGACCAGGGCTCCATTGTAGTCAGCATCAAATCACACCTAGGTCTTGGTCTACCATTTCTATAGACTATCATTAGCACTTAGTGCTAATTTACTTTAAAAAATGTATAATTTGTATCTTTGTTTATAACATTTTTCTCTATTTATCTATTTTGATTTGGGATTTTTAATTTTTGGTGCATTCAATTCATTGATGTTTTGATATGGCATAAATGCTTCACATATTGTCTTAAGTTAAGCCTGTCTATTATGTGCCAGAGCTACCAGGGGGTTGAGCTCATATTAATTTAGTGACTTTGATGGTTAACCCTGGCACACAGTATAATCATTCCTTCGGGTGGGCAGTTGCCCGCCCCAAATAATAATCCAGTTTCTTACAGTATGGAGGTTTTGTGAATGAATGAATACTTACACTCTCAATTGCTTGACAAAAAGATTATATCAGAAGGACTACAACCAAAAGGGTGAGGTTGGAAAAAGAGACACAATACTGGACTTCTCTGGGCCAGTTCTGGGTATAATCCCCTTTTGTGGAAGTATGGGCAAACCACCATTCTGTTCTGGAAGAATCCCTCTAAACAAGTGCCATTGCTATATCACTCCCAACAATATGCAAAAATAAAATAGTTAATTGTGCCTGCAATCTTCTCTGTCCGAACATGTGGGTTAGTTAAATGAAAAGTGGTACTTTGACTCTTTTAATGAAAACTAAATCAAGAATACTCTTTACATTCATTCAAAGCCTGCCTAATATTTTCCAGCAAATTAAAAATTACTTCTTCATCCATGTTCACCTTGAGTCTTGTATGTAGTCACCTATATGTGCACAAATGTCTTTTCTGCACAACTTATTTTAGTCTTACAGTCACATGTTAGATGCTAAAATGTATGTTATGCTTATCTGGGATGGGGTTAATAATATTGAGGAAGGGCACCAGTTAAATAAACCCAGTCTGTGTATGTCAAAAAAGTTCTGAATGAATATATTTTTATTGGATATTCACAAGTAACAGGCAATCCTGGGCTGGGCATTAGGTTAAAGCAGAAATAACAATTCTAATTTAAGGAACTCAACATAATAACATTCTCTGAACAATTTATAAAAGTGGGGAAAATGCAATAAACAAATAGACTCCAATTTGATCAAGAGAGGTCAAGGGAAACTGAAGATATGTTTTTTCTTAACTTTAGTAAGGTGCCAATTAAACACAGCAGATTGTGGTTGGCCATGGCCTAATAATGACTTCAAGCTGACTACAATGGAGCGCAGAGCAGAGGTCAACACACCAAGCAGGTCATCCCTATCAGACAATTTACATTGAGACCTAGTCAGTGAAATGGAAGTCAAAATTGTTCAGTGAAATTATTGAGCTCCCGCTAAAGACATTTGTTTAAGTGCAAAAAGATAAGAGTGTGTCAAACCTGGATTTCCCTACCACCAAGGTTGATTTATAGGTTGGGTAGATTTGCTCCTCACTCCAGTCCAAAGGTTTATCTTTTGGAAGGCAAAATAATTTATGGCTGGGCGCTATAGCCAGACACTTTTACCACAAAGTCCCTCTTCAGTGTAGCTCAAAGCTCAGAGGACAAACCTGTTTTTCTTGCCACATTGGGTTTGATCTCACTGGGCAGGCATGAGCACCACATTGTGATCAAAAAGGTAAACAGAAGACCACCTACTTGACCTTTGCAGAGAAGTTTCAGTCCTGGGTGTTAGCAGAAGCCCTTGATTACTTGAGTGCTTGTGTGAGTCCTCTTTTTTGGTGGTTGATATCCTCAGAGTATCCTGTGCTCTAGTTAGTGATTCGATAAATGTTACCACCCCATCCTAACTATTGTCTCACCTCCTTTTGCACATCTTCCTGTTTTCCTTACCATACAATTATGCAGGTGGCTCTGTTTCAAGAAAGGTGTTCCTGGGAGTGAATAGGAAAAAGCCTCTAGATCATAGCAAAGTCATGTCAAAGAATGAGGTAGCTCTAAAGCTGTTCTTTGTTTGCCAACTATTCATGCCCACTTTTAGATAGAGAATACAATGTGGAGGTAAGCATTTAATCCTCACTTGCTCCTCCTTGACTCTAAGCAGGCTATTGTCCTCTGCCGTATTGTCCTCTAAACCAGAGCTGTTAACTCTGCCAGCCAAGGGTGTTTATTGATGCTCTGAAGTGTGAAGAGAAAAAGAACTGGTTTTATGCCAGTTCTGTCTCATGCAGCCTAAAGTACCTTTTCATAAAGTTACTTTTCAAATCAAGGTATCACAAATCTAAATCAGATTATGAAAATAAAGTAGAAGATAGGAAATAAAGATGGTAACACAGCCTAGGCCATTCATGGAAAAATTTAGCAAGGCCATCACAGTGAAACAGCTGTTTGTTTTTATTTCACTGTGATAGCACACCAACCCAATGTACAGTGTATCCTGCATTGACCAGCCTTTGAGCTTATGAGACATCTTTTAGGGGTGACTTTTGGGTATTTATAATTAGGCTTTTCATTTACCTAGCAATGGTACTTCTCTCTCCCATGTGTCACTACAGTACAATTAAACTGCAATCCAGCTAGATCACAGTTTCTCTCCTGATTGGCATATTTTTGTCATATATGTGGGTGAAGCAGCTGATGACATTAACCTTCCATGCCATCAATGCATTTTCCATGTCATCTACCAAGTATTACAAACAGTTAAATAGATCAACTGGGTGAAACCAATTATACTATTCCTACTTCCTGTGTCCAAAACATGCACACAATGGCACTGGTTTGCAGTTGAACAGATTCCCAATATCAGAAAAAATAGAGGGCAGGATTGTGAAAAATCTAGGATGACAATGTAGAAAGGCAAATATGCTACCATTCTTCACTCTTATTTCTGTGTTTATTTATTTCCTGTGGTTTTGCTGTTGCACACATTTGTTTTTTGGCTTATTGTAAGAAAGTGATTTATTGGTTAGGGAGGATGATAGTCCACCACAAGTTAGAAAGTCATTGACCTGTTAGGTACAGTCAAAGGCTTCAATAATTTGAACTTGTGCTCACTGTGTCTAGCAATGACACAGAGCAGATGACAGAGAAAATGTGTAAAACATATAGAAGTAATAAGAGTTAAAAAATCTAAGACATAGTACAATAAAACCCCATTTCAATTTATAAAAATGGGTAAAGTTTATTGAGCTAAATGGCACCAAAATGACAAACATTACTTGACGAGATCCAGAGATAAATTTGTTAAGAGAAGTAAGTGGAAAAACCACAAAGAAAAATAAAGTGCCCAATGTAAGTTACTGGTTGTGGTAAATGTGAGAAAGTAGCCTCTTTCTAGCATAGTTACCCCCATTTTTTGCCTGTTTGTCAGTGTTTGTCAATGTGTTTTTACTGTCTAACTGGGATCCTGCTAGTCAGGACCCCCGTGCTCATAGCTTGTGGCCTACATGTCAGTATTATTTCACTGATTTGTCAGTATGCTTGACTGTGTCACTGGAGTCCTGCTAACCAGAACTCCAGTGCTTATGCTCTCTCTGATTCCAAATTTGTACTTACATACTGGTAACCCAGTATTCCACCCCAAATTGGCATACTGGACCCCCCTTATAAGTCCCTAGTATATGGTACTTAGGTACCCAGGGCGTTGGGGTTCCAGGAGATCCTTATGGGCTGCAGCATTTATTTCTCATATAAACACTTCTTCAGGACTGCCATTGCAGCCTGAATGAAATTGTGTAAGCACTATTTCACAGCCACTTTCACTGCACCAGGTCACTTATAAGTCCTCTATATACCTAACCTTCAGAACCTTTAGGTTAAGTGCATAGTACCTGTGTGTAAGGGCATCACTGCAATAGCAGAGGTGTCCCCACGTCATGTAGGCCCATTTTCCCAGAATTCATGAGTGCGGGTACACCATTATAAATGTGCACTGCATATATGTAGCATCACATTGGTAACTCCGAATATGGCCATGCGAGGTGTCTAGGATTGAGAAATTGTACCCTCAATCTGATTCTGGTATTGGGGAGCCAATTCCATGCACCCTGGGAGCTCCACAATGGACCCCCAGTACAGCCATACCAGTCTTCTGGGGTTTTCACTGCAGCCACAGCTGCTGCCACCTCACAGACAGGCTTCTGCCCTCCTGGGACTTGAGCAGCTCAATCCCAGGAAGGCAAAACAAAGCATTTCCCTTAGGAGAGGGGTGTTACACCCTCTCCATTTAGAAATTAGTGTTACAGGCATGGGTGGGGTTTCCTCCCAGAGCCTCTGGAAGTGCTTTGAAGGGCACAGATGGTGCCCTCCTTGCATAATCCAGTGTACACGGGTTCAGGGATCCCAGTCCCTGTTCTGGCATAAAACTGGACAAAGGAAAGGGAAGTGACCACTCCCCTGCCCATCACCACCCAATGGATAGTGCTCAGAGCTCCTCCAGACTGTCTCTGGGTTCTGCCAACTTGTTTTCAGGATGTTCAGGAACTCTGGAAGCATTTGAATGACCAGTACCAGCAGGTGATATCATAGACCCCTCCTGAAAGGTCCATACCTGGTTAGGTGACCAATCCCCCTCTGAGGCCTATTTAGGGTCTCTCCTGTGAGTGTTTCCTCAGATTCAGATTGCAAGACTCCAGGAGGGGTCCTCTGAATCCTTTACTTCATCTTCTACCATCAGATCGACAGCAGAACTGCTCCAGGAACTCTACAACTGGAACAAAGTATCCAAGAAGGCTACTGCAACTCTGTAACTTCAGCTCCTGCCAGCAACTGTAACAGTTTCCAGGTTGTGCAAGCTCTGAGGACTGCTTGTCTTCATCCTGCACCATAAGAACCAAAGGAATCTCTTGTGGAGTGGCAGAGTCACTTCCTTCCCAGCAGACACCTCTCTGCAGTGACGACCAGTACTCTGGGTCCCCTCTCCCGATGACGAGCATGGATCCTGGAACACAGGTGGTGGACTAAAGTGACCCCGACTGTCCAAAGGTCAAGCTGTCCAACTTTTGTGGAGATAAGAGCTTGCCTCCCTGTGCCGGACATTACCCCTGTGCACCAAGTGTTTTGAAGCTCCTAAGACTAATATGTGCTTCTTCAAGAAATCCTTTGTGCACAGCGTAGCCCAGGTCCCGATCACTCTATCCTGTGATGCTCAGCACTGTGAGTTGTTCCCCGGTGGCGTGGGATCCCTTTGTGTAGTGCTGCGATGACCACCAATTGCAACTCCTCTGTCCCCGTGCTGTGGGACTCCTGTGCATGCTGCCTGGTCTTGTGAGGTCTCTCTGAGTTTCTGAGAATGCCCTCTGTCTCCCCTCCTGGGTAGAGTCAAACTAATCCTTTCTGGAACTGGGCAGCGCCATTTTTCACGAAATTATATTTTTGTGATTACCAAGGCTTTTTTGTGGAATCCTGCAACGCATACCAGACTGCATTCATCTATCTAGCGTGGGACATTTTCTGCACCAACCAGGAACCCATATCTGTCTTTTTTGGTGCAATACTGACTTTGTCTTCTCACCAGTGGTTCCTCTTTTGCACCTTTATCCGGGTAAGCAGGGGCTCCTGTTCTCCCTGGACTCTTCAGTGCTTCTTGGACTTGGTCCACTTCTTCCACAGGTCTTCAGGTCCAGGAATCCATCATTGGTGTCTTGCAATCTCCTCTGGTTCTTGCATTATCTTCTATGACATCTTCTAGTGTGTTTTAGGAAACTTGCTGTGTTTTACTCCTGCTTTCCTGGGCTCTGGGGTGGGGTATTTTACTTACCTTTGGTGTTTTCATATACTCCCAGCGCCCCTCTACACACTACACTTGCTTGGGTGAGAAACCGACTTTCACATTCAACTATTTTAGTATATGGTTTGTGTTTCACCTAGACACATTACAACCTATTGTGATTTTCACTATTTGCACTATTTTCTGACTGTTTACTTACCTCTATTTGGTTACTAGTATATATTTTGGTTATAATACTTACCTCCTAAGGGAGTATAGCCACTAAGATATTTTTGGCCTTGTGTCACTAAAATAAAGTACCTTTATTTTTGATAACACTGAGTATTGTCTTTCATGTGCGTGAGTATTGTGTGACTACAGTGGTATTGCAAGAGCTTTGCATGTCTCCTAGTTTAGCCTTGGCTACTCTGCCTACTGCTACCTCTAGACAGCCTGGCTTCTAGACACTGAATACATTTCACTAATATGGGATAACCGGACGTGGTATAAGGTGTTAGTACCTGTGGTACCTACTAGAAACCAGGCCATCGTCCTACAGTAGACCAGGACTAAGATGCAATATAAGGCTCAACACCATGGAGCCTTTCTGAACTTCTTGGAGAAAAACAGTGAAGTTTATTCTATGTCCCAACACAGAATAGGACTTGGTCACTTTTTAAAGAAAAAAAAAATCCTCCCCATTCGGTTTACCATTGAAACTGTAGTTGCAGCTGTGAAACCAAATGCCAGACAACTGAAGCAGGTTGGTCTCACCAGCACTTTGGAACTTTGGAGATTTCTCAGTAAAAATTGTTTAAGTCCCAACACAGTATGGGACTTCGTTTTTTTCCAAGGTGCAGGTATCTCTGAGAGAAACAAAGCTGAAACCCAATCTGATGCAGTGGACCTGCTAGTTGGATCCTTTTTTTGCTGATGCACTGGAGGAAAAGTTTTGAAAGTGTTCCCACTCTTCGTCTGGTGCCCAAACAACCACAGAAATATACCTTTAAATCCACTGTACCTCAGGGAATGTACTTGGAGATTCCCGGGTGTCAAGCAGAGGCCAAACGTTGCTTCTAGTCCAGGTCTAGTTGCCATTGGTCAGCTGGGCACTTCAGGAAAAAAAGCCTCTTGCAGTTTATTGTGCCCCTGTAATCCCTGTATCTATACAGGCTACTCTTGAAGTCTGGGTGCAAGTGGGAGTAGGTCTAGCCCTTCATGTATCTTCACAGGTCTCAAACAGCAGGTTTGGACCTTTTTCTCTTCTTTCACAGATATAGAAAGTGTTTTAATGCCATCAGGTGTCACATTTATGCCCGGCACCAGCCAGTAGGTGGGGGGTAGTTCAAGGTGTTTCCTTAACCAATAGAGCAAATGTTCCTAGGGACAACCCTTCTCGTTTTTGCAGCAATTCCTGTTTGCCCTACTATAAACTTTTTTCCCAAAATCCAAGAGGGGGCAATGCTTCTCCCCTTGTGCAGAGCCTGTTTTACTACCCCGAGGTGTGGCCAAGGTAATGAGCAGTACCTTCCTCACTGGTCTTTCAAAACCAGTTCTAGGGATGGCTTTCCTCCCATTTGGTGCCAGGCGGCAGTCTGGACAAGGGTTGGGTCCTTCCAGATGTCACCTGATATTTACTTGTTACCGAGTAATCCTCTTTAAAGTTAATTCAGATCCTGGGTTCACTACAATTGGTATTCTAGCCAGGTGAAGAAAACATCTACCCACTCCCAGTCCATTGTCCCTGCTCTGGGGTCAGTGTTCACACCTCTTTAAAGTCAAGTATCTGATTGACAGATACTGGAAACCTAATTTAAATTAGCCCCAAGGAGTGTCGGACAGGCGAAGGTAACTTTCTAAAAGTACATTTTCCTAAATATTTATAACAAATTCAACTTTACCATTGAATTAGGCTTTCAACAAATATTTTAAAAAGTAGTTTATTTTTTGTAGCTGATTCCAAACCTGAGACAGCGAATTTCCATTTTAAATTGTTCTCTAGTTTTCTTGTAAGCCATCCTGGGCATTCCCACAAGTTAAAATAGCTTTTGGTGGCCTGTCACTGCAGAGACATAGTAACATTAAAATTCTACATGCCCCATATTTGAACACTATGCACCCTACCTTGTGGGTTAAAAGGCCTACATAGGGATGCCTTAATAATATTGTTATTACTTTTTAAAAGAAATGCTTTCCCCTTATCAGAAGAGTATTTTCACATGTCGGACTGCAGGTTTAAACTGCAACAGTCAGGTTACAATGGTAAGCCCGAAGCTATGTTTTCCTTGCCACACGAGTGGATGGCATGATTAGAGTTTGTAGTGCACAGGGTACATGTAACCTTGTATGCCATAAGTGTATTGCCAAATTTGGGCTCAACAAATTGGAATAGGTCTTATAGAACTCAATGGACAAGCCACAGATGCCTGGCATTTTACAACTGGGGCATCCCGAGTGGGGAATCTAAACTCTTGCTCTGATACTGGGGCTGCTAAAGCTACTCACAGTTATGTTGTCACAGTAGGTAGTGTCATTGTGGATAAACATTGTTCTGGATCTGGGTGGTACAGTCTTGTCTGGGTCTTTAAAGGGATTGGTAGTAAATAAAGAGTGCTTTATGGATATTCATATGTAAGTATATCAAAGTATTGGGGCCAGTGGGAGAAGTTGTCACAGGCATATGTACAGTCTTCTGTCTGAGGAGCAAAGCCAATGAACAACCCAGCTTGTCACTTTCCATGTGTTTTTTTGCTTGATATATCTTTTAGTCCAGGCCTCATAGGGTCCCTAAGAGGAGAGTATGGCACTCTTGTGCCTTGTACAAATTGGTTTGAGCTGCACCATCTACAAATGTATTGTTTTCCAAGCCCTCTAGCACACAGTCAATTTTGTCCATGTTGCGACTAAGTGTTCCCCGCGTGCCAATGAGCGAATGTATGCAGAACCCTGTAACCACCATTTTTAGTGCCTCCCACTACGCTATGAATGTAGAGGCCATGTTTGCATTTTCCATGGTGTAGTTTGTGAGTGGGTCATGCAGGGTCACTCGGAATGCTTCGTCTTCAAATGCTGCGGTATGGAACCACCAAGTGGGGACTGAAAAATTGTGTGTCCCCCAGTTAAATCGCATGAGTAGAGTTTTGTGGCCTCAAATACAGAGTCAAATATCAGCTACTTTATGGTTGGATGAAAGAGAAATCGGTTCAGGTGAACATACAGGTCATTTGGAGGGGAACAGAAGGATAATTTCCAAAGCTCAGAGTGCATCACTCTCCTGTGATCACTGGGTAGCCCACTGCGATGAGTAAGCCAAGGGAAGTCAGGAAGGGGTTGTGAACAGTCCAGCGTGGTGTCCAGAACACAATTAAAATCTCCCCCCCAGTATACAGGATAAGTGAGACCATTACTCTAGCCGGGCTGACATTGTGTTTAAGAATCGAGCCTGACCAGTATTAGGCAAATACATGCTGCCCAACAAAACTGCCATTCCATCCAGTATTACCATCACCAGAACATATTGCTCCTCTGGACCTAGCTCCACTGCAATGTTGTGGAAGGGGAACTCTGGTCAGAATCATATAACACTTACTAGCTATAACCAGAATAGCCAGTGACGTACCTCTGATCCCTCCAACACTTTTAGAGTTTCGTGTCCTTTCCCTTTGCAAGGTTGGTTTCTTTCAAGAGAGCAATTTGCATACCATGTCATTTCAAATATTGATAAACAAAGAACGTCTTCCTTTCCATGCCACAGACATTTCATGTCAGTAGCGGTAAACTACCCATTGGGTGTAGTGACGTAATGTAGCCATGCCCTTGCGAGACATGCCCAATATCAGAAGGAGTGAAAGGTTCAGCAACTAAAACATCCCAAATCCCAGTCACCCAAGAGTGGCAGAGCTACATCTGGCTGCCCAAAGAATTATAACAAACAGTTCTTTGTAAAAATATTGCTTCAGGTGAAATCTCACATGCCATAAAGTTCTGGTGGGAAGAGTCCTGTTGGCAAGTGTGGGGAAGTGGAACTGCCTGGGGTGGAGACCTCACATGCAGAGTTAGGCCCTGATTATGACCTTGCCGGACGGCGGAGGCCGTCCGCCAAGGTACCGCCGCCAAATGACCGCACCGCAGTCAGAAGACCGCGGCGGCCATTCAGACATTTCCTCTGGGCCGGCGGGCGCTCTGCAAAAGAGCGCCCGCCGGCCCAGAGGAAATGCCCCTGCAACGAGGACGCCGGCTCAGAATTGAGCCGGCGTAGTTGCAGGGGTGCGACGGGTGCAGTTGCACCCGTCGCGTATTTCAGTGTCTGCAAAGCAGACACTGAAATACTTTGCGGGGCCCTCTTACGGGGGCCCCTGCAGTGCCCATGCCATTGGCATGGGCACTGCAGGGGCCCCCAGGGGCCCCGCGGCACCCCCTACCGCCATCCTGTTCATGGCGGGTTTCCCGCCATGAACAGGATGGCGGTAGGGGGTGTCAGAATCCCCATGGCGGCGGAGCGCGCTCCGCCGCCATGGAGGATTCCCCCGAGCAGCGGAAAGTCGGCAGGAGACCGCCGACTTTCCGCTTCTGACCGCGGCTGAACCGCCGCGGTCAGAATGCTCGTGGGAGCACCGCCAGCCTGTTGGCGGTGCTCCCGTGGTCGGTGGCCGCCAGGGTCAGAATGACCCCCTTAATGTCTTGGACATCCTGACCAGAGGCAATCAATCACACGTGTCTGAGTGTTGAAAGTTATGACTTGGCTGTCTGCACCAGGCAATGCCACAAATTCCAGGTGTCTTCTCAGGGTGGCAAAGAACCCCTCACACGTCTCGCCCTAGCCCCCCCAGGATGTGCCCCTTGGCCCTACAGCCGTAAGCCTGGAGGAAGGTCTTTCATCTAGCCTTTGGTAACATTATTGAGGGAGTCAGTGGTTTTGTCAGGAATGGCATTCGTAGTCCATGATATGAGTCCCTGTCCAGAGCCTGAGTTGTAAAGCGCTTGGGTTAGGGGATATGTAGGTGATTCTGTTGTTGTCATGCCCAAGAGGCAGACTTGTGCCAGGACCACATGTTGATGTGCTAAGAACTGCACTGCTGTGCGGCCAGTCTGCTCTGACAATAGCTCAAGCAAAATCAGGTTGGCTTCTTGGAATAGGTCACCTAGTGAGACCAAACCCAGTGTCCCCCACAACTCGGCTCCCTCCTGATCCATCACTGCCTGAAACTCAGCTATCGACTGTAGGGGGATTTCCAGCAAAAAGGGCATGGTGAAGCATGTGGAGCTCTATGACAGCTGGTGAGCACCACTCACTTTGGGACTTTGCTAGGCGATATTAGTTCTACAGCAGCTGTCAATCAAGTGCTTGGCCTTAATGTGGTATGAAAACTGCTCCCAGATGAGAAATATTGGTGTGGAAGAAGGGAAACGTTTTCTTGCCCTGGCCAAAATACCAGTTTGGGTGGGCCCAGAAACTGAATTAATCACCCATTATACATTTGTGTTCAAAAGTGTGATCCAGAACTTACTCTTCAGTTCTGTGGCACTCAATTTTAAAAGTTGAAATCAATAATCCTTAAATTTAGTTAGCAGTAAAAGTTGACTTTTTATTTTCTAATTGTCATAAAGTGTTTCATAGGGTAATTTAGATTTTTCTGAATTATGTTTAAATCCACTTTTTGCACCTTTAGTCTTTTTTGGGAAAATGGAGGTAGATTTGGCTTATTGTGGTGGAGATGAAGGCCATGTGTCGAGCAAAAGAGCTGAAGATGAGCAGGAATGTCGGGAAGGCATATCATAAGAAGGCCCTCAGTAAGTTCTGGGTCACACTTTTGAACAAAAATGTATGATGGATGATTAATTCAGTTTCTGGGCCTACCCCAACTGGTGTTCTGGCAAGGGCAAGAAAACATCTCCCTTTTTTCACGCCATCCTTTCTGCTCTGGGAGAAGTTTTCACATCATATTAAGGGCAAGCACTTAATTGACAGCTGCTGTGGAACTGATTTAAACTAGTCCTAGAAGCTTAATGCAGGGAAAAGGTTTCTTCTAAAAATTACTTTTCGTAAATATTTATTAAGATGCAATTTCGTCATTGAATTGGGCTTTTAATAAATATTAACAAGAGTGGTGGAATTATTTTTTGTAGCTGGTCCCAAACTCATGATAAAGCATTCATATTCAAATATATAGTTTTCTCATAGGCCAGCAATGATCTTCCACAGTGAAAATAGATTTTTGAGGGCTGGACATTTTAGAGGCATGTTGACATTACATTTCTATAAGTTCCATCTTTAAATAGTGTGTACCCTACCTTATGGGCTGTAAGGTCTACATAGGGATAATGTATTAATATTTAAAATGTAATATTTAAAAAGAAGGCTTTTCGCTTGCCAAAAAGGGTTATTTTGGAGGTATGACGTCAGATGTATACAGCAGCTACAATGGCAGGCCTAAAGCTATGTTTTTCTTGCCACACTACTGGGTGGCACAATAAGTGCTGCAGTTCACAGGGGTCATTTATTTCTTCCATAGGTGTATTTTCTGCACCATATAGTGTGGCCTCACTAGAAAGTTGAGTAGGCCAGTCAGGGATTACCCAGTTTCCACATGATTAAGAGCTCAGAACATGTACACTGAGCACTGGACTGCAGAGACCATGCAAAAAGGGCCATTTACTCCATGTCATGGAGAACGTCCTAATCTTCAGGTTAACTCAACAGAGCTTAGTTCTTCTAATGGTGCTCTCTGAAGTTTATTTAAGACTTCATTTACTCGTATTTCTCAGATATTCTATGGTGCATTACATTGTTCTTTTGGACAATCTATATGTTAAATAGATTCTGTATATAGGTAGTTTACATGGGATTGGGTAGATGTGGAACTGAAATGTTCTTTGGCTAACCTTTAGTTTCTGTTTCTGTTAGTATTGCCTCAGTCTCAGATAAATTAGTCTCTGAAAGTACGTGTAGAAAAGTATAGGTTGAGACAAATCATCAATTCTGAGTGGCACATCTTGAACATGGGTGATGAGGCCATGTTATTAGAAAAAACACTCTTTGCTTTTAAAAGGAATAAGAATTTATGTAATATGTTGGTCCGGACATCTGTTGGGTTTACTCAGAATCTGGTACAAAGATCCGCCGTAGGATTGGACCCGATTAAAGGGAACTTTAAATGTGGTAGCTGCCATGCATGTGATGGGGCTATGATTACTAATAAGTTCATACATAATGAGAGAATGGTTGTGTTGACGACCATGACAAACTGCAGTTCCAAAAATGTGGTATATTTGATTTTATGCCCGTGTAATTTAGGTTACGTGGTGGAGACATCGAGAGAGTTCAGGACCAGATTATCTGAACACAAATCCACAATAAGAATGCACAAATTGAATGCCCTGTTAGTTGCCCATTGGATTTTATGCAGCCATAGTGAGGACGAGATAAGAAGGACGATACTAGAGAAAATCCTGTTAAGAGGGGATTCCTGTGTTGATTCAATTAAGAAAAAGAAAGAAGTATATTGGATTTTTTTCTTACGGACTTTTGAAAATGGACTTAACGACGAGATCTCTTGGTGAAATGCCATTAAGTTTGTGCCAGTAACTTTATTTAAGATCTATATATATGCCTTGCGTATATCTGTTTACAGTTATTTTCATTGGTACCCTTTGGAGTGAAGTTGTTTATATATCTGTGTTTGTTTCCACTCCAACATGGCCGCCATAAGTTAGATCTGTGTATTAGAGCTACCATGTCTACCCGCTGTTTCTGAATAAAGATTAGAGAGGGTTAAGATTATATCTATTTCCAGATTATTATTTTCTGCTGCCCTCACAAACAACTACTATTTTTGACGCCGATGAGCGCATTTGACAGCATTTCTTGCTTTTACATATGAGCAATACACCTAAATTTAAAGATGGCCACCGTCTTTTCCTGGGTTTCATGTAGATTTATGGGCGCGCTTAGTCCCTTTTCTATGTTTTTTCCGAACACATGCTGCTGTGAGACATCCAGTTTAGATTATAAAAGCGGCGTCCATTGGGGTCGCCGAAGGCTTGACAAACTTTTTCTACCAAGTCACAGGACGAGCTGGCAATCTATGCAGTGATTACTTCTGAAGGTAAGTTTAGTTAATCACTGGTCTTATGGAGAAAGTAGGTTATGCCACTGTTGAGGACAGGGAAACTACGTTGGTGTTGAAATAGTGTTTGAGGTTCATACAGTATTTGTATTCCTGTTGTTTGGTCTTTGTAGAATCAACTAGTTCCTCCTACCCCTGTAATTGGTTTTTGGAGTTTGTTGCCAGTGGTTGGCATTGTGAGGTAGGATCTGCATGACTAATATATAGGCTATTATCTATTATTGATATATATTTTGCATGGTGCCTTAGACTTGCTTGGGTGCGCACTTGGGTTTTGCACATTAATTTTGTTTATTTCTTTGTTTTTTTTCGGAACATTCACGTGGTTTGATGGTTGTGTTGTTTATGTTCTTTGTCACTTTGTGGTGTGGTGTTTGTTTGTCACGGGACCGGACACGACAATCCACTTTATAATTGCAATATTATTAATTGAGGTATTTGTTCCTATATGCATAGATATATTACTGCAACACAGTGTATCAGTTTACATCATCCTTCCACTATGCCCTGATGAAGGTGGCAATAGTATTTCCAAACTTCAGATTTTGTTTGTCCACCGAAACGTGCGTCGGCTTTGAGGATAATAAAGGATGACCTTGATGAATTCCAAGGATGACCTTGATGAATTCCAAAATTCTGTCCGTAATGAGCTTTAGGCCTTGATATTAAGGATAATCTTGATGAATTTTGAAAGTGTGGCTTGGATGAAAATTGAGGATTATGTTCATGAACTTTGAGATTATGACAAATATACAAAGTTGATACTGGACAATATTTATTTTTCGTTATTTTTGTATATTCTTTCTGATTACTCTTTATTCTTTGTAAATACATTTTTGGACCATTAGCTTTTCTATGTATTGGAAACTCATTATATGAAAAACTGTTGTTTACTTAAATTGGATTGTATTCAAATTAGGAGCCATATTATATTTATTATTATGAGCATGGCATATAAAGATTATTGTTTGTAGTTGTTTGCTTATATTGCTATCAATAATTTGTTTGACCGATGTTTCTAATTTGTATTTCCTTTTTTTCTCTGTCTTGTATGTATGTCTCTCTGTGTTGCAGTTGAATTTGTTATTGTTCTCTATTGTAATTCAGATGATTGAGTTTCAGGTTTTGGCATGTGGGGGGAATTGTTTCTTTATATATGTGTAGTTGTTATTTCTTCTAGATTTCTTAGTGTACATTAATACAATTATTTTTCTGTTTAGAATATGTATTGATATTGGATTCATTTATATTTGAGATTCGGATGTGAGGGTGTTGTGTGGTTTACTCTTCTTGTAGTGCCCTTGATCACTCTCCATATTAGATTAGGGACCCCTGTTTAAATGTCCTTTACTGTAGAAAAGTCCTCTCTACATCAAGTTGATCAATAACTGGGAGTGGATCTAGAATGTGTGCAGCCTAAATACTCAGCACTCTCATATTATCTAGCATTTATTTTGAGACCTGTTAATCTCATGGGAAAGGTCATTAGGTGACTAGGAACTGCAGCCATGTCCTACCTCCTTTTCAGGGCCTTCCTAAACAGTAGGTTGGTCCAAAGTATGTGTTGTGAGCCCTCTATGTCAAGAGGTGGTGGGTCATAGTGCCAGAGGCAATGCAGTAATCCTGTTCCCCAAGAAATATCAGTACATGTGTTCTAGATTTTGGTGGGGTCTTGGAGCAAAGAAGATATGCAGGAGCTTAGCACATGCAAAGTGTTATGTCAAGCACCCAATACCCAAATAGAATACAAATGCACATAACCTCTTTTCCCTAACTTGTTTGACAATTACAAACATGTAAAGACATCCATCCACTCACCTGCAAGCTCTTGCAGCTTTCATCTCCATTGCACCATTCCTACCACCACTGAGCTCACTTAACCCATCTAAATATGGCACAACTACACAGAACATGTGTACCCTACAGGCTTTTAAGCACACCCATTCACCTGCAACCTTTTCCAATTTAATGCCCAGATTTGGAGTTTGGTGGTTTGGATACTCCATCACAACCTGATGGATGTCCCATCTGCCATATTACAAATGCTGCAGGATATAATGCACTAGTAAATACAATGATCAGGATGTCCATCATTTTTTTGATGTAGTATCCCAACTACTAAACTGTAAATCGGGCCCTTAGGCCCACATTTATACTTTTTGATGCAAACCAGCGCCGGCTAATGCCATTCCTACGTGCCATGTGGGCGCCTTATTTAAGGATTGACGTTAGCTGGCGCTGTGGGCTGGTCAGAGTAAAAAAAAAAATGACTCAAACCAGGCAGCACCGGCGTAGGGAAGAATGGGGGTTGTGCGTCACAAAATGGTGCAAGTCAGGTTTGAGTCAAAAATCATGGCTCAAACAAGACTTGCGCCATTTTTTGACGCACAACCCCCAGTGAAATTACTCCTGTCTTAGCAAAGACAGCAGTCATGCCCCTTTGCCCAATGGCCATGCCCAGTGGACTTCTGTTCCCTGGCATGGCCATTGGGTACAGTGGCATGTAGGGGGGGCCAAGTTAGGCCCCCATATGCCACCTTAACAAAATAAAAAAATGATACTTACCTCAACTTACCTGGGATGGGTCCCCCCCATCCATGGGTGTCCTCCAAGGGTGGGCGAGGGAGGCAGGGGGTGTCCCTGGGGGCAGGGAAGGGGACCTCAGGCTGTGCGTTGTTTTTTAAGGCCCGTCCCCTCCTGTGCGTCAAAATGACGTGGGAGTATAAATAAGTCCCACAGGCCTTAAAGTAATTTTTTGGACGGGAACGCCTACCTTGCATGTCATTAACGCAAGGCGGTTTCCCGCATCCAAAAAATGTCACACACAGAGGTTTTTTGACGTCCGCGGGGTCGGGCATCATAGTTTAAATATTGGGCAAGGTTTGCGCCGAATGTGCGTCAAAATATTTGACGCACATTAAGCGCAAACAGCATATAAATATGCCCCTTAGTTTGCCGTGTGCCATACCTACCACCAAACTTCCTCTCCTCCTTTAAAGTATCATCTTCCGACTACCATGCAGAGCACATACTTGTCATCAAAAGGCCAGTTCTCAATGGCTGCCCTTTTTCCCTGCATACCTGGCTTCAATGCCAGCTCAGTCTCTTTCTTGACCAATTATAGCTTATAGCTAAAGAAATTTAGATGAAGGCCTACACAATGAAATTGCTTTTGGGTTTCATTTCAATGTGAAAGCACACTAATTCCAATATGTACTGTGGGTTATTTTTATATACTAACAGTCTGTTCCATGGGCTCACATGGCACAGGTTACGGATGACGTATTAATATATAAAATCAGACGTTTTGTACTTGGCAAAGATACTTTTCGCTGCCATGTGTTATTTCTCTGCATTTAAACTGAAGTCATGAAGGAGCACAGTGCTATGTAAGAAGACTAAAAAGTATACTCAAAGCTTTTGACAACACAATACATTGGCTGCTGATGTTGTTGGCAAGTTTCAAATATGGATTGGGGAGATGCTATACGACATTATCATTAGTTCCATTGTTTTATCATCTTATACATCGGTCTCCACGTTGATACAATGTTACCCTGCTGTCTATTCACCCAACAAAACCACGTTTTGAACCTTTTCCTCATACTTGACATTCCGAAAGCCCATCATCATTCAAATCCATTCACTAGCATCACAGCATTCACAGAGGAACACATTCATCATTTCTTGCAAACAGTTAGCCAACTCATTCTGCACCTTATGATAGGAACAGAGTTCTCTTTATTTATTTTTCTTATAGGATAACCCTTTCCCCAGCTCGTCTAATTTTCTTGAACACCTCATCTAATCTCATTTTATCTTTGTTGCTCCTCTTTGTCATTTACATTATACTCTTCTCTTACCTCCAGATCCATCAACTATATTTATATAATAACCACAAGTAATATGTCACGTTCCTGATGTTAATGAGACACATTGTTACCTAGACTCACCAACATCGTTCATAAAAAATATGTTTTAATAGCCTTCTTTCTAGGGTCACATGCTACTCCATGCAAGAAAGTTTGTATTGCTGCTCATACCTCTGTCCTTGAAGTCAAGTTGGTACCTCCACCTATAATAAACATGATCAAATTTCAGCCTTAATTTCCTTCTCAATACAAATAAAGAGATAATGTTCAGTGCCCCATCTGCTTGTAAATATCACTATTCATTGATTTTTAACATCTCTGCAAACCTGTCTAGTCATGCACCATGACATGACACATTGCGTTTTAAATTTGAACAGACACAAAAATGACACATTTTTAATATCATTGATGCCCTTAAAGCACATACACTATCAGAACTCTTCTTTGATGGAGATTTTGTAAATGCCTTTAAAGACACATACACAACCAGAACTCTATTTTCATGGAGATGTTTTAATATGCAGTTATTGTCATTAGTTCTGTCTTATTAACGATACATCCATCAGGAGAACTGGGAGATAAAAGGCAAAGGGGCGAAAGAGAAACACGGGACTGGATTCACTCTATGGGCCAATTAGTCTCAATTAGCAGAGAGTCATAGTAAATGGAAGGGTCTCTGTGCTAGCTGCGAGGTGAGTGAGATATCACAGTTGATGATGATACAGGGCAACAGTGTCTCAGAAGAAATATGCAGAATGGTAGCATCAGGATTAGTAACCTTATTGTCGAATGACACTATCACGAGCTTCAGTCAGACCAGGAACACCAGAAGGCTAAAGGGGTGGCACTCAAAAGCTGAAATGGGTAAGAAGGGAACTAGAAGGGATCAAAGACAAATAAGTTATAACACTAAAAAGAACATAGAAAGATCAAATAGGGCAAGAAACTGCTAAACTGCTGAAATAAAAGGTTGGGTGCAAGTTAATTTGAAGCAGAGAACCCCAGCAACTAGTTAACATTTTGCCGGGTGTATGCTCCGTCTTGAAAAGGGCTTCAAAATTTACACTAAATCTTCTGACCTCCTCCGATAAGTCAAAAGTGAGGATGTATATTGAAAGCCTGTTGGGCAGTCTAGCATCTGCGTCTAGCTTACTTTCACTGCCCCGCCATCCAGTTTCCAGGCCGTTGCCAATCTTGAACATTCTGACAATACCACACTATAATGAAATATCTCTGGGGAAGTATTCAACATATTGTAAAACTTGACACAATAGATTTTAAAATGCAGCATTTGTCTCTACTTGTAACTTTTTAGTGGAAGTTTTCCAAGCCACTCTGTCATATTGTTTAACTCATTGCATATGGTGAGCAATATTATTGACAATGATCTGACTCTAAGTGTAAGAATGGTGCTATAGCTTTCGGTGCAAATTTAAAGGGTGGCAAAGTTAGCCAAAATGCGTGGCATTCGATAGAAGGGATGACAGTAAAAGAGGGTGTGTTCCCGTCTTGCATTGGGCCCAATCCTATAACAGGCTTTGTAGCCCACTATAAAACCTACAGAGGAGCGCGCTATCAGCATAATCAGGCTTCCACGAAGCCCTAAAACAGATCTTCAAAGATGAGAAACGTTTAAGCCATTATTGAGTCGTTCCTCTTCTCTTGTACTGTGATCACTTCTCTTTCTCTTTTGCCATGCTACACGTGGTGTTAGAGAACTAGTCTTAAGTAACTTGTTCTATATGGCCTAATTTCTGAACTTCCTGGCATGTATATGCTGTAAGAAGCCATCTTAGGGAAAGACTTAAACATACATACATTTTAGTGCACATAAGCTATCCACGCCAAATTTGCGTCCTTTTTTCCAGCATTCTCTGAATTGTGGGTTCCCCTGGAGGAGACAAAGAAATTAGCCAAAATACAGCTACAATGTGTGTGTTTTTTTTTTTTAACAAATGGGAAAAAAGTGCTGCAGAAGAAAACATCTGTTTTTTTCTCTGCAGAATGCATCAACCATGGGTTTGTGGTGCTACAATTTCCATCTTCCCAGCTTTCAGGAACAGGCAGACTTGATTCAGAAAACCAAATGTTCCAACAGTTTTTGTATTTTACTGGGACGTACCCCATTTTTACTATTTTTTGTGTTTTCAGCCTTCTTCCAATTAGTGACAGAAATGGGTGTAAAACCAATGCTGGATCCCGGACAGGTAAACATTTCTGAAAAGTAGACAAAATTATGAATTTAGCAAGTGGTCATTTGTATAGATCCTTCAAGGTTTTCTTACAGAAATAACAGCTGAAATAAAAAAAATATTGTAATTGAGTTGGAAAAACAGCCATTTCTGTCCACGTTTTCTTCTGTAACGTTTTCCAGTTATGGCAGATTTTTGAAAGCAATATACAGTTACGTCTGCTGGACTGTTCTGGTTGTGAGGCTGTATAGGGGTTGTAGGTTCATCAAGAACCCTAGATACCAAGAGTCAATAAATGAGCTGTACCTTGCAATGGGCTTTCATTGTAAACAGGGTATACAGCAATTCATTTCGTAAAAGATAAAGGGGGTCATTCTGACCCTGGCGGCCGGTGGCCGCTAGGGCCACCGACCACGGGAGCACCGCCAACAGGCTGGCGGTGCTCCCACGAGCATTCTGACCGCGGCGGTTCAGCCGCGGTCAGAAGCGGAAAGTCGGCGGTCTCCCGCCGACTTTCCGCTGCTCGGGGGAATCCTCCATGGGGATTCTGACACCCCCTACCGCCATCCTGTTCATGGCGGGAAACCCGCCATGAACAGGATGGCGGTAGGGGGTGCCGCGGGGCCCCTGGGGGCCCCTGCAGTGCCCATGCCAATGGCATGGGCACTGCAGGGGCCCCCGTAAGAGGGCCCCGCAAAGTATTTCAGTGTCTGCTTTGCAGACACTGAAATACGCGACGGGTGCAACTGCACCCGTCGCACCCCTGCAACTACGCCGGCTCAATTCTGAGCCGGCGTCCTCGTTGCAGGGGCATTTCCTCTGGGCCGGCGGGCGCTCTTTTGGAGAGCGCCCGCCGGCCCAGAGGAAATGTCTGAATGGCCGCCGCGGTCTTCTGACCGCGGTGTGGTCATTTGGCGGCGGTACCTTGGCGGACGGCCTCCGCCGTCCGCCAAGGTCATAATCAGGGCCAAAGAGTGAAAAATAGGTATCAAGGAAACCTTTGTATTTCCAAAATGGGCACAAGATAAGGAGTTTAAAAACAGTGGTTATTTGCACATCTCTGAATCTGTGGGTCCGTATACTAGCAGGTGAATTATAGGGAATTTCTCAAAATGACTTCTTTCTTATACACTGCCTTACATTTGGAAGGCAAAAATGTGGGGAAAAACATTCGGCAATACCATTTGTTATTCTGTTTTGTGTTCCCCAAGTCTCCCAATAAAAATGGTTCCTCACTTGTGTGGATAGGCCAAGTGCCCGTGACAGGAAACACCCCCAAAACGCACCATGGACACATCACATTTTTCATTGAAAAATTATGAGGTTTTTTTAAAAGTGCCTAGCTGTGGATTTTGGGCTGTAGCTCAGCCGGCATATAGGGAAACCTACCAATCCTATACATTTATGGAAATTAGACACCTAGGTAAATCCAGTATGGGGTGACTTGTGGGGCTCTCACTTGGTTCTGTCACCCAGAATCCTTTGCAAACCTCCAAATAGGGCTAAAAAAACATTCTTTCCTCACATTTCGGTGCTACAAAGTTCTGGAGTGTGAAGGAAGCCACAAACTTCCTTCCACCCAGCATTCCCCCAAGTCACTCAATAAAAATGGTACCTCAATTATGTGGGTAGGCCTAGTGCCCATGGCAGCAAATGCCCCAAAACACAACGTGGACACATCACATTTTCCCAAAGAAAACTGACCTGTTTTTTGCAAAGTGCCTAGCTGTGGATTTTGGCCTCTAGCTCAGCTAGCACCTAGGGAAAACTACCAAACTTATACATTTATAAAAAGTAGACACCTAGAGGAATCCACAGTGGGGTGACTTGTGGGGCTGTCACCAAGTTCTGTCACTCATAATCCTTTGCAAACCTCAAAATGTGGCTAATAAACACGTTTGCTGCAAATTTCTGGAATGGAAAGTTTTGGTATCTGAGGGACACAAACCTTTTTCCGGCCAACATTTCCTAAAGTCTCCCGATAAAAATGGTACCTCACTTATGTGAGTAGGGCTAGTGTCAGGAATGGATCACACAACGGTCAATGTTAGTCCTTACATGAGGGCAACTATTGACCCTGGGGTTATCTATTCCTTACACAGGCACTAGGTACAGGCACTCAAATGGGATAGCCTTTTATCAGGACAGGTGAGGAAATACTGAGTGGTAGGAATTTTGTGTATCCCAACATATACCTGTAGTTTGTGTGACAGAAATGCAAGAAAAAATAAGAGTTTTTATTCAACATTTCACCTTTGCAGTGTATTCTGTGTAAGAAAGCTTTAGGGAATCCACATAAGCCACATCTCTGTGGACTCCCTAGGATGTCTCGCTTGAAGAAATGTCTGGGTTTGATAGCATTCCCTATATGGCCGCCGAGCCCAGGACCAAAAACGCAGGTGTTTGCCTTGCAAAACCAGGTTGTTTTATGATAGATAATTTTGATGTCTCCACAATACGATTTGGGTGGTGGAATTTGTGGTTGAACTGAATTGGGGAGCTTCCAAGTGAGCACTCTCTCTGTACTTGCAGCACCTGCTCTCTGGGTTGGGCTAACCGCTACTGTCTCGCTGCACAGACTGTGTTTGCAAAGGGACAGCAGGACTGTCCTCATCACCTCCCTCAGAATCACTGAAAGAGGAGTTGTCGGATGGGACTCCTCCGACTGAAAAATCACTCCCAGAATCTGTGGCATTGTCCTATCTCGCAGATGCTGTCTCAGTCTCTGATCCTACATCAGAGCTGTCCTCTATAACCCGAGTTAGAGCTTGAGCAGCAGTCATCAAACGAGACGCTATCTCTGCTACTGGCTAAGCTGTCTCTCTAAAACACTAGCCTACGTAGACAGTCACAAATTGCTGGTGGGTGGGTGTGTGATGCGTGCAATTGTAAATGTCTATTTACCTTCTCTTCTTCCCTCAATTAGCACGTTCTCTCAAGACACTCAAAAAAACAACCAACCTTCACAGTCTTTAGTGCCTCTGGCGCCGAGTCTGACAATCATTACTGGTGCTCCCACTCCCTCCTCCTCGGATTCCCTCATTACCACCCAGCAAAAGTGCCCTTCATCTCTCCATAGCCCCCCTTCCACATGCATTTCACTTGTTACTAATCCACTCAGCTATTCACATAAAATACAGATTTGATCTTTGCAGTAGGCATATAAACCTTCTGCGCTACTTTATGGCATCAAAACTGCCACTAGACAAAAGTCAGATCCTTTTCTAGCAGAAACAAAATCACAAGAGTTAGCTTGACTTTTTTATGGCTGCCTAAAAGCTACAGTTGAAACGTGTTGGTTTGAGTATGTGCATTGCCTTGAAGATGCGAGCTGGGAGACAACTGGTGGTGAATATATATATATATATATATATATATATATATATATATATATATATATATATATATATATATATATATATATATATAACGTACATGTATATCTATATGTATATGAAAAGAGATAACTTTTATATGTGGGTGTGGTTTTCCTGGGAGCCGATTACAGCCCCCAGGGAAACCACACACGCATTGACAAAAGTGATCTCTCTCTCTCTCTCTCTCTATATATATATATATATATATATATATATATATATATATATATATATATATATATGTATATATATATATATATATATAGTTAATTGGTCTAGGGGACAAATAATGTCAATCTCCACCCTCTGAATGAGAATCCCTACTGCTGCAGAAAGTGCTATTAGAGTACCCTTTGACTTACCCCATGCCTTGCCACTGGCTTGACAAGTGGCACATGTGTGACATAACTCACTTACCTTTTCTGACATCTGAGGCTAGTAGAAATGGTTGATCAACTTCTCCCAGGTTTTGGCCTGGGCCAGATGGCCTGCTAAGGGGATGTCATAGGCCAGGTTAAGAGTGAATTCTCTGTACTGTTGGGGGGCCACCACACCTTTGGTTGCTCATAGTTTGGAGTCCCTTGCCTCGCTGTACAGAACTTCTTCCAGCCAGTATACCACATGGGTACCATTCTCACCCCCTGTGCTTGCCTTTCAGCCAATTTCCATAGCCTTCAAGAGTGGGACAACTCTTCTGCCCCTGGCTCAAGTCATCTCTGGAGGGACCTCCTGCTCTTTGAAGCTTTGCCAGCTCTGGAAAGTGTGACAAAGAAACAACCTCCTCTCCAGGTACCAGCCTCATCCCTTTAGGGTTGGGCTTTTTCTGGGCCTGTGGACTCTGGAAAGCTGGCTAACCAGACTTCCTGCCCTTTCTCTTATCCTTAGAGACCTAGGCCATTCTCCTAGGCTCCAGGATCCCTTGACTTCCCAGCAAGGCTGCTTCTGCTCTAGATGACATCCTTTCCCAGTCAGAGTGAACCAGCATTGCTGCATGGGCCCTTCTTTCTATACCTGCCCGGGTTTCCAGGTGATTTCCCAGCAGACACTCCAATTATATGTCAGGGACACATATACCTTCCTGAGTCCAGTAACCCCTACCCACTCAATGTCTACGATAGTCATGAATGGGACTTTGTAGCAATGTCAGAGTTGACTAACTGGTGCACACCATTAGGGATTATCTGGTCTAGGGAAAACGGGTTAGTCGTAGCAATGGCTATGCTGGAACCTGCATACCTCAGAGGCTTCACTTCAGTCCTATTTATTTTGGCCAGTGCCTGTACTTTTCCATGCTTAGCGGACAGTGAGCCAAGAGTTCAATTTCCTTCCCACCTACCAAAACTAGAGTGACCTCAGTATACCCACTGGAGCTCACAGGGACAATTTCCACCCCCATTCTGACACTGGCAATGCCCTTAGGCTGGTCAACATTGGATGACTAATTTGTGCACACCAAATCCCCCCTCTTGTATTCTAGCTGCTGATTGTCATAGCACACCCCTTCCTTTAAAGGGTCATAGTTCTTTCCCATGTATCCCCTCCCTTTGGACTGGGATGGACTTCAGGTTCCCTCCTCTCCTTGTGCATTCTTTTTGGGTCTCTTTCTTTTTAGCTTTGCTTTCTTATTTCCGCTGAAAGGGAGGGCATGACACCTTTCTCAGGATCAGCTCCATCAGACTACTTGGACACCCTAGTACATGCCCATTCAACAGCCACCCTGCCTCCAAGGCAAGACAGCTTAGAATCTACCAGATTTTGGTGTAATGTCTCTGAGGAACAATGTGTAAAGATATGCTCTATGACCATCAAACTGTAGAGACCTACATAGTTATCCACCTTGTTACCATTAATCTAGCCATCCTGTGAATTTACTGAAGCACCCACAAAGTCAACCTATGTCTGTTGCCCCCATGTGTGTTTCTAAATGTCTGTTATAGCTCTATAAGGTCTGCTTAATGTAAGACTCTGCCAACTTATCCTCTAGTGTTAGGATCCTATCTCCCCCCCCCCACTGGAACCAGTTCCCACAGAAAAGACCCCCAGTGCTGGGCACAACCCTTCTCATTCTTAAAGCTCTCTCATAGGATGTTAGTCACGTACCTTTGTCATCCCTCTCAACCTATTTAGGCACAATCCTTTTGGGTAATCTAGGCTCATAGGCGCCCCCTGCAGTTACCTCAGTGTCTTCCTTGCTGCCATCATTCTCTTGGGACTTCAAGCCCAGTATCATTTGTCTCTTTTCAAGGGTTAGTCTCCTCTACTCTAAGGCCAGACCCCTCTCCTCCAACTCCAGGAGGCTCACATGGGGTCAGTGTCTCTTGGCCCCCATCTCTGACATTGAACTCTTCTCAATGCTAGACATTGAGGGATCCTCTGGCTGATGCTGGGGGGTCAGGGTGCCATCAGCCCCCCATACTCATTATTGAGGACACTCCTGTCATCATCTTCTTCCCCTCTGTCTGGGGTTATCTCACTCTTCAAAAGTGTTTGTGCTCTGTGGACCTCTTCCCACTCCCTGAGGGCTCTCGCAAGAGCCTCTTTCTTTGTTTTGGAACACAAGCTGATCTTTCTGTCCTTGTACAGGAATCTCAAGTTATTGGTTCCCGTGGGTGGACGGGGTGGCCAAGTTTTGTAATTCTTTTGGTGGCTTCCAGAAACTTTACAAAAACTTTGAAAAACATCTACAAACATTTTCTAAGCTTTTTCAAAACTTTTTAAAACATTTGTAAAGTCTCTGAAAGAGTGTGCTAAGGAGACTCCAGTAGTTGGCGACTTGATTGTAAATTACAAGAACTCCCTTCTAGGCATCGACCTGGTGGATGTTTGGTGGTTTCAGGCTTGTTAACCATATGGTACTTCAAAACACAACTTCTGGATCCCACGCTTTGTCAAAGGAACAAATGCAAACCATTTAGAAGTACGTTTCAATTGAACAAGAAAGAAACATGACACAAAGAAATAACCCTTATGTTTATACATTTTTAGACACCAAAACAAAGGAAAAAATATTATAATAACTCACAAGTTTTCAAATCAAAATGCAAACAAGCATTGTGAACTGCTGCAGTTAGCGGTTACTGGGAAATGTTTTGAAAATGCTTGTAAAGATGTGCCCAAATATTGTGTCCTACTTGTGGTGACTAACTCTGGCAAGGCAAAAGTCACAATGGCACCAACATTCCAGTGTGTTTGTGTGTCTTAGTCCAGAGAGAGTTGTAGAAGGCCAATCGATCCAGGGGCCCTTGCACCATGACACTACAGGAGCCATGTGAACTCCTAAATGCATTCATGTATGTAGGGTTCTTTATGTACCTCAAAACTAGGTATGAAACAATGGAAAACTGAACAGAAATGTGAGTGCCCATAGTATGTCTCTACACGCTAACAGGAAAGCATGGAATTGTGGTTTAAGAAAATGTTGAATTGGTTGAGAGAGGTGAGATCTCAACTAGTAAAAATCACAATAATTTTCAGGGTGAACCATATGTGTCACAAAAATACCTGTGATTAAAATACAAATGAAGCCAAGCTTAATTTAGAGCCATTGTAAAAAGTATGTATGTAGTATGCAAACTGTAATATAATGGAAACATAACACAAGAACAATACCAAACCAATTTAGAAATTTGAGTACAATTTAATAAATAAAACAACACCAATATGACAAAAATTCAATAACTAAACTTAGAGATATGATTTTTTTTAATTTGCAGTAGAAATAGCACCTAAAAGCAACAATCTGATCTCGCTGGACTAGCTCAGAGTCAAATGTGGCGGCTGATCACAAAGGAATGGGGGTTGGATACAGGGGCCAGGTTCGTCCTAGTGGAAAGTTTGCCTGCTAACCTAGTCCAGTTGAAACACCTATTGAAGAGGTCATCGGCAAACAGGCAGGGTCCATAGAGTGACTTGTCTTTGATGGGTCGTGGAAGTCGCAGGCTTCGGTCAGAAAAACAAAGAGCTGTCCGATAATTGGAACTTCATGTTAGGTAGAGACATGGAGCGGTTGCTGTCAATGTAATGTGTTTAGGACAGTGAAGTCCACGGTATGTTTCTAGAAAGGTTATGTCGATAGTTGGATGCATGTCCACATTAGCCTCAGTGAAGTCCAGTCATGTTTGCAAGGAGATCTGTTTGATGCAAGAAGCCAAAAACCTCTGTTTTTTACCTGGAGTCCAGTTCCTGCTGTTTTTTTAAGAAGTTTACTCTCAACACCAGCCAAGGGCTTAGCACCTGGGGGCTCATCTTGAGGGGTCAGGATTCACTCCAGCAGAGGCTGCCAACAGAGCTCTAGCAGGTCCAATTTGTACTGGTCATTTGGGCAATTGCAGTGAAAGGCCTCTGGAGGCTTGCTGTGTCCCTGTTGCTCAAACAGGATGTCAACTAAGTGACCCTTGGAGTCAATACCGGGGTCCTGGGTGAAAGGCAAGCACGTCCGGTCTTCCTTCAGGCTTCAGACAGCAGGGCAGTCCCTCTTCCAAGTCTCCACAGATCCAGGAGTTTTCTGATGAGAGGTTCTGAGGGTGCCACTTGTATGTCCATTGCCAGCCTGTGTGTGGTGGCCCCTCCTTTTCTCTAACCCTAAACTGGTTCTGGTCAGTTCTTCCATTTTCCCTGGGTTTGGCTCCAAGCTGTCTAGCATAACAAAGGTAAGTCACACCCAGAGGTGGGCTGCATTTGCAAGTGTAGCATGTGCATCTTCAGAAGTCAAACTACCCTTTGAGGCTCAGGAAGGGCTGAGTATACACCCCTAGGCCATCCGGCTCAGCAGAGGAACATCCTTGTCCACATCCAAGGACCTTTTGGCTCCTGCTGGGAAGGAATACGCATTACATAAGATGAGAGCTTTTAACAGTCATTTGAGCCTGGACACTAGCAAACGTTCTAAATGTGGTATATCCAAAACAGTAATTTAAAATCTGACTTTACCATTAAAGACGATTTAACATTACAATTCAAATGAGTGGATAATATATTTCTCTGACTTTGGGAGTTTTTCACTGTCAGGACATGTAAAACATATGTACATATGTCCTACTTTTTCAATACCTTGCACCGTTCCCTTTGAGTCTTTGAAGCTCACCTTAGGCATGACAAATAGGGTCAGATGTACAATGCTTTTTCCTGGTCAGAAATGGCCTGATTCTGTGAATCAGGCCGTGTGAAACCAGAAAAAAAGCATTTCTGGATGTAGGGCCAGATGTACAATGCTTTTTCCTGGTTGCAAGCGGCCTGATTCACAGAATCAGGCTGTCTGCCATCAGAAAAAAGCATTTCTGGATAGATAAACCCCATTTTGCGATTCAAATCGAATAGCGAGGAGCTATTAGAAATGGTTGTGTCAAGGGCATCCCTTCCTAATAGCGAGTTGCACGGTCATGTAAGATTGTATTGCAACCATAAATGCAGTCACAAAACAATCTCAGTTACTACCAAATTCAAGTTGGTGATAACCCATTTGCAAATGGGAAAAGGTCCCCATGGGACCCCTCTCCTTTTTGAATGCAAGCAAAAATATTCCTTCAGAGGAGGTAGGGGTCCTACGGGCCACTGCCTACTGTGAAAAAATTAGAAGAAACATTTTAATTTTTTGTTTGAAATGCATCCCATTTTACTTCAGAGGTAATGGGCTGCATTTAAAAAAAATTGCTTTATTTAAAAAGCAGTCACAGACATGGTCGTCTGCTACCCCAAATAGGCCAACATCCCTGTGAGTGTGGCCATTCCCAATGGGGTCGCAAATTGCGACCTACCTCATGAATATTGATGAGGTAGGTCTTTGTGACCCCATTGGAAATCGCTATGTGGGAAAACTGGGATGATTGCAGAAGTTCCCTAACTTTTTGCACCCATTTCTTACTTTTTGCTGGTGTTTTCCTGACTCTGGTGGTGCCCTGGGCACTGCTAAACTGTCCTAGGGCCTGTGCTCTGATTAAAATGACTATGCAAATTAGGATAATTATAATTGGCAGTAGCAACCTAACTATAAGTCAGTAGTATGTGGTAGGGCTTACAGGTTTAGGGCCCCTAGCATGAGTGGTGCACCCGTAGGTGCACTGCTGAGGTGCCCAGTGTCATTTCAAAGGCAGGCCTGCCTTGCTGGCAGCTTTTAAACTAAAGTTATATGCAAATTCGACTTTGGAATTAAAAGTACTTCCAAAGTCTAAGTCTTAAACTACCTTATTTTTACATATGTCACCCCTAAGGTGTGCCTTAAGTGCCCCCCGGGTTGGGTACATTGTAACTGTAAGCAGGGACCTTATAATAGATGTTTTATATGCACTACTGAGGAAAAAGTAGCCAAATTAGTTTTTCCCTCATTGTAGTGAATATACTCTGTAGGAAAGTGCCACTGTTGGCATGGTTTCCACCCCACTTTTTCATATTGTTGATGCCATCTTTGATTTAAAGTGTGCTGGGATCCTGCTAACCAGGCCCCAGCACCAGTGTTCTTTTCCAAATTCCGTACCTTTGTTTCCACAATTGACACACCCCTGGCACACAGTTAAGTCCCTTGTAAAAGGTATGCTTAGTACCAAGGACCCTGTGGCAAGGAAAAGTCCCTAAAGGCTACTGCATGTATTTTGCCACCCAGGGAACCCCCGAACAAGTACATGTACACTGCGTTTGCAGCTTGTGTGTGCTGGTGGGGAGAAAAAGACAAAGTTGAAATGGCACCCCTCTCAGGGTACAATGCCAACAAACCACTGCCTGTGGTATAGTTAAGACACCCCTCTAGCAGGCTATACAGCCCTAAGGCAGGGTGCACTATACCATAGGTGAGGGCATAGCTGCATGAACAAGATGACCCTACAGCGGCCAAGTCCATTCTTACACATTGTAAGTGCAGTGTAGCCATATTGAGTATATGGTCTGAGAGTCTGTCATTACGAACTCCACAGCTCCATAATGGCTTAACTGAATACCGGGAAGTTTGATATCAAACTTCTGAGCACAATAAACTCTCATTGATGCCAATGTGGGATTTATTGTAAAATGCACCCAGAGGGCATCTTAGAGATGCCCCTGTATGTTAGCCAAATGGTTAGTGCAGGACTGACCGGTCTGTGCTAGCCTGCTACTTTCAGACAAGTTTTTGGCCACATGGGGTGAGAGCCTTTGTGCACTCTGTGGTCAGAAAAAAAGCCTGTCCTGGGTAGAGGTGCTTCACACATCTCAACTACACGAACCGTAACACTTGGCGGTGAGCATCAAAGGCTCAAGCCTAGAATTACAGTGCCACGGGCCACTTCAGCTAGTGGAGTTGCCCGCCCCCCCCAGACGAAGCCCCACTTTTGGCAGGAAGTCCGGCAGGAAAATTAGGGAAAACAGGGAGGAGTGACTACCCCAGCCAGGACCACGCATAAGGTGTCCAGAGCTGAGGTGACCCCCTCTCTGCAGAATCCTCCATCTTGGTTTGGAGAACAGGGATCAATAGGATTAGGTATGTGCCACCTCCCCAAAGGGAGTGTGCACAAGAAGGGTATAGCTACCATCGGGGACAGCAGCCATTGTCTACTGCCTTCTCACCCCTAAAACACCCCTAAATCTAGGATTTAAGGGCCTCCCTGAACTCAGCTCACCATATTCCTGGTGACCTGACAAGAAGAAGAAGACTGCATAGCTGAAACCCCCAGCAGAGAAGAAGGAAGACGACAACTGATTTGGCCCCAGCCCTACCTGCCTGTCACCTGCTTCAAAGAACCTGCAAAAGAACAGAGACGCATCCAGTGGGACCAGCGACCTCTGCCAAGCTCCAGAGGACTTCCCTGCAATTGAAAGGGCCAAGAACTCCTGTGGTCAGGGGCCCTCTCCATGAAGAAACTACAACTAAGGACTCCAGCCTCACTCTGAATGCGTGAATCATAACTATTTTGCACACGACGCCCACAGAACATTTCCGCATGGCCCAACTAGCTACAAAGGATCCCCTGTCGATTCCGAGCAAGTGCCCACCCTGACTTGACCTCTCCACCCCTCCACAACGACGCCTGCAGAGGGAATCCGAGGACCCCACTGACCGCGAGAGCTCCGGACGAAGATCTCTGATGCCTAAAGACCCACTGCATCTGCAGCCCCCAGGCCTTGGAGAACTGGAACTCAAGTGCAACAACATTCAGTAGGCATCCCTCCTCCCTGTCAAGCCTGTGGTTTGCCCAAGACAACCCCTTGGACCTCCCCTACAGCCTCTGAGTGACTCCCAGGGTTCACTCATAGAGAATCATTGGAGACATCTTGTTTGCACCCTCCGCCCGGCCACCCCAGTACCACTGAGGGTGTATGATTGGTGTCTACTTGTGGCCCCCCTAGTGCTCCTCTAAACACCCCAGGTCTGCTATCCGAAGTTGCAGGTACTTACCTGCCTGCAGATCCGAAACCTAGTGTCCCCAGTCTCCATAGGAGCCCATGTTAATTTTGACTACACTTTGACCTATACACCCGGCTGGCCTTGTGTTGCTGGTGGTGGGTGTTTGGGGTTAACTTACTCCCCAACCTGTGGATTTCCTAACCGCCGGAGCCTGAAACTGTAAGTGTTGTACTTACCTGCAAATCGGTCAAACTTTTCTTCCTTCCAATAACTGTTTCTGAAAATTTCCCTGTCAAATTTTAAAACAAATTATTGCCAATATTTCAAAAACTGTATAACTTATGGATTTAAAACAATGTACTGTTGATACATGAGTGAAGTACGAATCTATTGAAGTACTTACCTGCAACTTGAATCTTGTGGTTCTAATACTAAGTTAAGAAAATGTATCGTTGCTATATAAAAACCATTGGTTTGGAGTTAATGCATTGAGTGTGTGCTTCTTCTTTTGTCTGTGTATGTACAACAAATGCTTTGCACTACCCTCTGATAAGTCTAACTGCTTGACCACACTACCACAAAAGAGAGCTTTAGTATTATTTACTTTAGCCTTTGCTAAGCTTCTGGGGAACCCCTGGACCCTGTACACACTATGGCCCTCATTTTAACCCTGGCGGTCTTTTGACTGCCAGGGTTGATGTGGCGGTATTACCGCCAACAGGCTGGCAGTACATACCTCCATAATATGAGTGTGGCGAGTTGGCTGCAGCCAACCCGCCACTTTACCACTTATACCACCATGGCGGTATGAACCTCCAGGCCGGAGATATCAATCTGTGACCCAGCGGATCACAGAGTCCCGCCGGCGGCATTATGAGTCTGCCAGTCGCCATGGTTTCCGTAGCGTTAGCAATGCCATGAAAACCATGGCTGTAGGCCCTACCGGTGACAGGGAATTCCTTCCCTGTCACTGGTAGGTGGCTCCACCGCCCTCCCAGCACTCACCTGAGATCCCCCACCCCCCTCCATCCAAACCCCCAACCCCTCCACCGATTTGAATACCCCCACCCCCTCTGATACACGCATTCACTCCCCACCCCACACCTCCACTACAGTCACAGTGCCCCTAACCCCACCCCTCTCCCCTCATTCACACACACATACAACCACATGCACCACGCATATACGCATTCACTCATTCACTGGTATACACGCATTCACTCATTCACTGGCATACACGCATTCACATACGTCCAGACATATTCATAGACATTCTTACACACAGACACACTGACATGCAGACACGCACTCACTTTACCATTCTTACACGCATTCACTCACACACAAACAACCACGCATACAACCCAACACACACAGACGCATTCACACTCTCACATTCAGACACATACACACAACACCCACACCTTCCCACCTCCCTCCCCTGTTGACGCCCGACTTACCTTGGGCAAGGAGGTCGTCCAGCAAGGAACGGGAAAATGCACTGCTACCACCAACAGCACCCCACCAGCAGAACACCGCCAGGACATATTGCAGCTCAAAATACAGCTGGCAGCATTCTACTGGCGGGGCAGTGCTGGTGTTGGCAGCGCCAGCTCACCACTGTCCGCCTGTATGAACACTACTGGATTTCCACCCTTATTGTGGCAGAAGTCATGCACTGCTTATAACCTGGTGGACGGATGGTTGCCACCATGCTGGTATGGTGGAGGCTGTCACTGCGGTGGTAGGCATTTATTACAGCCAATGTTAAAATGACCGCCTATATCTCACTTTGATATAGTATATAGAGAGCCAGCTTCCTACATTGGTGGATCAGTGGTGGTATCTACGCCTTTGCATTTGCTGGACTACTCGGCCAATACCTGATCACACGACTAAATTCCAAAATAGCCTTTAGAAAACTGATTCTTCAATTTGGCATATTTTTCGAAAATTTTAAAGTCCTGCTTGGGCCTTGGTTAAGTCCCCTTAGCATCTCTTTTTAGATTCAATAATTATTTAAAAGTTAGCATTTAGTTACTAGAAGTAGTTTTTAGATTCTAAAAAGTAATCCCAACCTTTAGAAACATAGGGGGTCATTCTGACCCTGGCGGTCGGTGATAAAGCGGCGGCCAACCCGCCAACAGGCAGGCGGTCAAAAAAATGGAATTCTGACCCTGGCGGGAACCGCCAACACAGCCCGCCACTTTAACACTCCGACCGCCACGGCGGGACAGACAAACAGCGCGGCGGTCACCGCCAACAGGCAGGCGGCAGACAATGTACCGCCCACCCTATCACAACTCACCAATCCGCCACCTTTTCCGGGGCGGGAGCCCCGCCGATAAAAACACGGCGGAAACAGACTACGAACGGGAAAACGCTCACCTCTACACACTCCACGAGGAAGGAGGACAGCATGGAACCCGAATTAAACATCCTACCAGCTATTGTCTACCTGCTCATCTACCAGGAGTACGAACGCCGGCGCAGACAACAACGGTGATTACTGCACCTACGACACAGGGGAGGGGGGAGGAGGAAAGCTTACGGGCACACACATACGCCATACACCCACCCCCCCACCCCAAATACCTACACCCCAATGCAGAGCAACAAGTCAGAGTGACACCCCCCAAACCCACCGGAATAATGCAAAGACACAATTAAAATGATCTATAAAATATATGTATAAATAGCTCCATTGAAGTTATGGGAAATATGCAATATGAAAGATACAAAATAGGGAATGAACATAGTTAAAAATATTTACATAGGCAAAAAGTCCTGGCCATTCTGTCAAAGTTCCATAGTCCGTGGGCCAATGTGCACAAACACATGGGCAAAGCCCACACAGGAGACCAGATACCATTGGAAAGAACACTGCTGGGGCATCAGATGATAAAACTACAGGCACCCCAGGGGGAAGGGAAGGGGGGGCACCTCAGCCACATGAGTCCACGACGCCAGATCCACGAGGGGCCTCCATGCCCACTGTCCCATCCTGGGGAGTGCAAAGCCACAGTCTCACAAGTCTCTACAGTGGGTGGCTTGCCCACTGTGCCATCCTGGGGAGTGCAAAGCCACAGTCTCACAAGTCTCTACAGTGGGTGGCTTGCCCATTGTGCCATCCTGGGGAGTGCAAAGACACAGTCTCTCAAGTCTCTACACTGGGTGGCTTGCTCACTGTTCCATCCTGGGAAGTGCCAAGCCACAGTCCATCAGATGGATTAGCGACTCCACTGTTAATGGAGGAGGCATGGTGCCCAGAGTGCTTCGTGAAGCCCTGCTCGACACAGAACCGGCACTGTCAAAGGGCCAGCTGTGCTTGAGACGGTGTTGCCCAGCGGAGCGGTGCTTGAGATGAAGGGCCCAGCGGAGCGGTGCTTGAGATGAAGGGCCCAGCGGAGCGGTGCTTGAGACGGCGTTGCCCAGCGGAGTGGTGCTTGACAGGAAGGGCCCAGCGGAGCGGTGCTTAAGATGAAGGGCCCAGCGGAGCGGTGCTTGAGATGAAGAGCCCAGCGGAGCGGGGCTTGACAGGAAGGGCCCAGCGGAGCGGTGCTTGAGATGAAGGGCCCAGCAGAGCGGGGCTTGACAGGAAGGGCCCAGCGGAGCGGGCCTTGACAGGAAGGGCCCAGCGGAGCGGTGCTTGAGACGGCGGTGCCCAGCGGAGCGGTGCTTGAGATGAAGGGCCCAGCGGAGCGGGGTTTGACAGGAAGGGCCCAGCGGAGCGGGCCTTGACAGGAAGGGCCCAGCGGAGCGGTGCTTGAGATGAAGGGCCCAGCGGAGCGGTGCTTGAGACGGCGTTGCCCAGCGGAGCGGGGCTTGACAGGAAGGGCCCAGCGGAGCGGTGCTTGAGATGAAGGGCCCAGCGGAGCGGTGCTTGAGATGAAGGGCCCAGCGGAGCGGTGCTTGAGATGGCGGTGCCCAGCGGAGCGGTGCTTGAGATGAAGGGCCCAGCGGAACGGGGCTTGACAGGAAGGACCCAGCGGAGCGGTGCTTGAGATGAAGGGCCCAGCGGAGCGGTGCTTGAGATGAAGGGCCCAGCGGAGCGGTGCTTGAGACGGCGTTGCCCAGCTTAGCGGGGCTTGACAGGAAGGGCCCAGCGGAGCGGTGCTTGAGATGAAGGGCCCAGCGGAGCGGGGCTTGAGATGAAGGGCCCAGCGGAGCAGTGCTTAAGATGAAGGGCCCAGCGGAGCGGTGCTTGAGACGGCGGTGCCCAGCGGAGCGGTGCTTGAGATGAAGGGCCCAGCGGAGCGGGGCTTGACAGGAAGGGCCCAGCGGAGCGGTTCTTGTCACGGCTGGCCCCTGTTCAGCGGTGCTTCTCACGGCGGGCCCCTGTTCAGCGGTGCTTCTCACGGCGGGCCCCTGTTCAGCGGTACTTCTCACGGCGGGCCGCTGTTCAGCGGTTCTTGTCACGGCGGGCCCCTGTTCAGCGGTTCTTCTCACGGCGGGCCCCTGTTCAGCGGTTGTTGTCACGGCGGGACCGTGTTCAGCGGTTCTTGTCACGGCGGGGCCCTGTTCAGCGGTTCTTGTCACGGTGGGCCCCTGTTCAGCGGTGCGATGCTTGAGATGAAGGGCCCAGCAGAGCGGGGCTTGACAGGAAGGGCCCAGCGGAGCGGGCCTTGACAGGAAGGGCCCAGCGGAGCGGTGCTTGAGACGGCGGTGCCCAGCGGAGCGGTGCTTGAGATGAAGGGCCCAGCGGAGCGGGGTTTGACAGGAAGGGCCCAGCGGAGCGGGGTTTGACAGGAAGGGCCCAGCGGAGCGGGCCTTGACAGGAAGGGCCCAGAGGAGCGGTGCTTGAGATGAAGGGCCCAGCGGAGCGGTGCTTGAGATGAAGGGCCCAGCGGAGCGGTGCTTGAGACGGTGTTGCCCAGCGGAGCGGGGCTTGACAGGAAGGGCCCAGCGGAGCGGTGCTTGAGATGAAGGGCCCAGCGGAGCGGTGCTTGAGATGAAGGGCCCAGCGGAGCGGTGCTTGAGACGGCGGTGCCCAGCGGAGCGGTGCTTGAGATGAAGGGCCCAGCGGAACGGGGCTTGACAGGAAGGACCCAGCGGAGCGGTGCTTGAGATGAAGGGCCCAGCGGAGCGGTGCTTGAGATGAAGGGCCCAGCGGAGCGGTGCTTGAGACGGCGTTGCCCAGCTTAGCGGGGCTTGACAGGAAGGGCCCAGCGGAGCGGTGCTTGAGATGAAGGGCCCAGCGGAGCGGGGCTTGAGATGAAGGGCCCAGCGGAGCAGTGCTTGAGATGAAGGGCCCAGCGGAGCGGTGCTTGAGACGGCGGTGCCCAGCGGAGCGGTGCTTGAGATGAAGGGCCCAGCGGAGCGGGGCTTGAGATGAAGGGCCCAGCGGAGCGGTGCTTGAGATGAAGGGCCCAGTGGAGCGGTGCTTGAGCCGGCGGTGCCCAGCGGAGCGGTGCTTGAGATGAAGGGCCCAGCAGAGCGGTGCTTGACAGGAAGGGCCCAGCGGAGCGGGCCTTGACAGGAAGGGCCCAGCGGAGCAGTTCTTGTCACGGCTGGCCCCTGTTCAGCGGTGCTTCTCACGGCGGGCCCCTGTTCAGCGGTGCTTCTCACGGCGGGCCCCTGTTCAGCGGTACTTCTCACGGCGGGCCGCTGTTCAGCGGTTCTTGTCACGGCGGGCCCCTGTTCAGCGGTTCTTCTCACGGCGGGCCCCTGTTCAGCGGTTCTTCTCACGGCGGGACCGTGTTCAGCGGTTCTTGTCACGGCGGGGCCCTGTTCAGCGGTTCTTGTCACGGCAGGCCCCTGTTCAGCGGTGCTTCTCACGGCGGGCCCCTGTTCAGCGGTTCTTGTCACGGTGGGCCCCTGTTCAGCGGTTCTTGTCACGGCGGGCCCCTCTTCAGCGGTTCTTGTCACGGCGGGCCCCTGTTCAGCGGTGCTTCTCACGGCGGGCCCCTTTTCAGCGGTTCATCTCACGGCGGGGCCCTGTTCAGCGGTGCTTCTCACGGCGGGCCCCTGTTCAGCGATGCTTCTCACGGCGGGCCCCTGTTCAGCGGTTCTTCTCACGGCGGGCCCCTGTTCAGCGGTGCCTCTCACAGCGGGACCCTGTTCAGCGGTTCTTGTCACGGCAGGCCCCTGTTCAGCGGTTCTTGTCACGGCGGGCCCCTGTTCAGCAGTGCTTCTCACGGCGGGGCCCTGTTCAGCGGTGCTTGTCCTGTGTTTCTAGGGAGCCAGACCTGGCCAAGACTTCCCGCTCAGTCGCCATCCGACCTTGCGGTCGCGGGGCCCTCCTGTGATGGAGTCCTGGGCCCGTGGGTGTCGTCTGTCACAACCGGAATGGGGCTGGTGGGGCCCTCCTGGGCAGCTCGCCTGCTGCCTGACTTCTCCGCCCTGCTGCCCTTGCCCTCCTTCGCTGAAGCTCTGTGGCCCTTGCCTCCCTTTACTGATGTGGCAGGTGACGGGGCAAGGCTCCTGTCTTTGGTGGCAGCCGTCTCAGGCTTGTCGCGCCGGCCCTTAGTTTTTTTGGTCCTCTTCCCAGGGGGTGGGCTGGCTGTCCCCTTGCTGCTGGCCGATGTTCCTGCCCTAGGAGCTGGTGGACTCCAATAGCCCTGCACTATGGTCATAGTAGATGCAGGGCTGGTGGTGGCTTAGGTGCTTTTTTGACTCTTACCAGATGGAGGGGGTGGGTCAGTGATTGAAACGAGCTCAAGGTTGGAAAGGAAAAGCACTTGGGAAGGACAGGGACGGGTAGGAGTAGTGGGTATGGGAGTGGAGGAAGAGGATGTGGTTGTAGGAGAGTCAAGTGTGCTGTCTTTGGGTGCAGGTGCTTGTGACGGAGGCTGTCGTGAGGTGGATGGCTGTTGGGTGGGTGGCTGCCTGCGTTTGTGTGTTTTGGAAGAGGGGGTGACAGACACACTGGGAGAGGACACAGAGGACGTGTAAATGGCAGTGGGGGTGGTGACTGCACGTGTGCGGACTGTAATGAAGGGTGTGCTGGTGATGGAAGTACTGGCTGATGGTGGTGTGCATGCAGGTGTGAGTGGAGATGTCACAGGGAGGGAGGAGGGATTTGAGGAGGTGGGGGACACAGAGGTGGTAGTGACTGTTGGCATGTCTGCATCTGGATGTTGCTTGGGTGAATGCTTGTGGGATCTGTGGTGCTTATGTCTGGATGAGCTGCCCTTGGGTGTAGAGGTGTGTGCAGGCTGGTCTGATGGTGTGGATGGGATAGGCAGAGGAACAGGAGACTGGGACTGGGTGGAGGGAGTCAGAAGAGGGAGGGTGGAGACAGGGACAATGGCTGCCATCAGTGCTGAGGCCAGAGCGTTGAACGATCGCTGATGGGCAGCCTGACCCGAATGAATGCCCTCCAGGTATGCATTGCTCCGATGCACCTCCCTTTCTACACCCTGGATGGCATTCAAAAGGGTAGACTGCCCAACAATGAGCGTCCGCAGGAGGTCAATGACCTCCTCACTGAGGGCAGCAGGGGTAACTGGGGCAGGGCCTGAGGTGCCTGGGGCGAAGGAGATGCCCGCCTTCCTGGCCGAGCGGGCACGGGGCGAACGCGGAGGGGCTGCTGGGAGGGCGGGGCTGGTGCGCTGGGTGGCGGCTGTACCTGTTGTGGCGGTGGGCACGGATGTTGCCGCCACCACAAGGGAGCTCCCTTCCGAGGACGTGTGGGTGTCGCTGACGTCTCCACGGGTCCCCGTTGTGGAGCTCCACTCACCCTCCGTCTCACTGGTGTACTCGGAGTCTGTTGCATGGCCCTCCGGGGCCATGTGAGATGCAGCTCCCTCGTGCGCCGATGCCACTTCTCCGCCTGATGATGCTATTGCACACATGAACAGGAAGACAAATAAAATGGGGGGGGAGAAATGAAGACAGGTTGAGTGCATGCATTGGCAACACTGTTGTCGGAGAGGACAGACACAGAAGCCCCCTGCACTAGGCCGCGCAATCGGGGTACACTACTCAGTTATTGTGACTAGGCCTACAGATCTATGGATGACAAATGCACACATGGGTGAGGCCGGACCATGGATAGCTGTACTTGGCACCCTACAGAGGTGGGGGGCGGGGCACAGGGCCATGCCTAATGGAGGGGCCTAGCCTACTGAATGCGCCCTGGCCTAGAGATAGCCACAGCCCTCCTCCCCCACCCAGACACCTTTACTGCGCACAAAGATAGCAGAATGTGCTGATACTCACCCCCTTGTGTCTGCTGTGATGTCCTCACGCGCCCATCCAAATCGGGGTAGGCCACTGCCAGGATCCGGGACATCAGGGGGGTCAATTGGAGGCTGGCACCCCTCCTACGTTGGGAGGCCATCCCCAGCAGAGACTCGGCGGTCTTTCTGGTCCCGCGGCGGATGTCCTCCCACCTCTTTCGGCAGTGGGTGCCCCGTCTGTTGTGGACCCCCAGGGCCCGGACGTCCTTGGCGATGGCACGCCAAATGTCGATCTTCTGATGGGCGCTGACCTATGTGACATGTACAGGGTGGTAAAGGAAATCTCATCACTTTTCTGCCTGGTCAATTTGAGTGGCCCCCCCCTCCCCAACCTTGCCATGTGGCACATGCTCTCATCTTTCGTGCGTTGCACTCCTCATTCGCTCCCCTCCCCACCATCTCACATACACCCCACTCAACACAGGCATAGCCCATTCAAGGTGCACCCTGTGTACTAACCTGTTGGTCTGGAGGACCGTAGAGTAGTGCATACTGGGGGAGGACCCCATCCACAAGTTTCTCCAATTCTTCAGAAGTGAAGGCAGGGGCCCTTTCCCTAGTCGCAGCAGCCATTGTATCTCCCAGACCGAGGTCACAGCAGCACTTGCAGTATCGGTCCTCTCCTGTGGATGATCAGGTCTCGAGTGATTAATCAGATAGAAAATGGCGGTCACTCCATTTTTTGGCAAGTGGGTCTTTTCAGACAACAGTGGCCATATCATCTGGGATGTCTCAGCCTATGTTTTCTAAGGTTTTGTCCAGAGTGTTGTCTGCCCTGATGAAATACATGCGGAGCTACATTATTTTCCCTGAGGTGGGCGATTTGGCTACAGTGAAGGGTGATTTCTATGCCCTTGGACATATCCCCAACATCATTGGTGCCATTGATGGGACCCATGTGGCTTTGGTTCCCCCCAAAGAAAGTGAGCAGGTGTACAGGAACAGAAAAAGTTATCATTCGATGAATGTCCAGGTGGTCTGCTTGGCTGACCAGTACATCTCCCATGTAAATGCCAAGTTCCCTGGGTCAGTGCATGACGCGTATGTCATGCGAAATAGCAGCATCCCTTATGTGATGGAACAGCTACAGAGACACCGTGTGTGGCTAATTGGTGACTCTGGTTACCCCAACCTGTCGTGGCTACTGACCCCAGTGAGGAATCCCTGGACCAGGGCAGAGGAACGGTACAATGAGGCCCATGGGCGAACTAGGAGGATCAGAGAAAGGACCTTCGGGGTCCTGAAGGCCAGGTTTAGGTGCCTGCATATGACAGGGGGATCCCTAATGTACTCACCAAATAAGGTGTGCCATATCATCGTGGCCTGCTGTATGCTTCACAATCTTGCTTTGCGACGCCAGGTGCCTTTTCTGCAGGAGGATGGTCCAGATGGTGGTGTTGTAGCAGCTGTGTAGCCTGTGGAGAGTGAAGAGGAGGAAGACGACGGGGACGACACGGACAACAGGGATACAGTCATACGAGAATATTTTCAGTAGCACACAGGTAAGAATCACCCACGCCATTTTACATTTACTTAAGGGCTCATGCGTCTCCACTGTCTGTGTTTCCCCCCAGTTCCTGTTAACTGATTTGTGACTTTCCCTTCCCTTTTCAGAGCTGTATGACCCACTGCGTGACTTCTGCTTTGTTTGCCCATGGACTAAAGCTTATTGAAATTGGTATGTTGTCATCACAAAGTAACTGGACATTATTGCACCGTTATGTTGGTATACATTTGTTAAGAATACAAGCAGACTCCTGTTATTTTAAGTGCAATAAGTGATTTATTTTAAGTGCTACATATAGGTACATGATTGTAAAATGGTGATGGGTGGGGGTGGAGTAATGTCCATGGCAGAGTCCAGTTCTCAGTCGCACAGGTGCATTGTCCATATGCCTGTGGAAGGCTGGAGCAGGGGCAGTTCAAGGTTGGACAGGGTGACAATGTGGGACAGTGGGATGACATCAGGGGGTATCTTATGCTGGCGGGGGTCTTGCAATCCTACTCTGTCTTCTTGTGAGATCTCAGGTTCCGCTTGCGGGGTGGTTCTTCTTCTGCAGGAGGTGGGGTTCTGGTGGCCTGTCGTTGTGTGGGGGCCTCCTGTCCACTAGTGCCGGCAGAGGTGGTAGGCTGTTCCTGGCCTGGGCTAGTGAAAGGGGCCCTTTGGGGTGCCACATGGTCCCGCAATGTGGTGACTATCTGGTTAAGGGCCACGACGATGGTCCCCATTGCGGAACCGATGTTCCTCTGTTCCTCTCTGAACCCCATGTACCATTCCTCCTGCAGTGCCTGGATCTCCTGGAACCTGGCCAGTACCGTCGCCATCCCCTGGTGTAGCCTGTGGCTGTCTGTGGGGAACCGACTGTCCAGAGGTCCCCGATGGGCCGGGCTGGTCATCTGGGTCCAGGGAGACAGAGCTGCTGTCATCGCTGGGGGCCTCTTCTGGGGGTGGGATGGACATCTCTGGACCCTCCGTGGCGGTGTGGTGGCGTTCGGGTCCTGCAGGGGTATAAAGGTATGGTTATTGCTTCTGTGTGTGGCATTTTGTGTGATGGGTGGGTGTCCGTGTACCCAAGTGCAGGCATTCCCTTGTGGGGGCTTTTGTGAGGGTGGCTTGTGGGGGTGATGTGTGTGTGCAGTGGGCATGCTTTGGTGATGGGTGTCCATGCTTTGTGGTCGCATGCAGGGCTTGGTGTTGGGATGGGTGGGTTGTGATGGTGAGCCATTTGCAAGGAGTTGGTGTGATGGGGGTGGGGGTGAGGGTGGGGGTATGATTTGGCATGCAGGTGGGGTGGGAAGCAGTAGTGAAGATTTGACTTACCAGAGTCCATTCCTCCGCCTACTCCTGCGAGGCCCTCAGGATGCAGGATGTGCAAGACTTCCTCCTCCCATGCTGTAAATTGTGGGGGAGTAGGTGGGGGTCCGCCGCCAGTCTTCTGCACCGCAATGTTGTGCCTTGATACCATGGAACGCACCTTCCCCCGTAGGTCGTTCCAGCGCTTCCTTATGTCATCCCGATTGCGTGGATGCTGTCCCACCGCGTTGACCCTGTCCACTATCCTTTGCCATAGCTCCATCTTCCTGGCAATTGTGGTGTGCTGCACCTGTGCCCCGAAGAGCTGGGGCTCTACACGGACTATTTCCTCCACCATGACCCTGAGTTCTGCGTCAGTGAACCTGGGGTGTCTTTGGGGTGCCATGGGGTGGTGTGGATGAGGTGTGGGGTGGCGTTTGTGGTGATGAGTGTTGTGCGTGTGGTGGTGTGTGGTGTTTGGTGCGTGGATTCTGTGTGGGTGATGGTGTTGTGTGCCTCTGTGTTGTGGGATTGTCTAATCTGTGCTCTCTCTCTAGCCTTCGTCAATAATTTCGGGTCGTAGGGGTTTGTGGGTGATGTGGGTGTGTGTTTTATATTGTGTTGGGTGTGTGGGAGTGGTGTTAGTATGTGTATCAGGTGTGTGTGTTTCAAACTGACCAATGTGGCTGAGTTTTCTATGCGTGTGTGTATTTTGACCGCGGCGGTGTGTACCGCCAATGGAATACCGCGTTTGAAAGAGCGCCACGTGGATTTGTGGGTCGGAATCGCCATTTTTTCGCTGACCTTTGGTGTGGCGGACTTTTGTGGATGTCGGGTTTTTGGCGGTTTCCAAGTTGCGGGTCAGAATGACCGTGGCGGTTTACCGCGGCCGTGGTGGTGTTATGGCGGTCTTCTGACCGGCGGTAAGCGCCTTTTACCGCTGAGGTCAGAATGACCCCCATAATGAGCAACTCAGAGGAAATGGTTGTTGAACTCAACCTCCCCTCTTACCTCCATCTAGGGATGGCAGTGTTAAGGTCCCTCTGTAAGCTGAAAAAAAGACTAGAACAGGTTCCAAAACTAGCAAGGTCAAGCTCCAGGAGCTCTTGGCAGACTATACAAGGGACCACCCTGCTGAGGAGGAAGAACTCCACTCAAACAGGGAAGATGTTAGAGATGAGGAAGATTTCCTCCCCCCACCTCACCTAACTAGGGAGAGCAGGGCCCCAAGACCCTTATTTCCAAGGATAATACTCACAGGATCTGGATCTTCCACAGGGGAGCCCAGCTCCTCTGGGACCATTGAGGGCATCCTCAATGAAGAGGACATCCTTTTGGCAAGGATGGTCAACAGATTAGCTTTGGAGGAACAACTCCTAGCTATACAAAGGGAGAGAGCAGAAACGGGCTTAGCACCCATTGATGGTGGCAGCAATATAAATAGGAGTGCAAAAAGAAAAGTTGATTGACGGAATGCAGAACAAATCAAAGATTCACTCCCAGTCACAGATCTGGGTTTAATCCATCAGTTGTTTTGCTCATCATGCCATTCCAGTTTGGACCCAGCCATATGCAAATCAGTCTTGACCCTGCTCCCCATGGGAACAGTCCAGCCCGAACAGCCAGATCAGGTCCTCCCTGGATCAGAAACAAGCATCCTAGGATGGTTTTGGGGTATCACCCCTTTTCAGACAGGTTAGCAATATAAATAGGGTCAGAGAGAATACTGATGTCCTAAAAATCCCTAAAGGAATTGTCTCAAAATACGAAAAGGGTGATGATATCACCAAGTGGTTCACACCCTTTGAGAGGACCTGTGCAACCCAGAAGTTAAACAGATCTTACTGGGGAGCTCTCTTTTGGGAACTGTTTAATGGTAAGTGTAGGGATAGACTCCTCACACTCACTGGTACAGATGCTTAATCCTATGACAACATGAAGGCTACCCTGATTGAGGGTTTTGGATTCACCACTGAGGAGTATAGAATTAGGCTTAGGGGGGCTCACAAATCCTCAAGCCAGTCCTGGGTTGATTTTGCAGACTACCCGGTGAAAACACTAGATGGTTGGATAACTGGCAGTGGAGTGAATTACTATGATGGGCTTTATAATTTGTTTATGAAGGAACACCTGTTAAGTGACTGTTTCAATGACGAGTTGCATCAGCATCTGGTAGACCTAGGTCCAATTTCTCCCTAAAAATTGGGAAAGAAGGCAGACACACTGGGGCAAGACTAGGGTGACCAAGACTTCCACAGGGGGTGACCAAAAGAAAGGGGTCACAAAGCCTCCCCAGTGTAAGGGTGGTGAGACACCTAAGGACAAAAACAAAGTCTTCACAAGGGCCCTAAAATCCTGCTCAGGAGGGTGCGCCCGAGACTCTTCACAGTCCACAAATGGGTATAAGGGAAAAACGTGTATCCCAAGAAGGCCTGATGTCACAGCTGTAGGCAGCATGGACACCAAACTTGAGACCTGGCCTGTCCCAAGAAAACTCCCACTAGCACTACTCCAGTTAGTACTGGAAAAGCCAGTCTCCAGGTGGGGCCAACAGTATGCTCAGAGCAAATCAGGGTTCACACTGAAGCTATTGTAGTCTCTGAGGGTGGGGTGGATATAGCCACACCGGCTGCCTGGCCACCTAACACACACAAATAGAGGCAGCAGCTCTTAATCAATGGGACAAAAGTAGAAGCCCTGAGGGATACAGGTGCCAGAGTCACCATGGTGACAGAGAAACCCGTTTCCTCAGGACAGTATTTGGTTGGACAAACATATCCAGTTACCAGTGCTGACAATGTGACTAAAGTCCATCCCATGGCTATGGTGACTTTAGAATAGGGAGGGGTTACTCGCCTGAAACATGTAGTGGTCTCTTCTGCAATCCCAGTGGAATGCTTGCCAGGGAATGATCTGGAGTCCTCAGCTTGAGCTGAGGTAGAACTCAAAACCGATGCAGCCATGCTGGGAAGCCCTGAACTGGTGTTTGTGGAAACTAGAGCACAAAGCAGAGCACAGGTTGAAAAAGAAGTGTTGGAGCCTGAAATAATGGCCCAACCTTCCAAGAGAAAAGGTAAGAGTACTGGAGGACCAGCTTCTGAACAGCATAAGAAACAAAACATCTCTTCTCAGGAAGATGTCTTATCCTCTGAGGTAACTGAGTCCATGAAGCTGGAATCTTATCAGGTAGAGCTCTTGGGACCAGGGGGTCCCTGAAGGGAACAGCTGTGCCGGATACAAAACACTTGTCCCACTCTTGAAGGCCTGAGGCAGCAAGCTGCTGCACAGGAAAAGGAAGACGTCAGTGGCTCCCACAAAGTCTATTGGAAAGATGGACTCCTTTACACTGAGGCCAGAGACCCCAAACCTGGTCCCACTAGGAGAGAGGTAGTGCCTCAGGAGTTTAGAGTTTATCCTAAATTTGGCCTATGACATCCCCCTAGCTGGGCATTTGGGACAAACCAAAATGAGGAACAGACTTGTCAACCACTTTTATTGCGCCAATATGTCCCAGAAAGTGAAGCAGTTCTGTAGCTCATGTGTCACCTGCCAAGCCAGTGGCAAAACCGGTGACCACCCAAAGTCCCCCTCATTCCACTTCCTGTGGTGTGTGTTCCCTTTGAAAGGGTTGGTGTGGACATTGTGAGTCCACTTGGGCCACCCACAGCCTCAGGGAGTCAGTACATACTGGTAGTAGTGGATCATGCTACCAGGTACCCTGAAGCAATTCTCCTTAGGTCCACTACTGCCCCTGCAGTAGCCAAGGCCCTGATTGGTATTTTTACCAGTGTGGGTTTCCTAAGGAGGTGGTTTCTGACAGAGGTACAACCTTCATGTCAGCTTACCTAAACACATGTGGAATGATTGTGGGGTGACCTATAAATTCACCACACCATCCACAAACCAATCGACGTGTTAAAAGATTCAACAAGACACTGAAGGGTATGATTACTGTATAGGGCGCCCTGAAAAACTCAAAATGCGATGTGATGTTTTCCTACCATGCCTGCTTTTCGCCTACAGAGAGGTGCCACAGAAGGGAGTAGGGTTTTCCCCCTTTGAGCTTTTGTTTGGCCATCCTGTAAGGGAACTACTGACACTTGCTAGAGAAGGCTGGGAGAGACCGCTCCATAAGCCCAAGCAAGATGTGGTGGACTATGTGCTTGACCTCCGCTCCAGGATGGCTGAGTACATAGAAAAGGCATTCAAAAGCCTTGTGGCCAGCCAAGAACTCCAGCAGTTGTAGTATGACCAAAAGGCTGCACTGGTAGAATTCCAGCCAGGGCAGAAAGTTTTTGTTCTGGAGCCTGTGGCTCCCAAGGCACTTCAGGATAGATGGAGTGGCCCTTACCGAATCCTGGAAAAGAAAAGTCAGGTCATCTACATGGTGGACCTGGGCACTAGCAGGACACCCAAAAGGGTGATCCATATTAACTGCCTGAAACTCTACAATGATAGGGCAGACATAACCATGCTGATGGTTACTCATGAGGATCAGGAAGCAGAGAGTGAACCTTTCCCTGATCTCCTCTCAACTGACCAGAAGGATGGATCAGTAGATGGAGTTGACTATTCAGACATCCTCTCTGCCCAACAAGCTGACTGTAGGCAACTCCTACAGCAGTATGCTGAGCTATTCTCCTTGATCCCTGGTCAGACACACCTGTGTACCCATGATATGGACACAGGAAATAGTGTACCTGTCAAGAACACGATTTATAGACAATCTGACCAAGTCAAAGGAAGCATCAAAGTGGAAGTTTCCAAGATGCTGAAGTTAGGGGTAATACAGCACTCTGATAGTTCCTGGGGTAGCCCAGTAGCCTTAGTCCCCCAAATATCATACCAAAGATGGTAAGAGAGAAATACGGTTCTTTGTGGACTACAAAGGGCTCAACTCTGTCACCAAAACAGATGCACACCATATACCCAGAGCAAATGAATTGATTGACAAGTTAGGTGCAACCACATTTTTAAGTACCTTTGACTTATCTGCAGGGTACTGGCAACTTAGGAAGGCATCTGGAGCAAAGGAAAAGACAACATTGAATACACCTGATGGGCATTATTAGTTTACTGTAATGCACTTTGGCTTAAAGAATACCCCTGCCACCTTCCAAAGGTTGGTGAATCAAGTCCTTGCTGGCTCGGAGTCCTTTAGTGCAGCATATCTAGATGATATTGCTGTCTTCAGCTCCGGCTGGCAGGATCACCTGGTCCACCTGGGGAAGGTTTTGCAGGCCTTGCAATCAGCAGGCTTCTCTATTAACCCCTTCGCTGCCAGGCCTTTTCCCCCTCCTGTGCCGAGCCTTTTTTTGGCTATTTAGAGCAGTTCGCGCTTAGGCCCTCATAACTTTTTGTTCACATAAGCTACCCACGCCAAATTTGCGTCCTTTTTTCCCAACATCCTAGGGATTCTAGAGGTACCCAGACTTTGTGGGTTCCCCAGAAGGAGGCCAAGAAATTAGCCAAAAAACAGTGAAAATTTCATTTTTTTCAAAAAAATTGAAAAAATGGGCTGCAGAAGAAGGCTTGTGGTTTTTTCCCTGAAAAGGGCATCAAAAAAGGGTTTGCGGTGATAAAATCACCAGCTTCCCAGCTTTCAGGAACAGGCAGACTTAAATCAGAAAACCCAATTTTTCAACACAATTTTGGCATTTTACTGGGACATACCCCATTTTTACGATTTTTTGTGCTTTCAGCCTCCTTCCAGTCAGTGACAGAAATGGGCATGAAACCAACGCTGGATCCCAGTAACCGCAACATTTCTGAAAAGTAGACAAAATTCTCAATTTAGCAAGGGGTAATTTGTGTAGATCCTACAAGGGTTTCCTACAGAAAATAACAACTGAAAAAGAAAAATATTGAAATTGAGGTGAAAAAAACATCAATTTTTCTCTAAGTTTTACTCAGTAACTTTTTCCAGCAATATCAGATTTTCGAAAGCAATATACCGTTACGTCTGCAGGACTCTTCTGGTTGCAGGAATATATAGGGCTTGTAGGTTCATCAAGAACTCTAGGTACCCAGAGCCAATAAATGACCTACACCCTGCAGTGGGTTTTCATTCTATGCCGGGTATACAGCAATTCATTTGCTGAAATATAAAGAGTAAAAAATAGCTATCAAGAAAACCTTTGTATTTCCAAAATGGGCACAAGATAAGGTGTTGAGAAGCAGTGGTTATTTGCACATCTCTGAATTCCGGGGTGCCCATACTAGCATGTGAATAACAGGGCATTTCTCAAATAGACGTCTTTTTTACACACTGTCTTACATTTGGAAGGGAAAAATGTAGAGAAAGACAAGGGGCAATAACACTTGTTTTGATAGTCTATGTTCCCCCAAGTCTCCCGATAAAAATGATACCTCACTTGTGTGGGTAGGCCTAGCGCCCGCGACAGGATATGCCCCAAAGCACAACGTGGACACATCACAGAAAACAGAGCTGTTTTTAGCAAAGTGACTACCTGTAGATTTTGGCCTCTAGCTCAGCCGCCACCTAGGGAAACCTACCAAACCTGTGCATTTCTGAAAACTAGAGACCTAGGGGAATCCAAGATGGGGTGACTTGTGTGGCTCGGACCAGGTTCTGTTACCCAGAATCCTTTGCAAACCTCACAATTTGGCTAAAAAAACACATGTTCCTCACATTTCTGTGGCAGAAAGTTCTGGAATCGGAGAGGAGCCACAAATTTCCTTCCACCCAGCGTTCCCCCACGTCTCCCGATAAAAATGATACCTCACTTGTGTGGGTAGGCCTAGCGCCCGCGACAGGAAATGCCCCAAAGCGCATCGTGGACACAGCCAAATTTTTGAAGGAAAACAGAGGTGTTTTTTGCAAAGTGCCTACCTGTAGATTTTGGCCTGTAGCTCAGCCGCCACCTAGGGAAACCTACCAAACCTGTGCATTTCTGAAAACTAGAGACCTAGGGGAATCCAAGATGGGGTGACTTGTGTGGCTCGGACCAGGTTCTGTTACCCAGAATCCTTTGCAAACCTCAAAATTTGGCTAAAAAAACACATGTTCCTCACATTTCTGTGGCAGAAAGTTCTGGAATCTGAGAGGAGCCACAAATTTCCTTCCACCCAGCGTTCCCCCACGTCTCCCGATAACAATGATACCTCACTTGTGTGGGTAGGCCTAGCGCCCGCAACAGGAAACGCCCCAAAGCGCAACGTGGACACAGCCACATTTTTTAAGGAAAACAGAGGTGTTTTTTGCAAAGTGCCTACCTGTAGATTTTGGCCTGTAGCTCAGCCGCCACCTAGGGAAACCTACCAAACCTGTGCATTTCTGAAAACTAGAGACCTAGGGGAATCCAAGATGGGGTGACTTGTGTGGCTCGGACCAGGTTCTGTTACCCAGAATCCTTTGCAAACCACAAAATCTGGCTAAAAAAACACATGTTCATCACATTTCTGTGGCAGAAAGTTATGGAATCTGAGAGGAGCCACAAATTTCCTTCCACCCAGCGTTCCCCCACGTCTCCCGATAAAAATGATACCTCACTTGTGTGGGTAGGCCTAGCGCTCGCGACAGGAAACGGCCCAAAACACAACATGGACACATTCATTTTTTTCATAGAGAACGGTGCCTACCTGTGGATTTTGGCCTCTAGCTCAGCCGGCACCTGGGGAAACCTAGCAAACCAGCGCATTTTTTAAAACTAGAGACCTAGGGGAATCCAAGATGGGGTGATTTGCGGGGCTCTGACCAGGTTCTGTTACCCAGAATCCTTTGCAAACATCATAATTTTGCCAAAAAACACTTTTTCTCTCATTTCGGTGACAGAAAGTTCTGGAATCTGAGAGGAGCCACAAATTTCCTTCCACCCAGCGTTCCCCTAAGTCTCTCCATATAAATGGTACCTCACTTGTGTGGGTAGGCCTAGCGCCCACGAAAGGAAATGGCCCAAAACACAACGTGGACACAACATATTTTTTCACAGAAAACAGAGGTGTTTTTTGAAAAGTACCTACCTGTGGATTTTGACCTCTAGCTCAGACGGCCCCAGGGGGGGGGGGAAATGCCCTAAAATAAATTTGACCCCCCCAGCCCCCAAAGCCCCCCTGCCCAGGAGCGACCCTTGCCTATGCCTAATAATAGGCCGATCTGCCCCCAGAGGGGGGCAGAAATGGCCTAAAATAAATTTGCACCCCCCCAACCCGCACCCCCCCCCCTCAGAGCGACCCTTGTCTACGGGTTCGCTCCCCCTGCGTGACATTGGCGCCAAAAAACAAATCCCCGGTGCCTAGTGGTTTCTGCCCCCTTGGGGGCAGATTGACCTAAAATCGACCAATCTTCCCCCAAGGGGGGCAGAAATGGTCTAAATACAGTTTGCCCCCTAGGGGAGCGGCCCTTGTCTGATGGGCGCTCCCCATCTCTAAAAAAACAAACAAACAAAAAAAAAAACACCCCAAAAAAATTTGCCCTGGCAACAAGAGGTTTCTGCCCCCAGAGGGGGGCAGAAATGGCCTAAAATAAATTTGCCACCCCAACCCGCACCCCCCCCCTCGGAGCGACCCTTGTCTACGGGGTCGCTCCCCCTGCGTGACATTGGCGCCAAAAAACAAATCCCCGGTGCCTAGTGGTTTCTGCCCCCTTGGGGGCAGATTGACCTAAAATCGACTAATCTGCCCCCAAGGGGGGCAGAAATGCTCTAAATACAGTTTGCCCCCCAGGGGAGCGACCCTTGTCTGATGGGTCGCTCCCTATCTCTAAAAAAACAAACAAACCACAAAAAAAAACATTTGCCCTGGCAACAAGAGGTTTCTGCCCCCCCCTGGTGGCAGATCGGCCTAATAATAGGCCGATCTGCCCCCGCGGGGGGCAGAAATGGCCTAAAATAAATTTGCATCCCCAAACCCCACCCCCCCCCCTCGGAGCGACCCTTGTCTACGGGGTCGCTCCCCCTGCGTGACATTGGCGCCAAAAAACAAATCCCCGGTGCCTAGTGGTTTCTGCCCCCTTGGGGGCAGATTGACCTAAAATCGACCAATCTGCCCCCAAGGGGGGCAGAAATGCTCTAAATACAGTTTGCCCCCCAGGGGAGCGACCCTTGTCTGATGGGTCGCTCCCCATCTCTAAAAAAACAAACAAAAAAAAAGAAAAGAAATTGCCCTGGCGCCTAGAGGTTTCTGCCCCCCCTAGGGGCAGATCGGTCTAATAATAGGCCGATCTGCCCCTAGGGGGGGCAGAAATGGCCTAAAATAAATTTGCCCCCCAACCCCCAACCCCCCCCCCCCTCGGAGCGACCCTTGCCTACGGGGTCGCTCCCCCTGCGTGACATTGGTGCCAAAAAACAAATCCCCGGTGCCTAGTGGTTTCTGCCCCCTTGGGGCAGATTGACCTAAAATCGACCAATCTGCCCCCAAGGGGGGCAGAAATGCTCTAAATACAGTTTGCCCCCCAGGGGAGCGACCCTTGTCTGATGGGTCGCTCCCCATCTCTAAAAAAACAAACAAACAAAAAACAAAAACAACAAAAAATAAATATTGCCCTGGCGCCTAGAGGTTTCTGCCCCCCCCTGGGGGCAGATCGGCCTAATAATAGGCCGATCTGCCCCAAGGGGGGGCAGAAATGGCCTAAAATAAATTTGCCCCCCAACCCCCACCCCCCCCCCTCGGAGCGACCCTTGCCTACGGGGTCGCTCCCCCTGCGTGACATTGGCGCCAAAAAACAAATCCCTGGTGCCTAGTGGTTTCTGCCCCCTTGGGGGCAGATTGACCTAAAATCGACCAATCTGCCCCCAAGGGGGGCAGAAATGGTCTAAATACAATTTGCCCCTTCCAGGGGAGCGACCCTTGCCTGATGGGTCGCTCCCCATCTCCAAAAAAAACAAAAAACACAAAAAAAAAAATTGCCCTGGCGCCTAGAGGTTTCTGCCCCCCCTGGGGGTAGATCGGCCTAATACCAATAGGCCGATCTGCCCCCAGGGGGGGGGGCAGAGATGGCCTAAAATAATTTTGCCCCCCCCCAGGGGAGCGACCCTTGCCTACAAGGTCGCTCCCCTTGCGTGACGGCGCAAAAAAAAGATCCCTGGTGCCTAGTGTTTTCTGCCCCCCTTGGGGGCAGATTGACCTAAAATCGGCCGATCTGCCCCCAAAGCGGGCAGAAATGGCCTAAATACATTTTGCCCCTCCAGGGGAGCGACCCTTGTCCAAAGGGTCGCTCCCCATCTGTAAAACCAAAAAAACTAAAAAATCCCTGGTGCCTAGTGGTTTCTGCCCCCCTTGGGGGCAGATCAGCCGAATCAAAATAGGCTGATCTACCCCCCAGGGGGGCAGAAATGGCTTAAAATAATCCCCCCCCCCCCAGGGAGCGACCCTCGCGAAATTCACGCAAAAAAAAACTCCCTGGTGTCTAATGGTTTCTGCCCCCCGTGGGGGCAGATTGGCCTCATCAAAATAGGCCAATCTGCCCCCAAGGGGGGCAGAAATGGCCTAAATATAATTTGCCCCCTAGGGGAGCGACCCTTGCCTAAGGGGTCGCTCCCCACCTAAAAAAAAAAGAAAACATAACAAAAAGAAAAAATAAAAGAAATGATCCCTGGTGTCTAGAGGTTTCTGCCCCCAGGGGGGGGCAGAAAAGGCCTTCCCCAAAAAATGCCCCCCCTGGGAGCGACCCTTGCCCAAGGGGTCGCTCCCGTTGCGTGAAATTTGCGCAAAAAAAAAACCTCCCTGGTGTCTAATGGTTTCTGCCCCCCTTGGGGGGCAGATTGGCCTCATCAAAATAGGCCAATCTGCCCCCAAGGGGTCAGAAATGGCCTAAATATATATTGCCCCGTAGGGGAGCGACCCTTGCCTAAGTGATCGCTCCCCACCTAAAAAAAAAGAAAACATCAAAAAAAAAAAAAAAAAGCTCCCTGGTGCCTAGAGGTTTCTGCCCCCCCTGGGTGCAGATCGGCCTAATAATAGGCCAATCTGCCCCCGGGGGGCAGAAAAGGCCTTCCTAAAAAAATGCCCCCCCTGGGAGCGACCCTTGCCCAAGGGGTCGCTCCCTTTTGACAGTTTCATTGAAAAAAAAAAAATCCCTGCTGTCTAGTGGGGTTTCAAAAGCCAGATTGCAAGCAATCCGGCTTTTGAAACCCTGTGAGAGACTTCAAAGGGAAGGAAATACATTTCCTTCCCTTTGAAGCCTCTCGGGGCCTCCCCCATGGGATTGAAAGAGAAATGCAAAAGCATTTCTCTTTCAATCGCGCTGGAAGCTCTGCTTCCAGCGCGATGGGGGAGACTCTGTGACTAATCAGCGCGCGCTCGCGCGCTGACGTCACATGGGGGGTTGGTTGGGTCGGGGGTGGGAGGGGAAGGGCTTCCCCTTCCATCCCTGACTTGGGGGGTGGGGGGAGAACCCCACAGAGGGAGCGCTAGCGCTCCCTCTGGGCTCTGTGCACAGGACGTAATGGTTACGTCCTGGGCACAGCAGCACTGTGCCTCAGGACGTAACCATTACGTCCTGGGCACAGAAGGGGTTAAAGATTATGGGGGTCATTCTGACCCCGGCCGGCGGACGCCTCCGGCCTGGCTGGCACCGCCAGAATACCGCTGCGCGGTCAAAAGACCGCCGCAGTTATTCTGGGTTTCCCGCTGGGCTGGCGGGCGACTGCCCGCCAGCCCAGCGGGAAACACCCTTCCACGAGGAAGCCGGCTCCGAATGGAGCCGGCGGAGTGGAAGGGGTGCGATGGGTGCAGTAGCACCCGTCACGAATTTCAGTGTCTGCTAAGCAGACACTGAAATTCAAAGTGGGGCTCTCTTACGGGGGCCCCTGCAGTGCCCATGCCATTGGCATGGGCACTGCAGGGGCCCCCAGGGGCCCCACGACACCCCATACCACCATCCTGTTCCTGGCGGCCGAAACCGCGCCGCCATGGAGGATTCCCCTGGGCAGCGGAAAGTCGGCGGTACACCGCCGACTTTCCGTTTCTGCCCGCGGGTGTACCGCCGCGGTCAGAATGCCCAAAGGAGCACCACCAGCCTGTTGGCGGTGCTCCCGCGGACCACGGCCCTGACGGTTTTTACCGCCAGGGTCAGAATCAGGCCCTATGAGTGCTAAATAGGGCAGGGCACAGTTGTATACTTGGGCCACCTTGTAGGTGGAGGCCAAGTACAACCTTTACAAGATCCAGACAATTCTTGACTGGGAAGCTCCAAACACCCAGACTCATGTCAGGGCATTCCTTGGCTTGAGTGGTTACTACAGGTTTATGAAGGGGTATGGATCCATTGTGACTCCCCTCACTGAATTGATCTCAAAGAAGATGCCCAAAAAGGTAAACTGGACCCTTGACTGTCAAAAGGCCTTTGACACCCTGAAAGAATCAATGTGCTCAACACCAGGTCTTAAAGCTCCATATTATTCTAGGCAGTTAATTGTGCAGACAGATGCCTCTGAATATGGGATAGGAGCAGTCCTGTCCCAAACCAATGATGGGGGACTTGACCTGCCTGTTGCTTTCACTAGAAGGAGGTTACTTCCCAGGGAACAGTGTTAGAGTGCCATTGAGAGGGAGGCCTTTGCTGTGGTTTGGTCCCTGAAAAAGCTGAGACCATACGTTTTTGGAACTCACTTTATTGTTCAAACCGACCACAGATCTCTCAGATGGCTAATGCAAGTGAAAGGTGAGAACCCTAAACTTTTGAGGTGGTCCGTATCCCTACAGGGAATGGACCTTTTAGTGGAACACAGACCTGGGACTGCCCATGGCAATGAAGGATGGCTTTTCTAGGTTATTCCACTTAGATAATGAAGACAGACTCTCTTGGGAAAGGTTAGTCTCATACTCTTTCGTTTGGGGGGGAGTGTGTGGGAAAGTGCCACTGTTGGCATGGTTACCCCAACACTTTCTGCCTAGTGTTGATGCCAACTTTGATTTAAAGTGTGCTGGGATCCTGCTAACCAGGCCCCAGCCCAGTGTTCTTTCCCAAAATCCGTACCCTTGTTTCTACAATTGACACACCCCTGGCACATAGTTAAGTCCCTTGTAAAAGGTATCTATGGTAACAAGGACCCTGTGGCCAGGGAAAGTACCTAAGGGCTGCAGCATGTATTTTGCCACTCTAGGGAACCCCTCACCAAGCACATGTATACTACCTTTGCAGCTTATGTGTGCTGACGGGGAGAAAAAGGAAATAGGCAAAGTCAACATGGCACCCTTCTCAGGGTACCATGCCCACAAACCACTGCCTGTGGTATAGTTAAGACACCCCTCTAACAGGCTATACAGCCCTAAGGCAGGGTGCACTATACCACAGGTGAAGGCATAGCTGCATGAACAATATGACCCTACAGCGTCTAAGTCCATTCTTAGACATTGTAAGTGCAGTGTAGCCATATTGAGTATATGATCTGGGAGTTTGTCATTACGAACTCCACAGCTCCATAACGGCGTTACTGAATACTGGGAAGTTTGATATCAAAGTTCTCAGCACAATAAACCTCCACTGATGCCAGTGTGGGATTTATTGAACAATGCACCCAGAGGGCATCTTAGTGATGCCCCCTGTATGTTAGCCAAACAGTTAATGCAGGACTGACCGGTCTGTGCCAGCCTGCCACTTTCAGACTAGTTTCTGACCACATGGGATGAGAGCCTTTGTGCACTCTGTGGTCAGAAACAAAGATTGTCCTGGTTGAAGGTGCTTCACAGCTCCCGCCCTCAGGAACTGTAACACCTGGCGGTGACCCTCAAAGGCTCAAGCTTTGGATTACAGTGCCCAAGAGCACTCCAGCTAGTGGAGTTGCCCGCCCCCCCGGACAAAGCCCCAAGTCCGGCGGAAAAATTAGGGAAAACAGGGAGGAGTGAAAACCCCAGCCAGGACCACCCCTAAGGTCTCCAGAGCTGAGGTGACCCTCTCCCTGCAGAATGCTCCATCTTGGTTTGGAGGACAGGGACCAATAGGATTAGGTTTGTGCCCCCCTCCCCATAGGGAGTAGGCACAATAAGGGTATAGCCACCCTCAAGGACTTCAGCCATTGGCTATTGACCTCTAACCACTAAAACACCCCTAAATCTAGGATTTAAGAGCCTTCCTGAACCCAGTTTACCAGATTCCTGGCGACCTGACAAGAAACAGAAGGACTGCATAGCTGAAACCCCCAGAAGAGAATAAGGAAGACGACAACTGATTTGGCCCCAGCCCTACTTGCCTGTCTCCTGCTTCAAAGAACCTGCAAACGAACAGAGACACATCCAGTGGGACCAGCGACCTCTGCCAAGCTCCAGAGGACTGCCTTGCACTGGAAAGGACCAATGACTCATGTGGACAACGGGCCTGTCCAAGAAGAAACTTCAACTAAGGACTCCAGCCTCACTCCGAATGCGTGAGTCCTGACCACTCTGCACCCAACACCCACGGCCTGCTTCCAGGTGGCCCAGCTAACTAGGGAGGTTCCCCAGGTGATTCTGAGCAAGTGCCCACCCTGGGTTGACTTCTCCACCCCTCCTTGATGACTCCTGAAGAGGGAATCCGAGGACCCCCCCGAACCGACAAAAGCTCCGGATGAAGATATCCGATGCCTAAAGACCCCCCGCATCCGCAGCCCCCAGGCCTTGGAGAACCTGACCTCCAGTGTAGCAATATTCAGGAGATGTCCCTCCTCCCTGTCGATCCTGTGGTTTGTCCGAGACCACCTCCTGGACCTCGCCTGCAGCTTCTGAGTGACCCTGCGGTTCCTTCATAGAGAATCATTGGAGACCCGACATCTTGTTTGCACCCTGCACCCAGCCCCCCCAGTACCGCTGAGAGTGTATGATTTGTGCCTACTTGTGGCTCCCCCATTCTACTCTAAACCCCCCAGGTCTGCCCTCCGAAGTTGTGGGTACTGCCTGCAGATCCGAAACCGAGTGCCCCTAGTCTCCGTAGGAGTCCATGTTAATTTTGCCTACACTTTGACCTCTACACCCAGCCGGCCCTGTGTTGCTGGTGGTGGGTGTTTGGGGTTAATTTGAACCCCAACCTCTGGACTTCCTAACTGCCGGAGCCTGGAACTGTAAGTGCTGTACTTACCTGCAAATCGATCAAACTTTTCTTCCTTCAGTAACTGTTTCTGAAAATGTTCCTGTCAAGTTTTAAAGCAAATTATTGCCAATATTTAAAAAACTGTACAGCTTATAGATTTAAAACAAAGTACTGTTGATACATGAGTGAAGTACGAATCTATTGAAGTACTTACCTGCAACTTGAATCTTGTGGTTCTAAAAATAAATTAAGAAAATACGTTGTTGCTATATAAAAACCATTGGTCTGGAGTTAAGTCATTGAGTGTGTGCTTCTTCTTTTGTCTGCGTATGTACAACAAATGCTTTGCACTACCCTCTGATAAGTCTAACTGCTTGACCACACTACCACAAAAGAGAGCTTTAGTATTATCTACTTTAACCTCTGTTAAGCCTCTGGGGAACCCCTGGACTTTGTGCACACTATATCTCACTTTGATGTAATATATACAGAGCCAGCTTACTACAGGCTACATAGGCAAACATGAGGAGACCATTTCAGTTAATAAAGTCTCAAAAGGAGCTAAATATGTCAGGTCTAGTATCAAACGTATTGCTATAATAAATCCAACAACTTGCCATTGTTCAATCTGATATAACTACTTCAAGGAAAGAGTTTTAGAACTCTACCTGAAAGTTACCAACTTCAGCTCTGTATTGCCCTTCTCTGATTGGGCAGCCTCTGGCAGCCTGGACAGGCTGCCTTGATAAGGTGTGTGGTGGCCAGGGCTGAAGACAAAGAAAGTGCGTTGGGGAGGATATCTGCCTCAGCAGATGGTGAAACAGGATGGGGGGAGAGCAGCCAAACTGGTCTTCAAAGGAGGGAAGTATATTTGGAGTAGCTCAGAACCTTCCCCATTTCCTGCAAACCCAGACAGCCAGGTGCCCCCCTGACTGCATAGGGGTGTTTTAAGGGAACATAGCCACACCAGTGGGTGGACTCAGCCAGACCTAACCTCCAAAATTCAGATTCTGCCTTTTTGGATTTTTAATTAATGTTTGTCCCTGAGATTGATTTTTGCCATACTTCCCAGGAAGCAGTCTTCCAAGAGGGTGGTGGCCTGCCTGTGATTGGACAGCCCCCCACCTGATTTCCACCTCAGGAGCAAGAATAAATATGGCAGAGCTGAGCCCACACCTCAGATCCCTACAAGGGACAATGACAGAGAAAGAAGGACTGCCCTTCTGGACCCCTGACCTGCACCTGGACCAGCTGCACCACAAAAAGGACTTTGCCTGGCTTCAACTGGTTCAAGAAGGGACTCCCTGCTTGCTACAGGTCAAAAATAGCTAACCAGAGTCCCCTGCATCAAATCCTGAAGAAACCGACCAGCTGACCACTGTCCAGTGGTCATTTCTGAGTTTGAGCCAAGTGCATTCTCGGAGTTGGAGTCCTAACACTCAAGGAGCAACTCAGAGCTTTTGGAACCTTGGGGTGTGCTTTGGACTCCTGAAGACCCTTCAAAGACCTTCTGGAAGATGATCCAGAAGTTTGGAGAACTTTTGGAATAAAGCACCATGAAGGGACCATCTCATGTGAGTCTAGCCAAATTACCTCAACCGAGACCCGGCCTAACTTGCAGGTTCATCCCGCTGAAAAGCTCCAGAACCCCAGATATCCAGGATTTCATCGGGGACTCCTGGAAAGGCAATCCAATGATGTTGACTCAAAATCAGCTTGCTGCGGAGGGTCGTCCGACGTTGGAGAGAAAAAGCTCAAAAAAATTGACAAAGTTTGAACATAAAAAGTTGACAGACTTCCCGCACAGCATATTCGATGAGGGATCCAGGGACGTTTGATCCAAATTCAACTTCGGCCTGGATTAAGATTTCCGTCCTGAAAATTAATATAAGTCCGAAAGTAGACTTCTTCACCGAGGTCTCCTGCGAAGCATATCAGAAGTAGGGGGGGTTAGATTTGTGACTTAGGCCCTCATTACGACCCTGGTGGTCCGAAGACAGCCAGGGCCGCGGTGGCGGTCTTACCACTGACGGGTCAGCGGTAAGTCCACCAAATTACAAGTTCGGCGGTTTGACTACTGTGCCTGTCCCGCCTCTTTTCTATGGTAAGCCGGGCTAAAGGTGAGTACCTCCAGCACGCTAGACACTGTGATACCGCTAGTGGTATTACAAGGCAGGAGACTGCCAGCATTTTCTAGTGGTTACACCGTCAGAAAAAGCTGGCGTTCTTGCATCCTGGCAACAGGAATAATCATTCCTGTCGCCAGGATACATTCCGACACATGTCCAAATACCCGCATATATGCAGCCACATACTCCCCCACACAAACAAACACACCCCTACTCACCCACGCACTCACGTCATACACCCCCATTCACACTAACATACACACTCAAACAGTGCATTCACTACCCCCACCACCCAGAGCATACATGCATTCACACACCCCTCCCCTCAGCGCATTCATACATTCTCACTCCCCCACACCTGCACCGGATACCTGCACTCACTCGCTCTCCCCACCCACTCACACAAACACTCACCCACCTCCCCATCCACTCACATATACAGGCACATACATACATGCACTCACTCCTTCCATCCGCTCAATCGCACTCATGCACTCACTCACACCCACACACCTGCACACACGCACTCATTCACTCACCCCATCCACAAAAACTCACTCACCCCATCCAATCCACAAACGCTCACTGACTCCCCACCCCATCCACACTCACTTACCCCCCTCACCCAGTCCACAATCACTCACACACGCAGACACGCACACACACACTCCTTCCCCTGTCGGACGATCCACTTACCTCATCCGTCAAGGAGGTTGTCTGGGAGGGGACGGGTCCCGGCGCTTCCACCACCGGCAGCACCCACCATCAGACACCGACACTCCGTATTACAGTCATAATACGGCGTGCAGCATCTTTTTGGCGTTGCTGTGCCAGCAGTGGTACCGCCTCTTCACAACCGACTGCCAGCACGACTGGTGTTGGAATTCCACCTGATTTCAGGCGGATTCAGAAATCAGTCGTAATAGGACGGCTTCAGTGGTCTTACGAAAAGACCGCCAAAGTCGTAATGAGGGCCTTAGTCCCAGTAAAAAAAATCTTCACGAAAAAGGCTAAGGCCCTCATCACGACTTTTGTGGTATTTTCCAAATACCACCATGCCGGCGGCCATCACAATACCCGGGGTAGTCTCCCCGCCCCAATATGACTCACAAAAACAAAATTGCAAGAATACAGCCACAAATCCCACACCGCCAGCCTGAATGACGGTAGAAGAGAGGCGGAAGCACCAGCCACACTACCATGCCAAAAACGCCCCCCGCCTAACACGACCCACAAATCAGCACAGTGGCCGAAGCATGGCTGTAAGTCAATGGCGGTGCAGACCACTGGGGTGAAAAAGGACCCTCCACAACAACACCACACCACATTAGCCAATTTGAATACCCCACACCTGATACACATACACACACCACACTCCCTCAGATGCCACCATAAAACACACAATCACACAACCCACAACCCTTTGCCACTACAAGCAATTAAGTGATATTTGACAGCCACTCAATTTTACCCACTGCAAACACACAAGTATCACACTACATATTACACATTTTCACACAAACACACACTGCACCATCACCATGTCCCCACAAAGACACCCCGTTTCACAGAAGACGGGTTGCGGATGATGGTGGATGAAATCATCAAGGAAGAGCCACAGCTATTCGTTGCACATATCCAGCAGGCATCCATAGTCAAGAAGATGGAGACATAGCAGTAGATCATCAACAACGCAAACTCAGTGGGAAGGCATCCATCCACAAGGTATGACATACGGAAGAGGTGGAAGGACCTGAGAGGGAAGGTCAGATCCATGGAATCCAGGCACCAAATTGTGATAATGAAGACTGGGGGTGAGCCCCCTCCTTCTCCCCTCGAGCTGACATCATGGGAGGAGAAGGTCATGACAATCCTGTACCCTGAGGGTTCCAGTGGAATCCTCTGAGGACTGGAGACTGGTAAATCATCTACAATCATCTTGTATTCAGTATACCTGTACCACATGCGTCCCCATCCCCTGCATGCCCACCCAACCCTACCAACACCAATCCAAACGTCTGTACTCACAAATGCACCTAATGCATTTTCTGCATGAAGCACTACGAATTCTACAATGCATCACTCTTTATCAACCTAACAATGCACACCCTGCCACAAAGACTGCAGCATGCCAAATAGCACTCATTTAGCAGCCTATGTAAAACAGACGAGGTTGATGTCAATAATAATCTCTGTCATTCACAGGTACCACTGATCAGCAGGTGCCACAGAGGCAGCCAGTCCTCCACCAGAGGAAGACCCCAGTGATGACAGCGACACAGGATGTCTGCGACTGGATGTCCTGCCTGAGGACTCACAAGCCTCAGGTGACCCTCCTCCTGTAGATGAGGAACCCCCATGCAAACATGGACGCAGACCCAGACATCCTGCAGGGACTGGAGCCAAGACCAACCCCACTGCCAGAAAATGAGTCTCTCCGGAACTGTCTCCCTTGGTTGACACTGAGACACCTTGGAGACTGACTACTGCCATATATCCAATACCTATCACTCCTGGAAACTGGGCCTGTGCTACCGAATGCTTGGACTAACAACCTGATGATTTTGTACACCATTGCCCCTATCTTTTGCACCAACCCATCCTATTAGAATCACAACAAATATTCTTTAACACAACAATTGGTTTTGTGTGTTCAATAAGTGACAATAAACAAACAATGATGTGGTGTAGTGATCAAGTGTTGTGTGAAATGTAAAATATGTGAAGCCTTTGTCCATACAGCTCGGTGTCAGATGCACGGTGTCAATGTCAACACATTTCTAGGTCCACAGATAGCAGAGAGGGAAGGGAAACGTGTCAACAAAAAATCTATAATTTCAATGCAATACTACATACACCTGCAATAGTAAGTTTTTACAAACATACCTAATTCCAACAACAGAGGATTTGGTATGAATAATATGGAACATATCACACAATTCCTATCTTGGAGACATTACACATAAGTAAAAAGCTGCCTATCACAATTATCAGTATGCTATCCTCCACTGATAGTATGACAAAACTGAGAAATGAAATTTGGCGAAACTGTACCATGAGGTGATGTATAAGCACAGCTGTGAAGAAGGTACATTACTTTGTCACTTCCAAATAATTAATATATCATTTAGCATATAAGGGTTTTAGATAGTAAGGGAAATCAATTCATATAGACTGACAATAGCAATGGTAGAGGTACTTCAGCTCAATAATACCTACCTATCAGGTACAATGTACTGCTGTACCTAACTCAGACATGACACTGCTCACATCACAGACAGATTTCAAACAACAGCCATGCTGTAGTTCTGCATGATAAGTGGTACGTTGAGAGATAAACCTACCAGAGTGTCACTGGAAGTATTGCTGGATGAGCTGAGTTCTTGTGACAACATCATCCTCGTCCCCATCTTCATCACTGTCCATTGCTCCCTCTACTGCTACTGGTACGTCCCCTACACCCTCTACTTCCAGCAATTGCACATGCCTTCTTAGTACCAAATTGTGCAGCATGCAGCAGGCCACGACAATTTGGCATAGACATGTGCAAACACCGGAACCTTGCCTTCAGAAGTCCGAATGTCCAATCAGTGACCCTTTTAATCCTCCCATGAGCCTCATTGTGCCGATTCTCCACCCCAGTCCTTTGATTCCTCACTGGTGTCAGTAGCCAGGACAGAGTTGGATACCCTGAATCACCTGTGGATGGTGGAAATATCTATTACAGTCCTGCGATGTTCAGTGTGAAAAGTGTAGGCTTGCTGACGTCACAGTGATTGTACACACATTCATCATACTCACCAACGAGGAAGCCTCTCTCCCTCTGTAGGTGTGTCATCAAATGTGGGTCACTGCTGTTAGTGAGGACGTGGAAATCATGTACAGAGCCAGGAAACTTTGCTAACACCGATGAGGTATATTTGTCTTCTAAACAGACCATCTGCACATTAATAGGAATAGCTCTTCCTATTTCCATACACTTGTCCGTTGTCCCTGAGTGGTACCAATGCAATATAGGTACCATCTATGGCCCGTATTACATAAGGGATTTGCCCCATTGCATAGAAGTCAGCCTTCACATGGGGGAAATTTTCAGTATGGGGACATTTTATGTAACTGTCAACATGTTTCAGCAGGGCAGACAAGACTCTCCACAACACATGAATGAACATACCTGCTGTGAATCCCACAGTCTTTTGGAAAGAGTGAGTGGCCAAAAAGTGGAGGACGGAAAGCACCTTCACAGTGTGAGGAATGGCTGTAGGTCGTCGTATGACTGGCTGCAGATCTGACTCCAACTGGCTACACAGTTCCATTATAGTTGCATGGTTGAGACAGTAGGTGAGTATGATGTGTCTGTCTTTCATGGTGGCAAGGTCAACCAGGGCCCAGTAAACAGGTACATTTCTCTCACTCCACGGCGGTTGCTATCTAGGTTTAGCAAACAACACAGTTCTGAGAAGGACTACACTTAATTTTTCCCCTAGTGTGACAATATATCGCCAATATGCATTACATCTGCAACCAGTTTCCTGACTCAGACCTGAATATTTGATTAGAGACTGTTCCAACAAAATAACAACCCACTGATGTCATCTGGAGTGCACACACCATATATTAGTGGCGTCTGGTGTCAGGCATTATCAAGCTACAGTCACCCTTTCACCTACTACACAATCATAGGCTGTTTATGGGTCTGCAACATATTACTCATCACTCTGAAGGTACAACTGACAAGATATGACTGACATTGTTCACAAGCATTTCTGCATGGCATGTATATTGCCTGTACAAGCTGTGATGGACATGTGTAACTGAACTCTGGACAATAGATGTGTAAAATGGCTGCCGCCTGTACTGCATGCAGAGGAATATTACAGTGAGATCATTCCGCTGGCATTCGTCGTCCTGGCGGTATCCGCTCAAAACCGCCATGCAAGTCCTCATTGGTAAACATTGTTGTCTATGGGAAAAGGGGGCCAATGATGATGACCGCCAGCTGTGATGGTGCAGACCGCCACGGCCAGGACCGCCATTTTCTACAGCCTCTCTCACTTGACTCCTGATTCTCCAGCCAACCAGACCTCCACTGCATGTGCTGCTGTGTTCTGCTCCTGGAAGCCAAGATGGTGCATGTAACAGGAGAGAGGGCCCACGCTTTCAATCAGGAAGAACTTCAGATACTTATGGATGGGGTCCTACCCCTGTACACAAAGCTGTATGGGGCTCCAAAACAGCAGGTAGGTTGCATAATAGTGTATCTTTAGCGACATGGTTCTATGTAGGTAGTATGTGTATGTTGCATAACCTGTGGAGGGTGATGCATCAGACATGCATGCTGGAAAAGGAAGTATACGTGTCCTGTTGTAGATGGAAGTGTGTGTATACTGTTTTTGGCTCTATGCTGCATAATGTGTCTCCATGACTGTGCCCTTCTTACTGTACCTCCCATCCAGGTCAGCGGCCACCAGAAAAAATCCTTATGGAAAGCAGTCGCCAAGGAAGTGTGGAACCTGGGGGTCCTTAGCTGGCAGAGCTCCCACTGCAGGAAGCGGTGGGAGGACCTGAGACTCTGGGCCCAAACGATTGCGGAGGCACAGTTGGGGACGGCCTCCCAATGTGGAAGGGGTGCCTGTCGGACCCTGACCCCCCTAATGGCCCGCATACTGATGTTGGCATACCCGAAGTTGGATGGGTGCTTGGGGACAACACAGCAGCCACAAGGGGGTGAGTAACAGAGTGTAGTTCTTGTGTTATTTCACTCTCAATGGAAAGGATGAGTGTGATGAACAAAGGTAGATGTCTAGTGTACATATGATAGGGTATGTAGCTAGGATATTTGTGTAAAAGGTGTGTAGGTATGTTAGATTGGTAGTATATGTACCTCAGGATGCCAGGCATGTGTAAAGTTGTAATATCTGGGATTGGACTGGAGGAAAGTGACTGTCATGTACAGTTCTTATCATAAAAAGTTGGTTCTGTAAGGGCATACACTGGTTGGCATCACATTGCAATGTTGTTACTTTGGGATTCCCTTAGCATAGTTCTAATCTGGATTCATAGAAGCATGCCAGTATGCAGCAGATCCTGAGTTGTGCTGTCGAACTGTGATGATTGTGCTCACTTACGTATGGGTAGCTATTTGGGAGTGTTGATGAATGTGCTAATTGCTATGGCTAAAACCATGTTTACATTTGCTTGGTGTGTAGATATGGGCCCTATGCTGCAGCACCGGCAAGTGGGGAGGCTGCAGCCCACGGGACCCAGGAAGTCAAGAGCACAGACGCAGAGGGGACTAGTGGGTTAGACGGCGAGGGGAGCACCACGGGGGAGACAGGAACTGCAACATCTGACTCTGATTCCTCCACCGATGGAAGCTCCCTGGCTGACCCTTCTGGGATGAGCCCAGCAACATCCTTGTCCGCCACCCCCTTACCAGCACTGTCCTCCTGGTAGCTCCCCGCCCAGGTGGCCTTGCCCACTGACCTAGGAGGGTGGACGTCTCCTTTGCCTCAGGCACCACTGCCCCTGCCCCAGTCAGCCCTGTAGCCCTCAATGCGGAGGCTATTGACCTACTGAGATCCATCTCTGTGGGGCAGTCAACCATAGTGAATGCCATCCAGGGCCTGGCATCCCAGATGCAATAGACCAATGCCTAACTTGAAGGCATTCACTCTGTCTTGGCTGACCTACTGGGATAGTTTCAGGCTCTGGCCTCCTCATTGACAGCAGCTGGTGTCCCTACTTCTTCCGTCCTCCCTCCAGCCACCTGTGCCCAAATCCCAGATCGTCTCCCCTCACCCATCCAACCAACACATTCAGGCAGGCATTCTCCCGAAGCAACAGACAAGGCACACAAAGACATACACAGGCACCACAAGAAACACCACAGGCATTCACACACTCACAAGCAGACACAACAGCCACTGCCTCATTTGTTTCCCCCACCACCTCCCACCTTACAGATGCATCACCACTTACACCTGCCAACACTGCATCCTCACTCCCAGATCCTGCTTCCTCCCTCTGTGTTGCTCACAGTCAACACAACAGCAGACACTCAGACATGCACCCCATACACGACATCCGCACATACCACAACTACCATCACAACTACATGCAGCACACCCACATTCCTTGCAGACACCACCCCAAAATACATTCAGACGACATGTATGTCCTCTCCCAACCTCTCTTCCCCCTCCCAAAACACATAAACGCTCCCAAACGGCACATTCAACATTCCTCCACCTCACACATACATACTATGCATACACCTGCATCCATATCCAGCACACCTACACGTCCTACAAGCACTCCCTCTACCTCCACTCCCAGACCTGAATCCCAGCCCATCCCCCTTGTTCCTAAGAAATGTTTCCTTACCCGCTTTGATCTGTTCCCTGCTCCAGTCCCTCCCCGTGTTGCCCCCTCATTGTCATGGTTCCCTCCCCACACCTAGTTCCACCATCTCCAAGTCCTCCCATGACCCCCCTTGTGTTTCCCATGGCCCTCCCTCCACCAAAAATCCTCCCCCGGTACATGTGGCAAAATCCAAACACCCTCATCCTCGGTCCACTTCAAAATTTGTCCAACCACCCCCTCCTAAAACAAAGGCCAAAGACCCCCCTACCAAAACAAAGGCCAAGGAACCCCATCCCAAAACAACAGCCAAGGGCCACCCCTCCCAAACCTAAACCTCTGCCACCCCTCACTCACTGACCCCTGAAGTGCCTGCCTTCCCATTGATGTCCTTAGCCTGTGGAGGCCATGAGGCTATCAGGAGTCAAGTTGGGCCAATTGCCTGGCCCTGTGTGCCTTTGGCACCTGTGGACAATTTGGACTGATCTATGGCCCCCTTTTGTATATGGCCAACCTGTGTCCTTTAACTATTACAACTGCCCAACAGATCACGCTGGTGTCGAATTGAAACATTTGTCAAGACTTTCTCAGTACATGGTTAATGTACAAATGTATTTGGATGCTGTTTACTAAACATATCTATGCATTGTGTTTGTATGGCTGCATTGGTTGGATCCATTACTTGGGCAGTGTAAGTATTGTTATGGATATGGATTGGTATGTTTGTGTATGCTTGGTATTTGTGTGGTTGAATATTATGATGTAGGTGTGGAGCTATGAGTGTGTTGTGTGTCCATGGTGTACATATGTTTTCTTTGCATGGATGTCTGAACATTCAGAATTGGTTGTGCTGAATGTTTCATATTCCATGCAGGTTGTGTTGACATTTTGTTTTTCTTGATTGCCCTGTCTGTTACAGAATTAGGGTGCCTGCGTTACTTTTGTGGCCTATTGAGTGGGATTGCTTTGGGCAGGTGTATGTGAGGTTCCATTGTGATGTTTTTCACCTGGGTGTGTGTATGTGTGTTGGGTGTGGTGTGTGTGTTGGTTATGTATGTGTGTGGTCTGTGTGTGTGTCTGTAAATGTGTCTGTGTATTGGTACGGGTGTTGTATCGCGTGTGTGAGCGTTGCAGTCCGTGCTGGGTGTGTGTGTGTCGGGTGTGCGTGTGTCACTCTACCCTTCTCTCCATTGTGTGCTAGGCAGGTGTACTTACCGATGGCGAATCCGTTGGCGTTGCTGGTCCTGTAGGAGGATGGCATAGAATAGCGCTGGGAAGACTTGTAGTGCACGTTCCATGGCGTCCGCTGGAGGTGAGTATCTCCTTCTTTCAGTTAATTTCCACCATCTTTTTGTGACGTTTGTACCACCCTGGAAATTGTGGTGGTCTGCTGACTCATTTCAGGGTGGGCGTTTCTGTGCTTTCCGCCAGCCTGGTGATGGCTACCACCGTCATCGACTGTCATACCGCACTGGTGGTACTGGTTGGGAACTGGCTGTGTTGCGGTGGTATCACTGCCAGGGTCCTTATTTGGCGGTCTGCCCTGCCAGCCTGGCGACGGTACGAACGCCACTGCTGGCGTGGCGGTACTATGACCACCAAAGTCTTGATGAGGGCCTAAGTCCAAAGGTAAACTTTTGACCGAGGCCTCCCGCTTGCTGCAGCCGAGCAGGGCTCCATTGCATTCGGCCTCAAAGACTGAATATTGTCCCGGTCTAGTGCGACAAGATGACCAGATTGGCGCTTTTAGTTTCCATGCACTAGAAAACATTAAGGGGGTCATTCCGACCCTGGCGGTCCATGACCGCCATGGCGGAGGGCGGCGGAAGCACCGCCAACAGGCTGGTGGTGCTTCCTGGGCTATTCTGACCGCGGCGGTAAAGCCACGGTCAGAAAAGGGGAACCGGCGGTTTCCCGCCGGTTTTTCCCTGGCCCAGGGAATCCACCATGGCGGCGCTGCTTGCAGCACCGCCATGGGGATTCCGACCCCCTTCCCGCCAGCCTGTTTCTGGCGGTGTGCACCGCCAGAACCAGGATTGCGGGAACGGGTGCCTTTGGGCCCCTGGGGGCCCCTGCACTGCCCATGCCACTGGCATGGGCAGTGCAGGGGCCCCCTAATAGGGCCCCACAAAGATTTTCACTGTCTGCTTTGCAGACAGTGAAAATCGCGACGGGTGCCACTGCACCCGTCGCACCCCTGCAACTCCGCCGGCTCCATTCGGAGCCGGCTTCCTCGTTGCAGGGGCTTTCCCGCTGGGCCGGCGGACGGCCTTTTGGCGGTCGCCCGCCGGCCCAGCGGGAAAGTTGGAATGACCGCCGCGGTCTTTTGACCGCGGTGCAGTCATTCGGCGGTAACCGCATGGCGGGCGGCGCCAGCCGCGGTCAGAATGACAGCCTAATTCTTTAAACATTCATATCTCTGGATCCCCTTATCCAATTTTGATTGTTTTGGTGTCATTTCAAAGATAAAAATATAATCTACTGTTATTAAATGATGTTGGTTTTTCATTTTGTTTTATTTATTTACTGTTTAGTGATTTTTAAATGCTTTACACACCTGTGTCCTAAATTATGCCTTGTCGCTCGTTGTCCAGGGCTTGAGCTGAGATTAATTTATTGAGGCCTAACTGGACTTAGTGGGGTTTAGTGGCTTTTTGCGAAGTGTAGGTACTTACCTGCCATTACCAGTAATCCACTTTCTAACAAACTAAGGCCCATATTTATACTCTGTTTGCGTCTGATTTGTGTCATTTTTCTTAATGCAAATCCGGCACAAACAACTCCAGATTTATAGTTTGTCACTAGACATGTCTAGCACCAAAATATTGGAGTTAAAGTCATTTTTTGCCTGCAGGAAACTACCTTGCGTCAATGAGATACAAGGTAGGCTTTCTTGGGCAAAAAACACCTGGGTATGGGCAGACATTAGGGGACCTGTGGGCCTTTTTCCATGGTCAGAGACCATGGAAACAGCCCACAGGTGCCCTTCCCTGACCCCAAGGACACCCCCACCCAATCGCACCCACATGTGGAGGACACCTAAGGTTGCGGGGACCTATCCCAGGTAAGTCCAGGTAGGTATTTATTTATTTTTCAAAGTGCATTAGGAGGCCTAACTTGGGCCCCCCTACATGGCACTGTGCCCAATGGCCATTCCCAGGGGACATAAGTCCCCTGTGCATGGCCATTGGGCTGGGGGCCATGACTCCTGTTTTACTAACACAGGAGTCATATCCATGGGGGTTGTGCATCAAAAAGATTACGCCAGTCAGGTTAGAGTCTTTTTTTTTTACTCTAACCTGACTAGCGCCATTCTTTCCTGCACAACCTCCAGTTTGCCCTACGCCTCCCCTACCCGGTTAGCATCATGTATTTTGACGCTATCCGGGCCTTAGCGCCGGCTAGCACCATTCCATAAATACTGTATGGTGCCCATCCGCATCTTGGAATGACGCTATACTTTTTCACGCAATTTTGCGTGAAAATGTATACATCTGGGCCTCAATGTATTAGAGACACATTTGTACATTTCATTTTGTGAGTCTCTAATTACCACTCAGAAAAACTCGCAATTAGAGACTCCCAAAATGAAATGGTCATACATCTGGCCCGTACAGACCCCATTTTGAGATTTGGTAATCCAACTTCAAAACTGGTGGTAACATATTCACAAACAGGGAGAGGGCCCCTCGGGACTCTTTCCTCTTTGTGAATGCAAGCAAAAATATTTTTCAAGAGCACTGTCTACTCTGAAAAAATGAAAAGAGAACTTTTTATTTTTTTGTTTGAAGTGAATCCCATTTTCCTTTAAGGAAAATGGGCTGCATTTAAAAAAAAACTGCTATATTTAAAAAGCAGTCACAGAATGGTTGAGTGTTGGAGCTCACTAGTAGCATTTAATTTACAGGCATTGTGTACATCAAGGAGGGACTTATAAGTAAATTAAATGGACTAATCAGGCAAATACAAATTTGACCATGTTTAAAAGGGAGAGCACACAGGCACTGTACCCCTGGTTAGCTGGAGTAAAATGTGCAGAGTCCTAAGGTCAACAAAAGCAGTTTCAGCAAAGAATGCAAACATTTAGGGTCACCCTTCAGAAAAGTTGAGGTGATAATGTAATGTAAAGAGCTGTCTTCAGTTTTGTTCTGTATCAAAATAATTGAAGAGTACTTCTGATTTAAATCTGGATGTTTTTTTCAGATCATGAGTGTGCAGAATGAGAAGCCCTGCTTCCTTTTTTTTCTTTTCATTTCTTTCTGTTTTCTATCTGACAATGTTGTGGCTCCTAGGGCACCCCCACAATATGAGGTTCTGGAAAGAGAGCTACTGAAGTTCAGTGGGCTGAGTAGATTAAATTATTCAGTCCCTTCAGTAATCTTACTACAGCTTGGAGGATCCCTGTCAGGAGACCCAGTGACTAGTCAGAAGGAGAAAAAGCAGAAAGTAGCCTCATTCTGGGATTGAGTAGCAGTTCATTCAGTTGCTGAGTTGTTAAAAGTTGGTATTCTGATAAGAAGGGTTTGACTGTTTATCAGGAGAATAAGCTGGAACCAAATATACTTTGTGTTTAGCTATGTGTTTCTTGGAGGTAAAGCCAGTGTCATGGACAAATTCAGATGATATAGTGTGTTGTCAGCTGGGGGTAAACTGTTACTGTCCATATTTGCTATTTGGGCATGCATTGGATGTTGCTCGGCAGTGTTGGAGAAGACAAGGCATTTTTTTCTTACATGGCTTGAGTGTTAGTCAGGTGCTTCACATCCAGTTCTGAGTTAGTTAAGTATTAAGTCACTGAATGTCACACACTGAGAATATTCTGAAGTAGAGATGGCTGTCATCTGTGTACTGATAGATCTGATGCTATTATTGTATGGTAGTGTGATCAGATGTTCCATCTACTGCTAAGATGATGGTGAGAACGATGGATCTTTTGATGACTCCACACAAAATGAGGAGTTTGGATCTAGCTCCCATTTGGATAAGCTAGCGGTGGTGATGAAGTAGGAGATGTTGCTTTGCAGTGCCATGTCGTTGAAATGTATCTATGTTTGCAGTGATGATCAGTCCTTGGTGGCTGACAGTGTAGACAAGAGGTCAAGCCAGATGAGGAGGCAGGTTATTTTTGTCAGTGAGGGTCTAGCATGGGTCCTAAACACATATGTCTCCTCCCTGAACTATCAATAGACCTACTGCAAAATCGCATAAATAAGGGTGTGTGTTTCTGAAGACAAAGACTTACCTTTGCAAACAATCCCCCATGCTATAACAGGGATGCATTTTGTGCCCTAGGTTATTTTTAATCACTCTCTCATGCTTACTCATCTTCTGAATATGGATCCTTGAATTTTAGAAACCTACAAATTACAACTACTTGCAGAGGAATTGTGGATGTGGGACACACTATATGCAATATTTCTGTGCCTCATGGTTATATGACAATCTAGAAGCACCCAACGGATAAGTCTCAGACGAAACTGACATGGAGATTCGGGATGCATACCTTACATGAGAATGTTTACATTCATCAATACAAAGTAAAGATGTGGTAGTTGCCTTATATGCATATTTTTCTCTGCCAGCTACACTAGTATGATAGTATGATAGTATGTACATGAAGGAGTAAAGCACCATAAATAAATGTGCAATTTTATGGAATGCTGTGATGCTGATTGCCCTCGAGGTACAGCAGCATTCTCTTTTGTAGAATGAAGAAATTAGGAATAGAGGGCCGGATGTACAAACCTATTTTGTGACCGCAAAGACTGCCATTTGCAAAATAGGTGCATTTGTGGCTGCAAGATGTTTTAAACAAAACCCATTATAGGAGTCGGTAAACTTTTGTGGATTCCTAAAATGAGATTTCAAATGGATACCTATTCGCAATTTGGAAGATGTGTTTTTCAGGCCTCCCTTTCATATTCCAAACTGGTATGTGACATATCATTTTTTGAGACCATATTCCTATATCAAAACATAAAAAAGTTATTGATCTCTGAGTTGATTTCATAAATGCATTGCCAAAAGTGAAGGGGTCCCCACTGCCAACTCTCAAACAAAGGGCCTGATGTAGCAACATTAGTAATATCAATTTCCTAACTGTGATTGTCTCCAAATCACAATTAGGAAATCCGTATTGCTAATGTATGAAACATTTTATTTCCAAATACCGATTCTTAGTGGGTTGCACATCTACCTACCTCATGAATATTAATGAGGTAGGTCTCAATGAGCGATCCATTAGGAATCTCAGCCATTGCAGGGATAAAGTCCTGCTGGGTTCAGTGGACCATATCTGTGATAGCTTTTAAATAAAGCCATTTTGGAGGAATTGAAGAGGGAGACTGGATTGAGACCTTAGCAGTGCCTGGCACCCTAACCATATCCTCCAAACTCCGTTTGGTGCAGTCCTACTTTTTACACGCTGTATACATGACACCCAAGAGACTGTATGAAGCAGGTCTCCACTCCACGGCTGCCTGCCCAAGATGCTCCCAGCCGGAAGCGGAATTCTTTCACATGACATGGTTATGCCCGATCATAGAGACCTACTGGAAGGCAGTTGCAACACAGATCTCTGGGGCCCTGCAGATCGAATTAACACCAGATCCGCTCCTGTTCCTATTGGGGGTGGTGGGAGGCACAGATCTGGGAAGAATGAAGAGATCCTTTGTGGGAATAGCGTGTCTGATTGCCAAAAGAGATATAATGACCAAATGGATGACAGAAGGGGCGCCATCCCTAAATAAATGGAAACGGGGAATGGACTGGTGTGCACAACAAGAGAGACTGGTATATGAGGCCAGGGGCTGCCCGGGCAAATACGATAATATATGGGGAGGTTGGGAGGCCTTGAGGGACGACTAGAATACAGAAGATCCTAACCCGTACTTGAAATGCCAATCCCACTGATAGGCCCAAACATCCACTGACCTTGAACCCTTGAACCCCCCATCCGGCCACGTTCTGGGTCCAGGGGAGTCCAATCCTCCACAACTAAGAGGGATGATCACCATAAGATAGACCCGCGATCGAGACCGATCCCGGGGCTCCAAAATGCCTCAAGCATGAGCAGCCTACACCACGAAACACTCATGGACAGGAGACACACACAACTCCTTTCATTTCTCTCACCCTCCCCTCTTTTGTTTCTCCTCCTTGCGCTGCATTGCTTCAACTCAAGTGATCCTATTAGTTCCGAAATATGTCTCCTGCACACAGTAGGACGCTACGCATTAATGTATGTCACTTGGTTGGAAGATGTTTATGTAAATCTTTATTTGCTGAAAAACAATAAAATGTCTTTATAAAAAAATAAATAAAGCCATTTTACGGCAGCCCATTTTCCTTTCAGGAAAACGGGATGAGTTAAAAAAAGAAAAATTGACATGGTACATAACTTTTTTACGAATAGACAGTTGTCTCATGGACCTCTGCCTGCTCCTAAAAAAGGTTTGTGTGAACCCTCACAAAGGGGAAAGGGTTCACTGCAGTCCAAAAGGCTGTAATTTTATTAATCTGAACCTTACCGACTGTTATATGGCATGATACATGAGGATCAAAGTAAAAAAAAAAAAAAACTATTCTGTTTCAAACAGTTTCCTTTAAGGAAAACAGGCTGCATTTTTAAAAAAGTTTATGCAATCAAATACATGCTGGTCTGCTAACCCCAGCAGACCATCTCTGTAATGGCATCCATTAGGAGTGAATTTCAATTTTCAAGCTACTTCATAATTATTCATGAAGTAGGCTGAATTTTGATACACTCCAAAAGGGAAGTTTGCAAACTGATGGATTAGTACATAGGTCACATTTCAAAATTCAACTGGCTTAAAAAATACCCTTTGTAATTGCTAACTTTATTTTGCAAACAGCGTTTTTTACATTAGGCTCTAGAGTTTAGCAAATGCAAGAAAAATGGCACAAGGCTCACTGATTATTTTTTATTGCACTCCTTCATACCCCTACGCTGTCTTTGATTGTGCAGTTTATATGTCCATACAACTTGCAACACTATGTCCTATGAATACTATAGATTTTCATATTTAAATATCTTCAATTTATTAAATATGACTAAACACATGTTATTGTGTGCTTGCTTTCTTGTGCTGCCATTGGGATTTTGTCACCGATCTGTGTGATGTTTCTTTTCTCCTTGATTGTGCTGTTCTCCTGTTAGGTCTATCCATCTTACGTGCACCTAGCACTTGCTCCGTGGAGTTCTGTAACTTTAGACCTTTCATTAGCAGGCGGTAGTGAATGTAATATTCGATTATTCGAATTGTCTCGTTATTGTGCATGAGTTAAGATGAAAAAAATAATTATTCATTTCACTCAAGGTTTTTATATTGTCCTCAACATATATTTAGGTCTTTTTGATTACTGTATCAAAAAACTCATGATCACTTCCGCCACCACTCTCTCCCAATTCCAGCGTGCAATTGCGTTTGTTTAAAATAAACCTGACCGATGTTTTAGTATAACTGAATTTTTGCGAAAAATGACACATGATATCTCTAATGTGTGAGCCGTGGTGGAATCATTTTAGCAAAAATTGGCTTTCCATCATCTCTGATAGTGTGAGAGGTCCAGGGCCATGCCTTCATGTCAATCACAGTAACTTTACCCTGGGTTTCTGTTCCGGTTGTCCAGGTTACGATCCTTTGTCTTGGAGGATCTGAACAATCAAATGTCTATATTGTACCACGCATATGCTTTTACTAAATTCGTCCAATTAAAGATATAATTTGCAAAAATTAAATTGGTAGACTAGGCTAACACCATACTTAACTTTTTTTCTTCCTTATAGGTTTCTGATCGTTTTCAACTTTACTGCTAGCAAAAAGCAGAAAAATTAGTCATTCAAAGCTGTAATTTGTTATTTTTGAAAAAAACTGTCATTGTGAGTCTTTTATGAAATGTTGATATATGTCTAAGATGTGAGAGGTAATTGACTGTCCAATATATAGCCTTACTCACATGTACATTCTATGTAGTCAATGATTTTAGTGGGTTTAACCTGTCATTTGCATAGGTTAATTTTAAACTGAAGTGCAAAGTTAGTTTGAAAAGATAATTACAATATTTCACCTCCTTTCCTCCCAGCTTATGCAAATGAACCTTTAATCTTTTCGCAGTTCATATTGCATTAATAAGTAAAAATCCATCTTGATTTATTTTATTCCGTCAATCACTGGCTAGGCAGTGCACTCCGATGAGAGCAAGTGGATAAAAATCAGGCTAATTTCCCCAAACGTTCTTCTATCTCTTTGACAGGAATGAACTTTTTAGACATGGGTATCTTTATTTCCTTATTCTACTAAAAGTCAGAGAGATGATTGCTGAGGCAGTCTGTTTCTCTGGCACCCAGAAACGTTTTCAAAATCAATCTCTATGTTTAATTGACAATTTCCTTCTGACTGTCCAAATAAAATGTACCTCGTTGTGCTTTGCGTCAAATCAACTCATTTGTTTCTGAATATGAGGTTCCGAGTGTGGGGCATGCGGTCGTGATTGATTCACACGAATGCCTTTTTCATACAGTCTTCACCGTGCATGCCTTCACCATGTAAGTACATTAGATATCATTAATAGTGCATTCAACAGGCATTCCTTTAGCATTTCTTTTACTCGCATACATTTAACACACAATTTATTTTTACAAAAATAAAGCGTAAATTACATAAGAAATTCAAAGTTATAAACTGTGAGAAAACAGGGCCGATTGCAGAGGCCCCCTAGCTTTTTGCCCCCGTTTTCCACTTTTTGTTGGTGTTTTCCTGACACTGAGGGTGCCCTGGGAACTGCTAACCAGTCCCAGGGCCTGTCCTCTGTGTAAACTCAATATGCAAATTAGGCCGATTATAATTGGCTAAGTCAACCTACCTATAAGTCCCTAGTATATGGTAGGGCATGTAGGTTTAGGGACCACAGCATAGGTAGTGCACCCATAGGTGCACTGCTGAATTGCCCAGTGTCATTTTAAAGGCAGGCCTGCCTTGCTAGCTGCTTTTAAGTTAAAGTTATATGCAAATTCGATTTTGGAATTAAAAGTAGTTCCAAAGTCTTAAACTACCTTATTTTTACATATACGTCACCTCTAGGGTGTGCCCTATGTGCCCCTAGGGCTGGGAGCCATGTAACTATAAGCAGGGACCTTATAAAATAGTTTCATAAGCCCTGGTGAGGTAAAAACAGCCAAATTAATTTTTTCCTCATTGTAGTGAATAGCCTCCATAGGTTAGAATGGGGAGACTTTATTTTAATTTTAAAAGTCCCCTTAAGTAATGGATACCAAGTGTTTGGTATCAAATTAATTGTTATAATAAATCCCACAACTTCCAGTTGTTGGATTTAATATAACGTGTTCAGGTAAAGAGTTTTAAACTTTACATGAGAAGTTAGCAATTTCAGCCCTGCATTGTTTTTACTGCTGTGCTCTGATTGGCCAGCCTCTGGCAGCCTGGCCAGGCTGCCTTGATGAGGTGGGAAGTGGCCTGGCTTCACACAAAGAGATGGTGCAGATGGTGAGGCAGGAAGGGGGAGGGCTGCCTAACTGTCCTTCAAAGGCAGAGAAGGACATTTGGAGCACCCCAGCAGCACCCCCACATCCTGCAACCCGACAACTATGTGTCCCCTTGATTAGATTAGGAGAGGGGTGAGTTTATGATTTTTAGCCACACCAGTGGGTGGGATCAGCCAGATGTAACCTCCAAAAATCAAATTCAGCCATGATGTATTTTTGAAGAATGTTGCCTCCTGGGATTGATTTTTGCCACACTTCCCAGGAAGTGGTCATCACAGGGGGAAGGACCCCTCAACTGATTGGAGAATCAGGACCCAACTGTGTTTCACCCAGGAGTAAGGATAAAACTGACAGACCTGCACCCACACCTCAGTTCCCTACCACATCCCTACCAGGAAGAACTACAGAAGAAGGACTGCCCTACTGGACCCCTGGTCTGCACCTGGAACCTGCACTCAGAGGGACTGCACCAGCTGCACACTTGGGCTTCCCCACAAGAAGGACTTTGCCTGGCTTCAACTGGTTCAAGGAAGGACTCCCTGTTTGCTACAGGTGAAAAATTGCTAACCAGTCCCCTGCACCAACTCCTAAAGAAATCAACCAGCTGACCACTGCCCAGTGGCCAAAAAGGAGTGTGCCAGGTGCATTCTGGGAGTTGTAGTCCGCACCCCAAGGATCTTCTCAGAGCTTCTGGACCCTTGGGGTGAGCTGTGGACCCCAAAAGAACCTTAAAAGAACATCTGGGAGAAGCCCCAGAAGTTTGGAGAACTTTTGAAAAAAATCTCCATAGAGGGACCGACCCAACCGACCCGCTGCGGCAACTCTAGCCGGTTTGCCTCAACCGCAACCCGGCCTGATTTGCAGCTTCGTCCCGGTAAAGAAAACCTAAAAAAAAAGACACAAAGGGGGTCATTCTGACTTTGGCGGGCGGCAGAGTCCGCCCGCCAAAGTCCCGCCGTCAGAATACCGCTGCGCGGTCAAAAGACCGCCGCAGTAATTCTGAGTTTCCCGCTGGGCTGGCGGGCGACCGCCAGAAGGCCGCCCGCCAGCCCAGCGGGAAACCCCCTTCCATGAGGATGCCGGCTCCGAATGGAGCCGGCGGAGTGGAAGGGGTGCGACGGGTGCAGTTGCACCCGTCGCGATTTTCAGTGTCTGCTTGGCAGACACTGAAAATCTTGGTGGGGCCCTGTTAGGGGGCCCCACGACACCCGTTACCGCCATCCTGTTCCTGGCGGCGAAAACCACCAGGAACAGGATGGCGGTAAGGGGGTCGGAATCCCCAAATCCCCATGGCGGCGCTGCAAGCAGTGCCGCCATGGAGGATTCCCCAGGGCAGCGGGAAACCAGCGGGAAACCAGAGGGACACCACCGGTTTCCCGTTTCTGACCGCGGCTGTACCGCCGCGGTCAGAATGCCCATGGATGCACCGCCAGCCTGTTGGCGGTGCATCCGCGGTCCCCGGCCCTGGCGGTCCATGACCGCCAGGGTCGGAATGACCCCCTAAGTCCGAAGGTAAAAAGTTGACCGGGACCTCCCAGCCAGTGTATCCGAGGAGGGCTCCAAGGATGTCGGATTAAGATCCAGGTTTACCCCGGTCGAAAGATTTTCACCTCGAAAAAACGATTAAGTACAAAGATAAAAATCTCCACCGAGGTTTCCAGCGACGCGTGTCCGGAGAAGAGTTCCAGGAGGTCGAATTGGACTGGCAGGTTCGTCTCGCTGAAGAAAATCTTCTAAAAAACGACTAAGTGCGAAGGTAAACTTTTGACCAAGGCCTCCCGTGGCCTGTAGCCGAGCCGGGCTCCATCCCGGTCGGCCTTAAAGGTTGACTTTGCCCCAGTCGAGGTGCAACCAGATGACCCGATTGCTGCTTTTTGTTTGTAGGCGCTAAAAGAAACAATAATTCTTTAAAAATTAATTTCACCGGTTCCCCTCATCTGATTTGATTTGTTTTTGTGTCACTTTAAAGATGAAAATATAATTGGTTTTGGATTTTTAAACTGTTTCCTGTGTTTTATTTAATTACTGTTTTGTGATATTTGAATGCTTTAGACTCTGGTGGTCATTACAACCCTGGCGGTCGGTGTTAAAGAGGTGGTAAAACCGACAACAGGCCGGCGGTAAAAAATTTGGAATTATGACCGTGGCGGAAACCACCAACAAAAGGCAGCCACTTTAACACTCCGACTGCCACAGCGGTACAGACAAACAGCGCGTCAGTCACCACCAACACACATGCGGAGGACAATGTACCGCCCACAGATTCACAACAGGCCAATCCGCCACCTTTTCCGGGGCGGATTCAGCACGGATAAAAACACGGCGGAAACAGCCATTTCAAATGGAAAACGCTTACCTCTACACACCCCATGAGGAACGATGACATCATGGAGCCAGTACTCCATATTCTCCCTGCAATAGTCTTCCTGCTCCTATACGAGGATCAACAACGCCGGCGGCGAAGACCACGGTGAGTACTGCAGCTACGACATAGGGGAGAGGGAGGGAAAAACACAGACACACACACAACCAACATCACAACCCCCACCCCGACCCTCACCCACTACAACACACACACCAATGCATATCCAAACATTACAGTAACAACCCCCAACCCCCCCGGAAGAATGCAAAAACAAAAGTAAATGAGTTGAACCATTGTAATATATCAAAATACAGTAAACAAATATATACATAATCGTATATATATATATATATATATATACACACACACATTAAACCAAATATACACCACGATTAGTAGTGCAGGTAATGCACCATTCATTGTCCGTGGACCACTGGGCCCAAAATGCATGGGCGAGGCCCACGCTAGATACCTGATCAAAACGGAGAGAACACTGCAGGGGCATCAGATAGAAATACAACAGGCACCTCAGGGGGAAGGGAAGGGGGGGCACCTCAGCCGGATGAGTGCACCACACCAGATGCACGAGGGGGCTCCATGTCCATTGATGTATCCTGGGGAGTGCAAAGCCACAGTTTCTCAAGTCTCTACAGTGGGTGGTTTGCCAATGTACCATCCTGGGGAGTGCAAAGCCAGTCTCTCAAGTCTCTACAGTGGGTGGTTTGCCCACTGTACCATCCTGGGGAGTGCAAAGCCACAGTCTCTCAAGTCTCTACAGTAGGTGGTTTGCCCACTGTACCATCCTGGGGAGTGAAAAGCCACAGTCTCTCAAGTCTCTACAGTGGGTGGGTTGCCCACTGTACCATCCTGGGGAGTGCAAAGCCACAGTCTCTCAAGTCTCTACAGTGGGTGGTTTGCTCACTTCACCATCCTGGGGAGTGCAAAGCCAAAGTCTTTCAAGTGGATAACAGTCTCCACTGTTTCTGGAGGGGGACTGGTGCCCAGAGTGCTTCATCCTGTGCAGGACAGACGGAGTGGCTGCATGTCTCCACTGGTTCTGGAGGGGCACTGCTGCCCAGAGTGCTTCATCCTGTGCAGGACAGACGGAGTGGATGCATGTCTCCACTGGTTCTGGAGGGGGACTGGTGCCCAGAGTGGATGCATGTCTCCACTGGTTCTGGAGGGGGACTGGTGCCCAGAGTGCAGCACTCACCCCGTGACGGTCCCAGTTGCGTTACTGCCCCTGCCGCTAATGGGCTAGCGGTGCTCGCCATGGCAGTCTTTGCCCTGTTCAGCGGTGCTTGAGTTAGCAGTTTCTGACCTGTTCAGCGGTGCTTGCCCTGTTCAGCGGTGCATTCCATGGTGTTCTTTGCGCTGTTCAGCGGTGCCTGCCCTGTTCAGCGGTGCTTGCCATGGCGGCCTTTGCCTTGTTCAGCGGTCCCTGGCCTGTTCAGCGGTGCTTGACAAGGCGGTCCTTCATTGCCCAGCAGGCCTGTGGCTGGCGGTCCTACATGGGTCAGCTGGGCTGTGGCTTGCGGGGCCCTCCTGGCCAGTGACGATTGGGCTGGCCTCCTGGGCAGTGACTCTGGCGGTGGCCTCCTGGCCAGTGACGATTGGGCTGGCCTCCTGGCCAGTGACTCTGGCAGTGGCCTCCTGGCCAGCGACTATTGTGCTGGCTTCCTGGGCAGTGACTCTGGCGGTGGCGTCCTGGCCAGCAATGATTGGGCTGGCCTCCTGGGCAGTGACTCCGGCGGTGGCCTCCTGGCCAGTGATGATTGGGCTGGCGGTGGCCTCCTGGGCAGCGGGGATGATGGCGATCTTCTCCGCCGTGCTGCTCCTCCCAGAATTTGGAGATTTCTTCTGCCCCTTCCCCACCTTGGGAGGAGTCACAGCTGAGTCGACACTACCCCTGGGCTCTAGTGAGCGGCTTTGCTGGCTGGAGTCTTCCCCCTCTCCCGCCGGGCACTGTCCAACTTCTGGAGCTTCACAGAGGGGGGACTGTGCAGTGGCTCCGTGCCACACTGGCTGGCCTGGTGGCCGGTGCACTCCACATACCTGTAACAGGCACCACTGGTCCCAGCAATTTTTTGGCTGAGGCATAGGGACCTATGAGTTGGAGGGGGGGTGGGAAAGAGGTCAAGGTTGGCCAGGAAACGTTTCTTAGGAACACTGGGATGGGTAGCTGGAAGGGGTTTGGGAGTGGAGGAAGAGGCAGTGGTTGTAGGAGGTGTACGTTTGGTGACTTTGGGTGAAGGTGCATGCGCTGGAGGCTGTCGTGAGATGGATGGCTGTTGGGTGGGTGTGTGCCTGCGTTTGTGTATCTTCGGAGGGGGCGTCACAGACACACTGGGAGAGGACACAGGGGACGTGTAAATGGGAGTGGGGGTAGCGACTGCACGTGAGCGGGGTGTGGTGGTGGGTGTGCTGGTGCGGGACGTAGTGGCTGCAGTGGTAGTGCATGCAGGTGAGAGTGTAGACGAGACTGGGAGGGAGATGACGAGGAGGGGGACACAGTGGAGTGTTGGTGTGTCTGTATGTGTGTGATGCTTGCGTGAGTGCCTGTGGGATGTGTGGTGCTTATGTTTGCCTGAGCTTCCCTTATGTGATGAGGTGTGTGCAGGCTGGTCTGATGGTGTGCTTGGGATAGGCTAGGGTACAGGGGATTGGGTCTGGGTGGACGAAGTTGGAGGTGGGAGGCTAGACACAGGGACAATGGCTGCCATCAGTGCTGAGGCCAGAGTTTGCAGGGTTCGATGAAGGGCAGCCTGACCAGAATGAATGCCCTCCAGGAATGCATTTGTGTGTTGCAATTCCCTTTCTACATCCTGGATGGCTTTCAAAATGGTAGACTGCCCAACAGTGAGGGACCTGAGGAGTTCAATGGCCTCCTCACTGAAGGCAGCAGAGGTGACAGGGGCAGGGGCTGAGGTGCCTGGGGCGAAGGTGATGCCCAACCTCCTGGGTGAGCGGGCACGGGGCAAAGGCTGAGGGGCTGCTGGGAGGGCAGTGCTGGTAGGGGGTGTGGCGGCTGTACCTGTAGAAGTGGGGTTAACAGATTTTGGCGCCACCACAAGGGAGCTCCCATCGGAGGACGAGTCCGTGTCACTGATTGCTGATCCTGTCCCCGCCATGAAGCTCCCCTCGCCCTGTGTCCCACTGGTGTATTCCGAGTCTGTGGTGTGGCCCTCCATGGCCATGTGGGATGCAGCTCCCTCGTGCTCCGGTGCCACTGTACCTCCGCCTGATGATTCTGATGCACCCAAAACAGGGAGACCACAAAAAGGGGGGGGGAAAAGAAGAAAGACAGGTTGAATGCATGGCTTACCGCTACCGTTGGCAGACAATACAGACACAGCAGCCCACTGCACTACGTCATGCTGTTGGAGGCTCTACAGATGCACTTCCTGGGATATGTCCTACATGGCTATGGTTGACATCTGCACACATAGATGACACAGGGGCAGGTATACCTGTACTTGGCACTCTACAGAGGTGGGGTGGGGTGCCACATGGCCAGCATTACGGAGGGGCCTAGCCTACGGAACTCGCCCTGGCCTAGGGAAACCCACAGCCCTCCTCCCCCACCCAGACACCTTCACTGCGCGCAAAGTCCACTGAATGATGTTGTACTCGCCCCCTTGTGTCTGCTGTGATGCCCTCAAACGCCCATCCAACTCAGGATAGGCCACCGCCAGGATCCGGAACATCAGGGAGGTCATGGTTCGACGGGCACCCCTCCCACGTTGGGAGGCCATCCCTAGCTGAGCCTCGGCCGTCTTTTTGCTCCAGCGGCGAATGTCCTCCCATCTTTTACGGCAGTGGGTGCTCCGTCTGTGGTGGACCCCCAGGGTCCGGACGTCCTTGGCGATGGCACGCCAAATATCCTTCTTCTGGTGGGCGCTGACCTACATGACATGTACAGGGGAAGAAGAGAAGTCATTACCAACTGCACCGTCGAAGTGAGTGGCCCACATCCCTACCCTTGCCATGTGGCACATGCATTCACAGTCCTTCATGCACAGAGAACTGTGCCCCCTTCATTCTTACAACCAGCCCTCTCCACACAAGCATAGCCCATACAACGTGCTCCCTGTGTACTTACCTGTTGGTCTGGAGGACCATAGAGTAGCATGTACTGGGGGAGGACCCCGTCCACGAGCTTCTCCAACTCCTCTGCAGTGAAGGCAGGGGCCCTTTCCACAGACGCACAAGCCATTGTCTCTTCCAGACCGAGGTCACAGCAGCACTTGCAATGTAGGTCCTCTCCTGTCGAAGATCAGGTATTGAGTGATTGAATAGATAGAAAATGGTGGTCACGTCCGCGGCGGTGCGTACCATCACTGCCGGCGTACATCGTCATTGGCTCCTGGGACCCATAGGGTCCAATGTTAACCAATGCAGCATTGCGCCGCGGTATTCGACCGCCTACCGCGACAGTGTACAACGCCAGCGCAGTTACCTCACTTCCCATTGTCCCACTTTAGAGGTCAGGCAGCCGCCATTTCAGGGGCCCACATGGCCTCATTACCAACTGCGTCACACAGACCTAGGCCTACACTCAACACACATACAGGCCAGATTTTGTGTATGAATGGTCTTCTGTGTAGACTGTGGGTACATACCTCTGAGTTGTTTGACTCTGTGGTCGCTGTTGTCATTCCTAGGCACTGTCCACTGGGACATTTGAGGAGATGGCGGAATCATCCGGTGAACCGACCGCTGGTGGACCTGTCGACAATGGAGGAAAGACATTTGATCATCACCTACAGGTTTGACCGTGCCACAATCCAGGAACTGTGTGCCCAGTTGGAGCCAGACCTGATGTCAGCAATCCGCCATCCCACAGGGATCCCCCCTCAAGTGCAGGTGCTATCAGTGCTCCATTTCCTTGCAAGTGGGTCATTTCAAACAACAGTGGCCATGGCATCAGGGATGTCCCAGCCTATGTTTTCCAACGTGTTGTCCAGAGTGTTGTCTGCCCTGCGGAGTTTTCCCTCAGGTGGAGGATTTGCCTAAAGTTAAAGGTGACTTCAAAGCCCTTGGACATATCCCCAACATCATAGGTGCCATTGATGGGACCCATGTAGCTCTGGTCCCCCCACAGGAGTGAACAGGTGTACAGGAACCGGAAGAGTTATCATTCGATGAATGTACAGATGGTATGTTTGGCAGACCAGTACATCTCCCAGGTAAATGCTATGTTCCCAGGCTCTGTGCATGACGCCTACATCCTGCAGAATAGCAGCATCCCTTATGTGATGGGTCAACTCCAGAGGCACCGGTTGTGGCTATTAGGGGACTCTGGATACCCAACTTGTCATGGCTACTGACCCCAGTGAGGAATCCCAGGACCAGGGCAGAGGAACGCTACAATGAGGCCCATGAGCGGACTAGGAGGGTGATCGAACGCACCTTCGGCCTCCTGAAGGCCAGGTTCAGGTGCCTCCATATAACAGGTGGTTCCCTATTCTACTCACCAAGAAGGTGTGCCAGATCATCGTGGCCTGCTGTATGCTTCACAACTTGGCTTTGCGACGACAGGTGCCTTTTCTGCAGGAGGATGGTCCAGATGACGGTGTTGTGGCAGCTATAGAGCCTGTGGACAGTGATGAGGAGGAAGCAGAGGAAGAAGACATTGACAACAGGGACTCAGATATCCAGCAATATTTCCAGTGACACACAAGTGAGAACACATTCCTGACTACTACAAGTACTTTTACACTTCAACCTCTATCCTGTCTGTCGATTTCACCCAGTATATGGTAACTGAGTTGTAAATTTCCCTTACGGTTTCACAGGTGTGATTTACAACGTGTGTCATCTGCTTAGATTCCTCATGTACTTGAGATGTATGACATAGGTATGTTGACATTACATTTGAAAACGCATTTTGTCACTGTCATTGCTAATACACATTTTCGAAATCACAAACAGACTCCAGATTGTTTTGTGGTTCAAGGGTGTTTATTGAAGTGCTCAATATTGGAGGGGGGTTGTAAAATGGTGAGGGGTGATGGTGGAGGAATGTCCATGGCAGAGTCCAGTCTATTAGTCTCACAGGTGCATTGCCCATATGGGCATAGGAAGTGGAGCTGGGGCAGTTCCAATATGGACAGGGTTACAAAGTGGGATAGTAGAATAAGGGTGGTCTCATTTCTTGGTGGGGGTCTTGGCATCGTGCTCTGTCTTGTTCCTGGATCTCAGGGACCGTTTGCGGGGTGGTTCTCAGTCTGCAGGGGCTGGGGTGCTGGTGTGGTCATCCTGTGGCGGGGCGTCATGTCCATTAGCGCCGGCAAAGGTGGTGGGCAGTTCATCGTCTATGCTAGTGTCAGGGGCCCCTTGCAGTGCCACAGTGTCCCTCCTGGTGTTAAATATCTCCTTCAGCACCCCTACGATGGTGCCCAGGGCAGAGCTGATGCTTCTGAGTTCCTCCCTGAACCCCAAATACTGTTCCTCCTGCAGTCGCTGGGTCTCCTGAAACTTGGCCAGTACTGTTGCCAGCGTCTCCTGGGAGTGGTGGTATGCTCCCATGATGGAGGAGAGGGCCTCGTGGAGAGTGGGTTCCCTAGGCCTGTCTGCCCCATGTCGCACAGCAGTCCTCCCAGTTCCCCTGTGTTCCTGTGCCTCCGTCCCCTGGACCGTGTGTCCACTACCACTGTCCCCAGGTCCCTGTTGTTGTTTGGGTGGTGAGTTATCCTGGGTTCCCTGTGGTGGTGGACACACAGCTGATTGACGTGTCCTGGGGACGGAGGTATGGGCCCGCCGGGGTGGGTGCTGTGCTGGTGTTACCAGAGGGTGGAAGGTCTGTGGTGGCCTGTGACTGGGTGTGGGGAACAGACTGTCCCGAGGCCCACAATGGTCCAGGCTGGTCATCTGGATCCAGTTGGACAGAGCTGCTGTCATCACTGTGGGCCTCTTCTGTGGGTGGAGTGGAGATGTCTGGACCCTCCTGTCTGGTGACATTGAGTAGTTGTCCTGCAGGGGTATAAAAGCATGATTATTGCATCTGTGTGTGTCATGGTGGGCAATGGGTGGGTGAGCGTGTACCCCAGTGCTAGCATTCCTGTGTGGGGGCTTGTGTGATGATGGTTGAGGGGGGTGTTATGGGTATGTGCAGTGGTCATGCTTTAGTGATGGGTGTCCATGCTTTGTTGTGTCATGCAGGGCTTGGTGTTGGGATGGGTGGTTTGTGTTATTAGTACATTTGTGAGGAGTTGGAGTGATAGGGGAGGGGGCGAGGGTGGGGTTCTGTGATAGCATGCAGGTAGGGTGGGGGATATGATAGTTAAGATTTGACTTACCAGAGTCCATTCCTCCACCGACTCCCGCGAGGCCCTCAGGATGCAGAATAGTCAAGACCTGCTCCTCCCATGTTGTTAGTTGAGGGGGAGGAGGTGGGGGTCCGCCGCCAGTCCGATGTACCGCGATGTCGTGTTTTGAGACCACGGAACACACCTTCCCCCGTAAGTCGTTCCACCTCTTCCTGATGTCGTCCCGATTTCTTGGGTGCTGTCCCACTGCGTTGACCCTGTCGACAATTCTTCGCCATAGCTCCATCTTCCTAGCTATGGAGGTGTGCTGCACCTGTGATCCAAATAGCTGTGGCTCTACCCGTACGATTTCCTCCACCATGACCCTGAGCTCCTCCTCAGAGAACCTGGGGTGTCTTTGCCGTGACATGGGGTGGTGTAGGTGATGTGTGGGGTGGTGTATGTGGTCATAAGTGTGGTGATATGTAGTGGTGTGTGGTGTTTTGTGCGTGGAAATAGTGTGGGTGATGGTGTTGTGTGCCTGTGGCTGCTAGTTTGTGGATGGTGGTGTCTCTCTCTGGCCTTCTTTCTGAATTTTTGGTCATGGGGTTTGTGGGTGATGTGGGTGTGTGTTTTATATTGTATTGGGTGTGGGAGTGGTGTGTGTATGTGTCTCAGGTGTGTGTATTCTGAATTGTCCAATGTGGCTGTGTTTTGTAAGAGTGGGTGTATTTTGAGCGCAGTGGTGTGCACCGCCAATGGAATACTGCGGTTGAAAGACCGCCGCGTGGATTCGTGGGTCATGATAGCATGGGCGTATTTCTGTTGGGGTGACAGTGGAGGTTTTGTTTTCGCCAGTTTATCACTGACCTTTGGTGTGGTGGACTTGTGTGGGTGTCTGAATTTTGTCAGATTTCGGGATGTGGGTCGTAATAGCTGTGGCGGAATTCCGCGGCCGCGGCGGTGTGTTGGCGGTCTTCTGCACGGCGGTAAGCGGCTTTTACCACCAATGTTGTAATGACCCCCTCTGTCTCCTAAGTTAAGCCTTGTCGCTCGTTGCCAAGCTACCAAGGGTTGAGCTGGGTTTAATTTACTGAGACCTAACTGGACCTAAGTGGAGGTTAGTGGCCTATTGCTAATTGTAGATACATACCTGCCCTTACCAATAACCCATTTTCCAAAATTTTTGGTGCACAGTGGTGGGATCCTGTACTTGTGTTCAGTATCACGCTACAGTTTTAAGTAAAACAAATTAAAAATCCTTTAAATTGTCCTAGTGCAAAAAATTTTTTTTTTTTAAATTGGATTAATTTCAATTATTGAATTTTTGTGATTTTTCTAAATTCTTGTTTCCAATTTTTGCAAAAGGTTTTTATTGACACACAACTAGGGAACCATGGAGCTTGATCTGGCTAGCCTACCCACACGACAGTAGTCCAGCTTAGGGGGTTGTGTACTGAAAGAGGGTTGCCTGCAACCACTGACCTCAGGAAGCATGTCCTGATCAAATCCATGACAGCATGGGCTCAGGCCCAAGAGGTCGATTCAGAGGAAGCTCCAGAGGAGGAAGAAGTAGGGGAGGATGCTAGCTCCAACCACTCAGGGGAGGAAGGGAGGGCATCTGAGCGTGAGGAGGAGAAAGACCAGTCCTCCCTACACACAGTCACTAGGGCCATACCCAAAGCTAGTTGGGGGGAGAGGGTCCCTCCAGGAGGAGAGAACCTGTCCCTCAGGGAAAGAGAGCTGGAGGCCCAGCTAGCATTTAAAGCTTTGGAAGTCAAGAAGCTGGCCCTAGAAGAGAAAAAGTGGGCAAGGGAAGAGAAAAGAGATTGTGGCAGCGATAGAGAAGCCGAGGTGTCCATGGGTGTTTTTTTTTGCCCCAGATTACCCAAGGGGGTGGTTCCTGCTTATATAGAGGGGGATGACATAGACAAGTGGTTGGAGGCCTTTGAGACGGCACTCCAAATGAGAAGGGTTAGACCTCAATACTGGGGTTCTCTTTTATGGGAGTTGGTCCCCAACTCAGGGAGGGATATGCTTCTGACTTTATGGGGGGAGGAGGCAGATTCATACCCTAGTATGAAGAGGTGCTTAACCAAGAAGTTTGGTCTGACCCCAGAGCAGTATAGGATGGAGTTCAGGGACACCCAGAAGGTCAATACCCAGTCTTGGGTTGACTTTGTAGACACCTCACTTAAGGCACTAGAGGGCTGGATTCATGGTAACAATGTAAATACTTGTGAGGGGTTATACAATCTGATCATGAGAGAGCACATCTTGACCAATTGTATCCCAGAAAGGTTACGCCAGCATCTAGTGGACTCTAAGCTGACCAACTCCAGAGAGCTAGGGGAAGCAGCTGATGAGTGGTTGAGGACCAGGGTGGTTGTCAAGTGCCAGGGGGGAGACTTCAAGAAGGGAGGGGTCAGGTCCCCAAAATCCTAAGCAGGGAGGTGGTAAGCCCACCATAGAGACTCCCTCTGTAACCCAGAACCCTAAGGAGGAGAGTAAATCCCACTCCCACTCCCACTCTGACAAGCAGAGACAGGGACACCCAGGGTTAAAAAAGCTCTTGGACAGTAAGGCTTGCTTTGACTGTCAGCAGAAAGGTCATTTCAGAGGAGATGCAGCCTGTCCAAAGAAGGTGGTTAGCACTGGGCTGTCCAGTGTAGCCATGGAGGAGAACTCCTCAGATGATGAAGTCCTCCCAGCATTGAGCTGGGAGACAGGACCAGATCGTAAGCAGGTGATCCCTGAGGGTGGGAGTAGCACTTCCACCCCATTCAGGTGAATGGGATCCCTACCAGTGGCCTCAGAGACACCTGTGCCAGTCACACTATAGTGAGTGACCGGTTAGTGACCCCACACATGTATGTCCCAGGAGAGACCAGGAAAGTCAGGATAGCCACAGGGGAGGTCACCTCCAAACCTGTAGCCATAGTGTCCCTAGAGAGGGAGGGTGTCCTTGACTGGTTTAGGGTGGTAGTCAGTGCTGACCTCCCCCTAGATTGTATCCTGGGCAATGACCTCCCAGAAGTGAGTCTGGTCCCAGATGGGGCGGTCGCCCCGGGCCCCACCAACCCAAAGTCCTTGGGAGTTGGTCCCTACAGTTAGGAGACAGGGGTCCTCAAGAAAAGGAAAGAAGAAAAGGAAGGGTGGGCCACTCTTAAAGAGAGTCCCAGGGAGTCAAAGGTCTTCTGCCCCAGTAGGGGGGAGCCCAGAGTTGGCACTGGTGAGGCCTCACCTGACCCCAAGGAAGTCCTGAGTAGTCAGGCAGCTGTCTAGATGCAGGTTGTTGCCCCTACACTGGCACAAGGGAGAGTGGAAGGAGGGTGTCTGCCACAGGAGGTGGCAGGCCCCCACTCTAGACAGCAAGAGGGGTGCCAGGACCCCACAGTTGCCCCTAAAGCAGCTCAGCCACCTGTCAGTGGAGAGCTTAGGGTGTGGTTCTGGATACTGACAGCTGTCAGTAGCCTCTGCTGGGTGCTGGCCTTCTTGGCAGCACTGCACTTGGCCTGGGAGGCGGACCCCAGTGCCAAAAGCAAAGTAGGCCCCCTGACCCTGTTGGTCATGGTGGGGTTGCTCAAGTGTTGGGTGACCTATTTGGGTAAGCTGGGTGTTGCCCAAGCAAAGTTAGTAGTAGGGGAGGTGGGCACCTCACTACCCAAGTTGGCAGAGAGAGAGGCGGAAGACCCCCCTAGAGGGAAGTTTCAGTTTGAAATGGGTCCTTTCATTGTTGGGATGAATTCACTACCCAGAGGGAGTGACCATGGCAGGAGGATGTAAGGCAGAGTAGGCCCTGCAAAGGGACAGCCTGTTCTCTTCACTGTCTTCCTCGCCTGACAAGCCAGGAAGACTCTCCCAGGGTTGGGCTGAGTCTCCTGGGTGTGTGGGCTGGGGGGGGCTTGTGTGAGAAAACAGGACTGATTACAGAGGTCCCCTAATTTTTTGCCCCCATTTTCCACTTTTTGTTGATGTTTTGCTGACCCTGAGGGTGCCCTGGGTACTGCTAACCAGTCCCAGGGCCTGTGCTCTGTGTAAAATCAATATGCAAATTAGGCTAATTATAATTGGCTAAGTCAACCTACCTATAAGGCCCTAGTATATAGTAGGGCATGTAGGTTTAGAGACCACAGCATAGGTAGTGCACCCATAGGTGCACTGCTGAGGTGCCCAGTGTCATTTTAAAGGCAGGCCTGCCTTGCTAGCTGCTTTTAAATGAAAGTTATATGCAATTTCGACTTTGGAATTAAAAGTAGTTCCAAAGTCTTAAACTACCTCATTTTTACATATACGTCAACCCTAAGGTGTGCCCTGTGTGACCCTAGAGCTGGGTGACAAGTAACTATAAGCAGGGACCTTATAAAAATAGTTTTATAAGCCCTGGTGAGGTAAAAACATTTGTTTTTCCCTCATTGTAGTGAATGGCCTCCATAGGCTAGAATGGGGAGACTTTATTTTAATTTTAAAAGTCCCCTTAAGTAAGGGATACCAAGTGTTTGGTATCAAATTAATTGTTATAATAAATCCCACAACTTCCAGTTCAGGTAAAGAGTTTTAAATGCTGCCAATTTCAGCCCTGCATTGTTTTTACTGCTGTGCTCTGATTGGCCAGCCTCTGGCAGCCTGGCCAGGCTGTATGATGAGGCGTGAAGTGGCCTGGCTTCACACAAAGAGATGTGCCTGTGGGAGGGAATTTCCCCTCAGCAGATGGTGAGGCAGAAAGGGGGAAGGCTGCCAAACTGGTCTTCAAAGGCAGAGAAGGACATTTGGAGTACCCCAGCAACACCCCCACATCCTGCAACCCCAGACAACTAGGTGCCCCCTTGATTAGATTAGGAGAGGGCAGGAGAGGGGTGAGTTTATGATTTTTAGCCACACCAGTGGGTGTGCTCAGCCAGATGTAACCTCCCAAAATCAGATTCAGCCGTGATGTATTTTTGAAGAATGTTGCCTCCTGGGATTGATTTTTGCCGCACTTCCCAGGAAGTGGTCATCACAGGGGGAAGGACCCCACACCTGACTGGAGAAACCCCCCTGTTTTTCACCCAGGAGCAAGGATAAAACTGGCAGACCTGCACCCACACCTCAGTTTCCTACCACATCACTACCAGGAAGAACTACAGAAGAAGAAGGACTGCCCTGCTGGACCTCTGGCCTGCACCTGGAACCTGCACTCAGAAGGACTGCACCAGCTGCACACTTGGGCTTCACCACAAGGACTTTGCCTGGCTTTAACTGGTTCAAGGAGGGACTCCCTGTTTGCTACAGGTACAAATTGCTAACCAGAGTCCCCTGCACCAGCTCCTGAAGAAATCATCCAGCTGACCACTGCCCAGTGGCCAAAAAGGAGTTTGCGTCAGGTGCATTCTGGGAGTTGTAGTTCGCACCCCCAAGGATCATCTCAGAGCTTCTGGACCCTTGGGGTGAGCTGTGGACCTCAAAATAACCTTAAAAGAACATCTGGGAGAAGCCCCAGAAGTTTGGAGAACGTTTGAAAAAAGCTCCATAGAGGAACCGACCCGCTGCGGCAACTCTAGCCGGCTTGCCTCAACTGCAACCCGGCCTGATTTGCAGGTTCGTCCTGGTAAAGAAAATCTCCAAAAAAGAGACTAAGTCCAAAGGTAAAAAGTTGACCGGGACCTCCCAGCCAGAGTATCCGAGGAGGGCTCCAAGGATGTCGGATCAAGATCCAGGTTTACCCCGGTCAAAGGATTTTCACCTCGAAAAAACGACTAAGTACGAAGGTGAAAATCTCCACCGAGGATTCCCACGACGCGTATCCAGAGAAGAGTTCCAGGAGGTCGGATTGGACTGGCAGGTTCGTCCCGCTCAAGAAAATCTTTAGAAAAACGACTAAGTGCGAAGGAAAACTTTTGACCGAGGCCTCCCACGGCCTGTAGCCGAGCTGGGCTCCATCACGGTCGGACTTAAAGTTTGACTTTGCCCCAGTCGAGGTGCAACCAGATGACCCGATTGGCGCTTTTTGTTTCTAGGCGCTAAAAAAACAATAATTCTTTAAAAATTCTTATCTCTGGTTCCCCTTATCCGATTTTATTCGTTTGTGTGTCATTTTAAAGATAAAAATACAATCAATTTTTATGAATTGGTTGTGGATTTTTAAACTGTTTCCTGTGTTTTATTTAATTACTGTTTTGTGATATTTGAATGCTCTACACTCTGTCTCCTAAGTTAAGCCTTGTCGCTCGTTGCCAAGCTACCAAGGGTTGAGCTGGGTTTCATTTACTGAGACCTAACTGGACCTAAGTGGAGGTTAGTGGCCTATTTCTAAGTGTAGATACCTACCTGCCCTTACCAATAACCAATTTTCCAACATAAACCGGCTTGGAGTATTGCTTAGAAAATAGTATGAAATTCTAATTAAAAAAAATAACTTTCATAATTTACTCAATGTGCCACCACCAAGATAGCATCCGTTACATGCAAATAAGGTCACATATATTTCTTTAAACTGATATATCTCTAAAAATAATTGATCTGTCGTAAATGAAACGTTTGAAATTCAATGACTCCAGAATTCATTTTTTTAATTGTAGTTTTATCCACACAACTAGTACACATTTAGCGGTCCACCATTTCATGCTCACTAGGACACTGTTATCAGTAGTGAACAGACGTGTTGTCAAGAGGACTGTATCATAGGGAATTCACATTTTAAACACCACCACTTTCTTTTACGACTGTTTACTATTGCCATAAATACAATATATTATCGGTTAAGTGGGAATATTTACTCAGTAAAAATTTATTTTTATTAGATTTTACAACTTTCCACAAATTATTTTTTCGTCCATTGGTAGAATTTAAAATTCTATCCTGCTTAAAAAGTGTTGCATTATTAACTTTTGAAACAATAATATGCAGTTTCAGGTTTTCCACTGTTTTTTCTGTTAAACTTTGTGTGTTAGATCATTGTTGACGCTAGAAGGTGACAGGGGTGTACGTGGGTTGTACAGATTTTGAATTTTCAGTTCTAGTTCCAAACAGTGCTTATCTCATGCAAGGAGGTTATTTGTGAAAGGAGAGCAGATTTGCTTTTCTTATTCCAGTCAGAGTTACTTCAGGGAAGGTGCTGGACAGTCAGATTGGGGTCAGATTTTATAATCTTACTCCAACCAGGGCTTACTACAAAGGATGTACTGGATTCACGGGGTGGGGGGGCAATTTAGCATTCTAATTTCAGTCAGGCTTACCTCAAGGATGGAGCAGGACACGGTTACTGGGGGCAGATTTACTATTCTAACTTCATTCAAGAATTAACTCAGGAAAGGTGCTGGACAATGGGAGGGGAAATAGTCCAGTTAGGGTTTACCTCAGTACACTGTAAGGGGGAAAGCCTTACTATTCTAACGCAAGACAGGGTTCATCTCAGAAAACCAGCTTATCCCTAATTAGGAGCCAAAAATTCACCAAATTCAAAATCAAAGTTGCATTTTAATATGGCATTTAACAACATTAGTCAATGCAGACAAATGAAACCAACTATAAACATGTTAACATTTCTCTTATTTTCTACATCTTCAAACAGTTTACTTCCAAAGTAAGCAATACAACCGTCACCATCAAATAATGACCTTTTTGTTTTTATATAAGTGTAATGGAAGATGTCCTACCCTGAGGTAAGTCGGGGCTTACCTCAGGGAATGTGCTGGACACTGGGAGGGGGCAAATATACTAATCTAGTGTTAGTCAGGGCTTACCTCAAGGAATATGGGTTGGAGTTTTTGTAGACATGCAAATTGATTACTTGCTTTTCTTTTTTACAGTACATCTGATAATGCAGAACCCTATGCAAGCAGCCTATGATCCGCCAAAGATAGGGAACAGAGTTCCTCATTACAACCCTGGCAGTCGGTGTTAAAGCGGCGTTATACCGCCAACAGGCCGGCAGAAAAAAAATGCTATCACGCCCATGGCGGAAACCGCCCACACAGACAGCCACTTTAACACTCAGACCGCCACGGCGGTAGAAACAAACACAGCGGCGGTAACCGCCAACAGACAGGCGGAAGACAAAGTACCGCCCACTGTATTTCAACACGCCTATCCGTCACCTTTTCCGGGGTGGAACCAACGCAAATAAAAACACGGCAGAAACAGTACACAGAAGGGAAAACACTCACCTCTTGACACCCAACGAGGAACCAGGACGCCATGGAGCACGAACTACAGGTGTTACCAATGCTGCTCTTCCTCCTACTCTATCAGGACAGACGCTGTCGACGACCATGGAGAGTACTGCACCTACAACACAGGGAAGGGGGGAAAGAGAGTGACACACACACGTAACACGCAATACCCCCACCCTCACCCACAACAACATACACACAAATACATGCAGCAACATTACATATACACCCCATCACCCCCTGGAAGAACGTAAGGACAAAAGGAAATTATTGTAACCAGTGTAATCATGAAAAATCTGATTCAGTATATACAAATATGTACACCAACTACAAGTCCAGATAGTGTACCAATCATTGTCCGTGGACCACTGGTCCCAAAATGCATGGGCGAAGCACACACAAGATTCCTGACTGGAAATGGAGAGAACACTGCTGGGGCATCAGACCGAAAATATACAAGCACCTCAGGGGGAAGGCGAGGGGGAGCACCTCAGCCAGATGAACGCACAACGCCACTGCTGCACGAGGGGGCTCCATGCCCATTGCTGTATCCTGGGGAGTGCAAAGCCAAAGTCTCTCAAGTCTCTCAAGTGGGTGGTTTGCCCACTGTTTTATCCTTGGGAGTGCAAAGCCACAGTCTCCCAAGTCTCTCCAGTGGTAGGTTTGCCCACTGCTTTATCCTGGGGAGTGCAAAGCCACGGTCTCCCAAGTCGCACAAGTGGGTGGTTTGCCCTCTGCTTTATCCTGGGAAGTGCAAAGCCACAGTCTCTCAAGTCTCACAAGTGGGTGGTTTGTCCACAGCTTTATCCTGGGGAGTGCAAAGCCACAGTCTCTCAAGTGGATGTCATTCTAAACTGGTTCTGGAGGGGCCTGGTCCCCAGAGTGCTTCATCCTGCCAAGGACTGAGGTAGTGGATGTGTCTCTCCACTGGTTCTGGAGGGGGTATGGTGCCCAGAGTGCTTAATCCTGCCAAGGACTGAGGTAGTGGATGTATCTCTCCACTGGTTCTGTAGGGGGCATGGTGACCAGAGTGCTTCATCCTGCCAAGGACTGAAGTAGTGGATGTATCTCTCCACTGGTTCTGGAGGGGGCATGGTGACCAGAGTGCTCCACATGCAGTGTGGCAGGTACAATTCCCTCACCTGGGTGTGTGTGCCACGAGACTGCTGGGGTAGAGGTAGCATGGTACATCATGGAGGCAGCTCCATACCCCACACTGCTGCAGCTTCGCCTTCCACCTGCAGGTGCAAACAATGATGAAAGTCATGCCTTATGGAAGCTGGCCAGGGTCCAGGAAATCTCCTCCAGCCTCGGACGACTGACCACTGGGGATGGTAGCCATGTCAGCGGTGGTGCCACTGTCCGAGCACGTCCCGGGGCTGGTGTCGGTCCTTGCGGCAGTGTCTGTGGCAGCGGTGCTGGCGGTGGTGCATGGGTCAGCACCTGCTGAGGGACACAGCAGCACGTCTCCTGCAGCCTCGGACGGCTGCGCACTGGGGAAGAGGCTGGGGACTGTCGCTGAGGCTGTAGACGTACCGGTGGATGTGCAGGTGGCTGTGCAGGTGGTGGTGCTTGTGGCAGTGCAGGTGGCAGGGCAGGTGGCGGTTGTGGTGACGGGGCAGCTTGTGGTGTTCGCTGCCGTACAGGTTGGTGTGGTTGTGGACAGAAGGTGTGACACTGGTCCCTCAGTCGGTGCCACTGTGCCCTCTCCTTACCTGCTTTTCTGCTTTTGCCCCTTCCCCACCTTTGATGGTGCTGCAGTTGTCTTGCCACTATCCCCTTTTGTTTTTGCTGAGCCCTTGCTGGCTGGTAGGTGCGGCTTCTCCATCCAGGATGTGGGCACCTTTTTCACCTTGGCACGTGGAGGAATGTCCTTGCCCCCGCTACGTGGCACACTGGCAGCCCTGATGGGTGGAGCACTCGATGACCCCGCAGTTGCTGGCACCACTGTGCCTGGGGTTTGGTGTCTGAGGTGCTGGGCTGGGACCTGGAAATCCTGGCCCTAGGGGAAGGACGGAGTTGGGAGGTTAAGGGAAGAGGTCAAGGGTTGCAGGAAAAGTTTTTTAGACACACTGGGACGGGAAGATGGAGGGGGTTTGGGAGTGGAGGAAGAGGTAGTGGTTGTAGGAGGTGTACATCTGCTGAATTTGGGTGAAGGTGCATGGGCCGGAGGCTGTTGGGAGGTGGATGGCTGTTGGGTGGGTGTGTGCCTGCATTTGTGTACTTTGGGAGGAGGGCTCACAGACACACTGAGAGAGGACACAGGGGATGTGTGAATGGTAGTGGGGGTGGTGATTGCACATGAGCGGTGTGTGGTGATGGGCGTGCTGGTGAATGAGGTAGTGGCTGAGGATGTAGTGCATGCAGGTGTGAGTGGAGACGAGACAGGGAGGGAGGAGGAGGACGTGGAGGAGTGGGACACAGTGGAGGCAGTGGATGTTGCTGTGTCTGCATGGGGATGGTGCTTGTGTGAGTGCCTGTGGGATGTGTGGTGCTTCTGTTTGCCATGTCCACTCGTGTGTTGATGTGTGTGCATGCTGGTCTGATGGTGTCCTTGGGATAGGCTGAGGTACAAGGGATTGGGTCTGGGTGGAGGAAGTTGGAGGGGGGGGCTGGACACAGGGACAATGGCTGCCATCAGTGCTGAGGCCAGAGCCTGAAATGCTCTATGTTGGGCCGCCTGCTCAGAATGAATGCCCTCCAGGTAGGAATTTGTTTGTTGCAAATGCCTCTCCATAAAATGACGCTAATCTGGTTAGAGTCATTTTCTTTTCACTCTAACTTGCCTAAAGTCATTTTTTGGTGCTAAACTCCCTTCTTCTATACCGCCAGCCCCACCCGACTAAAGTCATTTTGTTTTTACTCTAGCCTACCCTTTGCACCGGCTTGCACCATTCCATAAATATGGTGCCCGGCTGGTGCACAGTACTGGTGCAAGCTGGTGCTAAACCTTTTGGTGCAAAACTGAGTTAGTGCAGTTTTGCACCAAAAAGTATAAATAAGGGTATAAGTAAGCCCAGGAGTCATTAGAGGCTGGTAGTTTTTTTTTTTCAACCTGTTACAAAGGCAGAGTGGTAACTTTGAAGAAATTGTTTTGAGAACCGCAAATCATAACCACTCTGCCTCTGCAATGGAGTTAGAGGTTAGGGAATCTGTTCAGCACAATAAAGCACTCAGGCCCATATTTATACTTTTTGATGCAAACCATCACCAGTGCTGGTTTGCTTCAAAATATTTACCGCCGGCTAACGCCATTCCAACGTGACATGCGGGTGCTACAAAAAAGACTCAAACCAGGCAGCGCCGGCGTAGGGGAAAATAGGGGTTGTGCGTCAGAAAATGGTGCAAGTCAGGTTTGAGGCAAAAATCATGCCTCAAACCGGACTTGCACCATTTTGTTGACGCACAACCCCCATTGAAATGACTCCTGTCTTAGCAAAGACAGGTGTCATGCCCCCTTGCCCATCTTCTGTCCCCTGGGCATGGTCATTGGGCACAGTGGCATGTAAGGGGGCCCAAATTAGGCCCCCGTATGCCACTTTAAAAAAATAAAAAAAGATACTTACCTCAACTTACCTGTACTTACCTGGAATGGGTCCCCCCATCCATGGGTGTCCTCAAGGGGTGGGCGAGGGTGGCAGGGAGTGTCCCTGGGGGCAAGGAACGGCACCTCTGGACTCCTTCCATGGTCAGAGACCATGGAAGTGAGCCCACAGGTCCCTTAACGCCTGCCCTGACCCAGGCATTAAAAAACGGCGCACATCCGGCTATGCGCCTTTTTTTTAAGGCCCACCCCTCCTGTGCGTCAAAATGACGCTGGAGTATAAATAAGGCGCACAGGCCTTAAAGTCATTTTTGGGGCGGGAACTCCTACCTTGCATGTCATTAACCCAACGCAGTTTCCCGCATCCAAAAAATGACGCACACGGAGGAATTTGGACGTCCGCCGGCTTGGGCATCAAAGTTTAAATATGGTGCACGGTTTGTGTCAAATGTGTGCCAAAATTTTTGAGGCACATTCGGCGCAAACAGAGTATAAATATGCCCCTCAGTACCACCTCCAATTAACCCTGTAGCACAGTCCTGAGGGAGTTAGCTCAGAATAACCCCTTGCTTATTGATAGTAGCACGCCCAATATCCCTAACTTAACAAGAATAATGCGACATCAACAACAGGCAATTAATCCTCAACTAAGAGCCTCACACACATTTTCTGATATCAGCATAGCCCGTACTAACACAATCTTTCAGTATTGAACAACCTTTTATGCATATTGAAAACGTATTAAAGGGCTGATTACGAGTTTGGCAGTGCCAATGTGGCACTGCCAAACTCACGGGGAGGATAACTCTGCCATGGCGGTGGCATGCATCCCATCCAATCATAAGGTTTCTGCCAGCCTGACATGGCTGACAGGTAGAAACCTTGAAATAGAGTGTTCCTGATGGTTAAATTGGTGAGAACAGTACTACAAGATAGCGCTTGGCTCACTAAAGGAGCTGAGTGCTATCTTGTAGCACAGAGGGGGTCGACCAGCACCCTCGGAATGTGCACACAGTGTGCATTCTGGGGGTGTTGGACAGGAGGGCCCCTGTTCCCCCCGTGCACTTGTTCTCCACCATCCTTTTCATTGTGAGGAAACCGCCATGAAATGGCTGGCGGAGAAAAATGTTGTTATCAGCAGGTCAGGGCTGAGTTTATCACTGCCTGGCTGATTACAACTAAGACCATTGTTACCCTGTCAGGATCATGAATCCTGGCGGAAACGTCGGTCTGTTGGTGGATCTGCCTGCTAAACTCATAATGTGGCAGTAGGACCGCCACAGCTGCAGCTGTCCGACCGCCCCCAAAAGATTGGTGGTCTTGCATCTGCCAGCCTCGTAATGAGGCCCTCATTTTCTTTACTTCTCAGAACAGTGTTACCCTCAAAAAGAGTGGCATTTGGGCAATTGATAGTACTCTTAAGTCCAGCCCACATCATTTTCTCCACATATATACAATGCATGCATCTCTTAGTAATACAATTGCTCTACTAATATATACATTACTGCCTGACAAGTCAATTATATGTACTTTTTTTATCAGTTGTAAAAGCTAAAACCTTTTATAAAAGTCCTAGGAAAATAAGAATTTACTTTGAAATTCAAAAGATTAATACTACTGCTAAATTGTACCCTAATACCCAAAATCAAGGATATTTGCTCTTTACTTTTCCCAGGCATATTGGTGTAAGAAACACCCTTAGCAGAAGATTGTATGTCAAACAGTAGAATACAATTTGAATTAATAAAAAAAAAAACTACCTGCTTCGTATTATGTGCCTCCTCAATGTGTGGATGGCTTGTACACTTCAATTATACAATCAGATTATTTTATGCAAAATAAAGAAAAATTGTCACCCTTGCTACAATATTTTCAAGAAGCATTGATTGGCTATCTAAAGAGGTCTGGTCGTAATTTCCTATTGAGTGGTGGAACTGCTACTCTACCTGTGTGGAAGGAGGTATAAAAATAAGCAATGCCATAGAGGGTTGGTATAACCCATTAAATAATGCAATTGACAAATGTCACCCCAATCTGTATCATTTTTGGAAAATCTTGAAGAAGGAGCACAGTTTTCAAGAAATGAGAAACATAATCATTAACGGTAGCCCACAGCCTTGAATTTAAAAAAGGACTCAGGAATTGTCTAAAAGGTTATTAGCAAAATTGCAATAATATTTTTTGCTTGGGGCTGCAGAGTACCTGGAAATCCTTGCTTACCTTTTACATTATTGGCATACTAAACCAATTCCTTCAGAGTACTTTACTGTTTTGCTGTATTTGTCTAATTGATTTTATAAAAAAAAAAAATCAGATTATTTCCCTTACCTGGAGCTTTTTCCCGTTTTCAACTCTTGGTGATGTTCCTTTTGTCTACTTTTATCAAGAATCACATTAAAAACATACCATCCAGTAACCCTGAAAAAATCCAGAGCCCAGTATACAGATTATTTTTTAAAGCTTTCCTTTAAATAAAAAAAAAAACACTTTATGAAACATTACTTCTTTTTTCCCGAAAAATTTGATGCATCTTCTGTCTCATTTCCTTTTGCTGAACACAGAAAATATTTCCTTAAAATCTCCATATCTTCTTTAGAGTGAACCATTCTACTGCTTGAAAAATTTCTGTTTTGATCTTTCATCTTGCATTCTTCTTTTTTCAGTCTTTTTTTGAAGTACTGAATAAAGAAGTTACGTAAAACATAATTAGTCATTTTATCTTAAAAATATACAAAACATTCAGTTTGATGAAATGATATTATTTTTACAAAACTCGTTTCTGATTGCTTTGTTTATCTTTATAATAAAATGGCAAACTCCTGATGTAGATAAACAAATACAACCTGCATGGGTATTTAAATCAGGTAAGTACACAAAACATCTCACATTTCTTTTCTAACTGACTAAAGTGTATCCCCCTTCTTTTCTCTTGGCATAAAATTACCTAACCTATATGTGTTTTTCAATAATTTAAAAATGAGTTCCACTACAGCAGTTCATCCTTGCTTCCAACCTTGTCTGCAATGCTTCACCAACTGTAGAAAATAGACATTCAATGACATAAGTCATGGAGTCCTATAAAAATAAAAAGAAGACAATTTGTAACCTTGTTCTCTAAGGAAAATTAAAAAAGGTTTTATATAAATATTTAAATAAAAAGATTAGATTTATTCATTCTTTTTTTAAACTAAATTTTTTGTATATTTTGCAATAATTTACATTTGATTGTATTTATAAATCTATTTTTTTAACTCTAGCTATCCATTTTCGTTAATTATTTTAATTTTATAATTGGTATAATTATCCTATTTAGTTATTTATTACTTTTTAGCTTTTTACTTCATTGTTGGGTTATCATTTTCAAATATGTTTACAATGTATTTCTTTTTTCTATAAAGTTTTCAATGTGACATTCATTTATTTATTTGTAATTAAAAATAAGGTATGATATGAATGCCTGATCAACAATACACTTGCCCATCCTGAGCCCCTGTATCTCTCACATCCCATTGCAGTAGAATTTTTTAAGGTCAATGCATATTGTTGGACTTGGCCCTCACTGTAGGCTCACCCCCAAACGTTTTGCCTTCAGACCTCTTTTTGCCGAATTTGTATGGTCTAGGACTGTGTGCACCTCTGGCAGGCCTTCCAGCCCGAAGGCAGGGTGCACTACACTGTATTTGAGGGCATAGCTGCATGAGCAATATGTTCCTACTTTGTCCTTGCTAAACCTGGGACATGGTGAGTGAACAGAGCAATCATTTTAATTGCATGTGCTGGACACTGGTCAGTGCGAGTTTCACAGCTACATGATGGCCACTCTGAACCCTGGGTTGTTTAGTATCAAACAACTCAGAATGATAAATCTATGTTTGTACCAGCATTGGATGTATTGCGAAATGTTCCCAGGTGTCACCTTAGAGGTACTCCCTGTAAAAGCTAACTACCCTTGCATGGTTGCTGGCCAGTCCCACCCTGCATGCCACCAACAGACAAGAATCTGAATCCCTGGGGTGAGAGATCCTGCACTCTGGGAATAGGAATAAAGCTCTTCCTGGGTGCGGGTGCTAACAGCCCCTCCCTCAGGAATGTGCGCTGCCCAGGTAGCAAGCTTCAAAGGGCTTACCACTGTTGAAACTCAACCCACAGGCCTGCCGCTAGCAGCAGATTGCTGTCCCCACTGCAAACCCCCACTTTTGGCGGGAGCAATGGTGGGAAGGAGAGGAGGAGTGGTCAGCCCTGGCTTGCACCACCCCAAAAGTGTTGCATGCAAAGTGACCCCTCCATTTCATTTTCCTGCATCTTTCATGGAAGGAAAATAGCCAAACAGGTGTAGGGAAGTAAACTCTGCTCATAGGAAGTGATCACTTAGTGGGTGTAGCAACCCTAGGGTAGATGACTCATAGGTCACTACTAGGTTCTCCCCTAAAATGCCCAGTAAATACAGTGTTTAGTGGGCATCCTTAGACCAATAAATCAGATTCCACGGCAAAGGAAGACCAGCAACTAAAAAGACCCAAGACTTGAGAACTGAAGTCCTGCTGCACCATGACAAGGCGCCAAACCCTGCCTGCTGCACCCAGGACTCAACAATCACCGCTGAGGGGTTGCTTGGACATTGGACAGACCATACAAATCCCGAGAGGACCTCCACAGTTTGAAAATTACCAAAGATCTCCTTCCAGATACCCAGTGAAGGCCACTTCACTGACCAGCTGCTAACCAAAGAACCAGATGCCGCAGCCAGGCCAACCTTCAGACCATGAGGACAAAACCTGCCAGGGTGCCAAGTATATTGGCACTGCAATCTCCAGTGGCCAGACCCTACAACAGCCCCAGATACTGGTCACTTTATGTCGGACACCAAGATGGACAGTCCATTCTAGACTGAAATAGGATGAGGGGAAAGCCCCAGTCAAGGGACTTCAGGAACCTCCCAGACCTCCCACTAGGGTATCCCTGCTGACCTGCAAGTGACCCTCAAATGAACCTACCTCCTGCTTCCAAGGGCACCTTTGCACACAGCTCCTGGCTCACTGATTTGCTCTGCATCTGGCCTCCCTGCCCTCTGCACCAAAGACCCAGCTGTTCCCTAAAGGTCCCCCCCTTGCAACCTTAACACTCCAAGGGGACCGACCGGATTTACTTTTAAGTCCACCTGTGCAGCACTTTTTTAAGTGGTTCCCCTCAGTGGCCTGGCACCAGCTCCCTTTCTGCAGCTGCTCCCCCCAGGACCGGAATTCGTCCAGACTTTTCCAGCATGTCCAGGGTATCCAACAATGACCTCGACCTACCTGAAAAAAGGAGACATTGGTAAATGCATTTCCTCATTTACAGTGAATTTTCAAAGTATTCTTCCATTGATTCCTATGGTGCATATTTACGGATGTATGTCGGAACAACGCATGCTGGAACAACGCATGTCTGAACAACGAGGCCGGAACAATGACCGCATTGTTACCACTAATGCCTATACCACGAATGCCTTTTGTTGTAAGGGCATTCTTGGTAAAGGCATTAGTGAAAGGCATGCATGGTTCCAGCATGCGCCCCCCCCACTGTCCCCCCACCCCTAAAAATTACCGTGACCCCTCACCCCCTCCCCTAAAACCACACCAACCCCCACCCTTGCCCTTTAAAACTACCCCAACCCCCACCACGTCCTTAAAATTACCGCAACCCCCACCCAGCCCCCAAAACCTAAAAAGAACCCAACTCCTACCCTATCCCTGAAACCTAAAGTACCCCAACCCCACCCCTAAAACCATCCGCCCCTAAAACTACCCCGAGCCCACCACCCTGCCCCTAAAACCTAAATCCCTCCAACCCCCCACCCGCCCCCTGAAATTACCCGACCCCCAACCCACCCCTAAAACCTAAAACCACCCCAACCCCCACCCCTAAAATTACCTAACCCCCACCCCATCCCTAAAACCTAAGCTACTCCAACCCCCACCCCTAAAACAACCCCATCCCTAAAACCTAAACTACTCCAACCCCTAAAACCTAAAACCACCACGCCCCTAAAACTACCCCAAGCCCCCCACCCCACCCCTAAAACCTAAAGCCCCCCCAACCCCGCCACCCCTCCCCTAAAATTACCCAACCCCAACCCACCCCTAAACCCTAAAACCACCCCAACCCCCGCCCCTAAAATTACCCAACCCCCACCCCATCCCTAAAACCTAAGCTACCCCAAACCCACCCCTAAAAACCTAAACAACCCGACACCCACCCCCAAATATTAAAAATACCCAACCCCCACCCTTCCCCTAAAACTAAAAATACCCCTCCCCAAACCTAAACCGGCCGACCCCCCACCCCTAAAACAAAAAATATCCCTCTCCTCCCTCTCCGCCCTAAACCTAAACCGCCAGACACCCCCTCCCCTAAAGCTAAAACCCCAACCCCCACTCTGCCTCTAAAACAAAAAATACCCCGAACCCCCACCCCACCCTTAAAACTAAAACCCCCCGACTACCCACCCGCCACTAAAACTAAAAATACCATGACCCCCCACCCCTGCCCCTAAACTTCCCCGACACCCCATCCCCTAAAACTAAAACCCCAACCCCCACCCCGCCGCTAAAACTAATAATACTCCGACCCCCCACCCCACCCCTAAAACTAAAACCCCAACCCCCCACCCCGCCCCTAAAACTAAAAATACCCCAACCCCCCCACCCCCGCCACACCCATAAAACTAAAAATACCCCGACCCCCCACCCCGCCCCTAAAACTAAAACCCCAACCCCCCACCCCGCCCCACTTACCTGACTCGTCACGTCGTCCTTCTCAGCCGACTCCCTTGTTTTGTGCCTTGACCACGCATGTGCGTTGTTCAGCACATGCGTGGTTAAGGCACAAAACAACAAAGTCGTGGTTAACGAAAGTGTCGATCCGCTTTCGTTGCCCACGACTTTGTTGTTCCGGAGTCGGCATTCAGGTCGTTTCCCCATATTTACGCACAGAAAGACAAACTTTATTAAAATTTAAAAAATTTGTAACTTAAAAAGTACTTACCAAATTTTAATGATCTTGGTCCTAAATTTTTTTTAAAATCAGAAGAATTTTTGTAAATTGCTCTCAAGTTATTCTTTTGCGTGTGTGCCTCAATTTATTGATACTCTGAGTACAACAAATGCTTTGCACTTCTCCAAGATTAGCCTATCTGCTTGACCAAGCTACCATAAAAATTAGAGCATTAGGTGGTCTAGTTTTTACCTTTGTAAACCAGCATGTGGTTGCCTTGACCCCCTGCACAGTGTGCCTAGCTTTGCACACTACATAGAGGGCCAGCCTCCTACAACCACCTACACAATCACAACTGGACACATACCGCCAGCCACTAATGATGGTTAATGTATTGACCAGAGTATCACTCCTACCTTTACCATTTACCTATTAGCTACACAAGATCTGGTTGAAAACCCTAAGCTAAGTTTTGACTACATGTTCATGTCGGTCTCACTTGGAGTCCTAAATCTGCAAAGGTGCCAAGCTTACCTTTAGTAATGCCTTCCTGTTTTGGCCTGCATAGTGTCAGAAAGACTTGCATTTAGCACCTTTAGCATACTCAGAGTGCTAAATCCAACTCGTTGTGCAGAATGGGTTGGGGGATGTCTGAGAATGCCCAGGGGCCCATTTGTCAGATAATGTAAACATTTATACAGGGTAACATTGGGGTAACCATGCTGAGGCACCCTCTCCTAGGCTCCCAAAAGAGCACTTCCAGAAAGACTAAGGCCCTCATTACAACCCTGGCGGTCGGTGATAAAGCAGCGGTAATACCGCCAACAGGCCGGTGGTAAAAAAATAGAATTATGACCATAGCGGAAACCCCCAACACAGACAGCCACTTTAACACACCGACCGGCACGGTGGTAGCAACAAGCACCGCAGTGGTAACCGTCAACAGCCAGGTGGAAGACAATGTACCGCCCACTCCATTATGACACACCAATCCGCCACCTTTTCTGTGTCTGTACCAATGCCATCAAAAGAGCGTCGGAAACAGTACACAGAGAGGAAACAACTCACCTCTCCACACTCAAGGAAGAACCACGACGCCATGGAGCCCGAACTGCAGACCTTCCCGATGCTGATATACCTCCTCCTACACCAGGAACACGAATGCTGGCGAAGACGACCACAGTGAGTACCACACCTAACACACAAGGGAGGGGGGAAGCAAAAGAGTGGCACACGCACAAAACATACAACACCCCCACCCACAACACCATACACACAAACAGATGCAACAACATTACACATTCACCGCGTACTCCTCTAGAATAACACAAGGACAAAAGGAATTGATTCAATTGAGTGTAATATTACAAATTTAGACAAATACGTCCTTAAATCAATAAACAGTATGTACAATATATACAAAAGGAGGGACAATGCCCACTCTAAAATGTCCGTGGCCCACAGGGCCATAACACATAGGCCAAGGCCACACTTGACCCCTGCCTCCATAAGGAGAGAACACTGCAGGGGCATCAGGTCGAAAAAACACAGGCACCTCAGGGGGGCGGGGAATGGGGGGGCACCTCAGCCAGAAGATGGTACAATGCCACTACTCCTGGAGGGGGCTGCATGCCCTCTGCTATGTCCTGGGGAGTGCAAGGCCACTGTCTCTCAAGTAGGTGGTTTGCCCACTGCTTGCTCCTGGGGAGTGCAAAGCCACAGTCTCTCTAGTGGATTCCTTCTTCCACTGGTTCTAGAGGGGGCCTTGTGCCCAGTGTGCTTCATCATGGCAAGGATGGGGTGAGTGGATGTCTTCTTCCACTGGATCTGGAGGGGGCTTTGTGCCAAGTGTGATTCATCCTGCCAAGGAAAGGGATGAGTGGATGTCTTCTTCCACTGGTTCTGGAGGTGGCTTTGTGCCCAGTGTGCTTCATCCTGGCACAGATAGGGTGAGTGGATGTCTTCTTCCACTGGTTCTGGAGGGGGCCTTGTGCCCAGTGTGTTTCATCCTGGTTGGTGCAAGGTCACAGTCTCTCACCTGGGTGTCACACTTGCTGGTGTTGCAGGGGCCAGGACGTACTACAGCCCATGTAGTCACAACTACACATTGTTCGCCGGCGGTGACTCCTGCTGCTCAGTGGATGGCAGTTGCGGGGCTGGCAGCGGTGTTGTTAGTGGTGGGGGAGGCTCCAGTCCTTCCCCTGCAGCCTCGGACGTCTGCCCACCGGGTCTGCTGCTGCTGGCAGTGTTGCTGCTGGCGGTGCAGGTGGTGGTGGCGGTACTGTCAATGGTGGGGGGAGGCTCCAGCCCTTCCCCTGCAGCCTCGGATGGCTGCCCACTGGGTCTGCTGCTGCTGGCAGTGGTGCTGCTGTCGGTGCAGGTGGCAGTGCTGTCAGTGGTGGGGGGGGAGTCTACAGACCTTCCCCTGCAGCCTCGGATGGCTGAAGTGCCATGGCTGGTGTTGTTTGCCCAGATGCTGCTCCAGCCCCAGGCACCAGATCCATCCTGCCTGTGGCATCAGATCCTTTAACATTGGCCTTGGCAGCTGTTGTTCCCTTCCTGCCCTTGGCAGATGGTGGTGCCTCCTTGCTTCTGCCAGCTGGTGTTCCCTTCCTGCCTTTGCTGGCTGGTGGTGCCTCCTTCCCCTTGCTGGCTGGTGGTGCCTCCTTCCCCTTGCTGGCTGGTGTCCCCTTCTTGCCCTTGCTACGAGGTGGCCCCTTCTTGCCCTTAGCAGGTGGTGGAGGAAGAGGAAGTGTTTGTAGCAGGTGTCTGTCTGCTGTGTGTGGGTGCAGGTGCATGGGCTGGATGCTGTTGTAAGGTGGATGGCTGTTGGTTGTCTGAGTGCTTGCGTTTGTGTGCTTTGGGAGGTGGGGGCACAGACACAGTGGGAGAGGACACAGGGGACGGTTGCATGGATGCGGGGGTGGTGAATGCCAGTGAGGGGCGTGTTGTGATAGGTATGCCGGCGATGGAGGTAGTGGATGTAGTGCATGAGTTGTGATTGGAGACACTACTGGGAGGGAGGTGGATGACAGTGGAGGCAGTGGATGTTGGTGTGTTTGCATCTGGATGGTGCTTGTGTGAGTGCCTGTGGGATGAAGTGTGGTGCTTGTGTTGGCCTGAGCCACGTCTGTGTGTTGATTTCGGTACATGAAGGTCTGAAGGTGTGCTTGGGATAGGCTGGGTAGAGGAAGTTGGAGGGGGGAGGCTAGAGACAGGGACAATGGCTGCCATCAGTGAGTTGGCCAGAGCCTGGAATGCTCTCTGTTGGGCCACCACCCCAAAGTGAATGCCCTCCAGGTATGCATTTGTTTGTTGCAAATGCCCTGCTAGACCCTGGATAGCATTCAGTATGGTTGACTGCCCAACAGAGAGGGATCTCCGGAGGTCAATAGCCTCCTCAATGAGGGTAGCAGGACTGATTGGGGCAGGGCTGAGATGCCTGAGGTGAAGGAGATGCCCACCCTCCTGGGTGAGCGGGTACAAGAAACTCGCTGAGGGGCTGCTGGTGAGGGCGGTGCTGGTACGGGGCGTGGCGGCTGTAGTTGGGGTGGGCACAAAGGTGTCCTCCACCACCAGGGAACTTCCATCAGAGGAGGTGTCGCTGTCAGTATTGTCCCCTCCTGTCTCCGTCGTGGTGCTCCCCTCGCCCTCCGTCCCACTGGTGCCCTCACCGTCGGTGGATTCGGCCTCCAGGCCCATGGGTGATGCGGCTCCCTCCGCTGCTGGTGCCTCTGCTCCTCCACCAGATGATGCTAATGCACACAAGGACAGGGTGACAAAACAAAAAGGGGGGGAGAGACAGAGGATACACTTGGTCAATGCCAGCAACATCCCTACCGTTGGTGTACACAACTCACAGAGAACAGTCCTATGCACTAGGCTAAGCACTACCAGTTTCAATGCTAGTCACCAGGCCATGGGGGTTCAATGCCTAAAGCCATTAGCTGCACACCCAGCTGGGCCTCCACTGTCTCCCTTGCCCGGCGGCACAGGTCCTCCCACCATTTGCAGCAGTAGGTGCTCCTCCTGTCAAAGACCCCCAGAGTCCGCACCTCCTTGGCGATGGCACGCCAAATACCCTTTTTCTGATGGGCGCTGACCTGCAGAAAAAGATTCAGCAGAAAATATAATATTCCAACTGTCCGGACTGTTATACTCATGGCCCAACACATCCCTCCCTTCCCCTGACTGTAGGAGGCTGTAATGGCTTATAGGGGGTACCTAGTGGTACTTACACATTGTGCCAGGTCCAGTTATCACTTATTAGTAGATTAGAAGTGTTCTAACAGCTTAGGCTGATAGAGGTAGCTACAGCAGAGCAGCTTAGGCTGAACTAGGAGACATGCAAAGCTCCTACTATGCAACTTATATCATTTAGCACTATGTCATAAGAAAGCACAATACTCAGAGTTACTAAAAATAAAGGTACTTTACTTTAGTGACAATATGCCAAAAGTATCTCAGAGGATATACTCCCTTAGGAGGTAAGTAATATACACATAATATACACACAAACCAAAATCAGGTAAGTAAACAGTTAGAAAAGTAGTGCAAACACTGTAGAACACAACAGAATGCAATAGGAGACAATAGGCCTAGGGGCAACACAAACCACATACTCCAAAAGTGGAATGAGAACCACAAATGGAACCCAGGCCTAGTGTAGTGTGTAGAGGTGTAGTGCTTTCCTCTTATCTAGTTTCTAAGCACTAACATAACACAACAGAAATGCACTTCTGAGGTCAAAGAAGACTTTTATTGTTGTTAATTCTTCCCCAACCACAATATTTTATGAATGACGAATTAGTAGCTTTCAAGTCCGCGTTAATCAAACAAAATATATCAGTTTGCAATATACACAGCAGGTTATATTTATAAGATATTGAATGCAAAGCAAAACAAATACTTCACCGTGTGGGAACTATTCACAGCTTCATCTTTCTAAGGTCTGCAAGCTGAGGACCCCTGTCAGCCGCGAGAAAGAGAGATTCATCTACCCACACGGGATTGCTGGCAGCTGGCGCCAAGCTCCAGCACGAGGTCCGGCAGATTCGAATCTGACTCTCTGCAGCCTGTTACATTCGTTACAAAGGTGTGCCCCCTCCTCTCAGACCTGGGAAACTGAGCAAGCATTTTGGAGACTGGCCAGGTCTCCAAGACTACTCCTGTTCCCAAGCTCAAGCGAAGAAAAAACAACACCCATGTACTCTCTCTTATCAGGTCTAGTCTACTGTGAGAAAAACATCTTGGTTCTCTGGTGCAAAAACACAGCTTGGAAAAATACAGCTTGGATTCTCAACTGCAATGTCTAACTCCACGTTAAAGGCAATAGGCTGCTAACCTAGATATCAAATGCAATGTCTAGTGTCATGTCAAAGCCAATAAGCATCTAAGCTGAATACAAAATGCAATGTCTTATATCATGTCAAAGCCCATAGGCAGCTGAGCTGAATACAAAATGCAATGTATAATATCATGTCAAAGCCAATAGGCATGCAATGTCAAAGCCAATAGGCGGCTAGACTGGATACAGCATGTCAAAGCCAATAGGCAGAATACAGAATGTAATGGCTAATGCAATGTCAAAGCCCATAGGCGGCTCAACTGAATACAGAAAGTAATGGCTAATGCCATGTCAAAGCCAATAGGCGGCTAAACTGAACAAAACATACCATGTACTACTGGTGAACATTGAGCAACTAATATGCGCAGTGGTGAAACACAAAGTCATTGGTCAAAACAAACTTTATCAAATGGCAGTACATTCCGCCCTTTGACCAATGAATTTTTGTTTCACATATCTCTTGTTTCAAACAAAAACAAAAAAAACATTATCAGTAAGTCAGATTTGAATGATCAAAGCAATCCCTGTAAAGCAATAGAAGTGAATTAACACATTGATCTCACAACCTTTCACATCAGATACATCTACATAGAAAAGACTGGGCAATTTTTATACTCTGAGTGAGTCTCTAATTCAACAGTGTTAGCAATTTGATGTGGCATGAGTTCTGCTCATGTAAAGGTGCACGGTCCACCTGAAAGGCTTTCTGGAAGATAAGCAAAAGTCAGAGTTCCATACGAGAAGGGCTTAGTTCCAGTGGAAGATCCATGGTGCTGGCACTTTACTCAGCCAGGTTCAGGTTGGGGGTTCGGTCCCTTCCCCGACCCCACACGCACACACCGGAAGGGGGACCACACAGCACACTCAGGGACAGTGGCGAAACGTGGTAGGATCTGCAAAAGAAACAAGTATGACTTTTCTTGCAAATAACATTTTTCATTTAAACTGCACCCTTCCTCTTTCTTTCCCTGTTTTATAATCAGCAGGACGTTTTTGAGGCCCTTTGTTATATTTTCTGCAGGTTCTGGAGGACCACTTGGGGCTTCAGCCCACACATCAGTACTGAGGTTTTTATCTGCTGCACCACAGCTTCCCTTTTCTTGCACTGTCAGAAGGGCTGGGGCAGACTCCTTCTTTACCAAACCTCCATTCACTGCACTTTTGTCAAGTTGGGCCATTCTGTCTCCAATTTGTATGAATGAATCAGATTCTTTTCTAGGTATCAGCATAATTTCGATTTTTCCTTGGTAATTTGCAACAATCACTTTCCCTAAAACCTGATCAATTTGCCATTTCTGATCTGGTAACTTTCCTCTCCCCAACTGCTCTGTGACTGCTTGCATGACAGATTGCTTTTGTGCGTGCTGCACAGTTTTTATCAAATCTAGGGGAATGTGCATCTCTCTCATCTCTGCCCACCTGTAAGTGGCTTTTTCTCTCAGCTGTTCACATTTCTGGGGCACCCACTTAGCCATCCCCACTAGGGCAGAATTCTGGGTGAACCCTTCTCTCTCTGCATTTTTCTCATTAACATCTGCAAGGTAATTGAACCAGTTAGGTACAAGCCATATGTAAAAACAAACAGCTAAAACATCAGCAATCAACCAAAAATCAGCGTAAAAATTACACATCTCACGTAGCTCTTGCTTTAAAATCTGACACACATTATACAACGCTGTTCCTTCTGCTGTGCCAGAAAACAACATTTCAGTCAATGAATCATTAGTAAAACAAACATGCTTTTTATCTTCAGTGGACACGAATTCAAATGGTGCACACAATTTCATTGATAACTCTTTTACCTGTGGTACTCTAGCCCTGTCTTGCAAGTACCAGATCCATTGTATGATTCTAGCTAGGGGCACTATTTTCTTTCCTTGTTCTTGATTTACATGTACATCAGTTTTTCCTTCTTGCACTGCGCAAAAACCTAAAGTCTGCATTATTTCATTTGCCAAATCACAAGCGCGCAGCTGCATATAATTTTTCACAGTGACCATATACAAAAGTGTTAGGATTTCACTCAAATGAGGGCTATTCTTTTTCCAAAAAGCAAACGAGCTAATGAAACTCGGGGTGTCTTGCTCTAAAATCCTTCATTTTACTTGTGCATTTTGCAACGGTAACTCGTAAATCACATTCTGGTCTCTCTCGTCCGTGTTATCAGTTAAGGAATGCATTTTGGCTGCCAAAAACCCTGGCTCACACGAAAACTCAGTGCAGCTCGGAGCTGTCTTAACCCCCTCATTACTGGAATGGGAAAAGAAAGATTCTTCATAAACAGCCTTTTTATAACTTTCAGTCGGGCTAATTTGCTCACGTAAATTCCTATTTTCATGTTCCAACTTCCTACATTTCTCCTGCATTTCTCTGTAAGCAGATAAAGGTATCCAGACCTTTCTGTCATCATTACTTCCAAAACACACGTTTTCTACACATGCATTTTCTTCTGTAATTCCCCAAACAGAAAACAATTCACAGTTTTTCTTAGCACCATCAGGCAGTTTAACAACACATGACATGGTCTGCCGTGCTACTGTGATTCTCCAAACAACAAAAAACAATTTCTGTAACTCTCCAAACAACAAAAAACAATTACACTTTTAAAGTGTGCACTTAGAAATCTACTAACTCGTCAAACCCCTTAATCACCTCTTAATGACCGACACCCCACTCCTGGTACCAATTGTAGTGCTTTCCTCTTATCTAGTTTCTAAGCACTAACATAACACAACAGAAATGCACTTCTGAGGTCAAAGAAGACTTTTATTGTTGTTAATTCTTCCCCAGCCACAATATTTTATGAATGACGAATTAGTAGCTTTCAAGTCCGCGTTAATCAAACAAAATATATCAGTTTGCAATATACACAGCAGGTTATATTTATAAGATATTGAATGCAAAGCAAAACAAATACTTCACCGTGTGGGAACTATTCACAGCTTCATCTTTCTAAGGTCTGCAAGCTGAGGACCCCTGTCAGCCGCGAGAAAGAGAGATTCATCTACCCACACGGGATTGCTGGCAGCTGGCGCCAAGCTCCAGCACGAGGTCCGGCAGATTCGAATCTGACTCTCTGCAGCCTGTTACATTCGTTACAAAGGTGTGCCCCCTCCTCTCAGACCTGGGAAACTGAGCAAGCCTTTTGGAGACTGGCCAGGTCTCCAAGACTACTCCTGTTCCCAAGCTCAAGCGAAGAAAAAACAACACCCATGTACTCTCTCTTATCAGGTCTAGTCTACTGTGTGAAAAACATCTTGGTTCTCTGGTGCAAAAACACAGCTTGGAAAAATACAGCTTGGATTCTCAACTGCAATGTCTAACTCCACGTTAAAGGCAATAGGCAGCTAACCTAGATATCAAATGCAATGTCTAGTGTCATGTCAAAGCCAATAAGCATCTAAGCTGAATACAAAATGCAATGTCTTATATCATGTCAAAGCCCATAGGCAGCTGAGCTGAATACAAAATGCAATGTATAATATCATGTCAAAGCCAATAGGCATGCAATGTCAAAGCCAATAGGCGGCTAGACTGGATACAGCATGTCAAAGCCAATAGGCAGAATACAGAATGTAATGGCTAATGCAATGCCAAAGCCCATAGGCGGCTCAACTGAATACAGAAAGTAATGGCTAATGCCATGTCAAAGCCAATAGGCGGCTAAACTGAACAAAACATACCATGTGCTACTGGTGAACATTGAGCAACTAATATGCGCAGTGGTGAAACACAAAGTCATTGGTCAAAACAAACTTTATCAAATGGCAGTACAAGAGGGTCGCTGGGAGTGTAAGAAAACACTAAGGGTGCCCAAAATACCCCACCCCAAGACCCTGAAAAGTAGGAGTAAAGTTACCCTACTACCCAAGAAAGACAGTAAAGTCGAGATAGGGGATTCTGCAAAGACAACAACTGACTGCAAAGCACTGAAGGGCAGATTCCTGGACCTGAGGACCTGCAAAGGAAGCGGACCAAGTCCAAGAGTCACACAAGTGTCTAGGGGGGGCAGGAGCCCATTAAACCCCGGATGAAGGTGCAAAAGGGCTGCCTCTGGGTGGAAGAAGCCAAAGATTCTGCAACAATGGAAGGTGCCAGGAACTTCTCCTTTGGTCAGAAGATGTCCCACGGCGTGTTGGAGGACGCAGAGTTGTTTCCATGCAGAAAGACTGCAAACAGGTCAGTCAGGTCAGGTGCTGGTCAGGGGAGTGGTCACTCCCCTTTCCTTTGTCCAGTTTCGCACCAGAGCAGGGCTGGGGGGATCCCTGAACCGGTGCAGACTGGCTTATGCAAGGAGGGCACCATCTGTGCCCTTCAAAGCATTTTCAGAGGCCAGGAGAGGCTACTCCTCCCAGGCCCTTAACACCTATTTCCAAAGGGAGAGGGTGTAACACCCTCGCTCAGAGGAAATCCTTTGTTCTGCCTTCCTGGGACTGGGCTGCCCAGGCCCCAGGGGGGCAGAAACCTGTCTGAGGGTTGGCAGCAGCGGTAGCTGTAGAGAAAACCCCAGAGAGTTAGTTTGGCAGTACCCAGGCTCTATGCTGGAGCCCCGGGGATGCATGGAATTGTCCCCCCAATACCAGAATGGTATTGGCGGAGACAATTCTATGATTCTAGACATGTTACATGGCCAAGTTCGGAGTTACCATGGTGACGCTACATATAGGTATTGACCTATATGTAGTGCACGCGTATAATGGTGTCCCCGCACTCACAAAGTCCGGGGAACTTGCCCTGAACAATGTGGGGGCACCTTGGCTAGTGCCAGGGTGCCCTCACAGCAAGTAACTTTGCACCTAACCTTCACTAAGTGAGGGTTAGACATATAGGTGACTTATAAGTTACTTAAGTGCAGTGTAAATTGGCTGTGAAATAACGTGGATGTTATTTCACTCAGGCTGCAGTGGCAGTCCTGTGTAAGAATTGTCTGAGCTCCCTATGGGTGGCAAAATAAATGCTGCAGCCCATAGGGATCTCCTGGAACCCCAATATCCTGGGTACCATTTACTAGGGAACTATAGGGGTGTTCCAGTGTGCCAATCAGAATTGGTAAAATTAGTCACTAGCCTGCAGTGACAACTTTAATAGCAGAGAGAACATAGACACTGAGGTTCTGGTTAGCAGAGCCTCAGTGATACAGTTAGGCACCACACAGGGAACACATGCAGGGCACACTTTATGAGCACTGGGGACCTGGCTAGCAGGATCCCAGTGACACAGGCAAAAACAAACATACATACAGTAAAAAATGGGAGTAACATGACAGGCAAGATGGTGCTTTCCTACACTTACGCACAGACATTGCCCACCAAACATGCAGCACTCTGCCCAGGACCACCCAGCCTCCCCCTACACGATGCTTACACACACAACACTCCATACATTCATGCCCCACTCATCGTGCTAACAGTGTACTCACCTGTTAGTCTGGAGGACCATAAAGTAAATGGTACTGGGGTAGGACCCCATCCACTAGTCTCTCCAAATCCTCCGAAGTGAAGGCAGGGGCCCTTTCCCCAGACACTTGAGCCATGGCCGTTTCCAGACACAGTTCACAGCAGCACTTGCAGTGTAGGTCCTCTCCTGTTGAAGATCAGGTAGCAAGTGAGTGAACAGACAGAAAATGTCAGTCACATCCTCGGCGGTGCGTACCGTCAACGCTGGCGTACATTACCATTGGCTCCAGGAACCTGTAGGCCCCAATGATAACCAATGCGGTGTTGCACGGTGCCTCCTGCAACGGCGCACAATGCCAGCGTAATTACTTAATTTTCACTTGTCCCTCTTCACAGGTCAGGCGGCCGCCATTTCAGGGGGGCACAGGCCATGGTACCTAACTGCCACACAGCAAACATAGGCACATCAACGGACCTTCACATTCGCATACTCTTTCTGTAAAAAAACAAAGGCATATTAATATTTAGTATAAATTTGAATATTACCATCTGCTCACTGTTTTTCACCCTAGAGTTCAACCACTGAGGATGAATAGGAGATGGAGACATACCCTGTGTACAGACCTCTGGTGGACCTGGCAATAATGGAGGACAGTCACATTATCCTAACCTACAGACTTGATATGGCCACAATCCAAGAGCTGTGTGCCCAATTGGAGTCAGACCTGATTTCAGCTATCCGCCACCCCGCAGGTATCCCTCCCTCTAGTGCAGGTCCTGTCAGTGCTCCATTTCTTGGCAAGTGGTTACTTCCAAGCAACAGTAGCTATGGCATCAGGGATGTCACAGCAAATGTTCTCAAACATTCTGACCAGAGTGTTGTCTGCCCTGATGAAACACATCCACAGCTACATAGTATTCCCCCAGGTGGAGGATGTGGCCACAGTGAAGGCTGACTTCTATGCAATGGGATATATCCCCAACATCATTGGTGCTATTGATGGTACACATGGTGCCTTTGTCCCACCCCGGAGAAATGAACAGGTGTTCAGAAATCAAATGAGCTTTCACTCTCTGAATGTGCAGATGGTGTGTTTGGCGGACCAGTACATCTCTCATGTCAATGCAAAGTATCCTGGCTCTGTGCATGATGCCTTTATCTTGAGGAATTACAGCATCCCATATGTGATGGCTCAACTCCAGAGGCACAGGGAGTGGCTAATAGGTGAACCCATGGTCCCCACAAGTTGATGTAGGTATACAGGTGTGGGGTTGGCCCTTAGGGTGAGTGTCTGGCTAACAGGTATCCGTCGATATTTGCAGGTGACTCTGGTTACCCCAACCTCTCATGGCTACTGACCCCAGTGAGGAATGCCAGGACAAGGGCAGAGGAACGTTACAATGAGGCACATGGGCGAACAAGGAGAATCATTGAGCGCACCTTTGGCCTACTGAAGGCCAGATTCCAGCGCCTCCATCTGACAGGTGGGTCCCTGTACTACTCACCCAAGAAAGTGTGCCAGATCATAGTTGCATGTTGCACAACCTGGCCTTGAGAAGCCAGGTGCCTTTTCTGCAGGAGGATGAGGCTGGAGATGGCCGTGTGGTAGCGGTGTAGCCTGTGGACAGTGACGAAGAGGAGGCAAAGGAAGAGGATGTGGACAACAGAACTACTATAATTCAACAGTACTTCCAGTGACATACAGGTAAGACACTGTAACTTCACCTCCCATTGCTGTTTTGTGTTCAACATTGTAGATGGCAGCCTGATTTTCGTAATTCAATGGCCACTTACTGCTACCTTTGGCATCTCTATTTTCAGATATCTGTGCCCCACTCTGGCTCCTGGTGTGTTTACTGCAGCCCACCACAGGTCATACCAATGTATATCTAACTGTACATTTGACTTGTAATGTTTACAGCTTGTTAAACTAATACATATTTAAATCAATTGACAGACTCCATACTTGTATTAGTTCCAAGGGTGTTTATCTCTGTGATAATAAGTGTAGGGGGTATTGCAATGGGCTGGGTTGATGATGGAGGAATGTCTAGAATAGAGTACAGTCTATTTGTATCACAGGTGCATTGTCCAAAAGGGCATAGGAAGTGGAGCAATGGAAGTTCAAGGTGAACAGGGTGACAGAGTGGGACACAAGGGTGACATTCAGGGGAGTCATATTTCTTGGCGGGGGTCTTGGCAATGTTCTCTGGCTTCTGCCTGGATCGCAGGGACCTTTTGCGTGGTGGTCCTCCTTCTGCAGGGGGAGGGGTGCTGGAGGCCTGTTGTTCTAGTGGTGGGGCCTCCTGTCCACTAGCGTCAGCGGAGGTGGAGGGCTGTTTCTCGGAGTGGCTAGTGTCAGGGGCCCATTGGTGTGCCACTGCTTCCCTCATGTTGTTGGCCATGTCTTCCAGCACCCCTGTAATGATGACCAGGGTGGTGTGGATGTCTCTCAGGTCCTCCCTGATCCCCAGGTACTGTCCCTCCTGCAGCTGCTGAGTCTCCTGCAGCTTGTTTAGTATCTGGCTCATGGTCTTCTGGGAATGGTGGTAGGCTCCCAGGATGTTGGTGAGTGCCTCGTGGAGAGTCGGTTCCCTGGGCCTGTCCTCCCCTGTCACACAGCAGTCCTCCCAGCTTCACTGTTGTCCTGTGCCTCTGTCTCCTGAACCGTGTGCCCACTGCCACTGACCCCAGGTCCGTGATCATCCTATGTTTGTGGGGTTGCCTGGGGCTCCCTGTAGTGGTGGACACATTGCTGATTGACGTGGCCTGGGGACAGAGGTATGGGCCCGCTGGGTGGGTGCTGTGGTAGTGTTTCCTGAGGGGGGAGGCTCTGTGGTTATTTGGGACTGTGCCTGGGTCACCGACTGTCCAGTGGTCCCTGATGGACCAGGTTGTTCATCCCGATCCAGGCGTGCAGATGTGCTGTCATCACTGTGGGCCTCTTCTGTGGGGGGACTGGATGTTGCTGGCACCTCCTCTCTGGTGACGTTGTGTGGGGGTCCTGTGGGGATGTAAATGTAGTGTTATTGTTTATGCATGTGACATCTTGTGTATGGGTATGTTTCCCTCTATGGTTGTTATTGCCAAGGCAGCTTTGGCTTGTGTGTGTTGTGATTTGGTTGGCTAAGTGATTGACACTAGTGTGCATGCTGTGGTGATGGGTGTCCATGCAGGTCTGTGATGGGGGTCCATGCATTGGTGTTGCATGCAGGGCTTGGTATTGGGATGGGTGGGTTGTGATGGTGGGGTATATGTGAGGTGGTGGACTGATGGGGGTGAAGGTAGGGGTAGGAGTTTGTGGTGGCATGCAGGTAGGGGGTGATAAAGTAGTTAAGATTTGACTCACCAGAGTCCAGACCTCCTGCTACTCCTGCCAGGCCCTCAGGATGCATGATTGGTAAGAATTGCTCCTCCCATGTTGTTAGTTGTGGGGGGGGAGGTGGAGGTCCACCGCCAGTCCTCTGTACAGCTATCTGGTGTCTTGCAACCATGGAACGCACGTTTCTCCGTAGGTCATTCCACCTCTTCCTGATATCATCCCTTGTTCTGGGGTGCTGTCCCACAGCATTGACCCTGTCCACGACTCTGTGCCATAGCTCCATCTTCCTAGCAATGGACGTCTGCAGCACTTGTGATCCGAATAGCTGTGGCTCTACCCGGATGAATTCCTTCACCATGACCCTTAGCTCCTCATCTGAGAACCTGGGGTGTCTTTGTGGTGCCATGGGTGTAGTGTGAGTGGTGTGTGTGAGGGTGTGTGGGGTGATGTGTTGGGGTGTGTGCTGGGAGGTATGTGGATAATGTATGGGTGATGGTGTTATGTGGCTCTGGTTCTGTGGGTGTTCTTGGTGTCTCTGTCTCTCAGTTGTAGATTTTTTTGAAGTCATAAAGGGTTGTGGGTATTGTGAGTGTGTGTTTTATAGTGTTGTGGGTGTGGTTTGTGTATGTGGGTCAGGTGTGTGTAGTTTTAATTGTCCAATGTGGTGTTGTTTTATATGTGTGTGTGTGGTTTTTACCTCCAATGGTTCATCGCAGTTGAATGTCCGCCACGGTGATTTGTGGGTCATAATGCTGTGGGCATAAATCTGTTGGTGTAACGGTGTGGATTTTGGTACCACCAGTTTATTACTGACCTTTGGTGTGGCGGACTTGTGTGAGTGTCTGTATAATGGCGGTTTTCTAAATGTTGGACATAATAATGGTGCATGTCCCCCAACTGTTATGTGGTCTCCATTGATTCTAATGTATGTGTCGTACAATGAATTGAACATCTGCCACATTCTGATGCAGGATCAAGGTGGCGAGCAAGACATAAGCAAGATAAATTGGTACCTACTTACTGAAGTCAGAAAAGCCTAAAAAATATAATTCAGGAGGAAAATCAGTGTTGGGTTATCATACATCTTTAGTGGCAAACTAATGTAGAATACTGATATCACTTACTTGGGTAGCACACATCTGTTATTTCTATGCTAACCAATTAAGGCTTTGGTGTACCTGCAGCTTACAATTATATAATATGTTATGCAAAGATTTTCCAAACTAGATGGAACAATTTGAAAGGCTGCTTGTGTAGCGAAGCAGTAGCCCATGGAAGTTATGTATTCATTCACAACCATTTAAATGAAGATACTATCAGTCTGACAGATCCATTTCAGGCAGTTTCCCAGAACTTCACTTCTGTGTGGTACAAAGTGAATCAAGTTGGAAAAAAATGAGTCCTGGTTGAGATAGGCATTAGGGCAGTAATTTTGACTCTTGTGTCTCTTTCATTGCCTACAGAAAACCCAGCATACTCAATAGGTTTGACTCTTTTCTCTGTTGCAGGATCTGCAGGAACATGGTCAGTAAGGTATCAGTTTAGCAGCCTTGCAACATCCGCCACAGCATATAAAGTATAGGCTACTGCTTCTATTATAGTAAAACGTTCAATTATGGTCACTTCAAACTCAAGGAAAGACATCCGTATTCCTGTGGTGGTCTGACAGTAAGCAACATATGTGATGTTTTGCCTACTGAATTAGTTGCATAGCTAGCTTTTTATGCCCTGTGCAAGTTCTACAACTTTCGTTATATGGTTGACAGGCCTGGCCATTTTTAGCCACTCTGCTCAACTACTATTTGTAATGAAGTAGTCATTGGTACTGTAGAATTCAATTATCTGTCCCCAAATGGTGACTGTAGAAGTACTCTCATTATGGATTGACATGACCACATTTACTTCTTGCAAATGACTATGGGCAGTTTATTTGAACATGGAGCAGTGCTATGGGCTTTTTGGAACTTCTTACAAAATTGCTCTTGAGGGAATCCTGTTTGGTGCCTTCAAAATATACTGCAAAAGCTTTGTACACCAAGCTGAATAACTTGATGCCTATAAATAACTTGTCCAAATATTGATTCCAACCTTTATGAAGGAGTTTTTTCACACACTCCCATACAATTGTCTCACTATTTGCTACGGTTGAAAGGCAACCAGCAGCATTTATAGTGGAGTCCTTTCCAATGTATGCAGAACAACATGTACATCTTGATGCCATAATGAGCTCTTTTTCTTGTTATGCACTGCCTGAACAGCAGTTTTCCGCAGAAAAATGATCCATGACAGGCAGAGTTCCTGCCAAATTCTGCCAACCAATGCATGACACAATTTCTTCTTTCGTGCCAATCACTAGTGGTAAGTCGGCACGATTGAGTGAGATTTGGTGATCCCTTATCACAATTTTTGGTTGCTAGGAGGGCACCCGGTGAAATTTCCCCAATGTCATTGGTCGTGACCATATGTGCTCAGAAAGCTGCTGCTTGAGTAGAAAATCTACTTGAGCTGCAGCATATTCAATTCGAGAAGCGGTAGCTTGTCATACACCGTGGTGCTGTCGGTGCTGCATTTCAGTAAGGAACGAGCTCACAGCACTACAAATTAGCACTAGCAGTGTGATGTGCCTAATTCCACCTATTCGTGGAACTCTGCATTATCTCCTGGACCTTTTTTGCAAGTCCGTGGAATTCCATGGAGTAAAACTCTGTGAGTTCAACCCACCAGTACTGTTCAGTTGCTTTGTGTATTATTCCCATGTTGAGCATAAGGCCAAGAAATTTTTCAACTCCCCAAGCTATGTGGGACCTATCCATGTGCCCTAGCTTCTTCCCTTTGTACACTCCACACTTAACTTTGGTAAAGATATGCCACAACCCATCTCAGACAGGTTTTTGAGGTCTTTGTGAGAACTTCTTTTTATTCTTGTTTCTCCCCTCTTTCCCCTGTTGGAGTGCCTGACCCCCTTTTTTAGGATCATCCCCCAGTGACTTGATAGATACACAAGCCCCTGTGGGAGACCCACTCATCAGCTGTCTTCCATGGCTCTTTGGGGGTTAAACAACTTTGTGCACTGTTCCAATGTTGAGCGCATGGCCCAAAAAAAATCAAGTGGGAGCACACCAGTGTGCCGTACAATAAGTCCTGAGTGCCCCTCAATACTCCCTCAGAAACTGTTCCACCTGCAACTTTGTTTGGTGCACACATTTTCATCCAAAAGTAGGTGGAAGTAATCAAGAGGCAAAAAATGTGCTGTATTTGTGAGAGGATGGTTCTGACCATCTGGTCCACCCAGATTTTTCACTTTTTGACCACCTGGTTTTTTAACATTTACTGTGAGGGGGCCTCCTAATCAGGGACTCCGCACAGTAAACTCATGGTAAAATGAAATGCGCATCGGACCGCCCTTGCTACCTTGCTAAGGAAAGGCTGCTATGGCATAGCTAGAGTAGGATGCCCCAGGCTGGTTACACAGGATCATTTGTGCACACGCATGTGTACCCATGTAACGGCTGCGCGCGGAGGTATCCTGGCGTGCGCAGCCCAAGAATTGTGCTTACGGAGCCTGGAGCAGAAGGAACTATGCAGGATGGGTGGTGACCTGGAGTAGACCTCATGAGATGGGTGTACACAGAGGAACGGATAGTCAGTGTGCTTATTGTATTTTTACTGTAGGGACACTCCAGTACATGTCATCATCAGTGTGATTATTGTCTTTTCCCTGTAGGGACACTCAATTTAATGTCAATAGGAAAGAATGGCCTACAGCATAACTCAGGTCCCCTAGGGCCCACAGAGACCAGAGTCACACCAATATACACTGTAACCTGTATGAAAAGAATGATGCAGTAGGTTACAAAAGCATAGTTGCACAACTTATGGGTCATCCAGGAATATCATCCTTCTCTGACTCAGCTCAGGATTAGGGTAAATTACTGCTCTATCCAATTGCCTCATAAGGGCCTTGTCAGACCCTGCCAGGAAATGGGTGAAGCCTGGAAAGGAATGAGGGGCTGAGTTTCAGAGCACATGTGCCCCAAGCTCCTGGACGCCGCCATTTTGAGCTGTCCCAGAAGACTGTGCTGGAAGGAGGGGACATGGGCAAGGAAGTGAAGTGGCGTGTCTGAATTGGCCAGGGATGTAGGCTTGCTGGACACTTCTGCCCCCGCTAAAAAGGTCCTGCACAGGGGAGAGCTCTCTCTCGGCTGTGCTTCACTGCTGGACACTGAGACTGCAGACTGGGGGATACATCACTTACAATGTAGTAAATGCAACGAGATGCATCTACCACAATGCCTTTACAACGCATATGCGTTTACCACGCATGGCTTTTCCACCCATGCTTTTATAACAAATTTTGTTGTAAAGGCATGAATGGTAAATGTGTATGCGTTGTAAAGGTTTTAAAGGTAATTATAGGTAAGTAATAAGTGGGTTGAATGATATATATATATATATATATATATATATAAATACCTGTATAGGTGTATATAAATAAATACACAAATACATATATATAGTATTTAGAGTGGGCAACGGTTATTGGTGGTAAATGCACCAATAACTGTGCACCCTAGGTTTTAGGGTGGTTATGGGTTTTGGGGTAGTAAGGGTATTTTTAGGTTTTACTGTGGGTATGGCTTTTTGGGTTGTAAAGGCATTTTAAGGTTTTAGCATTTTAGAAGGAAAGCACAGCCCTCAGATGGAGTGCTGGTGCGGTGCGGGGAGTAAGTAGGAGTAAGTAGGACTGGCTCCCTATCATCTGGGTGCCTTCTAGGCCAGGAGGCCTAAGGAGAGTGCTTCTGGTGGCAAGAGCTAATCACCAGGAACAAAACAACACTAGCACCATCCACATCAGCCCTTGGGGACCCAAGATATCCAAAGCAGGTCTGTGACCTTTGCCCTACTTCTAAGCGAGCGGCGAAGCACATGGGGCTCCTCTGATGCTCCAGTCGATGCCCCCAAGAGGTAGAGGGCGGGGAGCGCCGTCACTTTCCCAAGAGTAGTGTGGGGGGCCATGGACCCCATCCAGGGGCCCCAATGCAGTGGGAGAGGAGGTTGGGGAGTGCCGTCCCATTCCCTCAGATGACCCGAAGGCAGCTGCAGCAGTACGCGTCTCCCTGCAGAAGCGGGCAGACACCCAGAGAAGGGCTGGCTCTGCAGCAGCACCTGGAGGTGCTGGCCATGCGGGGAGCTGGCAGGAGCCACTGGGGTTGGGCTCCCTGAGCCGCTCCCCAACAGCACTCACCTGACAGGGGTGACCAGACAACCCCCAACCATGAGGGCAGCCAGGGGTCAGCTCCCTGTGCTTCCCTCCACCAAGGAGGCAGCATGACGGGGGAGTCCAGTGGGACCAGACAACCCCTCCCCAAAACATGAAGGCAGCCAGGGGTAGGCTCCCGCGCTGCCCTCTAATAAAGCCAGCATTTCGGGTTGCCTGGGTGGGACTGGACACCCCCCAAACCAAGAGGAACACAGCAACGCAAGGCCACATGAAAGAAAGCAAAGTGGCTCCCCCTGGCACAGCGGGAGAACCTCTCACTAGTTATACATATCTCCTACAAGGCCTTGCGAGGCCCAACGTCCTTCTGAGCTGAGTGTTCAGCTCGTGGTGGCCCCAGGAGGATGGGGTCACCACCAACCAAGCGCCCATTGCCAAGAGGAGCTGCAGCGCAGCGTCCCCCCAATGCAACATTTGTGTTCCCACCTAGGTTGGGTGAGACAGAGGAATCATAACCCCACAAGGATTCCACCATGTTGCCAAACACAAGCCTCCTAGAACTAGCACTAGCACTTCCCCGTGGGCCTCCCAAACCCCTCCCGTGGGCAGGTGTGGTAGGGAAAGCGCTTCCTCTTCCACCCCTGCCCCCTTGCTCCTCCAGTGACATTTGACATCAGCACACCTGATGACTTTGTGCGCTGACCTCATCAGAGGTCGCTCCCATCGCCCTGGAAGCTGAGCTTCCAGCGCGATCAGAAGAGAAAATATTTTCTCTTCTGATCGGGGGTGGGGGAGACTAGTGAGGCATGAAAGGAAAGAAAAGGCTTTTCCTTTCCTTTCATGTCTCTGAGCATTCCTGCAGCACCATCGCATAGCGATGGTGCTGCAGAAATGCCCACTAGAGACAAAGGAGTTTAAAATAAAAAAACTGTACATATACGGGGAGCGACCCTTTAGGCAAGGGTTGCTTCCCAGGGAGGGCATTATTTTTAGGCTGTCTCTGCCCTCTTTGGGGGCATATTGGCCTATTTTAATTAGGTTGACCTTCCCCCAAGAGGGGCAAAAGCCACTAGGCACTGAGGATTTATTTTTATTTTTTATAGATGGGGAGCGACCCCTTAGGCAAGGTTCGCTCCCCTGGGAGCAAAATTATTTAAGGATTTGTCTGCCCCCCTTGGGGGCAGAGCGACCCATATTTATTAGGCCAAACTGCTCATAAGGGGGGTAGAAACCACTGGACACCTAGGATTTTATTTTAACCCCAATTTCACGCAAGGGTCGCTCCCCTGGGGGGAATTTTTAAGGCCTTTTCTGCCCCCCTTGGGGACAGATCGTACTATTTTTATTAGGCCCATTTGCCCCCAAAGGGGGCAGAAACCACTATACACCACAAATTTGTTATTTGTGGCAATTTCACACAAGAGGAACAACCCCTTAGGCAAGGGTCGCTCCCGTGGGGGGCAATTTTATTTTAGGCCATTTCTGACCCACTTGGGGTCAGGTCAGCATATTTCTATTAGGTCCATCTGCCCCCAAGGGGGAAAGAAACCACTTAGGCACCAGGGATTGGTGTGTGTGTTTTGTTTGGAGGGCAGCCCCTTGGGCAAGGACCACACCCCATGGGGGCACATTACTGTTGCCCATTTCTGCCCCCTTGGGGGGCATATCGGCCTATTTTTGTAAGGCCTGTCTGCCCCCAGGGGGGGGGCAGAAAGCCCACTAGACACAGATGAATTGTTTAAAAAAAAAAAGAAGAGGTTGGGGTATGGCCACTCTCCCACCCCAAATAAATGGGGACAAAGTTGTTCTGCCCACTGTTAAGCAGATGGGGCAATTACTCCTGATCCACTGCCCAGGGGGGGCAGAAACATACTAGATGCCAGGGAATAAAAATTAAAAAAAATACTGGGGTGTGGCTACCAATCAGTAAGGGCATGGTTATGCCCACAACCCAACTGAAGGGGTAACAGTCTTTCAGCTCTCCACCGCACACTAAAATATCTTATTACAAAGGCAAGCAAGAGGATATTTGATTATTTTCGATTTTGGTTTTATATTTGGGCCATGAGAGCGTGTTTAAATATCAAAATCATCCCACTTGGAATGGTGAGGGCTGCACTATTTGGACTTTGGGACGCTGCCTTCTAGAAAAATCTAAGAGACCTAGACACATCTGAAAACTAAACATCTGGGTGAGTCCAGCGTGATGTGCTTCACAAGCACCCTGCACCATTTTCTTACCCACAGTGCCCTGTGATGGAACCTTCCAGAATCTGCAGGAATCTGTAAAATTCCTACCACCCAGCATTGTCGCATCTATACCGGTAATAATTCTGCCCCAATTCACTGTCATGCCGCGGCGGCCGCAGCTCTTGCGGCGGCGGCGGCCGCGGGCTCAGGTCGCCGCGGCGCGGCACTTCATTCATGCCGCGGCCGGCGCGCAAGCCGCGGGGGACGCCGCGGCTGGCGCGCGGGCCACGGGGGATGCCGCGGCTTGGGCGCAGGCCACGGATGTTTCAAGGAGCCTGATTAGGGGTCGCGGCACTCGCCGCGCCCCTTTCTTTAAGTTCTGCCATAAAGGCAGACGCAGCAGAGCTTGAGACCCCGAGTGGGTTTCAGGCCTGACCGCGTGTAGCGCATTATGCGCGTTTACATCTAAATCTCTGCATGCTGCTTTTCACATCTGGTCACCACATTCAAATTTCTCCAGTCAAAAGCCGAACCCTTGCACATGGTGGTATATTTGTACCTGCCTTTTCCTTTCCCAGAATTCTGAGCACTTCCTCTCTTCCCAGTATGCATTGTTCTTTCTTTTTTAGGTGCATGTACCTGATTCACTATTGCATTCTTTTCCCCAATCCAAGATGGTGGTATTTCTACTTCCTGTTTCCTACTTCCTGCCTAGGGGTATATAAGGGGAATTCAGCTGCTGGTTCATTGCGTTGCAACACTCCTTGGTGGTAGTCACGCTCTGATTGATTTCTTCCTGCGAATCCAGTGTTTCCTGACCTGTCTTGGTTCTCCAGTCTTCCTGATCTTCAGTCCTAACGCCTTGGTGTCCTCCTTTGTTTCAGGGAGTTCCTGTGGAGGTTTTTTACCCTACTGGGATTTTTCCTCTGGGACTCCTTCTGGAGGGCACAGACTATAGTGGTTTGCTCTAGCCAAACAGCACCGTGGCTACCGGAAGAGGTCGCCCCTACCTCGGCCAGAGCTGAACCTGCCGGAACCGGGGCCGTTCCCCTACGCCTCTCAACTTCGACGGTAAGCCCATTGAAAACCGTGACAGATTGCAACGCCCGAAACTCCAGTTGCAGTCCGGTATCATGGATAATCCAGTGGCAAACACGGAACCTACGAGCCAGACCCTGCTTATGACGATACAACAACAGGCTCAAGAACTTCAACAGTTACGTACTGAAAATACCGTCTATCGACAAGCCTTTGCATCTAGGACCACAGATGTCCCCTCAGTAGCTGCCACTACACCTTGTTTTTCCGGGGATCCTAACAAATTAAAAGAATTCCTGGATGCCTTGACGGTTTACTTTGCCTTTCGCCCCTCGCAATTTGTACAAGACTAGACCAAGGTGGGGTATTTGATTAATGCCTTATCAGGGCCAGCCTTGGCTTGGGCCACTCCTCTAGTAACCAGAAACGATCCCTGCCTCTCTAATTATTCCACCTTTATCACTACCTTTAAACAGATGTTTGAACGCCCTGGACTCGAGGCGTCAGCAGAAGAAGCTCTTTGCGAAGTCCAACAAGGGAATCAAGATGTATTACAATACATCACCCGTTTCAGACAATTAGCAGCAGAAACAACTTGGGTGGAACGTACCTTGGTGACATTGTTCCGTAGAGGTCTCAGAGAGGACATTAAAGATGAACTAGTGCACTCTGCTAGAATAGAGAACCTTAAAGGATTGATGGACCAGGCTCTGACGATAGAATATCGGTTGAATGAACGAAGAATGGAGAAAAAGAAGAATCATTTGCCCTCTCACTCAGTACCGTCTCGCTCCTTCTCTCATCGTACCGAGGAAGTCCGTCCTGAACCTAAGGGGAATACCGAGGAAGAACCAATGCAGATTGACACGGCTCGAGGACCTTTATCAGCCAGTGAAAGAGAACGTAGACGAAGGAAGGGGCTTTGTCTATATTGTGGTGCAGCTGATCACCTAATTCGCACTTGTCCCATTCGTCCAACCAAGCCCTTGGGAAACGCCAACTCCCGTCCTCAGTAAGAAGGGTGAGGACGGGATATCGTGATATACCTTCTATTTGCTCTTCCAGGGAGGAAGGAACTGCTCTTTTTCTCTTACCAGTTATCCTTCATCTAACTGATGGCCGGGAAGAAAGAACCTTGGCCTTATTGGACTGCGGAGCCAGTGGCATCTATTTAGATGAAGCCTGGGCCAAAGAACGGCAGATAGCACGAATACCTAAGGAAGTACCAGAACAGGTACACACCGTGGATGGGTCACTCTTGGCCTCTGGACCTGTACAATATACCACCCCTACCTTTTGTCTACAGTTTGGAAAACACCAAGAAAAACTTTCGTTTGATTTAATTTCATCACCACACCACGTCATGATCCTGGGAATTCCATGGCTCACACGGCACAATCCTTACATCAACTGGGAAACAAAAAACATTTCCTTGTCCTCTCACTTTTGCCAACACCACTGCTATCACGCCGGGGATTATTGGTCCCCAAAAGGTCTCTCAGCAGCACCTCCTACGGTGGGATGCTCCATTAACGTCCTACAGGGAGTTCCCAGGCATTATCAGGATTATGCCGATGTATTCCAGAAGCCAGAAAAACCTGAACTGCCACCCCACAGAGAATACGACTGTGCCATTCCTTTAGAACCAGATACAGTGGTTCCTTTTGGACGGATGTACTCTCTCACAGAACCGGAGAAACAGATTTTGAAGGAGTACCTTGATGAGAACCTACAAAGCGGGTTGATTACTCCCTCTTCTTCACCCGCCGGGGCTCCTCTTTTCTTTGTACCAAAGAAAACTAAAGATTTGTGTCCTTGTATCGATTTCAGAGGGTTAAACAGGATCACTATTAAAGATCGGTATCCGTTACCCCTCATAAAGGACATCTTAGAAGCAGTCAGAGGAGCAAAGAGATTCACCAAGCTGGATCTCCGAGGAGCCTACCATCTTCTAAGAATAAGTGAAGGCGATGAGTGGAAGACCGCCTTTAGAACACCCTTTGGTCACTACGAATATAGAGTAATGCCATTCGGGCTCACTAATGCCCCTTCCATTTTTCAAAGTATCATGGATTCTATCTTTTCTGATCTTTTGCAACAAACAGTGGTGGTGTATCTTGACGATATTCTAATCTTTTCTGTTCATCTAGAGGAACATTCCAAGCATGTTCGCCAAGTCTTAGAAAGACTCCGACAACATCGTTTATTCTGCAAACCTGAAAAATGCGAATTTGATCAGAAGGAAGTAAAATACTTGGGATATTGCATAAACCAAACCGGAGTCGCCATGGATTCAGACAAGGTGCAGGCTATATTGAATTGGCCATCTCCTTCTTCCATCAAGGAGACTCAGTGTTTTTTGGGACTAGCCAACTTCTTTCGACAGTTCATAGCAGACTTTGCTCAGAGAACCAGCTATATTACTCAAACCCTTAAAAAAGAACACCTAAAGAAGGGTTTTTGTTTGACACAAGACGCAGAGTTAGCCTTTCAGGAATTAAAGAAAGCCTTTATTCAAGCCCCTATCCTACGACACCCAGACACCAGCAAACAATTCATTGTTGTCGCAGACGCCTCAGAAAGGGCCATTGGAGCTGCCTTATTGCAAAGACAAGACGATGATGATTTAGAACACCCTGTATTTTACCTATCACACATTTTATCTGATTCCGAGCTGAACTATTCCGTGTTAGAACGTGAATTACTCGCCTTAAAAACCGCGTGCACAGAATGGAGACACTTTTTGATGGGATCAAAGGAACCTTTTGAAGCCCGGACAGATCACAGAAATCTACAGTGCCTGAGAATCTTTCAGTGTCAAAATAGCCGGCAGGCTCGATGGGCTTTCTTTTTCAGCCAATATGACTTCTATATCACTTACATCCCTGGTTCTCAGAACATCCTGGCGGATGCCTTGTCCCGACGTTATCCTGAGTGCAGCGATTCTACTGTTCAGAACTTATTTGACAACGACAAGATCATTGGGGTAGCACAGACTTTTTTAGACCAAGTCAAGTCTGAATATGCCCGTCTAGACGAAACAGAGCTGAATAAGTTGCGTCCGCAACTGCATACAGATCATGGCTATTATTATCATGACAAGGCCCTGTTTTTACCCACTAAAGTAGTACAAACTGAAGCTTTACATATGTGCCATGATTCCCCTATCGCAGGTCATCGAGGAATGAAAGCTACCCAAGAACTTTTGCTACGCTCCTTCTGGTGGCCAACTCTCAAGACTGATACTGAGACATATGTATCATCTTGTCGTATATGTGCTCAAGCCAAGACACCCCGTACCAGACCAGTAGGATTACTCCGTCCATTACCAGTTCCCCCCGGCCCATGGCACACTATCTCCACAGATTTTATGTGTGCATTACCTTCCTCAATGGGAAACCACGTAATAATGGTAACCGTGCACTCCTTCACCAAGATGGCTCACTTCACGGCCTTAAGAAAGTTACCAACGGCAAAAGAATTGGGTCAAATCTTTACTCAAGAAATCTTTCGGCTTCATGGGTTACCTCAGGTCATTATATCGGATAGGGGTCCTCAATATATCTCCCGATTCTGGAATCAATTTTGTAAGACCTTGGGAATCAAGGTGGCCTTGTCCTCCGGGTTCCACCCTCAAACCAACGGGCAGACAGAACGACTCAATCAAGGTCTCGAACAGTATTTACGTAGCTTCTGCAATGCTACACAGAGTAATTGGGCTACCTATTTACTGCTTGCAGAATTCTCCTATAACAACTCCCTACACAGTGCTTCAAAGGTCTCTCCTTTCTATGGCTCTTACGGTTTCCATCCCAAGGCCTTCCCAACTCCCCTGAGAGATAACTCCAATCTTCCTGCCATCTCCTCCTATGTTCGACAGCTACGGGGTATACAACGAGTTATCCATTCCAACCTTGTGGCCACTAAGTTCCGCATGAAAAAGATAGCAGATAGGAGACGTTGTGCGACTCCTCAATATCAGGTTCATGATAGGGTTTGGCTCTCCTCTAGATTCCTACCTCTCCGACTCACTCAGAACAAATTCAAACCTCGCTTTTATGGTCCCTTCCTAATTCTCAAAAAGATCAACCCAGTGTCTGTGCGTCTTTGCCTGCCTCGGACGTGGAAGATCCACCCTGTATTTCATGTCTCTCAACTGAAACCTTACCGTCCCGATCCTTTTCATAGGCAATTACCCGGTCCCCCTCCTCTGTTGGTTGATAATGTGCCTGAGTACGAGGTTCAGGAAATCTGTGACTCTCGGTTTTTCCATGGGCGCCTCCAATATCTTATTCATTGGAAGGGATACCCTATGAGTGAGTGTTCCTGGGAGGATGCCCCTTCAGTTCATGCTCCTCTTTTGGTCCGTCGCTTTTTTCAACTCTTCCCTCACAAACCTGGGGCCTCGGGGGGGGGCATACTGTCATGTCGCCGCGGCCGCGGCTCTTGCGGCGGCCACGACCGCGGGCTCAGGTCGCTGCGGCGCAGCACTTCATTCATGCCGCGGCCGGTGCGCAGGCCGCAGGGGACACCGCGGCTGGCGCGCGTCCACGGGGGATGCTGCGGCTTGGGCGCAGGCCGCGGATGTTTCAAGGAGCCTGATTAGGGGTCACGGCACTCGCCGCGCCCCTTTCTTTAAGTTCTGCCATAAAGGCAGACGCGGCAGAGCTTGAGACCCCGAGTGGGTTTCAGGCCTGACCGCGTGTAGCGCATTATGCGCGTTTACATCTAAATCTCTGCATGCTGCTTTTCACATCTGCTCACCACTTACCAATTTCTCCAGTCAAAAGCCGAACCCTTGCACATGGTGGTATATTTGTACCTGCCTTTTCCTTTCCCAGAATTCTGAGCACTTCCTCTCTTCCCAGTATGCATTGTTCTTTCTTTTTTAGGTGCATGTACCTGATTCACTATTGCATTCTTTTCCCCAATCCAAGATGGTGGTATTTCTACTTCCTGTTTCCTACTTCCTGCCTAGGGGTATATAAGGGGAATTCAGCTGCTGGTTCATTGCGTTGCAACACTCCTTGGTGGTTGTCACGCTCTGATTGATTTCTTCCTGCAAATCCAGTGTTTCCTGACCTGTCTTGGTTCTCCAGTCTTCCTGATCTTCAGTCCTAACGCCTTGGTGTCCTCCTTTGTTTCAGGGAGTTCCTGTGGAGGTTTTTTACCCTACTGGGATTTTTCCTCTGGGACTCCTTCTGGAGGGCACGGACTGTAGTGGTTTGCTCTAGCCAAACAGCACCGTGGCTACCGGAAGGGGTCGCCCCTACCTCGGCCTGAGCAGAACCTGCCGGAACCGGGGCCGTTCCCCTACACCTCTCAACTTCGACGGTAAGCCCATTGAAAACCGTGACATTCACAGCCTAAAAACTTTTTTTTTCTCAAACTGCCCTTTTGGACCTTCTTCGATTTCCCCTCAATTTTGACATGTTTTTGGCTCTTCCCTATCACAAGTACTTGGCCCACCTACACAAGGGAGGTATTTTTATCAGAAGACTGAGGGGAACGTTGGGTGGTAGGAAATTTCGGCTGGTGCGGTGATCCAACACAGAGATGTAGGGAAAATGTGATTTTCTTTTTAGCTACATTTGAGGTTAACTGAGGATTCTGGGTACAAAAACACTGGGGGATCCATGCAAGTCACACCTCCCAGGACTCCCTCGGGTGTCTAGTTTTCAGAAATGTCTGGGTTTGGTAGGTTTCCCTAGATAGCTGCTGAGCCCAGGACCAAAAACCCAGGTCACCCCCTGCAAAAACAGGTAGTTTTTTAATTGACAATTTTGATGTGTCCATGTAGTGTTTTGGGGCATTTCCTTTCCCGGGCACTAGGCCTACCCACATAAGTGAGATACCATTTTTATCAGGAGATGTAGGGGAATGCTGGGTAGAAAGAAGTTTGTTGTCCTCTCAGATTCCAGAGCTTTGCAGCACCGAAATGTGAGGAAAAAGTGTTTTTTGCCAAATTTTAAGGTTTGCAAAGGATAATGGGTAACAGAACCTGGTGAGAGTGCCACAAGTTACCCCATACTGGGTTCCCCTAGTTGTCTAGTTTTCAGAAATGTCCAGGTTTGCTTGGTTTTTGTAGGTGCTGGATGAGCTAGAGGACAAAATCCACAGCTAGGCACTTTCCAAAAAACACATCAGTTTTCAACGCACTAGGCCTACCAACACAAGTGAGGAACCATTTTTATTATGAGACTTGGGGGGATGCTGGGTGGAAGAAAATGCATCCACTCAGATTCTAGAACTTCCCATCACCGAAATGTGAGGAAAAAGTGTTTTTTTAGCCAAATTTTGAGGTTTGCAAAGAAATCTGGGTAACAGAACCTGGTGAGAGCCCCACAGTCACACCATTATGAATTTCCCTAGATGTCTAGATTTAAAAAATGTATATATTTGCTTGGTTTTCCCTAGTGCCGACTGAGCTAGAGGTCAAAACCCACAGCTAGGAACTTTGCAAAAAACAGGTCAGTTTTCTTGGGGAAAATGTGATGTGTCCATGTTGTGTTTTGGTGCATTTCCTGTCGTGGGCACTAGGCCTACCCACACAAGTGAGGTACCATTTTCATCAAGAGACTTGGGGGAATGCTGGGTGGAAGGAAGTTTGTGACTCTTCCACACACTCCAGAACTTTGAAGCACTGAAATGTCAAGGAAAAGTGTTTTTTGCCAAATGTTGAGGTTTGCAAAGGATTCTGACTGAAAGAAGCTGGTGAGAGCCCCACAAGTCACCCCATCCTGGATTCCCCTATGTCTCTAGGTCTAAAAAATGCACAGGTTTGCTAGGTTTCTCTAGATGCCGGCTGAGCCAAAGGCCAAAATCCACAGCAAAAAACACTTCTGATTTCAATCTAAAAATGTGATGTGTCCATGTTGCATTTCCTGTACTAATACAGAACTGATGTATAGCAGGGAAAGATGTCCAGGAAGTACACATCACAGTGAAAACCCTAATTAGTCACTGGAAACTTATTTTAATTCAAATAAGTATGCTTTGTATAAATCAATATTTGTCTCTCTTCTTCATGAACCCCAAAACATATAGTAAATACTGAAATAAACATCACTGAAACAAATATATACATATATCACAATATACATGACAATTTACAAAAACAAAGAATAGGTACAAAGTGCAAGCAAATTAGCACCAGAAGCTTCCAAATGAATTCACGATGTGAGCTGCTGGACAATTCATAGCACTCCTCAAGTTGTAAGTGGACCGTTTCGGTCCTTTTTAACCCTAGACCTCATCAGGACATAGAAAGCGGTAGCTATATAGTTAAAAAAGGTGTTTCTTCATCATCATAGTCATAAATTATAACTACATTATCTGTAACACCACCAGGGTAACAGCGCATCCTGTTTACTAAAAAACATGTGTTCCACACCTTGTGAACAATTCTATTGAATATAGAAACACTGAATTGATAAGGTACACATTAAAAACATGTATATTGTTAAATATGGCAGTTCCAGTAATCATTCCCATGCATGCAACACCATGGCGAGTGGTGAGATGAACACTACGTACCCCAACAGCAAGATCATAAAGAAAGAAACTTGTGGAAAAAATAGTCAGGAAAAATCTAGGTGCCTGAGTGACACATAATCATTTTTATGATAACCTGACACAGACGAGAATAGGTCTTACGATTTGCATACGCTCTAACCTTTATATCAGTGTCAGGTATCTGCCCGACCGTATTATTCAAGACGAGACACTCTAGGGTCCTGCAGGGGTTATTATGATTAGCCTCTCAAAAAGCATCATAGACGCTTGCAATCCGAACCGGGCTAAAGACAAAGATGCAGGGGGTCATTACAACATTGGCGGTAAAAGGCGCTTACCGCCGTGCAGAAGACCGCAATACACCGCCGCAGCCGCGGAATCCCGCCAAAGCTATTACGACCCACATCTCGGAATCCGCCAAAATTCAGACACCCACACAAGTCCGCCACACCAAAGGTCAGTGATAAACTGGCGAAAGCAAAACCTCCACCTCCACAGAAACACGCCCATGCTATTACGACCCACGAATCCACGTGGCGGTCTTTCAACCGCGGTATTCCATTGGCGGTACACACCGCCACACTCAAAATACACACACATCTCCAAAACACTGCCACATTGGACAATTCAAAATACACACACCTGACACACATACAAACACCACTCCCACACACCCAACACAATATAAAACACACACCCACATCACCCACAAACCCCTACGACCACAAATTAGAGACGAAGGCCAGAGAGACTGCACAGACAACACCACCATACAGAGGCACACAACACCATCACCCAACCCACATCCACGCACAAAACACCACACACCACTACACATCACCACACACATCAACACTCACACCGCCCCACACATCACACACACCACCCCATGTCACGCCAAAGACCCCCCCGCTTCTCCGAGGAGGAGCTCAGGGTCATGGTGGAGGAAATCGTACGGGTAGAGCCACAGCTATTTGGCTCACAGGTACAGCACACATCAATAGCCAGGAAGATGGAGCTATGGCGAAGAATCGTGGACAGGGTCAACGCAGTGGGACAGCACCCAAGAAATAGGGAGGACATCAGGAAGAGGAGGAACGACCTACGGGGGAAGGTGCGTTCAACGGTTTCCAGGCACAACATCGCAGTTCAGCGGACTGGCGGCGGACCCCCACCTCCTCCTCCTCCACAACTAACAACATGGGAGAAGCAAGTCTTGACCATCATGCATCCTGAGGGCCTCGCAGGAGTCAGTGGAGGATGGGACACTGGTAAGTCAAATCTTAACTATCATATCCCCCACCCTACCTGCATGCTATCATACACCCCCACCCTCACACCCTCCCCTATCACTCCAACTCCTCACTAATGTACTAATAACACAAACCACACATCCCAACACCAAGCCCTGCATGACAGAACTAAGCATGGACACCCAGCACTAAAGCATGCCCACTGCACACACCTATACAACCCCCTAAACCACCATCACACAAGCTCCCACACAGGAATGCTTGCACTGGGGTACACGCTCACCCATCCATTGCACACCATTACACACACACATGCAATAATCATGCTCTTATGCCCCTGCAGGAACCCGAAGGACCGTCACCACACCAGAGGGTCCAGACAACACCACTCCACCCCCAGAAGAGGCCCACAGTGACGATAGCAGCTCTGCCCTACTGGATCCTGATGACCAGCCCGGACCATCGTGGGCCTCGGGACAGTTGGTTCCCCTTGCACAGGCACAGCCCAACACCGACCTTCCACCCTCTGGTAACACCAGCACAGCACCCACCCAGCGGGCCCAAACCTCCCTACCCAGGACAGGTCAATCAGCGGTGTGTCCACCACTACAGGGAACCCAGGCTAACCCACCACCCCAACAACAACAGGGACCTGGGGGCAGTGGTAGTGGTCACACGGTCCAGGGGACGGAGGCACAGGAACACAGGGGAACTGGGAGGGCTGCTGTGCGACAGGGGGCGGACAGGCCTAGGGAACCCACTCTCCACGAGGCCCTATCCTCCATCATGGGAGCATACCACCACTCCCAGGAGACGATGGCGACGGTCCTGGACAAGTTGCAGAAGACCCTGCGCCTGCAGCAGGAACAGTATTTGGGGTTCAGGGAGGAGCTCAGGACCATCAGCTCTGCCCTGGGCACCATCGCAGGGGTGCTGAAGAACATACAGCAGACCTTGAGGGACACCGTGGCACTCCAAGGGGCCCCTGACACTAGCCAGGACAATGAACTGCCCACGACCTCCGCCGGCGCTAGTGGACAGGACGCCCCGCCACAGAACCACCACACCAGCACCCCACCCCATGCAGACGGACAACCACCATGCAAGCGGTCCCTGAGATCCAGGAACAGGACAGAGAAAGATGGCAAGACTCCGGCAAGGAAATGAGACCCCCCATGATTGTCCTCCCACTGTCCCACCTTGTTACCCTGTCCATACTTAAACAGCCCCAGCTCCACTTCCTATGCCCAGATGGGCAGTGCACCTGTGAGACTAATAGACTGGACTCTGCCATGGACATTCCTCCACCATCACCCATCACCATTTTACCACCCCCTCCAATAATTAGCACTTCAATAAACACCCTTGAAACACAAAACAATCTGGAGTCAGTCTGTGATTTTGAAAATGTGTATTATCAATGACAGTGTGATAATGCATTTCCCATTGTAAAGCTAACATACCTATGTCACACATCACAAGTTCTTGAAGGATGCAAGCATATGACACATTGGTAACCACACCTGTGAAACAGTAATCGAAAGGTACAACTCAGTTACCAAATAGTGGTTGAAACCGACAGACAGGATAGAGGTAGACCTGTGAAAGTTAATGTAATGTCAAACATGAAAATGTTCTCACCTGTGTGTCACTGGAAATATTGCTGTATGACTGACTCCCTGTTGTCGTTGTCTTCTTCCTCAGCTTCCTCCTCATCACTGTCCACAGGCTCCACAGCTGCTACAACACTGTCATCTGGATCATCCTCCTGCAGAAAAGGCACCTGGCGTCGCACGGCCAGATTATGAGGCATGGAGCAGGCGATGATGATGTTGCACACCTTCTTCGGTGAGTAGAATAGGGATCCACCTGTCATATGGCGGCACCTGAACCTGGCCTTCAGGAGGCCGAAGGTGCGTTCGATCACCCTCCTAGTCCGCCCATGAGCCTCATTGTACCGTTCCTCTGCCATGGTCCTGGGATTCCTCACTGGGGTCAATAGCCAGGACACGTTGGGGTAACCAGAGTCTCCTAATAGCCATACACAGTGCCTCTGGAGTTGACCCATCATATCAGGGATGCTGCTATTCCGCAGGATGTAGGCGTCATGCACTGAGCCAGGGAACATAGCATTTACCTGGGAGATGTACTGGTCTGCCAAACATACCATCTGGACATTCATTGAATGATAACTCTTCCTGTTCCTGTACACCTGTTCACTCCTGTGGGAGGGGAACAGAGCTACATGGGTCCCATCAATGGCACCTATGACGTTGGGGATATGTCCAGGGGCATAGAAGTCACCTTTCACTGTAGGCAAATCTGCCACCTCAGGGAAAATGATGTATCTCCTTACGTGTTTCAGCAGGGCAGACAGCACTCTGGACAACACGTTGGAAAACATAGGCTGGGACATCCCTGATGCCATGGCCACTGTTGTCTGAAAAGACCCACTAGCAAGGAAATGGAGCACTGACAGCACCTGCACGTCAGGGGGGATTCCAGTCGGATGGCGGATTGGTGACATCAGGTCTGGCTCCAACTGGGTACATAGTTCCTGTTTTGTGGCACGGTCAAACCGATAGGTGATGATGACATGTTGCTCTTCCATTGTCAACAGGTCCACCAGCGGTCGGTACACCGGAGGATTCTGCCATCTTCTCAACTGTCCCAGCTGACAGTGCCTACGAAGGACAACAGCGACGGATCAGTCATAACTCCTCCAGGTATGTACCCACTGTTACACACAAGACTACACCACTCACGAAACCCTTCCTGTATGTGTGTTGAGTGTAGGCCTAGCTATGTGTGACGCAGAGGTAAATTAAGCCATGTGGGCCCCTGAAATGGCGGCTGCCTGACCTCTAAACTGGGACAATGGGATTGTGGGGTAACTGCGCTAGCGTTGCACACCGTCGCGGTAGGCGGTCGTAGACCGCGGCGCAATGCTGCATTGGTTAACATTGGACCCTCTGGGTCCCAGGAGCCAATGAACAGGTGCGCCGGCGGTGATGATGCGCACCGCCGCGGACGTCACCGCCATTTTCTATCTGTTCAATCACTAGATACCTGACCTTTGACAGGAGAGGACCTACACTGCAAGTGCTGCTGTGACCTCGGTCTGGAAGTGACGATGGCTGCTGCGTCTGGGGAAAGGGCCCCTGCCTTCACTGCACAATAGTTGGAGAAACTGGTAGCCAGGGTCCTCCCCCAGTACACGCTACTCTACGGTCCTCCAGACCAAAAGGTTAGTAGACAGGGAGCACGTTGTATGGGCTAGGCCTGGGTGGAGAGGGCTGTTTGGAATTGGGAAGGGGGCAGAGTTCATAGAACATTAATGCATGGTCCAGATGGCCAGAGTAGGGAGGGGGCCACTCACAATGACGGTGCAGTTGGTAATGACTGTTCCTCTTTCCTTGTGCATGCCATGTAGGTCAGCGCACACCAGAAGAGGGACATTTGGCGTGCCGTAAGAGATGGGAGGACATTCGCCGCTGCAGCAAGAAGACAGCGGAGGCTCAGCTGGGGATGGCCTCCCAACGTGGGAGGGGTGCCCGTAGCACCATGACCCCCATGATGTTCCGGATCCTGGTGGTGGCCTACCCGGAGTTGGATGGGCGCTTGAGGGCATCACAGCAGACACAAGGGGGTGAGTACAATCTCATTCTGCTGACTTTGCGTGCAGTGGAGGGGTCTGGGTGGGGGGGGAGGTAGGCTGTGGGTGTCCCTAGGCCAGGGCGAGTTCGGTAGGCAAGGCCCCTCCGTAATGTAGCCCATGTGGCACTCTACTCCACCTCAGCAGAGTGCCAAGTCGAGGTATAGTTGCCCCTGTGGCATCCATGTGCGCAGATGTCCACCATTGCTATGTAGGCCATATCCCAGAAATTGCATGTGCAGAGGGCAGGAGCACGGCGTAATGCAGGGGGCTGCTGTGTCTGTCTTGTCCGCCAACAGTAGCGGTATGCCATGCACTAATTCTCTCTTTCTACTGTCTCCCCCCCTTTTTCTGCTCTCCCTGTCCTTTTTGTACATCAGCATCATCAGGTGGAGGTACAGTGGCACCGGAGCATGAGGGAGCTGCATCCCACATGGCCATGGAGGGCCACACCACAGACTCAGAATGCACCAGTGGGACGGAGGGCGAGGGGAGCTTCACGTCGGCCACCGGATCACCAAACAGCGACACAGACTCGTCCGCCGATGGGGGCTCCCTTGTGGCGGCGGCACCATCTGTGCGCCCCACTTCTACAGGTACAGCCGCCACCTCCCCTACCAGCACCGCCCTCCCAGCAGCCCCTCAGCATTCGCCCCGTGCCCGCTCACCCAGGAGAGTGGGCATCACCTTCCCCCCAGGCACCTCAGCCCCTGCCCCTGTCACCCCTGCTGCCCTCAGTGAGGAGGCCATTGACCTCCTAAGGTCACTCACTGTTGGGCAGTCTACCATTGTGAATTCCACCCAGGGTGTAGAACGAGAGTTGCAACACGGTAATGCATTCCTGGAGGGCATTCATTCTGGTCAGGCTGTCCTTCAGCGAACCCTGCAATCTCTGGCCTCAGCACTGATGGCAGCCATTGTCCCTGTGTCTAGCCTCCCCCCTCCAACCTCCTCCACCCAGACCCAATCTCCTGTACCCCAGCCCATCCCAAGCACACCTACAGACCAGCATGCACACAAGTCAGCACACACAGGTAGCTCAAGCAAACATAGGCACCACACAACCCACAGGCACTCACGCAAGCCTCACCCAGATACAGACACAGCAACATCCACTGCCTCCACTGTGTCCCCCTCCTCCTCTTCTCCCTCCCCCTCCCAGTCTCGTCTACACACACACCTGCATGCACCATATCTACAGGCACCATGAATCGCACAAGGACACCCAGCACCACAAGCCGCTCAGCTGCACTCACCACCTCCACTGCCATTTACACGTCCCCTGTGTCCTCTCCCAGTGTGTCTGTGACGCCCCCTCCCAAAGTACACAAACACCGGCAATCACTCACCCAACATCCATCCACCTCACGACAGCCTCCAGTACCTGCACCTGCACCCAAAACACCTAAAGTGACACCTCCGACAACCACCTCCTCTTCCTCCACTCCCAGGCCCCCTCCAACTACCCATCCCAGTGTTCGTCAGAAACTGTCCCTCTGTAAAGTTGACCTTTTTTTCCCCAGCCCCCTCCAATTCATCAGTCCCGTCATAGCGCCTCAGCCAAAAAGCCTCCAATACCAGTGGTGCCTGTTCAAGGTTTGTGGAGTGCACCGGCCACCAGGGCAGGCAGTGTGACCCAGAGCCAAGGCACTGGCAGCCCACCCCCTGTAAAGGCTCTAAAATTGGAGAGTGGACGACAGGACCGTGTGAAGACTCCTGGTGGGAAAACAACTCACATGGGTTCCAAGGGGATTGGAGAGTCAGCTGTGACTCCCCCAAAGGTGGTGAAGAGCCAGAGGAAGTCTGCTCAGCCTGTTGTGAGTGTCACGGCGGAGAAGTGCGCCATCATTTCCGGCGGTCGAGACACAACCGCCAGCACCGTGGTCACTGGTCCAGAGACCACTGCCAGAGTCACAGCCCAGGAGGGCCCAAGTATCGTCACTGGTCCAGAGACCACCGCCAGAGTCATTGCCCAGGAGGGCCCAAGTATCGTCACTGGTCCAGAGACCATCGCCGGAGTCATTGCCCAGGAGGGCCCAAGTATCGTCACTGGTCCAGAGACCACCGTCGGAGTCATTGCCCAGGAGGGCACAAGTATCGTCACTGGTCAGGAGACCACCGCCGGAGTCACAGCCCAGGAGGGCACAAGTATCGTCACTGGTCAGGAGACCACTGCCGGAGTCACAGCCCAGGAGGGCCCAAGTATCGTCACTAGTCAGGAGACCACTGCCAGAGTCACAGCCCAGGAGGGCCCAAGTATCGTCACTGGTCAGGAGACCACCGCCGGAGTCATTGCCCAGGAGGGCCCAAGTATCGTCACTGGTCCAGAGACCACCGCCACCGCCGGAGTCATTGCCCAGGAGGGCCCCGGCTGCCACAGCCCAGGTGGGCTATGATGGAACGTCATGCCACACACCAATGCCCAGTGTAGGGAACGTCATGCCACACACCAATGCCCAGTCAGGGGAACGTCATGCCACACACCAATGTCCGTACCAGAACCGCCATGTCAAAGCACCGCTGAACAGTCCAGAGAACGCCATGGCAAAGCACCGCTGAACAGGGCAATGACCGCTAAGGCAAAGCACCGCTGAACAGTCCAGAACCGGCATGGCAAAGCACCGCTGAACAGGGCAACGACCGCCATGGCAAAGCACCGCTGAACAGGGCAAAGACCGCCATGGCAAAGCACCGCTGAACAGGGCAAAGCCCGCCATGGCAAAGCACCGCTGAACAGGGCAACGACCGCCATGGCAAAGCACCGCTGAACAGGGCAAAGACCGCCATGGCAAAGCACCGCTGAACAGGGCAAAGACCGCCATGGTGAAGACCGCTGAACAGGGCAACGACTGCCATGGCAAAGCACCGCTGAACAGGGCAAAGACCGCCATGGGAAGGCACCGCTGAACAGTCCAGAACCGCCATGGCAAAGCACTGCTGAACCGTCCAGAACCGCCATGGCAAAGCACCGCTGAACAGGGCAACGACCGCCATGGCAAAGCACCGCTGAACAGGGCAAAGACCGCCATGGCAAAGCACCGCTGAACAGGGCAAAGACCGCCATGGCAAAGCACCGCTGGACAGGGCAACGACCGCCATGGCAAAGCACCGCTGAACAGGGCAAAGACCGCCATGGCAAAGCACCGCTGAACAGGGCAAAGACCGCCATGGTGAAGACCGCTGAACAGGGCAACGACTGCCATGGCAAAGCACCGCTGAACAGGGCAAAGACCGCCATGGGAAGGCACCGCTGAACATTCCAGAACCGCCATAGCAAAGCACCGCTGAACCGTCCAGAACCGCCATGGCAAAGCACCGCTGAACGGGGCAACGACCACCATGGCAAAGCACCGCTGAACAGGGCAAAGACCGCCATGGCAAAGCACCGCTGAACAGGGCAAAGACCGCCATGGCAAAGCACCGCTGAACAGGGCAACGACCGCCATCGCAAAGCACCGCTGAACAGGGCAAAGACCGCCATGGCAAAGCACCGCTGAACAGGGCAAAGACCGCCATGGTGAAGACCGCTGAACAGGGCAACGACTGCCATGGCAAAGCACCGCTGAACAGGGCAAAGACCGCCATGGGAAGGCACCGCTGAACAGTCCAGAACCGCCATGGCAAAGCACCGCTGAACCGTCCAGAACCGCCATGGCAAAGCACCGCTGAACAGGGCAACGACCGCCATGGCAAAGCACCGCTGAACAGTCCAGAACTGCCATGGCAAAGCACCGCTGAACAGGGCAACGACCGCCATGGCAAAGCACCGCTGAACAGTCCAGAACCGCATGGCAAAGCACCGCTGAACAGGGCAACGACCGCCATGGCAAAACACAGCTGAACAGGGCAAAGACCGCCATGGTGAAGACCGCTGAACAGGGCAACGACCGCCATGGCAAAGCACTGCTGACAAGGGCAAATACCGCCATGGCAAAGCACCGCTGAACAGGGCAAAGACCGCCATGGCAAAGCACCGCTGAACAGGGCAAAGACCGCCATGGTGAAGACCGCTGAACAGGGCAATGAACGCCATGGCAAAGTACCGCTGAACAGGGCAAAGACCGCCATGGCAAAGCACCGCTGAACAGGGCAAAGACCGCCACGGTGAAGACCGCTGAACAGGGCTAGCACCGGGTAGGAATGAATAGACCGCCACATCAAGCATCCTTATCCCATGTGCAGCTGGGACAGTGACAGGACAGGTACTTTCACGGGGAGACTCATCCAGTCTGGGCACCAGTCCCCCTCCAGAACCAGTGGAGACCTGCATCTACTTGAGAGACTGTGGCTTTGCACTCCCCAGGATGGCACAGTGGGCAAGCCACCCACTGTAGAGACTTGAGAGACTGTGGCTTTGCACTCCCCAGGATGGCACGGTGGGCACCCCACCCACTGTAGAGACTTAAAAGACTGTGGCTTTGCACTCCCCAGGATTGAACAGTGGGCAAGCCACCCACTGTATAGACTTGAGAGAATGTGGCTTTGCACTCCCCAGGATGGTACAGTGGGCAAGCCACCCACTGTAGAGACTTGAGAGACTGTGGCTTTGCACTCCCCTGGATGGCACGGTGGCCACCCCACCCACTGTAGAGACTTGAGAGACTGTGGCTTTGAACTCCCCAGGATACATCAATGGGCATGGAGCCCCGTCGTGGATCTGGCTTTGCAGTCATCCGGCTGAGGTGCCCCCCCCTTCCCTTCCCCCTGAGGTGCCTGTAGTATTTCTATCTGATGCCCCAGCAGTGTTCTCTCCGGTTGTGGTCAGGTATCCTTTGTCGGCCTCGCCCATGCATTTTTGGACTGTTGGTGCACGGACATTGTTATGTACATATCTGCACTACTTCTCGTAATGTATATATTTATGACTAATTTTCATATATATCTCTGTATATTTTTGTATGACGTATTATGCCACATTACAATGTTTGACCGAATTTCGCTTTGTCTTTTCATTCTTCCGGGGGGTTGTGGGTTGTTACTGTGATTTGTTACTGTGAATGCATTGGTGTGTATGTTGTATTATGCGAGGTTGGGGGTGATGGTGTTTGGTGGGTGTCCCCCTAACTTTTGCCTAACCCCTCCCCCATGTCGTAGGTGCAGTACTCACTGTTGTCTTCGGCGCCTACGTAGATGTTGGTCGTAGAGGAGCAGAAACACAAGGACAGGGAGTATTTGGAGTTCCGGGTCCATGGAGTCCTCGTTCCTCGTGGGATGTGTTCAGGTGAGCGTTTTCCCATTGCAAAAGCTGTTTCCGCCGTGTTTTTATCCACGGTGAATCCGCCCTGGAAAAGGTGGCGGATTGGCGGGTTGTAATGCTATGGGCGATACATTGGGTTCCGCCTGTCTGTTGCCGGTGACCGCCGCGCTGCTTGTCTGTACCGCCGTGGCGGGCGGTGTGTTAAAGTGGCTGTCTTTTTTGGCAGTTTCCGCCAGGGTCATAATTCCATTTTTTTATCCGCCGTACTGTTTGCGGTATTACCGCAGGTTTAACACCGTCCGCCAGGGTTGTAATGACCCCCATAAGCAGCCTGATTACACGTATGTTACCATAATAATGTTCATTCATCGTGGCTACACGCATATGTGATTGTAATCCATCAAGACTCAAAACAAATAGAATTACATGCCATTCATATAGAAGCTGCATTCTTATAGCAGTAGAGGAACCCGTAACGGATCATTTAAAATCACCAGTACAGTAGCATCATAATAACAGAGTCCACACGCTCCTCAGAAGTTGCAACAAGGCTACGCATGTATTATAAGTGAGTCACACATTCTCCAGGCTAGTCTGTCGGGGCTAATAATAGATTAACTTACATGCCATTCACATAAAGGCGGCACTCCCGTGACAGAATCTTATGGAATTCCTGATAGAATCACATTGTTCACCCCACCACTACATACATAGGGGGTTATTACAACTTTGGAGGAGGTGTTAATCCGTCCCAAATGTGACGGATATACCACCAGCCGTATTACGAGTTCCATAGGATATAATGGACTCATAATACGGTTGGTGGTATATCCGTCACTTTACCGTCACTTTTGGGACGGATTAACACCTCCTCCAAAGTTGTAATAACCCCCATAATCTCATATTTGTGTTGGAGCACAACAAGTGGATATCAAGAAATAATTAAAAATTCTGTTAATACACCCATACATGAAATGCTTCAGTCCTATACAAGCGCCAAGCGCCTTTGTGTACCAACCATCTATATAATTTTAACATCTTATAAGGGACCACATTTCATTTAGGTCATTCAACCCATGTCTAGCTATACCATACCTCTCAATAAATCTGGCCTCCATTTTATCTAAAATGGTTGTCACCTTCATTCCTTGTTGTTTTGCTTCTACCACATATAACACTGACCACCAAATGTCATCCTCTTTATGTTCTTTATCTACATAGAGTTCACCTAGAGGGGCCCCTCGTACTGTACATCTAATTCTAGATCTATGTTGTAGAATGCATGATTTAACTGGTTGTATAGTTTGGCCAATATATACCAGTGGACAAGGACATCTTTACAATAGAACAGTTTTTCGTGTTGCAATTAGAAAATCTAAACTGTTTGTGAATTTTTTCATTAACACTGATACTTTTTGTGTTTTCTGTAAACCTGCAGGCTGTGCATGTATTACATTTGTAGTGCCCTATGACCTGAGGGACATTCAACATTTTACTCAGATCTTTCTTCTTTGGACTTCTAAAAGAGGCATGAACCAGTGAATCTCTTAGATGATGTCCTCTTTTGAAAAAAAAAGAGGTTTTGGTATATCTAATGCAGCAAATATTTTCCAATTCCTCACTAAGATTGATCTTATCCTGTCAGCTTTAAGATTATACGTTAGGACTCAAGTCAAAGAAGCTTCTCTTGTCTGTTCCTTAGGGGTCAATAAACTCTCTCTAAGAGTGAACTAAGCTCTCTTATAGGCACCTTTTACAAGTTTCTTAGGCTATCCTCTATCAATCAGTCTGGACTTCAATTTCTCAGCATTTGTGAAGTAATCTTCTTTGTTTGACCAATTTCTTTGAATACGAAGAAATTGCCCATTTGGTGAATTTTCTCTCAAAGTACGTGGATGACTAGTAGAAAAGTCTAATAATGTATTCCTGTCTGTAGGTTTGGTGTATAAATTCACTTCGATGTGAGCCTCTCTTGACTCTATCCAATGGTCTAAAAAATTGAGCCGTCTAGAGTCATAAGTCATGCTAAATTTCAAGTCAGGGGTTTGGTGATTAAGCCATGGATGGAAGGCAGAGAGTAAATCCTTGCTGCCCTCCCATGTCATAAAAATGTCATCAACATATCTCAGCCACTGTATGACATGTTTATGAAAAGGGTTGTCGATACCATAAATCCACTTTCTCTCAAAACAATCCATGACAAGATTGTCAATTTCCGGAGCAAAGCTGCATCCCTTTGCTACACCTTTTATTTGTAGATATAAATCACACCCGATAGTAAAAAAATTGATTTCACGGCACAGAGAAGCAAGTATCATAATACATGTGGTAGGGACCTTATGTGGTAGGTCTCTATAGTCTAGCCCTGTCCTCATAAGTTCCAAGGCTTCGTCTTGCGGAACATTGGTGTATAGAGCTTCAATATCTAGTGTAACCAATATTTGTGTTTGATCATTGAAATAAGTACCTTCGAGTTTGTTAATCATGTACATTTAGGGCCTGATTCTAACTTTGGAGGACGGTGTTAAACCGTCCCAAAAGTGGCGGATATACCACCTACCGTATTACGAGTCCATTATATCCTATGGAACTCGTAATACGGTAGGTGGTATATCCGCCACTTTTGGGACGGTTTAACACCGTCCTCCAAAGTTAGAATCAGGCCCTTAGTCTCTCACATAGGCTTGTGTAACCCACACAAACGGTTTAAGAAAATTATCTACATATTGAGCAAGTGGTTCGAGTATTGGTCCACATGCAACAAATAGGTCTGCCTGGTGGATTATTAAGATCTTTGTGTATTTTGGGTAAAATGTATAATCTGGGTGTATGTCTATCACTCTGATTAAGGAAGTCAAATTCATTTTTACATATCCAGCCTTCTCCAATGCCTCAACTGTGGCTTTTTTAATGATACCTTGCAAACGTTCTATGGGATCTTCTATAGTAGGTTGATACTGTTACCAATTATTTAGTTGTCTTACTACCTCATTTTCATACTTGTTTCTATCACATATGACAATACCGCCTCCTTTGTCAGCTGGCTTAATAATAATGCTATCATTGTGAGATAATGGCCCTCATTCTGACCTTGGCGGGCGGCGGAGGCCGCCCGCCAAAGTCCCGCCGTCAGATTACCGTTCCGCGGTCGAAAGACCGCGGCGGTAATTCTGACTTTCCCGCTGGGCTGGCGGGCGGTCGCCTTCAGACCGCCCGCCAGCCCAGCGGGAAAGAGGCTTCCACGATGAAGCCGGCTCGGAATCTAGCCGGCGGAGTGGAAGCTGTGCGACGGGTGCAGTTGCACCCGTCGCGTATTTCACTGTCTGCGCAGCAGACAGTGAAATACATGTAGGGGCCCTCTTACGGGGCAGTGGCATGGGCACTGCAGGGGACCCCAGGGGCCCCGCGACCCCCCCTACCGCCATCCGGATCCCAGCGGTCCGACCGCCGGGATCTGGATGGCGGTAGGGGGGGTCGAATCCCCGCGGCGGTGCAGCAAGCTGCGCCGCCGCGGAGGATTCAATGGGGCGGCGGTACACTGGCGGGACCCCGCCAGTGGTGCCGGTCCGACCGCGGCTTTACCGCCGCGGTCGGAATCCCCATTGGAGCACCGCCGGCCTGTCGGTGGTGCTCCCGCGGTCCTCCGCCCTGGCGGTCAAAGACCGCCAGGGTCAGAATGAGGGCCAATGTCTGTATAGCAATCCTTTCTTCTCGAGTACAATTATGCTAGAAATATTTTTTTTAATTATTAAGTTGGTCAAGTTCTCTTAATACCATATCTTCAACGATCTGAACTTCTGGTGGCATAGTGCTATTTTCAGGACAAAATGTGGATTTCAACTTAAGCCCATTGCAGTTTTCTTTCGCTGCTGTGGTTTCTTGGCTCTGCAAAAAAGGAATGTAGTATAATTTTACGTAAAAATTGTAACACTTCTATCTTAGTATCAACTGGGTCATGTATTTTAGTGGGTACAAAAGATAAACCTTCACCTAATATTTGAGACTCTACGTCTGAGAGCATGTAGTTAGACAGGTTATAAATAGACACAATGGGGGTCATTCTGACCCTGGCGGTCTGAGACCGCCAGGGCTATAATGACTAAAAGCACCACCAACAGGCTGGCGGTGCTTTCTTCCCTATTCTGACCGCAGCGGTAAAGCCGAGGTCGCACCGCCGTTTCTGCCCCACCGGTGATAATCCGCCAGGGCAGCGCTGCAAGCAGCGCTGCCCTGGGGATTATGACCCCCTTACCACCAGCCTGTTTCTGGCGGTTTTCACCACCAGGAAGAGGCTGGCGGTAAGGGGTGTCCTGGGGCCTCCATTCGGAGCCGGCTCCTGTGTTGCGGCCTAATTCCCGCTGGGCCGGCGTGGTGGTTTCCGCCTGGCGGGCGGCAGTAGCCGCCCGCCAAGGTCGGAATGACCCCCAATATCTCTCTCTTGGCTATATTCAATCATGATCGTCTGTACGTCCGCCTCCTCATGCAGAACTCTCCCTGTTCTTGGTAATGCCCTCTGCCCTGATCCTGATAGTGAACTCTCCCTAATGGACCACCTACTCGACCTCTGCACCCGCCTCTGTTGTAAAAATGTTGAGCTCCTGGGTTTTGGGTTTTGGGGTTTGGGAGTCGATTTTAACATAGGATCTTTTTCTGAATCAGATGAAGTATCTGAAAATGTGATGAACCTTCTTCGTGATCTTGTTTGATATGTAAATTCAAATTACTGGGATTGTTAAATTTATAAAAATCTTTTTGGAGAAAAGGGTAATCTTCATCTGTTTTGAAGTTTTTTATGTCTACTTTGGAAGTTTTTTGATTCATTGTGCAGATCATAAATTCAGCTATAGTTCTTGCTACTGACCCTAAAATTGTTTTGCATCCTCAATTGTTTGATCCTGTTCAATTTCATGTTCCAAAAGTTCTATTACTTTTCATTCAGACTCACTAATTCTTAAAGCAGTCTCTATAGAGAGGGCCAACCAATCCCGGGTACATTTCGTACCGCCCTGTCAACACCAGGACAGTGCGCGCTCTACGGGCGACTAGAATGCAAAAACTCAACACTCTCAAGATATTGTAATTTATGCATTGTGATGATATGTTATTGTTTAACCTTTTGCATTGCAGAATTCAATCCTGAAGAATCATTCTTAAGGTGCTTATAAACACTGTCCATTTGCAATGTATTGCTGCAGGCTTTCAGAGTGAGTCAGGGTGTTGTCCCTTTCCAAGGCCTTCTAGAAGCTTTCCCTGCAGCATGTCTGGGTGTGGTTCTGGGCTGGGCCAAGACTCTATAAAAGGGAGCCAGCCCAGCTCCAAGTGCTCACTATTCAGAGGTCCCGGTGCAGAGCAGCAGCAACTTCCTGAGCTCCTGTTCCGGTGGCCTACTTTGATTTTCCAGGCCTCGCCCTTTCACTCGCTGGGTGATTCTTGATCAGGGCGGTAAGACGGAGTTTGGGCTGGCCCCCCGACTCCATATCAATGACACTCGAATTCTTGGGCTAATTTTTCTTGCTAAATAATTTGTTATTGCGTGTGTGAATGTGCGTTTAGACTTTTCATTACATTTGCATGCTGGCATTCGAAGCGACAAGACACGCAATTCTTTCCTTGTTCTTAATTTGTGTTGTTCATTGTACGCTACCATTCCTTGGCAGTTTCATGGTGGCATTTGAATCGGCAAGATGTGCAATTCTTTCTTGTGACTAATTCATGATATTCATTGTGCGCTACCATTCCTTGGCAGTTTCATGGTGGCACTCGAGTCGGCAAAACCCGCAATTCCTTTCCTTGTGTTCTAATTCATGATATTCATTGTGCGCTACCATTCCTTGGCAGTTACATGGTGGCACTCGAATCGGCAAGACATGCGATTCTGCATGATATTCATTGTGCGCTACCATTCCTTGGCAGTTACATGGTGGCACTCGAATCGGCAAGACGTGCGATTCTTTCCATTGTGTTCTAATTCATGATATTCAATGTGCACTACCATTCCTTGGCAGTTTCATGGTGGCATTTGAATCAGCAAGACCCGCAATTCTTTTCCTTGTGTTCTAATTCATGATATTCATTGTGCGCTACCATTCCTTGGCAGTTACATGGTGGCACTCGAATCGGCAAGACGTGCGATTCCTTCCCTTGTGTTCTAATTCATGATATTCATTGTGCGCTACCATTCCTTGGCAGTTACATGGTGGCACTCGAATCGGCAAGACGCACGATTCCTTCCTCGTGTTTCATTCATGTTATTCATTGTGCGCTACCATTCATTGACAGTTACATGGTGGTTTTTGAATCGACAAGACGCACAATTCTTTCCTCGTGCTTAATTCATGTTATTCATAGTGCGCTACCATTCTAAGGCATTTACTTGGAAGTATTCGAGTTTACAAGTCGCATGATTTATTCCTTGAATCTAGGTTGTGTTATTCATGGCGGACAATCCTTCTATGGGGGTTTTAATATCTACGTGGAAATCTGCAATGTGCGCAATTCATGTTCCAACGTTTTGAGAGAACAAAGAAGGTCAAAGTTCTAGATGAAATGTTGTGTGTTCCTGATATGTATTCTTAACCTAAGAATTATATGATAGTTCAGAACTTATTCATATTGTTGTCTGATACTGCTAAAAAAGTATTTGAACCTGAAAGTTATGTTTAACCCCTCTTGTTTTCTTCCACATGTATTCAGTCATCAAAAAAGTCTAGTCATTATAAGATTTATTCTTAAGGTTGTTCATGTATTCAGAATGATGATGCTTAGAGTCATAGCATAGTACTAATTTCATGAGAGATTATTTTGATGCTTGTGTGTCTTAACGTTTTGCTTCCTACAGGTCTCCTTCTCAGCTGTTCCCTTCCTAATCCCCTTTTCCCCACTTGGACTCTCTTAGACTCTGTGACAAATCTAATCAGAGTATTGGAGCTGTCTTGTGGTGGAAGTGTTTGGAACATGCACAGACCCGAAGGATCTGGTGACTCTGACACGCCCCCACTGAACTGAAGCAAATATGTTTTTATCAAAGACAAAAATCACCAGGAATGTTTTTTACTTGGAGACCTGTAGGAATAGTGTTATTTTTCAGGTGTTCTACAAGTACATGTGCAGGAAGCTGTGTTCTAATGTTCTTCTTTAACTGTTTTTCATTGTTTTAATTTCTCTACTTTATCCACATCGAAAGCAACTCATGTTGTTTGTTCTTCACGGTTGCATTTCCTGTCGCGGGCACTAGGCCTACCCATACAAGCGAGGTACCATTTTTATTGGGAGGCTTGGGGAAATACAGAATAGAACAAGGGTTATTGCCCCTTGTCTTTCTCTAAATTTTTTCCTTCCAAATGTAAGACAGTGTGTAAAAAAAAAGTCTATTTGAGAAATGCCCTGTAATCCAAATGCTAATATGGGGACCCCGGAATTCAGAGACTTGCAAATAACCACTGCTTCTCAACACCTTGTCTTGTGCCCATTTTGGAAATACAAAGGTTTTTCACTCTTTATATTTCACCAAACAAATTGCTGCATACTCGGTAGACAATAAAAACGCATTGCAAGGTGTAACTCATGTCTTGGTTCTGGGTACCTAGGGTTCTTGATGATCCTACAAGCCCTGTATATCCCCGCAAGAGTCCAACAGACGTAATGGTATATTGCTTTTAAACATCTGCCATAGCTGGAAAAAGTTATAGTTGAAAACGTGGACAGAAATTGCTTTTTCTTTCAACTCAATTTCAATTTTTATTTTATTTTAGCTGTTACTTTCTGTAGGAAAACCTTGAAGGATCTACACAAATGACCCTTGCTGAATTCAGAATTGTATCTACTTTTCAGAAATGTTTACCTGTCTGGAATCTAGTATTAGTTTCACACCCATTTCTGTCCCTAACTGAAAGGAGGCTGAAAGCACAAAAAATAGTGAATGTGGGGTATGTCCCTCTAAAATGCCGAAATTGTGTTGAAATATATGGTCTTATGATGCAAGTCTGCCTGTTCCTGAAAGCTGGAAAGATGGTAATTCTAGCACCTCAAATCCTTTGTTGATGCCTTTTTCAGGGAAAAACCACATGCTTTCTTCTGCAGCACTTTATCCCCATTTTTGTGAAAATAATGAAATTGTAGCTGTATTTTGGCTAATTTCTTGACCTCATCCAGGGGAACCCACAAACTATTGATACCTCTAGAATCCCTTGGATGTTGGAAAAAAATGATGCAAATTTGGCTTGTGTAGCTTATGTGGACAAAAAGTTATGAAGACTTAAGTGTGAACTACCCAAATAGCTAAAAAATAGGCTCAGCACCTGAGGGGGAAAAGGCCTGGCAGAGAAGGGGTTAAACTCCTACTTATTATTTGTTTGAAAGATATTGTTGTCATTGATAGTGTTGACTGTGATATTTTTGACATAGGGCCTCTTTATAAGTTTAGCGGTCGGACCGTCAGACTGGCATGTGGGCGGTCCAAAAAAGACCTCTACGCTGGAGGTCCCCAGACTGCCATATTAAGCTGCAAACAGGTAGAACCACTGCCCGCCAAGCAAAAAGGAAGACCGCCATGGGCAGGGAGGTCCAGTAAGTGTGAGGTCTAACCTCCATCACCGTCAGCACTGCTGCCAGCCACCAAGCACCAAGCATATTACAAACACACAGTCACTGGGGTGTCCCCTCGCTGCAGTTAGCCAATGGCGGTCGAACAAAGTGGTACATGTCCACCAAAGTAACAAACAGTGGACATTGGATGAATTAAAAAACAACACAGCTGACACATATTGGCACAGCAGACACACCTGCAAAGCACACTATAAAACACCCCCCCTTAACCCTTTCGTGGGGAGGAGAAGGTCGTGGTCATCCTGCATCCTGCATCCTGCATCCTGAGGGGTTCACAGGAACACCTGGGGTAGGGGAGTCTAGTAAGTCACAACACAATACCTGTCACAACAATTCAATGTCTTACATGCTCAAAGCACAGCTTTTTCCACGGTCTTGTTCATGTACCTCACCAACATTCAGTATCCAAAATATCTAAGGCCCTCATTACAACCCTGGCGGTCGGTGTTAAAGCGGCGGTAAAACTGTCAACAGGCCGAAGAAAAAAAAATTGGATTATGATCATGGCGGAAACTGCCAACATAGACAGCCACTTTAACACTCCGACCACCACGGCGGTACAAACAAACAGCGTGGCGGATACCTCCAACAGACAGTCGGGAGACAATGTACCGCCCAACCTATCACAACACGGCTATCCGCCACCTTTTCCGTGGCGGAACCAACACTAAAAAAAACACGACGGAAACAGTACACAGAAGGGAAAACACTCACCTCTCCACATCCCATGAGGAACCACGAAGCCATGGAGCCCGAATTGCAGATCCTGCCGGCGATGGGCTTCCTGCTCCTCTAACAGGAGCTTCAATGACGGCGGCGACGACCACGGTGAGTACTGCATCTACAACACAGGGAAGGGAAAAGAGAGTGACACACACACACGCAACAGGCAACACCCACAACCCTCACCCACTACACCATACACACAAATACACGCTGTAACATAACATATACACCCCACACCCCCCTGGAAGAATGCAAGGACAAAAGGAAATGATTGTAACGAGTGTAATCATTAAAAATCCATTAGTCAAAAGTCAAAATCCAGTAAATACAAATATGTACACTAACTACACTAGTCCGGATAGTGCACAAATCATTGTCCGAGGACCACTGGGCCCAAAATGCATGGGCGAGGCCCACACATGATACCTGACTCCAAACGTAGAGAACACTGAAGGGGCATCACATAGAAAATACACGGTCACCTCAGGGGGAGGGGGGGCACCTCAGCCTGATGAACGCCCAACGTCACTGTTCTACGAGGGGGCTCCATGCCCATTGATGTATCTTGGGGAGTGCAAAGCCACAGTCTCTCAAGTCTCTCGAGTGGGTGGTTTGCCCACTGCTTTATCCTGGGGAGTGCAAAGCCACAGTCTCTCAAGTCTTTTCAGTGGGTGGTTTGCCCACTGCTTTATCCTGGGGAGTGCAAAGCCACAGTCTCTCAAGTCTCTCAAGTGGGTGGTTTGCCCACTGCTTTATCCTGGGGAGTACAAGCCACAGTCTCTAAAGTGGATAACAGTCTCCACTGGTTCTGGAGGGGGCTGTGTGCTCAGAGTGCTTCATCCTGCCAAGTACTGAGTTAGTGGATGTATCTCTCCACTGGTTCTGGAGGGGGCTTTGGGCCCAGAGTGCTTCATCCTGCCAAGGACTGAGGTAGTGAATGCCTTTCTCCACTGGTTCTGGAGGGGGCTTTGTGCCCAGAGTGCTTCATCCTGCCAAGGACTGAGGTAGTGGATGCCTTTCTCCACTGGTTCTGGAAGGGGCCTGGTGCCCAGAGTGTTCCAATTGCAGTGTGGCCGGCACAATTCCCTCACCTTGGTGTGTGTGCCATGAGATTGCTGAGGTACAGGTAGCATGATACGACATGGATGCAGCGACATAACCCACACTGCTGCGGCTTCGCATTCCATATGCAGGTGACAACTGTGATGAGAGTGATGCTTCATGGAAGCTGCCCAGGGTCCTGGAACTCACCACCAGCCTCGGACGACTGACCACTGGGGATGGTAGCCATGTCTGCGGTGGTGCCACTGGCTGATGATGTCGCTGGGCCGTTGGCGGTGCTTGCGACCGTGGCAGTAGCGGTGGTGCTTGCAGCGCTGGCAGTCGCAGCAGTGCTGGCTGCGGGCTTTGTGGCGGCGGTGCTGGCTGCGGGGTCTATGGCAGCGGTGCTGGCGGCAGGGTCTGTGGCGGCGGTGCTGGTGGCGGGTTCTGTGGCGGCGGTTCTGGCGGCGGCGTCTGTAGCCGTGCAGGTGGCGGTGCAGGTGGTGGTGTTCTCTGCCGTACAGGTTGGCGTCGACGTGGACAGAAGGTGTGACACTGGTCCCTCAGTCGGTGCCACGATGCCCTCTCCTGACCTGCCCTTCAGTTTTTGGCCCTCCCCACCTTTGATGATGGCGCAGCTGTCTTGCCACTATCCCCTTTCGTTTTACCTGAACCCTTTGGTGGCAGGTGTTTTCGGCTTCTCCCTCTGGGATGTGGGCACCTTTTTCACCTTGGCAGGTGGAGGAATGTCCTTGCCCTCGCTCCGTGGCACACTGGCAGCCCTGATGGTTGGCGCACTCCATGACCCTGCAGTTTCTGGCACCACTGTACCTGGGGATGTGGTGGCTGAGGTGCTGGGCTGGGACCTGGAAAGCCTGGCCCTAGGGGAAGGACGAGGGGGGGGGAGGTGTAGGGAAGAGGTCAATATTTGCCAGGATTTTTTTTTTAGACATACTAGGACGGGTAGATGGAGGGGTTTGGGAGGGGAGGTAGAGGTAGTGGTTGTAGGAGGTTTATGTCTGCCGAATTTGGGTGAAGGTGCATGGGCTGGAGGCTGTTGTGAGGTGGATGGCTGTTGGGTGGGTGTGTGCCTGCGTTTGGGTACTTAGGGAGGAGGGCTCACAGACACACTGGGAGAGGACTCAGGGGTTGTGTGGATGGTAGTGGGGTGGTGAGTGCACGTGAGCAGTGTGTGGTGATGGGTGTGCTGGTGATGGAGTTAGTGGCTGAGGATGAAGTGCATGCAGGTGTGAGTGGAGACAAGAATGGGAGGGAGGAGGGAGACGTGGAGGAGGGGGACACAGTGGAGGCAGTGGATGTTGGTATGTGTGCATGGGTATGATGCTTGTGTGAGTGCCTGTGGGATGTGTGGTGCTTATGTTTGCCTGAGCCACCCTTGTGTGTTGAGGTGTGTGCATGCTGGTCTGATGGTGTGCTTGGGATAGGCTGAGGTACAGTGGATTGGGTTTGGGTGGAGGAAGTTGGAGAGGGGAGGCTGGACACAGGGACAATGGCTGCCATCAGTGCCTGAAATGCTCTCTGTTGGGCTGCCTGGCCAGAATGAATGCCCTCCAGGTATGAATTTGTTTTTTGCAGGGCCTGAGGTGCTTGGGGTGAAGGAGATGCCCACCCTCCTGGGTGAGCAGGCACGGAACACACGCTGAGGGGCTGCTTGGAGGGCAGTGCTGGTAGTGGGGTGGCAGCTGTACCTGTTGATGCAGGGGGAACAGAGAGGCATGCCACCACAAGGGAGCTCCCATCAGAGGAGTCGCTGTCACTGCTGTGTGCACCTGCCCCCGCCGTGGAGCTCCCCTCGCCCTCTGTCCCATTGGTGGCTTCAGACTCCGTTGTTTCACCCTCCAGGGCCAAGTGGGATGCAGCTCCCTCCTGCTCCGGTGCCAATGCTCCTCCTCCTGATGATGCTATTGCACACAAGAACAGGGAGACCACAAAAAAGGAGGGGAAAGACAGAAGAAAGACATGTTCAGTGTATGCAACACCACTACCATTGGCAGACACTACAGACACAGCATCCCTCTGCACTACGCCATGCACTTATAGTTCCAAGATTAATCAAATGCCCATGGGGTACACGGCCTATGCCCAATTGCTGCACACATGAAAGTCACAGGAGCCTGACTAGGTGTAGATGGCACTAACCACTAGTGGGGTTGGGGTGCCACTGAGCCTTCCTCACAAGAGGCCAGCGGCGAAGGTCCTCCCATCTTTTCCGGCAGTGGGTGCTCCGTCTGTGGTGGACCCCCAGGGTCCGGACGTCCTTGGCGATGGCAAGGACCGTCATACTCATTGGCCCACATTCCACCCTTGCCCTGACGCATATACACGCATATACACTCACCGTCCGCACATGCAGGCCTCAGTCCCCCCCCCATTTATCTTCCATCCACACCACTCCAAACAGGCATTACCCATGCAGCATGCTCACAGTGTACACACCTGTTTGTCTCGAGGACCGTGCAGTTGTGTGTTCTGGGGGAGGACCCCATCCACTAGTTTCTCCAACTCCTCTGAAGTGAAGGCAGGGGCCCTTTCCCCAGACACATGAGCCATCGTCGCTTCCAGACTGAGCTCACAGCAGCACTTGCAGTGTAGGTCCTCTCCTGTTGAAGGTCAGGTCAGGTATCAAGTGAGTGAACAGACAGAAAATGGCGGTCACGTCCGCGGCGGCGCGTACCGTCGCCGCCGGCGTACATCGTCATTGGCTCCTCGGACCCATAGGGTCCAATGTTAACCAAAGCAGGAATGCGCCGCGATCTTCGACCGCCTACCGCGACGGTGTACAACGCCAGCGCAGTTACCTCATATCCCCTTGTCCCACCTTACAGGTCAGGCAGACACCATTTCAGGGGGCCACATGGCATTAATATTAACTTCGTCACACCAATGTAGGCCTTGAATACACACAGTAGCAGGCACATTGCAGATTAATAAATGTGTGCAAATTACATTTTTGATACCTCAGTGTTGGCTGACTCTCTGCTTGCTGTTCTCCTCCATAGAGCATGTCTGCTGGGGCAGGTGATGAGATGGTGGCATCCTCCGGTGTACAGACCACTGGAGGACCTGTCGACAATGGAAGAGAGACACGTAATAGTCACCTACAGACTTGATCGTGCAACTATCCATGAACTGTGTGCCCAGTTGGAGCCAGACCTGATGTCAGCTATCCGCCATCCCACAGGAATCCCCCCTCTAGTGCAGGTCCTGTCAGTGCTACATTTCCTGGCAAGTGGTTCCTTTCAAACTACAGTGGCCATTGCATCAGGGATGTCCCAGGCAATGTTCTCTAACGTGTGGTCCAGAGTGTTGTCTGCCCTGCTGAAACACATGTGCAGCTACATCGTGGTCCCTCAGGTGGAGGATTTGGCCACAGTGAAAGGTGACTTCTATGCCCTGGGACATATCCCCAACGTCATAGGTGCCATTGATGGGATACATGTGGCCTTGGTACCCCCCCGCAGGAGTGAACAGGTGTACAGAAACCGGAAGATCTACCATTCGATGAATGTGCAGATGGTGTGTTTGGCCCACCAGTACATCTCCCATGTGAATGCCAAATTTCCTGGCTCAGTGCATGAAGCTTACATTCTGAGGAATAGCAGCAGCCCTTATGTGATGGGGCAACTCCAGAGGCACTGAGTGTGGCTAATAGGTGAGGACAAGGACCCTATACAGTGTGAATAGTTTTCTGGATATGGGGTTGTCCCTATCGGTTAGTGTGTATCTAATAGTTGTCCCTCGATATTTGCAGGTGACTCTGGTTACCCCAACCTGTCATGGCTACTGACCCCAGTGAGAAATACCAGGACAAGGGCAAATGAACGCTACAATGAGGCACATGGGCGAACTAGGAGAGTGACTGAACTCACCTTCGGCATCCTGAAGGCCAGGTTCGGGTGCCTCCATATGACAGGTGGTTCTCTCTACTACTCACCAAAGAAGGAGTGCCAGATCATCGTGGCCTGCTGTATGCTGTATGCTGCACAACCTGGCTTTGCGACGGCAGGTGCCTTTTCTGCAGGAGAATGGTCCAGCTGGTGGTTTTGTGGCAGCTGTGGAGCCTGTGGACAGTGAAGAAGAGGAGGCAGAAGAAGAGGATATCGACAACAGAAACAACATAATCATGCAATACTTCCATTGAGTCACAGGTAAGAAGATGTCACTGCCTCCCACATCTCATTCTATTGTTGGAGCTAGCATAAGTCTGTCATTTTCACTCAGTGTATGGACCCTGACTTGTCACTTTGCCTTTCCATTTCACAGATGTGGGTCCCATTATGTGCCCTCTGCTATATTTCCTCCAGCCCTACAGCTGTGTTACATCGGTATGTGAACAATTAAATTGACATTGCTATATTCTATGGTTATTGCAATTACACGTTTGTGAAAGCACAGACTGACTCCAGATTGTTTTGTGATTGAAGTGTGTTTATTTATGTGCAAATAAGTGGAGAGGGTTGTAAAATGTGCAGGGGGGATGGTGGAGGAATGTCCATAGCAGAGTCCAGTCTATTTGTTTCCCAGGTGCATTGTCCAAAGGGGCATAGGAAGTGGCGCAATGGCAGTTGAAGGAAGGTCAGGGTGACAAAGTGAGACAGAAGGGTAACATTCAGGGGGGTCTCATTTCCTGACGGGGGTCTTGGCAATGTCCTCTGTCTTGTTCCTGGATCTCAGGGACCGTTTGCGGGGTGGTTCTCCATCTGCAGGGGGTGGGTTGCTAGTGTTGTGTTCCTGTGGCGTGGCCTCCTGTCCTCTAGTGCCGGCGGAGGTGGATAGGTGGATGGCTGTTCATCATCCAGGCTAGTGTCAGGGGCCCCTTGTTGCGCCACAGTGTCCCTCCTGGTGTTGACAAGGTCTTGCAGCACCCCTACAATGGTGAACAGGGTGTTGTTAATGGACTTCAGGTCCTCCCTGATCCCAAGGTAGTGTTTCCCCTGCAACCGCTGGGTCTCCTGAAACTTGGCCAGTACCGTTGCCATCGTCTCCTGGGAATGATGGTAAGCTCCCATGATGTTGGAGAGGGCCTCATGGAGAGTGGGTTCCCTGGGCCTGTCCTCTCCCTGTCGCACAGCAGTCCTCCCAGTTTCTCTGTTTTCCTGAGCCTCTGTCCCCTGAACCGTGTGCCCACTGCCACTGCCCCCAAGTCCCTGATTGTCTTGGGTTAGTGGATTTGCCTGGGTTCCCTGTAGTGGTGGACACACTGCTGATTGACTTTTCCTGGGGACAGAGGAATGGGCCCACTGGGTGGGTATTGTGCTGGTGTTTCCTGAGGGGAGAGGCTCTGTGGTGGCTTGTGCCAGTGTCAGGGGAACCGACTGTCCCGAGGTCCCTGATGGGCCGGGCTGGTCATCTTGATCCAATTGTGCAGATCTGCTGTCATCACTGTGGGTCTCTTCTGTGGGGGGACTGGACATGTCTGGTACCTCCTGTCCGGTGACGTTGGGTAGGGGTCCTGCAGGGGTGTAAAGGCATGATTATTGTATCTATGTGTGCCATCGTGTGCAATGGGTGAGTGACCCTGTACTCCAGTGCTTGCATTCTTGTCTTGGTCCTTGTGTGATATTTGGGTTGGGGTCTGTGTGGGTATCTGTAGTGGACATGCTTTGGTGATGGGTGTCCATGCTTTGGTGTTGCATCCAGGGCTTGGTGTTGGGATGGGTGAGTTGTGATAGTGGGGCATATGTGAGGTGTTGGAGTGATAGGGATGAGGGTGAGGGTGGGAGTATGTGATGGCATGCAGGTGGGTGGGGGATATAATAGTAAAGCTTTGACTTACCAGAGTCGAGTCCTCCTGCTACTCCTGCGAGGCCCTCAGGATGCAGTATTGCCAAGACCTGCTCCTCCCATGTTGTTAGTTGTGGGGGAGGAGGTGTGGGTCCAACGCCAGTCCTCTGTACAGCAATCTGGTGTCTGGAGACCACAGAACGCACCTTCCCCCGTAGGTCGTTCCACCTCTTCCTGATGTCATCCCGTGATCTTGGATGCTGTCCCACTGCGTTGACCCTGTCGACAATTCTGCGTCATAGATCCATCTTCCTTGCAATGGAGGTGTGGCTCTACCCGGACGATTTCCTCCACCATGACCCTGAGTTCCTCCTCAGAGAACCTGGGGTGTCATTGAGGTGCCATGATGTGGTGTGGGTGATGTGTGAGGTGGTGTGTGTTGTGATGTTTGAGGGGATGTGTTGTTGTGTGTTGTTTGAGGTGAGTAGATATTGTGTAAGTGATGGTGTTGTGTGTCTGTGGATGTTGGTGTTGTTGATGGTGGTGTCTCTCTCGGGCGTGGAATCAGAATTCTGGTAGTAAGAGTTTGTGGGTGATGTGGGTGTGTGTTTTATATTGGAATGGGTGTGTGGGTGTGGTGTGTGTATGTGTATCAGGTGTGTGTATTTCAAATTGTACAATGTGGTTGTGTTTTGTAAATGTGTGTGTATTTTGAGCACGGCGGTGGGTACCGCCAATGGAATACCGCGGTTGAAAGGCCGCCGCGTGGATTTGTGGGTCGTGATAGTGTGAGCGTATTCCTGTTGGCGTGACGGTGTCTGTTTTCTTATTGCCAGTTTATCACTGACCTTTGTTGTGGAGGACTTGTGTGGGTGTCTGTGTTATGGCGGATTCCGAGCTGTGGGTCATAATAGCTGTAGCAGAAGTCCACGGGCGCAGCGTTATGTTGGCGGTCTTCTGCACGGCGGTAAGCGACATTTACCGCCAGGGTTGTAATGAGGGCCTAAGTGTCAACACTGTCAATCTGTATTGTTGGACCCAGCATCACAGCTACCAAGGTCCATTACTTGCCATATGTCCAAATAGTGTCTGTAAGTTTTTCAATATAAAAAAAATCATGCCGGGACTCATGCTATGTTTCAACATGTAAATGTAAGGCCACACCTAAGTGCAGTCTACATACAGATTTTGAATCCTGAATCTTTGTCTAGTGTGTGTAGTAGAGCGATTGACCCAACTGCAACTCCCAGGACGCCTTATGTCTGTAACTCCAAACACCGGCAGAGTGTTCACTTGTCCAAATACTCCTGCTTCTCAACACTCAATTGAAGTATTCTCACCTAGGAGGATACCATTTGTGTAGTGTGTATAGTAGAGAGGATGACCTGACTGTAACTTCCAGGAGGACTTGTGGCTGTAACTCCAAACACCATTCCAGTGTTAACTTGTCCAACTGCTTATGTTTCTTGACTTTCAGTTGAAGTGTACCCACCTGGGAGGATACCATTTGTATAGTCTGTTTGGTAGAGAGAGAGACCTGACTGCAACTCCCAGGAGGCCTTGTGTCTGTAACTCCAAACACGATTCTAGTGTTCACTTGTCCAAATACTCCTGTTTCTCAACCCTCAATTGAAGTGTACCCACATGGAAAGATACCATTTGTATAGTGTGTGTAGGAGAGAGAGTGAAGTGACTGCAACTCCCAGGAGGTCTTGTGTTTGTGACACCAAACACCAGCCCAGTGTTCACATGTTCAAATACTCCAGTTTGGGAACTTTCAAATTAAGTTTACTCACCTGGGAGGATACTAATTGTCAAGTGTTGGGAAGTAGAGGGATTGGCCAGGTTGCAAAGCCCAAATGGCCCTGTTTCTCTAACTCAATACACAAGCCCAGTGTTCATTTGTCCAAATGCTCCTGTTTGAGAACTTTCAAATGCAGTTTACGTACCTGGACGGATATCAACTGTCAAGTGTCGGGAAGTAGAGTGAATGACCTGACTGCAAAGCCCAATAGGCCCTGTTTCTCTAACTCCAACCACCAGCCCAGTGTTCACTTGCCCTATGCATCTGTTAGTGAACTCTTAAATGAAGTTCACTCACCTTAGTGAACTCTCAAATGAAGTTCACTCACCTGGGAGTTTATCAATTGTCAAGTGTTGGGAAGTAGAAGGAGTGACCTGACTACAAAGCCCAATAGGCCTGTTTCTCTAACTCCATCCACCAGCCCACTGGTCATTGCCCCCCGTATCTGTAAGTGAACTCTTAAATGAAGTTTTCTCACCTAGGAGGACACCTATTGTCAAGTGTTGGGAAGTAGAGGGAGTGCCCTGACTGCAAAGCCCAATAGGCCCTGTTTCTCTAACTTCAACCACCAGTCCAGTGTTCACGTGCCCCAATGAATCTGTTAGGGAACTCTCAAATTGATTTTGCTCACCTAGGGGGATATCAACTATCAAGTGTTGGGAGGTAGAGGAAGTGACCCGACTACAACTGCCAGGAGGCCTTGTGTCTGTCACTCTAAACACCAGTCCTGTGTCCACTTCCAGAAATACTCTTGTTTGTTAACTCTCAATTGAAGTGTCTTTACCTGTGAGTGAGCAATATACAGATCATGCTCAACTCAGGGACGTGTCTGTCTACCTTGCTCCATCTTGACACGTTAACCCAAGATGAAACTATTGAGGGCAGGAATGACACCTTACCAAGTGTGTACAACAAGTATTTCTAAGGCTTTAAGCTGAGGCTTTGGTAGCTGCAGGAGACACATTGGCAAAGCACTGTGCACATGATGACTCCAGTCACTTATGCCACAAAGTCCTGTGTTTGTCTGCATCCCGCTCAACTAGACCTCCAAACAGTCCAAGACATATGTTGCCTTTCCAATGTGTTGGCGTCACTGGTGGAAAGATCTAATTTTCAATGCATCTTCAAAAGTGCAACTGATCTGCACAGCTCATGAGCTGCTTGAGTCAAACAGGTTAGGCAAGCTTCACACATGTCATGTCAAATACTCTAATACCATGGTAACATGACACAAAAGGCTAACCTACAACTTAAGAATGTCAAACATTTCTGCTTACTGTAGCACAAAAACCTTAGAGATAGATGTTACACTTCAAACAATAACAGTGTATGTTCTTCATCAACAGGGTGAACTGCCACTGGGAACACAGAGGCCACAGAACAGCCTACCTCCACCCCCTGGATGAAGCCCTCAGTGACTATAAAACTCCAGGACTTGGGGATGAGGAGGAAGGTCCTGGCACATCTGGGCAACCTGGGCAGACAGCTACAGTGAGTCTCACTGTGCTGGCACTGTTACCTCCCAGCCCTGTTGCTTCTCCATCATAGGCAAACATTTCTCCAACCTGTGTACCTAGCACAGTCTCGACCATCTTGTTCCCCCAGTCCTCAATCCTGAGATGCAGCTCAACACTTCAGGCAATGAGGATCCAGTGACCAGTTGGGGAGGACACCCTGTGCCAGGGGCACAGGCTCATGGGGGTAGGGTCCTTGAAAGGAATGCTGTGAGTCAGTGGAGTGAGGCTAGTGGGGCTGCTATTGGCGAGGACACTACCAGCCACATCTTGGGGGTCTATCAGTAGTCCCAAGGCATGATGGGCCAGGTGTTGACTGAACTCCAGAAAAACAAGCAACTATAGTGAGACTTGCAAAGGGACATGTGTGAAGAAATGGAGGCCCACAATTCAAACATGGCCTCCCTGACAGGGGTGCTGAGGGACGTTCACACAACCCTGAGCAATTTATTGAGAAATTTATTTTAGGCCATTTCTGCCCCCAGGGGTGTCAGAAACCTCTAGGCGCCAGGGGAATTTTTTTTTGTTTTTTTTTGTTTGTTTTTTTAGAAATGGGGAGCGACCCATTAGGCAAGGGTCGCTCCCCTGGGGGGTCAAATTGTATTTAGACCATTTCTGCCCCCCTTGGGGGCAGATTGGCTGATTTTAGGTCAATCTGCCCCGAAGGGGGCACAAACCACTAAGCACCGGGGTGTTTTTTTTTGGCACCAATGTCACGCAAGGGGAGCGACCCCGTAGGCAAGGGTCGCTCCCGGGGGGGGTGGGGGGGCAAATTTAGTTTAGGCCATTTCTGCCCCCAGGGGGGAGGTCAGAAACCTCTAGGCGCCAGGGCACATTTTTTTGTGTGTTTTTTTTTTTTTTTTAGTTTTTTTAGAGATGGGGAGAGACCCATTAGGCAAGGGTCGCTCCCCTGGGGGGCAAATTGTATTTAGGGGGGCAGATGGGCCGATTTTAGGTAAATCCCCTGTAATTCACATGCTAGTATAGTCACCCCATAATTCAGAGATGTGCAAATAACCACTGCTCCTCAACACCTTATATTGTGCCCATTTTGGAAATGCAATGGTTTTCTTGATAGCTATTTTTGACTCTTTATATTTCAGCAAATTAATTGCTGTACACCCGGTATAGAATGAAAACGCACTGCAGGGTGCAGCTCATTTATTGGCTCTGGGTACCTAGGGTTCTTGATGAACCTACAAGCCCTATATATCCCCGCAACCAGAGGAGTCCAGCAGACGTAACAGTATATTGCTTTCGAAAATCTGACATTGCAGGAAAAAGTTACAGAGTAAAACGTTGAGAAAATTTTCACCTCAATTTCAATATTTTTCTTTTTCAGTTGTTATTTTCTGTAGGAAACCCTTGTAGGATCTACACAAATGACCCCTTGCTGAATTCAGAATTTTGTCTATTTATCAGAAATGTTTAGGTTTCTGGGATCCAGCATTGGTTTCAGCCCCATTTCTGTCACTGACTGGAAGGAGGCTGAAAGCACAAATGTTTTTAAAAATGGGGCATGTCCCAGTAAAATGTCAAATTTGTGTTGATAAATTGGGTTTTCTGATTCAAGTCTGCCTGTTCCTGAAAGCTGGGAAGCTGGTGATATTAGCACTGCAAACTCTTTGTTGATGCCATTTTCAGGGAAAAAACCACAAGCTTTCTTTTACAGCCACTTTTTCCCATTTTTTTGAAAAAAAACGAAAATTTCACTGTATTTTGGCTAATTTCTTGGCCTCCTTCTGGGGAACCCACAAAGTCTGGGTACCTCTAGAATCCCTAGGATGTTGGAAAAAAAGGACGCAAATGTGGCTTGGCTAGCTTATGTGGACAAAAAGTTATGAGGGCCTAAGCACAAACTGCCCCAAATAGCCAAAAAAAGGCCTGGCAGCGAAGGGGTTAAGGTCCTCCTTTGTGTGTCACATATTCACTCTGTAGACTGATCCTTAACCACCTTCCATTTCCCACGTGACTACTCTGGATGTTGAACTTCCAGTGGTGTGGCATCTACTCCAATGATGTCATCTATCATGACTGACCCCTTCACTTCATTTGTATTCACATTTCTGTCCCAATTTCATTTTATGTTTGTACACTGAAATAAATACACCTGTCACAGAATAATTGTCTGTTGTCTCTAATTTCACATTTTGACTTGTACATATGTCAGACCATGTGAACCAGATGATGATGATCCAAGGCACTTGTTTAAGATGGGTTATGTTGCATGCACACAGTGTCCAGCTCAGGATTACAACCATTTCACACGAACACATACATACAAGTGTCTGGTCAAAGAAGAAATTGTATTACGTTTTTCAGCACATAGGCTGTCAAGATGTCTTAAGCACTGCAAATCATAAATGTCTGAGTCATACTGAGTACATGAACATATTGACAAGTACAGACCTACAGAACATGGAAGGGAGGGATTTGTCAGACATTGTCCTGTAGAAACGTCAACAATTGAAGTGGTTAAAGTCATCAGCTAGAACCATATCACATACCACACCAAAGTAATCCAACAGAATATAGGGGGTCATTCCAACCCTGGCGGTCGGTGTTAAAGCGGCGGTCAAACCGCCAACAGTCTGGCGGTAAAAAAAATGCAATTCCGACCCTGGCGGAAACCGCCAACAGAGACCGCCACTTTAACACACCGCCCGCCACGGCAGGACAAACAAACAGCGCGGCGGTCACCGCCAACAGACAGGCGGGAGACAATGTACCGCCCACCCTATCACAACCCACCAATCCGCCACCTTTTCCGGGGCGGTAGCCCCGCCGATAAAAACACGGCGGAAACAGACATTTCAAACGGAAAACACTCACCTCCATACACCCCAAGAGGAATCTGGACAGCATGGAACCCGAACTACACATCCTACCAGCCATTGTCTTCCTGCTCCTCTACCAGGAGCACGAACGCCGGCGCAGAAGACAACGGCGAGTACTGCACCTACGACACAGGGGAGGGGGAGGCAAAAAATTACGGGGACACACATATGCGACACACCCACCCTCACCCTCAACCACTACAACACACACATCAATGCATAGCAACACATCACAGTTACACCCCCAAACCCCCCGGAAGAATGCAAAGGGAAAAAGGAAATGATTATAAATATAGAATTATATTGTAAGACTGAGTATAAAATATATCACACATCTATAACTTTATATACATCAATTGTCCAGTCCGATATGTCTATCAGCCATTGTTCGTGGGCCACTGGGCCAAAACACATGGGCAAAGCCCACACAGGATACCTGCCTCCAACGGAGAGAACACTGCAGGGGTATCAGATAGGAAAACTACAGGCACCTCAGGGGGAAGGGAAGGGGGGCACCTCAGCCAGATGAGTCCACGACACCAGATCCACGATGGGCCTCCATGGCCACTGTGCCATCCTGGGGAGTGCAAAGCCACAGTCTCACAAGTCTCTAAAGTGGGTGGATTACCCACTGTGCCATCCTGGGGAGTGCAAAGCCACAGTCTCTCAAGTCTCTACAGTGGGTGGCTTGCCCACTGCCATATCCTGGGGAGTGCAAAGCCACAGTCTCTCAAGTCTCTACAGAGGGTGGGTTGCCCACTGTGCCATCCTGGGGAGTGCAAAGCCACAGTCTCTCAAGTCTCTACAGTGGGTGGCTTGCCCACTGTGCCATCCTGGGGAGTGCAAAGCCACAGTCTCTCAAGTCTCTACAGTGGGTGGCTTGCCCACTGTGCCATCCTGGGGAGTGCAAAGCCACAGTCTCTCAAGTCTCTACAGTGGGTGGTTTGCCCACTGTTCAATCCTGGGGAGTGCAAAGCCACAGTCTCTCAAGTGGATAACAGTCTCCACTGGTACTGGAGGGGGACTAGTGCCCAGAGTGCTTGAGATGAAGGGCCCAGTTCAGCGGTGCTTGAGACGGCGGTGCCCAGCGGAGCGGTGCTTGAGACGGCGGTGCCCAGTGGAGCGGTGCTTGAGATGAAGGGTCCAGTTCAGCGGTGCTTGAGACGGCGGTGCCCAGCGGAGCGGTGCTTGAGATGAAGGGCCCAGCTCAGCGGTGCTTGAGATGAAGGGCCCAGTTCAGCGGTTCTTGAGACGGCGGTGCCCAGCGGAGTGGTGCTTGAGATGAGTATCCTGGTCAGCGGATCCGGCCCACCTGACATGTGGCTGGCGGGGCCTTCCTGCCCATCTGTCTGGTGGCTTGCGGGGCCCTCCTGAGCTGCAGTTCTCGGCCTGTGGGTGTCCTCCTGCCCACCTGGGACGTGGCTTGCGGGGCCCTCCTGGGCTGCAGTACCGGGCCTGTGTGTGTCCTCCTGCACACCTAGGATGGGGCTGGTGGGGCCCTCCTGGCCAGCTGGCCTGCTGCCGGACTTGTCGGGCGTGCTGCCCTTCCCACCCTTCCCTGCACGCTTGTGGCCCTTTCCCACCTTTGGCGGTGTGCCAGGTGGCACCCCACTTCCTGACGGAGCCAATGTAGGGATTTTGGTCCCTGGGGTCTTTGGTCGCTCGCGCCGGGCACTGGCAATCTTAGGATGCTTTTCCGGTGGTGGGCTGGCCGTGCCTTGGCTCCTAGCTGAACTGGATGCCCTTGAGGGTGGGGGACTCCACAGTCCATGGACAACAGTCTTCACAGGTCCCGGTTTTGTGGTGGCTGAGTTGCTGATTGGAGTCTTATGAGATGGAGGGGGTGGGGGAGTTGTTGGAAAGAGGTTAAGGTTGGCAAGGAAAAGCAATTTGGAAAGAGAGGGACGGGTAGGTGTAGTGGGTATGGGAGTGGAGGAAGAGGATGTGGTTGTAGGAGTGTGAAGTCTGGTGTCTTTGGGTGCAGGTGCTTGGGCTGGAGGCTGTCGTGAGGTGGATGGCTGTTGGATGGGTGGCTGCCTGCGTTTGTGTAGTTTGGAGGAGGGGGTGACAGACACACTTGGAGAGGACACAGGGGACGTGTAAATGGTAGTGGGGGTGGTGACTGCACGTGTGCAGAGTGTTCTGGTGGGTGTGCTGGTGATGGACGTAGTGGCTGAAGATGTTGTGCATGCAAGTGTGAGTGGAGACGTCACAGGGAGGGATGAGGGAGACGAGGAGGAGGGGGACACAGTGGAGGCACTGGGTGTTGGTATGTCTGCATGTGGATGTTGCTTGTGTGAATACTTGTGTGATGTGTGGTGCTCTTGTCTGGATGAGCTTCCCTTGGGTGTTGAGGTGTGTGCAGGCTGGTCTGTAGGTGTGTGTGGGATAGGCAGAGGTACAGGGGATTGGGTCTGGGTGGAGGAAGTTGGAGGGGGGAGGCTAGAGACAGGGACAATTGCTGCCGTCAGTGCTGAGGCCAGAGCATTGAACGATCGCTGATGGGCAGCCTGACCCGAATGAATGCCCTCCAGGTATGCATTACTCTGGTGCACCTCTCTTTGTACACCCTGGATGGCATTCAAAAGGGTAGACTGCCCAACAATGATGGTCCTTAGGAGGTCAATGAACTCCTCACTGAGGGCAGCAGGGGTGACAGGGGCAGGGCCTGAGGTGCCTGGGGCGAAGAAGATGCCCACATTCCTGGGTGAGCGGGCACAGGGCAAACGCTGAGGGGCTGCTGGGAGGGCGGTGCTGGTGCACTGGGTGGCGGCTGTACCTGTTGTTGCGGGGGGCACGGATGTTGCCACCACCACAAGGGAGCTCCCTTCAGAGGACAAGTCGCTGTCACTGACATCAGCATGAGTCCCCGCTGTGGAGCTCCCCTCGCCCTCCGTCTCACTGGTGAAATCCGAGTCAGTTGCATGGCCCGCCATGGCCATGTAAGATGCAGCTCCCTCGTGCTCCGATGCCACTTCTCCTCCGCCTGATGATGCTAATGCACACATGAACAGGAAGACCACAAAAAAGGGGGGGAGGAGAAATAAAGACATGTTGAGTGCATGGATTACCGCTACCGTTGGCGGACAAGACAGACACAGAAGCCCCCTGCACTACGCCGCGCACTTGGGGTCCACTACGCAATCTGTGGGACATGGCCTACAGGCCTATGGACGACAACTGCACACATAGATGACACAGGGCCATGGATACCTGTACTTGGCCCCTACAGAGGTGGGGGGCAGGGGCACAGGGCCATGCCTTACGGAGAGGCCTAGCCTACAGAAATCGCCCTGGCCTAGGGATACCCACAGCCCTCCTCCCCCACCCAGACACCTCCACTGCACGCAAAGTCAGCAGAATGTATTTGTACTCACCCCCTTGTGTCTGCTGTGATGTCCTCACGCGCCCATCCAAATCGGGGTAGGCCACCGCCAGGATCCAGGACATCAGGGGGGTCAATTGACGACTGGCACCCCTCCTACGTTGGGAGGCCATCCCCAGCAGAGCCTCCGCCGTCTTCCTGCTCCCGCGTCGGATGTCCTCCCACCTCTTCCGGCAGTGGGTGCCCCGTCTGTTGTGGACCCCCAGGGTCCGGACGTCCTTGGCGATGGCACGCCAAATCGCGACTTTCTGGTGGGCACTGACCTATGTGACATGTACAGGGAGAGAAAAATTGTCATCACCTTCTGCATGCTCGATGTGAGTGGCCCCCCATCCCCACCCTTACCATGTGGCACATGCTCTCATCTGTCGTTTGATGCATGCCTCAATCGCTCCCCTCCCCACCATCTTCCATCCACCCAACTCAACCCAGGCATTGCCCACTAAGCATGGTCCCAGTGTACTTACCTGTTGGTCTGGATGACCGTAGAGTAGCGCATACTGGGGAGGACCCCATCCACAATTTCTCCAACTCCTCCGCAGTGAAGGCAGGGGCCCTTTCCCCAGTCGCATGAGCCATTGTCTCTTCCAGACCGAGGTCACAGGAGCACTTGCAGTGTAGGTCCTCTCCTGTCGAAGATCAGGTATCGAGTGATTAAGCAGATAGAAAATGGCGGTCACGCCCGCGGCGGTGCGTACCGCGGCGGTGCGTACCGCGGCGGTGCGTACCGCGACCGCTGGCGCACATCGTCATTGGCTCCTGAAACCCATACGGTTCTATGTTAACCAATGCGGCTTAGTGTGTTTGGCTGACCAGTACATCTCCCATGTTAATGCCATGTTCCCTGGGTCAGTGCATGACGCCTACATCCTGCGGAATAGCAGCATCCCGTATGTGATGGGTCAACTCCAGAGGCACCGGGTGTGGCTATTAGGGGACTCTGGTTACCCCAACCTGTACTGGCAACTTACCCTAGTGAGGAATCCCAGGACAAGGACAGAGGATTGGTACAATGAGGCTCATGGGCGGACTATGGGGGTTGATCGAACAAACCTTTGGCCTCCTGAAGGCCAGGTTCAGGTGCCTCCATATGACAGGTTGATCCCTAATGTACTCACCAAAGAAGGTGTGCCAGATCATCGTGGCCTGCTGTATGCTTCACAACCTGGCTTTGCGCCACCAGGTGCCTTTTCTGCAGGAGGATGGTCCAGATGGTGGTGTTGTAGCAGCTGTGGAGTCTGTGGAGAGTGAAGAGGAGGAAGCCGAAGAGGACGACATAGAGAACAGGAACACAGTAATACAGCAGTATTTTCAGTGACACACAGGTAAGAGTAGACACCGGCATATTACATTTGCTTAAAGACTCCTACCTCTCTACTGTCTGACTTTTTCCCCCAGTGTATGCTAACTGTGTTGTGACTTTCCCTTCCGTTTTCAGAGCTGTGGGCCCCACTGCGTGACATCTGCTTTGTTTCCCCATGGACTACAGCTGTGTGAGAGCGGTTTGTTACTATCACAATGTGAATGAACATTTTGGCACGGTCATGTCTAATACATTTGTTCTAAATCACAGCCAGACTCCAGATTGTTTTGTGCAATAAGGGCCATATTTATACTTTTTGACGCAAAACTGCGCTAACGCAATTTTGCGTCAAAATAATTAGCGCCGGCTAACGCCATTCTGAAGCGCCATGCGGGCGCCGTATTTATTCAATGACGTTAGCCGGCGTTAGCCGCCGGCGCTGCCTGGTGTGCGTGAACAAAAATGACGTACACCAGGCAGCGCCGGCGTAGGGGAATATGGAGCTTGGGCGCCAAAAAATGGGGCAAGTCAGGCAGGCAAATTTTGCGCCTCAACCCGATTTGCACCATTTTTTTCGACTCCCAACCCCCATTGAAATGACTCCTGTCTTAGCAAAGACAGGAGTCATGCCCCCTTGCCCAATGGCCATGCCCAGGGGACTTGTGTCCCCTGGGCATGGTCATTGGGCATAGTGGCATGTAGGGGGGCACAAATCAGGCCCCCTAAGCCTAAAAAAAATTAAAAAAAAATACTTACCTGAACTTACCTTAATGTCCCTGGGATGGGTCCCTCCAGCCTTGGGCGTCCTCCTGGGGTGGGCAAGGGTGACAGGGGGGTCCCTGGGGGCATGGGAGGGCACCTCTGGGCTCCTTCCGAGCCCACAGGTCCCTTAACGCCTGTCCTGACCAGGCGCTAAAAAACGGCGCAAAAGCGGCTGGACGTCATTTTTTTTGACCCGCCCACTCCCGGGCATGAATTTTGCCCGGGAGTGTAAATACGGCGCACATGCCTCGGAGTAAATTTTTTCGACGGGAACGCCTACCTTGCATATCATTAACTCAAAGTAGGTGTCCACGCTAAAAAATGACGCAAACTTCATGGACTTTGGCGCTTGACGCGTCTAACGCCAAAGTATAAATATGGAGTTAGTTTTGCGTCGGAATTGCGTAAAAAAAAACGACGCAATTCCGGCGCAAACAGAGTATAAATATGCCCCTAAGTGTTTTTATTCAAGTGCTCTAAATTGGATGGGTGGTTGCAAATCGGTGAGGGGTGATGGTGGAGGATTGTCCATGGCAGAGTCCAGACTATCAGTTTCACAGGTGCATTGTCCAAATGCCTGTGGGAAGTGGAGCAGGGGCAGTTTAAGGTTGGACAGGGTGACAATGTGGGACAGTGGGTTGACAATCAGGGCGGTATCCTTTGCTGGCGGGGGTCTTGACATATTACTCTGTCTTCTTCCTGGATCTCAGGGCCCGCTTGCGGGATGGTTCTCCTTCTGCAGGGGGTGGGGTTCTGGTGGCCTGTTGGTCTTGTGTCGGGGCCTCCTGTCCACTAGCGCCGGCGAAGGTGGTAGGCAGTTCTTGGTGCATGCTAGTGTCAGGGGCCCTTTGAGGTGCCACAGTGTCCCGCAATGTCGTGACTACCTCATTCAGGGCCACTACGATGGTACCCATGGCGGAACTGATGTTTCTCAATTCCTCCCTGAACCCCATATACTGTTCCTCCTGCAGAAGCTGGATCTCCTGAAACCTGGTCAGGACCGTCGCCATCGTCTCCTGGGAGCGGTGGTATGCTCTCATGATGGAGGAGAGGGCCTCGTGGAGAGTGGGTTCCCTGGGCCTGTCCCCCCCCGTCGCACAGCAGCCCTCCCAGTTCCCCTGTTTCCCTGGGCCTCTGTCCCCTGGACCGTGTGCCCACTACCACTGCCCCCAGGTCCCTGTTATTGTTGGGGTGGTGGGTTAGCCTGGGTTCCCTGTAGTGGTGGACACACCGCTGATTGACGTGTCCTGGGGATAGAGTTATGGGCCTTGCTGGGTGGGTGCTGTGCTGGTGTTCCCAGAGGGGGGAAGGTCTACTGTGGCCTGTGGCTGTGTGAGGGGAATCGACTGTCCCGAGGTCCCCGATGGACCGGGCTGGTCATCTAGATCCAGGGAGACAGAGCTGCTGTCCTCACTGTGGGCCTCTTCTGGGGGTGGAGGGGACATTTGTGGACCCTCCTGCGCGGTGACGTGGGGTTCGGGTCCTGCAGGGGTATAAAAGCATGGTTATTGCTTCTGTGTGTGTCATAGCGTGCAATGGGTGGGTGCCCGTGTACCCCAGTGCTGGCATTCCTTTCTGGGGGCTGTTGTGACGGTGGTTGGGGGGGGGGGTTTGTATGTGTATGTGCAGTGGGCATGCTTAGGTGATGGGTGTCCATGCTTTGTGGACGCATGCAGGGATAGGTGTTGGGATGGGTGGGTTGTGATGGTGAGACAGTTGCAAGGAGTAGGATGTGATGGGGGTGATGGTGAGGGTGGGGGTAGGAGTTGGCATGCAGGTGGGGTGGGGGGGAGAAGTAGTTAAGATTTGCCTTACCAGAGTCCATTCCTCCGCCTACTCCTGCGAGGCCCTCAGGATGCAGGATGTTCAAGACTTGCTCCTCCCATGTTGTAAATTCAGGGGGATGAGGTGGGGGTCCGCCGCCAGTCTTCTGCACCGCGATGTTGTGCCTGGATACCATGGAACACACCTTCCCCCGTAGGTCGTTCCACCTCTTCCTGATGTCGTCCCGATTTCTTGGGTGCTGTCCCACAGCGTTGACCCTGTCGACTATTCTGCTCCATAGCTCCATCTTCCTGGCAATGGTGGTGTGCTGCACCTGTGCCCCGAACAGCTGTGGCTCTACTCGTACAATTTCCTCCACCATGAACCTGAGTTCATCATCAGAGAACCTGGGGTGTCTTTGCGGTGCCATGGGGTGGTGTGGGTGATGTGTAGGGTGGATTGTGTGGTGCTAAGTGTGGTGATGTGTATTGTTGTGTTGTGTGAAGTGCGTGCAAATATTGCTGGGGGACAGTGAATTGGGCGTCTGGGTGCTCGGATGTCTTTTCTCTGTGCGTGTTCACGAATCTCTAGGAGTGGAGGTTTGTGGGTGATGTGGGTGTGTGTTTTATATTTAATTGGGTGTGTGGGAGTGGTGTGTGTATGTGTCTCAGGTGTGTGTATTTTGAATTGTTCAATGTGGTTGTATTTTGTAAGTGTGTGTGTATTTTGAGCACGGCGGTGTGTACCGCCAATGGAATACCGCGGTTGAAAGACCACTGCGTGGATTCGTGTGTCGTGATAGTGTGGGCGTATTTCTGTTGGCGTGACGGTGGAGGTTTGGTCATCGCCAGTTTCTTGCTGCCCTTTGGTGTGGCGGACTTTTGTGGATGTCTGTATTTTGGCGGTTTGCCTGTTGTGGGTCAGAATGACCGTGGCGGTTTACCGCGGCCGCGGCGGTGTTATGGCGGTCTTCTGAACGGCGGTAAGCGCCTTTTACCGCTGAGGTTGGAATGACCCCCATAATGCAGGACTCAGACAGATTGCAGTACAACAGTTTCTGATAAGAAGGTCATAACAATCCAGTACTCATGCATCTGGTGTTATGACACAAACATATATCAGTAATGTAGCACAGGCACTTTATCCTACAATGATGAAACACATCAACGACCACATACAGGTCATACAGAAGAGGGCCTGATTCACAATGGTAAATGTAGACCAATAGTCTAAGTTAAGACCAAAAGTGTAAACTTAGACCAAAAGTCTGAATTTACTACAAGGAAAGTTAAACCTTTGGTCTGACTTTACACTTCTGGTCTAAACTTAGATAAAAAGTGCAAACTTAGACCAAACGTCTAACTTTACTACTTTTACTACTGTTCTAAGTTTACACTTTTGGTCTAAACTTTTGGTCTAAGCTGAACTTTGTGAATAAGGCCCCATGTTCAGACCTAAAGTCTAACTTTAATCGTGGTAAGGTTAGACTCCTGTTCTAAATTTACATCTTTGGTCTAAAATTTGACCAAAAGACTAACTTTACTGGTAGTAAAGTTAGACTTTTGGTCTAATTTTAGACTTTCGGTCTAAACTTAGACTTTTGGTCTAAGTTTACCTTTGTGAATAGGACCCAGAGTGTTTAGCCAATGTGAAGGGTAACTGACATGATTGTGGCCAACAACTTCATATTTTCTGACCACATGATGACACACATGATGCATCAGGGCCTACACATGACAAGTAACAAGTCCAATGGAATCTTCTGGACTTCCCTCCTATCACTGTGGAAGCTTTCTTGATACAGGTTATGTCTGAACAGCATCAGATACCTTCCAATGTCACAATCCTGAAATGCCCACATGAAGATGCCATGGTGAAGGTACCTGCACAAAGAACAAAACAAGGAGTATAGGCATTACACCATACATATGACACAAGTCACATAGCAGGCATCTGAAATACACAATACATTGCAATGAACCTGACACAAACAAATTAAAATCATTAAGGTGGGGATGTGTCAAACGCCATCTCATCAAACAGGATTTGGCAGATTTTTGTCTGAGTATCGGCTCCCTAACTATTTCAAAGAATCTGCTTGCGCATTCTCACAGCTACAGTACATTGTAAACCCAAAGTCATGACATCACATGACATACTTTCAATCAAGAGAAGAATCTATTGATGAGATCTTGTCGCAAGTCAGCTACTTCCTTTAGCATTTCAAGATTTCCACTCGGTGGCACTGCTTGCTCTCTCTCCTCTGGGATGTAAGAGATATTCCTCCACATGGCGAGGTTGTGGAGCATGCAGCATGCCACAGTGTTCTAACATACTTTCCTAGGAAAGTAGAGGAGAGTTCCACCAGTCCTGTCCAGACGGCAACATATGGCCTTCAGGAGCCCAAAACCCTGCTCCACTGGCCACTGTGTTCTTCCATGGGCCTCATTGAAGCTGACCTCCCCTGGAGTAGTTGGATTCTTCAGTGGTGTCAATACCAAATGGCAGTTTGGATATGCTGAGTCTCCTGTTTAGGAATGAGACATAAGTGCAACAATAGGTCACTCACTTTATGATTGTAGCACCTTACATTGCACACACACAATCAGGACGGATGTGACTTACTATCCAGGAAGGCTCTCTCTGTTTGCAGTTGTGACATCAGCTAGGGTATGGTGCTGTTCTGCATTGTGAAGGAATCATGGGCTGATCCAGGGAAATGGGTTCAGACGTTTGAGATGTAGAGATCTGACAAACAGACATCTTGCACTTTAATTGAGCAAACGTTTTTCCTGTTGTGATACACTTGTTCAGTGGCCCGCAGAGGCACAAGGGAAACATGTGTGCCATCCATGGCCCCCACCACATGTGAGAGGCTGGTAAAACCATAGAAGTCAGCCTTCTCATTGGCCAAATCCTCACGTTGGAGGGAACATGACATAGCTGTCAATGGGTTTCAACATTGCTGATAGGAAATCTCTCAACACAAGACTGAACATAGGCTGGGACATACCACCAGATATGGCCACTGAATGTTGGAAGTACCCAGAAGCCAGGAAAAGCAATACTGACATGACCTGAACAAAAGGTGGTATGCATGTTGGATTGGTGTTTTCAGGCATCAGATCTGGCTCAAACGGATGGCATAAATCCACTATTGTTTGCCTATTCATGCGGAATATTTAAATAATGTGGCGTTCTTCCATGGTTTGAAGGTCTGTCAGTGGACGGTACACTGGAACTTGTCACATTCTGCCTCTCTCTGGGTACCTGTGTTTGAAAATACATGAGTGGAAGCATCAGTCAGTGGGCAGTACAAACCGTGGCGGGCACAGCCATAGGCTAATGTTGTTGCCTGTGGTGATCTCGGCCTAATGGCTGTGTCCATCAGCAGTGAAGACTGGGTACGAGGCAGATGTGTACGCTGTAGGAGACTGGCCTGGTTTGTAGTGGGTACCTAAGGTACTTACACCTTATACCAGGTCCAGTTATCCCTTATTAGTGAAATGTAGGCAGTGTTCTAGCAGCTTAGGCTGTCTAGAGGTAGCTGTAGCAGAGTAGCTTAGGCAGAACTAGGAGACATGCAAAGCTCCTGCAATACCACTATAATACACAGTACTTATACACAATAAAAGACAATACTCAGTGTTACCAAAAATAAAGGTACTTTATTTTAGTGACACAAGGCCAAAAATATCTCAGAGCCAATACTCCTTCTGGAGGTAAGTATTATACACAATACATACACTAGTAACCAAAATCAGGTAAGTAAACAGTAATAGAATAATTCAAACAGTAGAAGCTACACTAGATTGCAATGGGCCTCGGAGCAACACATACCATATACTAAAATAGTGGGATGCAAATATCGAATTCCCCCCTAGGCAAGTGTAGTGTGTAGAGGGGCACTGGAAGTGTAGGAAAACACCAAAAGTAAGTGAAGTACCCCACCCCAGAGGCCAGGAAAGCAGGAGTAAAGTACAGCCAGTTTCCTCAGGACACACTACAAGTTGTGATAAAGGATTTTGCAAGAACTAAGCAAGACTGCAAGCAACAAACAATGGATTCCTGGACCTGAAGACCTGTGGAGAGAGGAGACCAAATCTAGAAGTCAAAGAAGAGTACAGGAAGGACAGGAGCCCCTGCCAACCTAGAGGAAGGTGCAAAAGTGGATTCTCCGGGCAGAAGAAAAGTTCAGAAGAGCACCAAAGAAGATGACTGCAGGTTCCTGGTTGGTGCAGGAGATGTCCCACGTTGAGTTGTTTGCATTGCTGGATTCCACCAACAAGTCTTGGTTCAAGCAAGTACGCGTTTTGTGTCAAAAATGAGCTGGCTGGACCCAGGAGGGACCTGGGGGTCTCAACTCAGACTGAGGAGACAGAGGGGGCTCTCAGCACTTCAGAGAGCCCTCAGAAGACCAGGCAGCACCCACTGGAGTCCCAGAACACAGGGACAAAGAAGATGCAAAGTGCAGTTTTTGCAGCACTACACTGGAAGGGCCCACACCGTCGGAGAACAACTCAGAGAGCTGTGCATCTCAGGATGGAGTGCTAGGGACCTGGTCTACGCTGTGCAAAAAGGATTCTTGGAAGAAGTGCACAAAAGCCCAAGGAGCTGCAGAAGATGCGATGCACAGTGGTACTGTCGCAGCACGGGGAGGCAAGCTCTTACCTCCACCAAGTTTTGACATATGGACCGTTGGACAGTCTGGGTCACTTCAGTCCACCACCTGTGTTCCAGGGAGCCCGCTCGTTGTCAGGAGAGGAGTCCCAGATTCCTGGTTATCATCGCAGAAAGGGGCCTGAAGAAGCAGGGAAGTGACTTCATCACTCCACGGGAGATTCCTTCAGTTCTTCTGGTGCAGGATGGAGACAAGCAGTCTTCAGAGCGTGCGCATCTTGGAAACTGTTGCAAAAGCTGGCTGGAGCTGAAGTTGCAGGTCACAGGAGTCGTCTCAGATACTTTGTTGCAGTTACAGCGGTTCTCGGAAGATAAAGCAGAGGATGCAGAGGAGTCCTGGAGGAATCTTGCAAACCGAATCTGAGGAAACACCCAGAGGAGAGACCCTAAATAGCCCTGAGAGGGGGATTGGCTACCTACCCAGGTATGCTCATATCGGGAGGAGTCTCTGATGTCACCTGCTGGCACTGGCCACTCAGAGGTCTCCAGAGGGTCCCCACACCTTGTAATCCAAGATGGCTAACACCAGGGACACTCTGGAGGAGATCTGGGCACCACCCCTGGGGTGGTGATGGACAGGGGAGTGGTCATTACCCCTTCCTTTGTCCATTTTCATGCCAGAGCAGGGACTGGGGGTCCCTGAACCGGTGTGAACTAGATTGTGCATGGAGGGCACTGTTTGTGCCCTTCAAAGCATTTTCAGAGGCTCTGGGAGGCTACCCCCCCAAGCCTGTAGCACCTTTTTCCAAAGGGAGAGGGTGTAACACCCTCCTCCCAAAGGAAATGCATTGTTCTGCCTTCTTTGCATTGAGCTGCTGAGTCCCCAGGCGGGCAGAAACCTGTCTGTGAGGCGGCAGCAGCTGGGCCTGCAGTGGAAACCTCAGAGAGCTGGTTTGGCAGTACTGGGGGTCCATGGTGGAGCCCCCAGGGTACATGAGATTGGCCCCCCAATACCAGATTTGGATTGGGGGTCAATTCCATGATCTTAGACACCTCACATGGCCATATTCTGAGTAACCATTGTAAAGCTGCATATATGTATTTACATATATGTAATGCACGCTTATAATGATGTCCCCGCACTCACGAAGTCCGGGGAACTGGCCCAGGAGAATGTGGGGGCACCTTTGCTAGTGCAAGGGTGCTCTCACACACAGTAACTTTGCACCTGGCTCCATGTATGTGCATGACAGCATTTGCTGTGTATGCATCTTGTCTGAGTCATTTGAGGATCTTGTAAGCAAAGTGTATTGTACTCAGATCTTTCACCCTACATCTGGCCATGCCAAACTGTTATCTGGAAGCACTATCAAGTCTCACTGTGAGCTTCAGGTTGCCACACTAGCCACATTGAGTATGGCCACATGATTTACAGTCATGCATGGAAGTGAGGGATATATGAGTATCATGTAGGTTCTGCCTGCTCAGTCAGCAGAAAGCAGGGCCAATCAAATGTATCTCACAGTATGGAACATACTCCAGGCTGTGGGAGAGTAACTGCGGCTATGCAACAGTGGCAATCTGTCCACTCTCTGTAGACCTGCAGATCCTGTTATGTGGCCATTGTGAGGCTCTAGTGGCAAAGGTTGCCTTGAATGCCTCAGTCCATTGACTAGATTGGGAATGGGTACTGAGTTAAATCCCTGAAAAAGTCCATATGTGCATTTTGCATCATTGTCAATGTGTGTTTGTGACTCATGACAGGTCCCTTACTCCCACGGCTCTGTTGTCACATTCACATGTCACATTTGTCCAGTATAGGTGTATTGCACAGTTGACAACCCCACAGTGCAGATAGTGTATAGATTACAGGGAGGCCCATGATGTGTGACTCAGTAGCTTGGTTACATAGCAGAAACTGAACCAAAAATACCATGGTATGTTGGATACCTTCTCTGTAGATTTGCCACGTAAGCTCTAAGGTCTGTTGTGTGGCACAGTCACATACCACAGAAACCCATTGGATCCCTCCCTACATTCATTCACACATGCATATATTCAACACCTTTATGTCTATCTTTGTTGTCTAACTGTATTTGTGCATGCACCCATATATGATGTGACTGTGTTCATGGAATGATGTTTGTACATTGTGCCCAATGTATCTAATTTGTGGGAGCATGTGTTTTGGAGTGACCATGTGTCTGAAATCTTGGGTGGTTGTATGTTTGCATAGTGCCTTGTGTCTGTGTACATGCATCCCAACATATTGTGTGCCTGTGTCTAAAGTGGCATGAGTCTATATTTGGTAGGTCACATGTCCACACATGCACAGGGTAGAGACTTTGCATGCCCACTATGCCAACCCTTTCATTGTCACTCAAGTCTCAGGCTGAAGTCTGTACTATGGGAGTTGCCTGGAGGGACTGTATGCATTGAGTCAATGTTGCTGAGTGTAAATGTGTTTGTCCAATCAGGCCCAAGGAGTTTACTCTTCAGAAGCCATATTGGTGTGGAGTGCTTCAATGTGGCTTACATCACAGTACATGTTGCTGAAGCCTTGGCTACCTGATGTCAATAGGTTTGCTTAGTCATTGTAGGCCATGAACAGGGTAGTGGGTCAGTCTACAGATAACTCCAAAAATGTGTAGTCATGTCCCTGTACTTATCAACATGTGTGCTTTACACTTGTGGTGTAGTGATACATTTTTGTACTTGGTGTTTCTGACATGTGTGTGACACAACCATTTGTGCAAAAACTTGTGTTTGTAATCTTTTGATTTGTGTTTTGCATCCATTCAGGTCAATGCCCTTCAGAAGAAAGGTATTTGTAGAGCCATCACCTGGAAGGTCGGGACCCCGGGTGTCCATAGCTGCGGAACGCCCACTTTTGGAAGAAGTGGGACAACCTGAGATGCTGGGCCTGGAAGATCGTAGAGGACCAGCTGGGCTGCCCTCCCAACTTGGGCGGAGTGCACGCCGGAGCCTGACTCCCTTAATGGCCCACATTCTGGTGGTGGCCTACCCGGAGCTTGATGGGTGTTTGAGGGGAGCACAGCAGCCACAAGGGGGTGAGTACAAGGCATCTTCCTGCCTGTCACATTGCCAAGTTGATATATTAGGTTCAGACATTTCCCCGTGATGATTGGGGATGGGCCATGTGTGGCACACACAATGAGTAGCTGTTTGTGTAGGTATGGAAGTTGATGCATACTGATGTGCCTTGCCTATTAGCCCAGGGACCTAAGACACAACCAACTACAGTCCACAAACAATTTCCTCTTCAGGGCCAACACATGGCTGTGTCCAGTGATCAATTAAGTAATGTTGGTTGTTGTTGTGAGTGTAATTTGTATGCAGCAGTCCAAATACACTTCAGTATGACAGCCAAAACAAAATGCTACTGTCCTTAGCCGTGTGTCTGCTCAAGAGAGTAAATTGGCTTCTGCCCCCAAGAAGCTATTGTCTCCAATGTGTTACGACTGCTGATGTTTCACGTCTGTCTGTCATGTGAAGGTTGCCATCATACATGTGACAGAGCAGACATTGTTCTTTGGGTGCAGCAACAAATCATTTCTATACCTTAGTAAGTGGTGAATGCCCATTGACATGATTTCTGTTACATCACTATTGCCAACATTCCTTGTGCCTACATGTTGGCATGTATTCCCTTCACTTTTCACAAATAATTTTCACTCCTGTTTCATGCATGGTCTACCTGTGTTCATGGGATGATTTATGTATTCCTTCACATATGTGTGACTATTGATTGGTGACTCACACATGCCCTCAACCATCATTGCATGTCATTTGGCATGTTGAACTGCAGTTGCAATGAAAGACATGACAGATAGGACCAGTTTTTACCCACAATGTGCCTTTCCATGCCATTGATGTGGCATCATGTAGCAGACTGCTCTGCACATGTGAAATGTGGAAGGTTTGTTGCATAACTGTTGGCATGCATCATGGACTGACTTGCAGCTATGGGGAATCATACGTCGTTGTATACAACTTTTCATCTGGGATTGCAGGATCAAAATGGAGACAGAGATTTACCTTCCACTTGGGCAACACACTAAGGGGCTTCTACAAGTACTTGAGAATCCCTGGGCCTCTCCAACATTCAAAGGACTTTTGGCTACTACTGATGCAATCAGAGTATGTCATTGTAAGGTGTGCCATACAAGAGAGGTGATTTCCCTGGGGCTAGATGATTCATTCATTCAATTTGTTTCTAATGTACATTTCCATGCTAGATGTGTAGTATAGCTGAGCAATATTAGTACAACCTCCATGTCTCCATTTTGACAATTTACAATTTACACATGGTGAAGTGAGCATTGTTAATTTGTTAGTAGTGTGATATTGGTATTTTCATGTCTCCTTCTTCAGGCTACTGTACTTCTGTCAGCAACATGCCAGGATTTTGGACCATCATTTCTTAATTATTGTGGTATTGTGTATGTGACAAATAGATGTATGCATGACCTTGTGTGGGATATGTGGGAATGAACTTGCCATTGGCCTACTGTTGTATGACAACAGGCAACCAACATATGCTACATGAGGCAAACCATTGAAGGTGATGAGGCCTCCTACTTGTTCAATGGTTACTGTGTTGCACAACTTCACCCATCCAATTGGAGTTGTCTAAGATCCTGATTTGCCTATTTACAGGTCTTGTGGCATCAATACATATTGGTGGTCATTCTGACCCTGGCGGTCTTTGACCGCCAGGGCGGAGGACCGCGGGAGCACCGCCGACAGGCCGGCGGTGCTCCAATGGGGATTCCGACCGCGGCGGTAAAGCCGCGGTCGGACCGGCACCACTGGCGGGGTCCCGCCAGTGTACCGCGGCCCCATTGAATCCTCCGCGGCAGCGCAGCTTGCTGCACCGCCGCGGGGATTCCGACCCCCCCTACCGCCATCCAGATCCCGGCGGTCGGACCGCCGAGATCCGGATGGTGGTAGGGGGGGTCGCGGGGCCCCTGGGGGCCCCTGCAGTGCCCATGCCACTGGCATGGGCATTGCAGGGGCCCCCGTAAGAGGGCCCCTACATGTATTTCACTGTCTGCTGCGCAGACATGAAATACGCGACGGGTGCAACTGCACCCGTCGCACAGCTTCCACTCCGCCGGCTCGATTCCGAGCCGGCTTCATCGTGGAAGCCTCTTTCCCGCTGGGCTGGCTGGCGGTCTGAAGGCGACCGCCCGCCAGCCCAGCGGGAAAGTCAGAATTACCGCCGCGGTCTTTCGACCGCGGAACGGTAACCTGACGGCGGGACTTTGGCGGGCGGCCTCCGCCGCCCGCCAAGGTCAGAATGAGGGCCATTGTGTGGTAAATGTAGGAGTCATTTTGATGGAGTTTGTTGCTGGGACATACTTTACGTCAATAAAGTTTGCTGATTACCTACGTTGTTCAAGTGTTATCAGGAACATGTAGGGACCTTATTTCTCTTTTTATTTGTAGCATCATCCCAGGCAGGTGAACCAAGTGGGGAAGCATCTGGCAAAGGTACCTCCAGACATGACACCACCAACATGAAGGGACCCAGTAGCCCGAAGAGTGAGGAGAGTGTTGTCTTCAGATTCTACCTCCAGTGGCCACTTCCAAGTGGTGGCAGACCTATTCGGACCTGCTCCTGTGCTAACCTTGTCCGCCACCCCCAGTTCTATTGCCAACCTCCCTTTTGATCCCACCCGGTTGGCTGTGCCCGCTCACCTAAGAGGATGGGTGTATTCTTTGCCCCAGGCACCTCACCCAGCCCCTATTGCCCCTGCTGCTCTGAGTGAAGAATCTATTGATCTCCTGAATATTTCTGTGGGGAAGACCTCCATTTTGAATGCCATCCATGGTTTGGCCAGCCAACTTCAGCAGACAAATGTGTACCTGGAAGGCATTCATAGTGACATGTCTAGCATACAAAGATTTTTTTCAGGCTCAAGCCTCCTCACTGACTGCATCCATCTACCCCCACAATCTTCTTTACCTCCGCCTCCCTCTTCCGATTCCAAATTCCCTATTACCCTACCTGTTCCAAGCACACAGACACATCCTGACACACCCACCTCAACACACACAAGCAGCACACAGAGACACAAGCACCAGACACACCAGCATGCAAGCCCTCAACAGTACCTCACAGACAACATGATAACTTTGACAGACACTCCCGTATACACCACAACCACCATACCCACAGAAACCACCACAACACCCAGTAGCGCATCCACCACACCTACCATACACCCAAACAACACCTCACAACCCATAGACTCACACACTGCAAACACCTTACCTCCAGACACCACCACAACATCCACAGACACATCCACCACATCAACCACACCCCCGGATACCACCTCAAGACACAAAGACACATCTACCACATCCACCTTAACCACAGACACTAACTGAAAACACACAGACACATCCACAACATCCACCATACCCACAGACACCACACCAAAAGGCTCCCACATCACCCAGCACCTCCACCTCCCAACCCCCAAGACATGCAAATGCCCACACTGACACATGCAACAAACACAGCACCACTCAAACACAAGCATACTTCAGACATGACATTACACACTAACAGCATCAACACCCAAAGACAAGACCACCACTCCCTCAACCTTCAAATCCTCAGTCCCTTATGACAGCCATCCCTATTTTCCCAAAGGAAGTTTTCCTTTTGACCTGGGCCTTTCCCCTGTTACCTCCATCACCCTCCCAAACCCAAGAAGCCCACACCCACATCCCAGCCCACCCTTTCTACATCCAAGTCCTCCTCTGTCATACCTGCCCCCACTCCAAAAAAAAGAAACCCACGCCTCTGAAGAAACAGCACCCCTCATAAACTCAAACTCACCTACCCCAAATCCAACCCCACCCCACCCAAGCATGATCCCTGAGGTGCCTGCATCCCCACTTGGTGCTCCTTCCTGTGGAAGTTCCCTATCAGTGATGGGAGTCAAACTTGAGCACAGTACTGTGCATGGACTAATATGGACTGGCCAATGGCATTTGATTGACATCCTTTGGTATTAATAAACCCAGGTTGTTGTTTTGTTGGGTATACATTTGTCCTGCATTGCTTTTCTACCTGTTTGTTGTTCATGAGTAACTTGTGTTGTATACCTCCACCTAAAGAAGGCCTGCCTGCCCTTTCAGATATTTGCAGTTTGGCAGGTAGTCCCTGTCCTCATAAGCTTATACCAGGGAATCCGGCCCCCTGGAAATGTGCGCGCTGTAACTGGTCTGTGCCGAGGCCACTAACAGTAGAGGAGCATAGAGCTCTGAGGGAAGCTGGGAATAAGGCCAATCATGCGAATGGTGGAGGTACAAGGGGCACTAGGGAAAGGGGGTCTTTTGCTCTCATTAATGCCAGATCCCTTCCCAAGCATAAGCTTGAAATTAGTGAACTTATTACCTCCATTGATATTGATTCCCTTTTCATAACTGAGACATGGGCTAGACCTGACTCGGACCCTGACTTCATTGAGGCCTCCCCCACTGGCTATTCGTATTATAGAGCAGATAGAACAACGGGCAGAGGGGGGGGATTGGCCATTATCTGTAGGTCTGATCTCACCTGCATTTGGACTGCTAGGAGCACTCCTTCTGAGGTATGTGAAATGATGGCTTTTAAACTTTTTTATGGCTATTTTTTTGTCTCAGAAGGGCTCTTAATATATCGTGGTCCCCTCTCTAAATTCCTTTCGGAGTGTACAGACTTGTTGGAACCGCTTGTTATGGCCCCTAAAGCAATTATATTGGGGGATTTTAAAATTCATTTGGATGATAGTAGTAACCCACTGGTTACGGAATTCCTCAATCTTATGGTCTCCTTAGACTGGGTTTTAAAGGAAGGTCCGGCCACTCATATAGCTGGCCACACCCTTGACGGAATTTTTACCCGTCCGGAGGAGGATATAAAGCTTATAACGTTCCTGTTAGAATGGACGGATCATTCTCTTCTGACTTTTCATTTCATAAAAAAACAGTCTTTTCCCACTTGTACACCCTCGAACAAACTAATTAGACAATGGAAAAGTATCAAAGCTAAACCCCTGGAAACGGTACTAAAAAGTAACTGGAAGGATCCTAAGATGTCTGTATTATCGCCACTGGCCCGTTTTAATCAGGGAATTACTGTGGCGATTAATTCATTAGCCACTCAGAAGGTACATGCATCACGCCTGTGGAAAAAACCCAGCCAACCTTGGTTCTCTAAGGACCTCAAAGCACTCCAGAGGAAATACAGACAACAGGAGCGTCGTTGGAGACTTAATCCGGATATCAGTGAGAAACTCCATTTAAAAGTCACCTTAAACTGTTATAAGGAGGCCTGTTTTACAGCTAAATCAGAATATTTTACGCTAAGAATTAGGAAAGCTGCCAATTCCTCTAGAGAGTTATTCAGAGTTATTAATGCCCTTCCCACCTCCCATTGTGCGCCTAAGCTGGAAAACTCTCAAGATTTTTGCAATAAAGTTGCAGAATTCTTTGAAAACTAAATTTTAAACATTCACTTCAGCTTTACAATAGCTAAGACTCAGGGGCTCTCCTTCCCGGCCCCCCCGGCATGCTCCTTTCCGCTCCACCTTCAGCCACACTTGACAATTGTAGGCTACTTTCCAAGTTCAATATGCCATCCCAAGATATAATTTGTAAGCTGCTTCTCGAATGCAAATCTGGGTCGCCGTTAGACCCCTGCCCTCTGGCTATTCTGCTACTGGTCCTGGAGTTGGTGGCATCTGCGCTGGTCCCTGTATTCCAAGAAGTTCTTACTTCCAGCATCTATCCCTCTGCTTGGAAGGAAACTACTATTATTCCTCTTAGAAAGAAGGAAACAGGGAAACATGATGATTTAACCAATCTTCGTCCCATAGCTCTGCTTCCTCTGCTGGCTAAAATGTTTGAAAAATGTATCAACAGAGAACTGGTCAATTTTTTGTCAGCTTCAGAGGGTTTTGATATTTCTCAACATGAATTTTGGAAGTCCCATAGTACGGAATCTGCCCTCATCTCCTCATCAGATACTATTCGGAGGTTGGTTGATGAGGGACAGGGTGTTGTTTTGGTCCTATTGGACCTTTCTGCTGCGTTTGATACCATTGCCCCCCACATTCTGTTAGAAAGTCTACAGCATGTGGGTATCAGGGACCAGGCCCTGAAGCTTCTTGAGTCCTTTCTTACTGACAGGTGGTCTACGGTAAGCAGTGGAGACTTTAGGTCCCCTGCTTACCTTCTGCTCTGTGGGGTTCCTCAGGGTTCATCACTTAACCCCACTTTATTTAATGTCTATGTGGACCCTCTGGCAGAACTAATAGGTTATTTTGGCTTCACCCCAACCTCATACGCAGATGATACTCAGATTAGTATTCCTATCAATAAAGATATGGAGATAGTCGCGGCTCGGTTCAACACCTGCATGTCGGCGGTAAGCAGTTGGATGAAGGGCAATTGACTAAAATTGAACTGTGATAAGACCGAAGTTCTCTGTTTTGGGATAGGTAGGGCACAGTGGTCCCCTAACTAGAGGCCCAAAGAGTGTGCCCTACCGAGTTACACGTCTAGGAATCTAGGATTTCTTTTCGATGACCACTTATCTTTTCAACCTCAGGTCAATCTGACCATAAAAACTTGCATGTGGACTCTGAGGAAACTGAAGAAAATGTTTCCCTATCTATCAAAAGAATGGAGAGTTACTGCCACTCTGGCTCTGGTCATGTCCAGATTAGACTATGGTAACGACCTTTTGCTTAACTTGGATAAAAAATCTCTCAAAAAACTGCAGCTGATGCAGAACATAGCTGCTAGATTAATATTGAATCTACCACAATCTGCCTCCGCTAAGGAAAGCCTAAGAAATCTTCATTGGCTCCCTATAGCCCAACGGATTTCCTTTAAGGCTCTCTGTATCTCTCATAAAGCCACGTACGGGATTGGGCCCAAGTATCTGACTACAAAACTTCAGTGGTACCGATCTACACGGCTGCTGCGATCTGCCAGTACCTTTCTTATCCAGGTTCCCCGCACTAAGAAGGTGAAGTGGGGGGATAAAGCCTTCACTAAAGCGGCCGCTAGGACTTGGAATTCCCTCCCGTTGGATCTCAGAAAAGAGCATAATTATCTTATCTTTAAGAAACGGGTTAAGACCTGGCTGTTTCCTCAATACCCTGCACCTTTCTTGTCACTGACATTGCTGCCTCTCCTTAGACAGTGCTTCGATGCCCCCGGGCCGGAATGCGCTTTACAAATACCCCCAAACACACATACATACATACATACCTACAGTTGTGGGTGTTTCACCCTGATTGATGAGCCATTTGCTGTTTTTCACAAATTCTGACTTTGCGGGCTGTGCTGGTGTTATCAAGGACAAGGGTAGATATTCACTGTGTGGATATTTGAGTGGTAATCCAATTGGGATGTCATTGAATCGTGCTTTTTTTTATATAAGTATTTCATCTTGGGATGGCCAATGTTAGCATGTATGGTGTTTGAATTGTCCTCCTGGACTGTACATTCATCTAATGTGTGGAAGATAAATTGTTATTTGTTCAATTGTGCTACCTTCCTTTACATTTGACTGACCATGTGTCCATTTTGATGTGTGTACCTTGCAGCTACTTCATCTACATGTATGGCCATGCTGTTCCTGGTGTATTTGCTTCCTTGACTAGCACTTACACATTACGCAGATTGGCATGTGACTTGGCTCTACTATTGTTTGTTTCTGAGATACATGTAGGGCCAGTTCTTGTGCAAATTGTGTTTTAGGGCATTTGCAAAGTGAAATGTGTCCCAGGGCACCCTCCATCCTGGAGTGCTTAAATGAAATAAGCCATTCAGGTGTACATTAGTGTTACCATGTTTTTGGGAGTTTGCACAAGCGCTTTAGCACTGGTTAGCAGAATAACAAATTCAGCAAAAATAGGAGGGGTGAAGGCAAAACGTTTGAGGGGTAACTTGCAGAGATGTCCAAATCCAACAATATTCATATATAAATGTCTTTGAGTCATTCCTCTTTAACCAATTGTCTGTTCCAGAGTCACTCACATTTTTCATCCACCCACAGTCACCATACAGCGAGCATACAACATAAGGCAACAGGTCAGCCAACTCCAGCCATAGGTTCTATTGCAGTGTACATAATCACTTGTACATTCAGCTTAAAATTATTGTGCTTTTTGGATAGGAATGATGGAGCACTCTTTCACCTTTCACATCTGTAGGCTGCATGTTTCTTTCATTTTTTCCTCTTTTTTACAGGAATATGCATGCCATTAAAACAAAAATCATCACACTTGAAATATTTGCATCTTGAAAAGGCAAGTCTTATTGGCTTTGACATTGTTTCCTAACTCTTATATTATCCGTTTTGCTTGCCTATAATTTCCAGATTACTACTTTTATGGATCTAGTATTTTTCACACTGGGTCATTCATATTTTTAGAGTGAATTACAAGGCGAGTATGACAGTGGTTATTCACTGGTTTCTTTGAAAGTCTTTCTTTCTTCCTTTCTTTGTTTCTTTTTTAATTTCTTTCTTTCATTTGTTTGTTTGTTTCTGTCATTCTTTCTTTCTCCCACTGTCTCCCAACAAATAAAGCTTGACATTATTTAGCAGTGAGCCCCATATTCCTAAGCTCAATGGATCTACATCCAAGGACAGCCAAGCACAAACCAATAATTAATGTTTTTATGTAGAACTTCATCTTCTGACATCAATCGCGTACAAAAGACCTCACATCTAGTACGACTGGAGGTTTTACTAGGTCACAAACGTCTTTTTCAGTGGGAGGGTCCAATGATTAGATCTTCAAGTACTACCACATCATTACATAGAGGTAGGTCAGCTTGTTGATGGAATATCCATTTAGACACAAACCTTGAAGGATAGGTGACCAGCATCATTCTTGCTCCACCTTCAGCATTTTCCCACCACTATACATTCCCAAAAGCCACGGAATAACCACAGGCTGGCTTATATACGATTTTCAGTTAATGCATATTTGTATCTAACCGGCCAACACCTGCCATGGACAGATTTGGAAGTATCCGTGTACCTGTGAGTCTATTGATGTGACTGTGTGCATGCATCATAGTATGAGGTCGCTTTAAAGCATCTGTTGGCAAGTAAAGTAAAATGATGCCCGTTGAGAGCGGTTTGGGCAAGTAATCTCAATACGAAGAATAGAGGAAACAGTTTATGTTGATTTTACACTTTCAGCATGCAGAACCACCTTGTTTATCTGCAATGATTTATCAACAAAACCGACCTGGTATATATGCTCTGGATAAAGGATTATAGAAAGACTATATTTATCCATAAATGATGCCTCCCTTGAAGCCGACAGATTACATCAACGTCGTAACTGCGCTGTTTTTTGCACCAACATATTGCACTGGCGGTATTCTGGTGCCCGCAGCCTCGGTGGTCTTCTGGGAACACCGCCAATGTTGTAATGAGGGCCTTAGTGTGCTCTAAAGCTCTCATGCTTAAGTGGGAGAGTAGCAAACAGATACTCAGGAGACCTCACTACCACTAGAAAGAGCCCTGGGACCTTTTTTGATACAAGTTTTAAACTGGACCAGATTTCATTTACATCAATACAGTCAGTGCTTGTATAGAAATGCGGGTGCTTAGGGACAGGGAGTACCTGCACTTCTAGTCTTCCTTTCCAAGCACTGACTGCATGGCTGTAATGGAAATCTGCCTCAGTTTTAAAAGTTGTCAGGGCTCTTTCCAGACTTTTAGTAGTGACAATGAGGCCTAGGTTGAATGTGTGAAAAGGACTTATACATAAGGGATTACATTAAGACGTCCAAAATAAATCTATAAAGAGCCCTTCAATGGAAGATATTTTACTGTCATCAATAAAAATATTAACAGTTCATATTGAGTTATCTCAACATTTGCCTACTCTGCAATCCATTGGAATAACATTACGTATAATGAACTGGTTTGGTATTCATAGTGAGATAATACATTCAACAGCAGTTCAGCAGTAATACCATTTAACATGAACGAAATCTCTTTATGAATATGAAAACAAGATGCGGGGGATTGTAGAACAATGTAATAGCTGCACTTTCTGCATCCTGAACAAGATGACTGTGTTTGCTATCTTATACTTCTTCTCCGGAGACATGAAACAGGACCTAGTGCACTCTTTCATATGGAGAATAATGCTGAAACATATAAACCTCAATCTGTACATTAAAAGAGCAGTGCAGGTCACCAAACAATTACAAGGTCATACTGAGGCTCGAGTTCGCATAACTCTGACGCGACTTGCAAATTCCTAGGTATTTTCCTTATTGTGTACATTATGTTAACAAGTTCTTACCTCATGGCTGCTAAATGAGTCCATGTCAGTACCAGACAATCGGCTTATCATTTTTTTAGCCAACAACACCTGCAGTATGATATAATTTCACTTAACTCATTATAGGTACCGGCCAATTGTAAGTATTGGCCCAAATCTCACATAATAATCAGTACCTGAAAAGCCAGTACTGGTAGTAGGCACAATATATGTAATGTGGTCACTCGCAAACTAGGTCAGTTTTTGTCCCTCGCCTTTTGAAAACACCCAACCTCACACTCATAGTTCCTCTTTTCAACATGTAGAATTTGTATCACTCCCATCCCATTATATTTCAGTTTGTGAACATTGTATTGTTCTATGATTTGGCTCCTATTATACTTTAAACTTGCGCCCTGCACCTTTCGGCCTACTACTCACCATCTCCACTTTCCAAATACCTCTAATCAGCTTGGTTGGAGAAAACTTTGGCTAGCTTCTAGAGCTAGTATCCTCAACACAGAAATTGCGTAAAAAGGTCAGCCTCCTCAGCCATGATATTTTTTAAGAATCTTTTACATGTTCACCGGCTCACATTCAGTCATAAAATGGCAATCATCACATATGTCCTTTGTCCATTGGCCATACGGCAAATTCAAAGGTGCAGCAGTCAAATGATTCCACATAGGGAGATAGTCATTGTCAGTAAAATACTATTGCTTATTTAGTTGTGATGATGGGTGGTTGTGTTTATTCTGTTGTGTGCATGTTCTTGATCCATAGTTCATATGTGCCTGTCTGTGTCCGTGTCTGAGTATGTGCCTGCACCTGTCTTCAGATATGTGTATTTATATATGTGTGTGTGTTTGTTTGTGGGCACCTGCTCATCTGTGTGTGTGGAGTTTGTGACTGAGTGTGTATTTGTGTGTGAGGGATTTTATGTGTTTTAGGCTTAAAACATTGTTCCGACTAGCCAATATCGTGTTGCTATCATCTTTAGTAAAGCTAGTGAGGTAATGTTTGTTTCACCTCCCCCTGAAATTCCGTTACCCATCCTCTCAATGATCGATCCGTCCATTTATTAATTAAAAAATCCATCAGTCTTGCCATCTACTGCTGACCTGACCATCTATCTCTGTATCCACTTAACCACTCATCTATCCATCAGCTCACATACCCGCACACGCATCCATCCGTATATACACTCATAATCTGCCCACCCACCCATGCATTAACCAACCTACCCATCCACCCTATGATCCGCCAAATCAGATTTCCTGTTAGCCACCCGTTAGCCACCACATATCCAAACCTCCACACGTCTATTTACATACCCATATTTCCATCACCCACTCATGCATCCGCATGCATGACAATCAATCAATCGGAGCATTTGTAAAGCACAGTACTATAACCCCTAAGGGAATCTGGGTTCACTTGAAAAGAAACGTCTTGAGTCTCCTTCTGAAGTCTGCCAGGGGGGGAGCTGTTCGGAGGTGGAGGGACAGGCTGTTCCAGGACTTGGCTGCTGTGTAGGAGAAGGAGTGGCCTCCGCTGAACTGCAATGGATGTGGGGTGTGTGTGTGTGAGGTTTAGCAAGGCGGAGAGTAGTTGTCTTGCTGGGACATAGAAGCTCCATCGATGGTTGATGTTGGATGGCCCTAGGTTGTGGAGGGCCTTGTATGCAAGTGTGGGGATTTTGAATTGACATCTTTTCTGGATGGGGAGCCAGTGGAGGTTCCCAAAGTGTGGGGTGATGCTTGAGGCCTTGGGGAGGCTTAGGATGAGTCTCGCCGCAGTGTTCTGTAGAGTCTGGAGACTTTTAAGTAGCTGGAAGGACACTATTGCGTAGAATGCTTTGCCAAAGTTTAGGCGGCTGGTGACCAGGGCGTGTGTCCTTCTGGTGTTGGTAGGGATCCATTTGAAGATTTGGCACAGCAAATAAAGGATGTAGAAGCAGGGGGACGGAACTGAGTTTACTTGTTGAATGATGAATAGTTGTCAGTTGAGGATGATGCCAAGGTTTCGTGCATGGTCTGATGGAGAAGGAGTTGGCCTGAGTTCTGCTGACCGCCAGCTGTGGTCCCATTTGGAGGTGTTCTTCCCGACGATCAGGAATTCTATTTTGTCAGTGTTTAGTTTGAGGCAGTTGTCCGGTGAGTGAGAGGAATAGTTGAGTGTCATCGGCCTAGCAGACTACAGTGAGTCCACAGGATTTGACGATGTGTGCAAGGGGGGTCATGTAGATGTTGAACAGGCTTGGGCTGAGGGAGGATGCTTGGGGTATGCTGCAGATGATGTTCTTGGGTGTAAAAGTGAAGGGAGGAAGGCAGATGCTCTGCATGTGGCCTGAGAGGAAAGATGCGATCCACTCTCTCCTCTTAGGGATACTTATACCTAAACATAAATTAAACTATTCAGTCACACACTCAGTCATCCGCTCTGAAATCCATGAATTCATTCACTCACTTGACTAACCATTTGGGTAACTCTTCTATGATTTACCCGTTATCTAGCAACTCATCCACACACCTGAGATACAACTCTCTCATCCTTCCACAGATTCATCTATACAATCATTCACTTTGACTTCTGCTCTGTCATCGAGCCCATCACTTAGAAATGTAACCACCCACTCACTCAGGCATTCACTCTTCCATTGACCCTTCCATCCATTCATCAATCTCCTTACCCATCCAAAAACCCATTCACACATTCCAAACATTGTACTTAGTTGCATATCCACCCACTCATCCATACATGCATCTTCTCAAAGATCTAGTCTAAAGCCTAGTCTAGTCAAATCAACAAGAACAAAGAATTATAGAAATCAGAAACCTCCCATTTATGTCCCTCTGCTTGTGTCACCACACCACCACAAATATAGCACTTGGCAATATTTAAAAGTATAATGGAGACTCTGAAACAAGAAGCCAGACAGACGTCTTAGGGAGTATTGTGAGTCCAAGAGGGGGAAGGGAGGGATCAGCAGAGTGACACAGAATAAAAAAATAATAGAAATATAATCTTGAAACTGTCCCAAGATCTGCCCCCAAAGAAACTGCCACCCAGAATGTCATGAGGCAGGGCCACCCCAATGAAGACAGAGCTATTAGCTTTGGTAGCGTTACCTCTTAAAGTGACATTATACCCTTTTCCCTCTCAAGGTTATGCTAAAATGACCAAACAGCTTCACATTGCGAGAAGACATGTACTTGCCATCATGATTAACCTTCAGTTGCACTAGTAGTACAACTGGTGCCTCACTTTTGTTGTCTAATAGCGCTTTCTAAAATTGCATCAGTATTTCCTTGCCACTGAATCAGGACACATGGAGAAAAGAAGATAGTCAAATTTCCCCTCACAGCAGCCTCCATTTTCATTGCCCAACTTTTATTTGGATCCAGAAATCATCAGTTTCCCCATATTCCACTGCACCTTGCTTCTTTTTCACACGCAGACTACAAGCTCTACACATTCTCCACTCCTTTGCAACTTCATGGGCCTCCATCAGTTCTTTTAGTACTGTCCTCCACAGACCTTTTGCCTTCTTCTTCCATTTTCAGCTTTTCTCATTTTTGCAGTCCTTAGGACTCTGTGCACTTTGGCATTGTTAACCAATGTTAAAATGCTTGTACTCCCTCCACTAAACATGGTAAAATTGGCTTTTACCCAACTGGCACATTCAATTTACTTGATAGCTCCTAGTAAGGTGGTACTATATGTTACCAGGGCCTGTAAATGTAATGCTGCTAGTGGGCCTTCAGCATTTATTGTACCATCCACTTAGGTAGGCCTTTAAACATGTCTCGACCCGTCATTGTAGTGTGTATGAACAGTTTTACACTGCTGTTTTGGCCTGGCAAACTAAACCTTTTGCCGGGTCTAAATCTTCCTTTTTAATGCATATGGGTCACCCCTAGGGTAGGCACTGTACAGTCCAGAGGGCTAGGTGCAGTGTATTTAAAAAGTAGGGCATGTACATTTGTTTTACATGTCCTGGCAGTGAAAACTTACTACTGCAAGACCTACCTCTCCCGTAGAATAACATTGGGTTACCTTGTTACAATAATCAGTGATAAGTTTCAATTGGGAGCAGGTAGGCATCTCAAGTTTGGTGTCTAAAGAATTATAATTCAAAAGCCCTCTTTAATGGTAAAGTCAGATTTTTATCACAATTCTGAAAATTTCACTTTTAGGAAGTTGTCATTTTCCTGTCCTAACAACTTGGTGCCTTCAGTCTGATCTTCGGTCACATGACCAGAGGTAGCTGGCAGTTAGTCTTTGTGTATTTCTCTCAGACAGTGAGAAAAATAGAAGAAAGGTATTGGCCACTGTCAGTTTACGAGAGTGGGGAGCTGTCACAAACCAACTTGCACATTACCAAGACTCTGCCTGTGCACACTCAGAAAAGGGTTTGGCACAAGTCTATTGTAAATCTAGACAATCTTAGGCCAGGGCAGAGAGGAAGGCAATTTCAAGCACCTATAGGTGTAGAAACCTCTGGATATTTCTCCTCCTTTAACGTGGGCACACAGGTATAAATATTGGACCTCAAACACCAATTCTTCAGTTCACTGCTGGACCTCTAGACTGTTCTGCTGCCCAAGGACTTCTGTTGCTGCACCAGGTGTGAGCTACCATGCTGAAAACCAGTCTGCCTGCTTGTCCAAGACTTCTAAATGTCGGTCAGCTGACCTCCTGTTCCTAAGCCTTATGGGCACCAGACATTTTCAAGAAAGGACTGTGCATCACCCAACAGATCACAAACTTGATCCAGCATGTCACATCTCGACACTGACAACTGGCCTAGTGCCCTGCAGCACCTTACAGCTTCAACACAGAAGCATGCATTGTCTCGGTGGCTCCACCACACTGACCCAATGCAATGTATCTCGCTGTCAACAACTGTCCCAGCTCGAACCGGCACATTTTTATGCAAATCCTTGCAAGTGCCAGTGGCTAAAGACAACCAATTTTGAAACACTAAGGCCCTCATTACAACTCTGGTGGTTGGTTGTAAAGCGGTGGTAATACCACCTACAGGCCGGCGGTAAACAAAATGGAATCATGACCACGGCGGAAACCGCCAACACATACAGCTACTTTAACACTCTGACTGCTATGGCGGTAGCAACAAACACCGTGGCGGTAACCGCCAACAGCCAGACAAAAGACAACGTACCCCCCCCATTACAACATGCCCATCCGCCAGCCTTTCCGGGGCGGTACCAATGCCATCAAAAGCACAGCGGAAACGGTGCTTGGAAGGGAAACCACTCACCTCTCGACACTCAAGGAAGAACCAGAACGTCATGGAGCCCGAGCTGCAGGCCCTCCCCAAGCTGGTGTACCTTCTCATATACCAGGAGTACCAATGGTGGCAGTGATGACCACGGTCAGTACTGCACCCAGCACATAGGAGAGGGGGGAGGAAAAAGAGAGTGACACACACACGCAACACGCAACACCCCCAGCCCCACCCTCACCCCCAACACCATACACACAAACACATATACACCCCATAACCCTTTGGAATAATGCATGGACAAAGGTAATTGAGTCAAATGAGTGTTATATTAGAAAAACTCAGAAATACATTCATTTTTCAAAAACAGTATTTACAAAATATACAATATGTACAAAAGGTGGGACAATGTCCACTCAAAATGTCCGTGGCCCACTGGGCCAAAACATATAAGCCAAACCCACACTTGACTCCTGCCTCAATACGGAGAGAAGACTGCAGGGGCATCCGGTTGAAAACACACAGGCACCTCAGGGGATGGGGAAGGGGGGGCACCTCAGCCGGAAGATGGGACAACGCCACTGCTCCTGGAGGGGGCTACATGCCCACTGCTTGGTCCTGGGGAGTGCAAGGACACAGTCTCTCAAGTGGGTGGCTTGCCCAGTGCTTGGTCCTGGGGAGTGCCAAGCCACAGTCTCTCAAGTCTCTCAAGTGGGTGGTTTGCCCACTGCTTGCTCCTGGGGAGTGCAAAGCCACAGTCTCTCAAGTGGGTGACATCTTCAACTGGTTTTGGAGGGGGCTTTGTGCCCAGTGTGCTTCATCCTGCCAAGGGTAGGGTGTGTGGATGCCTTTCTCCACTGGTTCTGGAGGGGGCCTTGTGCCCAGTGTGCTTCATCCTGCCAAGGATAGGGTGAGTGGATGCCTTTCTCCACTGGTTCTGGAGGGGGCTTTGTGCCCAGTGATGCAGCACTTGGGGGGTGCCAGGTCACAGTCCCTCACCTGGGTGTCAGAGCCACAAGATTTGCAGTGGTCAGGATGCATGATAGTCCATGGAGGCAGGGCAACAGTTCATCCACTGGCGGATACTGCTGCACATTGGTGATAGTGCCGGTGCTGGTGGGGGTGCTGCCAGTGGTGGGGGGAGGCTCCAGCCCTTTTCCTGCAGTTTTGGACGTCTGCCCACTGGGGCTGCTGCTGCTGGCAGCGATGCTACTGTCAACGGTGAAGGTGGCTGTGCTTGCGGTGTTGCTTGCAGCAGTGCTGGTGGCAGTGCTGTCTGCGGTTCAGGTGCTGGGGCTGCCAGTGGTGGGGGGAGGCTCCAGCCCTTCTCCTGCAGCCTATGATAGCTGCCCACTGGGGCTGCTGCTTCTGACATTTGTGGTACTTGTGGCGGTGCAGGTGGCGGAGCTGGCCGCGGTGCATGGCGGTGGTGGCCACTGTGCAGGTGCCGGTGCCTCCAGTGGTGGGGGAGGCTCCTGCCCTTCTCCTGCAGCCTCAGACGGCTGCCCACTGGGGCTGCTGCTGCTTGCAATGGTGCTACTGTCAGCTGTGCAGGTGGGGGTGCTGGCCGCAGTGCAGGTGGCGGTGCTGGCGGTTGTGCTGGTAGCCACAAGGCCCTCACCTGCAGGCTCAGACGGCTGAAGGGCCTTGGCTGGTGTTTTATGCCTCTTCCTGCCCTTGGCAGATGGTGGTGTCACCTTGGGTGTGGCAGCTGGAGTCTTTGAGGTGGCCTTGCTAAGTAGTTGTGGCTTCTTCCCCTTGCTGGATGCTGTCTTCACCTTGCCAGATGGTGAAATGTTCCTTGCCTTGGCAGGGGTTGGTGGCACACTGGCTGGGCTGACGGGTGCCCCCTTGAGCCTCTGACAGCTGTAGGAACCACAGCAGACGTGGACTTGTTGGCTGAGGTGCTAGGCTGGGTTCTGGGTCCACCCAGGCCTGAGGGAAAGGACGGGGTGAGGGGTAGGGAACAGGTCAATGTTGGCTAGGAAAAGCTTCTTAGGGACATTGGGGGCGGGAAGAGGGTGAAGGTATGGAGTGGAGGAAGAGGGAGTGGTTGTAGGAGGTGTCAGTCTGCTGTGTTTGGGTACAGGTGCATGAGCTGGATGCTGTTGTGAGGTGGATGGCTGTTGGGTGGGTGTGTGCTTGCGTTTGTGTCCTTTGGGAGGAGGGGTCACAGACAAAGTGGAGAGGACACAGGGGACGTGTGTATTGATGTGGGGGTGTCGACTGCCATTGAGGGGTGTGTAGTGATGAGCTTGCTGGTGATGCAGGTAGTGGATGAGGATGTAGTGCATGCAGGTGTGAGTGGAGACGATACTGGGAGGGAGGTGGATGACACGGAGGAGAGGGACACAGTGGAGGCAGGGAATGTTGGTGTGTCTGCATGGGTATGGTGCTTGTGTGAGTGCCTGTGAGATGAAGTGTGATGCTTGTGTTTGCCTGAGCCACTTCTGTGTGTTGATTTGGGTGAATGCTGGTCTGAAGGTGTGCTTGGGATACGTTGGGGTTGAGGGGATTGGGACTGGGTAGAGGAAGATGGAGGGGGAGGCTAGAGACATGGACAATGGCTGCCATCAGTGCGGAGGCCAGAGCCTAAAATGCTCTCTGTTGGGCCGCCACGCCAGAGTGAATGCCCTCCAGGTATGCATTTGTTTGTTGCAAATGCCTCTCGACACTCTGGATGGCATTCAGAATGGTTGACTGCCCAGCAGTGAGGGATCTCAGGAGGCCAATAGCCTCCTCACTGAGGGCAGCAGGGCTGACTGGGGCAGGGCCTGAGGTACCTGGGGCGAAGGAGATGCCCACCCTCCAGGGTGAGCTGGCACAGGAAACACACTGAGGGGCTGCTGGGAGGGCAGTGCTGGGAGGGGGGTTGCGGCTATACCGGTTGTTGGGGTGGGCACAGAGGTGTCCATCACCGCCAGGGAGCTTCAATTGGAGTAGGAGTCGTAGTCTGTACTGTCCCCTCCTGTCTCTGTCATGGTGCTCCCCTCGCCCTCTGTCCCACTGGTGCCCTCACCTTCAGTGGATTCGGCCTCTAGGCCCATGTGGGATGCAGCTCCCTCCGTCGCCGGTGCCTCTGCTTCTCAGCCAGATGATGCTAATGTACTCAAGGGCAGGGTGACAAAACAAAAAGGGGGGAGAGAGACAGAGGATACAGTTGGTCAATGTCAGCAACAACACTACCGTTGGCGTACACAACACACAGGGAGCTGCCCTATGCACTAGGCCATGCACTACCAGTTACAATACTAGTCACCAGTCTATGGGGGACAGAGCATAACGCCATCAGCTGCACACCTGAAACCCACAGGACCCTGCCCAGAAGTAGATGCCCACTAACACCACTGGGGTGGGAGTGCTTCAGAGCCTACCCAACAAGGGACCTACCCTGCCATGTTTGGCCTGGCCTATGGTCAACCAGAGTCCACATCCCCACCCAGGTAAGACCTTAACACGCGCCAACTCATGAATCAGAATTTGTACTCACCCTCTTGTGGCTGCTGTGATGCCCTCAAGTGCCCATCCAACTCCAGATAGGCCACCGCCAGGATGTGGAACATCAGAGGGTCAGGGTGCGACAGCACCCCTTCCTCGTTGGGAGGCCAGCCCCAGCTGGGCCTCAGCCGGCTTCCTTGCCCAGCGGCGCAGGTCCTTCCACCTTTTGCAGCAGTGGATGCTCCGCCTGTCAAAGATCCCCAGGGTCTGCACCTCCTTGGTGATGGCACGCCAAATACCCTTTTTCTGATAGGTGCTGACCTGCAGGAATAATACAGCAGAAAAGGGATTAGTAATACCGTCCGGACCATCACACTCATAGCCCACCATATTCCTCCCATCCACTAACGCACATCCATTGGCCACCATACATGCAGCACTCTGCCTCAGCCCCCACCCCCTACATGTGGCTTACACACACAGCACTCCATACATTCATGGCCCACGCATCATGCTCACAGTGTACTCACCTGTTTGTCTGGAGGACCATAGCGTAAAGTGTACTGGGGTAGGACCCCATCCACCAGTCTCTCCAACTCCTCCGCAGTGAAGGCAGGGGCCCTTTCCCCAGACACATGAGCCATTGTCGCTTCCATACCCAGGTCACAGCAGCACTTGCAGTGTAGGTCCTCTCCTGTTGAAGGTCAGGTAGCAAGTGAGTAAATAGATAGAAAATGGCGGTCATGTCCGCGGCGGTGCGTACCGTCACCGCCGGCGTATCGCCATTGGCTCCTGGAACCCATAGGGCCCAAAGATAACCAATGCGAAGTTGTGTGGCGGTCGTCGACCGCCTACCGCAATGGGGCACAACGCCAGCAGAATTACCTCATTTTCACTTGCCCCTCCTCACAGGTCAGGCGGCCGCCATTTCAGGGGGGCACAGGCGATGGCACCTAACTGTGTCACAGCAGACATTGGCACATCAACTGACTCTCGAATTCCCATACTGGTTCTGTAAATGAAGAGATGCATCATTATTGCAATAGATGTGTGAATTTGACCCTCTGCTCACTGTTTTCCTCTCTATGCTTCAACCGCTGAGGATGAATATGAGATGGAGACATCCTCCCGTGTACACACCCATGGTGGGCCTTGCGACAATGGAGGACAGACACATTATCCTAACATACAGACTTCATCGGGCCACAATCCAAGAACTGTGTGCACAATTGGAGCCAGATCTGATGTCAGCTATCCACCAGCCCACAGGTATCCCCCCTCAAGAGCAGGGCCTATCAGTGCTCCATTTCCATGGCATCAGGGATGTCTCAACCAATGTTCTCAAACTTGTTGACCAGGGTGTTGTCTGCCCTGCTGAAACACATGCGCAGCTACATCATATTCCCCCAGGTGGAGGATTTGGCCACAGTGAAAGTTGACTTTTATGCCCTGGATCATATCCCAAACATCATTGGTGCCATTGATGGTACACATGTAGCATTTGTCCACCCCTGGAGAAATGAACAGATGTTCAGGAATAGAAAAAGTTATCACTCTCTGAATCTGCAGATGGTGTGTTTGGCGGACCAGTACATCTCCAATGTGAATGCCAAGTATCCTTGCTCTGTGCATGATGCCTTTATCTTGAGGAATAGCAGCATCCCATATGTGATGGCTCAATTCCAGAGGCACAGGGTGTGGCTAATAGGTGAGACCAAGGTCCCCACCCAGTATATGTTGGTGTCTGGGTGTGGGGTTGTCCCTAAGGGTTAGTGTGTGTCTAACAGTTGCCCCTTGATATTTGCAGGTGACTCTGGTTACCCCAACTTCTCATGGCTACTGACCAAAGTAAGGAATGCCAGGACAATGGCAGAGGAATGTTACAATGAGGCACATGGGCAAACAAGGAGGATTATTGAGAGAACCTTCAGCATCCTGAAGGCCAGGTTCCTGTGCCTCCATCTGACAGGTGGATCCCAGTACTACTCACCCAAGAAGGTGTGCCAGATCATAGTTGCATGTTGCACAACCTGGCCTTGAGACGCCAGGTGCTTTTTCTGCAGGAGAATGAGCCTGGAGATGGTCTTGTGGCAGCGGTGGAGCCTGCGGACAGTGAGAAACAGGAGGCAGAGGATGAAGATGTGGAGAACAGATGTACTATCATACAACAGTACTTCCAGTGACACACAGGTAAGACACTGTAACTTCACTTTAAATTTCAGTTTTCTGTTGGACATTGTACAATGCAGGATGATTTCCCAATGTCTATGGCCATTTACTGTACAGTTTGGCATCTCTATTTTCAGATCTCTGTGCCCCACTCTGGCTCCTGGTTTGTTTACTGCTGCCCACTACGGGTCATACCAATGCATATATTACTGTACATATCAATAGCAAGGTTTTCAGAATGTTGTACTAATACATATTTCAATCAATTGACAGACTCCAGATTTGTATTTGTTCCAAGGGTTTTTATTTAAGTGCTAATAAGTAAAGGGGGATGTGCAATGGGCTGGGGTGATGGTGGAGGAATGTCCACTTAGAGTCCAGTCTCTTCGTATCACAGGTGCATTGTCCAATGGGGCATAGGAAGGGGAGCAATGGCAATTCAAGGTGGACAGGGTGACAGAGTGGGACACAAGGGTGACATTCAGGAGAGTCTTATTTCCTGGTGGGGGTCTTGGCAATGTTCTCTGGCTTCTGCCTGGATCGTAGGGACCATTTGTGGGTGGTTCTCCTTCTGCAGGGGGTGGGGTGCTGGTGGCCTGTTGTTCCAGTGGCAGGCCTCATGTCCACTATCTCCGGCAGAGGTGGATGTCTGTTCATTGGTGTGGCTAGCATCAGGGGCCCGTTGTGTGCCACTGCCTCCCTCATGATGCTGGCCATGTTAGCCAGCACCCCTTCAATTGTGACCAGGATGGTGTGGATGTGTTTGAGGTCCTCCCTGATCCCCAGGTACTGTCCCTCCTGCAGCCGCTGGGTCTCCTGAAACTTGGCCAGTCTCTGGCCCAAGGTCTCCTGGAAATGTTGGTATGCTCCCAGGATCCCTGCAAGTGCCTCATGTAGAGTGGGTTTCCTAGGCCTGTCCTCCTCCTGTCACACAGCAGTCTTCCCAGCTTCCCTGTTGTCCTGTGACTCTGTCCCCTGAACCGTGTGCCCACTGCCACTGACCCCAGGTCCCTGATTTTCTTGAGTTTGTGGGGTTGCCTGGGGTCCCTGTAGTGGTGGGCACACTGCTGATTGACATGTCCTGGGACAGTGGTATTGGCCCGCTGGGTTGGTGTTGTGCTGGTGTTTCCTGAGGGGGGAGGCTCTGTGGTGGTATGGGACTGTGGCAGGGTAACCGACTGTCCAGAGGTCCCTGTTAGGCCAAGTTGGTCATCGTGATCATCGCAGTCATTGTCATCACCGTGGGCCTTCTGTGGGGGTACTGGATGTTGGTGGCACCTCCTCTCCGGTGACGTTAAATGGGGGTAGTGTGGGGATGAAAATGCAATGTTATTGTATCTGCGTGTGCCATCTTGTGCATGGGTGTGTTTCTCTGTATTGGTGTGATTGCCCTGTCACCATTGCTTTGTGTGCGTGGTGATTTTGTGGGCTAGGTGATTCTCTTTAATGGGCATGCTGTGGTGATGGGTGTCCATGCAGGTCTGTGATGGCTGTCCATGCATTGGTGTAGCATGCAGGTCTTGGGATTGGGATTGGTGGGTTGTGATAGTGGGATATATGTGAGGTGGTGGAGTGATGGGGTGAGGGTAGGGGCTGGAATTTGTGATGGCATGCAGGTAGGGTGGGGGATATAGTAATAAAGATTTGATTTACCAGAGTTCAGTCCTCCAGCTACTCCTGCGAGGCACTCGGGATGCATGATCGCCAAGACTTGCTCCTCCCATGTTGTTAGTTGTGGGGGAGGATGTGGGGGTCCACCGCCAGTCCTCTGTACAGCTACCTGGTGTCTTGCAACTACGGAACGCACCTTCCCCCATAGGTCGTTCCACCTCTTCCTGATATCATCCCTTGTTCTGGGGTGCTGTCCCACGGTGTTGACCCTGTCCACGACTCTCCACCATAGTTCCATCTTCATTGCAACGGACATCTGCTGCACTTGTGATCTGAATAGCTGTGGTCTACCCAGATGATTTCCTCCACCATGACCTTTAGCTCCTCCTCTGAAAACCTGGGGTATCTTTGGGGTGCCATGGATGTGGTGTGAGTGGTATGTGTGAGGATGTGTGGGGTGATGTGTGGGGTGATGTGTGGGGTGATGTGTTGTGGTGTGTGCTGTGAGGTGCGTGTATGGTGTATGTGTAATGATTTTCTGTGGCTCAGATTGAGTGGGTGCTCCTGGCTTGTCTCTCTCTCTGTTCGCAATCTTTTTTTTAGTTGAAAGGGTTGTGGGTAATGTGGGTGTGTGTTTTATAGTGGTGTGGTGTGTGTATGTGTGTCAGGTGTGTGCAGTTTGAATTGTCCAATATGGTGTAGTTTTGTTAGTGTGTGTGTATTTTGAGCATGGCAGTCTGTATTGCCAATGGTTTACCACGGTTAAAAGACCACTGCGGTGATTCGTGGGTCCTGATACTGTGGCGTATTCCTGTTGGCGTAACGGTGTGGGTTTTGGTACCGCCAGTTTATTACTGACCTTTGGCGTGGCGGACTTGTGTGGGTGTCTGTATAGTGGCAGATTTCTCTGTGTGGGTCATAATACCCGTAGCTGTATACCGCCGCGGTCATGGTATGTTGGCGGCCGTCAGTACGGCGGTAGGTGGCATTTACTGCCAGGGTTGTAATGAGGGCCTACATTTTTACTTATGGTCTGAAATCAAAGCTAGAACGTGTTTGCTGGCCAGAGATTACTTCACCGGCTCCCTGGCTTTGCTAGGTTTACCAGATCAATGGGAGATTTTCACTTCCTACTCCCAGGTCAAGATTGTGATTAATAAATCCATAAAATCCAGCTCGCTGCTTGCGGACAAAACATCATTCTTACACTGGCATCCTACACCAAACTAACCCCCCACCCCTATCTGGGCATATCCATCAAAGCCCAGCTTAAAGCAGCTTTTATGAGGTTTCAAATAGGTTGCCTGCCGTCACCTTTACATCTACAACCTTGGAAGTGTACCAGCATCACAGACCTTTGCCGACTCTGTGGAGAAACTCGAGAAACAGTGGTCCACCAGATCTTCATTTGCCAGGCTACTAAACAAGATTGAAGGTATATTCTAGAGTCAGCTTGGAACCAAAGGGGGGTTACGTTGGTGCAGTTCTGCAATATTAGTGTGCTTTAATGCAACAGACATGCAGCTCATTTGCAGCCTTACAAGGTATTTGCTAGGGCTGGACCAGAAAATCACTATCTTACCAGCAGCCCTCTCCTAATGACTAATTTGCAACCTTGAAAAAGGATGAGTCAGTCATGATTTTATGTCTCTTTTTCTGTTGTTATAATGAATTTATGAGTTTTTATTTTGATCTTTTCTTATGTTTTAATTACCACTTTGTGCAAAGGTTTTAATTAACTATGCACTTGATAAACTACTCCTATAGTGACCAGCACCTAAAAGCTATTTTCACTGTTAAAGGCTCTGGGTGGCCCACAAAGAAACAGTGAGAAACAATAAAAAATGCTATTTTAGGTATGATATAAGCTATATAAATGATTTAACCACTATTTTTAATATTTACTAAAAGACAAATCTAATTGTGAAGAATAATTTGAATACATATTTAGGGAAAGTAACTTGTATAATGTTACCATTTCCCTATCTGAAGCACCTGGAGGCTAAATTGCATTTGCTCTCCAGCAGAAACCCTAACAGTGCTTGAACTTAATGAGGTAAAAACTCCTTCCAGAGCAAAGAGAATGGCATTGATATAGGAGGTTTTTTTCCCTCTTGCAGTAAGACAGGTTTGGGTGGGCCCAGGAACTTGATTAATTTGTAAAGGGTCTGGCCTTTCACAAGTAAATGTATGGTGAGGCCTGGAGAAGGCAATCCTTTGTTTTGTTGCACCAGCCAGACTGACTTCAAACACACTTGGAGGGAAGCTACCCCCACAACTGGTTTTGAGGGTCCAGAGGAAAAGAACTACTCATTTATCTGGTCACATCCGTGGGTTGGCACAAAGGCTATGAATCTGCCATTTTGGAATTTATTTGGGATTACAGTGCACTATGAGATTGTTTACATTAGGGAAAACAGGAACTGCTGAAAATGTGATTAGGGTTCTCCTGGAACCTTTACCACCTTGTTGGAGGGGTGAAGGAGTTACCCACACCCGCTGGCCAGTGTCACCCATAAATTGGCCACCCAAAGTACGATCCACAAAATACTTTCTAGATCTGTGAAAGAACAGAACAAAAACTGCACCCTCTACTTGAGACTTGTGAGAAGACCTTAAAGGTTGCACCTGTACACACTTTTAACCAGGACAAAGAAGTAGACTTCAAGGGTCAGTTGGCTGACTTCCTATGTGAACACTGGGACACAACAATCTCTTAGAACAGTAGGTCTGATGAAACAGTGATGGAACATTGAACTAGCTGCTGATACTATACAACAGTCTTCAATAAGACTTTTTTTCTAAAGTACACACCAGACCAGTTGCAACTGGAACTGGGCTGGATCCTGTTGGTAGCAGTTACTGCAGTGAGTGTTTACCCTTAAGTGCAGCCCCTGCTGTCCTGAGACCACTGGCTTTGTCTGACTAAACTACTCCTACAAACCATAAAAAGCTATGGAATGTGTAAAAATGTTGACTTCCACCAGGCAGAGGACCGGGACCAACTATCCCAGAAGATCTGGCCAAGGCTCAACTTCACAGAGCTGAAGAAACTTTTTTTGCATCTTGGATCTTCTCCACAGCAGCATATTAATTTCAGTGGGTTCTCAGCAAGAAGGTATGTGGCCTCATAGAATCCATTGTCAAAGACAGCCTACAGGCTTGCCCCGCTAGAGCATTCTGAGCTCCTAAAAAAAAGAGACTGTGAAAAATTGGGTTACTGGTTGAGAGGGGGTGAAACCCTTCTCAAGCAGCAACCACAATATCCTTGTCAGGGTAAAGTCATAAGCAAACCCAAAATTAACCTGTGCTCAACCCTCTGGTAGCTTGGCACAGAACAGTCAAGCTTAACTCAGAGGAAATGTAGAGGGTGTTTATGTAGCACCTTTAACAGCAGTAAAGTGAATCCAAGCTCAAGAAAAATCCCACACTAATTTAGAACAATAGAGTAAAATGTAATACATTCTTTGAAACCATCATGACAAAAATCCAATTAGTAGAATAAAGATATGCAAATTTCAAGGTTTAAATTTATCTGGTTGGGCTACACCAGTACAAAGTCACAAGTTCAGGCCACCCACAAAAGAGTGTGGGCTGGCTACTGGGACCCAGTTAGGCCTGCTGAACAAATCACCTTACATCCGAAATAGTGGAGTGATGTGGAGTCCCTCAAAGAGGATGTGTTGAACAGCAAGCAGAGGTGATGCAAGGTCCTTGTGTGGAGATGCGTACCACAGTGGTGGTTCAGAGAAGCAATGGTGATGCAAGGTCCTTGCATGGAGATACATCTTGCATCAGCAGTTTTGATGAGCTGCTACAGGTGATGGGATGTCCTTGTGTGGAGATGTGGCATGCACCTGCAGTTCTGGGAAGCTGGGATGAATAATGTGAGGTCCGGTGTCATGCAGCGGCAGTGCTGATGGGCTGCGGGGTTGCAGTGCAAAGTCCTTCATCACGGATGTGTCCTGCAGAGGTTCCAATGCAGAGTATTGTGAGGCAATGCATTGCTCTGCTTCAGTTCTGCTGAGACCACAGATGGGCTGGCAGAGCACTTTCAGGCCCATGTCCAAGTGTCAAAGGCTCAGGTGGAACCACTTGGAATGGCAGGACTCACAGTTGGCATAATCTAGGGGTGGGGGGTTCGAAATTGTCGAAGCCTGCTCAGTCCCTGAGGTTGGCATCAGGAGGCCAGCCAACTAGCCCAACTAGCCCTTGAAGTCACTCTATTGTTACTGGGTTCGAGATAATGGTCCAGTCCTACTCACTCAGTCAGGGGGGCAGCAGGGTCGGGCAGCACAGTGGTGGTCCTTATTGGAAAAAAGAATAATTATTTCTTCTGAGTCTTCCACAGGTCCAAATATGTGCTGAAGACTTGCATCTGAGGGTCCATTATTTATACCTGATACCCACTTTGAAATATGATTAACTTATATAGGTGCCTAACTCTGAGGTGTCAGGAATTCCCCTTCCGCCCTGCCCTGACCCCAGCTTGTCCTGGGCCTCAAAAGAATAATGACAAAGTGTTTGTATATGTAAAGTGGTAGGTCACAGCTCCATCCCCTCCTAAAGTCAGAGTGGCCCATCTTGCCAACAACTATCTTTGTTACAACTCTGTCATCCCATTTCTAGGGGGCGCTTTAAGGGGACTGTCGAAAGCCTGGGAATCACCTTGAACACTTATCTAGAGTCCCTTGCTGCCTCCTGTTTGTTTCTCTTTTATCTATGGTATACTTTTGTAGTATTGCATTTGCTTCCTGGGACTCCAAATCACATAATGCACAGCCTGGTAGTCAGGAATGCCTGGATTCTGTTTCCCATTGTTTTCTATGGGAGAAGTCCAGTTCCTCCTTTTCACCAGATCCTCTCCTCCAGGACTTGGGAGTGTCTGAAACTACACACACCTGAGACCTCTCCTGTGCAGCCCAGTAATATGATTCCACCTGTGTTTTTTTGCAGCTTGGAACTGCTTCTAAGCAGCTATTTCCTCAAGATCCTTCATCGTGCACTGGAGTTCGATTCCTTTGTGTTACAGACCCTTTATCAGATGGTGTTCCAGTCTTGATCCTGTTCTGTTCCAGCTTGAACCTGTTTCCTGTTTCCTGTTTCTCTGCCCTGCTCCTGATTGTTCCAGCCAGAGTCTGCTACCTATCTCTTAGCCTTGTACCTGTTTGTTTCTTCCAGAGCCTGCTCCCTGTTTCTCTGTCCTGCTCTTGCCTTGTTTCAGCCTGAACCTGCTCTCGGTTTCCCATTTCTGTTTACTGCCTATTCCTACCCCCTGTATTCTAGCCCTGTTCTTGCTTGTTCCAGCCAGAGCCTGCTCTCTGTTTCCCATTCCTGTCTCTGTTTGTTCCAGCCAGCTGTTTGCGCCCTGTTTTCCAGTCCTAGTCCTGCCTTTGCTTCAGCCTGAGCCTGTTCCCAGTTCCTGCCTGTCTCTTAGTTTGTGCCTTCTGTTTCTGTTTCCTCTTGGTATTTGTGTGTGGTAGGTGTTCTATCAGTCTTCACCAGTGTATAAGTGTCCTCCTTTATTCTGGGGTTGGCTCCTGGTTTCCAGGAGGCAACTCCAGCTCCCATCCTTGTCTAGTGTTACATGTTGTCTTTCATGCATAACAATGATAGTGTGCTATTGCTGTTTTTCTAGGAATCGCCACTGTGTTTCCAGCTGGACCCACATGAGCTTGTCTTGTGCATGTAAGTACTATGCTTGTTTGTGCTCTAGGGTCCAGAGACAGAATCACTTCTGCTGCCTCCTTTATATGGGGCTGGCAGGGTGACTATCTGTAAGATCAAAATGCAGAGAGGCATTGACATTCCTTGTCACTGTGGGAGGTTCTGCGCCTTACTCTGTGTACAACCCCAATGTGTTTGTCCATTAGTAATCCATTTCCTGTTTGTTCACACAAGGGTTGCTCTGCTTTTACTTTCCTGTTTCCTGTACCTGTCCATAGCTGTCCTTTCCGTGTATGCCTTTAGCTGCTCTTCTGCCCCAGTACACTACCTCTTTAGGATATTCGGTGACCTCAAGGGGTGTCCCAACCAGAGTCCTGATCAAACCCACCCGAAACCATGACAATCTTCCCTTTACCTCACTATATGGGAGCAATAATGAAGGACCATCTTCCAGCTGCATTTAGTCATGTTTCTCAGGGACAGACAAGAAAATACCAACTTTCTAAAAGTGGCATTTTCAGAATTGTGACTTAAAATCAGCCTTTACCATTAATGAGAGCTTTAAATTGCAGTTCTTCAGACACCAAACTACATGCTCCCAATTATAAGTAATCACTTAATAAATGTAATCAGAAACCAAGTGTTGTTGGGGAGGTAGGCCTTGTAGCTCTACAAAACGGATTCAAAAGTGTTTCGCTACAAGGACATGTACAAATTAAAGGTACATGTCCAAATTTGAAATCCACTGTGCCCTGCCCTCTATCCTGTTCATGGCCTACCCAAGGGGTGGCTTATATGTATTAAAAATTAAGGCTTGCGAATAGAAAAAGGTTTATTTTGACAAGTTGAAAAGGCAGTTTAAAACTGCACACTCAGGCTGCAATGGCAGGTCTGAAACATGTTTTACAGGGCTTTTTAAGTGGATGGACCAATCAGTGCTGCAAACATTGGGAGGCCCACCTGTAGCATTTAATTTACAGGACCTAGACATATGGGGTGCCACTTTATTAGGTACGTACAAGTACATTAAATATGCCATTTGGGAGTAATCCAATTCTACCATGAATCGGGGAAAGGGCACAAGCACTTTAGCACTAGTTAGCAGTAGTAAAGAACACACAGACCAAAGGCCAACAGAAAAGAGATCAGCAAAAATAGGAGGGGTGAAGGCAAAACATTTGGGGGAAGGCCACCCTGAGACTGACAGGTCTAACAGAGACTAAGGGGGTTATTCTAACTTTGGAGGAGTGTTAATCCGTCCCAAAAGTGACAGTAAAGTGACGGATATACCACCAGCCGTATTACGAGTTCCATAGGATATAATGGACTCGTAATACGGCTGGTGGTAAATCCGTCACTTTTCCGTCACTTTTGGGACGGATTAACACCTCCTCTAAAGTTAGAATAACCCCCTAAATCTAAGAACTCTTAACTGGACAAATGCCCACAATTATCCAGCCTACAAGAGGAATGCCCTGAGAGTACAATTTGACTTGTTAGTGCTCAAAGGTTTCCACACCAAAACCAACAGCTTCAACAGGCTAACCAGTTTTAAGAAGACTTCCTCGGATGCAGCCTACAACCTTGCGCCACTGGAGGTCAAGTCCTCAACCAGGATGAACCTACTTAGTGCAATCAATCAATTCTTCTTTGTAGTGTGCCTGAAATAATGTGTAGGTCTCAGTCAACTGTAACCATAGACAACCATTGGTGTTTTGCTTTTCTTGGTGCTTGTTACCTTGAATCAAATCTTCAGCTTCCCCATTCAGTTGTTGTTGTTTTGGTATCATTTTGCTTTTTACTCTAAATTGAAGTGGGATTTTTGTTGTTTTTTGTTTTTGACTTTTGTCTGTTTTAGTACTTTACACATTTGCTTTAAGTTGAGCCTGTCTGCTTTGTGCAACCGAGGTCAGGAGTTAAGCTCAGGTTTAATTTACTGAAGCCTTTGACTGGACATAACAGTTTAGTGACTTTATTTTAGTAAAGTCCACTAAGTTTGGAACGTATTAGAATTCACTTTCTTACAATGATGCATTGTTAAATCTTGTTGTTGAATGGTATGAATTTTGAGAGCTCATGAGTAGCTCATTAATTTTGCTTTGCATGGCAAAGGTGTAAGTTATGGTTTGTGTGCATAACAATAACTGACCAAATGGCACATGTTTTCTGCTAAATGTCATGTGAATCTACATAAAGGTGCCTAGGTTACTAGCAAATCAAAGATTAGCTGCTCTCACCTTCAGTGTTACTTCCTCATGTCAGATCTGCTCAAAATCTATAATTTGATAGTGACAAAGGGACAGTTATACTAAGCCAATTACAAGCCAAAAACCATGCAATTTGCAAAATCACAGCTTGCAATTGCAAAATGACTTTTTGGTATGCACAAAACACACTTTTCGATACAGTAAATGAGTTTAAAAATGAGTACCCAACATAAATTTGGTCGAGGCATGTTTAGAAAGCCCCTTCCCGATTGAGTTTCAGTATGCAATTATAAATAGTTTGTGACTGGAAACCATGGAAACATTAACAACTCCACAAAGGAGGTGGTGATCCATTCACGAAGGAGTCCCTTTAGGATCCCTTACTTTCATAGAATGTTGAAAAAACGTGTTTTTTGGAGTAAGCGGTGGTCCAGAGGACCACTACTAATTTATAAAGAGTTAACTTCGCAGCCCCATAGCTTTTATGTTGTCTTTAATTTAAGTCAGTCAGATACACGATGCCCTGATAACTATAGATGGGCACAATTCCTGCAATGGCCTACAGTCGGAGTAAGTTGAAATTTGCGGCCTACTTCATGCATAATAATGAGGTAAGTCGAATTGCCAATATCTTCAAATACTTATTTTATGAACGAACCAATTAGAAGATAGGTTGGTTTGCAAAATCAGACTTTAATTTGCAAAAAGTGGGTGTTGAATTTACAACCACTTTTTGCAAATGAAATGGTATTACAACTGGCTCATAGTACTTGATAGCGTTTGGTGCCTTTTGCTGGTTTGGGAGATTTTTTAGGCCCTTGCATAAACAAAGAAAGAGTGACAATGACAGCTGCCCTGTATATTTCCATATATATTTGTGAATGTATGCAAATATTGATCTAAATTTGAATGACAGACAAGTTGCTCTGATTAGTTGCATTTTCTCAATATTTGTAAATAGTGTGTGGTTGTAATTAGCAGCAAATACAGTTTCAGAGAGCAACCATTTTTTTTCTTCATATTATTGAAATAATGTTTTCACTTCTCTTCCTGTTGGCAAACACAAGTGAAGATTAGTAAAAAGAATGTGAAAATTTCAAAACTCAAAATGTTTTGTTCTCATTAGGAACTGAATTCCCAGTATCTACCTTAAACTCTAAAGACCAAGACAATTCCTCCTGTTTACCAACTGCAACTCACATTTATGTTTGGCACAGTCATGTTACTATTTCACTTTGTCATTACACGTGTAACAATTCACATCCTAGTTTAGCTCATTCTCTTTGGTATGTGTTTTTCATATATTTTTTACATTTTTTCCATAGGTTCATACATTTTGTCTGTGTTTTCTAGCTCTATTAATGGGTTGTAGATTTGTCATTTCACATTATTTTTCATCATCAGCAACTTAAACTGGTAGATCAATTTTTCATAGGAGTAGAAGTACTGTTGTTTACAACAGAGCCACAATGTGCAGCGTGAATATGGTGCCAAACGACATGTCAGGTTCACATAGGTTTGTCTACCTAAAATTGTAGATGAACATTCAATATCTCATTGGTTTAAGGGTTTTCTAGTACCATTTACTGGTAATTTACCATCTCAGCAAAACACAATCTGACCTATTCGCAAACTACATTTTGTAGTATGGTTTACTAGTACTAAAATAGTACCCCTACAAAATGCTTTTCACAAACCTTCTGACGGAGACTTTGGCCCTCATTATGAACATGGCGGTCCGTTCCGCTCCGCCGGCGGTGGCGGTAGAAACCAGCAACAGAGGAGCGGGCCGGACTGCCAAATAATGAACCAAACGAAAGTCAGGCATCCTGCGAACCACCCACCGCCAGCAGAGGAGTGCCAACGACGATGGCAGAGTCCGCCCACAGGCCATCTGAAAGGCCCAACCCGCCCATCAAATTATGAACCACCATTCCACCGCCAGTTCCGGGGCGGGAACCACCGCCACACAAAGCCAGGCAGAAATGAACCAAATATATGGAAACACGCACCGGAGTCCCACAGAACACGTTGCGGCAGCCATGGATAGAGAGCTACAGATCATGCCAGCCCTGCTCCTTGGCATATACCTCCACGACCGAGACTGCCGACGAAGACAACAACAGTAACTACCGCAACCTACTGAACAAGGGAAGAAAGGGCACAGACACATACCCACCCACTCCACCCATCCTGCAACGCCCCCCAACCCTTCACAGAAGCACAACACATACCCCCCACAGCAAGAGGTACTTACCCGACACAAGGCCCATCCAACTTGACCATAGTACATACACATGCCCCACACCCATAAAAAATGAAACAAAAGACCATGGTTCAACGGTGTGCAGCCCAAACACAGGTCACACAGAAACTTTAATGTGAAGCTCACAGAGCCAAACAGTCTAAACAGGGCTAATGGCCAGTCCGTATGGCAACAATTGCCATGAGCCACAACGGGCCCAACCTGACTTGCACAAGTGCATAGTACTCCACCTAATGGGGCACCATATGGGCTTCCAGGCACCTTATGGAAGGGGGACAGGGGATGGTGGGGATTTTTCGACGGGGGTGGGCCTTTGACTTTTGTTGAGAAGGTGCATGGGGGGTGGGCTTCTCCTTTGAAGGGGGTGGGGCTGTTTGGATCGGGTGGAGCTGGATGGCCTGTGCTCAGTCCGGGCCTTTTTCTTATCTGGGGAAGTGGCACAGGAATATGAAGAGCGGACAGGGGTGGGCTGTGATGTGGAAGGAGCGGAAAGGGCAAGGAGGTGAGCACGTTTGGGGACAAGACGGGGTGGGCAGGTGGGTTGGAAGAGGTCAGCACGGGAGATGAAAAGTTTATTTGGAGCAATTGGGGTGGGTGTGGATGAGGGCGTGGGAGTGGAGGCAGAGGGTGTGGATATATGTGGTGTAGGGGTGCGTGTAGCGGTGTTGGTGACTGCTCAGTATGCTGTGGTGTGGTGGATGTCTGATGGCTGGGTGTCTTGGTGAGTTTGTGTGTTTTGGGAGGTGGGGGTTGGAAACAGTGGGAAAAGACAGACAGCTAGTGTAGATGTATGTTGTGTGGGTGTCTGCAAGTCTGGTGAGTGTGCTGCATGTGTCAACTACAGTAGAGGTAATGAGTGCAGGTGTGGTGTATGGGGTGCATGTATGGATGTCTGCTATTCTGGTGAGTGCAGGAAGAGGAGCAGCAACAGTGAGTGAATGGTGCAGTGCATGAGGGTGTGGATGTAGAGAGGACAGACAGGGAGGCGGAAGAGGTGGGCACACTGGCCAAAGTGGACGTTGTTGTGTATGCAGGTGTGTGTTGGCTGTGTGAATGCTTGTGATGGGAGGTGTGGTGCTTGTGTTTTGAAGTGTGTTTCTTGTGTGTTGATGTGATTGACTGGGTGTCTGAATGTGTGCCTTGGCAGGTGAAGGGAATGGGGTGCTGGAAGGGGTAGAGGAGGTTGGAGGGGGGACGGAATGGCCATGGAAACTGGCTGCTGTCTGAGAGGAGGCCAAAGCCTGAAAAGATCTCTGTAGGGCAGACATGGCACTGTGAATGCCATCCAGATAGGCATTTGCATGCTGCACCTCTGATGCTAGTCCCTGGATGGTATTGACGATGGTTGTCTGCCCTACAGAGATGGCTCTCAGAAGGTCAATAGCCTCCTCTGTGAGGGCAGCAGGGCTGACTGGGGCAGGAGAGGAGGTGCCTGGGGCGAAGGAGACACCCACCTTTCTGGGTGGGTGGGCACGGCCAACTCGGTGGGGAGCAGAAGGGAAGGCGGTGATGGAATGGGGGTGGCGGAAGATGTAACTGTAGTGGTGTGTGCACTAGGGTCCACCACTGCCGGGGAGCCCCCATCGGAGGAGGTCTCGGAGTCACTACCTCCTTTGGTAGTAGCCTCCCCCGTGGAAGTCCCCTCCCCTTCCCACCCACTGGTCTCCTGGGCGTCGGTTGTCTCTGCCTCGGAGGATCTGTGGGTCGCAGCCTCCCCACTTGCCGGTGCCTCAGCTCTCTCACCTGATGTTGATGCTGTACCAAACCAACACAAGAGAACAGGGATGGGGAGACAAAACAGGAGAGACACTTGTAAATAGCTGAATGCAGGTACATAATGGCCACACTTAATCCCACCCAGAAGACACACCCAACAGGCAGCACCGTTCACTATGGCCATGCACCTGACTACTGACCAGAATGCTGCTCTACACCCATCCCCTGAAATACCTAAGGAGAAGTAGGTGAAACCTGACAGAGACACCCCTACACCCTTTGGGGACCATAAAGTAGATGGACACCAGTCAAATTCCCTGTCTCTAAGCAGCATGAACCCTAATGCACACCCAGTCATCCTTCCAGACTGAAGTATGTAAAATGAGTACCAACCCCCTTGTGAATGCTGTGCAGCCTTCAAGCGCCCATCCAGGTCTGGGTACGCCACCGCCAGGACCTGTCGCATGAGGGGGGTCAGTGCCCGCGGGCACCCCCTCCACGTTGGGACGACTTCCCCATCTGGGCTTCACTGATCTTTTGCGCCCAGTGCCGCAGGTCCTCCCACCTCTTTCTACAGTGGGTGTTCCGCAGGTTGTAGACCCCCAATGTCTGTACTTCCTTGGCGATGGCATGCCAATGTGCCCTATTCTGGTGGGTGCTGACCTAAAAGGGCGACACAGAAATGGAACACAGAGGTCAGGCACTTGCACAATAGGAACAGCTGGCTATTTGTCCACTATGGGACAGACAGTACTCTCAGACATACAAGACAGTCACACGCAGCATTCCATGCACCATTGCCCATGCAGGCTCAGAGGTGCAAACATATGTGCAATGAACACCATCCATTACACACACACAGTGAACCCGAAACCCAGACTCACCTGTACCTCTGGCCATCCGTACAGTTTTGCGTACAGGGGCAAGACCCCGTCAACTAGCTTCTCCAGTTCTTTCTGGGTGAAGGCCGGGGCCCTTTCCCCTGCAACACGTGGCACATCCATAGCCAGAGGCAGGCCACAGCAGTCCACAGAGTGGAGTACCTATCCGCACGAGATCAGGGAGTCAAGTGAGCAAAAAATGATGAACGCACGTACGTTCCGCGGCGGTGTGTACTGTCACCGCCAGCGGCGATCATGATACGCCACGATTCCCCATTGGCACCCATGTTAACCAATGATGGTGCAAACAGCGGTAAACACCGCCTTACGCTGTGATGTCAACCGCTAGCAGTATGAGGTCACTTCCACAACAAAAGGGCAGATTTACAGTGGGAAGAAATTTTGGCATCACCTACGCATCTAGAATTAATTACTACTCACAATGCAGGCCCTACTAGCCACATGAAGCACCTAGGCCGCTGGCCATTCAGTATTGTAGCACACATGAAATACTCTGGTCCCTCATTGTGATGTACATGTATATCTGTCAGGTAGCAGATATTGTAGAGATACCACAATGAACACTGCAGTGCACAAATGATGACAAGCGTGCCTATGTATGTGTCTTCATCACTCCTTTTTGTAACCCCTCGTAGGTACCGACCCTTGTGGCGAGGAAGGCACCATCAGTGTACAGACCACTTGTGGATATGGGGACCATGATGGAGCATCAGATCATAATCACTTACAGACTCACACGTGCAACTATTCAGGACCTTTGTGCATTACTGGATCCTGCACTAACTCTGGGAAATCGTAATCAGCATGCCATTCCAACTGAAGTGCAGGTGCTCTCCACACTCCATTTCCTGGCCACAGGCTAATTTCAAGTGACAGTGGGCATGGGTGCTGGTTTTTCACAGCCAATGTTCAGCCAGGTACTGACAAGATTTCTGAATGCATTTGTACAACATCTGCAGTCCTATGTGAGGTTTCCCCAAAGTACTGACCTCCCTGCCTTCAATTCTGAATTCTATGCCTTTGCTAACATTCCCCATGTCATAGGTGCCATCGATGGCACCCACATAGCTATCATCTCCCCAAGAGTGAGTGAAAAGGTGCACAGAAACAGGAAGAACTTTCACTCCATGAACATCCAATTGATATGCACTGCAGACCAGTACATTTCACATGTGAATGACATATTTTCAGGTTCAGTCCATGACTCCTTTGTCTTGAGGAACAGTAGTGTGCCACAGAAGATGGAACCACTTCAAGAGGACAGAGGGTGGATCATAGGTAAGTTTGCCTGTCAGTAACTGACACATTGCAGAAAACCAGCCTGTCTGACTGAGGGTTTTACCAATGACGAATCTCTATTGCACCATTTTCTAGGTGATTCTAGCTATCCAAACTTGCGTTGGCTCCTGACACCAGTGAGGAATCCCAGGACGGATGCAGAGAGGAATTACAATGAGGCCCATGTACATACTAGGAGAGTAATAGAGCGAACTATAGGTCTCCCGAAGGCTAGATTCCGTTGTCTACATATCTCTTGGGGTTCCTTGGCCTATGGGCCTGATAAGGTGTGTAGAATAGTGGTGGCCTGCTGCACAACGTGGCAGTGAGACATTCTATCCCCCTCTTGGAGGTGGAGGGTGCTATAGGTCCTGATCAGCTACCTCAGAGAGGTGAGGAGAGTGATGGTAATGATGAGGAAGGGGAAGATGTCAATTCCATGAACCAACTGATACAACTTCCAAAAACTGTGTGGGACTCAGGCCTGTCATTGGGGTTAGTGACTAATACTGTCAGTGTGGTCTGTCATATGGGGGGGTTGGTAATGATAGGTGATACATGGCCCACTTCAGCATGGTACTGACTGAAAATATATGCATTTCCTCCTTGCCACCATTTGGGCACACAGTACTCCTATCATGCACAGAATTGACAATAACGTTGTTCTATGCCAGTTGCATCCATACTCCACTTTGTTCACAATTTAACACAGGGGACAGTGTTAAAGGTGTGAAAAGTGTTTTATTGGTTGAAGTGAGTGAATTGTGCTATTTACAGTGATGGGAAGTCGTAAGGGTAGGGGGTCCTCAAGACCAACATGGTGGCAGCCTTATTGGTAGTATTGATGGGTCCATCTAGTCTAACAGTATTTCATGTTGCCTCTTAGCAAAGAGTTGTTGGTGAATGGGTGGGATGGTTGCTTTGCATTTGTTGCAGAGTTCATTGTTGGAGGGGGCCTTGTTCTTAGCTGGGGTTCCAGTGCCATTCCTTGGCCTGAGAGTCCATTTTGGCACCTGCTGTGGGGCTTCAGGGGATGACATGGCAGGCCCTTGGGTAGTTCCTGGGATGTTTTTGCTGCTGGGCACATCTGATGCTGGTTGCCCAGTGCTGTTGTGTGGGTCTCTTGTCCGGTGTGGGTGTCAGACTGGTTTTTGACCAGCTGCAGCAGTGCTCCTGCTACGGTGGCCATTGTGGCATTGTGCTCTTTCCACTGCTCCATGCTCCATGGCCTGTTGGTATTGTTCCTGCTGCATTCTCTGACTGTGCTCCAGGGTGGACACAATATGTGCCAACCTGTCTTGGGTATGTTGGTAGGCCCCCAGTACCTCGGATATCATATCCTGGGCTGCTGCATCCATCCTGTGGCCTCCCCCCTGGCCCACTGCGACCCATGCACTTGCCCTAGCCCTCTGTGCCGGTGTCCCCTGCACAGGTCTGGCAGTACCACTTGAACTGGGGCCCTCGCCTTCCTGCATGTTGGGAAGGGAGACTGTGGCCTCTGTACCTGTGTTCCACCAGTCTGTGCCCTGGTCTTGACTGGGTGGTAGGGGTGACAGTGGTTTCCTGGGTGGGGCTGCTGCATGGTGAGAGTCAAGGACTGTGTGAGGGGCCTGCCTGCTCATCAGTGTCCAGGGATCCTTCACCAGTGTCCTATGAGGTGCCTCTATCTCCCTGGGGGGGGGCACTGGCATTCCTTGTCCCGTCCGTTAGGGTTGCATGGGTGGTGGTGCCTGTTGGGGGACACAGACATGTCTGTTACAGCTGCATGAACGTTTGGGGTGAACAGGACTGGGCTATTTTATGCTGGGGTTGATATTTAACACATGCTTTATTCGATCAATCGATCACCAAAGCAAATATACAATAGTGATAGGAATAAAAATAAAAACCAATAATAATAATAATAATACATATTCATAAAAATAAGATATAAGAAGACGTAGATGCCTAAAAATGTGATTCAGTTAAAATTATCAGTACTCATAATACACATAATACGGCTGCGACCCCCCTCCTGCAGTTCTTATAAAGAGTAAAAATGTAAGACACTAAATTAAAACACAGTCCTAACAATAGAATTACGTATGCGCCATGCTACTAATAAATATTTACTAACAGCTTGTATTAAAACCGTAGAATGGTGACTTTTTAAGATCCTCAAAGCAGAGGCACAGTCTCTTATCCCCATTTCGTGACAGATGTGACGGATCCACTTAGACCTGGGAAGAGAGTAAACAGGGCAAAAGAACATAAAATGTTCAACTGTTTCAGATTTTGCACCACAAGCTGGACATGTATCTGTATCAGTTTTTGTACCCCATCTACACACCAATGACTTCAGTGGCAACGACCCAAAACGGAATCTGGCATATAAGCTTTTACCTAGGATGTCAGGAATATTGTCTAGATATGGTTCAAATTGTGGATACCACTTAAAATCTGTGAAGTGATTTGTTAAAGTGCCATAGGTTCTGTGGGTGATATAATCGTTGTATACATAGGACCAGTATATGCGTTTCAGTACGTTGGAGTGAGCCTTTTCTAGTTTATGGGGTTCCTCCCAAAAATGGCCAAGGCCTAATTTATTGAACCATCTGGATACATGTTTGACCCAGGTAATAGTGGTTGAGTTAGAACACTTTAGCAGGTCATGGAGTGAGGTCTTATAAACGTCTAATTCAGGGACGGTCCATAGTCTTATCCAATATAATAATGGTCTTAAGATAATTAGATCGGCTGCGTCTCGGGCCCAGGTCTAAGAACAGTGGTATTAAAGGAGTACTAGGAGGACAGGCACACAAAGACCTCGCAAAGCTGTTCTCACTAATAGTAAGCCTGTTACAGTCAGTAAAACCCCAGACCTCAGCTCCGTATGCGGCGGCACCCTGTGCTCTGGCAATATAGATCTTAATTGCCGGGGAGACAGTTTTTCTGTCGTACCCCTATAGAAACGCAGGATTGATGCTGCACCATGCTGCAGGCGACCCACACTTTTATTGACCTGTTCTGCCCCGTTCAGATTATCAGTAAACCTTACACCCAGATAATCAATGGAGGAAACCTTATCCAGGAGGTTCCCTTCTAAATGGATAGTACATTTCTTCCGCACTCCTAAACGGAACGCCATTAACTTGTTTTTTTTTTTGGTTCAGCTCTAGGCCGGAATCTCGGTAAAAGGAGTTGAATCTGTTGATAAGAGTTTGAAGGCCCATGGGAGATTTAGAAATAAGAAGAGAGTCGTCAGCGAAAAGAAGGATTGGAATTTTTTGGGCGCATAGGGTGGGGGCATCATTCTGGCACGTCATTAAAACCTGTACAACCTCATTAATAAAAATAGTAAATAAAAATGGTGCCAACACACAACCCTGGCGAACGCCCCTATTTATGGGGATTTTGTCCGTTAGTTCGCCTTGGTTACCCCATCTCACCTGCGCGTATGTATCCTCATGCAACCGCTTCAAAAGTTGGATTAAGTTGGACGGAGTCCCTATTTTTTGTAGCACCTCCCACAACTTTTCCCTCGGGACAAGGTCAAATGCTGATCTCAAATCAACAAAAGCAATGTATAATGGTTGTTTTGCCAAGGCTGTGTATTTCCAGTACAGTATGGCCAGTCTAAAGACCTGGTCTACTGTACTGATCCTTAGTCGAAATCCAGCATGGAGAGGAGAGAGAATGTGCTGATCTTTGGCCCAATGGGTCAATCTACCTAGGAGTTGCTTGGCAAATATTTTTTGGAGGTTGTCAATTAAGCTGATTGGTCTATAGTTTGTCGGGAGGTTTACATTACCCTTTTTATGGATGGGGATAATTTCTGCACCCTTCCATGTCATGGGAATCTGCCCCCTTCAGCAATTTTATTGGAGAGTGTGTTGATGTACCAGGTCCAGACTATTGGTTCTGACGAATAAAGATCCCCCGGAATTTTGTCTGGACCTGGAGCTTTCCCAAGTTTTAAAGAACTAATAGCCTCGGCAGTTTCTTTGATAGAAAAGCAGATATGACCCTTAGAATCCTGTGAGCCCCCTGCAAGGGGAGCTGGCCCGTGATGCGCATCAGAAATAGAGAGAAGGTCTTGGCCTGTTTCCCCTGCAACTAAGATTCTAGGGGTCTCAATTTTTCCATATAGACCCAAAAAATGCTCAACCCATCTTTCTGGCTGTATGTGGCTTCTTACACAAGTCCTGCCCTCTTTCTCTCGCTTACCTAACAATTCCCAAAACAATTTATTGTTGTTGGATTGAGTAGCATCCAACAACTCCTGCCAGGTTGTATCTTCCCACGTTTTTTTTGCTCAGGTGATGGATACTTTGTAAATGCATCTAGCTAGTTGTATTTCCCCATGGGTTCCTTCCGTGAGGGCACTTTTTAATCCTTTCTTGGCCGTATGGCAGGACTCATCAAACCATGAGCTAGAAGTAGCTCCTTGATGTCTTGCCCCAACTTTCCTATAGAAAATACGTTGTAATCTTGTGATCATATTTTCATGTATGGACAAGAAGGGGATATCATTGGAATCATAGTCACTGTATGGAGTAAAAATGTCTGTGAAAGCCAGGTAAATCTCATGTAACAGATAGGGATTTGACTGGACCTTTGGCCACCTGACCTTCGTAGATGTGATGTTCATGGTAGGAATAGGGACCAAAGTAGTTTGTTTGTTCAAAGTCCTACCAAAAACATCGCCTGACATAGAGAGTAGAAAAGGATAATGGTCGCTTTCGGTTCTAACATCCACCTTCATATCGTTCAAAAAGGGCCACAATCTCACATCCACTAGAAAATAATCGATTACGCTTGTAATTGAGCCTCGTTTGAAAGTGGGTGCAGTATCCAGGTCAGAGGGCATGCGGCCATTACATGCCCTGAGACCATGTTTCAAACAAAGGGATGCCAATTGAATAGCTACACGGGAATTAAAACAGTTACTATCACTAGTCAGCTGTGGGATCCCCCATGTTTGATCTTCATCCTCTGTGAGACCAGTTAGTATCACAGAGGGTTCAAAAGTGCAGTTTACATCCCCGGCTATTATTAAGTAGGAGGTTGATTGTAAGGTGTCTAGGAAATCAAGAAGCTGTTTTAGAACTTGGGACTCAACCCCTCGCGAAACCGATCGGGCATAAACATTAACAAAAATTAAAGTAAAATTTTGTTGAAACGTAATTTGTAGCCCCATCAGATCTGGACTATCAAACTTTAGAGTCTTATATGTGCACTGTACAGTTTTGTTTATTAACATCAAAAGTCTTCCTTTGGCGCGACCCGTCAGTTTAGTAGAAGGTTGAGCAGCCACATTAAAAGAAAGAAACCCATCTAGGGTAATCAGTTCTTCAGCCCATGTTTCATGAAAAAGACATATATCTTGGGTGTTGATGTACGAACACCAGTCAGTATCGTCTAATTTCCTCCCGAGGCCAGCTAAATTCCATGTCATAATTGATATGCCTTTTTCCTCAAAGACCAAACTTAGTGGCTGTAGGTTGGGCCTCTCAGGAATCAGTTCTGTGTCGGTAGGTCCATCAGAAATCATCGGGCTGGGTTCCGCTAAACTAGTAACAAGAGTTGTTCCCTGGGCTGTTGCCAGTCATACTGGGTTAGGCCGGATAGAGTGGGCGTACCTGGACTGGTTACTAGTTGCATTACTGCATGAGTAACTGGAAATTTGTAGCTGGCCTTCTATCTCCAATATTGTCTCTAGAGTAATATGACCCCTTCTTTGTTCCATAAGATGATAGGTTCGGTCATTGAACAGAATAAGATTTTCTACCAAGGATCTATTGTAAAACTCGATTGAGATTACCTCATGGGTTGACCCTAAAGGACACCACCGCTTAGTATTACGGATATCTGAACGTATGACCGATAGACAATTTCTTTGGTGTCGTAGCCAGTGAATTACTTTGTTAACCCTAGACTCATGATCCTCACTAAGTCCTGGTAGCAGTTTCGGGACTTGTTTTAAAAAGAGAATATTTGTTCCAGGCTTAGGGCGTTGGGGGTTTAACAATAAGACTGGGTCGCTGGAAGTCCTCTGATAGGGAAAGGCCCTAAAGCGACTGAGGGAGGATTTGGGAGCGAATAGGTCGCTGGCATTAGGTATGGCATAGGGCCTCCTAAGTGGGAGATTGTCAATCTATTTGCGGCTCTCTGATGACAAGACGTTTGAGGGCCCTGGGGGGGAATTATTAATAACACTATGGTTTCCCATAATATTCCCCTCATCTAATGATCTGGTTCGCCTGTGTAGTGTTGGATTCAGGGCGTGTTGCGTTCCCATCTAAGCCAGCCCAATGTATCTTCCCCTTTTGGTGGTCAGTAGCCTGGCCCCCCTGTGCAAGCCGGATTGATGGTGTTGGGTCAGGTGTAGTGTGACCTACATTTGCCCCTTCATTCCTAAGATTGCACTTGCATCCACACTCTAAGCTCTTCCGGAAGCATTTGGCCAGTTGTAGGACCAGGGACCTAACTTCTTCTATTCTCTGGAGTATAAGGACATTACTAGGCTCAGTGGCAGGGTGCATTATGAGGGGGACGGGAACTGGTTTTGGGGTGCAAGGGATACCCTCTTTGTTGATATCGTCTATATTTTTATCAAAAACTCTGGGTGTTTCATCATCCTCAGCTAAAGCCTCAAACCGGTTTCTACAGGGTATGTTCGAGATCAATTTGATCACAGGGCTCAGTGGAATAACAGGATTAAGAATATTATCCTCTGTTTCCACATGGGGAGATCCACACCTGTGCACCAAAACATTTGCCGTATTTATTATATCATCTGAGGGGGGGGTAGGTGGCAGGTGCGTTGTTAATAAGGTTGCACCACTGTTGGTCGAAGCTGGATCCAAACCTTGATCCTTTATCTTTTTCCTAAAATAATCTTGTATCTTCCCAGGTTGAGCTAGGGCATTTTTTGCGAGGGAGGCACCGTGATTAGGTGAACAATTTAGTATCGCCTCAACCTCTTCAAACAACAGGTCTATCTCCTCTAAAGATTTTTTGGGCTTAGTGACCAATTTAGCAGTGCGCTTCCTCTGCTTTTTACGGTCTGACAAGGGGTCTAGAGGATCGGCAGCTTTCCTTTTCCCCATGGAGTCGGTAGCGTAAGATTGTAAGGTCCCGGTAAATTATATAGATTAAGACTTACTTGGTGGATTTAGACAGCAAGTGAAAGAGAGTAGGCCCAGCCCAGCCTCATCCGGATGAAGAGGGGCGTAGACGGGCCCGTCTTGTCCCGGTCTTCGCCCGGGCGCTGCCCGCGCGCGGGAATGCGGGCCGAGATTTTAAAGGGCTCCTGCCCTGTGAATGGCTGCTGGCTCCTCTCACTGCCCCCAACAAAGCATCCCTCGCGACCCGCGAGCGGGAGTGCGGGCCGAGATTTTAAAGGGCTCCTGCCCTGTGAATGGCTGCTGGCTGCTGGCTCCTCTCACTGCCCCCAACAAAGCCTCCATCGCGTCCCGCGAGCGGGAATGCGGGCCGAGATTTTAAAGGGCTCCTGCCCTGTGAATGGCTGCTGGCTGCTGGCTCCTCTCACTGCCCCCAACAAAGCCTCCCTCGCGTCCCGCGAGCGGGAGTGCGGGCCGAGATTTTAAAGGGCTCCTGCCTGTGAATGGCTGCAGGGGTTAATTTCAGTGGCCTTCCAGGGTGCCTTTGTGAGGTTGACATTGCATTTAGCGCCAGTGTGGGGTTGCATTGTGATGGGGGGGTCGTTCCTTTGTGGGTATGTGCAGGGCTGGGTGACTGTGCACGGTGAGAGTGATGTGGGCCTGTTAGTGGGTTTGTGGTCATGCAGGGGGGTGGATGTAGTGGTTGATGCCTGGGTGGGGTGTAGGTCCTGGTCGGTTTGGATGGGGTGGGGTGGTCCATGCATTGCAGGTATGGTGGATATGGGGTAATTGTAGATGACTTACCCGAGTCCATTCCTCCAGTGAGTCCAGTGAGTCCTTCTGAGTGCAGGATGGCCAGTACCTTTTCCTCCCAGTCGGTGTAGTCTGGTGGTGTTGGTGGCGGTCCTCCCCCAGTCTTCTGCACTGTGATGTGGTGCCTTGATGTCATGCCCCAGACCTTCCCCCGCAGGTCGTTCCATCTCTTCCGGATGTCGTCCCTGGTGCGTGGATGGTGTCCCACTGCATTGACCATTTTCCTGGCGATGGGTGTGTGCTGCTCCTCAGCCCAAAGATTTGTGGCTCCACCTTCAAGATCTCATCCACCATGGTGCTTAACTCCCTTTCGGTGAAGCGTGGATGTTTGGGGGGGACATGGTGAGTGTGGTGAATGGTGTCTGGACTGGGAATGAGGTAAGGGTGCTCTTCTGTGGGTCGGTGTGCGTCTCCTGTATGCTGGCATTCGCTGTCTGCCTCTGGTGCTCTCCGTCTTCTTGTCCTGCTTTCGTTGCAAGGGATTGTGGGCTGTGTCTGGGGGTGTTTTATGGGGTTCTGGATGTGTGTCAGGTTGTGGGTCATAGGCCTATCCAATGTGTGCACTTCTTGCAGTTGAGTCCACTTGCCGCCCATAGCAGTTGCAGCCGCCAATAGTCATCCAGCCTCCACTGTCCACTGAGGTGATTTTTGCATTATTATTTGGAGGGCGGGATGTGGGTGTGCTTGGCGGTGGCGGGATGGGGAGGTCTGAGATTCCCGCCGACAGGGTCATGGGAACGAGGTAAGGGTGCTCTTCTGTGGGTCAGTGTGCGTCTCCTGTATGCTGGCGTTCGTTGTCTGCCTCTGGTGCTCGCCGTCTTGGCGGGTTTCCATTCACCGCCAACGGCGGGATTCTGTTCACCGCCAACACGGCGGTCGGTGGTCTTTCCCGCCGTGTTCCTAATAACCGTCTTTGTCTACGCTTCTCCTTTCTTTTGCTGTGCTGTGAAGTCAATTATGACTGGATTCTCCAAACAGGTAAATATACATTTTAGAGGTAACATGTGGAGGGATAGAGGAGAGTGGTTTGAAAATGCGGAATACTTAATACTAAATGGGAAAGGGTAAACAAGGAGCAAAGGTTGGATAAAGAGGCCTTTTAAGGGGTTTAGGGAGTGGCATGCATCCACCTACCAAAAGTAAGACCCTTGGCATTTATAAACTGCACTTCTAAAGTTGCTACATCCAAATAGGACCAAAACTAGTAGCAAAAGTACTTCAGCTTAGAGGTGGAGTAAATTCAGCACCAGACCAACACCATCTCATTGAAAGTAATGAATGTAGGGACTTAAAATGAAAACACATAAGGAATAATGTTAAATTAAAATAAATTATTTAAAATAGTTAAACATATTTAAACAATAATTTTTGTAAATTATATACATTTAAAGCATGTTTTGGATTATATTTTAATAACCTTTTTGTGAATTTGAAACTATGTAAAATTAATTTTCCATTAAGATATAATTGGATGTATTTAATTCTATACACCAGTTTTAACAATTATCAGACAGTCATACATACATAAACTTCAGAAAATAAAATTTTAATTTAATGTGTTCAAATTGATTACATGTTAAATTTAAACTAAGGTAATAATGTAACTTTTTTATTTTGTTTTACATGTGATCTACATGCACTTGATTTACCTTAATATTTAAGACAAAATATTAATACTTTTTTAAGTTTAAGAAACGTTTTTACTTTTTTCTATACGTTACCTTCAGAGGGCCTCCTCCACAGGTTGCAGTATCAATGTCTGGCCAGGTGTGGTGCTGGACTTACTACTGCTCCTTTTTTTACAGTAGTAGCGTACACTTAAATGTGGCTCCATCTCCTATTTCAGGAGGTGGAAATTGTATGGCTATATTTTTTAGTAAACTTTCCATTGTACATGGTGACTAGCCTAAAAGTAATAAACTTACCCAAAACTGTAAGAGTAAATCCAAATGTATTAATTACCCACAGGTGTAAGTTACCTTTGTAAATAGCCCCTTGTAGCTTTAATTTTCAATAGAGCAAATGTAAATATGAATGTAGTGGGTGACTAGATTTTACAAATCTTGATGGTACCCCTGCCATTATCTCTGCATTTAAATCAGTCTATTATGAATGATTTAATACATATGTCCTAGGGAATACCTGTGCATACCTGAGTTTTCTGTGTGAAACCCCTAACAGATTTCCAATTATGTGAGGATCAATACTTATATTTACCTATTGCTCACATTCATTTCTTGCTCTGAGTAGGTGGTAAATGTGACAGAGGGAGCTGTGAGAGGTAGGCAGTAGAGGTGAAGATGGTGGGAAAGGTGATAGAGCAAACTGGAGGATGCGGACTGGCAGTGGGAGTAATGCTCCCTCTACTTTAGAATAGGGTTGCACAGTGACTGGGGTCGGGTTGCCCTTGCATATTGTTGGAAAGTGGGTTATTGGTAGGGGCAGATAAGTACTTACACTTAGCAATAGGCCACAAATCCCAACGTGATCCAGTCAAAGTCTCAATAAATTAATCCTGGCTCAATCCCTTGGTAGCTGGACAATGACAGGAGACAGATGAGTGAAGCATTCAATATCAACAAAACAGTAAATAAGTAAAGCACATAAAAATCCAACACCAATATCTTTATAATGACACCAAAATGACAAAAATCCAATACAGGGAACTGGAAATATACATTTTTAAAGATTGTGGCAGTCTGGACCACCGCCAATGCAGCAGTCTGACCGCCACATTATAACCCTGGCGGTTGGACCACCAGGGAATCTCCAGCTTAGCCGGGATCATGGATCCCGGCGGTCTGGAGGTGGCTGAGATCCTAATCCGCCGAGGAAGAGCAGCAAGCAGCACTGCCTTGAGATTATGACCTTGTTCTCCGCCAGCCAGTAACACCGCCATGTAAAGGCTGGTAGGGAACATGTGCAGGGGCCCCCCGTCCAGCACCCTCACAATGTTTACTGTCTGCTTTGCATGCAGTGGACATTGTGAGGGTGCTTGTGCACCCTTTAGGCTACAGCATTGCTTCTGGCTTGATTACAAGCCACAGACAATGCTGTAGCCTGCTTCCTGCTAGGCCAGTGGTAGAAACTTAGGTTTCCACCCGCCGACATAGGGGGAAACCCATAATAAATCCAGCAGGAAGGTTGCTATGTAGGTGGCGGTCATGCTGTCGGGAGTTTGGCAGATGGAGTTTTCCGTCCGTCAAACTCGTAATGACCCCCTAAATGTTTTCTAGCACCTATAAATCAAAAGCGCCACTCTGGACATTTGGTCGCACTCGTCCGGGGCAAAGTCAAAATTTGAGGCCGACTGTGATGAAGCCCTTTTTGGCTACACCAAGCTGGAGGCCTCAGTCAAAATGTTACCTTTACACTTAGAAATCTTGAAGATTTCTTACTGACCTGGACAAAGTGACAAGTTGAGGCCAACCACATTGGAGCCCTTTTCGGATACATGTAGCTGGAGGCCTTCGTCAAGTTTTATACGTTCAGACTTTGAAACTTTTTCAAGATGGAAATATTTGTTAGGGACCAAGTCGAAAGTTGAAGCTGATCTCAATGGAACCTACACTGGGCGGGAAGCCTCGGTCAAACATTTACCATTGGACTTAAAAACATTTTCAGAGCTTTTCTTCCACGCCGTTGGATGACCCTTTGCAGCGAGCTGATTTCCTTACAACATCGTCAGATTGCCTTTCCATGTGCCCCTGGCCAAAACGTGGAAGTCTGGGGCTCCGGAGCTTTTCAGCAGGACGAACCTGCAACTCAGGCCGGGTCTTGGTCACATTAGCTGGCTTGACTCACTACATTGGATCAGTCCACTTATGGAGGTCTTTTCCAAAGTTGCTCCAAACTTCTCCAAACTTCTGGATCTTCTTCCAGAAGTACTTTTAAGGTCCATCAGGTGTCCACAACTCACCCCAAGGTTCCAGAAGCTCTGAGTTGCTCCTTGGGTGTTAGGACTCCATCTCCCAGAATGCACATGGTTCAAATCCTTAAATGACCACTGGTCACTGGTCAACTGGTCTGTTTTTGCAGGGCTTGATGCAGGGGACTCTGGTCACCTCTTTTCTACCTGTAGTTTACAGGGAGTCCCTTCTTAGAGTAGTAGAAGCCAGGCAAAGTCCTTCTATTGGTAAAGCTCAAAGTGTGCAGCTGGTGTAGTCCTTCTGAGTGCAGTGTCCAGGTTCAGGCCAGGGGTCCAGAAGGGCAGTCCTTCTTCTTCTTGTCTTGTTCTAGTAGGGATCTGAAGTGTGGGACAGCTCTGCCATAGTCATCCTTGCTCCTGTGGTAGCAAGCATGGGGGGTGTTCCTGTCCAATCACATGCAGGCCACAAGCCTCTTGAGTGACCACTTCCTGGGAAGTGTGGCAAAAATCTGTCCCAGGGATGGACATTCCTCCAAAATCCAAGATGGCAAAAATTCAATTTTAGAGTTTAAATTTGTCTACCCACTAGTGTGGCTAAGTTTCTCTTAAAATTCCCCTTTCCAGCCCTCTCCTAATCTAATCAGTAGCACCTGATTGTCTGGGGCTGCAGGAAATGGGGGAGGTGCAGTTTCTGTCCCAATTGTGCTTCCCTCTTTTGAAATCCAATTTGTCTGCTCTCCCCCATCCTGTTCTACTATCTTCTGAGGCAGATCTCCTCCCACCAGATGTTCCCTTTGTTTCAGCCCAGGCCACTTCACACCTCATCAAGGCGGTATTAAATGCAACAGTGGCAAGTTGTTTGATTTTATATAAGGTTTAATTTGATACTAAACTTGCTATACTTAGCTCCTTCCTATGGAAAATAAGACTTTATTATTTTAAATTGACTACAATGGGGAAACACAAATTTGACAATTTTTTCCTCACCAGGGCTTATAAAACACATTTTATAAAGTTCCTGCACCCAACCCTGGGGTCACTTAGGGCATATCTTAGGGATAACTTGAATGTAGAAATATGGTAGCTTAGGACTTTGGAAGTACTTTTAATTTCAAAGTCGATTTTGGGGTTAACTTTAACTTGAAAGCAGCCAGCAAGGCATTCCTACCTTCAGAATGACACTGGGCACCACAGCAGTGCACCTAAGGGTGTACTACTTATGCTGGGGTCCCTAAACCTACATGCCCTACCATATATAAGGGACTTATAGCTATGTTGGTACAGCCAATTATAATTAGCTTAATTTACATATGCCATTTTAATCAGTGAGTAAAAATTGGGGGCAAAAAGTGAGGGGGCATCTACAATCAGCCCAGTTTTCCCACACATGTAAGCCTAAAGCAATTAATCCTGCTGGATTTTCCGTCCCATAAATTCCGATCCGGTGTTCCTACACCAGGAAAATCTTGATGAGGGAATGCTGGTGCTTTTATGTTAAGGTAGAGCAGTGTTACATCTGTCAGACGTAGGGTATTCTTCCCCCAAACCATTTGCCTGTTTTACTCAATTTTTTGCTGAAATCTGTTTTTGTTTGCATTAGGATTCGGTGCACTTTGCTGCTACTAACCAGTGTTACAGTGCTAGTGTTCAATCCTGTAAACATGGTTAAATTGGTTTACACCTGACTTGCACATTTCATTTACCTGTAAGTTCCTTGTAGCATGGTGCATCATATACCTAGGGCCAGTAAATTAAATGCCACTAGTAGGCCTGCACCACTTATTGTGCAAACCCCTTATATAACCCATTAAAACGTATCTCAAGCCTGCAACTGCTGCCTGAATGCAGTTTTAAACTGCCACTTTGTCTTGACAATATAACCCGCTTGCCACGCCTTAAACACCTTTTTTTATTTAATATATGTCACCTCCAAGATAGATCTTAGCCATCCCCTATGTCAGGGTGCATTGTAGTTATAAGGTTGGACATGAAGTTTTAAGTTGCATGTTCTCATAGTGAAAACACCTAAATTTGTTTTGCTCCACTGTGTAAATTTGTTTACTCCACTAGCTTTCCCATGGGATAACATTGGGTTGCCTTATTACTTTTAATAATTGCTAAGTAATGATTGCGGAAAGATGAGAATTTCATGTTTGGTATGTATGAGATTGTAATTAAAAATCATCTCTAATGGTAAGACCAGATTTTAAAATAAAATTTTGAAAATGCCACTTTTAGAAAGTTGGCCTTTTCCTGCCCTTAGCCATTTGTGCCCTCATTATGAGTTTGACGGGCAGGAAAGCCTGTCTGTCAAACTCCTGACAGAATGGCTATTGCCTTCGTGGCAACCATTACGCCGGACCCATTAGGAGTTTCCCACTAGGCCAGTGGACGGAAACCTCAGTTTCTGCACACCAGCCTAGCGGGAAACAGGCTTCCACATTTTCTCTGGCATATAATGGAGCGGGCGGCAATGCTGTAGCATTCAGTGTGCACCAGCACCCTCGCAATGTTTGCTGTCTGCACTACCCATTCCAAGTGCATGGAAGTTCAGGGGCCCCCCTGTGGCCCTCTGCACCTGTCCTCCACCAGCCTTTTCATGGCGGTAAAACCGCCATGAAAAAGGCTGGTGAAGAATGAGGTCATAATCCGCGGGGAAGCGCTGCACTGGCTGATTACGATCCCCACCAGTGCCTGGCCATTGGGACCATGGATCCAAGCGGTGCTGGTGGAACCCTGACGGTCAGACCGCCAGGGTCTTTATGTGACAGTCAGACCGCCACAGCAGACGTTCCTAACTGCCACCGCGGGCTGGCAGTCTGAAGGCTGCCAGCCTCGTATTGAGAGCAAAAGTGCCTGGAGCATCCCATGGGTCACATTAGTAAGTGTAACTGACAGATAGACTCCTCCCAATTCCTCCCAGACAGTCACACAATATAGGGATTAGGTGTGTCTGAGTGGGCAGTCTTCTGGAAGGATGAGGATGTGAAACTGGGCACCATTCGGCTTCCAACTGAATAAGCTGTGCTCTGCCTTCACACAAAGGGCTTGTCACCTTTTGCTTTGCTACTTTGAGTCTACCTTGAAACCTCAGAGGCCAGTCCTTCTGTTGAGCCCTGCATCTTCACCTGAACCCAGGGTGACTAGATTGACTCCAAAGGTTAGTTTGCTAGCCTCCTGTTCAAAACCAAAGGGGCATAACAGGCACAAACCACCTTGAATCAGCACCTGGACCCAGCTGAAGTGAATTCCGGATCCCCCAAGTGGTGTTCCACAGGTCCTGGACTCTTGATGTGACCTCATTTAATCTCCCCTGTTGTTGGGTTATTCGTGAATTGACCTATTGGCACCAAACCTTGCCCCCATGCCAATGTGAAGTTCCCAAAAACCAACTCTTCATGCTACAGGATCGACTGCTTGAGGTGACCAACAATGCAAAACTCCTGCATGTGCTCCATCACAGTTGGCCTGGACTTGTGACTTTGACCCAGCCTTGCACAACAAGATATCTGCAAGTGCTTGGTACTTTTTGGCAATTTTTTCACCTAGTTTTTAAAACTTCACAACTGCTTCTACTTATTGGATTCTTGTTGTTTTGGTGTCAAATAATTTACTAAAATGTACTCCATTTTTGGTGTGTTGTGTATTCACTTTATTAACGCTTCTGTGCTGCATAAATACTTTTCACATTGCCTCTAAGTAAAGCCTGACTTCCTTTTGTACCAAGCTACCCAGGGTTAAGCACAGATTAACTTAGTGGCTTTTTGGGATTCACACTGCCAGGGACGTATCTGTTGCCTGACCAAAGCTAACACTCAAGTCAACCAACAACCCACTTTCTCACAAGCGGTATCTCATACAGAGATACCTTTCTGCTTTACTAGTAATGGGGAACAAAATGATGTTTTTGCTCTGCCAGAATAGGAAAAGAAGAGTCAAAATCCATTAAGTAAAAATGTAATGTTTTCGGCAAAGAAACATTTTTACAAATGCCATTGCACATGTATAACAAAGGGGAATATACCCAATGAATAGCTCACAATCAAAATCAATAAGGGCGTTGTGACTGACGGCATTCATTATTCCATTGATGATTAACAACAAAATTGTTTTGCACTTGTTGAAATCTTGGTACCTGTAGCTGTGATTGCACTGGGTTGTCAGAGAGAAACATCGCTTTTTACACTTTTTGGTGTACACTCCGAATAACACATGGCACCAATGAATAGATATATACAAAGACATTAGGTACAGGTTTTGTTGAAAGCCTATTTTTTTAATTTTTTCAGTGAATTTGTGTGTATGTTTAGAGGAATTAGATGAAGGGTAAGTGGAATGATGCATGAACATATGAGTGGCTCTGATAGTGGGCTGTGAACTAGGTAAGTGGATCAGTCCAACCAGCACTCAAAATGGTTGTAGCTGCAGGAAACCTTCACTGAAGTGCCAATTTCATACCCCCTGGGAGGAACCCATGATGCACTGAGACTTATGAGTTTTGAGGAAACAGTGGTGGGACATTGAACTATCTGGTAATACTATACAACAATCTTCAAAATCCTTTTCCCTGAAGTACTCACCAGACCAGTTGCAAGTGGATCTGGACTGGATCCTTCTTGAGGTAGGTGCTGGAGGGACTCCTTGGACCCCTGGCTTTGTCTAACTGGACTCTTCCTATAAATTATGAAAATCTATGGAATGTATAAAAACTTTGACTCCTACCGGGCAGAGAACAGGGACCAACTATCCCGGAAGATCTGGCCAAGGCATGATTTGAGTGAACTGAAGAAACAGGGTTCTGCACCTTGGAGCTTTTCAGCAGCAGCATATTCATTTCAGTGGGCTCTCACTAAGAAGGTGTCTGGCCTCAGAGATTCCATTGTCATTAGGCCTATTTAGGACAGCAGCCTGTGCCCTTTATCCTACATACAATTCATGTTATTCATTTTATTTTTTAGCAGAAGCTTCTCTCTGCGGTGATGTTTTATTTTCTTTTATCTCAGATGCTCGCAGCACAAGAATTGTTTTCATTCCTTTTATTCGGACATTATTGTTCCGTGCTTTGCTCAAGGCTGTTGCCAGCAAATTGTTGGCACAAAGCGTTCCATCATGATCTCTGCCACTTCACAGAAACATGTGTATTTTCACGTTAGGGCATCATTCCTGGAACACCAGCTGTTTCATTATAAAACATCCATTTGCCCCCTATAAGTTAGAGGGATGGTTCCACCAAGAATATTTGCCTCTGCATACTGTCATACTATTGCAGCTGTTTGCTGAGACTTCAGATCCTTTCCAGCCACATGGGAGAGGCCTCGCAGTAGACCGAGAGCCATGCTTGTTACTACCACATTCATGTATGACGGATGGTGTCTTCCCAGGGATCCTGAAGGGCGGATTAGGCAACACTGCTGTGCTCTATTAGTACGTTAGTGGACTAGGTAGGAATTCCAACACCTTGCAGTTTGACAATATGGTGGGAATGTTTCTATGTTTTATTTTCCTTGTCACTGTATTTTTATTGTCTAGTTTCATCATTGTAATCATTGCAGTTCATGCTATTTTACATAGAACGCGCTTGTTTCAATAAATTGTATTGAATCAATTTCTGCTTTGTTTTGTCTTTGCATGTGTGAGATGAATGTAACTGAGAAAAAAGGATGAGATCTGTTCCACCACGATTTCCCATGAGAAATCAGAATGTCATGCGCAAGGCTGCCACAAACCACTGTCACATCCAAGTGCCCCTGAGGTACTGCTAGCTGGCCAAAAGGGTTAGGCCAACAGTTGTCACAGGGTGTAGAACTGGACTCAGATCCCCACATCCTAGTGATGTTGCCACCCAAATCCAGCAGCATCATTGACGCAATGAGGGCAAACGTGTCACCATCATCAGATACAGCCTACAGGCTTGCCCCGCTGGAACATTCTGAGCTCTTAAAAAAGACACTGTATGAAATTGGGTTACTGGTTGAGGGGTTTAAAACCTTACTCAAGCAGAAACATCAATCCATGTTAGAGTGAAGTCAAAAGCAAACCCCAAATTAAACTGTGCTCAACCCTCTGGTAGCTTGGCACAAAGAAATCAGGCTTAACTTAGGGAACATGTGTTAAGTATTTATGCAGCACTTCAAACAGTATTAAAGTGAAGAAGCAACACAAGAGAACTCCACGAAATTAGAAACAAAGAGTAAATCATAATAAATAAAACAAAACACAATTGATAAAAATATAATCGGTAGAACTGGAGGTATGCAAGTTTAAAAATGTAAGTGAGAATAGTGCCAAAAAGCACAAAGAGCCAACTGTGGTTGTCTGGTCATGCTGGAACAGGACAAAGTTACAAGTACAGGGACCAAGTTAGTCTCCACTGATCAAGAGTACTTTCAAAACTGTTTGTTGAGCAATGCGAAGTCCTGGCCCTGAGTTACACTGGCTGGCATTGAGTTACACTGGCTGGCATTGAGAAACTGTTGATGTGGAACTTGTGATACAAAGCACTGCAGCAAGCTGAGTTGTACAGCAAAGTTGGTGGCCGTCGATGGGAGATCGCGATTCGAGGTCTGGTGTCACCATCGAGGAAGCCACTGGGACTTATGAAGACTTGCATAGTGATGCTTCAGTGCTGAGGTCTAGCAGCATTACACTGGGCCGGTGCTGGTGAAGCAGTATTTCAATAGTATATACTATGGCTTTAAAGGCAAGTTAAGTAAGCCAATTAGGAGTAGGCCAATTTAACCATGTTTTATAGGCCAGAGCACATGCACTAGGGACCGGTTAGCAGAGTTGCAGTTCAGGGAGTCAAAAACCAGCAGCATCTGTTAGACACCCCCAATGATGACTGAGTGAGAAAGTGACTCTTTTGTGTTGCCTGTTTTTGGATTACCAAGTGTTGAGTGCAAGGTTTCACCTTTACTTCAACATAGCAGAGCAAGGGTGAATGAGCAGTGCCCAGTGACTGCACTGGATAAGACCAAAGGCAAAGACCAGAGCTCATTACACTTTGTTCACAGCAACCCCCGCTGTGCATGGCTGAATTAGCACTAAGGGGGTCATTACAACCCTGGCGGATGGCGGAGAACTGGCGGTAAAACCGCCAACAGGCTGGCGGTCTCACCTTGGTGTATTATGACCATGGCGGTTACCGCCATGGTCATCCGCCGGTTCTCCGTCCCGCCCGCCAGGGCGGAGACGACCGCCGTGCTGGAGACCTGGGTCTCCAGCCCAGCGGCCGTCAGTATACTGCTAGCGGTATTTGGACCCAGCTTAACGCCGTGGATTTTATGCGGTTTCAACCGCCATGAAATCCATGGCGGTAAGCACTATCAGTGCCAGGGAATTCCTTCCCTGGCAATGATAGGGGTCACCCCCACCCCCACCCCGACTCCCTCCCCTACCCCCCACCACCCCTGCCACCCCCCAAAGGTGGCAGGGCCCCCCTACCCACCCCGACCCCCAACATAACATTACTCACACACACCCGACACGCATGCAGGCACCACCAACACACACACGCACACACCCCACCATACATGCCTACATCCACACACACAATCAGACACGCACACCCACATTCAAACATACACGCACACAACCATACAGACATACCCACAGCCATACACGCACTCATTCCATACACACAACACCCCCACAAGCATACACACACTCACACACCCCCTCTACATACACAGACGCACACCCCCATGCACGCACACAACACACAACACCCCCCCACCCTCCTCCCCTAACGGATGATCGACTTACCTGGTCCGACGATCCTCCGGGAGGGGACGGGAGCCATGTGGGCAGCTCCGCCGATACCACACCACCAACAGAACACCTCCACGGCGAATCACAGGACGTGATTCGCTGGGCGGTGTTCTGTTGGCATGGTGGTGGAGGTGGAGCAACCTCCACTTCCCCGCCACCCGCAAGTATGGCTGTTGGCGGCTCTCCATCGGAATAACGACGGAGAGCAGCCAACAGTCATAATACGCACGGCGGTCCCTCAGCGGTCTTGCAAAAAGACCGCCGAGGTCGTAATGACCCCCTAAGTGACAAATGCTCTCTCAAAGCAAGAGGACAGAGCCTCCTCACTGTAGCCCACTGTTGATGGAAACAGCCGAAGGTGTGCATGGTGTCTTATGTTCATATGATAGCTATGCTCAACCCACACTGCACATGGCCAAGGGCTAATGATCACACATGAGCTATAAGCAAGTAATGACGTTAAGCTTATTACCCTCTCTGCATAGCTGAAGGCTATGTGCAGTTTCAGACATCCTCTATGGGATATTGCCAAGCCTAACACTATACTTGATTTGAAATTCACAGAGCACGCAAATGCCCTATGGTAACTTGCTGCTAAGCATCTGCAATGTACTGAACTGAGGCAATGGTGGGGGGATACAAAACTACAAAGGAAGATAAAACAATCAAGATTTCAGATGTTTCCTAAAGTGTGCCATACTGGATTGACATTTTAGGTGTCAAGGCAGTTGATTTCTAGTTGGCAGGTGGAGTGAACAAAACTTTTGCTGTTGTATATCTATTTTAGCCATATTTTAGACACGTTATTTTAGCAAACTAGGTCTGCCGTTGTGCACTGTAGCCCAGTTACATTTTATTCAGCATTGCTTTTCATTTCAGCAATAGTCACATTTGCGGTATTGTTTTATTTTAAATCAAAATGTTCTTTCGACTAGGAAAGCAAAACGTTCTCAGTAGGACATTCATTTCACTTTGTGCTTTCTCCAAGGTTACAGTCAGATAAGTTGCCAGCAAAAGTGGTACACTGTGGGGGTCATTCTGACTTTGACGGGCGGCAGAGGCCGCCCGCCAAAGTCCCGCCGGCAGAATACCGCTGTGCGGTCAAAAGACCGCCGCAGTAACTCTGAGTTTCCCGCTGGGCTGGCGGGCGACCGCCAGAAGGCCGCCCGCCAGCCCAGGGGGAAACCCCCTTCCGAATGGAGCCGGCGGAGTGGAAGGGGTGCGACGGGTGCAGTTGCACCCGTCGCGATTTTCAGTGTCTGCTTGGCAGACACTAAAAATCTTGTTGGGGCCCTGTTAGGGGGCCCCTGCAGTGCCCATGCCATTGGCATGGGCACTGCAGGGGCCCCCAGGGGCCCCACGACACCCGTTACCGCCAGCCAGGTTCTGGCGGTCCAAACCGGCAGAACCAGGCTGGCGGTAAGGGGGTCGGAATCTCCATGGCGGCGCTGCTTGCAGCGCCGCCATGGAGGATTCCCTTGGGCAGCGGGAAACCGGCGGGACACCGCCGGTTTCCCGTATCTGACCGCGGCTGTACCGCCGCTGTCAGAATGCCCATGGGAGCACCGCCAGCCTTTTGGCGGTGCTCCCGCGGTCGTTGGCCCTGGCGGTAGACTACCGCCAGGGTCAGAATGACCCCCTGTGTCTCCAACATTCACAGAAACATACACACACATACGTGGGGAACATTTCTTAGAATGTCAATTGTTTTATTATAAAAATACTCCTTTGTCCCATACACGTTAGTGGGAGATTCCAGTCAGATGACCATGACTGCATGCTGATGGCTGATTGTCTCGCTGCAGCTGCTTGCTTAGATGGCCAAACCCCTGACCTACATGGGGAGGGTGTCTTTCTAGAGGAGAAACCTGAAGGGTGGATTAGGCTTAATATGTTGTGCTCGAACATAGCGTAGGTCGGAGAACTATATCTCACTCCTAGTGACAGTATAATGGGACTGTTTTTGTGTTTCACTCTCCATGTCACCTTCTTGCTTTTATTGTGTTTGGTCATCCTGGTTATTGCAATACATGCCATTTGACCTAAGATGCAGTTACTTCAATAAACCCTTATTGAACTATTTCTTGTCTTTCCCTGTGTGAGACTAATGTAACTGAGAGAAAAGGACTAGATCTGATCGAACACAATTCCCCTGAGGAGTCTTCCTTGTCATGTGCCCTGCTGCCACAATCATCCCTGCTCTTGAGTAGAGATGAGGCATTGCTAGTTAGCCGTAAAAACCCGGATGAGGCCAACAAGCGACGCATGGTGTGGAATTGTACTTAGTACTCCACAATCTTTGTGATTATGCCCCCCAAATGCAGTAGCCTCATTAGTATAATGAGAACCTAGATGACATTGCTACCCTGAAGGATTTTCTGGATTTTTTGGGACAATTACTGTTTTGGAAACTGGAAACAATCTATTAGGTATGTATTAGGTATTAGGTATTAGGTATGTACCACATAAATGTATTTTTCAGGCACTCAGGTCCAGAACTGTATAGTGTTTTGTGTGCCATAAAGAGAGCCTTAAAGGCCACTCACGTTTTAAGTAGAAGCCAGTGAAGCTCTGATAAAGCACTCAAAACTGAATTGAACTTTGGTATTATCTTAAGAAGGCAGATGGCTGCATTCTGCAGTGTCTGTAGCTTGTTTAGAGAATGGTGATGTATGCACAAATAAAGGGCATTACAATAACCCAACCTTGATAACACCAACACAACCAATTTCTGCAAATCGAAAGGAATAAAAGGCAAAACCTTTCTCAAACTTTTTCACCAGAAAAAAAACCCAGGATGAGGTCAGTTTATTAAGCAGGTCTATGAACAACAGAGTAGAGTCAAAGAGCACCCTTAATTTCCTAACTTTGGGTACTGGCTCAGGGGGAGGACCCAAAGTCTGATGGACACAAAGATTGATTCCATAAGGAAATGTCCATCCCAAAGAGAAGATCCTCAGTTTTTCCTAGTTCAACTTAAGGCAATTGCCACCCATACAGCTAACAATTGCACACATGCATCTGTTAAAGCAACCTCGTCAACATTACTGGAGAGCCATATTACGATTTGTGTTTCATCAGCATAGGACACTGTGCCAAAGCCGAAGGAATTAATCAACTTGGCCACAGGAGACACATAAATATTGAAAAGCGTTGGACTCAGAGATGACCCCTGAGGGACACTACAAGGCAAAAAGAAAGATCTTGAGATAAACTCTCCAAGGGCCAGGTCTGCTAACTACTCATTAAGAATGAGGAGCCCTCCCTCATGATGTGTCTTATTTCTTCAGAAACTACAACCAGAGCTGCCTTGGTGCTGTAGCTTGATCTGAACCTGAACTGTGCTTCATCCAGAAACTCATTTTTATCTAAATACTCTAAGAGAGTGCCACTCAGTGCAAAGTCGAAGGCCATGAGCAGTAACGCATGCCCATATGGGTGCTAAGGCCAGAACTCAGCTGGAGTTCAGACCCAATGCTCAACACGTATATGTGTATAAGGCACTGCACACGGATCAAGCCCTCTTTATAGCTGTAGGCTATGTGATGAGCCTTAAGTCCATGTGACTAGGCAATTCTGTAAAGCAACATGTAAATGTTGACCTATAACTCCCTCCCATTCTCTTCAAATTGACACTGACATAAATCAATAATTCATTGACTTAACTGTGTTCATCCAAGAGAAAGATAAAGCCTGTTCTTCTTTGTCAGTTCTTATCTCTATCCCTTGGGTCGTAATGGACTGGAAGAAACTTCTGACACTACTTGTCTAAAAAAAAATTGAAGTATAAATCAGGTATACCAATATGGTATTTGGATAATCTGACATCAACCTAAAGTCTTAAAACATCGTTTGAGTCATCATCACTTCTCCTATGCTCTATTCTTGATGTCTATTGTGCCATGGGTGTATTTTTTGTAACATCAAAACTTCCACCATGATACAGATGGACACAAATACTTCAAACTACAATTCAACATAGCACCTGCTTACATGTGCTTCTGTAGGTACAAGAGCTGTCTTTGCTTTTGATACAGTAGATCAAGTGGTGCTTCTTTCCATTCTGCCATTGAGAACTGGCATGGCTATTACAGTTCTGGATTAGAGTATATGCTTTTTATGTGACCATTCTAATCTTCTTGTATGTGTTCCTCTGTCTCAGCTGTGTAGTGCATAAAGGGTCCATCTTGTTTCCATCTACTCTAATGTAACAAAACTATGTCTAAATGTGTTGTCAGTGATTGACATTTACACCTGCAGCAGTACCTTTCATTGACTGGCACATGGAGGGGTGGAGCAAACCTGAACATAAACCTATATAAAATGTAGCCTCTAGTGATTTTATTTTCAAACCAGTCTGAGTCAGCCATACAATCTTGTTTAGTTCTTTAGAACACTAAGGGAAGGATCCTCATTTTAAAATGAACAGCCTGTTTAATAGCCTGCTAGGATAAGCAAAGATTGTCTATCATTTGCCCCCACTCTTCCCCTGTTGCATCTGGAATCTCATTCTGTCACTGGTAAATGTTTATATTGGTGGCAGCAATCTGAATGGTGTATCCAAGTGTGGCTTAATTCCTCTTCTGTCCATAATACAATAAGCAGCCTGCTTTGTTATTAGCACAGCAAACACAAGAATATCACAGTGGCACCCAGCTCATAGGCACTGGAAGTAGGAGTGTGAGTGTGCTGTAGCACTTCCAAAATAAACATGTTAGAACACGTCAGAAATCAGAGGATGAATGAGCAAATAAGATGCCTTCAAATGTTGTTCTCTTCTAACATTTGCTGTTCAAAAACAGGGGTCAAATGTAAGGCTAGGTCTTCTGACAAACTGAGCTTATTGGGAAACAGCCATTACAACACAGCTGTTTCCACGACTAGACTTTACCACACATGCATTGCAATGAATGTATGATTACTACTAACAGCCTTTGCCATGCATACCACTGCAACAAATTAACTTGCAATGGTATGCATGTAAGGGCTATGCGTGGTAATGGAGGTAAAGTTTATTGGTGTAATTTGAGGAAACAGAGACATCTTTCCAATTGCTCATAATGGCCTGAGTCGCGCTTCAGAGCCTTCATGAATGAGGTAAGGAGGGGTCTGGGGGTAGGGGGTACTGTTTTAGGGCTTGGGTGGTGGGGGTATGGTTTTAGGGTGCAGCAGTAGGTACGGTTTTCAGGCTTGGGGCGGGGGATTGTTTTAATGTTCAGGACAAAGGGGGGAGTTTAGGGCTTGGAGCAGGATATACACAGTGCTTAGTTTGTAAAAAAAGAACGTGCCGGTGTCCAAAGCCCTCCTCTCAAACATGCAGCTGCCGCAACTAAATGTGCGAACACGGAATACTGTGGCAGCGGAATCCTGAAGCCATCTCGGGCCTCCTCAATCCTCCTAAAGCCACTACCTGCCCCTGCAGCTTATTCTTGCAGCTTTCTGTTTTCTCCCTTTGTGACGCCTTTTCATTTTTCTCTTCCTCCGTCTTTCCCATCTGTGTCTTTTGCTCGCAGTAAATGCTTGAGGCAGAAAAATAAGCGCTGGCCCTCAAAAATAAGTGCTGGTGCTCCCCACCAGAAACATCAACACACATTGAGCACTGGGTGTACGGTTTTAGGGTGGGGGATGATTTTAGGGTTCAGGATGGGGGCAGGGGAGGGGATTGTTTTAGCACTTGAAGTAGGGGTACAGTTTTAGGGTGGGGATGGAGGGATGGTCTTGGGGAGCAGGGATGGTTTTAGGGCTCAGTGTAGGGGGGGGCGGGACGGTTTTAGGGCTTGACGGTAGTGTACAGTTTTAGGACTGAGCAGGCGGTTTTTGGGCTTGGGGCAGGGGAAAATTTTAGGGCTCAGGGTGGGACAGGGGGTACTGTTTTAGGCTCCAGGGGATGGGGGTCATGTTAGGGTCTGGTTTTAGGGCAGGAGTTGGGTACTTTTTTGAAGGGTGGGGCCGCGGGGTTCACACTGAGGTCCGGTTTTAGGGCTTAGGACAATGGTAGGGTACTTTTTAGAAGGGTGGGGACCTGGGGTCATCGCGTTGGGGTCCTATTTTATGGCTTAGGGCAGAGGCAGGGTACTTTTTAGAAGGGCTGGAGGTTGGTGTGGTGTTGTGCTGTGTTCCAGTTTTAGACCTTATTGCAGGGGTCATAGGTAGTTTTCAGAAGGGCTGAGGGCCGGGGGTGTCACACTGGGGTCTGGTTTTAGGACTTAGGGCAGGGATTGGGTAGTTTTTAGAAGGTTGAGGGGGTAGCATCAGCAATCTCATTTGGGACTCAGGACAGGGGTCAAAGAAAAGCCTTACTAAGCATATGCCTTTAACATACATGCTTTTACAACATCATTCATTGTGAAGGGATGCATGGCAAAGGTTATGCGTAGTAATGGCATTCTTGTTGTAAAACACATGTGGTAATGATGTGCATTGCAATGGAATGTGCTGTCCTGTCATACAACCAATCTTATTCTTTTAACATGGAAATTGGTGCTTACTTTTCTTTCTCTAACTTCAAGGTTAGAGGAGTTTGTAAAGTCAAATTTCTGGCAAACCAGCTGAGGTACAGAAAACATAACATGAAGGCAGTAGGATGTCAGCTTTTTCTAACACACAACAATTAAATATCTGTAAAATAACTGTACAAATATTTCAAAATACTTAGCAAAGCACAAACAAAGCACATTTTGCATAATTCTGAAGTTTGATGGAAACAAAGGTTTGGTTGATCTGAATTTTGACTATGAATTTCATAATGTGAGTGAATGAGTGACTTAGTGATGGGGTTGCTTTACCCTTTTTAGGCCCCACTTGGGAGAGACACTTACCTATGGGCTTTAGACTCCTTGTCTAGGCATATTTGATAAGTTTATACAAAAAGGAACAGAGGAATTCTGTGGAGTAATGGAACATGAGTGCAAACATTTTGTACCAATACTAAGAGTTTATTGACATGGCGATATTTTTCGAACAGGAATAAAGAGAAAAAATGTAATTATGTTGACTTATGAGCAATGAGCAAAATTAATACCATTTGGGGAATTTTTCACATCTGGGGTAGTGGGAGCCATGGTGATGTACTAAATGTAATAATGATCAGTGCAATAGTAGGTGGCTACGTTTAAACTCCAATAAGATGTTTTTATGTATGGTATTAAGTGTGTTTGCATATGCTCATTTCCAGCCCTGTTGAAGTCCGTTTGGGATGAAACACGTCGGCTGGGCTGAGTTGTTTTGTATAAAGATTTCAAATAAAGGAATTCAGACATTACACTATGGCACAAATCTTGTAATGGATCTTGAAAGGAACACCAAATTTATCATAACCCATAGATACATGATTTATTAACTTCTGGACTATGTGTGTGCTCTTTCCATGTGGGTTTATTACATTTTTATTGCAATGCTTGCTAGTGCAGTTTCATTGTACTACAAATCAAAAACGTTTGCTTCTCTTACCCTTTTATGTACCTATTTTAGTTAGTTAGGCAGAAATGGCAGCACCTAGTGTCACAGGTAGTCTGCTTTTGCAGAACTGTGCCTTGGGACAACAGAACATCAGAATGCAGGGGCTGCACCACTTCAGCCAAATCAGTACTGTCATACCAAAATACCTGACTAGCTCACAGTGTCTTGCCCTCCTAACTTTACAGAGTGACCAGCAATTGTGGCAACCAAAAAGGCACAAGACCCTATCCCCCTCTCAGGGAACAGAGGTAAAACAGGTCAGTCCTTGTTGTACATTATCTCTGTTATAAATATCCATTGCAACATTAGAAAAGGCACAATGAAAATGCACAATACATTTATTGCAACTAGTGTAGTCTATTATGAAGCATATTAGATGCAATTACAATACTGACAATAATTATAAAAATCATAATAGCAGTTAGTAAAATGTATAACACAAGTTGTGCCACCATAATGCAAATCTAGTCGCCTGAGTCTAACCTGTAATTGTATGCACATGAAGACTATTATTATTATTTTTTGTGATCCTTGGGAGTAGAGAACCCCATACCTGTGTTTGTGTAGTCAAGTGGTTCTCATAGGGAGGTGTAAACCCAGTTTACACAGGTTGCATGCCCCGGAGGGCACATGTTCAGCGGTTGAGTCAGCTCTGATAGAATCCTCCTCTCTAAAAATAAAAACTAAGGGCCTAATATAAGGAAAATGGTGCTCCACCCAGTGCAGCGCCACTTTCCTTGTGCCCCTTAGCTGCCCCCTAATGCCACCATATGGTATACCATGGTGGTAGTTAGGGGAACTAGTGTCAATGTTTTTGACTCTAGTTCTGAGCTTATCCTCCTTTGCCTCCTTTTAACGCCTGAGTTAAAAGTGCCAAAAACATAATGCAAAGAAATCTCTTTTCACCATTTTTTTCGGCACACTAACGGGGGAATGCCTCCTTTGCATACATTATGCCTGGCACAGGCCTAATGTAGCACAAAGGGTTCCAAAGTGGCACAATGTAATTCTACAATTGTAAATCTAACATCGTGATTTTGCCTTTTTGGGCCACATTAGCATAAGTCTCTATGGGACCTAATTTAAAACATTAGCGTGATACATTAAAAAGCTACTGTGTTATGGCTATAGCAGCCTGGGAAGGATTGCTGAACAGGCAGAAACCAGCACCTGGAACTTGTTGTGCCCATTGAGCAGTCAGAGAATTTACAGACAGAATCCCAGGAAAGTGGCTGTACAATAAGTGAAAATACAGTGTGTTTCAAAATAGTGGCACAACATTGCAAACCAAAGACATCATAATTTCTAGGATGCAAAGAAATGAGGCATAAATATAGTACCTGAATAAGACTCATGATGGCTCCCTGCCCCCGTGGCGAGGATAGCAATATAATGCACAAATGAAATAAAAACAAATTAATAAGCCAAGCAAACTCAACACAATAATAAAAGTGTAATATAAAAAAGATATTAAAACTATTTACAAAAGGGCAAGTGAGAATTAAAAAAAACGGGTTCTATTAGTTGGGGCTCCACCAAGTCAATGGTTAGTGAATCCAGGATGTATTCCACCTCCGCAGGTGATTGCTGAACAACCCCATTTAGTAGCTCAAGATTACAGATATCATCCTCATTATCAGCCGATGCTGAGGAAATGGCCAGTCCTGCTGGCTCTGTGTTATGTAAGTCTGAGATTAGTAATCCTGGTGCTGATGCACCCATCTCCCTGGTGGGAAAAAACTCATGCCAAGCATCTTGAAGAAAACGCAGGTTCATTGGATAACTTCGACAATGGGCCTTTATTGGCCTCATCAATTTATGTGCATATGAACTGGAGGTTGCAGAGAAAGGCAGAAATCCAGTGTTCTTTCAAAAGGACACCACAGGCAATGAACATGGGTTGAATGCAGGTAAACCAGGCCATTCAGAATGAAAGTGACCAGTCAAAATCTAGTTCCTGGAGCAACGGAGCTCCAAGTCGCAGAATCATGAGCCTATTGCACTGCTGGATTCTTGGCAGGTACATCCATTAGCGGGCTTTGGTCAGGCACATCCATTACAGAGTAACAAAACTAGGACTAAAATTCCACAGATGAAGAGTAACACCAAGTGAATGCCTCCAAAATATTGGAAAATAATGAATGAATAATAGCTGGTATAAATCCCAAAATATGCTGGGAGGTACTCACTAGGCCAGTGCCAATGGTTTTAAATAATGTGCTATGCCAGCAGCAATAGACGCATTAAACATGCATTTTACTAATTCGCCAAAAAGTAATGGGAGGCTTGTAGATAAGAGTGAATGTATTTCTCTAGATGTCGTTGCGACTTGAAGTTCAAACATTTTTCTAGCGGAAGTTAATGCTTCCTCTTTTTGAAACAAAAAGGCTTTGAGTCTGCCTAGCTTATTGAAATCTGCCTTCAAAATTGGAATGGAAGGCCATAATAAACTTTTAAGAACTGCTTGTTTGGAAGGGAAAAGGGTGTTATTACAACACTACACTAGTTGGGAAACCGAAACAATAAGGGGGATCCCAGATTTCATTTCGCAACATCCCTGATCATTCAAAATGAAACAATTGCCATTGGAAAGGAAAGTAAGATTGAGGGAAAAAATTGTGGGAACTGAAATTCCTTTAAATAAAACAGGCCAAATTTGTAACAGATGCATTACTGGAGCCGTGAATGGTAACATCTTTGCACACAAGTGAGTGGCCAACAGAGGAGTCACACTCCTTTCCAGTAACAAACACTTCCCGACTTACTGTTCACAAAGATATTCAAAGGGGAGTGACCATATCATGTCCACAAACGTCCCTCCCAGGGCCTCATATCTACCCATGGCAAAAATGTTTCATGCAAGAAGTGAACTGGAATGTTGAAATAGGGTGAGATTTTATTCCATATATTAGTCAAACTGCGGATGATGTTTCTGCAATGGTAAAGAGTAGCTTGTCTAACTTCTCGATATGTAACACTGTGTATGTAGCATCTTTTTTAGCCATGTGTCGTTGTTTATGGGTCAGATGAAATGGCAGAAATGGGTGACTTTTGGCCATTGGTAGTGTCCAGCTAAATTGCATAATTGATCTAAGCTGACTTTGCCCTTGTTACAATACAGACATAACATTTTGCATAATATCAATGACAGATCACAACAATATTCAAACTGTAAAAACAACAGGAAGTACTTTATCCAAATTATCTTGATCAATTTGTCTAACGTGCAATAGTTCCATCTGCCACAATTTCCAAATTTCATTATAGGTTGCATAAATAAATCTTCTTGAACGTGGAGCCTAGGACCTAACAAGGAGTCAGAGAGGTCCATGTTCTCTGATAGGAAAGAAATATGTTGTTTAACTGCACACAGTGTGGAATATTCTAACCATTGTTGACATAACTTCCCCACTGATTATGTGGTGACTATGTCTGAGTGTTGAGAAGGTAAATAACGTGAGAAGTTAAAAAAACAAGCATGACAACCATTTGTGTCCTGTGGCTACAATAACAACCGTTTTGGACCTGCAAGTATAGAGCTAGATGTGCTACTTTGGACCATTTCATTGAGCTATTCTTTTGTGTAATCTAGTGTATTCTGACAATTGTCAAAAAATGCAATAGAGGGAATATTGGGGCCATTCATGTCCTTAATTTTTGCAAATCCCAGGCATCTAGTCTGTTTAATTATATCATTCAGATGCGTTTGTGTCAGGATTAAACATGCTCTAAACAAACTGTCTGTTCCATTAATCTGCCAGAGTTTAGTTCCCCAAATAGATTTCATATCTATGGTGTCTTCACAATACTCATAGCCTTGTACATCTAATGTGTTACCAAAATAATTTGTTTTGCTGGTGTAGGGACTAATTTAAAATAGAAAGATGTCAGGTTAGTTATATTAGGACTGGAAAAATACGTAAATTTAGCTTTGTATTTTTGAGTACTCCCCTGTGGGGGAGCTGCACAATGTTCCCACAGTGTATAATTGAAAATTGTATGCTTAATGTTAGCTCTATGTAAATAGTTATGTTCATAATGATGGTAACAGAACATGTCTCCATAATTAGCTGAATTCACATAAAGATCCTCATCTTCGAAGACAGTATAGTATTCTACCTCAGACAACAATGCATTAACAGAACCAATATCCCACTCATCTGTATGTAACCCAGGTACAATGATGTCACCCATGGCTATTTTGAATATATACAAAATCTGCTGAATCTTGGTTTGCCTGAAGACATCGAAGGCAACTTTGTCCCAAACAATTCCATCCATTACCATCACAGCTGAAATGTTCACACAGGACAAGTCTGTTGTTAGTCTATGGGAAGGAGAATGTGGCGTCAGCACCTCCTCAACCAGTTCTGTGGCTGAATGTTCTGGGAGATAGTAGCTGTTGATTAACAAGAAATAGTCTATCATAAATCCAATTCAAGGTAAAACATAAGCATGTCTAGGATAATCCGAACAAGGAACCAAATAAGTACGTTTTAGCCATGAAATGAAAACACAAGCTTTCGTATGTGGAGTATCTGTGATGGTAGAAGAGTCAAAAGAGTGTGATGAAAAGTAATCCATAACCAGAACCAGTCTGTTGAAAATAGGAGCCATAGATGGTAATAGATAAAATGTAGAGTCACTGAGGGGGGATCTGTAGAAACCAAATTATCAACATAAAGTGTTGCAGGAAGTACAGTACTGATAACGCATGTATTATGGCTGGTATTTGCAGAGGAAATTGGAAGTAACAAATGTGATTCTGGAACCCCAAACAGCTGGGGAAAAAAAGCTTTGGTGGTAGTCACATGCTGCAGTGGAATTTCCCTTATGGTAGTGAGAGGAGTTAGGGAACTACCAAGGACTCTTTGTGGCCTACTATTTAGTATCGGCCACATGATGTAATTTGACCTGTTCGATTGAGATAAAACAATTGTCTTTGGAATCAGCAAGCAGTGGCAAAATTATAGTTCTTGTACCTTGTATGCCAAGGACTGGCACAGGCAAACAGTATGCTGGGCTGAACTCCTTCTTCACCACGACCTTAACTCTGACGAGGTCCCCATTTTATGGGATCTAGCCAGTAGACTCTGGTTTCTCCTGGATTCCAGCAGAGGTAGACGACTTAACATGTCTCTTGGGTTTGGGTCACAAAAGTTTTGCGAAACCTGTTGGACAGCACAACAGTCATTTACGTCAAACGTGTGGCAGCTCCCACATTATTTGGAACATACATATCTATGACAAAGAAGCTCTGGTATGAATTCTGAATTCAATGAAGTCCGCCCCCAGAGATTGTTTTGGGGCATTATTAAGTGCACATTGGACCCCATAAGAGTGGTGGATCCAACTATGTCCTGAGCCTAAAACCCTAGCTTTCAAGGACTGCTTTAAGTCACAATTCATTCTTTACACAAAAGAGGTGTCCTCAGCCTTGTATGGTGAAGAATAATACACCTGCACACCTAACAAAGCCATGAAGTCCCTGTATGCTATGGAAGCAAAAGCAGGGCACTGGTACGAGTAGAAAATACTACATGCATAAGTCCCTACAAAGACTGGCAAATCTTTAATGACCGTTTTAGCATCAGCTGAACACTGTGGCCACACTCAGAGGAATCTAGAACAAGAATTGACTGCAAGAAGGATACATTTAAATGCACCATCTGAATTAAGAGGCCCTCCATGGTCCAAATAATTGCAGCAGAAGGGTTTGCTCGAAATGAACAGGTGGGTCTGCGATCGGCATGCTACTGAGGAGCATTTAATTTGTTGGCAGATGTCACAACAAAGGACATATTTCTTGGCCTGCATGTATACGTTGTGCCAACAATAATGCTGCCATAGCAGTGAAATTGTAGTCACCACACCAACATGGGCAGAAGCAATACCTTCATGTGCAGCTGTCACTAAAGTTAGCCTGCGGTCTAAGCTGAGAATCAGCTGATCACCAATTCCAGGAAGTGTAACATAGGGTATATTATGTTCACTTAAATGGCATGTATAATTACCTGGAAAGGGTAACTAGGTAAGGGAGTGCCATTGCTTGTAGCATTTACGACTGCCAGTATATCTTTGTCAATGCGTGTTTATGAATGTGTAATCACAGTTACAGTAGAATTTGCCACTGTTGATTTGGCCGCTTCATCTGTCAATGAATTCCCTGCAATGTGTGTTCCCACACGTTGATGACCCTGTGTATGTACAACATGGGTATGTGGCAACCTGTCCTGGAGGTCTGTCACTTTGAACCAAAGTGTTTTCTGCTTTATAGTATTACCTTTAGAGTCTTTGAAACCATTTTGGCACCAACAATGCAGAAAGGACTGGACACAATAATAAGAAACACAAACAATAAATGTGGGGAATTCAAGTTCCTTACTTGCTAGTGCCAGAATCTGAGCTTTCAGTTCAGCTAACTGCATAGTACACTAACCTAGGGTCTGTAAGTTAGTTTTCTGGGGTAGGAATTTTTCGTCCAACATAACTCCATGAACAAAGGCTCACCCAGATTAATACTGCTGTTTAGTCACTCTAGTAGGTTGAGCTGAACTATCAGTATAAACTATACTGTTTCAGAGGTAAAATATCAATGGGCATTTGGATAAACATGCTCATATTACAAACAATCTTGTGTCTGCAAAGACAGGACAAAAACAAGGGCCTCATTACCAGGTTGGACTGCCTTGGCAGCAGCGGCAGTCCGACCGCCGTATTGCAAATTATGGGGGCTAATGAAGCAAAGGCCACCACGGTCCTGCCGGCACCGCCAGGCAGCACAGATCACCACGTTCATGAAGCAGCACAAACAGGCCGACGGAGACAATGTTTCTGCCGGACACATTACGAGGTTGCACAACGTCAAAGTAACCATGGCTGGCCTACCGCCATATCTCAGAAGATGAAAACAGGCAGTAGAAAGGGAAATACTCACCTGCAGGCAGCCTTACATGTCCCATGCTGCCATAGAGCCCATCAGGCACGTCTTGCCGCTGCTCATTGAAGGACCACCAATTCAGCACCGCTGTGGGAGCTACCAACCGTAAGTACAAACAACTACCTGTATCATTAACCTTAAAATCATAATGGGGGCACGCCATGGTCATCAAGTACACGATACATCGTGTGCACATTCTGAAACATACATGAAGATGGACACATCCACAGTTATAATACACCCCCTTTGGGCAGCCCACCCACACTGCACTGCAACACTACACATAACCACACGGCCACACATCTCAGGCATAGGGACAGTGAAGCCTACACAACATTGTCTAACACATCAACAACAACATACAAACTTTACATAAACAAATACAACTCACACACTCACATTTCACTCTGGCCGGGGACTGTCCTCACATACAGCACACAAATGTATTGATGTGGCATGGAACACAAACAACACTACAGCACAATGGAAGGACAAAGGCATGCACAATACACAGAGAGACAAATAGACAAAGAGCAGTATGCTAACAGTACCTGAAAAATAGGGATGTGGCCATCAGGAACAAACAGGGAAGGAGGCTGCACGGGGACACATATCACTTTGCAAAGGCCCCTAAAACAACATGTGCACACGAACTGGACATACATGTGTCACAGGGACAAACAGTACTAGACCAAGGGGGTCATTCTTACTTTTGCGGGCGGCGGAGGCCGCCCGTCAAAGTTCCGCCGTCAGAATACCACTGCGCGGTCAAAAGACCGCCGTGGTAATTCTGAGTTTCCCGCTGGGCTGGCGGGCGACCGCCAGAAGGCCGCCCGCCAGCCCAGCGGGAAACCCCCTTCCATGAGGATGCCGGCTCCGAATGGAGCCGGCGGAGTGGAAGGGGTGCGACGGGTGCAGTTGCACCCGTCGCGATTTTCAGTGTCTGCTTGGCAGACACTGAAAATCTTGGTGGGGCCCCGTTAGGGGGCCCCTGCAGTGCCCATGCCATTGGCATGGGCACTGCAGGGGACCCCAGGGGCCCCACGACACCCGTTACCGCCATCCTGTTCCTGGCGGCGAAAACCGCCAGGAACAGGATGGCGGTAAGGGGGTCGGAATCCCCATGGCGGCGCTGCAATCAGCGCCGCCATGGAGGTTCCCCAGGGCAGCGGGAAACCGGCGGGACACCGCCGGTTTCCCGTTTCTGACCGCGGCTGTACCGCCGCGGTCAGAATGCCCATGGATGCACCGCCAGCCTGTTGGCGGTGCATCCGCGGTCCCCGGCCCTGGCGGTCCATGACCGCCAGGGTCGGAATGACCCCCCAAATGTCATGACCATCTGCACAATGTAGAAGTCAACAAAACATATACAACTCCAACTGCATAGGAAAAATGTCTAAATGAAGTAGCTGCAAAGTACATTGAAAACAGTGGTAGCACAACTGAACACACTCCATGTCTGCACAAACAAAACTCAAGCTGACATACATCAGATGAATACATGAGCCTAACACCATGCATGTTGACATTGGACAACGCAAGCTGAAATACTTACCATAGCAAGCAGTACATAATTCTATGATGCCACCATTGCATTTACACCCACTTATCCATACCCTCAACATCTACCCTTCTCTTGAGGGCAACAGCACTGTCCACAGAGTGAGATGCTGCAAACAACAGCAAATGGATTAGCAAGCAGGTTGAAACACACCCAACTGTAGGCATGCAACACAGATCACTAAGGAATAATATCAATGTAGAAAAGGAATTGCAGGACAAATGTGTACCCAGCACAAAACAAGTCTTTGGGCTTATTTCAAAACCAGATGGGAAATGTCCAAGGCCAGTCCATAATAAATTGCCCATGCACATTCACGTGCTCACATTTGACTCCCAGTACTGCAAGGGAACCTCCACAGGAAGGGGCATCAAGGGGGCAGGCAGACACTTCAGGGATTATTGGGGGTGGGTTTGGATTTGGGAGGAGGGGCTTGGGGTTGGGCTTGGGAGGGGTGGTCTTCTTTTTGGGAGAAGTGGGCTTCTTCTTGAGGGGAGAGGTATGAGTACTTGCAGGGAGGGCAGGGGAGGCCCTGGAGGTGGAAGAGATGGGCTGAAAGCTGGTTGTGGTCCTATTGGGTTTGGGACAGTGGTAGATGCAACAGGGCAAAGGTCCAGGTCACACAAAAAAACATTTCTTAGGGACACAGGGACGGTCATCAGGGGGCATCAGGATTTGAGGGAGTGGTTGTAGGCTCTGTTGGTGTGGATGTCGTGGGTGAGTGCTTCTGGTGTATGCTTGTGTGTGGTGAGTGAGTGCATTTGTGTGTCTTGGCGGTACAGGAAGTGGAGGTGCTGGGGATGGAGTGGTGGATTTGTGTGTCTGTTGGGGTGGTGTCTGCGGGTCTGGTGCTTGTGGTGGATGTCTGAGGGTCTGCTGAGGTGGTGTAAGTTGGTATGATGGGTGTAAAGGGTATGTGACTGATTGATGGTGTGGTCCCTGTGGGTATGCTGGATGTCATGTATGTTTTGGTGTTGGTGCTGGGGCTTTCCTGGGAAGTTATGACTGTTGTTGTATCTGTGGGTAACGTTAGCAACACAAAAGGATGATGGATGGAGTGCTGAACAATGCAAACACTCACCCCAGTCACAGATCTAGGTTTAATCCATCGTTTTTTTGCTCACCATGCCACCCCAGTTTGGACCCAGCCATATGCAAATCAGTCTTGACCCTGTTCCTTATGGGAACAGTTCAGCCCGAACTGCCAAGCCAGATCCTCCCTGGACCGGAAACAAGCTTGAACTTTCTAAATTTGTCAATACTCCCCAACTGTGACACATGCAAACCAATAAGTACAGTGCCATGCCTACAGACATACATATCCCAATCTGCAGACCAACCCACCACCCTGCTCAGGCCCTACAATGACTGTAGGAAAGTAGCCTCTTTCTAGCATAGTTACCCCCACTTTTGGCCTGTTTGTCAGTGTGTTTGACTGTGTCTACTGGGATCAGGCTGATCAGACCCTAGCAGTTATGCTCTCTCCTTCACATTATGTTTATAGGATACTGGTGATCCAGTATTCCACCCACAATTGGCATACTGGTGCCCCCTTATAAGTCCCTAGTATATTGTACCTAGGTACCCAGGGCATTGGGGATCCAGGGGCTCTCTATGGGGTTCAGCATTTCTATTGCCACCCATAGGGAGCCCATGCAAAGCCCTCTACAGGTCTGCCATTGCAGCTTGTGTGAAATGTTGCATGCACTCTTTCACTGCCATTTACACTGCCCCAGGTTACTTATAAGTCACCCATATTACAGGCCTTCCAGCACTGGCAGTGGTGTCCCCATGACCTCCAGGACCATTTACCCAGACTTCGTGAGTGCGGGGACGCCATTTTACATGTGCACTGGTCACCACCTTTGTACAGCTTCACAATGATAACTCATATGGTCATGTTTGGAATCAAACATGTTGGAATCATACCCCAAGGCTTTTGCAAGCATTGAGCTCCTTAGAGAACCCCAGTACTGCCATTACAGCCTTCTGAGGTTTTCCAGGCAGCCCCAGCTGCTGCCACCTCACAGAGAGGTTTCTGCCCCCTATTGCTTGAGCAGCTCAAGCCCAGGAAAGCAGGACAAAGGATTTCCTTTGGGAGAGGGATGTTACAGCCTCTCCCCTTGGAAAAAGGTGTTACAGGCATGGGAGGGGAAACCTCCCAGAGCCACTGGAAATGCTTTGAAGGGCACAGATGGTGCCCTCCTTGCATAGGCCAGTCAACACTGGTTCAGAGGCCCCAGTCCCTGCTCTGGTGCAAAACTGGACAAAGGAAAGGGGAGTGGCCACTCCCCTGTCTATCACCACCCTAGGGGTGGTGCTCAGAGATCCTCCAGAGGGTCCCTGGGTTTTGCCATCTTGGATTCCAAGGTGGCGGGGAACTCTGGGAACATCTGAGTGACCAGTGCCAGCAGGTGACATCATAGCCCTCCCCTGATAGGTGTTTACCTGTGTAGCTGACAAATTCGGATTCTGATTGGAAGACTCCAGCAGGAATCCTCTGCATCCTTTACTTCTTATGGAAGAACCTACATCTGGACCCTCCGGGAACTCTACAACTGGAACAAAGAACAAAGAAGCAACAACCGCTTCTGCAACATTGTATCTTCAGCTCCTGCCAGCAACTGCAACTGTTTCCCTGTTGTGAATCTTCAGAGGATAGCCAGTCTTCAGCCTGCACCAGAGGAACAAAGGAATCTCCCTTGAAGTGAAGGAGTCACTTCCCTACTTTAGCAGGCACCCCTCTGCAGCGAGGACTGGTGGCCTGGGTCCCCTCTCCTGACAAAGTGCCTGGATCCAGCATCACGGGGGTGGACTGAAGTGGTCCTGATGGACCTGACATCCAACTGTCCAACTTTGGTGGAGGTAAGAGCTTACCTCTCCACACAAGACAGTAACCCTGTGCACCGCGTGTTTTGCAGTTGCCAAGGCTTGTTGACATCTTTCTTCAAACTGTTTTATGCACCGTGCTGTTCCAGCCCCTAGCACTCATTCCTGCGATGCGCAGTCTCCTGTGTGGTCCTCTGGTGGTGTGGGAGCCCTTTGTGTAGTGCTGCATGGCACCTTCTTTGTCCCCATTCTGTGGAACTCCTATGTGTGCTGCCTTTCTGAGTTGCTAACAGCCCCCTCTGACTCCCTCTCCTGAGTAGAGTCCACCAGGTCCCTCCTGGTCCCAGACAGTGCCATTTTCTGCTAACCATGAGCTTTGCTTGTGCCAAGGCTTGTTGGCGGAATCCAGTGATGCAACCAGACCACAATCATCCATCTGTGTGGGACATCTTCTGCACCAACCAGGAGCCCACATCAGTCTTCTTGGGAGCAGTACCGACTGTTTTTCTTCACCGGTGGTTCTTCTTTTGCACCTTTATCCGGGTTAGCAGGGGCTCCTGTTCTCCCTGGACTCTTCAGTGCTTCTTGGACTTGGTCCCCTTCTTCCACAGGTCTCCAGGTCCAGGAATCCATTGTTGGTGTCTTGCAGTCTCTTCTGGTTCTTGCAATATCTTCTTTCTCATGTTCTTCTCTGTTCTAGGAATGTTACTGTGACTTTCACCTGCTTTCCTGGGCTCTGGGGTGGGTTCTATTACTTACCTTTGGTGTTTCCTAATTCTCCCAGTGCCCATCTACAAACTACACTTGCATAGGTGGGAACCGACTTTCGCATTCCACTTTCTTAGTGTATGGTTTGTGTTCCCCCAGTTCCATTTCTAACTATTGTGATTTTCACCATTTGCACTGTTTTCTAACTGTTTTTACAGCTTTTGTTGCATATTAGTGCATATAATTTGTGTATTACTTACCTCCTAATGGAATATAGTTTCTATGGTATTTTTGGCATTTATTTTTGTAACCCTGAGTATTTTCTTTCATGTGTGTGCGTACTGTGTGACTACATTGGTATTGCATGAGCTTTGCGTGTCTCCTAGTTAGGCATTGGCTGCTCATCCACACCACCCCTAGAGATCCTGGCTTCTAGACACTGTCTACATTTCACTAAAAAGGGATACCTGGACCTGGTATAAGGTGTAAGTACCTTAGGTACCCACTGCAAACCAGGCCAGCCTCCTACAATGACTGGGCAGGCTTACTGACATCTTTTGGGACGTGCTGTAGCAACCTGACTGAGATGTGCACCACTATGAGACACATCACCTCTGTGACTTCTAAAAGGTAGACTCCTTAGGCATGAATGGGCCAACTCATCCTCACTGTGAAAATGACTCCCTGCATACGTTCCCTACAGGCTGCTGCCAGAGTACAAACTCATACATCACATATGGGTGACAATGGAGGGACTGGCATGGTGGATACAGAAAGTGTCTAGCCTGCCCATATGTGGACATTTGCAATTACAAATGCAGACCTATGCCACTTCAGGGGGTGGGGTTCAGTGTCATGTATCTATACCAAAGAACACACATTTGGACATATGTGTCCATCCTACAGAGATGGCAGCCAACAGAAATGCATGCATTGTCCAGTTTCTGCTATTTGACCAAGCTACTGGGTCACATATCATGGTCTCCCAGGAATCAACACACTGTCTGCATTGTGGAAATGTTGGGTATGCAATGAGCCTGCACAGTACAAATATGACCTGTATGATGGTGTCAATAGTGGAGTGGGAGTAAGGGATTTGTCAGGAGTCAGAGACACACATTGACAATGATGCTAAGTTCACATCTGTCACATATCAGTAACCCACCCCTGTACTCATTCCCGATCTCATTAAAGGAATGAGGCATTCTGGGAAGCATATTACAACAGAGCCTCATATTAGTCACATGACAGGATCTTCGGGCGGACAGGGAGTGGTCACAGTGCCACTGTTGCATAGCCACAGTGATTCTCCCCAGCCTAGACGATTACTCATACTGGGAGATGCAAGTGCCCTAGTCTCTTCAGGCTAAGCAGACATAACCTACATGACCCACATTCTCATCACTTCCATGCATTACAGTACATCATGTAGCCAACAACAAATTGACATGTGGTGTGTGTGTGTATGTCAACCTGAAGGGCAGAAAGAGTGATGACATGCCTTACAAACAACAGTCTAGCAAGGGCAGATGTGTGAAGAAATCTCTGTGGCAACAGGCACATAGCTCACATTACTCACAACTGACGGCTCCAACATTCATACTCAGCTCATGCTGTTATGTACATACATGTTGTCTCTCACACAACATTCATGAGAAAGAGATATCAATGGATGGCTGTCAAGGCACTAGTTCTGCCATCAAACCTCTCCTAGTTCTTTGCATCAAACACAAGGGGGATCAGGGAACACAAAAACACACACATCACAAGGTGAACAGACTCAACACACGGCATTGGCCACCAATACCTGCACATTGACTCGTCCATTGATGCCACACAGACTGCACCTACAGACACATGAGTATTCAGTCTGGCACACATGGGCACATTCTAGCATGTGAGGATATTAAGGATTGTGAATTACAGAGACAACTGTGCACATGAGGCACTTACTTGCTCCCCTGGTGCATCATAGAGCTGTTCATACAGGGGTAGGACCTCAGTTAACAGCCTCTCTAACTCCTCTGGTGAGAAGGCAGAGGCCCTATCACCTGCTGGACTTGGCATGATTGCTCCCAGAGGCTATACGTAGCAGCTCTGTAGTGTAGTTGTTTCTGGTGGCAGTGTCAGGAGTCAAGTTAGAGATTTTGCAGAACATGGTGGTCACGTCTGTCACATACACGCTTGTCACTGCTGGCAGAAACAGCCATTGCCCAGTGACCACCACTAGCAACAACGTTAGCCTAAGGCTAAGTCTGACACCATTGCAACTGCCTATCATCATGACGACTTCTGCCAGCGGTCTCAGACAGGTCCTAATGTCCAGTGGAGTAGGTCATGCAGCTGCCATTTTAGAGGCGTGAAATGTGGAATTGGTTTTTAAAAACTGTGTCACACCTCAGAAAATGTTTTGGGCATGGTTGGTGGGCGTCGGTGCAGTTCCTAGAGTGGCTGGCCACCAGGAGTCGTCCCAGGCGGAGGGGTTGGAGCTGAGGATGAGGATCTCCGTTTTGTCTGAGTTCAATTTCAGGCCGCTGCTCTCCATCCAGTTGGCGATGGCCTTCATTCAGTCGCGGTGGTTGGTTTTGGCGGAGGCGGGGTCCTTGGTGAGTGAGAGGATCAGCTGGGTGTCATCGGCGTAGGAGACAATATTGAGGTTGTGTGATCGGACGATGTTGGCGAGCAGTGCCATGTAGATGTTGAAAAAGGTTGGGCTGAGGGAGGATCCTTGGGAAAAGCCGCAGATGGTCTTGGTGGCTTCAGATAGGACCGGAGGGAGGTGGACTCTCTGGGTTCTGCCGGACAGGAAGGAAGTAATCCAGTCCAGGGCTTTGTGGCAGATCCCTGCGTTGTGGAGGCGTGTGCGTAGGGTGTGGTGGCAGATGGTGTTGAAGGCAACCAAGAGGTCTAGGAGGATGAGGGCCGCTGTTTCGCCTCTGTATAGCATGGACCTGATGTCGTCGGTAGTGGCAATGAGGGCGGTCTTGTGCTGTGGTTGCTATGGAAACTGGATTGTGATGTGTCCAGTGTGTTGTTGTCTTCAAGGAAACGGGTTAGTTGACCGTTGACGATCTTCTCGATGACCTTCGCCGGAAAGGGGAGGAGGGAGATGGGCTGGTAGTTCTTGAGGTCTCTTGGGTCTGCTTTGGGTTTCTTTAGCAGGGCGTTGACTTCGGCGTGCTTCCAGCTTTCCAAGAAGTTGGTGGCCTCAAAGGAGCTGTTGACGATCATTCAGAGTTGGGGGGCGATGATGGAGCTTGCTTTGTTGAAGACGTGGTAAGGGCAGGGATCGGAGGGTGAGCCAGAGTGAATGGTGCCCATTGTTTTGATGGTATCCTCGTTGTTGATGTGGGTCCAGGAGAGCAGGAGGTTGGTGTGGCTGGGTTCGGGTGAGTCGGGGTTGTGGTGACAGCGGCTGTCATGGGGGTCGAGGTGTTGAAGCTGTCATGGATGTCCGTGATCTTGCAGTGAAAAAAGGTGGAGAGGGAGTCGCAGATGGCTTGCGAAGGTGGGGTGTTGTTAGAGCAGGACCTGGGGTTGGCGAGTTCCTTATCGATGTTGAAGAGCTCTTTGCTGTTGTGGGCGTTGTTGTTGATGCGTTCCTAGTAGGAGGATCTCTTAGAGGTCCGGATGAGCTGGTGGTGCTTGCGGATGGCGTTCTTCAGGGCAGTGTGGTTGATCTCTTCTTCTGGAGTCACTTCTTCTGGAGTTTTCGGCACTCCCATTTGGGTGCCTGAAGGTTGGAGGTGAACCAGATAGCCTTAGTGCTGGTGCAGTTGTTGGAGGGTTTCTTAATCAGGGGGAGGGTGTTGCAGGGTATACATAATGTGTAAACATGTGTGACAAACCAAGGGGGTAACATGGGACTCTTGAGTCATTAGCAGCTGTGTTGTGTACTGTTTCCCATGTCCATCCATCCTAAATTATCTTGTCACATGTTATCCTTGGCGTGCACCGTGTATGTTGATGTGGCCACAATGACTAATGTCAGAACTCATTTCTTGTCATGTACAGATTCCCAGGAAAAAGGAGGATGCAACAACTACCTGTCTACCATCCACTGCCAGTCCTTCAGACCATGAAAGAGTGCCACATTATACTCCTCTATCATCTGAATCAGCAAACAATAGTGTACTTTTGTCATCAGTTGGATCCAGATCTGATGCCAGCTATTAATTATCCAACCAGCATAACATTAATCGCACAAGTCATGTCAGTGTTGCACTTCTTAGCCACAGGGTCCTTCAAACATACAGAGGCCCAAACTGGTGGTATGTCCCAACCTATGTTCAGTTTGTTGTTGAAGGATGTTCTCTCATCAATGTTGAAACACCTGGACAGCTATATCCAGTTTTCCCGACGTGACAATTTAACCCATGCGAAGCCTGACTTTTATAATATTCCATGCATCCCACATGTGGTAGGGTCTACTGATGCACACATGTTGGCGTGGTCCCACCGCATGTCAATGAACAAGTATACTGCAACAGAAACAACTTCCAGTCGATCAACGTCCAAGTTGTATGTTTGGCAGACCTATGTATATCTCACAGGTCTGTGCCCGTTATCCGGGTTCAGTCCATGATGCCTTCATTATGCGGAACAGCACTATCCCCCAGCTGATGCCACAACTGTACCCACAGAGGCCTTAGCTGGTTGATAAGTAACATCGGTCCTGTTTGTGTGTGTGCAGTGTTCGGTGTGACAATTCTGATATGAGGGACTCATAGATACACATATGTCCCATTCCTTAACAGGAGACCCTGCATATCCAAACCATACTTTTTGTTGACGCGAATCAGGAATCCAACTACACCAGGGGTAGTCTGCTTCAATGAGGCCCATATAAACATAAGGACGCAGTGGGCTTTTGAGTTCCTGAAGGTTAGATTTTGGTGCCTGGACTGCACTGGTGGAACACTCTTCTACTCAACCGGTAAAGTGTGTCAGATCATTGTGACCTGCTACATGCTCCACAACACTGCCCTGTGGAGGAATATCCCATACATCCCAGAGGAGAAGGAGCCTGCAGTACCACCAGTTGAGCCTTCTGAAATACTAAGTGAGGATGACAGTGGTGAAGAGGAAAGAGCTGACTTGGGGGAAGATTTCATTAACAACTACTTTTCTTGAGTGTAAGTATGTCATGTGATGTAATGACTTACTGTACGAAGAACTGTAATTGTAAGAATGTGAGGAGTAGAGTTTTTTGACAAAACACTGGGGAGCTAATGCTCTGCAATACTCAGCAGAAGTGTGCTAGAAGAGTTAACCTTTGACATATTCTTACCTTGATGTAGCTGCTTTGTTTGTGCCAGTCTCATTGTAATGTGACCACATTTCCAGATGCTTATTATGTGATTTGAGTAATAGGTATGTTCTCAAATCTATACTCATTTTTTGTCTTTGTACATGTACCTTCACCATGACATCCTCATGTGGCCATTTCAGAGTTGTAGCATTGTCAGGTATCTGACGCTGTTCCGACATAGGAAGTAAACATGGACTGTCCCAGGTAATGTAGGTCACAGATATATGGGGTGTATGAGACCTGTGCTAATGCAGCTTGAACAGTGTTTGGGTGGAAGGTCTGAAGTGCACATTAGACTTGATTTTTGTGCTGTGTTGGGCTGATTGCATCATGTGTGTCAAATTAATTCACAAATTATTTTATTTGGTACAACCATTAAAAGTATAAAAACAATAAAAATATAAAATATAAAAATGTTTCCTATTACATACTACATTCACATACAAAATTCTTACATCATTCTAAGTCTTAATAACGAGCTCTACTTACATAGATCATTAATTTAAGGCTCAGGGTCTTATAATTTCATAAAGTGCAGTGTGCCAACCAGATTATCCCACATACAATTCTGATTAGACTCAAGTCCTTACAATCTCTTAAAGTGCAGTTTCCAATATAAAATGCACCGCATTTTATCATATTTCATTAAGGCGAGGCAACATTTTCTAAAATGCCATTGTCCAATATAATTCTAAAATAGTCAATTATAGTAAACGTCTCTTCATTCCTCTTTACTTCCTACAAAGTTCAAATTCTTACAATTTTCATAAAGTGGAACATGCCAACCAGATTTATCCCACATACAATTCTGGTTAGACTCCTAAATATCCGATATAAAATCCTTATAATCTCATAAAGTGCAATTTCTGATATAAAGTACTCTGCATTTAAATTCTTGCCTCGTTATAACTTGGCACAATTTTCTTAAATACCATCAACCAGTTATAGTATCAAAAACTCTTCATTCCTGTTTACTTCCTACATCACACCAGAGCCTATAATTCCAGTTAAAACACTTCTTAGGCTACTTAAAGATTTCCCAGAAAATGTTAGAACTTCCACTCCATATTGAAACTGGGGATGTACCATAGCATTAAAGGCATAAATAACTGGCTGGAAGGAAGGATCCCCATATTTATTATTGAATTGTTTTAATCCCCAAACCGATTATAGAGCTTTATTTTTTAGGGCTTCGGTATGAAGTTTCCATCTCAAGGGTGAGTCAAACCATATCCCTAAGTATTTCTATTCCTTTACCTTCGCTATTTTTTCTCCTACTAAATGGTAGGTAAATGCACTTTTCTCTTTCCCTATAGACATTATTTTCGTTTTCTCCATATTTACTATCATTTTTTTTCTTTTGACAATAGGAGTAAAACACCTCCAATTTCCTTTGTAGGCCTAACTCCGTCATATCCATTATCACTAGATCGTCAGCCTACAATAAACAGGAAACATGTACACCATCCATTTTTGGCTTAAGCCTTTGGTCTCCCGTAACAACCGTGGCAGGTTTGACAGAAATAATGAGAATAATATTGGGGCCAACACGCAACCTTGGCGAAGGCCATTCTCTATGGGGATCCTTTTTGAAAGTGAGCCGCTCATATCTAAAATTACTTGGGCACAATTTTGTGAATGCAGACCCTGAAGGAGTGACAATAAATCCAAACCAATCCCTAACTGTTTTAGCATATCCTATAGTAATTTCCTATCTACCAAGTCAAATGCGGCACGAAAATCAACAAAGCAGCAAAATAGGCTGCCTTGCATTTCCACTGATTTTTTTGCTAATGCCCACAGACTAAAGCAGTGGTCGATTGTCGAGTGCCCTTCTTTAAAGCCACCTTGTTCTACTGGTATCAAATCATTATCATCTGCGCATTCTTTAATTAACCCCAGCAATAGCTTTGTAATTACCTTTTCACCTACATCTAATAGGCTTATCAGCTGATAATTTTTTGGTTGAGTGGGATCCTCCTTTTTGTGAATTGGTCTTATTATGGCACCCTTCCAATTCTCTGGGAAACGGCCATGATCCAAAATTTTACAAAACGTAGCATGGAGAAATTTAGTCCACCAATCAATATCCTTTTTTATTATTATTGCTGGGAGATTGTCTGGGCCTGCTGCTTTAGTGAATTTTAATGCTGTTTTTTTTTTTATTTTTTGTGGGGTGAAAGCTAATCTCTTATTCTCAACAAACTTCCTAATGATACCCTAACCTTCTTCATCATCGGTACCTTTTTATAATGAGCACAAATATTTATACCAATCTTCTTCTCCGACCAGACACCGCATAGTCCCCACCTTTTTTCCCTACCTTACCACCTGCCAAAAGCCCCTAATATTCCGTGTTCTTATCACCTCAATCGTTGTATCCCAGTTTTTATTGGCATAATCTTGTTTCTTCTGTCTTATCACTATTTTTTAGCCCTGTTTTGCTTGACACAGCATCTCTTCCGTATCAACGGAGGGTCTTAGCTTATATTCCCCTTCTAATTTTCGCATAATTTGCTTTTTCCGCCTACATTCCCAATTAAACCATGTTTTTCTATTATTTGTATTATATGGTTCACCCTTTTACTTTCCCTCTTGCAATATTTTTAATTTAGTTTTTAAGCAGTTGACCATCAACACAATGCCCTTATTGTAGCCTTTGAATATATCTTCTGGATCTTCTTCCATACTAAGGATTGGGTAGTTTACTATCAGGTTATTAAGTACTTCAAGACTACTTTCTGTAAGTCGAGTCGTTATCCTATGGGGATACTCAACTAGCACTATCAACGCCTTTTCTCTTTAGGTTTTACCAGCTGATCGTATTGCTAAACGGAGTGGCCAGTGATCACTGCCCTATATAAACTTAACTTCAAAGTCTAGCACTTCTCCAAAGAACAAAATGTTTACAAAAGCATAATCAATAAGGCATTCCGGCTTGCCTATTTGAAAAGTCTTTTTTGCCGTATGATCCATCTTCATACGCCCATTTAGACAAAACATGCCTAGAGATCCTAAAGTTCTTACTAAGGACTAGTCGTGGGCAGAACTTTCTAAATTGGGAAAGATGCTACTAGGGATTTGTGCAGCTGCCAATAGCTCCTTATATAGATTGTCACTACTGTTAGGGTTAAGTTTATGATTAAAATCTCCCAGCATTAAAATCAAGTATCCTGCTTTACCATAGAAGTTCCAAATCTTCCTCAAAGAGACCCCGCTGGGTATTATAATCAGACGCATTCCCCAGTTGTATGTAAACATTGATTATCAAAACCTGTTTAACACCTCCAATTTCATTGTAGAGGTCTACCTGGCCTGCCAATATCCAGCAACATTTGGTTTTTATTTCTGCCATCTTGTTCGCTATTCTTGTAGAGGCTAACGTTAATAGGCCCTCTGATGGACGTCCTAACCCTTGCCGTGTTGCTCCTCTGAAAAGCCTCATAAAACCATCTACTGGTTCGGGTTCGTCGCACAGCCAAGTTTCCTGGAAACACATTACATCATACTCTTCGAACTCTCCTTTAAATAGTTCTTGTTTTAAGTGTTTATTGTATCCTCCCAAGTTCCAGGATAAAATCAAATGGCTGTGCGCAGGACTTAAATCCTAGTCCACCTCACTCAATTCTCCCCTACTATACTTGTCACAGGGGTTTACAATCAACTCAAAATCATTCCTCCACTGTGAGTACGGTTACACTTAAATACCATTGTTTCCATCCACACACCTTCTGCAATTTTTGCATCATGTGTGTGATTATATGTGCATGAAATATATTATCATCAGGTGCAAGCTAGGCAGTCACCCTTCACATAGGCTAAACACTCTTCTTGTATGACCTGTATTTAGCTGTAGAAATGTTTCATCATTGCAGGACACAGTGCCTGCGCCACAACACTGAAATATGTTTATGTCATACCACCAGATGCATGGTCATTGGATTATGATGGACCTGTGATCAGGGACTATTGTACTGCCCTCTGTCTGTATCTTGGTTCATGTGATGTTGGATAACTTGATTTTGGTGTGTGATAAGGTTCAAGCTAATGACACCATTCACTGTTTGTCTATTCTACAGGGCAATATCTGACAAGGTCCTTCTTTCTGTGGTCAGGGGGACTGTACCTCCATATATCTACCTTGACACAATATGAGTCAGCCATTCTTGACTATGACAGTCCAGACATTTGGACAGCCTATGTGCTGTGCACTGAAATAAAATATTTGGTGTGAATGTGTTTGTGTGCGTTGGGCGTAATCATTAGCAGGACACTATACCTGTAACACATCCCTCCTTACATTAGTATCTTGTATCTTCCTCATTTGCTTCATATGGTATTACATCTCTACATTGCAAGATGTGGAACAGAAGCAAGGTGACACTGACAGTGAAGGGTTCAGTCCTGGTGGATGCAATCAGTATAGTAGATGCCATAGCATTGGAAATCCAAAGTCCAGTGTACTACTCCCATAGGAAATGGAAGGTGGTTAAAGAACAGTCAACAAACTGAATATGCGGCACACAAAGGCGTTACTTCAGAAAGTGGTCACTTGCTGGCAGTGTTTGGTGTCTGGCCATCTGCACCTCCTTGATTCTTAGCTGGACATCCCTGATTGCATGGGGGATCAGTTGCCGCAGAGGTGTCTGGGGAGGGATCTTTCCCTGACAGAGCCTCCCTTCCAGTGGCTTACACTAATGAAGAAGGGCCTGATGTTGCTGTGCCAAAGGAAGAGGTAGAATGTTGCTGATGATCCCTGATCAGGGGACTGCTAATGTCCCTCAACACCCCTGTTAGGGAGGTCAGGTTGGTATTGGTGGACTCCCACAGTTTAAGCATATCCCTATGGATGTCCCTCTGCGGCTGCTTCATCTCCCGGAGTTTGGAAAGTGCCAGCCCCATCATACCATGGGACTCCTGATAGACCCCTAAGACTTGGCTGACGGTGTCCTGGCCAGGAGCATCCCCAGGAACCTCACCCCAGTAGCCAACAATATCCCTCCGATGCATCCTTCCCCCACAGGTCTGTGCCCTTGCCACAGGGTACCCCCTACTACTGGTTCCCAGACCATCATTGTCCAAGGTATTATGCTACGACTCAGGATCTTGGAATGGGCGGCACAAGATGGTTGCCACTGTCCTTGGGACACAGGCTGTGGGTGAAAGGCTGCCTGCAAGGTTGAGTCAATTGGTTTGGGAGGTGTTGATGTGGCCACAGTGAGACTCACTGTAGGGGTCTGACCAAGTTGTCCAGATGGGCCTGAACTGCCCTCTACGTCCAGCTGTCCAGGAATGTCATCATCACTGACGGCTTCATCCATAGGGGTAGTGGTTGTTTCGTCTGTGTACTATGTGTGCCCAGTGGCAGCTCAACCTGTTGATGTAAAAAAGATCCAATGTTACTCATTGCATTGTGACATCTACCTCCAAAAGTTTACAGTGACATTTTGCAAAGCCCTTGTACATCGTTGATTTGCAGGTTATCCTATTGTGACGGGTACACATGCTATTGGTTGTATTGACCTGACATTTGTGAAGCATGCCAGTTCCATTTGAGCAGCTGGTGAACGTAGCAGTGCATTTGCACTTGGGTTGATAGGCAGAGAAATACATCTTGCCACCAGTGCAGGGAAAACAGTGTCCGGGCAGGATGTGGCTTGGACCATTTTGAGGCCTAGGTGATTGTTATGCAGGCTGGCCCAGGAGATTGTTGTATATGTGATTTGAGTCATCATGTGGTCATTGCATAGTGAATGTGTCTGCAGCCAATATCGTTCTGGTGATGCAGCTTGAGGCCTTGTTATTCATTTATGTTGGACACTGTGTAAGCTGTCCTTCCTGTCCTTAATAGTTTCATCTTTGCGGAGCAGTTTAAGATTGAGGTGGTCACCCAAATCTCTGAGTTGAGCATGATCTGTATCTTGGACCCTCTCAGGTGAGTAAACATAATTTGAGAGTGATCAGGCAAGGTTGTTTGGACAACTGACCACTGTTCTGCTGTTTGGAGTCACATGAACAGTGCATCCTAGGAGTTGCATTCAGGTCACTAGCCTAGTTCCCAACATTACACAAATGTTATCCTCCCAGGTGAGTAAACTTCTTTTGTGAGTTCACTAACAGATGCATTGAGGCAAGTGGACACTGGGCTCATGATTGGAGTTAGCAATACAGGTCCCATTGGGATTTACATTACGGTCACTCCCACTAGTTTCCAACACTAGACGAATGTGTGTTGAGTTAACTTAATTTTGTAATTGAAAAAATGTGGTCTTTGGAGGAAGAAATACTGTGCTGGTGTTTGAAGTTACAGATACAGGTCCTGCTGTGAGTTGCAGTCATGCCACTCACTCCAGTACACACACTTGACCAATGTTCTCCCCCAAGTGAGCACACTTCAATTGAGAGTTAACTAACTGATGTTTTTAAGCAAGTGACCACAGGTATGGTGCTTGGAATTACCGAAACAGTGCCTGCTAGTCATGTCAGTCCCAGTAAAACACACACTACGTAAATGTTATCCTCTCTGGTGAGTCTACTTCAATTGGGAGTTGACAAACAGGGGTCTTTGGATCAGAGGACATTGGGCTGGCTGAGTGGAATGGCAGTAACAGTGCCTCCTGGCCTTAGCAGTCACGTCAGTCCCTGTACCACACCCACTATACAAAGGTTATCCTCCCAGGTGAGTACACTTCAACTGGGAGTTGCCTAACAGCAGTCTTTTGAGCAGAGGACCCAGGTCCAGTTTTAGATTTACAGGAACAGTGCCTGTAGGGAGTTATAGTCATATCAGTCCCTGTACTACACACACTATACACAAATGTTGTCCCCCCAGGTGAGTCTAATTCAATTGTGAAATGCTAGACAGGGGTCTTTGGACAGTTTGAGACTGAGCTGGTGAGTGGAATGACAGTGAAGGTGTCAAAAGGTGAGCAGCAAGCATGCATGAAATAAAAAATTTGTGCCATATTTTTGTGTTGTGACTTACCAGACTCCATTCCCCCAGGTATTTCTGTCAAGCCCTCAGGATGCAGGATGGCCAAAACCTTCTACTCCAAGGGATGGAGTTGTAAAAGAGGAGTGGGAGTGCCACCTCCAGTCTTCTTGGCCTACAGCTTGTGCCTGGGGGCAGAAAATTCACCTTTCCCCTGGGTTCATTGTACCTCTTCCTGATGTCCTCCTTTGTGAGCGAGGTGGGGCCTACAGCATTCACTCTGTCGACTATCCTATCCTGTATGTCCATGTTCCTACTGCAAGTAGTGTGATGGACATGGGATCTGAACAATTGTGGCTCTATTCTTATGGTTTTATCACCATGACTCTTAACTCTTTATCAGTGAAATATGAAAATTTAATAAGTGTCAGTGTTTGTAAAAAAAGAAAAATATATTACAGGTGACAGTGACTTACTAAGGGAGGGAAGTGCTAAAGGGTGTGACTAGACAAAAGTGTTTCCATGGTGTGGTATGGGATGTTTTAAAAAAAATTGAAGGGGTGCCTATTCTATGGAGTTTAATTTTTCAAGTGCTCTGTCTTGCTGGCCCTTGCTATGAAAACGTAGAGGATTGTGGTATGTAAAGAGATTTGTTTTATAGTGTCGTTTGCAGGTGTGTTCAGTGTGGCAATGTGCGTCAGCTGTGTTGTTTTCAAATCCATCCAATGTGCAATGGTATATTACTTTGGTGACCGTGGAACACTGTGATTTGGATTAGCTGACCACCAAGGGTGCCTGCCACTGTGACTTTGGACATGTAATACAGACAGTGGTTGGTCGCAAGGCTGTTGGGGCTAGGGTTTGAACTGCAAATTTCCGAGTCTCCGCACCCATGTCTGTCTGACTTTTTTGGTTGGCGGTTGGTGTTCCTGCCTATGTAACTTGTAATAAGGCAGTCTGGAAGACCGCCAACATAGTGGTCCTTTTGGGACCAACAACATGGTGGTCTGGCAGTCCTACCACCAAACTCATACAGATGCCGAAAGTCTACATCTTTAACTGTTAAGGATGTTGCCCACTGAATCCATATAGGTGTAGGGCTTTAGCATTTGGAACACTAGCTCTAGGTTCAGCCTCTAAGGCTGGAAATGGTGTAATGACAATTATGCATTTTCCCCAAGCCAGAGACCATTGTTTTAGGATTTCCATCTGCACGGTGGTCAGTATTTTCTAAGTGGATGCAAAACACATTTTCGCATTGGAATACAAATGCGATTTATATGCAATCAGCACTGTTTCACCCTCTTTGAAGGAAATGTAAGTAAACCAAGTGGCAACTACAGTTATATGGATGACAAAGTTTGTGGTATTTACACGTGTATTTAAATGTTGTTTAGCAAGTAAGTCAGATTGTAGTGATCTGAGTATTTCAGTGTGGTCAGATGTTGTTAGAAATAGGGTTTCTGGTTGTCTAGGGTATGCACCTAAGCCAGGCAAAACCCACCCACTCTAGTCAGAGCAGGGGGGTTACACGTCCAAGATAACCCCTGCTCACGCCCTTGGTAGTTTGGCACGAGCAGTCAGACATAACCCAGAGGCAATGTGTAAAGTGTTTGCACAACACACACAACACACATGATGCAAGATGTACACCATAAAGTAAACACAACACTGAGCTATGTAAAAATAAACTGTATTGCACAAGAGATAATTACACCAAACATTACACGTCAGTACTACCCTGCTACCTTAGCAGTTGTCAGAACGTTACACAAGTTACTAATACTCTGCAAGAATAAGCAATTGTCACATTAGAACATGTAAGTTCTCAGGATTCTGCAACATAAGCAGTAGTCAAGAATCACAACAAAGAAATATATGTACTTGTCATAGACACATCACAACTATCCATAACAGGAACATTAAAGAACATATGGCAAGACATTAAAAAAAATATATCCTTAGGAAAAAAAAAACCTGGAGCATACCACCCTCCCAGTGTCCCCAAAAGTACCTTATTTTGTAGAGCAAGGCACTCCTAGTGCCTGGAAGATTGTAGTGAGGGCCCCCAGTGCTCAACGTGGGCCACACGTGGCTCCTAAGGGATTTCCTAACAGTCCCCTCCTGGGGCCCATGATCTCTGGGGTCCCCCTCCCCGGGCCTCCACTGGCCCTACCACCGAAGGGGGGCCACAAAACAATGCCAGTAAATTACGGGGTGATCGTTCCCCTAAGGCAGTGGACGGGGGAAAAGAACTCCCCTTCAGCTCCCCGTGCCGTGCGTAGTATAGACAGCCACCCACGTCCTCGGGGCGGCTGTCAGAATGCGGATTCATTGGAGCATGGGACTCCGATATGGCTTTCCTCCTGCTCAGGAGGGCGGCTGCAACCGGCTCTCCTCTCTTCCTCCCGAGCCGACAGTAAGAACGGTGTCTGGTGGTGCCCCTGTAAGGGCGCTTCGCCCCGGGGGCATGGCTGGAGTGCACTCGCTCCTCTTCTTCTCCTTTTGGGTGCTCTGGGGGCACAGGCTACAGCATGACACACTCCAATAATAAGATATGCACTCAGGCTGTGGCGGTGATTCCTTGGCACCCAGGCTGTGGCAGTGATATTAGCAGGGAGGAAGTGCTTTTCAAAGCGCTAAGACAATGCTACTAGCCCGGGTTGCAGCGGTGATTTCCTTTGCAGTGAGGCACCTATGAGCGTCAAGGGCCCCACAAGAGCGCTGCAAAAGATGAAGCATCCCTCATGATGGGGATCGTTGCAGGGGTTATGGGCCACGTCACCTTGCCCCTGGGGACAGCAGTAAAGAAGGAGCACAGGGCTGTCGAACCCAGCTACAGGCCAGCACAAAAGTGGATGCAAGCAGTGGCAGTTTCTCCTTTGGGTCACAGGTCAGCACAACACCAGCAGTCCAAGGCGGACCCTACTGAGTGCCTTCTGTCCAGTTCCAGGAATGTTCCTCAGTCCTCAAGAATGTCCAAATGGTGGGGAAAGTTCCCCTGTACTTATACTGAGTTTACATTGTCTCTGTCAATGAGGAGGAGAGGGGGTTCCAAACAGTTACAACTGGTTCTGGGAGTGCCCCTTCTCTCCTCCTACACAAGCTCCAAACATCATTGGGGGGTTAAACAACCCTATTGTGTGAGGCCAGGGCACAGCCTTTACAAATGCAGGTGTGCCCTGCCTCTCCCTTCTCTCAGCCCTGGAAGACCATACAATATGTAGATGTACCTCTGTGACACCTCCACCCTCCCTGTGTACAGGTTGTCTGAAAAGTATGCACAAAGCCCCAACTGTCAGTCTGCCCAGATGTGGATTAAGGTATAAGCACAGATAAATGTGCCCTTTCTGGAAGTGGCATTTCTGTAATAGTAATAAAAAATACACCTACACCAGTAAGTAGCATTTCTTATCACTATTACAACCATATCAAACATGCCTACATTACCCCTCATGAATCAGACAATACCCCTTACGCATAAGGCAGGGCATTTCTGATGCAATACTATGAGAAGGCAGCACTCACAGCAGTGAGACACCAAGTTAGGCTGTGTGTCACTACCAGGACAGGCCATGCTACCTGGCCCATGTCCTGCCTTCTACATATATGGCACCCTTCCCCTAGGGCTAGCTAGGACGTACCTTAGGGGTGACTTACATGTGGTAAAAGGGGAGTTCTGGGCCTGGCAAGTAAATTTAGATGCCAGGTCCCTGTGGCAGAAAACTGCGCACACAGGCCCTGCTACTTCAGTGGGTTGCGCAAGCAGCGCTGCAGGCCCACTAGTAGCATTTAATTTACAGGCCCTGGGTATAGGGATACCACTTTACAAGGGACTTATAGGTAAATTACATATGCCAATTAGGTATAGGCCAATCATACCAATTTTACAAGGGAGAGCACATGCACTTTAGCACTGGGTAGCAGTGAAAAAGTGTTCAAAGTCATAACGTCAGCCAACAAAGGTCAGAAAAATAAGGAGGTATAAGGCAAAAAGTCTGGGGAATGACCCTGTAAAAGGGCCAGGTCCAACAGATATCCAATGTGAAATGGACAAATCTGGATGTATTAATTTATACAAAGGTTGTATGCATTAAACATAATAAAGAATATAGGCTGAGATTTATGTGGGCCTAGAACCATTCCAACACCACGTTAGCGTCATTTTTACGATGCTAATGTGGCGTTGGAAGGCTAAAAACACTGTGCTATATTTACAAAGTGGTACAATGCTTGCATTGCGCCACTTTGTAACCCCTTGCATCACATTACGCCAAGCATAGTGTATGCAAGGGGGGGCGTTCCAGCACTAGTGGGGGCACTGAAAAAATTCGGCAAAGAAATCTAAGAGATTTCTTTGCATCACTTTTATCGACATTTTTTAACACCTGCTAAAAGCAGGCTTTAAAAAGAGGCTCCCATTGTGTTCAATGGGCCTCTGGGTGCTGCAGGATTAGCGTCATCATTTTTTATGCTTATCCTGCAAAGCGCCAAACTAGCATAAATAATTGTGATGCTAGTCCCCCTGACTACCACCATGATGCACCGTATTTTAAATATGGCACACATGGTGGTGTTATGGGGGCGATATAGGGTGCAAGAAAAGTGGTGCTGCAGTACCTGCAGTGCCACATTTTTCATAAATCTTCAGCATGTTTTCTGCCAGAATTAAGGAAACCCAAAAGCGATTGAAGCTTCCAAGAGTATTAGGTGATTGTAGGAGTGCATACTTCCCCAAGAATTGAAGTGCAAGGCTTTTGTATTCATTTGTGAGTTCATATCCTGAGATGGGCATTGTGAGCACTTTATCAGTTTCACAAATTTATCTTGTCTACGGTCAGAACTCCCTCTTCTCTTATACTTTCTGTCTGACAAGTACTGGAAGGAAAGAGAAGGATGAGTACTGGAGAGCTGACATCTCTCAGCTAGTTTAAGTTGTGAGCGATCACACAAATTATATTTTCTCTCCACCCCAGTGGAGTAGAACTGCTTTGATATTTAGCCGTTCCTTTAGACTTAGGGGGTTATTCCAACTTTGGAGGAAGTGGTAATCCGTCCCAAAAGTGACGGTAAAGTGACGGATATACCACCAGCCGTATTACGAGTCCATTATATCCTATGGAACTCGTAATACGGCTGGTGGTAAATCCGTCACATTTGGGATGGATTACCACCTCCTCCAAAGTTGGAATAACCCCCTTAGATTGGTCCTGTTGTTTTTTAAAAAACTCTGGGTTCTGTTTTGCGGCATCCTTGCTTGCTCTAGGTTTGTTATGTTGTGGTTTAGGTGGTCTGGTTTTCAGCTATAATGGTTGGCAGCTCATGTTTCCGGTCGGCAGCAGCTACCACGGTGAGCCTTTGACGCATAGCCAGAGATGCAACTTCACCTCTGATGTTGGAGAGAATCATCTCAGACACAAAAGGAACATTTCCCATTAATTTCATAACCAAATCCAGGGCTGACCCGCCCCATAGTCAATCTGCACGTGCTTCAGGACATCCAGCAACACCAACACAGACAGCTTGCAGTTAGTCAGGGTATAGACAGCTTCAAAGACTGCACCCCATGTGGTATAGTCCACTTACTTTCTGGGGTACCAGCCCATGTGGTACGCACATAGTTAAACTTCTATGCTTGTCCTGTGGTCCCATAAGGGGAAACACAGCCTCAATTTGGTCTATTTGTTTTGGCAATCCAAAAGGGAATTTCCACATGTATTGTGAGTACTTTACGCATAATCGTATTGATAATCACAGGACTAATAATTGGAGCAGCAGGCAACTCTGGTACGCCTGTTGCTGCCACTTGCGCAGGAGCAGCCACTAAAGTGCGTGAAACAAATTGACCTAGGCATTGGCAGAGTCAAATAAGGGCAGAACATAACTGTTGAGGTTCAGCAACTGTCAAGTGACATAAATCAGGATAAGATGTACAACAAGGTAAGGCTGGCAAAGTGGCCTTTTCATTAATAAGGAGTGCCATGCGTACTGGGATAAGTACATGTTCTAGGGTTCCTCAAAACCAACTAGTATATTGCCAATGTGTAAGTGGTACTTTTAAGAGTGCATATGTTCTGTGTGCATTAGGTGGTGCAATTGTAGTATATTCATGAAAATGATTTGTATATGCATCCTCAGCCGGAAAGTTGACCCAAGAACAAAAATCTTCCAACTGTAACCATCATGTGCCTCAACCACCAAAAAATAAAATCACCGCCCACAATAGTAAGGTCATGAAATGTGTCATGGTGATATCCAGCTGGCCTGTAGTTTACTGCAATTTGAATTGGATGTGGCAGATTTGTCATTGTAAAAAACAGAAGTGGTAAAAAAGCAGTAATTGGAAAAAATGGGTAAATCCTTTTAAAAGTCTTAGCACAAACAACGACCTGTATTAAAAAAATACTGTGGAGGAGAAATTCCACATACTTACGGATGTCTCCATTCTAGTTGTGAGGGTACTAGGGATACTGAGGAGTACTACTCAGGTGACCAATTATATAAGTGCCAGAGACATCGTTGGTAGCGCCATGTCCCAGGGTGTCTGCTTTTGCAGAACTGTGCTTTGGGAAAACAGAACATAAGAATACAGGGGTTGTGTCACTTCTGCCAAATCAGTACTGTCATACCAAAATACCTGACTAGTTCACAGTGCCTTACTTGCCCTCTTAGCCTCACATAGGGGGTCATTCTGACCCTGGCGGTCTTGGACCGCCAGGGTCACAAATGACAGAAGCACCGCCAACAGGCTGGCACTGCTTCCCATGCCATTCTGACCGCGGCGGTAAAGCCGCGGTAGCCCTGCCGGGGCCGGCGGTATTCCGCCATTTTTGCCCCGGCTGGGAGAATCCGCCAGGGCAGCGCTGCAAGGGGGATTCTGACCCCCGTACCGCCAGCCTATTTCTGGTGGTTTTCACCACCAGGAAGAGGCTGGCGGTAAGGGGTGTCCTGGGCATGGGCAGGGGCCCCCTAACAGGGCCCCGGCCAGCTTTTCACTGTCTGCCTAGCAGACAGTGAAAAGCGCGACGTGTGCAACTGCACCCGTCGCACCGCCGCAACACCGCCGGCTCCATTCGGAGCCGGCTCCTGTGTTGCGGCCTCATTCCCGCTGGGCTGGCGGGCGCTAACATGGTTAGCGCCCGCCGGCCCAGCGGGAATGTTGGAATGGGGGCAGCGGTATTTTGGCCGCATGGCGGCCAAATGCCGGATCCCGCCTGACGGACGCCTACCTCCGCCCGCCAGAGTTGGAATCACCCCCATAGTGACAAGTAATTGTGGCAACCCAAAAGGCATGATACCTTAGCTCCCTCTCATGGAACAGTGGAAAAACAGGGCAGTACTTTTCATACATCATCTCAGTCATACATATCCATAATAACAGTAAAGATGAAAGTACACAATATATTTATTGCAACTATTATGAAGCAAATTAGATGTGATTAGAATACTGACAATAATTATAAAACATAATAATAGTGATCTGTGTAACACAAATAGTGCCACCATAATGAAAATCTTGTTTCGTGAGCATACCCTGTAATTGTATGCGTAAGAAGATTATTGTTATTATTTGTGATCTCTGGGAGCCGAGAAGCTCACATCTCTGTTTGCGTACTCAAGTGATCCTCATTGGGGAATGTAAATCCATTTTACACAGGCTGCATGCCCGAGGGGTATCTGTTCCACAGACAAGTCAGCTCTGCTAGAATTCTCCTCTCTAAAAACAAACACTAGCGGATGTAATTTATCACGTTAGCTTGATACAGTGAAAAGTTACTGTGTTAAGTCTATGAGAGCCTGGAAACGATTGCTCGATGGACAGAAAACAACACCTGGTACTTGTTGTGCCCACTGAGTTGGAGAATGTACAGACACAATCCCAAGAAAGATACTGCACAGCAGTTGAAATTACAGTGTGTTTCAAAATGATCGCATAGAAGAACAATTTGCAATGTACAACAGTGTAAAGCAAAGGCATTGTGATTTCTAGAGTGCTAAGAAATGAAGCATAACTATAGTGAGTCTATGAATAGGCCTCATGACACCTGTGCTCAAACCTGATCCTTAAGCCATTATCTTTAAGATGTGTTCTTGAGAAAGAGTCTAATGCTGGCTCAATGCAATGCATAGAATCCAAGACAGTTTGTACAAAAACTGTGGAAGATCAATATTTAGATTAATCAACGGGTACTCACTTTTTTTTGTGAAGGTTTGCTGAATCATGTCAAAAGACCAGTTACAGTTATTGTAAAGCAAAACTTGAGTGGCTAGCTTGAATGCAGTGGCACAGTGAGCCCGGGACCCATGTCTGGGCATACCCAGTGCACTTAGGGCAACAAAAGCAAACAAACACAAATGATGGATGGAATGCAGATCCAATCAAACATTCACCCCCAGTCACAGAGGTGGGTTTAATCCATCAATTCTTTTGCTCGCCATGCCAGCCCAATTTGGACCCAGCCATATACGAATCAGACCCTGTTCCCCACTGTTACATTTGCAGTACCATTATTGATGAGAAAACCGTGCATGGTGAGGGCATTTGAATTATAGTTACCTTAGGGCATGCCTAACTATAACATCCCTGTAATCTTTGTGTTGATCATTTTATGTTAAACCAACCACTGCTGCACAAGAAATCGGCCGTGCGTGGTGGTGAATGATGGCAGGGCCTGGTCTGTGGCCAGGCACTGCAGCAAACCCTCTATAACTACCCAACCCTGCGCCACGCACAGCCTTTGCCCAACCCCCTACAATCACCCAACTCCATGCATGAGCTTATGAGTGAGTTCATGAGTATCTGAGTGGGTCTGGGAGCAGCCAGGCCCTGCAGCAAATCACCTAATCCTGCCCCATGCAGATCCTTTGCCCAACCCCCCATAGTCACTCAACCCCATGCTTGGGCCTGTGAGTGGATTCATGAGTATCTGAGTGGGTCTGGAGGTGGGCGTATGAGTGTCTGAGTGGGTCCATGAGTGGGTGTGCAATTTGTGAGTTGAAAAGCAGACTATCGTACATCTGGCCCTAGGTCCTAACTATAACTACCTACTGGCGAACAATGATTCTTCTGAAGAAGAGAAGAAGAAGTGGACTTTGGATAGTCAACAAGGTGCTCCATTCCTGTATCACAGCGGTTGCTCTGCTGTGGTCTCGGGCCATGCTTCCTGAGCCCCGCGGTGAATCTGTGGGACCGCGATTCAGCTAAAGAAAAAAAAATTGCCCATGAGAGGTCCCACTCCATCTCTCTATGAGGTCAGGAAACCTCTATCCTGACCCCTTATGTCTGTTTTGCAATGATCTTGTTCCTCCTTGTTCGATGCAAGAAAGAAAATGGCAGCTTCATCTTTCCTCTTAGGTTGCAGCCAGCCAAGCAGGGCATTGATTTTCCCAAGGATACGCAGATCCTCCTCGAGTCGATCTGCAAAGGGTCCACATCCCTAGATATCTATATTTATTTGTCCTTTAATTACACCAAAACTACTGAATGGATTTACCCCAAATATCAAAAAGAGATCTTTCTGGACCATGATCCACCTTTCTGCCAAATTTGGTGCAATTCTATACAGAGGTTCAGATTGTAATCATTTTCAAAATCCCTATGGGAAATTGCATGGGTAAACCATATTTTTATAACCTCCTTTTTCTCGTCCCCCATTGAGGAATCAAGACTGCAGCTGAAGTTCCCCTCCTCATTAGTAATTGGCCAGGTGGCAGGGGTGGGGTCCCCGGGGCCGATATTGGCCTTGGGAGGGGGAGCATGTCCCCTCCCCAACTAAAAGGTAGAGGTCCAAGGGGATGGAGACCCTGGGCCAAACTGGCGCAAGTAGGAGGGCTGCATGCCCCCTCCCCAGTTTTAATATGACTGGGACCCAGGAGATCAGGTCCCAGGGCTGAAATCAGCCCGGGAATGGGAGCTGGTGGCTCCCTGCCCCAAAAACAATTTGGCCAAGGACTGGGTGATGGCTCACGGAGGCCGAAATTGGCCCAGAGATGGGGATGTGGGCCACCTCCCTTATAAATCTAGCATTGGGCCCTGGGGATTCGATTTTCAGGACCAAAATGGCTATGGGAAGGGGACCCCAAACCACACTCACCTAAACAAATGCACCAGGCTCCAGGGGATACGTTCCCCAGGGCAAAAGCAGCCCAGAGAGGGGGACACATGCTGACCTGCCCCAGAAAATGTGCCTGGCCTCTGGGGATGGAGTCCCTGGACCAAATTCTGCCAGGGAGGGGGGGGACGCATGATCCCTTCCTAGGTTAGTGGCCTTTGGGCAGTTGGCGACAGGACCTGGCTGCAGGTTAGGACTTGTGGGGGACCCTATGCCACGCACTGCAAAAGGCTGTTTGTGGCATGGGTTTAAGTGCATGCAGGGGTTGGCTGTAGGGCTTGGGTTATGGCCAGCCCCCCACTTTGCACAGCCTTCGTCATTTTTAAATCTGTTTTCTAACTATAATGTCCCCGTAAACTTTGTTTTTTTCCTGTATATATATATATATATATGCGTGTGTGTGTGTGTAAATGTATGTAGGAGGCGGGTCTGGTTTGCAGTGGGTACCTACTTGCACCTGATACCAGGTCCAGTTATCCCTTATTAGTGAAATGTAAGCAGTGTCTAGCAGCTTAGGCTGTCTAGGGGCAGCTGTAGCAGAGCAGCCAAGGCTGAACTAGGAGACATGCAAACCTCTTGCAATACCATTATAGTTACACAGTACTTATAAACAATAAAAGACAATACTCAGTGTTACGAAAAATAAAGGTAATTTATTTTAGTGACACAAGGCCAAAAATATCTTAGAGGCAATACTCCTTCTGGGGGTAAGTATTATACACAATATATACACTATGAACCCAAATCAGGTAAGTAAACAGTCATAGAATAATGCAAACAGTGGAAAATGAAATAGATTGCAATAGGCCTAAGGGTAACACAAACCATATACTAAAATAGTGAAATGCAATGTTGAATTCCCCCCTAGGCAAGTGTAGTGTGTATATGGGCATTGGGAGTGTAGGAAAACACCAAAGGTAAGTAAAGTACCCCACCCCAGAGCCCAGGAAAGGATGAGTAACGTAGACCAATTTTCATCAGAACACACTACAAGTCGTGATGAAGAATTATGCAAGAACCAAGCAAGACTGCAAGCAACTAACAATGGATTCCTGGATCTGAAGACCTGTGAAGGGAGGAGACCAAGTCCATAAGTCAAAGAAGGGTCCAGGAAGAACAGGAGCCCCTGCCCACCTGGAAGAAGGTGCAAAAGTGGATTCTCCAGTTGGAAGAAAAGTACAGAAATGCACCAAAGAAGATAACTGCGGGTTCCTGCTTGGTGAAAGAGATGTCCCACGTCGAGTTGTTGAAAGCAGGATGTTTGCGTCACTGAATTCCACCAACAAGCCTTGGTTCACGCAAGTATGCGGTTTGCATCAAAGAGGAGCTGCCTGGACCCAGGAGGGACCTGAGTGTCTCAACTCCGCGCCCTGAAGTGCCCAGAACCCAGAGATGTTGCTCCTTCCATTATAAATAGGTTAGTCTATTCTCCCTCGCAGCTCCAGGCACTGAGAGGGGCAGGGTTTTGTCCATCCCTTTTAGGATCCTCTGGGCCCCATGCTTCTCCTTTTTGCCCGGCTGTTCTAGGCCCCACATGGTTGCCTTACCTTCTGACTCCCCTCCACCCCAAATGAGCAAAATGCTGTTGCTCAACTGTCGCTCTTTGCCAGCCCACTCCCTACACATGTATACTCTCCTAGAAGACCTCTCTCCCGATGCCCTGTTTCTTACCGAAACTTGGTTGGGTAATGATTCAGCGGTAGATATTTACTACTCTCTACCCTCTACTTACTCTATGGCGCACGTGGATCGACCCCTTGGAAGAGGTGGTGGTATAGCCATTATTTACAAAAATACCTTCAGGTGCATCACATTCTCCTCTGACATTCCAGATTGCGAAAGCTTTCTCTATCTTTCCCCCCCTTTTACTTTTTCCGGAATGCTTCTTTATCGGCCTCCGGGATCTGGTACTCGTTTTTTAGATTCCCTACCGGAGGTCGTAGCCAGTTTTATTTGTAAATCCCCTAATTTTACTATTCTTGGGGATTTCAACATTCATCTTGATAATGAAACCTGTCCTCATGCTAAATCTCTACTAGCTTCTCTCTCTGCACTTGATTTAACTCAACATGTAACTGGACCCACTCATACCAAAGGCCATACTTTGGACCTTTTATTCAGCAATTTCCCTGCTCTTACCACCCTGCCTCCTTTGCCTTTAACTTGGACAGATCATTCCCTTCTATCTTTTTCTTTTCCCTATAATGTCATACTAGATCTACATTCCACCTCTTTAACCTCTGGGCGTATCTGGTCAAAGTTGGCTTTCAGGGAGTGGCGTACTGCTCTCCAAGCCTCTCTTGGGGTCAACAGCTCTCCTGCCTCCGCAGATTTGTTTAATGAGTGGATCTCCTCCTCTTTGGATGGTATTCTGCCCATTAAATCAAGAGTCAATAAGCCCCCTCACAAGGCTAAACCCTGGTTCTCTCCTCTCTTATTAGAATTAAGAAAGAAGTGTAAAAAGTTAGAAAGAACCTGGAGAAAGAATTACAGCCCCACCGACAGAGAAGTATACAGGCAATCCATCAGACTCTATCACCAAAATATTAAAGCCACCCAGTCCACTTACTATGGCACAAAAATAGAAAATTCTTCCTGTTCACAGAAGGAAATTTTTCAGATTTTCAAAGAACTAACCATAACTCCTATGCCTGCCCCTCCCACAGAGCCCTCTGTTGAATACAGTAATCGCTTGGCATCTTACTTCCATGATAAAGTTATCAAGATATATTCCGGGTTCTCTTCTTCTCCTTCCCTGCAGTCATCAGAATATCAAACGATGGACCCCGCCTTCTCCGGAAGCGTATTAACTGTCTTTGCACCTCTCACGGATGCTGTAACCACTAACCTCCTTCTTCAAATTAAATCGGGCTCCCCCCTTGATCCCGCCCCTCCTGCCATCCTCTCACGGGTCTCAGATATTGTTGTTCCTCCTCTTACAAAAATACTGAATCATTCCTTATCTTCTGGTTCTCTCCCTTAATCTTTTAAGCATGCCATCATCAAGCCTCTTTTAAAAAAGCCTAACTTGGATCCTTCTCTGCTGGAGATTTACAGACCCATTGCTCTCCTTCCCATCTCAACAAAAATCCTGGAGAAGCATGTTAACTATCAATTAACCAGCTATCTGGAGAGCCATGAACTTCTCCACCCTACTCAAATGGGCTTTAGAGCCCACCATAGCACGGAGTCAGCCCTCCTTACAGTGATGGAGTCAGCCTGGCAACTTTTGGACCAAGGGGCTTATGTAGCCGTTATTTTACTTGATCTTAGCGCAGCTTTTGATACGGTGGACCACAACCTTCTCTGCTGCAGGCTCTCTGAATTAGGGATAGGAAGTTCAGCATTGTCCTGGCTGTCTGCTTTTGTTAAAGGAAGATCTTTTCAAGTTCTGGATCGGGCCTTTTTCTCTGAGATTTTTCCATTGACTTGTGGAGTCCCTCAGGGCTCCTCCCTGAGTCCAACTCTTTTCAATGTTTATTTATCCCCGCTGGCTAAAGTGATTGTTCCCTATATTTTTTCCTTGGTCACCTATGCCGACGACACTCAGCTTGTGGTATCACTATCTAGTTCTGGGGATTCATCCGCGGCCAATCTTTCTTGCTGTATGGAGGATATCGGAGACTGGATGATTCAATCTAAGCTTAAATTTAATGATGGAAAATCAGAAGTTATTGTGTTAGGCAATGGTTCCCCAGCCTCCCCCCTCTCACTGCACTCCGAGGCTTAACAATTTTCCTCCTCCCAAGGCTCAGGTAAAAAGTCTTGGCTTTTGGCTGGATTCCTGCTTGACCATGGATTTTCAAGCAAAAAAAGTCTCCTCCACATGTTTTGGTATTTTAAGAGTCCTTAGGAAGGTTTTTAACCTTCTACCCTCTACGGCCAGAAGAATCCTCGTTCAAACTCTGATCCTCTCCCGCCTGGACTATGGGAACTCTCTGTTTCTCAGTTCCCCGGCTTATGTGATAAAGAAGCTGCAGACAGTTCAGAATGCAGCGGCCAGGCTTCTCATTAATCTTCCTAGACATCTATCCACAAAGCCGGCTCTTTCAACACTTCACTGGCTCCCCATCAAGTAGCGTACCCACTTTAAAGCCCTGTGCATCGTTCACAGAGCCCTTCAGGACAAGGGTCCGATGTTCTTCAGAAAACGGATCCATACCTATGCCCCCTCTCGAAGTCTGAGGTCTTCCTCCTTTCGACATGTCAACATCCTGCGGTCTAAGAGAGCTCGGGGAGCCCATTCCTTTTCCACCAAGGCCGCCCGCCTTTGGAACGATCTTCCCTCTGAGCTTCGTCATGAACCCTCAGAGCAGTTTTTTAGGAAAAAACTCAAGACTATCCTTTTCTGTAGGTAACTTTCGGGATTTTCTTGTTGCTGGCATTAGTCATGTTACGTTAGCGCTGGGATGCCTTAGGTTACTACGCGCTTTATAAATCCTCAAAACTAAACTAAACTCAGACTGAGGAGACAGAGGGGGCTCTCAGCACTTCAGAGAGCCCTCAGAAGACCTGGCAGTGCCCATGGAAGTCCCAGAACACGGGGACAAAGTAGTTGCAAAGTGCGGTCATCGCAGCACTACATTGGAGGATCCCACGCCGCCAGAGGACAATTCAGAGAACTGTGCATCACAGAATGGAGTGCTGGGGACCCGGGCTATGCTGTGCATGAAGAACTTTTGGAAGGAGTGCACAGAAGTCCAAGGAGCTGCAGAAGACGCAGTGCACAGGTGTACTGTCGCCGCACGGGGATGTAATCTCTTACCTCCACCAAATTTGGACAGCTGGACCTTTGGACAGTCTGGGTCACTTCGGCCCACCACCTGTGTTCCAGGGATCACACTCATTGACAGGATAGGAGTCCCAGAGTACTGGTTGATGTTGCAGAGAGGTGCCTGCTGAAGCAGGGAAGTGACTCTGTCACTCCACAGGACATTTCCTTCAGTCCTCAGAGCGTGCATGCCTTTGAAACTGTTGCAATTTCTGGCTGGAGCTGAAGTTGCAGGTCACAGGAGTCTTCCTGGATACTTTGTTGCAGTTACAGCGGTTCCTGGAGCAGTCTGCAGTTGATCTGACAGTCAGAAGCTGAAGCAGAGGATGCAGAGGAGTCCTGGAGGAATCTTGCAAACCGAATCTGAGGAAAACACCCAGGGGAGAGACCCTAAATAGCCCTGAGAGGAGGATTGGCTTCCTACCCAGGTATGCACCTATCAGGAGGGGTTTCTGATGTCACCTGCTGCACTGGCAGCAGAGCTCTCCACAGGGTCTCCACACCTTGTAATCCAAGATGGCTAATGCCAGGGACACTCTGGAGTAGCTCTGGGTACCAGTCCTGGGGTGGTGATGGACAGGGGAGTGGTCACTCCCCTTTCCTTTGTCCAGTTTCGTGCCAGAGCAGGAATTGGGGGTGCCTGAACCGGTGTAGACTGAATTATGCAAAGAGGGCACATTTGTGCCCATCAAAGCATTTCCAGAGGTTCTGGGAGGATACCCCTCCCATGCCTGTAACACCTATTTCCAATGGGAGAGGGTGTAACACCCCTCTCCTAAAAGAAATGCATTGTTCTGCCTTCCTGGGATTGAGCTGTTCAATCCCCAGGAGGGCAGAAACCTATCTGTGAGGTGGCAGCAGCTGGGGCTGCTGTGGAAACCTCAGAGAGCTGGTTTGGCAGTACTGGTAGTCCATGGTGGAGCCCCCAGGGTGCATGGAATTGCCCCCCCATAATCAGATTTGGATTAGGGGTTCAATTCCACAATCATTGACACCTCACATAGCCATATTCGGAGTTACCATTGTGAAGCTACATATATGTATTGATATATATGTAGTGCACGCTTATAATGGTGTCTCCGCGCTCATGAAGTCCAGGGAATTGGCCCTTGACAACATGGGGGCACTTTTGCTAGTGCAAGGGTGTCCTAACACACAGTAAATGTGCACCTACCCTTCAGTAAATAAAGGTTAGACATGTAGGTGACTTGTAGGTTGCCTGGTGCAGTGAAAAATGGCTGGGAAATAGTGTATGCACTATTTCACTCAGGCTGCAATGGCAGTCCTGAAGAAAGGTTTGTATGAGCTCCTTATGGGTGGCAAAAGAAATGGTGCAGCCCATAAGGATCTCCTGAAACCCCAATTCCCTGGGTACCTAGGTACCATATATTAGGGACTTATTAGTGGAGTTTAGTGTGCCAATTAGAATAGGAATATGGAGTCACTAAACTATAGTGACAAAATTGGTACACAGAGAGAGCATAAGCACTGGAGTTCTGGTTAGCAGAACTCCAGTGACACAGTCAAGCATACTGACAACACATATATCCTACAAACTATGAGCACTGGGGTCCTGACTATCAGGATCCCAATGAGACAGTAAAAACACACTAACAACAAGGCAGAAATTGGGGGTAACATGCCAAAAAAGATGGTACTTTCCTACAATATATATATATATATATATATATATAAATCCAAAACTTCCACAGTAAAACGCACGCTCAGGATTTCAAAAGCTGATAGTGTTTATTTAACACACAACGCGTTTCGGCTGGCAAGCAGCCTTGATCATGTGTATAGTTTAACCAATGCACACCACTTAAAATACCCTCCAGGCATAGGCATAGAAACAGGACTAAGTAAATTCTTCTTTTATACATATACATATATATAAATACAAATATAATAAGTATAAATATCGAAGTAAAAATGGAATATATGTAAAACTAGTTCAATTAAATAACTACATCTATATATATACAACCATATATCACATTGGTGAATTATTATTTAACTAGATTTCTAAACAAATGTCAGATGATAATAACATTATAAATATATACAAATATGATTGTAAATACACATGTCAATATAAATATAAATATAAATATGGCTCATGTATCCATATAATAAAAGCTATTTTTTTAAGAAAGATATTATTTTTTAAGAAATATAAACAGAGCCAATATTTAAATTACATTCCCTTCTACTTAAAGCAGTAAAATTCACATAGTATATATATTTTATAAATCTATACGCCCAAATTACTAAACAATGCCAAAGTTTTTTTCTTTTTCATGGAAAATTGCAAAAACATTCTCCATACAAAGTCATGGCAGAGATGTAAAGAGAAACTTATCACTGTTTCTATGTAACTAATACCCTTAATACCATGTGAAAGAACAAGCACTAGTGAAATCAGGAATCAGGAATCCGTCCGGACCCCTCCATTTTGAAAAAACATAATCAAAACAAATAAATTAAAATAGGACCTAATTTAGAAAATCACTACTACTCACAATACAAAATTGTAAATTGCTACTAATTACACTGTAAAGTATACAATATAAAATTTAACAACTGTAGTTCCTTATATGATACCAAATTCATCATATTAATCATCAAATAAGTGGGTGTTAAGCTCTTCACCAATATTCAATCCTCTCGGTGTCTTGGTTTCTAAATCCACAATATATTTGGATTCTTTTTTCCATGAAGTCAACACTCTATTACCACCTCTGTGATGTAATGGCGCATGTTCGATACCAAAATAGGATAACAAAGTAATATCAGAATTATGAAAATCCTGAAAGTGTCTAGCTACAGGATAATGTGGATCCTTTGCAGTAATAGCACGCATTTGTTCAAGAATACGTTTCTTTACTGGAAGAGAGCAAGGAAGAGAGAAGAGAAGATGTGACTTGCTTTATTATGTCTAATATTGAGAAAGGAAGGTCAGCTAATTCTATAGCAGGTAAATTGTCAGCCATTCCCTTTGATGGCAAATTATTTTGGGGCTATGAGCCCAACACTGGGGAACTGGGTAGGAGAATGTAACAAGGCTGAGCTAGAGGACAGCAAAAACAATGTAAGAGAAGGGAATTCATTACAATATCATTGTTACTCCTGTTAGTTTGCGACCTCAAGGAGACTTGTTTTGGTGAATTTGAGTTTTTGTTATTCACTCTGGCCACGTTATGGTTGTTATTTGGGACGTTTAGGATCTCGTCAATACAGGGTTTTGACAGCGAAGCTGGAATGAATACTACAGATGTAAAAAAAACAGTAGTACTTTGCTGAAGTCTTTACCCAAGTCAAAGACTGATCAGCTGGGAGAAGTTACACAAATTGTGATGAAATTCATAGGTAGTGACTTGTGCCCAGTGGCAGCTTGCGATTATTTTATGTTGCCAAGAGGAGATTCAGGGAGCTGATTATTTTGTCATCAGGGTGGCACACCATTGAAAGCCACACTAGTCTTGGGTATAATAAGGAAAATCCTGAAAAAGCTACGGAAAAAAGCTGAACGCTTTGGAAGAAACTCTATTAGAATACATGTGGCTTTGAAAGCTAATAAAGCATTTTTTTTCTCTCAAACACATGATGCAACTAGGATGTTGCTTAAGTTACTATAGACTGATGGGAAAAACTCATTAAAATGCATTGACATGATGCTGTCTCTGTTTCAGGTTGTGTTGCAGGCCCCATTGCACTGCACTTCTCCATCTGGATCATGGGGCATTCATTTGTCAAGTGGGTGGCGAAGCAGGCAGAAAGTCATCCTTTTGAGAAGAATTTAGGCATTTGAACAAATGTTTTTTGACTAGAATGGTGTGAAAAAGGGAGTCTGAAGTGGGCGCAGTTACTGCCTTGCCTATCTGCCTTAATGAGAGTGAGATCCTGAACAAATGTCTTGATTAAACATTTAGGGGGTCATTCTAACCCTGGCGGTAAAAACCGCCAGGGCGAATGACCGCGGTAGCACCGCCAACAGGCTGGCGGTGCACCGCTGGGCATTCTGACTGCGGCGGTTCAGCCGCGGCCAGAAACGGAAAGTCGGCGGTGTACCGCCGACTTTCCGCTGCCCTTGAGAATCCTCCATGGCGGCGGAGCGCGCTCCGCCGCCATGGGGATTCTGACACCCCCTACCGCCATCCTGTTCCTGGCGGGTTTCCCGCCAGGAACAGGATGGCGGTAGGGGGTGCCGCGGGGCCCCCGTAAGAGGGCCCCAAAAAGAATTTCAGTGTCTGCCTAGCAGACACTGAAATTCGCGACGGGTGCTACTGCACCCGTCGCACTCCAGCAACTCCGCCGGCTCCATTCGGAGCCGGCTTCATCGTTGCTGGGTCTTTCCCGCTGTGCTGGCGGGCGGCCTTTTGGCGGTCGCCCGCCAGCACAGCGGGAAAGCCAGAATGGCCGCCGCGGTCTTGTGACCGCGGTGCGGTCATTTGGCGGTAACCGCATGGCAGGCGGCGACCGCCGCCCGCCGCGGTTAGAATCACCGCCTTAGTTGAAAATGATTTCATGCAACTCTCAGGACTAGGCCTCAGGAAAGCAATGAAAAACGATCTTGATGTGATTGGAAGAGTATGGGCTGGTACATTTATTATTTGGACTGCATTAGTAGCGAGAAGAGTCTCTGGAAGACCTTTAAAGTATAATGCAGTTGAAAAAGCAAGGCAGAAGCTTAACAAAGAAATGCATAGTTTTTGCGGCTCAAGGGGAGCAGGGGTACTAGAGCATGTAGACATAAACAAAGAAAACCTTGCACTGTTTAGTCAGGATGGGGCACATCTGTCCTTTTTGGGAAACAAGATTTACTTGCTTGAAATCTAAGAACAGTTGGCCAAGAGACTAGCAATGAGGAGATGGTGCTAAGAGTAGTGCAGATAGGAATAAGGGTACAAAATTTATGCCTCAGCAGTCTCCCGTTCCAATGCATCATCACTGTCTAGAGTGGTGATGCATGACATTCCCTACAAACAAAACATAATACCTCAACACATCCCACCTTTTTAAAATTTTAAGAAAAACTTGATGAACCATAGTGATATATAAATACAGAACAAAATACTATGAATACAGTTTTATAGTTCAAATTTTAAAATTTGTGTAACTCTTGAAGGAATACATCCTGCAAATGTAATATATAGTGATCAAACAGAAAGTGTGCCAGTAACGATGCCAATAACCATCAACCACTATATTCCAAAATGTGCAAAACTTTTAGGATGAATGCTCATTCTCCCCACTCTAGTGGCTCTCATTTCTCTATCCTTGTGTCTTCTATTCTCCCTCAACTGTACTTCCTGTGTGATATTACTTCCAGGCAAGAAATGTCCTCATTTACAACTGCATCTTCAACTCACTCATACGTCCTTTCTTCTGGTGTACTTTCCCTTTATTTCCTCTAAATACAGACAACCTTTTTGTATGCCAGGCTTTAACATCAGTAAGTAATGCAGAATTACAAAGAATCTTAATAACCTTTAAAGGTTCAGAAAATATACTCTCTCGTTTCCTGACCAGTCTTCCTTTTTCAACTTTCACCAAACCTCCCAATTTGAGATTTACTTTCTTCACACCATGCAATGAGTCATATCTTTGCTTATTTTTCACTTGACCCCAACTCATATACTTCTTCACTTTCTCTAGAGACCAATCAATTTTTTTGGTATTGCACATCCACCCCATGTTGCCCTTAATATGTGGTGTTGATCCTCTCATTAATTCAAAAGGACTACGCTTTGTTACCTCATATCGAGTTACTCTGTTACCACCGACTGTCTTCAGTAGCTCATTTTCAAAATTCATGTTATTACTGATGGTTGATTCAATAGTCCCTATGATTACTCTATTAAGAGTTCCACATTTCCATTTCCTTCGGGGTGGCACAAAGTAGAAGTGTTGTGTACAATTGTAGTTTTATCCATAAATGTTTTAAAAACATCTGAAACAAACTGCCCCCCATTGTCAGATATGTCTTCTCTTGGGAGAACTCTGTAGAATACTTCTTCTACAAAATCCACAACAGCCCATGCATTTACTTTTCGTACACCTTCTACTTCAGGCTATTTGGAGAAATGGTCAGTTGCAACTAGGATGAATTTGGACATTCCAAACTCATCCTGCACTGGGCAAAATATGTCCACCCCAAATACTTCCCATGGCATTTGCGGACATTCAGTTGGATGTAATGGTAGTCTTAACGTAACCATAGCCTTGTCAGAATTAATGCATTTAAAACATTCTCTCACAATTGCTTCAACTTCTCTATCTATACCAGACCACCAGTATCACTGTTTAATTCTTTTCTTAGTCTTGAGTATGACTAAGTCAACAAGAAACCATCTTCTATGGATAATTCATTACTAAATTCCCAAAATGGAACCAGCTCTTTTCCCAATAATATTTTTTCTGACCATTCTTCTCTGACATACTCATGACTATAGGTAATGCACAATAATGTTGTAAGAAAGAAAAATGAACATTAGTTTCAATATTCTGCATTTCTTCTGAATACACCATAGCTACAGGGCCCCATCCATTATTAGTGTTTCCGTTTACATGTATTGGTAATCTGCTAAAAAAAATCTGCAGTTTTGTTTCAGGCTCCTGGGACATACTGCACCTCATAAATATAATCTAACAATTGGATCTACAATCTGGATATTCTCGGTGATACATTTTTGAGTCCTTGTGATGTGAGGATCTTGGTAAGTGGTTTATGGTCACTCCTAAGTGTTGCTTTGGTTCCCCAAATAAATTGTCTAAAATGTTTTAAACTCCAAATGCAGCCCAAAGTTTCTCTTTTAATGACAGAATACTTCCCCTCCATGGGTATTAATACTCTAGAACAGCCGTTCCCAACCTATGGTCCGCAGACTCCCAGTGATCCGTGACACATCCCCGGTGGAACCACAGCCCTGGGCCCACGGGAAGGCACTTCTCCAGCTGGGGCCTCTTGCTGCCTGTTTTTATTTATGACTTTATTTGTGCAGCAGTTTGAAAAGCAGGGCAAAGTTCCATGTACATCCAGCAACTTTGGGAAAAAATAAGAGTCAAGATAACTCAGATGATTAATGCACCTGCTGGAGAGAGATGGGACTTTGTTCTAGTGGCAGTTTTGACTCATCTAAGGTAGCACAGACGGTTAATATGACTTCTGCAAACAATGTGTATCATGCAAGGAACAGTATTTTATGTGCAAAGCAAATTAGAAAGTTATGTTTTTCACCAGTTTTTCGTTATCATTATGTTGCTAAAAAAGGTTTGCTTGCAAAGAATTACATTCTTAATATTAAAGTCTACGCTAACCACTGTGCTATGTTCTAAATCCTGAGCTTGTGCTTTTCCAGACCAAACACTCTTAGAAAATGCCTAACTGTGTGGATGACAGGTGAATCTTTCACCTGGTAGTCCCCTGTAAAGTGCGCCTACCTTAGTATGAAAGGCGCTGTAAAACAAATCAATTGGCATGTGACAGAGAGACTATGGATAGATGAGAGCCCCTTACAGTTTTACTTCCTTTCTCCACCACAAATTTATGTGAAAAAGCTTTCTCAGATTTATGTACCTTAAAAAACACAGAAATAATTCGGGAATCTAGAATCTGACCTCAGGGTTCACCTTTCCTAAATAAAACCAAACATTGAAAAGTTAGTCACTAAGATGCAGCTCCAACCTTCCCATTAAAAGTTTTCGAATTTTGCCTATTTTTTAATATAAAATAATTATATATTTAGTAATTTGAGTATTTGTTTGATGTGTATTTGTTTGTGTATTTTTTTGTGCATTGATGTTTTAATGTTTGAAATTTAAATCGTACAAATTGCATGGGGGTCCCAACTTCCAGCGACGATTCAGTGGGGGTCCTCAAGAGTTAAAAGGATAGGAACCACTGCTCTAGAAGCAAAAGCTATACCTCTTTCTGGGCCATCTTTCTGTAATTGGGATAAAACTACCCCAAGACCACTTCCATTGGCATCACATAAAGCTTTTCCACTCAGGATCAAAACCTTGTACCACAGGAGCCTTGCAATGTCTTTCTTGATACCATCAAATGTTTTCTGACAGTCGTCTGTACACAAGAATTTGATTCCATTTCTGAGTAGCTATCTGATGGGAAACACCTTTTCAAAAATGTGTACACAAACTTAGAATAAAATTCCGCTAGCATTAAAAAGGATCTCACTTCATATTGTAGTACACGTGCCTTCATTATAGCTTCCCTCCAGATTTCAACACAACGTCTTCAGGAATCCACAGCCAACATACTTCCCTCAGCGTTCTCCCCTTCTAATACATCATAACATTCTAGAGTGGTGATGCATGCATCTGCGCTAATGGCAACCATTATGAGACTGCAGTAAAAACAGCTTTTATCATCCATTTTGAAATGTATAATTAAACATAGTTAAAACCTGGGGTGAAGTAATAGCTAGCTATCCCAAAAAATATTTGAGTGGCAGTCTGCATCTTTCTAAATTGAAGTGTCATTATTGTCACTTGCAATTGATTCTTCACAAAAATGGACTTACCATAAAGCTTGATGGGCATCACTTTCGCACCAGGTGATGTAGCTATTTTTTGATCATATTAGTAGAAATTTCTAACACAAGGTAATCTTGTTCATTGATAACTCCCAGTAGTTTTCCTGTCAATATCTCTATCCTAAAGTATGGCGTGTAAGGTCAAGTCAATGCACATTTGTTTAGAAAGAGTTCTGCTTTTTATTAAAAAGTAATAGAATTAATTTATCAGCGTACATTTTGTGCATTTCCTTCAAATTATATCATTTAGGTACATCAATCACAGAGACGTGGATTAATTCAGCAGTATTGTATCATCTACTGTAACTAATGTGGCATTTGTGTAAGTTAAGTATTCCAATGTATTCTAACGAGGTTCAAGAGTCTGTCTAGGATAAATGTTGTTTCCCTTCACCTGCCTGCAGCAAAAAGATGTTCCTTCAATTTGTGTCACAGGCTCTAAATCTAATCTATGATGGATCACACTACAGAATCAGACATGTGTCCAGCGAGTCCTAGCTTCTGCTCTTTCACACATTTTTTTTTCTTAAACATAATAGAATGTAAGGATAGGAAGAAACAGTGTCTGTTGCACCTGGCCATCTTTGCAGGGTCATTCAAACCTTCTACCTTAACTCCCTTACTTTGCTGAAGCTGTTTTTTGTTGGCTTTTAGGACTCAGTGGACTTCACCACAGCTCACCTGTACAAGAAATGTTTGTGCTCTTGTTGTAACAAATGATGAAAAGCTTTCATGTGTTGATTAAGACTATTCTGAGACTGGAACTCCTCAAAAGCCACCTTGTAAGACCATTCCACCTCTGCTTACTGAGCTCCCCACATTGTAATACAGCCTTGGGAGCATTCCAGCTCGCAGGGAGAAAGGGGGGGATTGACCACTTAATAAAACCTAATACACGCCGACGTCAACGCCCTGTTGAAGGAACCTAAAGCAGATCCAGATAACCCCATTAACTACCGGCCTATCTCCCTCCTCCCCTTCCCAGCGAAGGTCATTGAAAAAATCGTGAACAGCCAACTTTCCCGCTACCTGGAAGACAGCAAAGCGCTCAATACCTCCCAATCCGGATTTCGCAAGAACCACAGCACGGAGACCACACTCATTGCTGCCACTGATGACATCAGGACCATGCTCGACAAAGGTGAAACCACAGCGCTCATCCTCTTCGACCTTTCCGCAGCTTTCAACACCGTCTGTCACCACACCCTTCGAACACGCCTCCACAACGCCGGGATCTGCAGCAAGGCCCTCGACTGGATCTCCTCTTTCCTCTTGGCAGAACCCAGAGAGTCCGCCTTCTGCGCTACCTGTCCGAATCCTCCAAAACCATCTGTGGCATCCCTCAAGGATCCTCCCTCAGCCCAACACTTTTCAGCGTTTACATGGCTCCCTCACCAACATCGAATGTTCCCACCACATCAACATTGTATCCTATGCAAAAGACACCCATCTGATCATCTCCCTCACGAAAGACTCCACAACAGCAAGAAACAACCTCCACAAGGGACTTCATGCCATCGCCAACTGGATGGAATCAAGCCGCCTCAAGCTAAACACAGGCAAAACAGAGGTCCTCATCCTCAGCAGCAACCTCTCCATCTGGAACGAATCCTGGTGGCCTACCTCCCTCAGAGCCGTCCCCACCCCTACCACCCAAGTACGGAACCTGAGCACCATCCTTGACTCGGCACTCAGCATGTCTCAGCGGGTCAACGCAGTCTCCTCTTCCTGCTACAACACCCTCTGCATGCTCCGCAAGATCTTCAAGTGGATTCCAGCCGAAACCAGAAAAACAGTCACCCACGTCCTAGTCAACAGCCGACTGGACTTCGGCAACACGCTCTCTGCAGGAACCACGGCCAAACTACAAAAGAAAATGCAACGTATCCAAAACGCCTCTGCCCGACTCATCCTTGATGTCTCACGCCGCAACCACATCTCTGCCCACCTCAGAGAGCTACACTGGCTACCCATATCGAAAAGGATTACCTTCAAACTACTCACCCATGCACACAAAGCCCTCCACAACACAGGTCTGGCCTACCTCAACGAAAGACTCACCTTCCACACCCCCGCCCACCAGCTCTGCTCCGCCAGCCTCACCCTTACCTCCGTCCCCCGCATTCACTGCACCACCACCGGAGGAAGATCCTTCTCTTACCTCGCCGCCAAGACCTGGAACTCCCTACCTCTCCAACTACGTCAGACCCAAGACCTCCTAGCCTTCAGAAAATGCCTGAAGACCAAATAAATGGTATTGCTATTCGACCAATAGCTCCCACCCCCCCCCAGCGCCTTAAGACCCTGACGGGTGAGTAGCGCGCTTTATAAATTGTTTGATTGATTGATAATGGCTAATAATATAATAAAATAATGAATAACAATAATACAGAGATACATTTCTTCCTGTGAGTCATGAGGATAGTATTTGGAATGGGATTCAATTGTAACAGATTACAACACATCTTCCCCCTTTACATTAACGAAATATAGTCCTTGTGCCAGACAGGTTCTATATCTATATATGTTCTATATCTGTTGTGTACAGTGATCCAGAACTTGATACTGAGGAGTTGTGTGGTGGGATAAATGTACACTGCAACAGCATCTCCATGTTCCACGCTATACCATCTTCCAACATGGCAACATTCTTTTGATCCTCCATTATTTTTAACAGTTTGGAGTATTTGCTACACTCTTTTTATCGTGACTCAGGAAATTTGTCCTTTACCCGCTGTCCCACCTTAAAACTACCTTCCTTGACTCCATGTTTCCAGTTGTATCTATCAACATATTTTCCCTGATGCTGAAGATTTTCTCTTTAGTATTCTCTCTTACAATTCATTTTGGTTTCCCTCCATTTAAACAACAGGGATTTAGTTTGGTACTGGGAGTTCTTCCTTTTAGAGAAAAGAAGGGGGAAATTGCAGTGATTGTGTTAGGTGCTGTGTGGTACGCCCATAAGATTTCCTTCATTGTCTGATCTAATGGATCACCAGAAACACAGGCTAGCTGCAAACATTCCTTTATCATCGGGTTTGCCCTTTCCACTAGACCGTTGGCTGTAGGACAATATAGAGCCGCTCTGAGATGTTGAATGGATGAGCTCACCAAGACATTTTTCAGGGCATCAGAGGTGAACTCTACCCCATTATCGGTAATTCATACTCTAGGTATTCCTTGCTTCATAAAAGACAAAAAGAAAATCAGATCTTGTGCCCCCGCGTGAGTTACTATTTTTTTGACAATCCAATGTGAATGGAAGTCTACCAGAACAGATATGTATTTTCCCACCAAGGTGGAAACATTCAATGGACCAATTATATCCAGCCGCAGTTTGTCCCAGATATTAAGTGGTACTTCTACTGGTGAGATAGGTGTCTTATGGATGTGTTTCAACTCATCACTCATTGCACAATGTGTACATTCTTTTACATTAGTTCCCACCATATGATCCATGATGGGGAGCCAGTTTGTTGCTCTAAGTCTGGACGTAGTAAGGTTCCTACCCAAGTGTCCCTCATAAGCTATGTCTACTAGTCTGTTCCACAATTCCTTTGGTGGTACTATTTTTTCTCAAAAAATACTTAATTCCATTCGTACATCCCAGTAACACTTAAGTTCCTCTTGCAAATGTTCCTGTATGGGTTACCAGCCTTGGACTATTTTGCCCTTGGGCAATTTGTAAACAGGATCTGCCCTTGCCCCCTTATCCCAGTCTTCTTTTAACATACTTGGGGTATCTACCCAACATACTGGCACTTTGCTATTCAGGTCTCCCTCACCTTCCTCTTCCATAGGTAATCTCGAGAGACAATCAGCAGCTATGTTTTGCCAGGTAAGTATTCAATTCTGAAGTTGAAACCATTGAGACCTAATAACCAAGTAGAAATGTGAGACGTAGCACTGTGTTTATTTTAAGAGAAAAGGTAAGTAAGGGGTTTATGGTCAGTTCTTAAATGAAATGGCATGCCGCAGAGGAAGAACGTGAAGTGCAGCATTGCCCAATAGTATGCTATGACCTCCCATTCAATGGTAGAATAATTATATTCAGCCTCTTTAAGAGCTCTTGACGCAAAAACTACAATTCCTTCTTTTCCCTCTACCACTTGTGACAAAGTTGCTCCTAGCCCCTTACTACTAGCAATGGTAGTAAGAATGGTCTGCCTCTTGCTGTCAAAACTTCCTAGGTTAGGTGGGTCTGCTTTAGCTGATTTGATTGCTTCAAAGGACATTTGACATGTCAAGTCCCAAGTTCGTATCTTACTTTAATAAAGATCTCATTGGTTCAGTAGTGTCTGAAAAGTTCTTGGCAAACTTTGACACGAATTCTGCCAGTCCTAAAAAGGACTTTAGTTCGTCTGTATTGGTAGGTGCTGGAGCTTCACCGCTACCATTAGAACTAATTCTGGTTTAATCCCAACTTTTGAAATGGTGTGGTCCAAGTATTCTACTTAACCTACTCCAATTTGACATTTATCCATTTTCAGAGTTAATCCTGCCTCGTCCAGGGTCCTAAAAACTTTTCTCAATGTGTGGTTTTGTGTTGTTTCAGTATCCCCATAAACCATAATATCATTTTGAAAAACCATCACATGTTCTATACCGCCCAGGAGGTTTTGCATCACTCTCTGGAAAAAGGCAGCTGCCGAGGCTAATCCAAAGGGCATCCTGCAAATGTTGGCATTCAGGTTCCTTAAATTCACACATAATCTGATACCTCTACCTCCCTGGTTCCTGGGTACTGAAATAGGGGCCAACAACAAGGAGTTTTCAATCGTGTTCAATGACCCCTTGATTAACTAATCTCTTTAATTCATTCTTTAGGGGTTCTTGTCATAAGTATGGTATAGTACAAACCTTGTGCACAACAGGTATTGCTTTCTCAATTAACTTGATACATTGGTGGTAATTTTTTTAAAGTTCCAGACTGTCATTAAATAAATTGGGAAATTCCATGCAAATCTCCTTCCCCGTCAAGGACCTTTCCACAGTAAGGACTTGTTCTGCATTGTTTGGGTCTAATTGTATTCCCAGTTTCTTCTGGTGCCTCCACCCTAAAAAATGTGACCCTTTTTTATCTGTGTACACCTTGCCTACTGTGTGGCGATCTTCAATTGTGATGTGTGTCTTAACCATACCTCTTAAAGGTATGGGGTCCTTATTATATCCCCTTGTTTGTACAGTATATGCAGTTTGAATGACATAACCTTTGTCACAGAATTTATCATCAGACACATTTTGATCAATGAAAGAATATGAAGAACACGAATCAGCAAATGCTGTAATCGTAATTCCATCTAGTGAAGTTTCACATGTAGGATATGTTGTTTCTATACTACTCCCACCCACTTTAAATACAAATTTACCCTTGTCATAGTTCAAGCCATCAATTCGCTCGTCATATTTTTGCACACACGAGTATAGTGCCATTTTCTATGACACTTCCTACACTCGCTGTTCCTTGCCGGATAATTTGGGTTGTTGGCCAAATGACCTCCACTAACACAGCAATTACATCTCATCTTTGTTTCTTCTTTGTCCCCATCCATATTCTTCTTGTTGGGCACTTCATGTACCTTGTGTTCTTCATCTTTATTAATTGTAGGACCCCCCTGAATATTCTCATTACCAATCGCCTTTATGGTATCTGATTCTGTGGTTAGTTTCATTTCTTTACTGTATTCTGCCATATGCTCCACACTTTTGGCAATGTCTGTAGCTTCTTTTAGTTTCTTCTGGATACGAGGATTATTGGTGCAGAGCACCAATTGATCTCTTATTAATGAGTCATTTAAGGGTCCAAATTCACACGTTTGCCTACCCTTTTAAACAAGGTACATACTAGTTACCCTCTTGTTTTTCCCTTGTGTTCTGCTGGAATTTGTGTCTTTCTAAGACTACATTTATTTTTGGCCCAAAATGCCCCTCCAACCTGCAAAAAAGTATTTTGATAGTCATCTTGTGCATCTTCCCCATTCTCTCCCTATTCTACATCCACTTCTGATTCTGTTAAGCTCTCTTAGAACTTTTTTACCATGTATACCCAAATTGTGTAACAGTATATGTTGTTTTCTTATTGGTGAAAATGTTTCCCCTCCAATAGTGATTAAATAAGATTCAACAATTTTTGCCCCTTCTTTCCATGGTAGATTGGGCTTCCCCATGCCATTAAGGAAGGGTGATGATTGCAACATTCTTGCAGCAACCATATTGATTTTGCACACACTTGACTACCCCTAACTAAAAAAGAAAACAGGCACTTTACTGGCAAATGAGAATTATACTTACTTACATTCAACTATATAGAAAGAGAATCAGCAGTTTGTATAGGACTTAAGAGAACTCTTGATTACTTTGAATAGTAATGAAAACAGGACGTTATGGTAGTGCCAATAATACATCCATGACAAATTTAAATAGTTATAATACGTTTTTTCCCCCTAAAAGAGATGAAGTACTTGCATATAAAAAACAAAACAGGTTGGCAGACTAGTTCAAAGCCTGATGACACTCGTTCTTCTGGTGCGTCGTGTAGTAAAGCGCCCTGCTGAAGGAAGAACTGCTGAGGAACCACTCTCCCAGCAACTCGTCGAAACAGAGAACGGCACAGCCTAGAGAACCATCCATGTCGCTACATCTCCGCTTTGCTGAGTCCGGAAGTGGTGTAGCATGATATGAAGGTCGCCTCGTCCTGGCACTCATCTCTCCAGCAGCCTAATCCTCCCAGACAGCCAGCCTGCAAAATCGACCACATTGCTACACCTCGGCTTTGTCAGAACGAAGCGGTGTAGTGTGATCGGAAGATTGGCCTCATCGCTGAGCTCGCCTCACTCACACGACAGAGCACAGTGACTTCTGAAGAATGCTTGCAATGAATGTAGCGGTGCGCCCCTGGACGGGGGATACCTGCCAGGGGTCACTCCTCTGTCTTTAAGATCCATGAAGGAGCAACAAAATGGAAGACAGCGCGCATTCTCAGCCAATGCATATGCTCCTCACACTCAAACGATGCCCATGCTAATTGTGAGGAAACAGCAGGGCAAACAGCGGTCAATAGGGAATTGTCGCACTGCTGTACTCGAGGGGAGGAGGTGCTGCATAAGTCACCCACAAACTTCCTCATACCAATGTTCAGGTACCTGCCAACACCATTGCAGATTTCCCCTCAGATGTAAGACACCTCACAAGGATTCGAGGAGACATCTGATAAGGAAACACAGCCTCCAAAGGTTGAATCTTGTGCACACTAATACACCACTGCTTCAGCTACACTAGTAAAAGGCAATCTCCACTTACTCTAAGTTTCTTTGGGGCATATTTATAGTTGTTTTGAACTGAATTTGCGTGACTTTTTTAATGCAAATTCGGTGCACAACTAACTCTGTCTACCACCAAATTTATGGAGTTAAAGTCATTTTTGGGATGTGGAACCTAATTTGCGTCAATGAGATGCAAAGTAGGCATTTCCCATGCAACAAAAGACTCTATGGCCTTAGCGCCATTTGTATCCCCTGTGCTAAAATCACGCACCGGGAGGGGAGGGGTCATATAATGGCGCAAACCTTGCTTTGCACCATTATTTAACTCCTGGATCAGGGAAGGCGTTAGGGGACCTGTGAGCCTATTTTCATGGTGGAACACCATGGAATAGGCCCACAGGTGCCCTCCCCAGGGACACCCCCCCCACAACAGAGGGACAGCAGAGAATGAGGGACCCCATCCCAGGTCAGTTTAGGTAAGTACAGGTAAGTATTTGTTTTTTAAGTGCCAATGGGGGCCCTGAAGCGGGTCCCCCTACATGGCACTGGGTGCAATGGCCATACCCAGGGGACCCTGCTCCGCTGTGGTGGTTATTGGGGTGGTAGGAATGACTCCTGTATTTTCTAAGACAGGAGTCATGTGGTATGGATGGTTTTGCATCAGAAAATGATGCTAGGCTGGTTAGAGTCCTTTTATTTTACACTAACCTGCCTAATGTCATTTTTTGGTGCAAAACCCCCCTTCTTCCATACCGCCAGCCCCACCCGGCTAACGTAATTTCTTTTTCTGCTAGCATACCCTTTGCACAGGCTTGCACACCATTCCATAAATATGGTGCTCAGAAATGGTGCAAGCTGGTGCTGAACTTTTTTGTGCAAAATTGCGTGGGTGCAGTTTTGAACCAAAAAGTATAGATCAGTGCCTAAAGGTGTCAGCATGGGGAGTATGGATGATCACCAAGAATAGCCAATACGTTGCCAGACTTATAGAGTGATAGCAAGCGCACAATACCTTGTAGTTCAGGCAACCTTGAAGAACAGTTTACTCAACTCTGATGGAGTGGGTGGTCCATAGAATCACTGTGGTGAGGAGCATTCATATGGTGATTAAGTCTCTATTCTCAGACTGGAACTCCTCAAAAGCCACCTTGTCAGAAAACACCACCTCAGCTTACTGAGCTCTCAGCGTTCTAATACAGCCTTCAGAGCATTCTAGCTTGCTGGGAGAAAGGGGGGGAGTGTCCAGGGAGGAATAAACCACTTAATAAAACCTAATACATAATAGCTGATAATATAATAAAACAATGAATGATAATAATATAGAGATAGATTTCTTCCAATGAGTCATGAGCATAGTATTTGGAATGGGATTCATTTGTAACAGATTACAACAGCTCTCTCCCTAAAACATCATAAAATAATGCTACCCTTGATTGGGACATTCAATTTGCTTCTATATCTCTAGTAAATGGTACTATCTGTCCCCCGGGGCTGTAAATGAAATCCTACTAATGGGCCTGCAGCACTCATTGTGACACCCACTAAAGTAGCACTTTAAAACATGTCTTAGGCCTGCCACTGCAGCATGCATTTCAACATGGCAAAGTAAACTCTTTGCCCTGCCTAAACCTTTCTTTCTAAAATCTATGCCACCCCAAAGTAGGCCCTAACTGGTGGTTAGTGTATTATATTTAAAATGTAGGACACGTGTTTAAGTTTTACATGTTCTAGTGGTGAAAAGCTCTTAAAGCCATTTTTCACTACAAAGCCTATCTCTTCCATAGGTTAACACCCTATTTGAATGATTATGTTCTAACTTCGAATTGGAAGCAGGTAGAGATATGCTGTTTACACTCAGACATATTGTAACTTAGACTCCTCTTTTATTGTAAAGTCAAACTTTAGACTACAATTTTGAAAATGCCACTTTTAGCAAGTTGGCAGGTTCCGGTCCAAACCGTTTATGAGGCCTTCTAGGATTTTGAAGCTGCCTTGGCCTGTTAATGGCTTCCCCAAAAAGAATGGCTTATTGGGCTAAGACAGTGAGTAAAAGGACCTGGGTGAGGCTAGAAGAAGGCCTTCCTGACAGGGTGGCTGGGGCAGAGCTTCACCCTGCCCCTCTTAAACTTCAAAGGGCTTTGTTACCTGCTCACTGAAAGGAACCTTACACCAGTCCTGCCTAGGGCCTGTAAGGTTCTGTGACAGTTTGTAGCCCTGGCCATGGCCAGCAACATTCTAGACCAGTTGTCCTGCACAAAGGCAGGCACCAGGCATATACATAGGGTCTTCTGGAGCCTTCTTCAGGACACTCCTGGACCTGTGGAATATTCAGAAGAAAGTCTGCCCTGCTGCCAGAAGAACTGGCCTGCTGCTTGTAGGACTGCCATCCTGTCTGAAGAAGGACTAGACCTGCTTGCCTTTATCCTAGGCTACCCCAAGTGACTCCAAATGTCAGGTGGCTGACCTCCTGTGTGAGATATAGGGACACAACAAGCTTCCAGAGGCCTCCCTGCATCTGCCCAGTTGGGCAGCTGCAACCTGACCTGTCTGGACTTTCCTAAGCCAGGCTGCTGGCCTTTGCTGCAGTGGTCCTGATTCTCAAGAGATGTCCCCTAGGCCCTTGATTGGCATAATTGGAATCTCCTCCAAGAAGAAAAAAGTGAACATTCTGCAGTTGGGCACCTTGCTACATTCTCCAACACAAACAGAACTCTTTGGGCTGGACATGAGAAGGTAACTCTTCAGCAGGACTAACCAGGTCCCTGTATCCAACCCACACTTTATCACAGTTGGCCTGATCTTGTGACTTTCCCTTGTTCTAGCACGACCAGATGACATCGATTGGCCCTTTATACTTTTAGATGTTGTTTTCACAAACAAATTAAAAATGGATTATCTCAGGTTCTATTGATTGGTATTTCGTTGTTCTGGTGTCCTTTTATTTATTAAAATTTTTTTTTAATTGGTATTTTTCTTGTGTTGTGTTTCCACATTATTACTGTGTGACTGCTGCATAAAAACTTTGCACATTGCCTCTAATTTAAACTTAAACGCTTTTGTGCGAAACTAACAGGGTTAAAACACAAGTTCATTTAGTGACTTGTGTGACAACCTAATTTCTTACAGCATCAAATTCATAAAATAAAATAAAGGAAAATAGAATTACATAAATAAAACAAAAAGTCTAATTTAAGGTAAATGCCTATAGAAGAACAGGAAACAGGCCATTAGAAAAGCACAACATGAGATGAGAGAAAAAAGCATGATTGATGAAATATGGAGCAACAGTAACATTGATAATGGAGGAGGACACCAAAATGGGTTTCTTTCCCAATTTCTGCATCACTTCCTTACATTTTCCCACTGACATATTCTTCATGGTTTTTACTGGTGAAGTGTGTTTGCAGAAAACCAAGAGCATATATTATAAGATGTCTGGTAGTCCTGGAATCTCCTGTTTTCTTCCAAACTGGGATTGTCTTCCCCCTTGTAAATTCAAGTCTATATTAGGCTAAGTGTAGTTTGTAGGACTCTGAAATGCCAGGCTTTGTGAATGACATTTCCGGAGAGGCATACAAATGCCAAAATTCAAAGATGAGTTTTGCCTGTGCACATTCTTCTTTTGTATCTGCAATTTTCATGGTGGTGCTTTTCAAAATGAATCATGGTCATATAGGATAGCATTCAAGCAAGCAAGATGCATACCTGCCAACACCATGGAGATTTTGGCTCCCACCTACAGATAGCTTTAGCTGTTTGTGTTGAATACCTATTGTCAATAATACATTATAATATATACACATACATGTTTTAGATCAACCCCTTGCTTCTTATTACATGGTTTTCTTGTCTCCCTCATGTTCCTGCTTCTTATTCAAAATTTCATCTTCTTGAAGCATTTCCCTTTTACTGTTTTGTGCTTGGATACCTTGTCTCCTTCCAGTTCTTGCATCCAAGAAACTATTTTGCTTTCTTATAGCACTCCACAGAAGTGCATAAGTTGTCTTGCTGCCGCCCTGAGCTCTTGAATCTTCCCACATGCTCAACATGTTGCTTGCCCTCTCCCCAACAGGTATTGCATTGATACTTTGATACTTTGTTGTTTTTTTCTTTACTTTTTAGCCGTGGTAGTATGTGCTGAGGAATTTTCATGACATAACTGTTGTAATTCCTGCAAGAAAGTAACATATTCATTTATGGCGAAAGGTGTTTCTGTGCCAGGGCCATCAATATCTGGGACATACATAGGTATCCCAAAGAGGACTGGATAGGGGGTGCGTCTTCCCAAAGACCTTCTGAGCAGATTATTCAGTGCTCTCTGGACTCCATACAGGTGATGGAGATAACCACGACCAGCACCTAATAATCTAGCTGTTAAGGATTGCTTCATTTCTTGTTTTTTCCGCTTCTTAATCATGTTTCCCTCAGAATGACAGAGAGACAAGAAATGCACTTGAACACCCATCAGTGCCATGGTGTCCTTGAATGCCCTGGAGGCAAAGGCAGGTCCCTGGCCTGAATAGAATGCTGCAACTGCATACGTTCCTATGAAGACTTGTAATAGTTCGAGCATCAGCTGATTGTTGTGGCCACACCTATAGAAATCAGGAGCACGAATCAACAGCATTTAAAATATATTTGTATGCACCATCTGGTTGTAAGGGACCACAATGGTCCAGGTACACACGTTAATGGTTTGTTGGAAACTAAGAGGGGTGTCTGGAGTGGGCATTTGATAGTTGACCTCATTTTTTTTTTTGGCACGTGTCACAACTAAGGACATACTGGTTGTCTGTTTGTATAGGCCAGGCCACCAATAACGTTTCTGCAGTAGGAAGATGGTAGCTGCCACACGAGCATGGGCAGAAAAAAAAACCTTCATGTGCTGCTTTGATAAGTTCTAGTCTTTGGTTTTGGTTGGGGATCACGTGATCACCCATTCATGGCATTATTGCAAAGGCAATGATTTGGGCCCGTAAATGGGAACAATATTTTGCAGGATATGCTTTTGGTAAGGGCATGACATCAGCTGAAGCTTTCACAACAGCAAATGTTTCATCATCCAGCCTTGTATGGGAACGACAAATCTCAGAAGCAGTAGCTGCTGCAGATTTAGCTGCATTGTTAGCCGAAGTGTATCCTACTACGTGTGCTCCAACACGCTGGTGAACCAATGTATGTACTACATGAGTCAGTTACAGCTTATCTTTAGGACCTGTCACCTTCCTCCACAAGAATTTGTGTTTCATGGTGTTTCTTTTGGAGTCTCTGAACCCATTTAGGCACCAGTAGTGTAAATATTCATTGAAGTACTGAACACAACACAACGATTCACACACAATCAAGGTAGAAAGTTCAGGATCCGTATGTTCCAAGCTTTTAGCTCTGCACGTTGTGGTGTGCAGTCACCTAGGGTCTGCATGCAGGTTTGCTGGGAGAGGAATTTACTATCCCTCAGTGTGGGGAACCTACAGCTGGTTGAGCTGTCCCATTGGTGTAAATGATGATTCAATATTGTTCAAAAGTCAAAATGTTGGTGGACATAAGATATTCAAGTTCATACTGAAGGAATTCTCAGGTTTGAAGGTTTGGATCAAAAACGTAATCAACATCAGTGGCAGTTAGGGAGGTAGCCCATTGAATCCAACATGTAATGCTTTTGTGTTTGGAATGCTTGCTTTGGTAATGACAATAATGTGTTTCCCTTGAGCTAGTGGTCTTTCGTTTATGACAGCCATTTGGACAGCAGTAAGTACAGTGTCCCCTTCATTGAATGTAACATATGTGAACCTGATGGAACCAGGAATGAAATAGATTACCAAGTTTGTTTTATTGTCACGTGTGCAAGTGTTTTGCTTCAAACATATCAATCTGTAATGCTCTCAATATGCTTATTTTTTCGGATGTCCAATGTTTGTTTGAGAAATCCCAATGAATAAAATCATTAAGTTTCTGCCAAAATTAAAGAAACCCAGAAAGGACTTTAGTTTCTTGATGGTTTTTGATGATTGTGGTGTCACTGTTTTTCTCTCACTTGATAGTTCAGATCCTAAAAATAGGAGTCTTAGAAAAGCAAATTTAGTTTTCTTTAAATTGTTATTTGTAGCCCTGTGTGGCGAATCCCAGAACAATGCAATACACCCTGGCTAAATATTTGTTGAGATCGTTGTCTGTCAGATAGATGTAATCGACTATTTGAGGACTCAAGTTGTAGCAACGAGAGTGCTGGATTTCGGGCAGCAGCACCACTGAGTATTGGGGACTGAGTCTGATCCCACACTGTGTGACATCTGTTGGCCCAACCCTTCAAGCTAGCTAGCAGCACCTCACCAGTACCTAAGATAAAAGTGATTTGTGGCAGCCTATCCCATGACATTCAGACTCCTCAGGGAAGTTGTGGTAGAACAGATCGTACCCCTCTCGCTCAGTTACACAAGTCTCATACATGCAAAGACAAACAGAAGCAGAATCTTTGTTCAATAGGTTTTATTAAAGCAACTGTGTTCTATGTAAAAAGGCATGAATTGCAATTATGAGGACAATGAAACACAACACTAGTACGACAGTGACCAGAAAAGTGAAACACAGAAAGGGCCCATCTCAAGAAGGTAAACTTACATGTTTGATCTAAGTTTAGACCAAAAGTCTAAGTTTACTATTGCTTGGTATTCACAAAGGTAAGTTACGAGGAGTATCTTTACGTCTACACTCAGGGCGGATGATCCACACTCGGAGCGGATGAGTATTGGGGAGCATGATCCGCACTCGGGTGGTGCATCTGGAGTCAGGCCGCAAAGGAAATGACACAGAGAATATGCAATATAGAAAGTCCATGACAGGGAATTGCAGGCAGCCGTTTTATTCTGAGTAATCCTCTCCTACAGACAGGATCCTCTGCCATCCTGCTGCTCTCTACATCCTTACTGCCACCAGCATGGCTGAGGGAGTAGAGGAGAGAGCACCCCTCTTCAGTGACCGAGAATTGGACATGTTAGCTGAGGGGGTGCTGGGCCATTACCCTCAGCTTTATGGGGGCCTGGAGCAGTCATTAGGCCAATGCCCCACTGGAGCACATTGGAAGCACTGAGCGCAGTGCATCCTGGGACTTGTAGTGTTCAAAACACTGCAGGCGAAATAGCCATACCTTTTCCATGCATATGAAGTAATGCAATGCTAACACCATACTGGTGAAGCAAGGGCCTCATCACTGCTGAATGCAAGGGCGAAGGGATGGTCCAGTCACTGATCAGTGTAGGGTCAAGAGGTCACATTTTGTATTGCATGTTGTTACTAGGAAACCTTTGTGGTGTCTTTCATCAATGTGAAGTTTAATGTCATGTATCTTGGAGTAATGGCTGACTTTGGAATACTTGTCTCATACAAAATATTCCTAACATTTCAAGGGTAAACAAATGCATATGTTTTCACAACAGTGGCTTGTACGTCTCATGCAACATTTAGCTAGCTGATCCAAGTCTTCACATATGCAAAAAGGTGTATAGCAACACCAGCCAGGCTTGACCAGTCAAATGTGAAACATGCCACGTAGATTGGCTGATATTTTCAGGGATTCACCAATACATGTATCCACAGCTTAACAAAGTTCAGTACCAAGCCCTGTTTTTTACATGTATGCCCATGCAAGCTTTTATGTGGATTCAAACTACGCTACACCCCTGATAATGTTCAATAGCCAATACCAATTCTGCACTTGACAGGCTTGTCATACTCATACTTTGGGGTGAACAGCGACATCCAGACTGTATTCTATCTCAACTTGCAGACATACTTGTGAAAATGACTAGGTGGCAAGGACTGGGAACCCTTAAACCAATTTAGCAAGAAAATATGAACTTCTTTCCAATCTTCCACATATACAGCTTTCATGGCCCCTGAGATTCTGGCCTAGGTATTGCAATTTTGCTAAAGGCATGGCTTTTTCAATACAGAGGAGCATACTACCCACAATTGTGTCAGATATTGATGTGCGAGTAATCTCAATACTTTTGGGATCCAAGGCACCTGATATTGGTCAGTGAGATAAATGGAGTACAGAGTCAGCATTTGCTTTGGATACTCATGTACCTTGCCTATATTTGTGCACCTACTACATAATGTTCTCAATTCTATTTCAGTAGACCCGGATGGCCAGGAACACAAAAAAAAGGACTGGGGACAGAGCCGAGCTTCTTGGGGACGTTGGCGGGCATGGCCTTTGTCTTCAACAGAAGAAGAGGAAGAAGAGGAGGGAGCAACAACATCATGAGGCAGGGGGAGTGCGCCCACCCGGACAGACTGAGAGTGATCAGGTGGAGGCTGCAGAAACTGTAGGTGGCCCTGAACTGGACACCTTTGGCTAGAGGGGGGAGATGTCCCCTCTCTCCATGACTTCCACCAGTTGGACCTGCCAGAGATGACCCCACCACATGGAGATGAAACACCGGACCCTGACCCCTCCCTACCACATGGTGTCCCAGTCCATTAGAGTACCCAGCTGCCACCCCTGCCACCAGTCCCCCTACGAGTGCCTGCCACAGTCCCAGGAGGAGCTCCTATGTCCCTGACAAAGCACATCCCTCTTGTGGTACTTAAACCTCTCCATGTGTTCTTACACCTGTGGCTATATTCCAGGAAGGGATGGTGGCAGCTGAGGGGGAGCAGGTAATCTACAGCAGATCCATGATGAAGGGCATGGGATCTGACAGGATATTGCCCATACAGCCCTCCATGTCTCATCTCCCTGTTCATCTTACCACACTGTTTCCCGCCATACCACTCATACAATTTGTGTACTCAGCCTGGTGGGGTGTCAGGTCCTCCAATGGCCAGCCTGGAGGAGGCCACCAGTGCAGAGGATATTATTGTTATACCAAAGGAGGGTGACCAGGAGGACATTTTACTGGACTTGATATCTTGACTGTGACTGGACTTTTTAATTGCCCCCTGTACAAAATACTGATTACCCTGGCATTTCCTGATGTGTTATTTTTGTTTGCCCAACCCTAGTTCTAGTAATGAACATGTCCTACACACGTTGTTGACACATATATGGCCTACTGCCACAATAAGCATTTGACCTTCATCAACTATTGCTATTTAAATGTAGAATATGTATTTTATTCACATAGGTGGTCATTACAACCCTGGCGGTCCGTGTTAAAGCGGCGGTAAAACTGCAAACAGGCCGACGAAAAGAAAAGGAATCACGACCGTGGCGGAAACCACCAACAAAGACAGCCACTTTAACACTCCGACCGCCACGGCGGTACAAACAAACAGCGCAGCGGTCACCACCAACAGACAGGCGGAGGACAATGTACAGCCGTCAGTGCTCTTGGCGCTCATGGGCCAGCGGTGCTAGTGGCGGCGGTGCCCTGTTCAGCGGTGCTTGTGGCGGCGGTGCCCTGTTCAGCGGCGCTTGTTGCGGCAGTGCCCTGTTCAGCGGTGCTTGTGGCGGCGGTGCCCTGTTCAGCGGTGCTTGTGGCGGCGGTGCTCTGTTCAGCAGTGCTTTTTGCGGCGGCTGCCTGTTCAGCGGTGCTTGTGGCGGTGGTGCCCTGTTCAGCGATGCTTGTTGCGGCGGGGTCCTTTGCAGTGACTCAGCTGCTGGCAGTCCTGTCCGGCTTGCGGGACTGGTGCTGGCGGTCCTGTCTGGCCCAGCAGGGTTGGTGCTGGCGGTCCTGTCTGGCCCAGCGGGGCTGGTGCTGGCGGTCCTTCATGGCCCAGCGGGGCTGGTGCTGGCAGTCCTTCATGGCCCAGCAGGGCTGGCGGTCCTGTCTGGCCCAGCGGGGCTGGTGCTGGCGGTCCTGTCTGGAACAGCGAGGTTGGTGCTGGCGGAGGCCTCCTGGGCAGCTGTGCTGGTGGCGTTGGCCTCCTGGGTAGCAGGGCTGGTGGCGGTGGCCTCCTGGGCAGCAGGGCTGGTGGCGGTCGCCTCCTGGGCAGCAGGGCTGTTGGTGGTGGCCTCCTGGGCAGCAGGGCTGGTGGCAGTCGCCTCCTGGGCAGCAGGGCTGGCGGTGGCCTCCTGGGCAGCGGGGATGATGGCAGTGGCCTCCTGGGCACCAGGGCTGGTGGCGGTTGCCTCCTGGGCAGCAGTGGTGGTGCTGGCGGTGGCTTCCTGGGCAGCGGGGATGATGGCGGTGGCCTCCTGGGCAGCAGGGCTGGTGGCGGTCGCCTCCTGGGCAGCGGGGATGATGGTGGTCTTCTCCGCCGTGCTGCTCTTCCCAGCCTTGCTGACTTTCTTGTGGCCCTTTCCCACCTTGGAAGGTGTCGCAGCTGAATCCACACTCCCACCTGTACCCCTGGGAGCAGCTTTGGTGGCTTGAGTCTTCCCCCTCTCCCGCCGGGCACTGGCCAACTTTTGATGCTTGACAGGTGGGGGACTGTCCGTGCTGTGGCTCCGTGCCACACTGGCTGCCCTGGTGGTCAGTGCACTCCAGATTACGGTGACTACAGGCACCACTGGTCCCGGAGATGTTGTGGCTGAGGTGCTAGGTTGGGACCTGGAGAGTCCGGCCCTAGGAGACGGACGGGGTGGGGGAGGTGTGGGAAAGAGTTCAAGGTTGGACAGGAAAAGTTTTTTGGGAACACTGGGACTTGTAGCTGGAGGGGGTTTGGGAGTGGAGGAAGAGGTTGTGGTTGTAGGAGGTGTTCGTTTGGTGTCTTTGGGTGAAGGTGCATGCGCTGGAGGCTGCCGTGAGGTGGATGGCTGTTGGGTGGGTGCGTGCCTCTGTTTGTGTATCTTGGGAGGGGGCATCACAGACACACTGGGAGAGGACACAGGGGACGTGTGAATGGCAGTGGGGGTTGTGACTGCACATGAGCAGGGTGTGTTGGTGGGTGTGCTGGTGATGGAAGTAGTGGCTGTAGATGTAGTGCATGCAGGTGTGAGTGTAGACAAGACAGGGAGGGAGGAGGGAGACGAGGAGGAGGGGGACACAGTGGAGGCTGTGGATGTTGGTGTGTCTGCATGTGTGTGATGCTTGCGTGAGTGCCTGTGGGATGTGTGGTGCTTATGTTTGCCAGAGCTTCCCTTGTGTGTTGACGTGTGTGCGTGCTGGTCTGAAGGTGTGCTTGGGATAGGCTGGGGTACAGAGGATTGGGTCTGAGTGGAGGAAGTTGGAGGGGGGAGGCTAGAGACAGGGACAATGGCTGCCATCAGTGCTGAGGCCAGAGTCTGAAAATCTCGCTGAAGGGCTGCCTGACCAGAATGAATGCCCTCCAGGAATGCATTTGTTTGTTGCAACTGCCTTTCTACACCCTGTATGGCATTCAAAATGGTAGACTGCCCAACAGTGAGGGACCTGAGGAGGTCAATGGCCTCCTCACTGAGGGCAGCAGGAGTGACTGGGGCAGGGGCTGAGGTGCTTGGGGCGAAGGTGATGCCCACCCTCCTCGGTGAGCGGGCACGGGGCAAAGGCTGAGGGGCTGCAGGGAGGGCAGTGCTGGTAGGGGGGGTGGCGGCTGTACCTGTAGATGCAGGGGGCACAGATGTTGTCACCACCACAAGGGAACTCCCATCAGAGGACAAATCCGTGTCACTGGTGTCAGCTCCTGTCCCCGCCGTGGAGCTCCACTCGCCCTCCGTCCCACCGGTGAACTCCGAGTCTGTTGTCTCGCCCTCCAGGGTAATGTGGGATGCAGCTCCCTCCTGCTCCGGTGCCACTGCTCCTCTGCCTGATGATGCTAATGCACACAAAAACAGGGAGACCACAAAAAGGGGGGGGCGACAGAAGAAAGAAGCGCCCTGCACTACGCCGCGGACTTGGTCTCCACTGTTCAATCCCTGGGACATGGCCTACAAGGCTATGGCCGACATCTGCACACATGGATGACACAGGAGCCTGACTAGGTGTACTTGGCACTGTACACAAGTGGGTTTGGGGTGCCACAGGGTCTGCAAGAGCAAGGGGACCTAACTAGCACACTCGCCCTGGCCTAGGGAAACCCACAGCCCACCTACCCCACCCAGACACCTCCCCTGCGTACAAAATCAGCAGAATGAAAGTGTACTCACCCCCTTGTGGCTGCTGTGATGCCCTCAAGTACCCATTCAACTCCGGGTACGGCACCTCCAGGATCCTGAACATCAGGGGGGTCATAGTGTGAAGGCCACCCCTCCCACATTGGGAGGCCATCCCCAGCTGGGCCTCCGCCGTCTTCTTGCTCCAGCGGCAAATGTCCTCCCATCTCTTACGGCAGTGGGTGCTCAGTGCGTGCAACAGTGGCCATAGCATCAGGGATGTCCCAGCCTATGTTTTCCAACGTGTTGTCCAGAGTGTTGTGACATGCGGAGCTACATCGTTTTCCCTCAGGTGGAGGATTTGCCTACAGTGAAAGGTGATTTCTATGCCCTGGGACATATCCCCAACATCATAGGTGCCATTGATGGGACCCATGTGGCTTTGGTACCCCCCGCAAAAGTGAACAGGTGTACAGAAACCGGAAGAGTTATCATTCCATGAATGTGCAGATGGTGTGTTTGGCAGACCAGTACATCTCCCATGTTAATGCCAAGTTCCCTGGCTCAGTGCATGACGCTTACATCCTGCGGAATAGCAGCATCCCTTTTGTGATGGGTCAACTCCAGAGGCACCGTGTGTGGCTATTAGGTGAGCACCTGGAAGCAAATCTGTGGGAATGGTTGTCTGGGTCTGGGGATATCCCTACAGGTTAGTGCGTGTCTAACAGTTGTCCCTTGCCATTTGCAGGTGACTCTGGTTACCCCAACCTGTCATGGCTACTGTCCCCAGTGAGGAATCCCAGGACAGGGGCAGAGGAACGCTGCAATGAGGCCCATGGGCGAACTCGGCAGATAATAGAGCGGACCTTCGGCCTCCTGAAGGCCAGGTTCAGGTGCCTCCATATGACAGGTGGATCCCTATTCTACTCACCAAAGAAGGTGTGCCAGATCATCGTGGCCTGCTGTATGCGTCACAACTTAGCTTTGAGACGACAGGTGCCTTTTCTGCAGGAGGATGGTCCAGATGGCGGTGTTGTTGCAGCTGTGGAGCCTGTGGACAGTGAAGATGAGGAAGCAGAAGAAGAGGACATCGACAACAGGAACTCGGTGATCCTGCAATATTTCTAGTGAGACACAGGTAAGAATACAAACCTGCCTACTACATGTACTTTAACACTACTACCTCTCTACTGTCTGTCGTTTTCAGCCTGTGTATGGTCACTGAGTTGTCACTTTCCCTTACGATTTCACAGATGTGGGTCCCACTGTGTGACATTTGCTTTGTTTCCTCATGGACTAGAGCTGTGTGACATAGGTATGTTGATATTACAAATGAAAGAGCATTTTGACACTGTAATTGCTAATACACTATTTCGAAATCACAGACTTACTCCAGATTGTTTTGTGCTTCAAGGGTGTTTATTTAAGTGCTCAATATTGGAGGGGGTTGTAAATTGGTGAGGGGTGATGGTGGAGGAATGTCCATGGCAGGGTCTAGTCTATTGGTCTCACAGGTGCATTGCCCAAATGGGCATATGATGTTGAGCTGGGGCAGTTTGAGGATGGACAGGGTGACAAAGTGGGACAGACAGATGACATTCAGGGTGGTCTCATTTCTTGGCGGGGGTCTTGGCATCATTCTCTGTCTTTGTCCTGGATCTCAGGGACCGCTTGTGGGGTGGTTCTCCCTCTGCAGGGGGTGGGGTGCTGGTGTGGTGGTCCTGTGGCGGGGCCTCCTGTCTACTAGCGCTGGCGGAGGTGGTGGGCAATTCATCGTCCAGGCTAGTGTCAGGGGGCCCTTGTGGTGCCACAGTGTCCCTCCTGGTGTTGAGTACTTCCTTAAGCACCCCTACGATATTGCACAGGGTGGAATTGATGGGTCTGAGTTCCTGCCTGAAGCCCAAATACTGTTCCTCCTGCAGGCACTGGGTCTCCTGAAACTTGGCCAGTACCGTTGCCATCGTCTCCTGGGAGTGGTGGTAGGCTCCCATGATGTTGGAGAGGGCCTTGTAGAGAGTGGGTTCCCTTGGCCTGTCCTCCCCCTGTCGCACAGCAGCCCTCCCAGTTCCCCTGTGTTCCTGGGCCTCCGTCCCCTGGACCGTGTGCCCACTACCACTGCCCCCAGGTCTGTGGTGTTGTTGGGGTGGTGGGTTAGCCTGGGTTCCCTGTAGTGGTGGACACACTGCTGATTGACATGTTCTGGGGACAGAGGTATGGGCCTGCTGGGTGGGTGCTGTGCTGGTGTTTCCAGAGGGGGGGATGCTTTGTAGTGTCCTGTGACTGTGTGAGGGGACCCGACTGTCCCGAGGGACGTTGGGTAGGGGTCCTGCAGGGGTATAAAAGGATGTTTATTACATCCGTGTGTGCCATGGTGTGCAATAGGTGGGTGACCGTGTACCCCAGTGCTTGCATTCCTGTGTGGGACCTTGTATGATTGTGGTTTAGGGGGGTGTACGGGTATGTGCAGTGGCCATGCTTTGGTGATGGGCGTCCCCTGAGCATGGCCATTGCACCGTGTGCCATGTATGGGGGCCCATTTGATGGTCCCCTATGGCACTTTAAAAAATAAAATGCAATACTTACCTGTACTCACCTGGGATGTGGTCCCCCATCCTCCGCTGTCCCTCTAGTGTGGGTGGGGGTGTCCCTGGGGCCTGGGGAGGGCACCTGTGGGCTTATTTCATGGTGTTCCACCATGGAAATAGGCCCACAGGTCCCCTAACTCCTTCCCTGACCCAGGCATTAAAAAATGGGTCAAAGCAAGCTTTGCACCATTTTTTGACCCCTCCTCCCTTCCGTGCACCATTTTTGCACTGGAGTATAAATATGGCGTTAAGGCCAAAGAGGTTTTTTTTTGAATGGGAATGCCTACCTTGCATCTCATTAAGGCAAGGTAGGTTTCCACATCCAAAAAAATGACTTTAACTCCATAAATGTGTTGCTAGACAGGTCTAGCACCAAAGTATAAATATGGAGTTAGTTTTGCACCGAATTAGAGTAAAAAAAAAAAACATCGCTAATTCGGTGCAAACAGAGTATAAATATGCCCCTAAATTTCTAAATGAGAGCAAATAGCAGTAGTAGGCTTAATCCGCCTCTCTATTCCTAGGAAGGAAGCCAAATCCGCATAGCTTTGTTAGAGGTAACAAAGGGGTCAGTTAGTCTGCTAGAAGTCCTCCCACAGAGACAAAGAGGAAGCAAGAGGTTTCAGCAGAAACTTTAGCAGTGTGCAACATGACGTGGCAGGCTGAATGGATTGTACTCTCTGATTTATTTTGGGCAGCCTGTTGTTTTATAATAAAAATTGTTGTTGTTCTGAGAACTGCCCAGACATGATAATGCATCTTTTCTGTGTAAGGTAGACATTGCACTCTCTGGACCTGCAATACCCAGTAAACTATCATGTATAGCCCTGGAATGAGCACAGGAAGAAATGTTGTGCAGAGAAATGAATAACAATTCTGCATGGAAGGTCAACTGATATAAAATAATAAAACATCACCACTAAAATGAAGCCATGATAAAATAATAAGAGGAGTAAGTGAATAGGTGAGAGAGCGCAGGCCTTAGACTCAAGCTAAAGTAAATGGGCCTGCATAAGTGCTAAAATAACGTCACGCACGACAATGCCTGAGGTTCAATATCATGCAGTAATGATGTTACACGGGCTGAGAACAATCCTGGACTGTGCTTATACCATTGAGGGAGCCTACAAAATCTTATTTGTGAGCCGAGCACCGAGAAGGTGCTTAAGTCTCTGCTTTCAGGCTCTAGATTTTGGCAGAAACAACCATTGGGAATATCCAAGGTTGGTCTTCATTTTTTCTCACTATGTTGTTGATAATTACTGTATTATGTGATTTTTGTATGGCAAATTTACGCATCTGACTGTTTAAATGTATGCACTCCAAGACTGTTCTACAGTATATGAATGGTCTGGCTTAGCTTTGCAGAGACAAAGGGTTCAATTACTCCCTGATACACAAGTTGTGAGAGAATTTACCTCATAGGTCTTTAGCCTGATGCTTAATGGGATATTGAGGTTGGATCTGTGAGTGGCTCTTGGTATAACATGGTTAGAGAAATCCCTATCCCACCCCATATGGCTGTTGCACAGCACTGGGACTTGCCCCAATGCCCAAACTGCAGCGTGAACTTCTTTAACTGCTTCTGGAACAAGGACTGAGAAAGAAGGCAAAATTATATCTTCCCCTGTGGGAACGTACGGACAAATTCAAGATGCCAATCTTTTTCTGTCAATAGTATGTCATAACTTAGTGTTATTCTTCCCAGAAGATCACTTTGATGGTGTGCTTAATTTCCATATCAATTTGAATTCGGAGTTTGTAAACCCTATCAGGTGGGAAGACATGCCACCAACGAAGGTGTCATATCCAGAAGTTCTAGAAGATTCTGGTGAACTATTGTGACCTCTGCTGCTCTGTCTAGCAGACTCACTGCCCACATACTGTACTTTAGTAGAGTTCTCAACATGTGTGGCATGTTTAGCCGAAATTGTTGTTACCTTTTTCTTTTTGAATTGGGGTTTTCGTTGTGGAATTTTTTCTTCCTTTTTAACTGAAATCTCAAATGAGCATTGTGACTCCTTTCTCAGTTTCACATACTAATTTCAGTGATCTGACCACCCTCCTCTTTCACTGTGTTTATTGAGTGAGCCCTGAAAGAAACGAGATTGGCCAGTACCAGTATATTGATATCTCTCATCAGGTTTAAAGTTTATCTATTTGTAAGGTTGTAACGTTATTCTGAGGTTTCCAAACTTAGAGATTCCCCCCTTTGCTTTTGTTTATCTTTATTAATTTTCTGTTTAACCCAGCATTTTGCAGAGCCCTCTTGTGCTTGCTTGGTATTATCATTTATGGATTTACCTTGTAATTGTGGTTTACCTGGTCTGGCTCCCAGACTATCCCACCCTGTACTTGTGTACGTCTTAGCGATAATCTTAGGTAGCTCACTTTCCTGTTCCTGCTGAGGAATGTCCTGTAGCCACTGGTGTACTGCCAATGCTACTGCTTTCCCTTTAATATTATTTAATATAATTGAGAATACTGTTGCAAAATTGCCCATTAATTGCATACCCAAATGCAGGGCAGGGGCTACCCCATACTCATGTTGAACTTGTTTTAACACATCCAGAAGATTCACAAGTGCTGGTGTACCATGTGCGGTGATGTAAATTACAGCAAATTCTGCAGCCCAAGTGGCACAGTTATCTACTGAGGGAACCATCCCAAAAGGCGAACACATTGTGAGAATTCTATCTTTATCTTGGTGTCCTGTATGGGGAAACACTGCTTCCAGCATGCTTATTTTTTGTGCTCACGTAAACAGACTTTTCTTCACATTAGGTTGGTACGTTACCCATTAGTAAATGCACAGTCATGCGATCTATCCAGGTTGTAGCCAAATGTGTTGCTGCTAGAGCAGCCCTTGCTGGGCTGGTGTTTAAAGTCTGCATTGCAAATTGTATTAGTTGTATAATATAGAGCTACTAAATTATTATATAAGCACTGCAAATCCACTACTGGCATGTTTGCTACATGGGAGTGTGGTGTATATGTGGCTAGTTCTGGCCATGTAGGTCCTTCATTACTTAGGGGACCTGATCTGACATTGTGTAGAACATGTGATAGGTCTCCTTCAAACCAATTTTGGTGTTCTTGATAAGAAAGTGGCATTTCTAAATAGAAATAAACTTTGTATTGTGGAGGTGCATTTGCTATTGTGTAATTGTGGAAAAGTGTATGTTTCCATCTGCTGCTGGAAAAGCGACCCAGGAAGGGAAAATGTCTGTTCTGTATGCATCATGTGCCTCTACCATGAACGTAACATCCCCACTCTCATCAGTAAGTCCATGACCTAGTAGATGTTGTGTGAGAGGTTGTCGCAAATGTACTGGAGTCGACACCCATTGACGGTCTGCCATTTTTTAGAATGGTAAGTTCAGCGATAGAAACACCAATTTGGGAAATCCTTTTAAGATTCAAGCTTAATCAACCTACAGTTTAAGATAGGTTCAACCTATTTAGCTGAGGAGGACATTTCCCAAATATCATGGATGTTTCCATAAAAGGTAATTAGGGTGCCTATACATGTGAGACACAGAGATACTTGGGAGATCCGTTAAATTAGTGCGTGACCAAACACTGGTGGTGCCATGTCATAGGACTCTCATCATGGGGGTAAGACTGCTTGGTTTTGAGGCGGAGCACCACAGAGTGTGGGTTACTGAGTTAGTCCCACACCGACTGGCAGCTGTTGGCCTTACCGTTTTGGCTAGCTAGCAGCTCCTCACCCAAACCTGGAAAGTAAAGGTGATTTATAGCAGCCTAAAAACATGACACTCTGATTCCTCAGGAAAGTCATGATGGGAGAAATCTTACCCCTTTCTCTCATTTACAGAAATCCTGCACATGCAAAGACAGGCAAATAAATGCAGGATAAGTTTAAATGCTTTTATTGAAGCGACTGCAGTCTATGGTAACAGGCATGAGCTGCAACTACTGGAAGGATGAATCATAAAACAGTAACCATTAGAGTAAAACATTTAAACAGTCCCAATATCATGACATATTCATTAGTCTAAGACTGCCTACCTAAACTCTAGCATCTAACTTAAGAGCATAACAATGTCAGCCCTTCTGCCTGTGTCAGTCTTTGGAAGGAATCCTGGACCCCATAACTGGAAAAATGCAAGAGTTTGCTTGTTGTTTTGCTGGTAGTAATCCCAGTTGGCTTGAAGGACAAGGCCTATATCAGTGAAGTCACACACAGCATAAGGTGACTGGCTGGACTCTCCCCTCTGTTCTTCTTCGGCCTGTGTGTTGTTTATGTAACAAAGCATGTTGTGTTCTGACAACAGGCCTGACGTGTTGATATGTCTATGGTGGGAAGGTTGACTCTGTAACTATTGGATCTGCAATATCAAGAAAACTATTGTGTATAAACATGACAGCCTTGAGCAGGACACAGAGTAAAATGAGTGCAAAGGACAGATAAATGTAGAACATGAAAATGCATGTTTTCCAAGAAACCAGTTGATAAAATATGAAACAACAAGCTAAAAGCGAGCTGTGATAAAATATAATAAAATGAATAAAAGGGAACACAATGTGCTTGCATCTCAAAGGCACAGATTATGGGCCTATGAAATAAAATATATGGGCCCAATCTAGGTTCCAAAAGGAATGTATAACACCACTCCTCCGTTGCTCCTCTGTCACCCTCCACTGCTACTCAGCAAGATTGACCTCTCCCCTTAGCCTCACCAACTCTTCCTTTGCTCCCCACTGTCCACTTTTAAGGTTCTTTGTAAAGTATACAACTGTTGCTTTTGCTATATTTTGATAATGAGCCACTCTTTTCTTAGTATGTTTTGAAGCATATACTATTCCTTTATTTTATGTACGTCTCGAAGATAGGCAACCACCATCTTTGAGTGGTAAATAAAGAAAACCAAAATAGGGGTGAGTCATGCCTTATATGTGCACATGACTGGGGCCTCATGCGCACATACACATGACTGCACAATTTTTCTTTTTGCCTTTGCTATTCAACATTGGCAAACAAGCATTATGTTTCTTTTTTGAAATGTGGAACAGCATAAGCAAAGAGCATTAGCAAAGCCAGTATGTCTGCACTTTGTTTTAAAAGTAAGACTGAACAGCTTTACCAATTCTTGTTGGAATAGGAGCCCAAGGTTTGAATGGGTACTGTTGGAGGCAGAACTGCGCCTGCCCTAATAGGTCCATCTCTCTGTCAAGCTCCTGACTACCCTGCTGATTTTCCTAAAAAAAACGAACAGTACATGATTAGGTGACTAAACAACAGGTGCCTGGCAGAAACTGTGGTGACTCGTGAGGATTTTGAGACTGGTTGTGGTGCACCTAAATGCATCCACAAGGACAACAGGAGCAGAAAACACCAGAGGGAAACGTGAGACATGAGAAGGCCACACCACTGTAGGCCAGGCAAGAAATACCTCTAAAGTGAAGCCTGCGCTGTTGACTAGTTGCATAGTCATACGTCTGCGATCAGAAGAGATTGAACACCATTGTATTCCCCTCCTTCATTCAGTGGGATAGTGGGAGAAGAAAGCTCTGAATGGGCTGTACTGAGGAAGACATTGGTTGGCAGAGCACTCCTCTACCTATGAGACAAATTGTGGCGTGGGGCGCAGCCACTTGTCCCTCATGGCCAGAATCAAGTGACGAGCAAGAAGGCCTCCAGTAAGTAAAGGCACCTCACCCCCATAAGCACACGTCATCAGAGGCCTAGAAATCCTTAAGGGAGAAAAACAAAGCTCTGTTGGCTGTGGAAACATTACCTCTAACTACTCCTACTGAATATCTACCTGTACACTTGGCAAATGCCATTATGCTATGACTAAGTCACCCACTGATTCATCTGCCCCAGGGCAGTTTGGTGATATCAATGAGAACACATACAAAGGTCGGCACTTGCTACAGAGCACATGAAGATAGCAGAGGTAGGACATAAAGTCACCCTACCTCCTTCCTGAAAGGATACAAAGAACAAATGCTTACCTTCTCCCAGGATACTAGACCTATGCCCAAACCTAAATCATCCAGGTAACTGCTTTTCTCTGAGGCAGTGGTTGCAAAACATTTACCAATACTGGCCCCGTATATTGGCAATCACTCTGGAAATAATAATACAAAAGCTCACTTCCATTAAAACAATAATCACCACCAGAGCAGAATTAATTCTCTGAGGTATGAATTGCTATACTTCAGATCCAGACTTGAATAACGGATTTGGAGATATATATCACATAGATCACATAGAATCCGTTTCAGACCTGTACAAGGAACTATGGTACATCTTCACTAAAAGAAACATATTAGCATCCATCCTAATAGTAAAAAAAATTCATGTAGCCAATAACTCAACAGCTACCTTCCTCTTCACTCTTTGTACACTGCTCATACATTTGGGGCCCTCAAAGTTGACAATGACTGGAGATTGCAATCTTCCAGTGGATCCTGTGAGAGACTGGCTGGGCTTGTACACAGAGAAAATGGAAAGGAGAATCCTTCCTGATGTAACAGAAGACAGTGGGCTGCTGAACTCCTGGTGAATTGCACATTCTGAGGTTAAAGAAGATATATTCATGCATATACAAGACCAGATCCCACATAATTGCTTCCCTTGTACAAGTGACTCTAGATGTAGGATGTGTAGCATCAACAGGTAAGAGATGGAAAATGAATATCTCCAGATATACATTTTCAACATCAAAACCTGCTCTGACAACTTGGAAATACCAGGCCCTGAACGAAGAATTAGGCCCATATTTCTACTTTTTTAGCGCTACATTTGTGCCACTTTTTGATGCAAAAGCGTTGCAAACTTACAAAATACAATTGTATCGTGTAAGTTTGTGCCACTTTTGCATCAAAAAGCGGCACAAATGCGGCACAAAAAATGTATAAATATGGGCCTTAGTGCAGTCTCCACAGCCACCATGGGCTCCATGGAAAGTGGCCTTGAAGGATGATTTGATGACAGACCCAGCCCTCTATAAATGTAAGACAAGTAATTCAAGGCAACATTTGAATTAGAGATCCAACCTCCCACTTCATTGTACAACACAACTCTAACATTAGAAGTGAGGTAGAAACTTAAAAACAGAAAGTTTGCCCTAAATGCATTATTCAAAACTAAAGAAGAGCATGCTGTCACAAGACTAAAGTGGTACAGCTACAAGCAGGGAGAGAAAGCCGACAGGCTCCTTGCGGCCCAATGTAAGCAAAGGAGAATCATCCCAGGTGTCTATACCTGCCAAGTACTATATCTCCAACATGATTTTTACACTTCCTGTTGAAGGTACCACTACTCTTTCAGAGTTCTAAATATGTCTATGCAGTCTAGAACGTATCAACCCAAGCCAGGATAAATCTGACTTCACGGACACAGTGTAATTTCTGGCACTTTCAGAGGAAGGGTGAGCGCTCTGGATGGATAAAATCATCATTGAGGAAATAGAAAAGGTGATTGCTGAAAATCCTTCTGAAAAACATTGGAAGGCTACAGTGTGATGGGTGAATTATATAAAATGACACTGTATCTTGTGTCCCCTGTCCTCTTTGAGGTTTTTAGGGAGGCTGAGAATCCAGGATGACTTTATAGAGAATATGAGAAATAATCACATTGCTTCCCAGAATGGACCTTGATCACCTACAATGTTCAAATTCTAGTCTGATATCACTTCTCAACACTAATATCAATATCATGGCCAAAATGTTGGCAAATTGCCTGGAAAAGGTAATTCTAGTACAGCCGTCACAAGTAGCATTTGTGCCTGGTTGCACATCCATAAATCATGTATGACTTCTCACAAACATTGCCCATGTTAAAACATTTGGTGTACCACCGGATGCTGAGATTGCATTCAACTGAGCATAATAGAGGTACCTCTTTCATACTCTATGTAGAGTTGAGATACGTCTGAACTTTCAAATAGACTGTGGTGACTTTCTATCAGACATCTTCTAAATACACAGAGGATGGAGGCAGGGTTGCAAACTCTCCCTACTGATCTTGCTCACTTTGGTGCCTCTAGCGGTGGTGATTAGATGGTCAGACAACATCAAATGAATTCATACAGTGGGTGTCCATACAAGTATACACTGATGCTTTCTCCTTACAAAAAATAAATGTTGAAATGTCCATACCCAACCACATTTGTATCAGTCTCTTCTTTTTCTGGCTACTGGATCAATTGCTGATATCAGAAAGAGCAGAGTGGTACATTTCAGAAACAACAGATTCTAATGGAAAATCTTAATGTCAGAAATACATAGGTGTCCTGGTCAACAAGGGATTACAACAGAATTTATTAATAAAACAGACAATGATTCTACTAGCTGGTCTTCATTCCAACTGTCATTATGGGGTATGATCTGGGTTTAAAAATGGCTCAGTTACATAATTATTTGATGGTAATGCTACCCTACCATTCTCCAATAAATTGTTAAAATAAATTAGTGTCAAATACAGCATTTTGTTTGCTCGGTAAGGAAACTATGCTTCCTTCCCAAATCACTACACACAGCTACCACATGCCCTCAGGAGGTATGTGGATTCCTGGCATAAAGTTATATCACTTGGCACATCAACTATCCCAATTCCCCTACTTTATACATGATTGGGCTGAACCCCTGATATTGGTGACTATCAAGAGAGCATATCTAGTCCACATTACCGTCCTCAAATACCTTCACTACAAGAGGATCACCACTTCACCCCATTCCCACTAATTAAACAGGCCATGGTCAATGTCTAGAATGGCGTAGAAAAAATCAAGTAAGGTACATACATACTTTCATAGTGGTGCCCCAGTTTGGGAATGCTGTCTGAGAAAGAAACTGAGTCAGGGGTGTATCAAACTCCTACTCTCTCCAATACTTTCTTACATGGAGAAATGGGGAAAATTGAGAGGGGAGGTAGAGTAGGGTACAGATGACGTACTTAATTTTGACAGCAGTTGAACAAGTGACTAGGGCTAGATGGCAAGCACTCCTACACATATAGTACTCAACAAAAATATGGGTCTCCTATCTGGAAACCCATGATAAGGAACTTAGGGTAGCACAAATTAAATATGCAATATAGAAGTGATATTGGACAACAGGTCAGATGCCTAAGCCTGAACAACATTTGCTGGAGATGCAGGTCACAGGGGCATGACCTCTACATGTACTCTGGTCCTGCCTTAAGTCACCAGATTACTGTCAGGAAGTCTGGTAGATATAGCAAACCCCACAAGCATAGAATATACAACAGAACCACTATGCCTAGTAGCCCAAGAACACATTATTTACAAGTGAAAGACCAAATGGCAATATTTGACCGCGTATGAGGCCCCATCTCAATTATTGCAAGAATGACATACCACGGTTTCTTGGTATACTTACAACCATTACATTATCATAGGACTACCAATAACCTAAGAGTCTAATGTGAACCAGTATTGACTTACTCACGCCAACCTTCAGGGTACAAATAGATATCTCTTTGAAGGTGGGTCATTCGTTGTGTGGCCTACACAATAATGGGTTTGCACACAACCACCACTGGGACCCAAACACCCCATTGTAGCGCTTAAATCTCATAGGGTAGCATTGCGGAGCAGGCCAAGGCTTACTCAAGGGAGGTGGTGTGGGATAGTAATCCCCATTCATGAGCATTCAAGGATGACACTCAATAAAGGATTGTCCAGTCTGTGCTTTTTCTTTTGATAAAGTAAAAGTACATTTATTACACACACACTACTCAATACTATGCAAACAATTTACAAATATACTGTACACATTTTGATGGAATTACTCTTGGATGACATTGTGTAATTACTCCTGTCTCACCTGGCGGGAACTATAATCCAACAACCCCTATGGTAAAACAATCGCTGGTATCCCAATACAATATTTGACTGTAATTTAGAGTGAGAGCACCTAAATCTGGAAAATAAATCAGTCTCATTACTCAAATCAGCATCAACAAGGAACATATAGAAACATGTTTCAATATTTTAAAGGTTAGGAATACTTTTGGATTACTTCTTGGTAATTTTTGATTAATCAGGTGTAATACCATCCTACACTCCTAGAGGGTACTGTACCACAGGCAAAGAACAAAAGCTCCAAGAGACTTGTGCTTTACATTGTGTTGGCACCCTTGGGGGTTATGATTCCTTTGGCCCACCCAACCTAAGGTGGGGACACACACCTTGCATTTGGGGGACGCTGTGCTGTTCTTGCAGCTCCCCTTGCCAATGGGCACTTGTTTGGTGGTGGCCCCTTCTTACTGGGGCCACCACGAGCTCACCACACAGCTCAGAAAGATGTTGGGCCTAGCAAGGCCTTGTTGGGCATATGCATACATAATGAGCAGCCCTCCCGCTGTGTTTGGGAGAGCCTTGATTCCACCCAGTTGGAGTGCTGCAACTGGGGTGGTTCTCTCATTGGATGGCAGTGTGGTGAGCCCAACCCCGGTTGCTCTTGTGTTTGGGGGGTGTCCGGTCCCCCCATCATATGGTCTCCTTGATGGAAGTTGGCGCAGGGAGCCCACCCCCATCTGCCCTCGTCGTGGAGGGTGTCCATTCCCAACCGGACACCCACATCAGTTGAGTAATGTTGGAAAGCGGCTCAGGGAGCCCATCTCTGGCCACCCCCGCCGGCTCTCCGCAAGGCCAGCACCTCCAGGTGGTGCCACGGGAGCCGGCCCTTCATTGGGTGTCTGCCAGTTCCTGTGGGCAGATGTTGCTGCAGCTGCGACCTGGCAGGCCGCCTGGGATGGAGTGCAATGGCACTCTCCTCCTTCTTTCCACATTGTCGGGACCCAGGATGGGGTCCAGGACCCCTCCTCACCATTCCAGGGAGCGTAACAGGAGAGGGCCTTCACGGGAGTCGCAACAGCGGATCCTGGCTTTGCTTCTTTTTGGGGCAGCCCCGGGCCCTGACCCACGCCGGGGGCATCGACTAGAGCAGCGGCAGAGCCCCAGGCACTTCACCACTCACTCAGAAATAGGTTTGGTGTCCCAGACCTTCTCCTTGGGATATCATGGGCCCCCAACGGCCAATTCTGATGATTCTGGTGTCATTTCACTCCTGGTGATGAGTCCTTTCCACCAGGAGCCCTTTCGCTAGGCCTACTGGCCTAGAAAGGTCCCAGATTGTAGAGAGCCTGTCCCACTGACTCTCTGCGCCAGCCTTTTTTCTGGGTGCCCCCCTTTTCTTCTGGGCAGCTCTATCTCCCTGCTCTAGCCAGCCTTTCCCCCAACTAGTCCTCTAGGAGACTAAGGAGGTCAGCTTACCGGGCCCTAGCATGCAGCTCACTGGGCCTGAAGTCCTTCAGGGGAAGAGTCTCTGCCCCAGGGTCAGTCAGGGGATTATTCCTTCCAGCTGCCCATGATGCCCGTCTGCAGTCCCAGTGTCCAGCAGTGAAGCACAGCCAAGAGAGAGAGATGTTCCCTGTGCAGGACCTTTTAAGTGGGGGTGGAAGTGTCCAACAGACCAGCACCTCTTGCCACATCTGGATGTGCCACATCACTTCCTTGCCCCTGTTCCCCCTTCCTGCACAGTCTTCTGGGATAGCTCAAAATGGCATTGTCCAGGAGCTAGGACAAAATGTGCTCAGAAACTCAGTCCCTCTTTCCTAACATTCCTTCCAGGGCTTCTCCTCCCATTTCTTGGCATGGGCTGACAGCTGGCTGACTGATGTAAGGAACTGCTCAGGCAGCTGGATAGAGCAGTAATTGACCCTAATCCTGAGCTGAGTCAGAAAAGGATTACATTCCTGGATGACCCATAGGTTGTACAACTATGGTTTTGTATCCTACTGCCTCATCCTTTTCATACAGGTTACAGCGTACATTGGTGTGACTCTGGTCTCTGTGGGCCCTAAGGGAACTGAGTTATGCCCTAGGCCACTCTTTCCCATTTACACATTATGGAGTGTCCCTGCAGTGAAAAGACAGCAAGCACACTGACGTGGACATTTACTGAAGTGTCCCCACAGTAAAAAGACAGTAAGCACACTAACTATCTCTTACATGTTTTAATGAAGAAAATCTGTGGCTGTGTATAAACAGTGGTGCGCACTTCCAAATTGTTTGCTAGAAAATAAATTATGTGAAACAGTTATTCAAAGTCCAGAATTCTCAGAGTTCTTGTATTAGGAGTGGTTCCAATGGTCCACAGTCAATATGTAAAGAAAAAAGAACCACGGCACATCCAAATTTTCATAGGAATGTTCCTTTATTCTTCCAAGTACAATTGTAGAATAATTCACAGCAAATGTTGCACCATCATGATCGAGAGTCGACTCAATATATTAATATAATATCCACAGTTGTCTTCGCAATGGATATTATAATAATATATTGACTTGACTCACGATCATGATGGCGCATCATTTGCTGTGAATTATTCTACGATTGGACTTGGAAGAATAAAGAAACATTCCTATGAACATTTGGATGTGCCGTGGCTCTTTTTTCTTTACATATCTCTTACATGTGTAGACCCATCTCATGAGGCCTACTCAAGGGCACCATTCACTCTGCATAGTTCCTCCTGCACCAGGCTACCTAAGCGCAGTTCTTGGGCTGCACATACCAGGAATCCTACTGGAGCAGCCCTCACATGGGTGCACCCGTGTGTGCACACATGATTATGTGCAACCAGCCGGAGGCCTCCTACTCTTGCTGCACCACAGCTGCATTTACTTAGCAAGGCAGCACCGGCGGTAAACAGCGGTGCAGTTCATTTTACTATGAGTTTACTATGGGTGAGTCCCCGACTAGGAGGCTCTCTCACAGTAAAAGGTCAAAACCAGGTGGTCAAAAAGTGAAAAATCAGGGCGGACCAGACGGTCAGAACTGTCCTCTCACAATATCTGACACATAAGACTCTTGTAATAGAATCTGGCATCTTTGGATGACTCACAGACATACCCCTCTCCTTGCTCCAACCAACCCCATATTTGTCTACATTAACTAATATACTTCTATTCAGTAAAAAATGATAATAATACATCATCTTTAATTTTCATAAATATATAGAAAATGAAAGGTACTTTAGACGTACTTCTCCCAAATATTTCATCAGCTGTCTTACGTTCATCCAAGACCAGGCCATTAATGTAAAATGATTCTAAAATAAATCATAACGCATGCTATATTGATAAATATGATACACTATCATTCTAAGTCAGACCCTAGACACAAGGTAAAGTGGGGAAGAAAAGAAAGAAACACTAGACTTTTCACTGTATAATCCATACTTGGCCTCTTGAAAACAAAACACATAAACAATCAAATTCAGAGAAAAGATAACATACAATGCTTGTTTGTTCATCACATAAATTACATTTTTAACTCACCACCTAGACACCACAGGGCAGCTCTGCCTGCTTGGGAAATTCGGGATTTAATGGAAGAGGAATTAGAAAAACGCAGGTAAGAGTCTAAGCAAAATAATCTGTAAGGGTTTAAGGAAAACAAAAAAATGTGAATTAAAGGGAAGCTTGGTGCAAACTGGAGTGGAGAGCAAGACGTCTGCCAACACAGGGAGGGGCAGATATACAAAAAAATCATGCAAAACAGTGCTGTGCTGCATTGTGTGAATGAGTATAAACAGAAGAGTGCCTAAGATGCAGCACTGTTCTGCCTGCTCCTTATGCTGATGCACCTTTGGCTGCCATTTACCAACACAGGTACCCTTGGGTGTGTTTGTTGTGGGTGGTATAGTTTTCATATAAGAAGGCGTCCAAGTACAAAAATGAGGGGATAGTTAAAATATATCTCCTTGTAACACCTGCCTCAGGAAGGTGCAGGAATTTGTTGCAAATCCCAGTCTACAATTTTTTGAAAATAGTGATTTTTAATTAAATCCCATGGGTTGTTGTATGGGAATGCCTATGAAATACCCACGAAATGCCCCCTTGATGAAAGTAATAGAAAGCAGTATATTTCACTGCTTTACATTACTTTGGGTTACAATCCCAACACAAATTGTTTGAAAGTGGTTTATTGGTAAGGGTGGGTAGGTAGGTACCTACACTTAGTAATAATACCACAATCACAAATAAGATCCAGATAAGATCTCAATAAATCAACTCTTGCTCAACCCTTGGTAGTTTGGCCCACCAGCAGTCAAGCTTAACTTAGGAGATAGGTGTGTAAAGCATTTAATGTCAACAAAACAGCAAATAAGTAAAATACAACACAATAAAAATCCAACACCATAAAATAGAGGCAATATTTTATCTTTAAATGACACCAAATTTCACAAATCCAATGTAGGGAACAGACATAAGAAATTTTGAAGAAAAAAAAGTACTTTCCCCTGTATAAAAATGAAAAGCACCAACGGCAGCCATCTGGTTGCACCTGGCCGGGTCAAAGTCAAAGTCTGAGGCTGACCGTGATGGAGCTCAAGTCGCATACGTGAAACAGTAGGCTTCAGTGAAAATTCTACCTTCGCACTTAGTCACTTTTTTGTTTTTTTGTTCCTCAACAGTGAGTGGGTCACCTCGGCAGGCTGGCTTTCAAGTCAACAATAGTGGCTTGCTTCAGCTGGAGGCCCCGGTGAAGTCATGGAGCTCCAGAGCTTTCAGCAGGACAAGCTAAAATCCAAGCCCAGTCAGTAACCTTGTAGAGCTTATTTTCCAAACATGCTCCAAATGTCTCCAAACTTCTGGAACTTCTTCCAGAAGGCCTTTTTGGACTTTGAAGGGTCCACAACACCAGCCAAGGTTATAGAAGCCCTGACTTGCTCATTGGAGAAATGGGACTACAATTTCCACAATGCACAAGGTCAAATCCTTAAAAATTACCTTGATGCTATTCCTGTGTACCTGTTGCTTACAGGGAGTCCACTCTTGGATCTTTGAAACGGAAGGCAAGGTCCTCTTTGTGGTGAAGCCCAATGTGAGTAGCAAGTGCAGTCCTTCAGAGTGTGGTCCTTACTGGTGTTGATCAGGGGTTCAGCAGAGCACTCCTTCTTCTTCTGATTTCTTCCAGAAGAGTTCTGAGTTGCTAGGCAACTCTCTCACTTTTATCCAGATTCCTGAGCTGTCAAGCAGAGGGAGCACCCCTGCCAAATGAGGTGCAGGGTACTACCATCTCTAATGACCACTTCCTTAGAAGTATGGCACATTTTTGTCCCAGAAAGCACTGTTCCTTCTAAATACAAGGTGGAGAAAATCTTGTCTGGAGGTCAAGGTCTTGTAGGAGGCTGGCCTGGTTTTCAGTAGGTACCTAAGATACTTACACCTTATGCCAGGGCCAGTTATCCCTTATTAGTGAAATGTAGGCAGTATTCTAGCAGCTTAGGCTGTCTAGGGTTAGCTATAGCAGAGCAGCTTAGGCTGAACTAGGAGAAATGTAACGCTCCTGCAATGCCACTATAGTTACACAGTACTTATACACAATAAGAGACAATACTCAGTGTTACCAAAAATAAAGGTACTTTATTTTAGTGACACACGGGCAAAACATCTTCGACGCAATACTCCTTCTGGAGGTAAGTATTATACACAATATATATACACTACTAACCACAATCAGGTAAGTAAACAGTCATAGTATAGTGCAAACAGTAGAAAATACAATAGATGCAATGGGCCTAGGGGCAACTCAAACCATATACTAAAATTGTGAAATACGAATATCGAATTCGCCCCTAGGCAAGTGTAGAGTGTAGAGGGGCCCTGGAAGTGTAGGAAAACACCAATGGTAAGTAAAGTACCACACCCCTGACCCTAGGAAAGCAGGAGTAAAGCACAGCAAGTTTTCCCAGGACACACCACAAGTTGTGATAAAGGATTTTGCAAGAACCAAGCAAGATTGCAAACAACAAACTATGGATTCCTGGACTTGAAGACTTGTGGAGAAAAGAGACCAAGTCCAGAAATCGAAGAAGAGTCCAGGAAGGACAGGAGCCCCGGACAACGTGGAAGACGGTGCAAAAGTGGATTCTCCGGTCAGAAGAAAAGTACAGAAGAGCACCAAAGAAGATGGCTGCAGGTTGCTGCTTGGTGCAGGAGATGCCCCATGTCGAGTTGTTTGATGCAGGCTGTTTGAGTCACTGGATTCCATCAACAAGTCTTGGTTCAAACTAGTATGTGATTTGCATCAAAAAGGTGCTGCCTGGACCCAGGAGGGACCTGGGGGTCTCAACTTGGTGTGAGGAGATAGACGGTGCTCTCAACACTTCAGAAAGCCCTCAGAACACCAGGCTGCACCCACAGGAATCCCAGTACATGGGGACAAAGAAGATGCAAAGTGCAGTCATTGCAGCATTACACTGGAAGCTCCCATGCCGCCGGAGAACAACTCAGGGAGCTGTGCGCCACAGGATGGAGTGCTGGGGACCTGGGCTACACTGCATGAAGGATTCTTGGAAGAAGTACACAGAAGCCCAAGGAGCTGCAGAAGAAGCAATGCACAGAGGTACTTTCACAGCACGGGGAGGCAAGCTCTTACCTCCACTAAATTTGGACAGATCGACCTTTGGACAGTCTGGGTCACTTCGGTCTACCACCTGTGTTCCAGGGAGCACACTCGTCGTCAGGAGAGGAGTCTCAGAGTACCCATTGTCGTTGCAGAAGGGTGCTTGCAGAAGCAGGGAAGAGACTCTGGAGATTCCTTCGGTTCTTCGGGTGCAGGATGAAGACAGGCAGTCCTCAGAGTGTGCACACATTAGAAACTGTTGCAAATGCTGACTGGAGCTGAAGTTGCACGTTACAGGAGTCACCCTGGATACTCTGTTGCAGTTACAGTGGTTCCTGGAGCAGCCTGCGGTTTATCTGACAGTCAGAAGCTGAAGCAGAGGATGCAGAGGATTCCTGGAGGAGTCTTGCAAGCTGAATCTGAAGAGGAACCCACAGGAGAGACTAAATAGCCCTAAGAGGGGGATTGGCTACTTACCCATTACCTATCAGGAGATGGCACTGGCCACTCAGAGGTCTCCAGAGGGTCCCCACACCTTGGAATCCAAGATGGCTAACAGCAGGGACACTCTGAAGGAGCTCTGGGTACCACCCCTGGGGTGGTGATGGAGAAGGGAGTGGTTACTTCCCTTTCTTTTGTCCAGTTTTGCACTAGAGCACGGACTGGGGGTCCCTGAACTGACGTAAACTGGATTATGAAAGGAGGGCACTATTTGTGCCCTTCAAAGCATTTCCAGAGGCTCTGGGAGGATACCCCTGTCATGCCTGTAACACCTATTTCCAATGGGAGAGGGTGTAACACCCCTCTCCTAAAGGAAATGCATAGTTCTGTCCTCCTGGTATTGAGCTGCTCAATTTTCAGGAGGGCAGAAACCTCTATGTGAGGTGGCAGCAGCTGGGGCTGTAGTGAAAACCTCAGAGACCGGGTTTGACTGTACTGGTGGTCCATGGTGGAGCCCCCAGGGTGCATGTGATTGGCCCCCCAATATCGAATTTGGATTGGGAGGACAATTCAATGATCTTAGATACCTCACATGGCCATATTCTGAGTTACTATTGCGAAGCTACATATATGTATTGGCATATATGTAGTGCATGCTTATAATGGTATCCCCGCACTCACGAAGTCTGGGGAATTAGCCCAGGACAATGTGGGGGCACCTTTGCTAGTGCAAGGGTGCCCTTACACACAGTAACTTAGCCTGCAGTAAATGTAGGTTAGACATATACGTAACTTATAAGTTACCTTAGTGCAATAAAAATGGCTGTGAAATAGCGTGTGCACTATTTCACACAGGCTGCAGTGGCAGTCCTGTGAAAGGGTTTGTCTGCACTCCTTATAGGTGGCAAAAGAAATGCTGCAGCCCATAAGGATCTCCTGGAACCCCAATGCCCTGGGTACCTAGGTACCATTTACTAGGGACTTATAAGGGGGGTCCAGTGTGCCAATCAGAATTGGAATATGGAGTCACTAAACTGTAGTGACAAATTTAGTAAGTAGAGAGAGCTTAAACACTGCAGTTCTGGTTAGCAGAACTTCTGTGACAAAGTTAAGCATACTGACAACACACATAGGCCATACACTATGGGCACTGGGGCCCTGGCTAGCAGGATCCCAGTGAGACAGGCAAATCACACTGACAAATAGGGTTTTAAACTGTGAGCACTGGGGTTCTGGCTAGCAAGATCCCAGTGAGACAGTAACACCACACTGACAAAATGGGGTAACCATGCTAGAAAGAGGCTACTTTCTCACAGGTCTGGCTTAGCCCACCCACAGGTGTGGCTAACTTTTACATACATTCCCCTACCTGTCCCTCTCCTAATCTGATGAAATAGGCTGCCACCAGGCTGAGAGTGCAGAAAATGGGGGTTGCCTGGTTTCTGTCCCAACTGTCTTTCTCCCTTTGAAGACCAACCCTCTTTCTGCTCCGGCATATGGTGCTGCAGGTCTCCTCCCACTATATGGTTCCTTTGTCTCAGCCCAGGTCACTTCACACCTCATAGGAGCAGCCTGGTCAACCTGACAAAGACTGAATAATCAGGAGAGGCTGCTAGAGGCTAACTTTAGATAACTTTAGGAAAGAGATCTAAAACATTTTCCCTGGCATAGCTATGATAAATTCAACATGGGAAAGTTGTTGGATTTATCTTAATTATTATTTTGACACTTTGAATCATATTTTAGCTCACTCCTATCAAAATATAGACTTTATTACTTTTAAGTAAAGCCTTTCTATGTTAGCTTATGGAGCTAATGTACTACAATGGGGAAAATGACAACAGGCACCACAGCAGTGCACCCATAAGTGCCTTAACTCCACTGGTGCCCCTAAACCTACATGCCCTACCATATACTAGGGACTTACAGGCAGGTTTTTAGAGCCAGTTTTAATTATGCCTATTTACCATATACCATTTAAACAAAGCACTGGCCCAGGGCCTGGTTAGCAGAGTCCAGGGCACAATTAATCAGTACTCACCAGTATCAGTCAAAACATATGGAGATGATCAGGGCAAAAAGGATGCATTTCTCACACTGTCCCCCAGCCAAAAGGTGAGGAGTAACTAACCTACACCCTTGTAGTCCGCATCTGCTAATTAAAAAAACTTGGAATATCCATCTGCATTGGAATGGGCACTGCAAGGTCTGTGTTCCAGTGTAAAGTCCATCCCCTGCAGGAAAATGGACCACCTCATCTGTCATGAATCTCCCCCTATCTGCATGAGCCATCTGAGAGGTCTGTGGTCAGTTTGAAAACAGAAGGGAGTACCAAACATGTATGGTCTCAACTTCTTCAGGGACCAGACCACAGCAAAGGGTCCCCCTCTCATGGGCTCTCTATCTTTGCTCTGTGGAGAGTAGATGCCAGTTAAAGAAGGCTACTGGCTGATATGGACCTCATCATTTACTTGTTCCAGCACTGCTCCAGTCCCTTGCTCTGACTCATGTTTGTACAATAAACTCTTTAGTGTAGTCAGGGGCCATTGAAACTTGTGCCTAGCACATAACCTCCTTCAGAGTGTCAAAGGCCTTCTGACACTCTGGGTTCCAAATTACGTTTTTGAGCTGTTTCTTGGAAGAGAGAAGCCACAGTGGTCCCATAATTTGTCACAAATCTTCTGTAATACCTAGTCAGGCCAAGATAGGCCCTAAACTGAGTCTGGGTTTTAGAAGTCTCCCAATCCAGGATAGTCTGGATTTTGGGCTGGAGAGACTGTACAGGGCTTCCAACAACAAGGTGGCTGAGCTACACCACTGAACTCTATCTGGCATATGCTTGCTTTGATAGTTAGGCCTGCTAGTTGTAAGGCCTGAAGCACTTCTTTCCGGTGGACCCAGTGGCCCTCACAGTTGGCCTGAATACAGCTGCACTAAAGAAATCCAACCCAGACAGGACTCTGTTCATCCACCTTTGGAGGGTGACAGGAGCATTCTTCAACCAACGAGCATCACCTTAAATTGAAAGTGGCCCTATGGAGTGGAAAATTCTGACCTTTCCTTTGTTCCTGGATATAGGGTAAGCTGCAAGTAAGAGCATATCAGATGTACTCAGGGACTTTGCTGCCCCGAAGTTATCAATGAGCTCAACAGCTCTAGGTATGGGGTGAGCATTGGTTTTAGTGACCTCATTCCAACCTCTGTAGTTCACACAGAATCTTAACTCCTTCCTACCTTGTGGATTAGGTTTGGGTACCAGTACCACCGGACTGGCCTAGGGACTACCATAGGGCTCAATTACCCCTAGCCCAAGCATCTTGGCTACTTCAGCCTTGATGTTGTCTTTGAACTGGTCAGACAACCTGTCCAGCTTTTTTTTGACAGGTAAGCTGCAACCAGTCTCAATGTCTGGGACACACCAAGTTATGAACCTAGTGGGCAGGAAGAACAGCCCAGCAAACTGCTCCAATACATGTTTGCAGTTACTTTGCTGCTGATCTGTCAGCTTGGAAGAGAGTATCATTCCCTCTACTGACCCATCTTGCACATTGGTAGAGAGGATCTGGCAGTGGCTCACTCTTTTCCTCTCCTCCCTCATCTATGAATGTCAGCATGATCATATCTGCCCTGTCTTTGTAGCATTTCAGTCTATTGACATGCAGAATCTGGTGGGGATTCCTGGAGGTTCCAAGATCTACCAGGTAGGTGACCTCACCCTTTTCCCCAAAAATGAGGTAGGGCCCAGTCCATTTCTCCTGGAGGGGCCCGGGAACCACAGGGTCCAACTCCCACGCTAACTGACCTGGATGGTACTCAGGCATAGTAGCCTTCTGTTCATGCCAGATCTTCATGGGTTTCTTGGTTGGTCTATTGGTTGCTGCTGCCATCATCATGTACTCTGCCATGCGAGAATGCAGGCCTAGCACATAGTTAAACACATTCTGCTTGGCTTCCTTGAAATGCTCCTCACCGGACTCTCTCACCAAACACAATGGCCCTCTTACAGCATGTCCAAACAGTACCTCAAAGGGGCTGAAACCAATCCCCTTCTGTGGGAGCTCCTTGTATGCAAATAACATGCATGGAGAAGAATATCCCATCCCCTCCTGAGTATGTCAGACAACCCCATGATCATGACCTTCATGGTCTTTTTAAATTCTTTGATCTGGGGATGATATGGGGTGCTGAACTTCTAGGTACCACCACATTCATCCCACATCACCTACAGAAAGGCCTACAGAAAGGCAGCCTTACGGTTCCTGCTCCTATTTGATACCAGCTCCTTTGGGAAACCAACTGGTAAATACACCAAGTAGAGCCCTAGCCACTGTGGATGCAGAGACTGTCTGTAGGGGTATTGCCTTTGGGTATCTGGTAGCATGGTCCACTATTGCCAAGATATATCTATTGCCTGAGGCAGTTAGTGGGTTTACCGGACCAACAATTTTGATCCCCACCCTCTTAAAGGGAGTCCCAACCAGTGGCAGTGGGATTAAAGAAGCATTTGGCTTTCCCCCTATCGTGCCACTTGCCTGACAGGTGAAACATGAACTACAGATCTCCTTTCTTTTGGCAGACATGTTTGGCCATTACAAATGGTTGACCAGCCTATTTCAGGCCTTGGTCTGACTCAAATGTCCTGCCAAGTGGATGTCATGGCTTAAAGTGAGGAGGAATTCTCTATACTTCTGGAGGACCACCACTCTTCTGGTTGCCCCTTGTTTGGAGTCCCTTACCTCAGAATAGAAGACTCCATCCTACCAGTAGACCCTGTAGAATCCACTGAAATTACCCTGTTTGTTTCTCTAGGCACCCTGCCTCAGGCCTTAAAGAGTAGGACACTCCCTTTGTCCCTGACACAACTCCTCTCTTGTGGGTCCCTCAGTTGGACAGATTTTGCAGAGTTGGAGTCCCTACACACACACAGGTCAGATTCTCTGCATTCAGAGTTGGATTCCTCCTGCACCTTTGGGGTTTTGCGGCTGGCTTACTTGACCCTGTTCCATTTCTCTTGCTTTTGGAGGCTTGGCCAATTGTTCCAAGGTCCAAAGCTCCAGAACTTCCCTGTTGTGCAGGCTGTCACCTGGTCACAGCACATACCTACTCAGGGAGATTCAGCTTCTGCTCATAGACCTTCCTTTCTACACTTGACCAGAAGCTTCAAGATGATTTTCCAGTAAATACTCTACTGGGAGAGCAGTTGAAACAACTTACTTCTTAGGGCAAGTCACACCTCCCCATTCCAAATTCACCATTGCCATGGAATGAACTTGACTCTGCTATATGCATACGTTACTTGGTAAAAAACACCAGGGATGATCTGCTGTGAAGAAACCAGTTTGTCTTTGACCATAATCACACTGGGTCCCCTATCTCTCAGAGCCTCAACCTCAGTCCCTTTGGTTTCAGGCCTTTCCCTGTGCTTCTCATTGCTTAGAGTTTAAGCTGCCAGGGCTACAACGTCCACCCCTGTAGGAAAGTACCATCTTTCTTGGTATGTTACCCCCAATTTCTGGCTGTTTGTCAGTGTGTTTTGCCTGTCTCACTGGGATCCTGCTAGCCAGGACTCCAGTGCTCCTAGTTTGTGGCTTATATGTGTTGTCAGTATGCTTGACTGTGTCACTGGAGTTCTGCTATTCAGAACTCAAGTGCTTATGCTCTCTCTGTGTACCAAATTTGTCAATATAGATTAGTGACTCCATATTCCAATTCTGATTGGCACATTGGACCCCCCTTATAATTTCCTAGTGTATGGTACCTAGGTACCCAGGGCATTGGGGTTCCAGAAGATCCTTATGGGCTGCAGCATTTCTTTTGCCACCCATAAGGAGCTCATACAAACCTTTTTCACAGCCATTTTTCACTGCTTCATGTAACTCATAAGTCAACTATGGGGGTCTTTCTGACCCTGGCGGTAGACTACCGCCAGGGCCAACGACCGCGGGATCACCGCCAACAGGCTGGTGGTGCTCCCATGGGCATACCGCCGCGGTCAGAAACGTAAAACCCGCGGTGTACCGCCGGTTTCCCGCTGCCCTGGGGAATCCTCCATGGCGGCGCTGCAGGCAGCGCCGCTATGGGGATTCCGACCCCCTTACCGCCAGCCTGGTTCTGGCGGTTTTGACCGCCAGAACCTGGCTGGCGGTAACGGGTGTCGTGGGGCCCCTGGGGGCCCCTGCAGTGCCCATGCCAATGGCATGGGCACTGCAGGGGCCCCCTAACAGGGCCCCACCAAGATTTTCAGTGTCTGCCACGCAGACACTGAAAATCGCGACGGGTGCAACTGCACCCGCCGCACCCCTTCCACTCCGCCGGCTCCATTCGGAGCCGGCATCCTCATGGAAGGGGGTTTCCCACTGGGCTGGCGGGCGGCCATCTGGCGGTCGCCCGCCAGCCCAGCGCGAAACTCAGAATGACCGCCGCGGTCTTCTGACCGCGGTACGGTCTTCTGGCGGTTCCCGTTTGGCTGGCGGCGCCCGCCGCCAGCCAAACTCGGAATCACCCCCTATATGTCTAACCTTCATGTACTGAAGACTAGGTGCAAAGTCACTGTGTGTGAGGGCACCATGGCACTAGCAAAGGTGCCCCCACATTGTCCAGGGCCAATTCCCCAGACTTCGTGACTGCGGGGACACCATTATAAGCGTGCACTACATACATGTCAATACATATATGTAGCTTCACAATGGTAAATCCAAATATTACCATGTGAGGTGTCTAAGATTATGGAATTGAACCCCCAATCCAAATCTGGTATTGGGGGACCAATTCCATGCACCCTGGTGGCTCCACCATGGACCACTAGTACTGCCAAACCAGCTCTCTGAGGTTTCTACTGCAGCCCTAGCTGCTGCCACCTCACAGGCAGGTTTCTGCCCTCCTGGGGATTGGGCACCTCAATCCCAGGAAGGCAGAACAATACATTTCCTTTAGGAGAGGGGTGTTACACTCTCTCCCATTGGAAATAGGTGTTTCAGGCATGGGAGGGGTATTCTCCCAGGGCCTCTGGAAATGCTTTGAAGGGCACAAACTGTGCCTTCCTTTCATAATCCAGTCTACACCAGTTCAGGGACCCCCAGTCCGTGCTCTGGCACAAAACTGGACAGCGGAAAGGGGAGTGTCCACTCCCCTGTCCATCACCAACCCAGGGGTGGTGCTCAGAGCTCCTCCAGAGTGTCTCTGGCATTAACCATCTTGGATTGCAAGGTGTGGGGACCCCTCTGGAGACCTCTGAGTGGCCAGTACCAGCAGGTGATGTCAGAAACCCTTCCTGATAGGTGCATACCTGGGTAGGTAGCCAATCCCCCTCTCAAGGCTATTTAGGGTTTCTCCTCTGGATGTTTCCTCAGATTCGTTTTGTGAGATTCCTCCAGGACTCCTCTGAATCCTCTGCTTCAGCTTCTGACCGTCAGATCAACTGCAGACTGTTCCAGGAACTGCTGTACCTGCAACAAAATACTCCTGTGACCTGCAACTTCAGCTCCAGCCAGAAATTGCAACATTTTCCAAGGTGTGCACGCTCTGAGGACTGCCTGTCTTCATCCTGCACCAGAAGAACCAAATGAATCTCCCATGGAGTGATGGAGTCACTTCCCTGCTTCAGCAGGCACCTCTCTGTGACAATAACCGGTTATCTGGGACTCCTCTCATGTCGACGAGCTTGATCCCTGCAACACAGGTGGTGGACCAAAGTGACCCAAACTGTCCAAAGGTCCAGCTGTCCAAATTTGGTGGAGGAAAGGGCTTGCCTCCCAGTGCAGCGACAGTACCCCTGTACACCATGTCTTCTGTAGCTCTTTGGGCTTCTGTGCACTTCTTCCAAAAGTTCTTCATGCACAGTGTAGCCCAGGTCCCCAGCACTCCATCCTGCAATGCACAGCTCTCTCAATTGTTCTCCGGTAGCGTGGGATACTCCAGTGTAGTGCTTCAATGACTGCACTTTGCAACTCCTTTGTCCCTGTGTTCTGGGACTCCTGTGGGTGCTGCCTGGTCTTCTGAGGGCTCTCTCAGACCCCCCCCCCCGGCTCCTCAGTCTGGGTTGAGGCCCCCAGGTACCTCCTGGATCCAAGCAGCTCCTCTTCGATGCAAACCACGTACTTGCGTGAACCAAGGCTTGCTGGTGGAAACTAGCGACGCAAACAGCCTGCATCCAACAACTCGAAGTGGGACATCTCATGCACCAAGAAGGAACCCACAGCTATCTTTGGTGCATTTCTGTACTTTTCTTCCAACCAGATAATCCACTTTTGCTCCTTCTTCCAGGTGGGCAGGGCCTCTTGTTCTCCATGGACTCTTCTTTGACTTCTGGACTTGGTCTCCTCTCTCCACAGGTCTTCAGATCCAAGAATCCACCATTGGTTGCTTGCAGTCTTGCTTGGTTCTTTCATAATTCTTCATCACAACTTGTAGTGTGTTCTGCAGAGAATTGCTGTCTTTTACTCCTGCTTTCCTGGGCTCTGGGGTGGGGTACTTTACTTACCTTTGTTTTTTTCTTTCCCAGGGCCCCTCTACACACTACACTGGCCTAGGGGGGAATTCAACATTCGCATTCCACTGTTTTAGTATATGGTAAGTGTTGCCCCTAGGCCCATTGTAATCTTTTGTATTTTTCTACTGTTTACACTATTCTATGACTGTTTACTTACCTGATTTTGGTTACTAGTGTATATATTGTGGGTAATACTTACCTCCTGAAGGAGTATTGATTGCCTCTAAGATATATGTTGCCTTGTGTCACTAAGATAAAGTACCTTTATTTTTGGTAACACTGAGTATTGTCTTTTATTGTGTATAAGTACTGTGTAACTATAGTGGTATTGTAGGAGCTTTGCTTGTCTCCTAGTTCAGCCTTAGCTGGTCTGCTACAGCTACCCCTAGACAGCCCAAGCTGCTAGACACTGACTCCATTTCACTAATAAGGGATAACTGGACCTGGTATAAGGTATAAGTACCTTAGGTACCCTCTCAAACCAGTCCAGCCTCCTACAACCCCGACCATGGACACTAAGGTTGCCTCTGTGTATCCCTTCCCCATCTCTGGACCAACTTCCACCCCTACACCTACCCTACCAATCCATTAATCCATTGAAATAGCCCGTCAGTGGGGGATTTTCTTTGACCAGACAGCATGTCCTCTTTTGTTTCCTGGCTGCAAGCAATGAAAACACTTCCCTGCGTTTGAAGGGTCAAAGAATTTCCCTGCCTTTGCAGGATCGCAGTGCTTCCCCCGAAACTCCCTCCCCTTGGAAGTAGAATGTCTTTGGACTCTCCTCCTTTTGCAAGTGTGTGTGTATCTTCAGAGGACTCTTTTGCTTTTTTATCTAGGTTACTCAGGGCATTACCCTGGGAGGGGACCTGTTCTCCCTTCTTCGGAAGACCTCCCTGGTGTTTCGTTGAAACCCTGGTTCTCACTCACTCATCAGATGTCTCACCCAGTTCCATAGGGCTAGACAGCTTAGAGTCAACCAGATACTGGTATAACTTCTCTGTGGTGCAATTACGCAAGATTCGATGCTTCATGACTAAATTGTAAAGCCTATCATAAGTACTTACCTTGTTACCCTACACCCAGCACTCTAGTGCCTGAAGTGAGGTGCCTACAAAGTCAACTTAGGACTGGGTACTGACTTTCTGGGTGTCCCATAACTTCACACTGCTCTAAGTGAGACCAACCTTTCTGATCAGATACCTATTCATGTGTGGGTGGATTCTGCCTCTTCCTCTCTAAGGTCAGGAGCCTATCCCTCCCAGTACTGGAATCAACTCCCACAAGAGTGAACCCCAATACTGTGTGCTAACCCTCCTCATCCTTAGGGCTCTCTCAAACACTGTCAGTTATTTGCCAATGTAATTTCCCTCTTGATATTTAGGGATAGTCCCCTTGGGAAGCCTTTAGTCAAACCCACCACCCCTGGACACCTCAAACTCTCCTTCATTGACACACTGTCTTCTCTCTTTTTCCTTTGCCAGCCTCTTACTGTTCTTACTGGCCAAGGCTAACTTCCTTCCCTCTAAAGCTATATAAGCTACTTAGCCTCACGTTCTCTCTCCCTCAGGAACCGTTCAGCATCTTCTGTGGTGGATTCTCTCCTCCCACTAGCTAAAGGCAGGACACCTGTTACTGTGTTAGTGGCAGGCGTTCTGACTCCTCAGCACCGAGGTTGGATGGGTCATCCTCCCCCTCTTCTTCTATCTCTGGAGCTTCCTCTATGGCTACTTGCTAAGATGTCCCCCAGGCATTGAGGGACTTAAGCAGTTGTACCTTCCTAGTGTTGTTAGCTGCTGGTAACCCATGGGCCTCACACAACCCCCTAAGTTAAATTACAGTGAGTGTGGATAGGCTAGCCAGATCAAGTTCTATGGTATCCCTAGGTTTTGGGTCTCACACACAAAAATACTTTGCAAAAATTGAGTCAGTGATTTAGAACACTTAAAAAAAATGAATTAACTGAAATTAGCCCAAACTAAAATCTAAAACCATTTTTGCACTAGTAAAATTTGTAGGATTTTTACTTGCCTCACTCAAATACTCCCTACCTACCACGTATTTGTGATTGTGGTGTACCTACCTACCCTTACTAATAAACCACTTCCTAACACAAATCATGATTTGTTTTGAATAGTAAATGCCAATTAAAAACGTTACATTAGGTCTGCATTAAAAAAATGAAAGTACGAGGAAATCGACCATAGTAACTGAAACTACATTTCTGTTTCTCTATTCAGAAATAGTGAAACAGAAATTTACAAAGCCACGGATGATATTCATCAAGAAATGAGTGGCAAAATATGAAATAACAGATGTTACAGTAATGAAGTAGACTATATTGAAATTATAAATCAAACAGTCATTATGGTTGATTTCACTGTTTAAGAAAAGTACATCAAATTAACAGTTACATGTTTACAGTCACAATTGATGAATTGATGTTTTGTGATCTTTGATTTAATATAGTGTAGGTTTAATGAACTGTATAAAATATTTGGATATGTTTTTATGGAGTTCCGCATTATCTATGGAAGTAATTGAAGTATATTTGTAGTGTGTTTGAGGTACGCATGAAGTGCAATGAGTGTTAGAGAATGGATGGTGCCTTGTAGCTTTGGAATGGACAACTTGTGTACAGTTTTGATACTACAATGTGATTATTATATGTATTGTTTTGAACAATAAAGAAGAAATGAGAAAAAAACACTTGACTTTCTGATCCACCACACTATATACATAATAATGAATAGAGTAATCTAAAGTTGGTTGTCTGTGAGGTTTTCTGTTTTGTATATTGAGTTTATTTCCTCTTCCCCAGGAAACAGTAAGTATTTCAGGGGGTCCCTATACATGTTATAGATTTCCAGTGGACCTCTTAAGATTGTTTTTTGCATCAGTTTATGCACCAAAAGACTTGTCTCAGTTGTGACTCATCTGGCTTGTGAAAAGATAGAGTCCAGTGCTCAATTTGAATCCAAGACCAAATGCCAAATTTGTATGCCACTGCTCTCAGTAGGATAGTTAAAGTTCATGGTGTTAGATGAATCTAGCTTTTATTTCTTAACTAGAAATAAGACAATAATGCCACTGACAATGAACACAAGAATAGTTGGAAATCTGCTAAATAGAATTGTGAAAAGTGAATGAAAGAATCAAAGAATATGTGCAAAAATCATTAACAAGCTGAATCCCATGCTTTTTAAGAAGTGCACTGGGTCATTGTTATCCAATTAATGAAACATGGTGTGCACAAGGCCTGCAAAGTGAGCAGGAAACTGGGTTTGCATGTTTGTTTAATATCAGAGACAGAGCAGGCTTTTTATAAGTTAAATAATTCTACTACTGAGGGTGAGGGGTCCTTGTTCTACATTAATATTACAACCAGTTTGTTTACCCTATTGAGATGCATATTATTCATATCTATTTTAGGACAAGTAACATTTTCAAACAACATTTGGGGGGTATGCAAGGGCATACCACACATCTTTAGGTTTCTGATAATATTAACACTAAAGGGTGTTCACTAGTCATTCTACAGCATGTTTTGTTTGATATCATTAAAAAAGAACCATTACTCTGATGTGTGTAGTAGACAAGGATGAATGGAACAGGACAATGATGGACAAGGATGAGTGGAACAGGCGTAGCCAATGATTTGCAGCTTAAACCTGGCTTCAAAGGGTTACAGGCTTCGAGTAATGAAATGACAAGAGGATAGGAACATTCAGCTGTACCTATGAATTCACAGCTATCTCTCCTGAAGCAGTGGAATTAGCATGGTTACTTCTTTATATAATGAAAAAAGTGTACATTTTCACATCAACCCAAGGACTTATAGTTTTGACACTCATGGAAAGGAAAGGCAGGGAGATGAATTGATGTTGGAGCAATGTGAAATTTGGAAATTGGGTATTTTCATCCTTCTTAATAATTTACATGGCATAAACAGCTTCTTTTTATAGACATTGTTTTTGGGGAATAGTCAGATTATAAGGTTTGAAAATGGCACTCTTCTATATGAGCTGGCAAGATACTTTTCCAGATTTTAATATTTGTGTGCCCTGTTCACCTGTGTAGTAGCTCACAACTGAGCATGTTTGTGTAGTACAAGATCTAAGTCTACCTTTAGAATATCAGAAGTTGAAGACATTTTAGTTCACATAGTGTACAAGAGTGTTTGCATGCCATTGTTAATAACCTTTCAGCAGCTTCCTTTTTCTGAGCATTTAAATATAGAATGCATAACGTAATGGATATATGAAACATTTTATTAAAATGTGGTAAGGTCCCAGAACAAAATCATTAAAATCCATATCTGCACTAACTGTGGACAGATTCTCCTAAATCCATATCTGCACTAACTGTGGACAGATGCTCCTTCAAAGCCACAGGGCTGGAATATGCTGGCCAATAATGTCACAATTTACCTACACTGTTTGTGGTAACAGTTACAGGAATACATTTATAATTCTTGGGGTCTGGGTGATTGTATCCAAGTATTCTTCTTCCACTGTCAATTTGGAAGTATTCTCAAATTAACATTTGTTACACCAAACGTTCTGCCGTCACTGTGCACACCAAAAGCAGCCCCACTAGTACCAAGGAAACTTGTCAATGTGAAAAATTTCACCTCTCTGGTAGCAAAGTTCACTAGTGTAATTCCCTCACAGGGCCACCAAAATTAGATGTTCTACTACTTTAGTCGCAAGATCTCTAGTATCTATGACAACTCAGAGCCCAAACCAAACCCTCCTCCATCGCAACCACGCTACATGTCACTATAACCACCTAGAGTTCTACTCTGATCACCTAGCACACCATCAAAGTTCAATAAACTGCATCAGCCATGTGCACCCTGCACTCTGGAGCACAATCATGTATTAACTAAAGTACTGGACCATATTAGCTCAACTCAGCCGATCCCAAATGAATCAGTCAGCACAGTCACATTCCTAGACACCTGGAAAGATACCACAGTTCTTCTTTGCCTAAGAAAACCTTCAAGGAACCCTAAAACAGTAAGTCACAACTACCCACCTCCATGCTACTCTTCTGAGCAAAAGTCATGGAGTAGATAATGTACAAACATCTAGCTGCCAACCTCAAAAACAACAGCCTCTTCAATGCCACCTAATCTGGCTTCAGATCTAACCACAGCACGGAAACCCCTTCCTCAATGACTATCACCTCCTCAACCCCACCCAATCTGACTCCAAACCCAATCATAGCACTGACCAAGCCAAAGTAATTTGCAAATTCACTAAGGATTCTGATGGAATGCCATGCTGCTCAATGCCTACATGGCCCCATTCACCAGTATCATTCACAGACATGGAATCAACATTATACCCTGCCCACACAACACCCAGCATTTCCTCTCTGATAAAACATCGAACACCTGAACCAAATTCTCCGCCTGCATGTCTGAAGTTACTAAATAGCTGGAAACCAGCTACCTGAAGCTCAACACAGGCAAGATGAAAGTAATAATCTTCAGTAAGGCACCTGGCTATTCGATTCCACATGTAGCCTGCTGATCTCAGACCCACACCCACAAACTTATGTGAAGAACCTTGAAATAATAGTATGCAATTAGTTTGCTATGACAGGCCAAGTGAACGCAGTGTCTGTTCACTGTTTCCACACACTCAAGATGCTCAAGATGATTTTCAAGTGGCTTCCCTTCAACACTAGCAGAACAGTCACCAAGTCCTTCATCACCAAATAGCTGTACTACAGCAATGTTCTCCATATAGGAATCAACGCACAACTGACCAGAAGACTTCAGACCATTTAGAATTCAGCTGCCAGACTCTCACTCAGACTTCCCCCATACTCATATCACCTTGCACCTCAAAGACTTCCATTGGCTCCCCAAACACAGATGGGAACTCTTCAAACTCCTTATACACACAAAGAAAGCTTTGCACAACATCAGCCCACACCTACTCCAACAATCTCAATAAATTTCACATACATATCAAGTACTTCTGCTCAGCCAGACAACTACTCACACACATTCCCCACATACACAGAACCAGATGCGGCAGCCAGTTCTCCAATTGCTCCCAAAGCCTTGAATGATACACCCCTGCACATCAAAGCCACCTCCTCAGTTCTTTAATTTTACTGGAAACTAGACATGGCTCTTCACCTAGCCTTGGCCTTCACTTGACTCGTGCAGCTCCAGCTTTTTCAGTGCTAGGATGCCTCCTGTGAGTGGTGCACTCTCCAAATACCCATACAAATGGAAGATGTTTTCAAATCTCTGATGGATCCACATATAGTATAATAGTAAAGCGTATTGAGCCCCTATGGGTAAGTAGCGCTCTCTAAAAATATTTGATTGATTGAAATATGTGCTGTAAATAGCACTTCTCCACCTTGATTTGCCAAAATTATACAAAAATATCTTTTCATTCATGTTTTATTCCTAATACTCATAGCCTTGTATAACAAGATTGTCAGCAAACTTCATAGAATATTTAGGTTTATGATTAGTGATTAGGTTCTTTTGTGGGTTTTTTCTGATTTTTGTTTATAATAGTAGGCTTATGGTTCTGACTTGTCAGCCCTGTTAAAATAAATGAATCTTTTTTGTAAATTTGGATACCTAATTGTGGGTGTAACCTACAAGTCTTCCCATTTCATATAATTGTACATTTCTGTGAATGTAGTGACGGTCAATATGGCGAAAACAATACATTTCTTCATGAGTGTCAACAGTTAAATGAGGATCTTCATTGTCTAATGTAGTATACACTTGCAAAACTTTTTTCATGCTTGTAAGAGTTTTAATGTTCCATTGATCTAAAAGGAAACCAGGTTTTATGATATTTTCAAAACATGGGAGTTGTAAAAATTCAGTAGGTCCCATGATTTCATAGGAAACCTTTTCCCAAATCACATCGACCAGTAAATGATATGCAGTTATGTTCATAGCATAATAAATGTCCTTATGCCAGCTCCCCCAGGACAGTCCTCCTGTCCAGCTTGCTCTGCAGTCCAAGACCCTCTACTGCCTACTGCTTGCAACCCCGCTCACTTTCTGCTCCTTTTCTGCTCATTACTCTGCTTTTTCTGTTCCATTTCTTCTTGTTTTTTCTGCACATTCTGCCTCTTTTTTGCTCAATCCTCTGCTTTTTCTGTTCCTTTCCTGCTCGTTTTTGGCACCTTTTGCCTCTTTTTCTGCTTGTTCCTCTGATTTTCTGTTACTTTCCTGCTTGTTTTCTGCCCCTTCTGCCTCTTTTCTGCTTGTTGTTCTGTTTTTTTGTTCCTTTCTTGCAACTCTATTTTGCCTACTTCCTATCTTCCCTCTTCCTACCTTTTCCCTTCTTCTGTGGTTTCCCTCTTCCACCACCCAGCGTCACACCCTACCCCCCAGGACTTACTTAATGGATGCTGAAGCAAACCCACCTGTACCCATCCATTTCTGGACTGCACCCAGCACCAGGACACCTGGCCCTATTGATACCCGCCACTACACCACCAAGGAGCTCCTGGCCCAGGACCCCAGACACTGCAACAATATCTGTTACCATTGCCACATCTCCTACAACACAGAGCTGCCAGCCTGCACTGGATCCCTCACCGCTTCTACCCAGAAGACCACGAACAACTCAGAACCGCTCCAATACATCTTGCTCAGAGCTACATCCCTCTTCAAGCACACCACTGAAATCTGTAACACCATCACCACCTTTTACCCTAATGTTGCCTTCATCACCGAAACATGACTGAACCCCACTTCGAACCCAGACATTGTCACCCAAACACCCGACGGGCACAAGATTATACACAGCAACCGCACCAACAAACCAGCGGGGCATCCCCATCATCTTTAAGGAAAGCATCTGATGCATCGTCACCAATGACGACCCAACACCTCTCATGGAACACCTGAGCTTCCAGCTACAGACCAACGCCAGGCACCCAACGCCAGGCACCCTCATGTACAGACCCCTGGGTCCCCGACTGGCTTTCTGCAAAAACCATCTCCAACCTCATTGCTCCCCTAGCCTTTGATTCCCAACACTGCATCCTAGTCGGCGACCTCAATTTTTACATAGACGACCCTACTGATGCCAACTCCACCTCTCTCCTGGAAAACCTGAAGAACATCAGATTCACCCAACTTGCACCGAAACCCATGTAAAAAGTTGGACACACACTCAACTATGTTTGCACCTTCAGCAAAAGAATCAAATTCAGCCATGTCAAAGAACTCACCTGGACCAACCTCGTCAACATTTACTTCACTATCTCCGATGTTCAGCATACCACCCTCAAGCTTCACAGCTCCCCTCACTGCAGCTGGGGCAGGGTAACAGAGACATGATGGACCCAGGCCCTCAGCTTCACCAAACCCAAAGTTTTGTCAGACCTCAACCAGGCCATCCAGAACTTCTCCGCATGGATTACCAAATGCGCCAACAGAGTCACCCTGATGAAACAAACAAAATCAATAAAGCCTCAAAACAAGCCAGCTGGTACATCCCAGAGTTCAGAATCATCAAACACAACTGTTACCAAATTCAGAAACAAAGACATGCCACAAGGAACCCCTCTGACTGAACTGCTTGCAAAGCAGTCCTTAGCAACTACCACTTGTGCACCAAAGAAGCCACGATGACTGCCATTACAGCCCACATTGACACAGCAGCCAACCACACAAAAGAACTCTTCAGCAGCCATGGAAAACACCATCCACCTATATCAAGAACTCTGCACATCCTCTCACACTACTTCCACAGCAAGATTGCCACCATCTATAACAATTTTGACCCTCAACTCACATCTCTCAACTTCAGCAACCTCGACCAACCAGCTCACACCAGACAAATCATCACCATTTGGTCCCCAATCATCTCTCAGACCACCACGACCATTGTGCCATCTATTTAGTCAGGGGCATCCACTGACCTCTGTCCCCACTGGATTTTCAACCTTGGAAATGACCCATCAATATAGAACTCACCAGCATCATCAACACCTACATCACCACAACAGCCTTTCTGGACAGCTGGAAACATGCAGAAGTCAAACTCCTCCTAAGGAAATCCTTAGTGATCCTAATGAACTCAAAATATTGTTGACCAAACTCACTGCTTCCCTAGTAGGCCAAAGTACTCGAGAAGGCCATCAACAAACCGCTTCCCAAATACCTTGAACAAAATAATCTACTTGACACCTCCCAATCAGAATTCCATGCCAACCACAGCACTGAAACTGCCCTGACCGCTGCCACAGACAACATCAGAACATATGCAACCTCAGAGAGATGGTGGCCCTTATCCTGCTCGACCTCTCTGCTGCTTTCGAGTCTGTTTCCCACCATACCTTCATCAACAGGACTCTACAACATCAGCATTTAGCAAAACCCCCTTAAGTGGATTGCCTCCTTCCTCACAAGATGCACAAAGAGCATCCGGCTGCCTCCCTTTACCTCCGAAGCGAATGACATCTTATGCGGTGTACCCCAAGGATCATCCCTCAGCACTACCTACATGACGCCCCTTGCAGGCATCGTCTGATCCCACAGCTCTAATATAATTTCATACGAAGATGATACTCAACTCATCCTCTCTCTCACAGAAGACCCCTCCACCATTTGAATCTATTTCTGCAACTTCATGACCGACGCAGCCAATTGGATGAGCGACAACTGCCTTAAACTCAACTCCGATAAGACATAAGTTCTGATCTTTGGGAAGAACACCTCCATATCGGGCCACAGCTTGTGGCCAGCAGGACTCGGACAAACACCCCCACCTACAGACCAAGCACGCAACTTAGGCATCATCCTCGTCAGTGATCTGACCATGAAATGACAAAACAACTCAATTGCCTCCTTCTGCTTCTATAACCTTTGCAACCTTTTCAAAATCTTCAGATGGATCGAAATTAGCTCCAGAGAGACCATCACTTAGGCCCTTGTCACCAGCCACCTTGACTACACAAAGCTCTCTATGCTGGCATCTCCACCCAGCTTCTCAAAAGAATAAAGCCCATTCAGAATACTGTAGCCATACTCATCCTGGACCTCCCCAAATTGGCCAACATCAACCCCCACCTCAGAAACCTCCACCGGTTCCCCAACCAGAAAAGGTGCCAATTCAAGATCCTCACACATGTGTACAAAGCTCTGCATGATCAAAGACCGGCCTACATCAATCATTGACTGAACTTCCATCTACCCACAAGATACCTACGTTCCGCCTCCCTAGTCTGTGCACGCACACCCTCATCCATCGCACCCACAGTGGGGGTCGCTCCTTCTCCTAAACTACTGCCAAGACCTGGACGACCTACCCCTCCATCTTCATTCAGCACCCTCCCTGGCAAATTTCAGGGAAACACTCAATACCAGTTTTGTTTTTTACACTGACGTCGCACCCACAGCACCCAGGTACCCCTAGGGGTGACACTGCCAAGCTATACAAAAACGAATTTATTGGCTGATTGATTGAATGATCCCTCCATGCTGTGTTAGAAGAAGAATGGGGTTGCAATTCCTGAACCACAGTTCTATCAGGAAAGTTATGTCCGCTTATTAACAGCAAAACTGAAATCAGCATTGTGATCAATATGAAGAGAAATAATACTGCAGTAGAAATCCAGAAATAGGACTATGGTGATATTAGATGTCTGCCTTGAAAACCTTCTGTGACTTTGAGCAACTGTGGAGCATTCTGGCACATCATTTAGTTGGAAATCTGCATGATTTTCATTCTCGTACAATGTAACTTTTTGAAGTGAAAGCATCTCAAAGGATGTTTGATAATGAAGTGGCTCACAATACGTTACAGTTGGAGGTGAGATGGTTGTGATTGTTGAAATCACAGTGTAAGGCTGCTGGTGTTTGATGTAAAGCTGGAAGCAGAGCACGCTCAGTGATCCCTCGAATGGGACTCAGGGTTTTAGTAAGGCTATACTCTTCAAGGCATAGTTCCTTCAGTATAGGTAAAGCTGTAAACTTCTACTCCAAAGAAACTTCAGTGTCACAGGGAGGTCGGCTGAACAGGATCAGCCACCTAATGTTTTATAATGTAAACAGTTGATAGCTTTGTTTTTCCGTGATTCATGCTGTGGAGGGACAATTACAGTTTATTTGCTTTCTAGCCCAGGAACTAGAATGGGTGATCTGCATGATGGCTGAAAACCCGTTTATCTGGGACTTTCTCTTGATTTAGATCTCCCAATTTGGGGAGCACCCGTCAGCAGCTTCAGGGACCTTACCTCACCAGTGGTGGATTCAAAATGCTTCAAACTGGATAGCTTGTTTCTGACCTCTTAAACATTCTATAAAACAGTAAAATGGTTTTCCATGTAAAGCCTTTTCCAGAATTGTTGCCTTTTCTGCAAACTTTTTACCATCAGTCCTCTAATTTATTAAGAATTTGTTTTTGTTGACCTTGTGAGGGACAATGTAGACAACTGATATGAGGCCTACGAGGTTGCCCTGGAGATTAATAGGGTCCCTGAAGATTAGAGGGCCAGCATCTGGAGGAATATTTCCAGGGGAGGGTGGGATGCCCTGCTAGCCCCAGGTAAAGGAGTCAGTATGAATTAACCTCTCATGAAGGAGGCCTTGACCAGGCAATAAGAACTTACCCAGAGAGGTATAGACAAAAGTTTAGGAACAGTCAGAAACTGCCCCAACAGACCTTGGGTGGATCATTTTTGCAAGGCACTGGATGGTGAGGTGAGGAACAGTGAAGTGAACTGTTACAAAGGGCTGTATAGCTTGATTGCTAGAGAACACATGTCCAGTCTTTGTTTTACACAGCTGCACCAGACAGGTTGACACTAGAGAGCTTGCTAAGGAGGTGGACTGCTAGATCAGCGCCAGGGTCCACAGGAAGGAACCTAGGAGTGACCCAAGAAGGGTGATTCAAGTCCTCCCAGCAGAGTAAGAGAGAGGACATGGGAAACACAGAGAAGTCCCAGGGCAAAGTGGGGGGAAAGGGTCCCTATGATCCTCTCAAGAAAAATGAGGGAGGTTCTGCTACTGGTGGGAGATAACTGAGGGAGCCCCATTTCCAACCCAGCTGATTTGATTGTTCTCAGCTAGGACACAATAAGGGAGACCCCCTCTATCCTAAAAAAACACATGCTGATGGGTCCTCTGTAGTTTCGAGGCAAAGACAACAACTGACTGCAAAGCACTGAAGACGGATTCCTGGACCTGAGGACCTACAAAAGAAGGGGACCAAGTCCAAGAGTCACAAAAGTGTCCGGGGAGGCAGGAGCCCACTAAGCCCCGGATGAAGGTGCATAATGGCTGCCTCCGGGTGGAAGAAGCTGAAGATTCTGCAACAACAGAAGATGCCAGGAACTTCTAATTTGCACAGAAGATATCCCACAGTGTGCTGGAGGATGCAGAGTTGTTTCAATGCAGAAAGACTGCAAACAAGCCTTGCTAGCTGCAATGGTCACGGTTGAAGAAAATGGGTGCTGCCTGGGTGCGAAAAGGACCAGGAGGTTGCCCCTTGGAGGAGGAGACAGAGGGGGCACTCAACAAGACAGAAAACCCATACAGAAGCAGGCAGCACCCGTAGAAGTACTTGAACAGGCATTCAAGACATCTGAGCACAGTGGTCATCTCAACACTACAAAGGAGGGTCCCACGAAGCCGGTGGTCAACTCAGTGAGTTGAGCAATGCAGGACGGAGTGCTGGGGACCTGGGATATGCTGTGCATGAAGGATTACTTGCAAAAATGCACAAAAGCCCTAGCAGCTACAGTTCACACAGTACACAGGATTAAAGTCTGGCGTGGGGAGGCAAGGACTTACCTACACCAAATTTGGACAGAAGAACCACTGAACTGTCAGGGTCACTGCCATCCAGCTCCTGTGTTCCAGGGACTATGCACGTCAAGATGAGAGGGGACCCAGAGGACTGGTGATGCAGAAGTTTGGTGCCTGCATTAGCAGGGGGAAGATTCTGTTGACCCACAGGAGATTTCTTCTTGGCTTTCAGTGCAGGGTGAAGGCAGACAGCCCTCAGAGCATGCACCACCTGGAAACAGTCAAGAAAGCCTGCAGGGTTTGGCGCTACAATGTTGGTGGTAGTCTTCTTGCTACTTTGTTGCAGTTTTGCAGGCGTCCTGGAGCAGTCAGCAGTCGATCCTTGGCAGAAGTCAAAGAGTGAGATGCAGAGGAACTCTGGTGAGCTCTTGCATTTGTTATCTGAAGAGAAACCCACAGGAGAGACCCTAAATAGCCCTCAGAGGAGGATTGGCCACCTACCCAGGTAAGCACCTATCAGGAGGGGTCTCTGACGTCACCTGCTGGCACTGGCCAATCAGAGACCTCCATTGTGCCCTCACACCTCTGCATTCAAGATGGCAGAGGTCTGGGACACACTGGAGGAGCTCTGGGCACCACCCCTGGGGTGGTGATGGACAGGGGAGTAGTCGCTCCCCTTTCCTTTGTCCAGTTTCGCACCAGAGCAGGGGCTGGGGGATCCCTGAACTGGTATAGACTGGTTTATGCAAGGAGGGCACCATCTGTGTCCTTCAAACCATTCCCTGAGACCAGGAGAGGCTACTCCTCTCAGGCCCTTAACACCTATTTCCAAAGGGAGAGGGTGTAACACCCTCTCTCAGAGGAAATCCTTTGTTCTGACATACTGGGACTGGGCTAGGATTCTATGGGCTGCCCAAACCCCAGGAGTCTGCAAGAAATGCTGCAGCACATAGGGATCTCCTGGAACCCCAATACCCTGGGTACCTAGGTACCATATACTAGGGAATTATAAGAGTGTTCCAATGTGCCAATCAGAATTGTTAAAAATAGTCACTAGCCTGCAGTGACAATTTTAAAGACAGAGAGAGCATAAGCACTGAGATTCTGGTTAGCAGAGTCTCAGTGACACAGTTAGGCACCACACAGGGAACACATTTAGGCCACAAACTATGAGCACTGGGATCCTGGCTAGCAGGATCCCAGTGAGACAGGCAAAAAAAACTGACACACAAGTAAAAATGGGGTTAACATGCCAGGCAAGATGGTACTTTCCTACAGGCGGTAATTACAGTGTAGTTTCTGCTTAATGTTTGAAGTTGAAAAAAGTTATTTTATCACTTTGTTGTTGAAGTGACTCCCTCTATCTGATTCCAAAGAGACCCGGAAACCAAAACTTGGAATCAACTTTCTCAAAAGTATCTTAGCTACCGTAAGGCTATCATTTCTCCTTGTGGGATCTGTTTCAATCCAGTGACTAAAAATTCACACAATCACCAACACATATTTCAAAGCAGCACACCCTGGCATCTCAATGAAATTCATTTGCATTCTGCTGAATGGACCTCCTGCCATGCCTATTTGTCGCATGTTGGCAACTGTTCCTTTACCAACATTCATCTGCTGGCAAACAATGCTTCTATGGCAAACCATTTCAGCAACTTGCCTTCATTTTGGATTAAACCAGAACTGTTTGAAACACCTAATCATTGGGTCTCTCCCTATGTGTGCTTGACCATGGTAATATCCGGCCATCTGTGTCAACAAACTGTTTGGCAAAACCACTTTCCCTTCTGTCGTCACCCAAATGTCATTCTCTTTGCATGCAATTATGTTTCACCCAATCCCTATGCTCCTCTTCTGGAACATTATTTTGTATAGGCTTCAGTTATCCAAAGTTACTACAATTTGCATTGTGAAATTTGTATAGACTTCATCATTTTCAGACATCAATTCCCATTTTCCTTTGAATCAGATACTATTTAAGGCAAACATTTTTGCAACTTGATCTGCATAAGCATTTCCCACAGTCACATAGGCCCATATTTATACTTTTTGACGCTAAACTGCGCTAACGCAGTTTAGCGTCAAAATATTTTGCGCCGTCTAACGCCATTCTGAAGCGCCATGCGGGCGCCGTATTTATGGAATGGCGTTAGCCGGCGCTAGCAGACCGGCGCTGCCTGGTGTGCGTGGAAAAAAACCACGCAGACCAGGCAGCGCCGGCGTAGGGGGAAAATGGCGTTAGGGCGTCTTAAAATGGGGCAAGTCAGGTTGAGGCAAAAAAATCGCCTCAACCCGATTTGCGCCATTATTTTCGACGCCCAGACGCCATTTAAATGACTCCTGTCTTAGTAAAGACAGGAGTCATGCCCCCTTGCCCAATGGCCATGCCCAGGGGACTTATGTCCCCTGGGCATAGTGGCATGTAGGGGGGCACAAATAAGGCCCCCCTATGCCACCCAAAAAAAATTAAAAAATGTAAAAAAATATACTTACCTGAACTTACCTGAATGTCCCTGGGGTGGGTCCCTCCATCCTTGGGTGTCCTCCTGGGGTGGGCAGGGGTGGCAGGGGGGGTCCCTGGGGGCAGGGGAGGGCACCTGTGGGCTCATTTTGAGCCCACAGGCCCCTTAACGCCTACCCTGACCCAGGCGTTAAATAGTGGCGCAAATGCGGGGTTTTTTGACCCGCCACCTCCCGGGCGTGACTTTTGCCCGGGAGTATAAATACGACGCATTTGCGTCGCCGTCATTTTTTTAGACGGGAACGCCTTCCTTGCATCTCATTAACGCAAGGAAGGCGTTCACGCAAAAAAATGACGCTATTTGCCCATACTTTGGCGCTAGACGCGTCTAACGCCAAAGTATAAATATGGCGTTAGTTTTGCGCCGACTTTGCGTCGAAAAAAACGACGCTAATTCGGCGCAAACGGAGTATAAATACGGGCCATAATGTTGTCCTCTCTGATGTGCACTGCATTTAACCATGGCAATTTGCTTAGGATTCTATACGGCCTATTTTAATTAATGTATTCTTTCACCATTTCTCACAGGTGAGCCTGATGACATTAGGTCACCTCTCTGTGACAAGATTTGTCCAAAATCATGCACAATGCCATATTGACTATCAGTATAGATTTTTATTTTTATCTGATCCAATATTTGAATTTCTCCACTAAGAGCCACCAATTCTGTGACCTGAGCAGAAAACACTCTGAAGCTTCTAGTATGCCAGTAATTGTGCACACTGCATAGCCTGCTCTTAACCCCTTCGCTGCCAGGCCTTTTCCCCCTCCTGTGCCAGGCCTTTTTTTGCCTATTTGGGGCAGTTAGCGCTTAGGCCCTCATAACTTTTTGTCCACATAAGCTAACCAAGCCAAATTTACGTCCTTTTTTTCCAACATCCTAGGGATTCTAGAGGTATCCAGACTTTGTGGGTTCCCCTGAAGGAGGCCAAGAAATTAGCCAAAATACAGTGAAAAGTTTCTTTTTTTAAAAAAAAAATGAAAATGTGGCTGCAGAAGAAGGCTTGTGGTTTTTCCCCTGAAAATGGCATCAACAAAGGGTTTGCGGTGCTAAACTCAGCAGCTTCCCAGACTTCAGGAACAGGCAGACTTGAAACAGAAAACCCAATTTTCCAACACAATTTTGGCATTTTACTGGGACATACCCCATTTTTGCAATTATTTGTGCTTTCAGCCTCCTTCCAGTCAGTGACAGAAATGAGCATGAAACCAATGCTGGATCCCAGAAACCTAAACATTTCTGAAAAGTAGACAAAATTCTGAATTCAGCAAGGGGTCATTTGTGTAGATCCTACAAGGGTTTCCTACAGAAAATAACAACTGAAAAAGAAAAATATTGAAATTGAGGTGAAAAAACATCAATTTTTCTCTACGTTTTACTCTGTAACTTTTCCCTGCAATGTCAGATTATCGAAAGCAATATACCGTTACCTCTGCTGGACTCCTCTGGTTGTGGGGATATATAGGGCTTGTAGGTTCATCAAGAACCCGAGGAACCCAGAGCCAATAAATGAGCTGCACCCTGCAGTGCGTTTTCATTCTATACCGGGTATGCAGCAATTCATTTGCTGAAATATAAAGAGTAAAAAATTGCTATCAAGAAAATCTTTGTATTTCCAAAAAGGGCACAAGATAAGGTGTTGAGGAGCAGTGGTTATTTGCACATCTCTGAATTCGGGGGTGACCATACTAGCATGTGAATTACAGGGCATTTCTCAAACAGATGTCTTTTTTACACACTCTCCTATATTTGGAAGGAAAAAATGTAGAGAAAGACAAGGGGCAATAACACTTTTTTTTTTGTTTTGCTAATCTATGTTCCCCCAAGTCTCCCGATAAAAATGATACCTTACTCGTGTGGGTAGGCCTAGCGCCCGAGACAGGAAACGCCCCAAAGCGCAACGTGGACACATCCAATTTTTTTAAAGAAAACAGAGGTGATTTTTGCAAAGTGCCTACCTGTAGATTTTGGCCTCTAGCTCAGCCGGCACCTAGGGAAACCTACCCAACCTGTGCATTTCTGAAAACTAGAGACCTAGGGGAATCCAAGATGGGGTGACTTGTGGGGCTCGGACCAGGTTCTGTTACCCAGAATCCTTTGCAAACCTCAAAATTTGGCTAAAAAAACACATGTCCCTCACATTTCTGTGGCAGAAAGTTCTGGAATCTGAGAGGAGCCACAAATTTCCTTTCACCCAGCATTCCCCCAAGTCTCCCGATAAAAATGATACCTCACTTGTGTGGGTAGGCGTAGCTCCCGCGACAGGAAACGCCCCAAAGCGCAACGTGGACACATCCAATTTTTTGAAAGAAAACAGAGGTGATTTTTGCAAAGTGCCTACATGTAGATTTTGGCCTGTAGCTCAGCCGGCACCTAGGGAAACCTACCAAACCTGTGCATTTCTGAAAACTAGAGACCTAGGGGAATCCAAGATGGGGTGACTTGTGGGGCTCGGACCAGGTTCTGTTACCCAGAATCCTTTGCAAACCTCAAAATTTGGCTAAAAAAACACATGTTCCTCACATTTCTGTGGCAGAAAGTTCTGGAATCTGAGAGGAGCCACAAATTTCCTTCAACCCAGCGTTCCCCCAAGTCTTCCGATAAAAATGATACCTCACTTGTGTGGGTAGGACTAGCGCCCGTGACAGGAAACGCCCCAAAGCGCAACGTGGACACATCCCATTTTTTGAAAGAAAACAGTGCCTACCTGTGGATTTTGGCCTGTAGCTCAGCCGGCACCTAGGGAAACCTACCAACCCTGTGCATTTGTGAAAACTAGAGACCTAGGGGAATCCAAGATGGGGTGACTTGTGGGGCTCTGACCGGGTTCTGTTACCCAAAATCCTTTGCAAACCTCAAAATTTGGCTAAAAATACACCCTTTCCTCTCATTTCGGTGACAGAAAGTTCTGGAATCTGAGAGGAGCCACAAATTTCCCTCCACCCAGCGTTCCCCCAAGTCTCCCGATAAAAATGATACCTCACTTGTGTGGGTGGGCCAGGTGCCTGCAACAGAATAAGGCCCAAAACTTGAAGAGATAGAGGGGATAGCACAGCGAGTTTATAAAGGCATATTCTTTTATACATCTTTAGACGGACTCTGCTTTGGGGACCCACATAAGTGAGGTGTCATTTTACTTGGGAAACTAAGGGGAAAACTGGGGAGTAGGAATTTTGTGCTGGAGCGTTGATCCTACTGAGAAAAGTCAGGAAATTATGCAAATTTTGAGGTTTACAGAGGGTAAGAAAATGTTGGGGGAGCCACGCAAGCCACACCTCCCTGGACTCCTTGGGGTGTCTAGTTTTAAAAAATGTCTGGGTTTTGTAGGTTTCCCTAGATGAAGGCCGCGCCCAGGACCAAAAACATAGGTGGGCCCTCCCCCCCAAACACAGGTATTTTTGTGATATATCATTTTGATGTGTGCACATACGTCCGTGATGACACTAAAATTGTAAAAAGAAGCACACTTAGGTTATATGAAGAAGACGCCTCACCCACCAACCAAGTTGGTGGCATTCTTCATCATCGGGGTCCCACCCGAGGCACCTAGCGTGTCACAGGTGTGCTGCGACGCCTGATTACAGCGGAGCAGGTTTTGTCATTTTTACCACACATACTGGTTGGATTTGGCACGAGGGTGAGTGATGGTTCAGTGGATCAAATTTTATTAACAAGAGATTTCACAAAAATGAAATGCACTTCTAATAAGTGAAAGGCAAAAAACTGAACCAATGACTCACAGCTCGTGAGCTGTAAAGCCGCGACAAGACACCAACCGCTTTACAGTCCATTCACACACCTTTCATACATGACACCCACAAGACCATTCACACCGCCAGCCACGGGCCCAGCACATAACAACACTCACATCGACAGACCGCGCCACTCAAGGGCCCATCACTTACATACGCCCACATGCCTGATACAAGAATCACACCAGCTGATGGGAGTGTGGACTGCCGTTTGGCTGGCACCGCCAGCCAAGCGCCACCCCACGCACACTGCCAGCCAAGCGCCACCCCAAGCACACCTCCAGCCAAGCGCCACCCCACGCACACCGCCAGCCAAGCGCCACCCCACGCACACCGCCATCACTTTTTTTGTTTATAAACAACAAAGAAACCACTAATTATAAAATAAGCACAAAACTACAAACACAAAAGCTCTAACTAAATACATGATAGAGATGCCAACCGTGAAACACATGAAAATATGAAACAGACAGCTTACGCTCACGGTATTTCCCAGAATTTATTTTTGGTATGGTAACTTCTATAACAGCTGGGCACACACAGCCCAGGCTTTGAAGGGCATTCGGGGCAGTACATCCGGCTCTCCCTCTGGATTAATCTCCGGGCACATACTCTACATTTCTTTGTGGGCAAGTCTTTTTTGGGAGTGGGAGGAATGTGATCTGGAAAGTGCCGATCTTTCAATCTAGCCACATCCTCCACCACTTCTACTCTAGGAACTCTTGCCGGTTCCACCACAATAAGGCTTTCTATCACCGACTCCTGAAATTTAACAAATGTCATCCTTGACTCAGGTGAACAATCCTTGTATACAATAAAGGCATTAAAAGTTGCCAAATGAAATAAATGTAGGGCCAACTTTTTATACCACACATAAGACTTACGAAGAGCAGTGTAAGGTTCCAACCTCTGATCTACTCTATCGACACCACCCATGTGCCTATTGTAGTCCAAAATGCACGCAGGTTTGTGCACTTCTGCAACCTGACCCCAAACAGCCACAGGGGAAGTACTCTCATCATGGATGGTCGATAGCATGTACACATCCCTCCTGTCTGAAAATTTCAGAGCTAGCAGCTCATTATTCCGCAAGGCACTGCACTGTCCCCTCTCAAGTTTTTTACAGACAAGCTCCCTTGGATAGCCTTTCTGGTTAGAACGGATTGTGCCACAAGCAACAGTGTCCACACTAAACAACTCCTTGAACAACTGCACTCCAGTGTAGAAATTATCTACGTACAAATGGTGACCTTTGTTAAACAGCCGTCTAGCAAGTTCCCACACAATTTTTTAGCTAACTCCAAAAGTGGCCGGACAACCAGGAGGGTCAATACTGGAATCCCTACCAGTGTAGACCCGGAAATTATACACATATCCTGTACTGCTTTCTGACAGCAGATACAATTTAATCCCATACCGTGCCCTCTTACTAGGAATGTACTGCTTAAAAACTAAACGCCCCTTGAAAAGGACCAAAGACTCATCCACACTTATCTCTTTGCCTGGAACATAGACCTCTGAAAACCGATCCACAAAATGATCAAGGACAGGCCTAATCTTAAAAAGACGGTCACAATCAGGGTGATCTTGTGGCAAGGCTAAAGCATTGTCTACAAAATGCAGCATACGAAGAAGAAGCAAATACCGATTACGTGTCATAGTTGCAGGAAATATAGCAGTTGCCATCAAGGGACAAGTAGACCAATAAGAAGCCAGTGACGGCTTCCTGATCAACCACATCAAAAAAGACAAACCTGAAAACCTTTTCATCTCTTCCAGATATGTGGGAACCCACTGAGTAGCTCTAGACTGAGGCTTAAGTCTGGCAGCGTTGTCCCGCAAATATTGCTCTGCATACACATTTGTCTGCTCCACAATCTCTTCCAAAAATACATCATCCATAAACAAGTGAAAGAAATGGACAGGCAAAAAGTTTTCCGTATTAACTCTACACCCTGGGAGACCAGTAAATGCAGGTAACTGTGGCTGCTCCATGTTTGGGGCAATCCAGGTGTCAGGTCTTCTAATGGGAAACCCTTCAGCCCCAGGCTGCTGCACTCTTGGCACATCAATGTCCTCCTCTAACACAGGCCCTTCATCTGCACTGAGAGTAGCTTCCTCACCAGAAGAATACTCTCGGACAGAAAACTCACTTCCAGAATCTCCTGCTTCCTCCTGTGCCTCAGATGCAGAGTCAGTGTCGTAATCATGGTCTGAAGACGACTCAAAGAGCATGCGAACAACCTGCTGAGCGGTCACTTTGCGGCTAGCCATGATCCTCACTAACAACAAATTGCCAACAACAACTAGCACTAAAATAAGTAATAAACAAAGTGTAGCTTTATCACAAAGAGTTATGTACTACAAAAAAACTATACCACTCACTTGCCTGAAAAAGCTACTCACCAAGCAACTACTCTGCACAGACACAGCAATCACCAATGATATCCCAATAAAAAGAAAAAAGAAAAAAAAAAATTAGACATATGACAACACAAACATCACTGTGCTCAAATCTAAGGACAATGTCAAACACACAATACTGCATTTAGTAAACCACCTACAAACATGTCATTCATGCATGTCAACAATACTCCTTTGGAGTAAATTGCTTTCACTTACCTAAAACATGCAACTATGCAAACCACAGGACAACTACTGCCAAAACCGCAAGGATCCACAGCAAAGGAAGCAAAAGCGTTGAACTAGAAGAAAAAGAAGAAATAAATTGTTATAATCACAAATACAAATACTTCGCCAGTTGACAAACACCCCACCACCAAGAACTTAGAAGTTGTCCCTGGTACCTAAGTGGATCCTGCCCCCCTCGGGGGTAGATGGGCGTAAAAAAATTGGCCAATCTGCCCCCAAGGGGGGCAGAAATGGGCAACACCTCTGTGCCCCCTTTAGGGGGCGACCCTTCCCAAAGGGGCACCCCCAGTACAAAACAAAAAAACAATAAAAATCCCTGGCGTATTGTTGGTTTCTGCCCTCCTTGGGGGCAGATGGGCCTACAAAAAATAGGCCCATCTGCCCCCAAAGAGGGCAGAGATGGCCAATACGAACTTTCCTCACTTTAGGGGGGCGACCGTTGCCCAAGGGGTGCCCCCAAACACACACCACACAATCCCTAGCGCCTAGTGTGCTTCAACCCCCCGGGGGCCAGATCGCCCCAAAAAATGGCTGGTCTGCCATCGGGGGGGCTAAACTGAAAAAAAAAAATAGCCCCCCAGGGGAGCGACCCTTGCACAAGGGCTTGCCCCCAAAAAACACAATAAAAACAAAATCCCTAGTGTCTAGTGGATTTCGCCCCCCCCCCCCCCGGGTGCAGATCTGGCGAAAATTCAGCGATCTGCACCCAGGGAGGGGGGCGAAATACTAAAAAAAATAGCCCCCCAGTGGGGCAACCCTTGCCCAAGGGGTCGCCCCCAAAAGAAACTTTACACTAAAAATAAATCCCTGGTGTCTAGTGGTTTTCGCCCCCTCCCCCCCGGGGGCAGATCCACTGAAAAAAAGGCAATCTGCACCCGGGGGGGGGGCGAAACACTAAAAAAATTGACCGCAGGGGGGGCGACCCTTGCCCAAGGGGTCGCCCCAAAATAGAAAAACAACACAAAATCCCTGGTGTCTAGTGGATTTCGCCCCCCCCCCCCGGGGGCAGATGCGCCGAAAAATTGGCAGATCTGCCGAAAAAAAGGTGATCTGCCCCCGGGGGGGGCGAAACACTAAAAACAAATTGACCCCCGGGGGGCGACCCTTGCCCAAGGGGTCGCACCCAAAATAAAAAAACTAAACAAAATCCCTGGTGTCTAGTGGATTTCGCCCCCCCCCCCTGGGGGCAGATGCGCCGAAAAATTGGCAGATCTGCCGAAAAAAAGGTGATCTGTCCCGGGGGGGGCGAAATACTAAAAACAATTGTCCCCCTGGGAGGCGACCCTTGCCCAAGGGGTCGCCCCCAAAATATACACAGCAAAGAAAATCCCTACAGGGGAACTGTAGCCTTGGACGAGGTCACCTCGTCCAAGGCACAGAAGTGGTTAATGTACCTCTCTTTTCCCTCAAACAGGAACCATCAACAAAACGGATTTGATCATTGTCTTCTAGACAAGTGTCTCTAATATCAGTTCCAGGTTTTGTGCATAGTTCCTTCACTTCTAAACAATCATGTTCAGTATCATCTATTTTATCTGAATCATTTATTTCATCTGGTAATAATGTTGGCGGGTTAAGCACTGTACACCTCTTTATTGTCACATTTAGAGCCCTAAGAATCACTATCTCATATTGTGTCAATCTTGCATTGGTGAGGTATTGTGTCTTTGATCGTGTTAACAAACTTTCTACTGAATGAGGCACCATTACTGTCAGAGGATACCCCATTACAATAGTTTCACTCTGAGTTATGTTCTGCTCAACTTCTGCAACTGCTCATAAGCATGCTGGTAAGGCTGCTGCAATGGGATCCAAAGTAACTGAAAAATATGCTACTGGCCAATTGACACCACCATGTGTCTGTGTCAGGACATATAAAGAACATCCATCTCGTTCATGACAAAAAAACAGGAATGTTTTTGTGTAATTAGGTATACCTAAGGCTGGAGCTTGACACAAACTCTCTTGCAATTCAGTAAATGCTTTCATTCATTCTGTATCCATCATTATGGGGTCTGAAACATCTTTATGTGTCAACATTTGCAAAGGTTTAGAAATAGCCGAACAATTTGGAATCCACTGACAACAATATCCTACCATTCCGAAAAACATTCTTAACTCTTTTTGTGAACTTGGTATTTTCATTCTCATAATTGTCGCTACTCTTTCCTTCGAAATTCTCCTTCATCCTTTCTCAATCAAATGACCCAAATATTTAACCTCTTGCTGACAATATTGCAATTTTGTCGGAGATACCTTATGACCATTGTCTCGCAAAAAGTTAAACAATGAAATTGTATCCTCCTTACAGGCTTCTTTTGTCTTTGATGCAATCAATAGATCATCAATATATCGCACCAATGTCGATTGGTAAGGCATTACCAATGACTCCAGGTTATTTTTTAAAATCTGATTGTAAATTAATGGTGACTCTGAAAACCCCTGAGGAATTCTGCACCAACAATAAACTCTGGTCAGGAATTTAAAACAAAAGAGATATCTACTGTCCTCATGAAGAGATACAGAGAAAAACGTTTGACACAAATCAATTACTGTGAACCACTCCGCATCATATGGAATCTGAAACATAATTACAGCTGGATTTGGCACGACTGGACAACATTTAACTACAATATCATTTATTTACCTCGAATCCTGGACAAGACAAATTTTCCCACTTAGCTTTTTCAAACCCATTATTGGTGAAGTACACGGGCAACTCATCTCTTCCTTCAAAACTCCCTGTTCCAAAAACTGTTCTATCAAAAGTCTTATTCCTTCAATTGCCTCATTTCTTATCGGATATTGTGTAGTTTGTGGAAACACCACATTCTCCTTCACTTCCATTTTGACTCCTTCAACTCCCTTGATCAAACCAATGTGCTTCCTTGACAAATCCCAAACTTTTGACTTGACCCTCTCCTGTAAGACAACTGGAAGATCATTTATTTAAAAAACGGGAAAGACATCAATTAAGTCAATTGAATAATTTGTTTGATCATCAAAATTAATCAGAGGAAATTCCCTGAACATTTGTTCTTTTTTAACTGCAATCGTTGAATCCTCTCCATCACTGTTTATCTCAATCTCACTCCCTCTAGATGAACATGAAATTTAACAATTTATTTTACACAGCAGATCTCTTCCCAGTAATGACACTGGACTAGAATTGCAAACAACAAAACTGTGAAAATCTCTAAAATTGCCAATCTTCACAAGAACTGGTTCTGTAAGTGTGTTAGTCAAATGTTTATTTGCAACTCCTACAATCTGAACTGTTCTCTTCGAAATCGGTATGTCTGAAACTTCTATAGTTCTTACTGTTGAGCGTGTTGCTCCTGTGTCAACCAGAAAATTAACTTCATGACCATGTACTTCACCTTTCACATAAGGAACCCTCTGATCCACCTCTCTTGATGCTGCCATCACATACAATTTCTTATCTGAACTATCCAATGGCCATTTGTCTTTTATTTCATCCTCACTATGTAAAGGAAATTGATCAACTGTTTTTTTCACTTTTTTTCTTTTTCTGATTCGTGACCACCTGCAAAAGCATCACAT